>NC_066621.1:100273125-101695125 GCF_025201925.1 Gopherus flavomarginatus
GCATGTCACCTGAACTGGAATCCATCTTTAACCTGGTGTCTTTCCACTGAGAAGGACAGGGTGGGAACTCACAGAGGGACACAAGGATTCCCGCCTTATGCAAAAGATATATAAAGGGATGGAAGAGAACAAAGAGAGAGAGAAGGGCCATCATGAAGAATCCCCTAGCTATCACCTGAGCTGGAACAAGAGCTGTACCAGGGGAAAGAATTGTGTTCAGTCTGAGGGGAAAAAAACTTACTGAAGCATCTCTGAGGGTGAGATTATCTGTATGTCTAATCAAACTGAATAGATTTGCACATTTTATTTAATTTTGCTTGGTGACTTACTTTGTTCTGTCTGTTATTACTTGGAACCACTTAAATCCTACTTTCTGTATTTATTAATTAACCCAGAGTATGTATTAATACCTGGAGGAGCAAACAACTGTGCATATCTCTCTATCAGTGTTAGAGGGTGAACAGTTTGACTTTACCCTGCATAAATTTTTTGCAGGATAAAACAGATTTATTTGGGTTTAGACCCCATTGGGAGTTGGACATATGAGTGCTAAAGATAAGCACACTTCTGTGAGCTATTTTCAGGTAAACCTGCAGCTTTGGGGCAAGTAATGCAGACCTTGGATCTGTGTTGGAGCAGACGGGAGTGTCTGGCTCAGAACGACAGGGTGCTGGAGTCCTGAGCTGGCAGGGAAAACAGGAGCAGAGGTAGTCTTGGCACATCAGTTGACAGCTCCCAAGGTGGTTTCTGTGATCTAACCCGTCACAGCCATCTCTTACATTTCTCTCCAGATTTCTTAAAAGACCAGCCTATTTGTTTGGTCACAAATACAATGAAGTAATAAATCTTGTTGAACATGTGAAATCTGCCTGTATTTCCTTTGGAGCACCTTTAGTGTTTGCACCAGCTCTTTCCCCTAGTTTGCTAAGTGGTGGAGATGGGGAAAATCTATTGCACCTTCATATACACCACAGTATGCTTACGGCAGGCTACTCTGAAGACCTTATTTATCAGGCATTTGTGTTGGTGGTCTCGAATGAGTTGGTGAAAACATGTTTTCTGGATATGCTGTCAGTCTTGGTTGCACATGCATGTCAGAATAGGTTCTGAAATGTGGCTTGGGATAGGGGAAGGAAGAGAGTGAGAGATCTCCAAAGTGTCTGACAAAAAGGCATGCAAGGCTGGTTATAAGAATAGAGGGAAACCAAAAGCACCTGCCTCCTTAGAAGCATTTTAAGGGTTCATTATTACACTAATCCAACCAGAGTTGCATGGTGGGAATGGTTCTCACCTATGAATGTAACCACACTCTGGGACAGGTTGCTTGGGGGTATTAAACTTGGGGCTCTTTGGAACAAACGAAGTCAGGCTCCCGAATGGCTGTCGTGGGCCACGCTCTGAACAGAAAGACATTAGTGCATTGTCATTAGAACAGTGTGAACCCTCCGAAATCTGCGGACACATTTAAGTCTTGTGGAGAAGAAGAAAATATTGAACGAACTGCTGCTACATTAGTGAATACAGTGCATGTCCTTTCCAAGGCCTAATTTGAGTGCATTTGAGGTTCATGTTGCACCTTTTTGTGTAGTTCTAGTTTCTGGAAAGCATGAGCACAACATAAAGAGTTTATTGGAATGTTTTGGATATTTCTCTTGAAACAATTCTAGTATGTAAACTACAGCTAAGGTGTTCTCTTTTTCCAGCTCATGATTATGTGGGTCTGCCCTGTTGGACTAATCTAAGTTGAAACACCTTGTTCATATAGCATGCTGCAGTACTCTGTAATGCTCTCATGTGCTAACATGAAGTCATTGTAAACCAGCCTTCTATTCCTTGTCTGCTGGGGATTTTTTTTTTTTAAAATGGTCACTAGCCTGGCTTTACAAATAGGGAATTCTGGATGAGAAAACAAGAACTGGCTTTTTAATTGAGGGTTGGTTAGGGATGTGAAACAATATCTCAGATTGTGCAATGTAAAGAGAAACCCACCTGTTTGTATGAGATGCCATTAAAGAACAAGAAGGCCGGGGGGGGGGGGGCAGTGCATAATGGAGAACGCTTTCACAGAGGTGATTACATATAACAAAAGAGGGGACAGCATTCCTTCCCAAAAGCAGCATTATGTGGTCTGATGTCCCCCTAAAACTTAACTTCCAAACTTTTCATTACTTGACAGTGGGACCTGAAATAACCTCTTGCTTTTTTCTCTTTGTTTCTTTCTTTCTTTTCTCTTTTCTCTCCTTTTTTTCTTTTTTCTTTTTTTGGGGGTAAGTATGTTCTTGCTTAAGGTTTAATTGGCTCCAGTCGGTAGGAAAGGGCTCCAAGGCTGATTATTTATGGCTTACTGTCAAAAGTAGCTATAAAAAGGGCAGTATTATCTTGGAGATGCTGGGAAGGAAAATGTAATGGGGGGAGGGAGTGGGGGAGTGTGTGTGCGCACGAGTGTTTTCTTGTACTGGATGAAATCAGAGTTTTGCTGCCTCAGCAGTGTGGTTTAAATTGAAGATTAACCCATTGACCTTCACGGTGTCAAATCACTTACAGATGGATCACCAGTTACTTTTTTTTTCACTTTTGGGGTGAAGAAGGGGGGTAACTTTTTTTTTTTTAAGAAAGTTGTTTGTTCATGCAGCTGGGGCTTTTGAGAGCTCAGAAGCCAATCTGATTAAAAACAGCACTTGGCTAAACTCTGCAAAATCCTGCAAGCAGCAAAAAGGTTTAATCCTCTTGTGCACAATGCATAAGGGTCTGCTATTTTTTTTTAATGTTATAGCTGTAATTATTTCTGGAGAACTTATCATTCTCCCCACCCCCTGCCTCTTTTTTTTCCTCTTGTCGTGCTGATGGGATTAAAGTGTCTGCTCTTGAAAAGTAACTGAGTTTTTATTGGAAAAGATAAGTGGTATGTTACAATTGTAAAATATAAATAACCTTGTTTCAATCATTCTCCTTTTACAGCATCAGCAGAACAGAAATCAAGTGTGGTGGCAGATCCTTCTCTTTATACATAACTTGGCCTTAAATGTGGAGGTGAACAGGAACCACGTAGGTCAGAGGTGAAACTCCTCCACCTGTTCCAGGTCACATCCAGTCTACAGGGAGCACTGAACAAACACTGGTCTAGGGGAGAGAGACATGCACGCCGCCGGCCGGATGTGAGGACTCTGTCAAACTTTTACTCATCTTCTCAAGCTTTTTTTTTTTTTTTTCCCCCTCCCCATTCCGCCCCCAAGGACTCTTCTTTACTGCTTCTTGCCTGATGAGGCTGGGAGCTATTGTCCAACACTGTTGAAGGAAAGTCTTAGAATTTGGATGTGTTTGGTAAAGCTTGCTGCTGATTCCCCAAATCAGTAACCTCTATGCAAGTGAGGCAAGTAGTAGATGAACAGGTTCCTCTGCTCTGTGTTGTTGAGTATTTTTTATTTTATTTTAATTGATAGAATGCAGCGTTTTGTAATTTTGGCTGCTGGTTAATGGTGGTGTCTAGGACTGATGGCTCTAAGTGTACTTTGGGCTACTTCCAAATTAGAGACACTTGACTCCTCTAAGGGATAACTTTTTGAAAAAATGTTCTTTTTAGAAACAATTACACTTAAGTAGCTCATGTACAGCAGCAGGTGAGTCACTGATTATTTCCCTGAATTTTATTACCAGGGAAACTTGTAAAAATCTAGTTTTGTTTAATGACTTAATTGGCCCAAGTTGGACATCGTTCACATGAAGTCGCTCTTTGTCATTGCCACTAATAGATAGAATTGTTTCTGTTAGAAGAAGAGTCTTCAGAATCTTTCATAAGATGTTGGTGACTCTTCAGGATCTTTGTGCAAAGGGCTGTTTGGTCCTGTACACTATATACTGTCCCCATAAACCAGGATGGAGCTGTTAAAGGTGGAATATAATCTAAGCATCATTCTTCTGGAATTGTTAATCTGTATATTTTTGTTAGTGCTTTGGTGGATTTTTTTTCCCTCCTCCTTATCATATGCGCTGTTAAGAAGATTCAGATCCCAAGCATCTGATATGTTTGCTTCGTGATTTGACTAGGAGATTAGTTAGTAATTACTTTGAATCCCGACACTGCAGGTTTGTACAAGTAATCGCTCTATTATTCTAATGAGTAATACTGGAAGTGATATTAGTGTACACTGACAACAGAAATACTACTTGGAGTGATAGCTCATTGTCATTGACTTGTGACTGTTGTGGTGTTTTTAAATCTGTTTGGCTGCCAGTCTTGGAACAGGGATGGGGAACTACCTACCCCAAAAACTTGGGTTTCGTTTGTTTATGAAGTGTGAAATACTAAGGGAAAAGGATATAGCCTCTGCTTTCCACAGACTGTTTCCATACTTGCCCAGAGCTAATTCTAAATCACAAATTATAAAACTAACACTAGGAAAAATCTTTCTGGACACTTGCCCTTCAGTCCTGCTACAGCTGTCAACACAGAGGGGTTCTGGAGCTCCTGGTCTGCTCTGAAGCCTAATGAACAGTAAAGAATCACTGTATTGGAAGAGGAGTTTTCTTGCACATTCTCCTTCCCCTCCACTTCCCCCCTTTTCTTGCCCTTCTTTAAGTCTGTTTCCATCTCTGATATTTGTAATGACCCAATTCCCATACCCTCAGTAACCCCATTAAAGTGCCTGGTAATGATTTGTAGCACACATTTGTATTTGGATGCTTCCCCTCTATTTCTCAATCCCATCTCTTGACTGGCATTCTTCTTTTTCAAGGCAAGAGTTGTCTAGCTCCCTCCAAATCAGCTCCCGGGACCCTCTCAGTTTACACAGTTCTGCTGCGATCTTTCAATACAAAAGGGGTTCCTCACGCAAACTGACTTTTTTTCTCCCCTTAGCTAAAGCTACATTATGCAGAGTAATGTGTTCCTCTGGGATGGTCAGGAGTTCAGAACAATGATTCTTAAGTTAGCTTTGTTTCTTTTTAGTTAAGCACGTGCACTATGGAGTTATTCAGTGGGATGTAAGTGGTACCTGTCATTGATTACTTTGTAGCGGTACTGGAAGCTGCTACTTATTACTGAAATACCTTCAATGGCTCTGCAAAACAGAGTCACTTAGGGTGTGTGGTGATTGGAGAATGGGGTTTAAATAGGAAGCAGGCCTGAGGGGTGGGGTAAGCACAAACTGGATTGAGGGGCACGAGCCCTTGGAATCTAAAGCTTGGGGAGAGCCCACTTAGAACTGAAGGCGTAGCGTAGGTAGCAGGTGGAGTCCCCCTTTGGGAAAGTAAGTGCCTGGCTCCATCCCTTCCGCCTGCAGCTGGGGCTCCGAGACCCCATCGTCCCGCCCCCTGTGGCTAGAGCCACAAGCTCCCCGCCCAGAGAAGCCTCAAGCGTGCACACACACCCCTTGGCCGGAGGAGTGATGGGCTAGCTGCAGCCATGCCTCTCCTCCCCTCCCCAGACCCAAGGAAAAGCATCTCTTCAGAGATGCTTTTGATATGCACCATGCAGGTTCTGGGGCAGTTGAGGAGGCAGTATTTGCTACTGAGCTTCCTGGATTCTTCAGTAATCTCCCTGGAGTCCAGAGAGATTACTGATGAACCCAGGAAGCTGAATAGCACATACTGCCTCCTCAACCACACCGGAACCTGCATGGGGCATAATAAAGCAAAATCTTAGCCACCAAACCCCGCAAGCAGGGGTCTGGTGGCCGTGGCAGCGCCATGGGAGGCCTATTATACCCACCGCTCATGAGGTGTAGGCTTGTCAAGGAAACTCTGAGGGAGATGGGTATGGAGTTTTAGAGGTTGCAGTGGGGAAGGAATTAAACAAAGCTGTCAGCCAGTATGGTGCAGACATAGGTAATGCACACTCCTTTCCCTACTGATTGGCTGAAATCCTTTCATCCCATCACAGAGGGGTCAGATTAATAACAGCCTTCTGAAGTGTGCAAAGATTAGGCAAGTCCATCTGACTTTAGAACACTACTTCATCACCATATCAAGAAATCAAACTAGTGTCATCTTTCTTCCTTAAATTCCAGCCTGGTCAGTTAAACCCCAAAGCAAATAAGTCTCCCTGGACTGCTCAGCCAACCGTGATAGAAGTGTAAGATGAAAAAGCAAGTTTGATATAGGTACTTGATGATGGTCTGCCCTCACTAGCTTATTCTGTAATAGCACCCTTCTTAGTGGGGGGAATAAATGGCTGAAATAGTTTTGTAGACCATCTAACTGTACAGAATTGTTTGGCTCACAGAGAGATGGAGCCTTACCTGGCCATAATGTCCACTGCTAGCAGTGGATTTATCAAAACTGTCTATTCTAAGGTCTTAAGTTGGAATCCACTTGTTCCTGTATTTGCAGTGAAGGCTGGAATATAAACAAGACTTCACTGTATTTACAAGACTAGTCCTAGACAAAGTCTGACTCCTGTATGCGTGCTGCTGCCGTTAACAAGAGGTTTGACAACCACTGATGTTTTTGAGGGGTAGCTGTGTTAGTCTGTATCAGTAAAAACAACCAGGAGTCCTTGTAACACCTTAGAGATTAACAAATTTATTTGGGCATAAGCTTTCGTGGGCTATAACCCACTTCAGCAGATGCATGGAGTGGAAAGTACAGTAGGCAGGTAAAAATATACAGCACATGAAAAGATGGGAGTTGCCTTATCAAGTGGGGGGTCAGTGCTAACGAGGCCAATTCTGTTAGGGTGGATGTGGCCCATTCCCAACACTTGACAAAAAGGTGTGAGTATCAACAGAAGGAAAATTATTTTTTGTAGTGACCCAACCACTCCCAGTCTTTATGCAGGCCTAATTTGATGGTGCCACACCATCAGGGGCTCATTCACCTGCACATCTATCAATATGATATATCATCATGTACAAGCAATGCCCCTTTGCCACATACATAGGTCAAACTGGACAGTCTCTACACAAAAGAATAAATGGACACAAATCAGACATCAAGAACTGTAATATTCAAAAACCAGTAGGAGAACACTTCAGTTTCCCTGGACACTCAGTAACAGACTTAAAAGTGGCCATTCTTCAACAAAAAAACTTCAAAAACAGACTACAAGGAGAAACTGCAGAACTAGAATTAATTTGCAAACTTGACCATCAAATTAGGCCTGAATAAAGACTGGGTCACTGCAAAAAATAATTGTCCCTCGGCTACTCACACCTTCTTATCAACTGTTGGGAATGGGCCACATCCACCCTAATTGAATTCGCCTTATTAGCATTGACCCCCCACTTAGTAAGGCAACTCCCATCATTGCATGTGCGCTGTGTGTGTGTGTGTGTGTGTGTGTGTGTGTATATATATTTATATATATATATATATATATACACACACACACACCCCTGCTCACTGTATTTTCCACTCCATTCATCTGATGAAGTGGGTTATAGCTTATGCCCAAATAAATTTTAGTCTCTAAGGTGCCACAAGACCTCCTCGTTTTTACTGATGTTTTTCTTTAACAAAGGAACCAGGGTTCTATCCACCCTAAATCTAAGGATCTTAATCTACTCCTTTGATGTCCAGGGGAATTTTGCTATTGACTTCAAAGGGAACAGGATTTCGTCACTACTTGACAGCGCATCTTCAGGAAATAATGGATTGTTATCTAGATTTGTCCCCTTCCTTTGCCCAACCATATGGTTCTGTTGCCTCCAGATAAGTAGGGAGGGTAGGGCTACTATCAGCCTCCCTTAAATTTCTACAGTATAGTTTAGCAGCACATGCACTTTGTCTGTGCACTGTTTGTCTAGGCAAGGCCCACTTCAGTATGTACTTCTGTTGAGAAAATCCTCCCCTCAAAGTGCTTATTACAGTCTGAGCACAGTTAGAAATATTGTATGTGGATGGGTTAGGGAAGTATTTTCAATTAGCAAGGTCTAAATCTGGTGAGGGGAGGGGCAATTCTTGAATGATTTAATTGGTAGTTTGCCTGAGTGAAGGGGTGGGATTTCAGTTTTAGCTCCTTTTCTGTGATACTCAAACACTAGTGAAGAGTCTCTAGCAATTTAGAGAACAGTTGGCTTTCTCCTAAAGTTACTTTTAGTTTAATGGGCAACAGACAAGACAACTTGAGTTTCAGCTGACAATACCTACCGTGTTTGAAGTCTCTCTCTTTCCAGATGACCAAAATGGCTTCTGACCCTGACATTCTTGACTTGAGAGAGGAGAGAATTTATTTCTGTCTCTCTCCTTCCTGCCTCTTCAAACCTCTCTCTTGTAACCTAAACCTTACCTGGATCTAGTGAGCCTGTTGCTAGTGGGTGTTAGTCTTACTCTGTTTCCTGCAATTCATGAAAGCTGAGCCAGTAATTACAAAGTGACTGCCCAAGGTTAGTTGCAAACTGCCATAGCTAGGATAAGGTGGAGGTAGACAAGGGAATGGACTTCCAACAGAAAGAGCTGACATTGGAAATGGATGTGGGACTGAAGGCTTCTCCCAAGGTGCTGATCGTCTCTGCTAGCAGTGGACTTCTGTGTAACTTACTGTGTGTATTAACTGCTACTGTTTCGTTGGTTTCTCTAGGTATTCTATTCCAATTTTCCTATTGTACCAAGTCTGCCTGTCTTCTGCTGCCAACTGAAGCTTAGCTTAATACTTGTCACACTGTCAGTGTTTTTGGAGACTGGCCCTTGAGTTAAATGTTCGGTTTAGGCTTTCCTTTTTAAGTTTTGCCTATATCCACAGCTGGATGAGGAAGAGGAAGCCCAACCTCTGTTAGGAAGGGTCACTTGTGAAGACTTGTTTACTTTCACTGTCGACTAGGAGTAACTAGCTGCCTTTGCTCCTTCGGGCTCGAACCGAGGTTGAATAAAAGCCATCTGAGATGTGACCTGATTTAGACACCTTGAGGCTACTTCATACCAGTGTAATTTCATTGCAGTCAATGAAGAGATACTACAGATGAATTTGGCTCACGGAGAGAGGAGGAAGGTTGCCACCTCCCTTTGGGAAATTACAGGTTCTGAATTCTAATAAACTAGCTGGAGGTAAAACAAAGACTCTAGGCAGTTGCTGCAACCTGATGCCTAAACTCTGCAAAGTCACTTTTTTTGATTCACTTTAACCCTTCCTTTGTTGATTCTCAGTAGCACCTACTATGCTTTCCAGTGAAGCTATAGAAGTGGTAATATTGGAACATATCAGGTACATTCAAGGGGTGGTTTTACTAACCACCCTACTTTGGTTAAAGGGAAGGCTCATATTAATTACTATGAGCAACCTTGACAGGATATAATGCCCTTAATTCATCTCTGCAATGCCCATTCACACTATTGGGAGTTCTGCATGTGGGTCAAGTCCTACAGAGTATTAAGAGTTGACAGCAAAGCTATTCATAATCATTCCAAATAATATTGTTTTTAAATTTGGCATTTATGGTCATTTAAAAAAAACAAAACAAACAAACAACCCAACACCTTCCTGTTGCTTTTGATTTCTTTCAGAAAGAAAAAAATACCTCAAGGAAATGGTGAGAGATTGTTCAAGATCTCTTACAGTTCCTAAAAACTCTTATGATCATTGTTTCTTTGGTTTGTGCATGTTCACACAGGTAGTACACAACTTTGGTCTTTTTCTGCTTTTCCTTATGGGTAAGAACTAACACATCAAATGCACTGGAATGTAATTGTGTGTCTGTCTGTGTGTTTACATAAAAAGGCAGTCTGACATCTCCCCCCTTCTTTCTTCCTCACCTCCCACCATCTTCCCCCACAGAAGGGAGGGTCTCTTCCTATGAATACCATGCTGGAAGTTGGTTTCTGGGAAGTGAATTAAGTCTGTAGAGTTTTTTAAAAGCCATTTTCCAGTTCTGTCTTCAGACTATTTGCTGCCTTTGGGGAATGGAGGGAGGGTGTGGGAAGTGTAGATCTTTAAACTGTTTTAAATTTTATTAAGAAGATTGTGCATGTACAAAGTTATCTTTAAAAATCAAGTGGAGTCTCCCTGATGTGTGGATTCAGCCCCAGGAGAGCATCGCCACAGACTCCTCAGCTCCAGGGAGACAACTTTAGGCCTGCACCCCTCAGAAGACCACTCCAGTTTGGTCAAACTACTATGTGAGGAAAAGTAGAGGGTAGCAAGGGGATGTAACACTTCTTCCTTCTCACTGATATGTTGTAGTCACATGATGTAAGAAGACAAACATGGCCAAGATCTTACTAAATGTGTGCTTAAAGTTAGGCTCCTAATGGGGGATTTTCAAAGGCCCCTAAGAGAGTTAGGTGCTTTTGAAAATCCTGACACTAAATATGGACTTTTGGTGCCCAAACTTAGACTACTTAAAACAAACAAACAACCCCTCTCCTCCCAACTTGGGCATGTATCTCTTTTCCAAATCCTCTTCCTTTCCTTCTGTGGTATCAGAAATGTATTCAGATCTGCTCTGCATTTCTCTCTAAAGATCCATAGGTGAGCAGTATTCATAGATATTTTGATGTGCAGCTTCATCTCCCCTTGGACTTTTCTACTCTTGTCAGAGATGTTTCATTTTTAAACTTTGGAGTAATTAATTGCCTCCAGTGGCTGCCTATGGAGAATTGAAGGGGTGAGAGGGAGAGAGGTTCTCAATGTATTGTTAAAAATACTCTTACACTTTCATGGAGAGTGTCCCTACCGAATGCATCTTATGTTCTCCCAGCTGAAGAAGTACAGCCGATGCTCTCCTGTGAAATCTTTGTCTAGACTAGTCCTGAAGTGCACACGCCCTCTCTGCCATGGACTGAGACCCAGTGAGAATGTAGCATTTTGTTTATCTTGGCTGTGTGCCTCCAGGACTCCTGCCTGTAGTGATGATGACTGGGAGGAGCTCCTTTTTTGTATCTGTGCAGTATATTTGCTTTGTGCTTTCTTTCTGGTGCTTTTTAATACTTGGAATTTTTTTCTAATAACTGGTACAATTTTTAATAAAATTGTTAAATGCTATGTATTCTGTTCTTGCTTTTTGTATGGTTTAATGGCTGTATGACACTCCATCCTAGTGACTTGAACCTTCACAAACTGACCAATAGTTCTGTAATTTAGTAAAATAATATGGAAGTACAACTTCGGTTGGTAAACTCTGTAAATGGCTGATAGATCCATCTCTATACTCTCTATTACCTAGTCTTTACCAACCTCTGCAACGAAGTCAAGATTTTCCTTTAATACTCTATCTCTGCACAGAAAAAAAGAGTATTTCCCAACCCACTGGTGACTGAATAATCAAATACATAAAATATAAAGCTTTTGAGACTGTATTCTTACCATAGTAAACTGGGCTTTACAAGGCTGTTGGTAACTGAAGCTGCACGTCTAAACTTTCCCTTTCCATGCACAAAGTTGAAAATTGTATCTTAACACAGGTAACAATGTGCTGCCTCCAGACACTTAAAATGTGGCTTCTGGCAGCTGTTTACCTGCTCTTCCTATGCAAGCTCCTTCAAAGTTGATCAGCTGCAGGCTTTTATTGATGATGAATGCAATTACATTTGTTAACCAAGGAAGATGCAGGTCTATACTACTACTAATTATATTTTATGCAAATGAGCTGTGGCTCTGGAGAATGAGATGGTGTCACCAGTCGTAGCTGAGCGCCCTTCTTTGGCTACTCCCTAGACTGCTGTGAGGGAACAGCCTCCAGCCGCCTGGGTGTCTGTCTCCAGAGCTTGACTGGAGCTCAGCCACTGCCCCTAGGCCAGGGGTTCTCAAACTGGGGGTTGGAACCCCTCAGGAAATTGTGAGGTTATTAGATGGGGGGGGGGGTCGTGAGCTGTCAGCTTCCACCCCAAACCCCACTTTGCCTCCTGCATTTATAACGATGTTAAATATATTTAAAAGTGTTTATAATTCATAAGAGGGGGGGTTGCACTCAGAGACAAAGAGTCACGTACAAAAGTTTGAGACTCACTGCCTTAGGCTACGTCCAGACTACCCGCCGTATCGGCGGGTTAAAATCGATTGCTCGGGGATCGATATATCGCATCTCATCTAGACGCGATATATCGATCCCCGAGCGCGCTTATATCGATTCTGGAACTCCATCAACCCCAACGGAATTCTGGAATCGACAGGGAGAGCCGCGAACATCGATCCCGCGCGGTGTGGACGGGTGAGTATTCCGATCTTAGATATTTGACTTCAGCTACGTTATTCACGTAGCTGAAGTTGCGTATCTAAGATCGATTTCCCCCCCCTCCCCCCGTAGTGTGGACCAGCCCTTAGACACATACTTGAGGTATAGGCCCTTTCTCTAGTACCCCAACTTGAGAGCTGGAACACGGGTATTCAGTTGCCTAGAGTGCTGACCCTTCAGACTCTTTTGTAGCTTATGCACCTGCTTTTGGAAGCCCACCAAAAGCAAGTGCCTTCTGGGTTATCATTTAACTCTCTCAGGAGAAACTTGGTAGTTGTGAAGCATACAACACACACACACACTTTGACCAGAATCTAACACATTATTTACTTAATCACCTGAGAAATATACAGAGTATAGATTATTTAGAAAACAAACATTCTAAATGCAATGCTCCTCACTACTTCACCCTTCCCTTGGGGGACTAACTGTGTTTAGGCTGTAGGAGAGACTGTCTCATCAGGCCCCTACATATTGTTGAGTTGCTTCTCACTCCTCTTAAACAGGAGAAAAATGGCTACAGAGTAAAGCAGCTCTTGCACTCTTAGAACTTTTTAGCCTCCTTTATCAGATGTCCTGCTCAGCTTCCCCAGGTGATCACAGACCCCTGCCAGGTGGCTTTGTTGCCAAGGTGACCTTACCCTGACAAATCAGTTCTCTAGCATAAACAACTAGGAGTCCTTGTGGCACCTTAGAGACTAAAAAATGTATTTGGGCATAAGTTTTCATGGTCTAGAACCCACTTCATCAGATGCATGAAGCGAAAAATACAGGAGCAGGTATAAATACATGAAAGGATGGAGGTTAAGTTTAGGTTTTGTAATGACCCACCCACCCCCAGTCTTTATTCAGGCCTAATCTGATATCAGACTTGTGTCCATTTATTCTTCTGCATAAACTGTCTGGTTTGGCCAACATACGTGGCAGAGGGGCATTGCTAGCACATGATGGCATATATCACATTGGTAGATATGCACGAGAATGGGCCCCAGATGGTGTGGCTGATGTGGTTAGGTCCTATGATGATGTAACAGAACGCCACTAGCCGTCACCTACAGCCCCCAACTAAAACCTCTCAAGCGCATCATCAATGATCTACAACCTATCCTGAAGGACGATACCTCACTCTCACAGACCTTGGGAGACAGGCCAGTCCTCACCTACAGACAATCCCCCAACCTGAAGCAAATACTCACCAACAACTACACACCACACAACAAAAACACTAACCCAGGAACCAAACCCTGCTACAAACCCCAGTGCCAACTCTGTCCATATATCTATCTATTCAAAGGACACCATCATAGGAACTAACCACATCAGCCACACCATCTGAGGCTTGTTCACCTGCACATCTACCAATGTGATATATGCCATCATGTGCCAGCAATGCCTCTCTGCCATGTACATTGGCCAAACCAGACAGTCTACACAAAAGAATAAATGGACACAAATCTGACATCAGGAATCATAACATTCAAAAACCAGTAGGAGAGCACTTCAGTCTCTCTGGTCACTCAATAACAGACCTAAAAGTGGCAATTCTTCAACAAAAAAACTTCAAAAGCAGACTCCAACGTGAAGCTGCAGAATTGGAATTAATTTGCAAACTGGATACCATCAGATTAGGCCTAAATAAAGACTGGGAGTGGTTGGGTCATTACAAAACCTAAACTTAATTTCCCCACTACTAATTTCTCCCTACTGTTACTCACACCTTCTTATCAACTGTCTAATGGGCCACTCTCTTACCACTTCAAAAGTTATTTTTCCTCCCTTGGTATCCTGCTGTTAATTGATTTATCTCGTTAGCCTGACCTAACACTTGGTAAAGCAACCCCCATTCTTTCATGTATTTATACCTGCTCTTGTATTTTTTCACTTCATGCATCTGATGAAGTGGGTTCTAGCCACGAAAGCTTATGCCCAAATAAATTTGTTAGTCTCTAAGGTGCCACAAGGTCTCCTCATTTTAGCTGATACAGACTTAACAAGGCTACGACTCTGAAACCTTCTCTAGCATAGAAACCAGCCCTCTGTCCTTTCTGAGTACTGGGGACCAGCATGGTTTAACAACCCTCTCTTGTTAGGCCTTTGCCACTACCACTGTTGGAATTTTGGTCCAACATGGAGGTGAAAAGACAATAGAAGACAAAGGACCACTTTTAAAATGGAGTTTTCATCTTAGTAAAGATACACAGAGAATTCATAATCTCACAGCATCCATGAATTGTACAGATTCCCCAAGTCATCCCAGATGGTAATGCATCCCCGCCAGCTGCAAAGTCAAATTCCTGATTTCACTGCTCTAGTAAATGCACACTTATACTTAGGACCCTGACGTGTACCCCTTTGTGGAATTCAATTTTATTGAGTTCCTGTAAATGATTGGAGGAAATATTTCCATTGAATAATGGTAACCAGTCCAGGCAGGACAATGTATGTGTTTAATAATTTTAATATACTTCATTAAAGCAATGTTATTAGTGAGTTTTTCATCTCCAAAAGGCCTAGGAAACTGAGTTAATGTTCCTACTCCAATGTTATGTTGCCTTGTTTTGGTGTATGCATTACAATAGGGCCTTTCATTCTATGAACACATGATGTATGCAGTAATATGAAAAGCAACATGCACATCTAAAATTATAGAAAAAAGTACAATTTCTTTTCATTGTATTAGATTTGCTGAGACATGTGTCCCCTGCCCAGTGTCTTGTGATTATGAAAGA
Source organism: Gopherus flavomarginatus (assembly GCF_025201925.1). Taxonomy (NCBI): domain Eukaryota; kingdom Metazoa; phylum Chordata; order Testudines; family Testudinidae; genus Gopherus; species Gopherus flavomarginatus. Next base: position 100,287,956 of record NC_066621.1, read on the forward strand.
GCTTATTGTAATACATTCATACAAGAGGACAGAGGTAAGATTGATGCAGCTGGGGGAATTAACTCTGAATTTCCTGACTCTTGTATGATTAAAACCTCAATTTTTTCATAATTCTTTTATTAAAATGAAATGTGGCCTTTAAAAACTAACTGTATGGTCTTAGCACTGACACGTAGCTGGAACAGCTGAAAGAGCTTTTACCTAACAGGAAACATAGGCTGGTGCACAAATGGCTGGAACACAATCCTTCCTTGGAGATCTCCCAAAGGACTAAACCCAGCCTTGCTTAAGTTATGAAATTAGATGCTATCACAGCCTGTAGTCATATGAGTGCAGCCAACTGAGGTGTTTTTTTAACTGTATACATTAGAACCTGGGGTGAAGAGAGATGATGGGCTTGAGCACCAAAATCAAATCCAACATGCTCTTACGCATTGGAGTACTCCCACTAGGTTCAACAACAAGGTGGCGATTTCCTCCTCAGATCCTGACTAGACTCAAACGTGCATACTAATCAAAATTAGATAGGAGCAGAGTCCCTCACATAGTCTGCTTCCAGCCACTGTCCCTTCCTTGTAACGTGATGAGGCAATCATGATGTGTTCTTCCTAGGATGTATTTGCACCATAGTAACAGCTTTTAAAAAATGTCTTTTAGTTTCATACCATTAACTTTAAATGGTACGCTTTAGTGACAAGATAAATAGTTTAAGCTGGGTTAGTGCTGCAGGAAAGTGTTTATTAAAAAGTGTTCGGCCTACCTTTGAAATAAAATAAAATAATAATAAATGCACTGTTCTGATGCTCAAAGTTCTCCTTGCCTTACACAACCAGATACATAAAGCACTAAATTCCAGTGCCTCCTTTTGCTGAAGTTAAGGTGAAGAAGCTACTACACTTAGTGGACCGTGATTAAACATCCAGAAAATTTCAAAATTAAATACCTTGATATATGGCAAACGTACCGGTCCTTGCTGAGCATGATGTATATGAACACTGCCCAAAGCAAGCTTCTGTCTGCTTACACATCCGAATCATTCAGAAATAGATCGGGATTTAAAAGATACTTTAGAAACTCCCTTCATTTCCAGTCTAGCAACAAGTCCCTTTTATGTTTATTTGTTTTTTTGTTGGGGGGGGAGGGGGGCAAAAAGTCACTTTTTGAGACAGACCTAAGTGACTGGGAAATAGTGGCTTGAAATGGGAGAGCTTCAACTGCATTGTGGCATTCAAACAGCCAGGGACATTTTTAACCATGTGCAACAGAAGTGACTTGGCCCCTGTGCTTTTGTGGGCATCACCCAAGCTGAGAAGTTTTCCAGCGGAGGTGAGGAGCAGAGGCAACTTGCCAATTAATTTCCTCCTTTCTGGCAGGTCAGGACAGCTGTTTCTGTTTGAATAATTATACATATATTTGCTGAACAGTAGGAGTTTGCTTAATGCCATACAATGGCAAACAAAGTCCCTGTCTCAAGGAGCTTCCAATACAAGCTAGGGTGCGTTCAATACATGTACAATCCCACATGATTGGAGAATGAAGTGGGTGGTATGTCTGAAAATGGTGCAGACTTTATATAAACATACACATATTGCTAATTAGCATTAAAATGCTGCATGAAAACAAATATGCTTCCTTCCAACAGGTATTTGAATTAAAAAGTGGATGATAGCTATTAGCACTGAACTACTTGCTATTATATTTTAATACTTGCTACTGATGAGTGTTTGCTGCTACTTAGACTTCCTTCCCATCTGATACAGGTATTGCTTTTTGTTATTTTGAGGTCCTGATGTCTGTTTGTCCCTGGAACAAAATTAAGTCAATATAAATGTTCCAGATGAAAGGTCTTTAAACCTTGATTTCTCCTAAATGATTTAATTCTCTCCTCTCTAAAATTATAATAGTCTCTTTTCTTTCCCTATTGAAATCTGTGTCAGCATTCTCCCTCTCTGTGTTGCCTCAGGACTCCTGATGTATACAAAGGATCCTCTGTTTTTCACTCTTAGTCACATGCTTAACCTCAGTGCTGTAAACTAAACTGTCCACCCTCTGTGGCTGGAGATGACCCTATTTATGTCTGTAGCTCAAATCAAAACAGCAACAGTCGTGAAAACTCTGTATGATGGAGACCACTAGCTTTTAGTAAATGGACAACAAATCTTGATTTTTGCATAACTTAATGAGTTCCAGAGTTTATGGGAAACTTCAAACAGAAATAATAAGCAGGAGATGGCTAATGGGTTATATGAGGAAAAAGTTCTTTGAGTCATTTTCCTTTACCACCCCTGGCGTTTATTGCAGATGATTTATTAGAATAGTTCTTCTGTGTGTGTTTGTTTTTAGGCAGTGTGAATTCTGTTTGAGACAGTGAAGTGACAGCCATGTTCAGGGGTGACTACTTTAAAATTCTTTAGTTAATTAACCACTGGTGAAAGGTGCCAGAATGATAGGTCTGAGGCATGAAGTCTTCTGTATCAACAGAGCAGGCAAAGCCTGTCAGTTATAGTTCAGGTTTCTTCCACATACTGCCCTGCTAACATCTCAACCCTGAGATGGCAGAACCATCTGTGTATGTAAAGGGATTTGGTTTCAGTACTCAGCCACTCTTGAACCTTTACGCTAAGACTGCCAATAAGGGTGCCAATTGCGAGGGGGCTTTTCATAAGGTATGCACTTGTCCATTGGGAACCGGGCTGAGATGACAATCACCTTTCACAAAGGCCATTCAACAGCCAACAGATGGTAACGTTTGGGGAGGGATTGGGTGGGAGAAGAAACATTTTATAGAGGAAGTGGGTCGTTAACAACTGAAAAGCCTGAAGTCATGTTTAGTTCCATGCAGAGAGAACACAAAAGGACTGATAATGTCCACAGACAAAGGACTATTGGGTTTTTTTCTCTGTGTTTAATTCCCACTCATATTAATTAATAAGACCTCAAAAATAGACAGGGATCCTTCTCAGTGAGGGGTTCTTGCTCTTTTGCTACAACCTCAGAAGGTAGTGGGGGAAGAGAAACATTCCTACAAAACAGTCAAAGTTTTTCCAGTCCAATCCCTTTCCTCCTCCTCACAGTCATCTAAAATGCTTCACCATTTCTTTCAGAATTTGGCAAGAGTTACAAGAAAAAAAGTGTCTGTATGTTGTTTTTAAAAAAGGATTTCAACAATCTCCTCAAGATCTCTCTGTGACCCCATTCACAGTTGCCGGCTGTTTTACAGGCAAATTTTCTTGGCCACTCAGAATTTGTACCCTCAAGCACAATTCTTAGACCTGCTTTTCTTTAATCAGGAATTCCTGAGGCTCTTCAGAAGGGTCAGAGTAAATCACTTGTTCTGTCTTCTCCTCTGAATCCTGATACAGACAGGCCGCTTCTGACAGTATTAGGTCATGTAGTCCATCCGCCTGTCAGTGCAGGCATGTTCCCTAGAGCATATTCTCCAGTGCTTTGATTAGTCTGATTTTAAATGTCCCAAGTGACTGGCTTTCCACTACTTCCCTAGAGAGACTGTTCCACAGCCTAATAAATCTCACTGACAGGATTTTTTCCCCAATATTCATCCCACCTTTTCTCTTTCTTAATTGTATTTCACTACCCTAGTTATATGCCCTTGTACCACCTTGTAAAGAGACAATACACCAAGCAACTGTTATAGCTAATACATACTAATAGCCTGATCCAAACCCCATTGAAATCTATGGAAGAACTCCCATTAACTTCAGTGGGCATTGGTTCAGGCTCTAGAAAATCAGATCTACCTGGCCTATTCACCTGTGTGACAGATTAGTTTATGTCTGTCTATGTGTGGAGAAAATATTGGTAATATTGTTATGAACAATACGCATGACTTAGTTTTCCCACTCACCTTGTACTGCTACCTATTGAGTCTGAAGGGTTAATTTCTCCCTGGGAGAAGGGTAGTGAGGCATGGCTGTATGTTATGTGAGCCTGTCTGGATCGGATTTGGAACTGGTTATATTCTCAAGAACTGACTGGAATCAACACAGATGAATGGAGTGTCCTAGAGAGACAATAGAAGTGCCAACAACCAAACATTAGCTTTTAATGACTGGGAAAGGAAGGCAAGCTGAACATGGGAAGACAGCAGGGGATAAAACTTGGGACAAAGGGGCCAGGTGTGAACAGACTGTGTTTTAAGTTTCCGGCTACCCAAGCAGATACACAGGGTGAGAGGGAGACCGAAGATGATGAATCCCAGGAGACTATGGAACAGTGGGGCAATATGTGGGGCAAACTGACTTAAGCTTTGCTTTACCATTCAAACCTGCACTCTTAAATGTTGTGCTACAGCTGACTAATAAATGCTGACTTGTTTATGGTGTTGCTGCTGACACTTACTGGTTGCATTGCTCCCTGAAGGAGTAAAATCTGTAGCAGGAATTTGAACTCATTTGGACTTGCTGTAAAACCCCTGTGAACAACAGGCTTGCTGAACCCATAAAGCCCAATCTTGAAGTAATGTAGCCACGAGGCTTACCCTTATAAAAAGCTAAGCCAAGAGCCTCGCAAATAATAGCAGTACTCCCAAAGAACCTATATAAAGTCTGGGGTATTGTGCACCCCTGTAATTCCATGACAACATGTCTATATCAAACTACAAATCCCATTTTGTATTGTGAACACCATTTTGACTTCAAAGTACATTGTACTTTCACTGTTGCCTTTTAACCTCCCTCTAGAATTGGGCTTCCACAAGGTGTTTGTAGAGGACTAACAATGGAGAGCAATCAGGAACTGTTAACCTGGATGATCTTCCATTCAAATTCCCAGGACAATGTGTTGGCTATCTGCCCCCAAGGCAGCAGCTGTCTCAGGTAGGCTTGTAACCAAAGCAACAAAATACCTGATGAGTGACTTGAAGCCACTCAGGAGAATCACCTGATGAGGGACTGGAACTTTTTACAAAAGGAAGGCTCTCTCCCTGACTATTTGAGTAGAGACCAGAACACAAGGTTGTGTAAGTGGTATGAAAGAATCCTGGACTCCCTAGAAGACACTGACTGAAACCCAAAGGGCTCTCTGGTCACTGGAAGAAAGGTTTTGTCTACAGGTGTTTATCATTATTCCCTAAATCTGTGTATCTCTTGTGCATCTAAGTGTGTGTTAAGGTGTGATTGGTTTAGAAATTCCTTTGCAAAGTCTGTGTCCCTTTGCTTTCACTGTCTCATAGTTTCTGAAGGAGGATACAGTAATTTTTTGGGTCCACAGCTTCAGTGGAGCTCTGGGAACATGCAAGAGCCACTTGGGAGAACTGGCCCTAGTTTCAGAGTGTAGGGAGTTAGATTGCAGAGTCCCATCTTTCAGGAAAGCATGCTAGAGGATTGACACTGTGAAAGTGCCTGTTCAGCCCAGGGCTGCCCAGAGGATTCAGGGGGACTCGGACAAAGCAAGGGAGCTGCAGTGCTTGTACTCACCCGGCGGCAGTCTGGGTCTTTGGTGGCAGGAGGCCCTTCAGTTGCTCCATGTGTTTAGCAGCACTGAAGGGCCCCCTGCCCCCAAAATGCTGCTGAAGACCCAGACTGCTGCCAGGCCAGGGATCATGGGGCCCCTGTGGGGCCTGGGGCAAATTGCCCCACTTCCTGCCCTGCCCCCAGGTGGTCCTGGTTGAGCCCCAGAGACTGAGGCAGAGCCCAGACTCTAGCCATCCTAAGATGTGGGATCCAATAGTGGGTTCAAAATACAGCAACCTGAACAGTGTCTACTAGGGGGAATGCAATGCAATTGCCAACTGTCTGAAGCTTTCCAGAACCTGTAACTAATTTTTCCTTATGGCTGTAGTCCTACCTGGGACTACACGAATAATAAAATATCTAATACAAGACAAGGCCTTCATTCTATCTTCTTAGCAATCATGACTCATAATTCACATGAGTAGAGGGGTCAAGTGAAACTGAATTGTGCACACAAACAATGGCCACAGGTTTAACCTTATTCCTGAGCTAAACGTCATTTCTCTAGACAGCCTCACCCACAAAAATAACACTATCAATCTACCCTCCTAAGAGAAAAAGGCAGTTCTTAATACATCTTTGGGCAAGTTACACCACAGTGATGCTGCGTTTCATAGTCTGGATTGGAACAGCAAGAGTTCTCCCCTGCTGCATTGTACAGATCCTAAATTCCTGCTGTCAAAATGGGCATGGAAATTGCACAGCTTCAGTGGTTATTTCAGAGAAGGTCTGTTGAATTCTTGCAACTGTACAAGATGTGCCCTGGATTTATTTCTTCTTAAATATTCATGTAGTTACTCTTGGTGGTGCCCCTTCTAAGCTAGGTCTGGGGATGCAGAAGGGGGTTGCATTGCATACAGGTGCTGGCATGCAACCATTCTTCACCCTTGGTGATGGTGGAGGTTGCCTTGTGGTGCAGATACACTTATTATATAGTCCTTGGAGTACAGTGCTTTTACATGATTCCCTGCATGTACAATATATTCTTTTGCAAACCACACTGTGTGGCTCTCTCTAGCTTCTGTGCCACACTGAATCTGCTATAGCCTTTGGGCAACGAAAGTCTCTTTTAGCTTGGGCAGCAGAGGCTCATTCTTCTACATCCAGAAATCCTGGGTTCAATTCCCACTGCCACTAACCAACCTGGATTGGGTTATAAGTGGTGTCCCATCGTGGAAGATGAGTTGGGTTGAACTTTGTAGTGAGCTTCTCTGGCTAAGGGAAATATTTAACCCCTGCTCACACAGAGGCTTGATCACATGGGGGGTTGAACTAACAGGGCAGGATCTTTCAGCTTAGAAAGTAGAGGCATATTCTCCTCGATCTGTTGTTCCCAGGATTTGATCCCTGTTTCTGATGACCCATCCAGGAGCATCATGTTAAACTTGGAATGCTGCTGCTGTCTCAGATGGGCTGTAATCCCTTCATTAAAGGAAGAGTGCCTGGACTGGGTCACTTGCCATATGTGGTGCAGTGGTTAAAGAATAGATGTTGGGGAAAGGAAAGCTAGGTTTATTCCTGATCTGATACTGTGTTGTGTGATAACTTACTGCAAGTCACTTAGTCTATCTGGGCCTCAGTTTAGCCATTTGTGAATACTGATTTATTGCTATCCCATGTGAGGCTTAATCCATTAGTTTGTAGGGAGCTTTGAGTCTCAAATGGAAGATGCTCTATAAAGACAAAGTCGTATTACTACAGTACATGGCACTTCCTTGCCTTAGAGGTGGGTTTTTATTTTTAATGTCCTCTCTTGTGAGAGGCAGGACCCTCATGTGGTGCAGGTGAGGGCCACTGCTTTACTTTGCCAGGTAGTGCTTAAGGGGATATATTGATAGGTTCAACAGCTTCTACAAGCCTAGCAGAGAAACTGGAGGAATGTATGCTGCATACAGTGTAGAAAACTGCTCTCAGTGGTAATGGGCCTATTCTAGGACCTAAGCCCTTAACCTTTACAAGGAAAGGTTCACCAACAACTCAGAAACATCACTAGATTTGATGAAAAGAAATGAAGATTTTAGCTAAAGTATGAAGTCCTGTATTTATCCTCAGAGCAAATGCTACACAGATAGCTGAAGTGCAAACTTCCTTAGCAACACTCACAAAAAGATGTGGTCAAATTGGAGAAAGTCCAGAGGAGAGCAACAAAAATGATTAAAGGTTTAGAAAACATGACCTATGAGGAAAGATCGAAAAACTTGGGTTTGCTTCATCTGGAGAAAAGATGACAGAGGGGAGGGGAAGGACATGATAACAATTTTCAGGGACATAAAAGGTTGTTACAAGGAGGTGGGTGAAAAATTACTTTTTGTTAACCTTTGAGGATAAGACAAGAAGCAGTGGGCTTACATTGCAGCAAGGGCGATTTAGGTTGGGCATTAGAAAAAACTTCCAACTATCAGGATAGTTAAGCATTGGAACAAATTGCCTAGGGAGGTTGTGGAATCTCCCTCACTGGAGGTTTTTAAGAACAGGTTAGACAAACGCCTGTCAAGAATGGTCTAGTTATTATGCAGTCCTGCCTTGAGTGCATGGGAGTGGACTAGGCTACCTATTGATATCTAGGGTGACTAGATAGCAAGTATGAAAAATCAGGACATGACATGGGGTGGTAATTGGCACTTATATCAGAAAGCTCCAAATATCAGGACTGTACCTCTAAAATCTAGACATCTGGTCACTGTATTGATATCCCTTCCAGTCCTACACTTCTATGTTAATGCAATTTTGGCCCTGGCTGCAGGCAATCTTGCAATGATGCAAAAACTCCAGCCTTCACATAATTTTGGGAAAGCAAAAATCTCGAGAGACTTCACCATGCCTGAGAGACCATGAGTTCTAGTCCTAATTCTCACTGTCCGTTGTCTATTTGAATATCCATCAAAACCTTATTATAAGCCACAATCTCATACCCTGAAGAGTAACTATCATTCATCCATTTTAATAGAAGATAATTAAGATCACTTCAAAGGAGCTAGGAACAGAATCCAAATCTGAGTTTCTTTGCCACATAGTTTTTCACAAGGAAAATACCAAATTAGGTGTTTCTGTAACCCACACTAACGCAATGTGCTTCTGTGTTTAGTAACAAAACCACATGTAACAGTTTGACTCTGCTAGTACTCCTAAGAGAGCTTCTTTAATTCAAGCGGTAGAGGCTCATGTTTTTATATCCAGATATCCCAAATTCACTGCAGGCTGATGACTCAAAGATGAGCGTGTTGCATTTGGTTATACTGTTTGTAGTTACTAGACTACAATCTGCTGAGCCAAGAATCCTGATGCCCAGTTTTCCATTAAATCTTTCCCAATAAACTTGGAAGAGTTAACAACACTGTAATTCTCTCTCACACCCACACACATACTGGGCAAGAAGGGCACAAGGTGGTCAAAACTTGTTTTAATTTTTTTTTTTGAGCAAATAATTTATTTGGAGTCTGACTCATGATTTTTTGAACTTTTGCTAATCTGCCAATATGTCTCAATCTTGGTCTACTGAGATCAGCTTTAGGTACAGGAGAGTTTAGTTTTCATGCTGGTTCAATCCTTGGTCTGCCTTCTGTCTACAAGGATACCACTTTGACTTAGTGGCAAATGTGGTGGTATTTGTGATCTGGACATATCTGGAGAGAACTGTACTAAAACACCAACTCGTGTCAGAGGCTACCAAACAATAGACAGCTAGTAGCTACTTTAGGTCATTACCAGCCTTGGCTGGTTTTGAACATGTTATCAACAGATAAATGCACTATGACCCCATGCAGTGCTATTTCTGCCTCTCTACTTGTTTTGTTAATCAACTGCCTGATAGTGTTCTTGGTGCTGAGAAGACAGTCTCTGCCCTGAAGAGCTTACAATGCAAAATTAGATACGAGTCAATCCAGAACAGTGATGTGAATGTGACTTGAGAAGTGGGGGGCATAGAGAGCAGGAGCTTGAAGATAGAAAAGATGATCCTATAGCTACTTAAGTTTGTTATGTGCACATCCTGTTGGTTCTACCTGCTCTGCAGGCGTGTGGGTTGTTTTTTTTTTGAACCTGTGCTCAGAAATGGGCTTTGCATAGGTGTCCAATGTGAGTCAAGTGTCCAGAGCCTTGTTACCAATTTTTCAACAATACTTTTCAGCAATTTCTCCTGCATTAGCTCTTCAGCCTCCGCAGCACCCTCTTCTGGCTGATATCTTGCTTGCCTCAGGCCCTGTGTCCATCTCAGCCCCAGTGCCCCTTTACCTCAGGGTTCTGCCCACTGCAGTGCTTCCACATGCTCAGTCTCCCCTCCCTGGGGAACCCCCAACCCTCTAAACCCACCTTGCCTCAGTGGCTACTGCCAGTCATTATCTAGCCCCCTCTCACTGGGACAGACTGCAGTCTGTAATGGCCACTCATCATTTGCAAGGGGTTAGGACCAGCTGCCTCTGCCTAGTCCCAGGCTGCACCTTTGTAGCCCCAGTACCTTTTCATAGGCCTTCAGCCTAGGGTTTTACCAGGCTGAAAGCTCCCCAGCTCCCTTGCCCTATTCTCCAGCACTGCTCCAGTTCAGGTACCTTCCTCTCAGGCAGCTAGCCCTTCTCACCACAGTGAGACTCCTCCAACTTCTGCCCCACAGCCCTCTTATCAGAGTCAGCTGGGCTCTAACTGAGCTGGCCACCCCTGTGGCTGCTACCTCAATCAGCCTAGTTTTCCTGCTTTCACTCCTTTTCCCCAGCCACAGCCCTCTCCAGGGCTGCTTTAACCCCTTCAGGGCCAGAGGGGGGTGACCACCCTGCTACAATCAGAAATTATAACGTTTCTGCACACACAAATTATGGGTTCTTTTTGAATCATACTGGTCAGTTATAAACTATCATCTTGAGTCTGTGCCAAATGTATGGCTTTGAGCATAAGTACACCAGATTTTTTTGTTTTGTTTTTGGATGCTGTGAGTTTGTTTTAAGGGCTGAGCTTTGCAGTGCTGTCTGAGACTTGAGTTCCATTACCCATCACGGTCCCTAACTCATGCATCCAGCAGGGGCAGGGACAGGGCTAGTGCAACCCATTAGGTAACCTAGGTGGTCGCCTAGGGTGCTGGTGTTTGGGGAGCAGCATTTTCTTCGGCAGCAACCGGATCTTTGGCCACCCTGGTCATCGTCAGCATTTAGGCAGAGGGAGCTGGGGCAGAGGGGCACAGGGAGGGCCGCCTGCAGCAAGTAAGAGGGGGTGTGTGGCAAGCAGGGGAACTCCCCACCCCAGCTCACCTCCGCTCCGCCGCCTCCCCTGAGCACTCTGCCCTGCTCTGCTTCTCTCCCTCCCAGGCTTGAAGTGCCAAACAGCTGACTGGCACCACAAGCGTGGGAGGTGGGAGAAGTGGAGCAGTGACAGCGTGCTCGGGGAGGAGGTGGAGCAGAGGTGAGCTGGGGCAGGGAGCTGCTGCACGGCTCCCCAGGCCGAGGGGGAACTGCTGTGGGCCGGGGGGTAGGTGCCTCAGGGCGGAGGGAGGGGTGGGGAGCTGCCACAGGGCTTGGGGAGGGGGCCGAGCAGAGGTGAGCTGGGGTGGAGAACTGCCACACGGCTCCCCGGGCGGGGGGGGGAAGCTGCTGCAGAGGAGGCGCCTCAGTGTGGAGGGAAGGGTGGGGAACTGCTGTAGGGGGGCGCGCCTCAGGGCAAGGGGGAAGCAGGGAGCTGCCACAGGGCTCGGGGAGGGCGCAAGGTGGAAAAGTTTTACCTAGGGCGTGAAACATCCTTGCAGCGGTTCTGGGCAGGGAACACTGGGCAAGGAGCACACTGTATCCCTCAACAGGAACACCTCTTGCTAATAAGTCACAGCTCAGGAAGGAAGAGTGGTGATAGCAGTGCCATCATTCTAGAGCAGTGATGTAGCAAGTGAAGAAATCTTAGGGTTGCATGTCCCTATCAAAGGATGCAGTGGAGTTCTTTAATCATTCTTTTCTCCTTGCTTCATCTATCCTCCAGTCCATTTTTCACTGCACCCATGTATTTTCCACACTCTCTGGAAAACATGCAGCTCCCATTGGCCGGGAACGGTGAACCATGGCCACTGGGCACTGCGGGCGGCCATGCCTGTGGACTGTCAATGTAAACAAACTGTCTCGCAGCACACCAGCGGATTACCCTGAGAGGCCGCATGAGGCCCATGGGCTGCAGGTTGCCCACCAATGATCTAGAGAGTATACTGAGGCCAAGTGCCTATAAAGTTGTCAAGAAGTCTCTTTACCCCCTCAAGAACCTTGAATCTCCCAGAAGACTTGATTCCCTGTCAAGATTCCTCCTCCAACAAGAGCCTCTCTTCAACAGACCAAGGCTCTTGGCTTTTAACGGCGTCTCTTGTGAGCACTTGGGAGCTGATCACAATTAGCTCTCATGAGACTTTGTGCATAGCTTGGTACTTCACTGTTCCATTGGGATGCATTGAAAATAGACAGAAAAATGTGAAAAAAAGTCATCTCTAGTATGGTTTCAGGTGCCTAACTCATCCATTAAATGTGCAGAGACCATTTCAATAGTATCATAATAGAGAAATGAAACTTCACACGTAGTTCTGCACTGCAGGGTTTTCTTGGTCTGAATCTCTGTGATCTCTTTACTTTTTAGGTCTCCCTATTGGACCATGTGGTCTTCCTGACCCAGAAACATGGGTGGATTTCTACCCTCTCTCTGTCATTGGTTGCTACTGCAGGTGCTAGATAGTCCCGCTGCAATGAGGCACCAATACAGAGTTGCCAAACTGCTGTGACAATTCAAATGTGCAAGATCTAAAAATAAATATTTGTGGAATTGTAAAGCTCTCCCTGACCACACAGTATCAAACTCAACCATTGCCAGAGCCAAAAGCCTGAAAATGGAGTCAAAATGAATGAGCTTCACTCTAAAGAAGGGAAATGTTTATTGCTGGCTGCTAGACCCATTTTCTCAACCCTTCTTGACCATAGCCCATGGATGCTTATTGAACATGCTTGCGATGGCTGGAATGTCCATGCATGATAATGAGAATGTGGCTGACCTTTTTTAGCTCTGAGGGAGTCAAATATATTGAATATTTTGAGACCAACATATTACTCGTTAGAAATAATAACGTAATGACTGAGAAACAGGTGGCTCCAAAGCTTCCCGTATTGGAAGAACTGAGCCAATATCTTTACATTTAAAGGAAGTATTTAATCAGTGTTTTGGGAAGGTATTTTCCTGAAGCTTCTATTTTTTTAGGAGCACAAAGTTTTCATTCTAATTCAAGAGCCCTACATTTTTCTTCTGCTGTCTCACCGTCCTGCTCTGAGGTCTCCATGTCACCATTCTATTCAAGTTCTCTCCTGTGAGTTCTGGGTCAGCACTCTGATCACTAGCCTCAATTAGTTCCCCAGTAAGAGCTGATTGAATAATTAGTGAATTGGAAGAGACTGTGGAGGGAAGGAACTAATTAGTCTTCAGCTGAACAACCTGATAAAAAGACAGTAAGGCAGTCTTACAGGAGGTAGGACAGGACTAGCTGAGCCTTGAATGAAGGAGCTCCCTGGAGAGAAGAGGGGTGACCACCTTTCCTCCTACTTCTTTCAGTCCTTGGTAGGGCTCTGGAAGTTAAAATTGTGATATTGTACCCTACCGGTGTTTGTTTGTGAACAGGTTTAGAATAAAATACAGCCAATGCATAAGATAAAAGTGGGTCTGGGCAGGTTCTGGGGCATCAGAAAACTGGGACAGAGTGTTGCCCTGTCACAGAGACCTACACTTGTGTCATAGTATCTTTCCCCAATCTGAACCTTAGAGTCCAAAAGTTGGGGTACCAGCATGAATTCCTCTAAGCTTAATTACCTGCTTAGATCTGATAAGCTGCCACCAATCAGGAATTCCAGTGCCTGATACACTCTGATCCCCCCCAAAACCTTCCCTGAGGACCCCTAAGACCCAGACCCCCTGGATCTTAACACAAGGAAAGTAAACCCCTTTCCTCACCATTGCCTCTCCTAGGATTTCCCTCCCTGGGTTACCCTGGAAGATTACTGTGATTCAAACTCCTTGAATCTTAAAACAGGGAGGAATGTCCCTTCCCCGCTCCTCCCCTTTCTCCCTCACCCAGAGGCAATACAGATTCAAGCTCCGTGAATCTAAAACAAAGGGATTCCCCCTTCTCCTTCCCTGTTTAGTACAGAATCAATTCCCTTGAGACTCAACAAGGGGAAAAACAGGTCTTAAACACAAAACTTTTAATAAAAAGAAAGAAAAAAAGTAAAAGTTCTCTGCAGTTTAGATGGTAAAAGTTACAGGGTCTGTCAGCTTATAAAAACTGGAGAAAAAGCCTCCGCCAGCAGAAATACAATTTAAAATACTTTCAGCCAAATACACATTAAAACTCTACCAGCCAGATACACATTTGCAAATAAAGAAAATCAATTAAAAAGACTATAACCGCTTGTTCCTTAATACTCACTATTCTGAATATATAAAAGACTGTAGCAGAGAGATTGGCAAGAAACCTGGTTGCACGTCTAGTCCCTTCCAGGACCCAGAGAGAACAAAGCAAAACCCAAAAAACACAAACAAAGGCTTCCCTCCACTGAGATTTGAAAGTATCTTGTCTCCTGATTGGTCCCCTGGTCAGGTGTTTGGTTCCCTATTTGTTAACCCTTTACAGGTAAAAGAGACATTAACCCTTAACTATCTGTTTATGACAACTTGCCTTTGTCATCCTCTTGTTCCTAATGCATTTAACAAACATTGTCTTATTGGGTTTTTTATGTTCCTTGCTAGGTGTAATTCATTTTGTGCCTTATACTTTCTGATTTTGTTTCTACATACTTGTGCTATTCTTTGTAGTCCTTTTTAGCAATTTGTTCATGTTTCCAGTTTTTGTAGGATTCCTTTTTGATTTTCAGGTAACTAAAGAAGCTCCTGGTGGAGCAATATTGGTTTTTTACTATTCTTCCTATCTTTCCTTTGCATCAGATTAGTCTGTAGTTGTGTGTTTAATATTGTCTTCTTGAGAAACTGCCAGGTGTCCAGAACTCCTTTTTCCCTTTTGATATTATTCACATAGGAGCTTATCTGTCAGCTCCGAGTTTGAAATCTGCTTCTTTTTTAAAATCCATTGTCCTCCTGCTGCTGCTTTCACTCCTTCCTTTACTTAGGCCACGTCCAGACTAGGAATTAAAATCGATTTTAGATACGCAACTTCAGCTACGGGAATAACGTAGCTGAAGTCGAATTTCTAAAATCGAGATACTCACCAGTCTGGACGGGGCGCCATCGATGTCCGCGGCTCTCCGCGTCGATTCCGGAACTCCGTTCGGATTGATGGAGTTCCGGAATCGATGTAAGCGCGCTCGGGGATCGATACACCGCGTCCAGACTAGACGCGATATATCGATCCCCGAGCAATCGATTTTAACCCGCCGATGCCGCGGGTTAGTCTGGACGAGGGCTTAGAATCATGAAATCTGTAACTTCATGATCCCTTTCACCCATATTGTCTTCCACCTTCAGATTTGCTACTAATTCCTGGATTTACTTTAGTAATATGTGACCCTCAATCTGATACTTTAAAGAAGTTATCAGCACTAAGGAAGTTGACATATGTCTGATTAAGTGCATAGCAAATCAAGGAAGGGGGTGTTTTCTCACTAAGCAGCAAGAGATTTGCAACTTCTGATGACATTTTTCAAAAATGATGGTCTTCATTTCCCCAACTACTGCTGTGTCTCAACTTCCCCTTAGGGGTCTCTCTCTATTTTCCTCATATAGTCAGAGAATCTTTGTCTGTAGCAAACTTAGTTATGCTCTTATTACATTTCACAAAATAAGTTTCTGCTCCCACTGCCCCTTCTGTACTTCATACAGTCTCCTAGAAGATATTCATACAAGAAAGAGACTTTCTAAAACCACTGACTATGTTCACTGATCAAGACAATATAAAGGCCAATGTCCTATATAAGGCAAGCCCTACTTTCTAAAGAAAAGTAGATGAAACTGCAAGAGAACTGGGTGTCAGAACTCCTGGATTCTATCACCAGCTCTAGCCCTGATTCACTTTGTGGTTAGGAAAGTCACTTAGGCTCAGATGTTTCATAAAAGTGTGTGTGTGTGTGTGTGTGTGTGTGTGTGTGTGTGTGTGTGTGTGCCCCTCTAATTCACATGCATACTTGCTATGATTATATGTGCAATCGGGGTAAGTGCATGTAGAACTGAGGCATGGAGGTATACAAATGATCTTGAAAATCTAGGCCTCAACCTCTGTCTCAGTTTACACATGTGAAAAATGGCTGTGAGAACATTTAATAATGGAATTGTGAAGTTTCATTATTTTTAAAATGCCTTGAAAGTCTAGGCTTAAAGTAAAATCATTATTTTTACTTCTATTTACCATCTTGTTTAGCAAATATTTTATCTATTCTTGGTGCACTGAGGTTCAGATTCAACGTGATGCTTAATGACTCCTGAGAGCTATTCAGCATCTTTAATCTGCACCTCTCAAGAAGCATCAGCCCAGTGCAGGAATTAGCCTGGCATGTTTTTGGAGTTGTGGGTGTGTTGTTGTGTGGTGTGTGGGTTATGTTACAAAAAAAAAAACACATTTGTGTACCTGCAGAAGAAAACAAATCACACACAAAAGGCTAATTTTGTGAACAGTACAATGAGGCCCAAGGCAGAAGAGATATGGGTAACCAGCAACATCTGATACAAATTAGGCCTTTGCACAGCAAATAAAAATTAAGTTAATAAAAGGAACCAGAACACATCAAACCCCACCCCCTCTTGGTTTTTTTGTTTTTTTTTAAAACAGGTCTGACTTTGAAGTGAATTAATGTTTCCAAACTGAAGCAGGTACATTTGCATCAAGCAGAAACATGAGAATAAAGTCAGCAGTGAAGCAATATTAAAACTGAAAATACAGACTGGAAATTGGGCTCAATGTAAAATCTTTTTTTAAGTTACTGTAACTATAAGCATGAAGTGAGTGCCAGAGGAAATGAGAATTTAAGAAAATGCAGACAGTTTGGCAGGGCTGCAAATTGAAGGCTTTAAGGGAAGAAAACAAAGAACTGAAGGAAATATTACTTGGAGAAAAGATAGAATTGTAGAAGCATAAAGCTTTGGTGAAAGAAATAAGCCTGTACCCAATGCTTTACAATCAAAGGCACATACTACATGAAAGTAGGCAGCCCTGTCACAGCTGATTGGGGGGGGGGGGGGGGAATTTAAGTGCAAGACTTTTTTTTTTTTTTTTAAACCAGTTGAAGACTATGCCCTTGTGTATCATATAAACACATATGCACATAAAGAGAAGCATTTGGGGGAGTGGTAAAGGCTGGGGGAATCCAGTGATTTAAGGGTTAAGCTGTTGAAATAGTTACCAGACACCATTTCTGTAGAAATGATGAAGTTGAGATTTAGAAGATGTTGAAAGAATTGTGATTCTGAATGGCCAAATACACATTAGTGCCCCTGCCTTGACACAAATAAACTACAGCTGCCTGAATAGCATAATTCCCCATAGTCTGAAACTGTATATGTTATTCAGAAGGATCTTCAAAAATAGAAGTAGTAGAATGAGAGAGTCACAGGGAAGCCAGGGATCTAGAGCTGAGCTAGCAGGCTCCCACTCACTCCCTGTGCAAGAAAGCTGACATAGAGCCTACCTTTATCATAGGTAGCGCCAATGAAACATGCATTTAGGGTCTGATCCTGCTCTTATAGATGCTAGCAGCAAAACAGTAAGTGCTCATATGCTACTGTGATAGGCACAGAGTAAGAATCTTAGCAGAATACAACTCCCATTGATTTCCAGGAAAGGTGGGTTGGCCCTTGTTTAGGTACTAATAGGGTGCCCACCCTTGTGGGCATGGAAGGGAGAGTGGTGGGTATCTGGCCTTACATGAGGCCCCTCCTCAGTCTTTAATATGAAATCTTTAATCATTCCAGTCTCTGTAGTTAATGAATTGCTGAGCTGTGTACTCAGTACTCCCCCGAGGCACCCATTTCTTTGCCGCTACTTGGTTCAGAAATACTTGGAGTCCCCTGCTCAGTTCTTTATAACATTTGTTTATTTATTCTGGTTTAGTCTTTAACCACCCAAGCATCAGCCCATCATTTACCAGCTGTCCAGTTCCAAAGCTGCTCTCTCTGCGCTCCCCAACACTGCACCCACAATGTATTCTCTCTTAATGGGTTGTAAGTGCAGCCCCTGTCTTTGGTCTTATACAGAACAAACATTGCACACACTAACTACTACTTTTGACCTTTGCTTCTGGAACAGACATCTCCTGGCTGACAAACCAGACAAAGAAGAGGACATTTCACACCTATGCTAAATCACACTTATGAAAACTTGTGAGTCTCTTGTCTGAGTCCAGCCAATTATAAGAACTCCACTTCAGCAAATAGTTCAACCGGATGGTATACAACGTACTACAGCACAGGACACCTTTTAAAGAACAGATTTTACATTAAGGCTGTGCTTATCAGTCTAACACCTTTCACATCTCTGTAAGCCGAGTCCTCCCCACAGAACAGGATTGACAAAGGCAAGCTTCCCCACAGTGCTCTGCCAATATGCCTCAACCCTGCATTGGAGGGATCACCTCTAGTGGAGAGGGTGAAATTTAGTCTCCATGTCTATTCAGTTGTCTTATTTTATGAGATTACTAACAAGAGTGCCAGTTAGTCAGTTATAGTGGTGGTTGTAACATGGGAACAGTTGTTCACTAGGAAATGGACTGCAACCACCTTTTTTTTTTCGCAGCAGATACTAGACAGCCTTCAGAGGGTATAGCAGTCTAGGCCAGATTTGAACTAGCAATCTAAAATGAAAGACTCTATATTCCAGTCCCAGTCGCTGAAGCTCTTTGGGTTTGCTAGTGAACTTATTGTAATGCACTGGCTAAAAATATATTTTACACTTGAGCTCCATGGTATAGAATCAGATCTGTTCAGGGGCCTGTCACAGATGCTATGCAAACAAAAGAGAATTTCCTTTGGTCCAAATGGTAGATGCCTGTTCTTTTCATCCAGACTTCTTGCCCTACTATTGTGCAAAGTTTCAGGATGCCATGCATGTGACAACCAGGATGCAATAAGTGGCCACAATTTTGTAACATTAATGAGAGAAGCAATTGTTGAATATGACATGTACAACGATGTCCCCTATATGCAGCTTGTAAAGAATTTTGGGATCCTTCTCAACCAGGACATACATCATCTGTGCAAGCCCACTAGGTGTTTGCTTCAACCCACCAGCATCCTCTAACTTGTGTGGACTGAGTTTCTGCCAAATGAGTCTCATATAAGTCCCTATGTTGGTCAGACATTTGGGAATGCAAAGAAACTGAACCCTGTAGCTCACTCTATGCCGAAGGATCCCAAAGCATTTTATAAACTGCTCTGGGTGGCTTGTAACATCCGGGCTAAAAGTCCACCAACCGAGGGGTGGAAGCAGCTCAGAGGCAGATCCCCTATTACATGGGTTCATAAAGTCAGTTCCGATGTTGGACTCTCAGGCCGTCAAGCCTGTGTGATTGTGCAGGAATGGACCAAATGGCGAACAATCGCTAAGGCTGACTGTCTGGCTAAGCACTGAAGAAGAAGCTATAAGGATAATTATTCACTAACTGTATGCAGCTACTTCTGGGGTGATACCCAGCAGCCATTCTGCATAGAAATGTTCTAACCCCTTCAGAAACCTTGCCCACACAGACCTTCTGATTGTCTCCCTCTTTCTTCCACTGCCACAGATGGAGAACATAAGAACAGCCATAATGGGTCAGACCAATAGTCCGTCTAGCCGAGTATCCTGTCTTCTGACAGTGGCCAATGCCAGGTGCTTCAGAGGGAATAAACAGAATAGGCAGTCATCAAATGATCCATCCCCTGTTATCCACTCCCAGCTTCTGGCAGTCAGAGCCTAGGGATACCCTGAGCATGGCATTGCATCCCCTGACCATCTTGGCTAATAGCCAGTAATGGTCCTACCCTCCATGAACTTATCTAATCCTTTTTTGAACCTTGCTATAGTTTTGGCCTTCACAACATTCCCTGGCAATGAGTTACACAGGTTAACAGTATGTTGTGTTTAGTGATACTTCCTTCTGTTCGTTTTAAACCTGCTGCCTACTGATTTCATTGGGTGACCTCTGGTTCTTGGGTTATGTGAAGGGGTAATAACATTTCTTTATTCACTTTCTCCACACCATTCATGATTTTCGAGACATAACCCCTCTCAGTCATCTCTCTTTCAAGCTGAAAAATCCTAGTCTTTTTAAGAGCTACCTTCACTATGCGGGAGAGAGAGTGTCATTTTCAGTTCAATTGCATGTAGTCTTTAATGTGATACACATAAAGACTTTTGTTGTACTCAAGGTTGAATTGGCAGGCACAAACAATGCAGGCAAATGCTAGAGCAGCTTATAGTATTAGTTTTCAGAAACCTGTACCCTTTGTCCAATTACCACTCCCTTCCACATACATATTTATAGTTGTCTCTAATGGAAATGCATGTGCAACATGGTTTACTGCAATGTCTGAGCATAAAAATCTTCTATAAAATCATTTTAAAAAATAACTTTCCTATTTTCATTCTTATCTTTTGTTCAGTCCTGTACTATTTCCCCCTTTCCTTCTAAAATACATGTTGTTGGTGTGTCTTTTCCTCTTTCTTTTAGAGCCTGTTTTTACTCAGTCCAGTTTTTTTTTTCTGTCGAGGTTAGTAAAGTGTTCCCTCCTGACTTGCTATTTCTATAGCATCAAACCCATACCAAGCAGTTATTTATTTCTATTTTGGTTTATTTAAAAATAGATCTAGAGCCCTGGGTGCATGTTTAAAAATTAACTAATCAAATATACAAATTAGGACTAATATCCAAAATAATGTCCTCCCCAATTCACCCCAAACTAGGCTTCCCACATTACTCAGTACAGCCAACCTGTCCCAGAAATAGCATGGACATAAAGTGAACTTGCAGCATGCATGAGCTAAAGGTCAACAAATTTGGGCTCAAGTGAACCAGTGGGAGAGGCAAGTTATAGGGCTTGTCTATCCTGGCACTTTACAGCGCTGCAACTTTCTCGCTCGAGGGGGTGAAAAATCACCCCCGAGCACAGCAAGTTTCAGCGCTGTAAAGTGCCTGTGTAGACAGTGCACCAGCGCTGATAGCTGCGCTCTCACAGCTGGTAGCTACGCCCCTCATGGAGGTGGGCTTTTTTAGAGCGCTTTCTCCCAGCGCTATGCTGCAACTACACAAGCCATGGTAAAGCGCTGTTGTGGCAGTGCATTAGCATTGCCAGTGTAGACTAGCCCATAGACCAGGGGTCTCAAACTCAAATGACCATGAGGACCACATGAGGACTAGTACATTGGCCGGAGGGCCTCATTACTGACACCTCCTCCCCGCCACCCTCGGCCCCGCCCCCACTCCACCCCTTCCATGAGGGCCCACCCCTGCCCCACCTCTTCCCATCCCTTCCCTGCCTCCATTCCAACGCCTTTCCCGAAATCCTCACCCCAACTCTGCTCCCCGGGGTTGCAGGAGGGATGAGGGGTGCAGCACAGGGTCAGGGCAGGGGATTGGGGTGCAGGAGGGGTGTGGCAGGGCTCAGGGCAGTGGGTTGGGGTGCAGGAGGAGTGCGGGGTGTGGCAGTGGTTCAGAGCAAGGAGTTGGGTGCAGGGAAGGGGGTTGGGGTGCGGCAGGGAGCTCAGGGCAGGGAACTGGGGTGCAGTAGGCATGCGGGGTGCAGCAGGAGGATCAGGGGAGGGGGTCAGGGTGCAGGGTACAACAAGGCATCAGGGTGCGGAAGGGGGCTCAGGGAAGTGGGTTGGGGTGCAGGAGGGGTATGGCAGAGGGTTGGGGTGCAGGGTGTGGCAAGAGACTCAGGGCAGGGCCTTCGACTGCAGGAGGGGCTCGAGGGGTGGGATCTGGTCCGGCATGCACTGGGGCAGGGCAGGCTCCCTGCCTGCCTGCCCGCCCTGCCCCTGCGCTGCTCTGGGAAGCGGCTGGAACGTGGTGGAGCAAGGGCACAGGGGTGTGTGTTGCTGTTGCTTCAGGCACCGCCCCCAGCATCTCCCATTGGCCGGGAATGGGGAACCGCAGCCAATGGGAGCTGCTGGGAGCGATGCCTGAAGCAACATCAACACACGCCCCTGCGCCTCTCCTCACCACATTCTTTCCACTTGCCAGGCAGCCTGCCCTGCCCCCAGTCCACGCTGGGCCAGAGCTGCTCTAGGTAAATGCTGGGGGATGGCGGGGGGGCTGTGAGGCGCTTGCGGGCCGCAGAAAATAACTTCGCAGACTGCATGCAGCCCGTGGGCCGCATATTTGAGACCCTGCCATAGACTCTACTTCACAAAAGTAACCCTGTCCCCAGCCCCCTCCCAGTTAAATTAAGAGGTGTGTTGGTACCAGCATCTCACTTAATCTGAACCATTGCAATATCACACATCGGAGAGGAACCTAGGATCTAATCATTCAGGGGCTTATAAAGTTAAGAATAAACACTTTAAATTACACCCAGAAATGAACAGGGAGCATGTACAGTTCACATAGCACAAGTATAATGTGCTCCACGCAGAAAATACCAGTAAATAAATGAATGGCATTAGCTACTCTACATATCTGGGCAGACTGCTTTGGCCTGTGGAAGAGCAACAACACAGGAAGCAGCCCTTAGGAGAGTCTCAATGTATAAATAGCTCTGCTGACAGGATAACAAAGACTCGGCTGTGCTACTGTACAGCACAGCCAACCATGGTATCGCCGTGTCACTGAAACAAAACCAATGTGTTACCTGATGTGAAACCGTACCGGGGGTGGGGGCGGGGGTCAACTAGCAACCGCAGCTACAATTGCCAAACAACACTGCAAACAAACATTACCACGGCAATGCAATGCAATGTAATGTCTTTCTGGGGAATCTCATAAGGGTAGATGCTATTGCAGAGCAAGATAAGCCCATGTGCACTTCTTGGGATTGTTCCCAGTTGATGTAACCCTCTCTTTCTTTCAGCTTGGACAGCCAATTGTTCTCATAGTTCCTGAAAGACTAGGAGTCAGGACCCCACCAGCAGATTTCATATGCAGGCCATGGTATTGATTGTTCATACCCAAAGTGTGTGTGTGCAGGGTGGGAAGTGGTTGCTGATAGCGCTGATGAGCATGATCGCTGTTTTCACAGTAGGAAGTGTCTGACCAGTTTTGTTTTAAAAAAACAAGACACGAATGAAGATATGGCCCAATTTGCCACTGCCCTGTACCTTGTGTGCTCCTTTACACCTGTGCAAAGTGAGAGTAAAATGCTCCTATTCTGAGCTGGCAGCACACGCCTCTGGGTCAATGGTGAATCTGGCCCTTAGGGGTCAACACCATTCCTGTTTTAAATCAATCAGAGTTTTATCACTGACCATAATGGAAGGAAGATCAGCCTTTTAGTTTAGTGTTAACAGCTATTTAACAATCCTCATGCTTTCCAGTAACTGAAAGGCCCTTACAAAAACCCAAACAAACATTCACACATGCAACACTGGAAGTTGGCTTGAGTTACAAACACAGGAAATTAAATACAAAACTGTTACAATAGCATAGAGGATCTGACTTAAATCAACCCAAACAAGGGCATACACAGTTCAGGTTGCCACTCTTGTCTCCCCTCTCCTCTCAAGGGCTTGTCTACATACAAACATTGTAGCACTTTAGATAACCTGCGTAGAGTGGCTATAGATATACCAGTAAAGATGCTTTATATCCTATAGCTATTCCCATTTGGGCAGGGCACTATAGTGCTGCCACTACAGCGGCACAATGACAGAGCTGCCACTGTGCTGCTGTAGGGAGCATCTACTCTACTGCGCTACTTCAGCAGAAGGTGGTTGTCCATCGATATAGTTAATCCACTTCTGACAAGCAGTAGCTATGTTGAAAGAAAAATTCTTCCATTGATTTAGATGCATCTACACCAGGCATTAGTTTGACCTAATTACAGCACTCAGGGCACATTTCTCACAGCCCTGAGTGATGTAGCTAGGTCAATATAATTTTTAATTGTAGAGTAGGATTCAGTTACCTTTATACCAGCATAACTGCATCCTTGCTAGAGGTTGTCCTGGTATAACTAAATCAGTACAAAAAAAATCACACCACTAACCAAAATAGCCATCCCTGTACAACAGCTGTATGCGTAGACTGGGCCTTAGTGCCTTCCCCGATGTGCCCTTAGATATTACAGCAAATACACTAATATCCTGTAACATGCCATACCCTTCTAAGACCCTACCCCCAAAAATCCATAGACACAGTGGGGTAGAGTTGCCACATTTCTAATTGCTAGTAACGGGACCCTGAGGTCCTGCCCTGCCTCTTCTCCCAAGGCCCTGTCCATGCCCCACCTCTTCTCCGAGGCCCCACTCCTTCTCTGCCTCTTCCCCAGGTACCTGGCAACCATAAGTGGCACCTGAACACAGAAGCCAAAAACCAGACTGTCCGGGTCAAATGCAGACAGGTGGCAACCCAACACTCGGGTCAATTAAAGGTAGAGTGTAGCCTCAGCTCTACATGTCCTGTCTTGTGGTTTTCTTTTAAGGCAGGAACTTAACCTAGCTTAGAGTTTGTATTTTATGTCCTTAGTTCTAGGTTACACACTTGCTTTTCTCCTTTTAGCTTCTATGGGACAAAGCCAATCAACCAATCAATCATTTCATATGAGAATGTTGTTATGAGATTGCCACAATTCGGCAACTAGCTACCAGAGTTATCTGAGGCCATACTACTAAAAAAAGACTCACAAGTTCTGAACATTTATCTGGAGCCCTGCATAAGGTCACATGTCTACTCCAGCAGAAGGGCTTGCAAAGTTAAACAATATCCCCTCGCTTGCTCTGTCTGAGTAAATACAGACCATATTGGAGTAAATAAACAGCCAGGCAGTGTCCCAGACAATGGGCCTTGGCGATGAATTAATAAACTCTGCCTCTTGCATTAGCAGAGTGTGACTGGAACTGGCAGCAGTCCCTGGCTGGACTCCAGAAACGATTATTACTAGACAGAGCCAAAGGAGACTTGGCACGAAGCAGGGCCCACAGCTGGAGATTAGGTAACAGAGTCAATGCTTTACAGAGCTGCCAGGGCGTTGGTCACCCTGCTTGAAAAGAGGGTCAAAATTTTGTTTTTGTGGCTCATATTCACATATACTGCCTACCTCCAAAACTCACACCGATTCAAGCTATAATTCTCAGTGGATTTTTCTTTGTAGAACTGGATCTGTCATGCCAACCCCATAAAGTACCAACTCTACTGCTTAAACAAAGCATTATGGCATCCCCTGACATAAATGTGAACCATCCATTTCCTCCCTGCCATTCGACATGGGATCCCATTTATCCAAAGGTATCTGATGCCCTTTAATGCAGGGCTCTGCCATATTGCAAAATGGATGGCTGTCTCCACGAACACTAAAACTATGTCTTAGTGGGGAAAAGAGGTGGCAAGACTTCTTTTTTTTTTTTTTGTAAAGAAAAGCTTCAGCCAGGCTTGCATCTTGCTTCCTGGGGCTGACAGGACTTGGAGCACTACAGAGGCATTCGGATCAACCTTTAGGGGAGGAAGCACCTTATATGAGTCTGCAGTGATCCTCGCTTACTCATCTAGGAGTGGTGCTGTCAGGCAATCTCTTGAGGAGAATCCCTGGCCCTCACAGCTGGAGGAAGGTCATCCAAAGGCACAGCCTTTAGGAAGGGAGTGGTAACTTGTAAATATGGAGAGCAGATTGGCCCTCCCTCCCTGACAAAGAAAACTGTGTTTGTCGCTGAGGTCTTTGCAATAAGTTATAAACATTTTACCAACACCAAATATATCTTCCACTGAATCAATACTTATACACGTGAGTAAGGACAATGATAATGACCTCTTCTGTAAAGCACTTTGAGATCTAAAAATGAAAAGTTTGATGTAAGAGCTAGGTATTATTGTTATTTTATTAATGTTACATTTCACACACTGGAAAATGTAGGGAGAAAGTACAGGACTGAGTCCTACTTCTTCATGAAATCAGAGCAAATGTGATTGGGCAACTTCTGATGAGGGGACATTTGTGTGCAGCCACTTCTGTGCCAGGACTTAGAGAAATAATGGTTTTGTGTGTACGTAGGGGAGGGCAGTTAGTGGACTGCAGATCCCAAGCAGAAGGAGCGTCTAAGCACAGATGCATGTGCCAGTTCAGTTGGGAAAAGAATAAACCTAAGGGCACAAAAAACAGAAATACCTGGTTGATGCAGTAGTATTCCCTACTTTTCTTCCCATCTCCTAGGAGGACATTTGAACCAGTTTGGTGGAAATAGGAATAGGAAGACATGTTAAAGGAGCATTTCTCTTCTTTTGACAATTTGTAGGGAGAATTAATCAGCAATTCTCAAAAATAGTGCCCAGAACTTCTCTTCATTCATCCCATACTCCAAAATGATCTTCAGTATTTTGGTCATAACTAGAGAGAGGCTCAAACTAGATCCTGAAATTGAAATCCATCTTCTTCCATTCACATTCTGGTTGGGTATATATTTGGATTCTTGCATCAAACCACTTTTGATTCCAGATTTGGATGGGTTTGGTTCCAGGTCAGATCCAAAACCAGAGGGGCCTATTTTCTGATGTGCTTCTGGTGTATCCCCAGATGGAGAAAATCTCAAAAGAACAGCTGATTTTCATGAGATTGCCAACATTTTGGGTTGAAATCTCACAAGAAGGGTTTGCAAGATTTTGATGCTATCAAATCCAAATGCTAGACCTGGCTCTAATCTAAACCATATGTACTGCAGAGCTGAATATCAAAAGTGTGGCTCATATCTAATCATATCTACTCTCTTCTACTTTTTGCTCCTTCTCTCTCGTGTCCCCAATCTGACACGCTTTTCCTATTCTCCACACTTCTTCTCACATCTGGTATCTGTTTTTCTCTTCCCTCCTGTCCTCTAATTGCATCTCTTCTTTTTTGCTACCCCACAATTGCTACCCTATTCCTGCTTCCCTTTTTCCTTGCTCCCCAGTTGTTCCATGCTCCCTTTTCTCCCCCATCGCCTTTACTGTACATCTTTATGCTTTGTTCTGATAAAGGGTGGGATGCAGCTTTTAAGATTTGTTTCTTGGATGCAGACAGCACTATTTTCTTATGGCAATTCAGCTTCACTGAAGCCATGGAATGGTCACTCTAAACAACCCTGAAAGTAATTTTTTTTTAAGCTACATTTTACTCTGGTGAACATGGTGCTCATTAGAAGGGGCTAAACTGAGGGGACTAAAAACTGATGTGTTCTTTTTAGCTGCATAACAGGTACAGGATAGCACATGGCAGCACAAGCTTTCCCCACACCAACCTACTTAATAGTATCCCAAACCTGACCACCTCAAAGTAATAATACCCCCTAGCCGTTATATAGCATGTTTCATCTGTAGTTCTCAAAGCACTTTACAAAGGATGTATGTTTCATCATCCCCATTTTACAGATAGGGAAACTGAAGCACAGCACAGTGCCTTGAACCCTGTCTTCCTGACTCCTAGTCCACTGCTGTATGCACTAGGTCATATTTGCCTACCCAGGATCATATTATGACCATGCTTCATAGGACCCTAGCAAATTCATGGTCAATGTTGGTCAATTTCCCGGTCATAGGATTTTAAAAATCATTATTTTCATGATTTCAGCTATTTAAATCTGAAATTTTATGGTGTTGTAATTGTAGGGGTCCTGACCCAGAAAGGAGTTGGGGGGAGGGATCACAAAGTTATTGTGTGTGTGGGGAGGTGCTGTACTGCTACCCTTACTTCTGCGCTGCTGCTGGTGGTGGCTTTGCCTTCAGAGCTGGGCTCCTGGCCAACATCCACTGCTCTCCATCCGCTCAGCTCTGAAGGCAGCACAGAAGCAAGGCCGTCCCTAAGGAGGTACAGGGCCCGGGACAACCACCCCTGCTCTGGCCTAGGCCCTGCCCCCACTCCACTCCTTCCCCCAAGCCCCCACCCATCTATTCTCCCCCTGCCTCTCCCTGTCCCAGTTCCACCCATTTCCCCAAGCCCCTGTCCCCGCCCCACCTCGTTCTGGCTTTTGCCCCCTCCCTCGACCAGTGGAGCAGAGCAGGGCAGGCTGGGGCTGGGTCGCTTGTTGTTGCCAGCACCAGCAGAGCCAGCTCCAGGCACCAGCCGACCAAGCACGTGTTTGGGGCAGCACCTTGTAAGGGGTGGCCAACCTTGGGGTGGCAGGGGGTGCTTAGGTTGTGATTTTTTGGGTTTTTTTTGGTTCGGTGGGGCAGCGCTTGAGGTATTTTTGTTGTTGTTGTTTTTGTTTCAGCGGCGTGGCGCGGCACTCGGGGGGCGTGTTTTGGTGGGGCAGCGTGTTTCAGTGGGGCTGTGCTCGGGGGGATGTTTCAGCGGGGCAACGCTCTTCTTTTTTGCTTGAGGTGGCAAAAAAGTTAGAGCCGGCCCTGGGCACCAGGCCCCCCGCTAACCTCTCAGGCCATCCTGGACCCCCACGTTCCAAAGCATGGGGCCCCCCAAAGCACTGGGCCCAGGGAAATTGCCCCAGTCAGTCCTATGGACAGGATGGCTCTGCACATAAGTAAGGGGGGCAAACCATGCCCCCCCCAAAATAAACTTGTGACCCCCCCCACAAGTCCCTTTAGGGGCAGGCCCCCAAATTTGTGAAACGCTGGTCTCCCTTGTGAAATCTGTATAATATAGGGTAAAAGCACACAAAAGATCAGATTTCATGGGGGGAGACCAGATTTCACGGTTTGTGACACCTTTTTCATTGCTGTGAATTTGGTAGGGTCCACTCATTCAGTAGCTTGTGTGCTGAGACTGCAATCAATAATGCAACTTTGTGCCAATTTGTGACACCAGCCTCTGTCCACTACAAACTTCACTAAGGCCACAAACCTATTTTGAATTGCTGTCTGCTCAGCAGCGAATGAAACAACTTTTGATTAATATCAACCTTAGTTGAAGACAAATTGACCCCCAATGGCAAAAAGCTCTATATCCCTTTATCAATCTCCTGAGCTATTCAAACCCTTGAAATTAAGGGAGTGGAATTTTGTCTCTTATTTTTAAAGTTAAATACAAAAGAACTGCTTTCTGTTAGCCAAGGAATAGATGTTGTTTTTCTCCTTAAATAACCCCCCAGTTTGATAAACATGGGCACTGCCTGCTGGTGCCTTCAAAGAGCAATGCCTAGAGAGAAAACCCAAGTGGAAAATGAAATTCAGAAGAACTAATAAAACATTTTCTGAAGGGTTTGAATCTCCCATTCCAAAGAAAACAAAGAGGTCAAATGACCTTTCAACCTGATCCTTCTTTTTTTCTGAGACATTAAGAAAAACATTCTGAAAACAATGAGTGTTCATGCTAATTGTCCCTCCCCTACCTCCTAGGTCCTGCCAAAAGCAACATTTCAATGGCCATGGGTGTGGGGGTTGAGAGCAAATGAGTGAGCAAGGAAACACTGGCTTTCACACACCAGTGACTACACTGTCAACCAGACCCATGGAGGCTCAAGGTGAGGGAGTCAAGCACACGGACTGACTGACTTTTACTGAAGCAGGTACCTGAGATATTGTAATTAAAGTGGGCTGTTGAAAACCTTTGTCAGCAGCATTCAGACTGATAGGTCAAAGGGTAAGAAAAAGGGCTACACAGAGGTAAAGTGCAATTTCAAACTTAGTCCATCTGCTCTACACTAATAATTACCAAAGGTCTAGTCACATGACTAGTGGAAATCTTCACAGATGAGATCAGTCCTAACCTAGGTCTATAACAGTTTTGGTGACAATGTATTATTATTTGTTTGTATTACCATGGTGCTTAGGAGCCCCAGTGCTTAGGTGCTTAGGACCAGGACCCCATTGTGCTAGGTTCTGTACAAACAACAAAAAGACAGCCCTTGCCTCAAAGAGCTTACAGTCGAAATAGGAGAGAGGACTGGCTTAAAAATAATGGAATGTGACAAAAAGTGGTGCTTTTCTATGTAAAAGGCTTCCTGGGCCCTTAATACCACTGTTTTCTTGCATTAGTAGCTGGAGTAGATCTGCTGTAATATGCTTCCAGAGGCAAAAGGAATCGAGGTGTTTCAGACTGAATTCACTCTACCATCTGGATCACGTTCTACTGGACAATCTCTTGGAATATTTCTCTGCAGTAATAGCACTGAGGTCTTCTAAGATTGGCCTCCCCGTTTCACTTCCCAGGAAATGATTCCAGCCTCCCAGCCCAATGGTCTACTCATATCCCTAACCATGCTGGGAACAAAGCTATTCCTGACCCTGACCCTAACTGGTTTTGTGATCTTGGGCGAGTTGCTGAGCCCTTCTCTGCATTAGAGAATTTTTACAAAAAAATCCACTGTTGCTCATGTTGGTGCAGCTGGTATTAGCAATGTTTGTAGCTTCTATGTAGACAGGTCTGTGGCTCCAACAGCTGTTTTCAGTGCTGAAGCTGGAGCGCTATCTGCATTATGGCTCCTGACCTTGCTAACTCTGGAGCAGCTGCACCATTTTTGTAAAAATTCTCCAGTTTTAGACAGCATCTTATCCTCTGGGCCCGCTTCCCCAGCTGTAAAATATGGATAATAACACTTACCCAGTTTTGCAAAGTGCTTTGAGATCACTGGATGAAAGACTCTGTGAATGGTTTATAAGTGCAACATAGCAGTAACTTGCTGTGGCTCCACTGAGACATAAGCTATGTCTATATTTTCCCTTTTTCATTGTCAGCGGTACTAGCAAGTACAAGGAAAGAACAGAACAGTTTCTACACTTCTTTGGAACCACAACGTAAAAGCAGTGACCCTGGGAACCTAACTCATAATTCCTAATAAGCAAATGACTGGGTTTAGGTACTAGGGTGGGAGCGGGGGAGGAGGTTAAGAAGGTTAAATAAACAATTCCTCTAGGACTTTTTTGTTACCCTTGGGATTTATTACTACTATGCAGCAGGCGTTTCTAAGGCAAAGTGCAATTTTGTGGTTCTTTGTGAAGACTCACATTCAGTATATAAAAAAGGAACTCAGAGCTAAGC
The DNA here is from genome assembly GCF_025201925.1 of Gopherus flavomarginatus. Classification (NCBI taxonomy): domain Eukaryota; kingdom Metazoa; phylum Chordata; order Testudines; family Testudinidae; genus Gopherus; species Gopherus flavomarginatus. The sequence continues at coordinate 100,318,450 of NC_066621.1, forward strand.
TTTTGTGAGCAATGTTCAGTTCATTAAGCAATGAGTCAGCCTTGGTTTTGTGGAAGAGGCTTCGGCTTTTCCTTAAAGGTGGGATCAAGATGCCTGCTTCACCATAATTTACCTCTCATCTGTGCCATGTTATAAAATTCATATTTACCTTCATCCCACACAAACCCGATAATCTCTCACTTTTGTTAGTCTAAATGATTGATGTGAGAAATGCTGAATCATTACATTGAGGTTAAATAAAATGGTATTTAGGGTTAAAGTAAAAATTATTCCCACATCACTGTAAAATCCCTGTACTATTATTTTCCTTGTGTCTTTATGTGTTACGTTTTGAATAGGGTTTAAGGGATGCATTGACCTTGGTCCTCTGCGTAGAGATGAATTTGACCCTCAGTGAATTGAATGCTTGTAGACACTGCTTGTTTAACAGTCTTTGGAATGTGGTATTTGGTAGACAACAAGAACCATATTGGGCCGCAGTGCAAGCTTCCCACACAGAGCCCTACCAATGTGCCAGCACTCTGTTACAGAGTGACCTTCTCCCGTGGTGAGAAAGTAGTGACTCTCTAAGTCCATTCAATTTTTGGCCTTATTGAGGCTACAAATAAGGGGACAAACTGTAGTAGTGTGACAAGGGGACCTGTCACCCTAGTGATGGAAGAACCTCAAATAAGTCCGAGGTTCAATTCAGCTAAACACCGCAATGTTTGAAAGCATATGTGAAGCTTATTCTAACAGTCTGAATCTCCTGGTTCGCAAAACTGGGCTGGAAATCTCATGAGAAAAGGCTCTCTTGAGACTTCTAGTACTTCTGGTTTTTCTATCCAGCCAGAAATATGAGAAGAACAGCCATTCTCACTGTATTTTGGTGCTTTGGCTTCCAGCAAGAAACCAGGTGTGCAGAGGCAGAAAACTAAAACTTTATCATCTTTTTTGAATTTCACAAAAGGTTCAGTTTGAGGTGAAGGTTAGGGTTAGTCTTAGTTTTCAGAAGCAATTCATTTATTGTCCACAAGGAACTGGATTTAGACCATTGACTCATTTCACATATTCCAAATCACAGCCATCACATAATAATTACCGGTAAGTTAAATCATTACCAGCCTGGTGAGATTAGAATGAGTTATCTAGGGCAAAAGGTCTATTTCCTATCACCAATCACCTGAGCCACCTGTGTTTTTCATTTTCATGTTGTCCTAAATTTGATCTCTGGCAGCCTTTCTAAACAAGAGTCTCATCCCAACACTCTCATGCTGTCACTGCAGCCAGCTAGGCATTCTGACCACATTCAACGTTCTGTCAGACCAAGTAACTAAAATGAATATACGTAACCAGATTCCAAGGTGATGTGTAAGGTGGTGCAAACTACATGTCATGAAATGGGTAAAAGTGGGAGAAAGGGAGTCTAACTAAATGTAAGGTTGACCCCTTACTAAAGCTTAGTGGGGATTTTTGCTTGGCCATCTCCCAGTACCAAAAGAAGGGAAGGGTTGATGGGAGACTAGGACTCTGAGACTGACAGTCCCCAGGGGCAATGAGGAGAGGCCATCACTCCAGGTCAGCAAACACTCCTGACAGGATGGGCAGGCTAATGAGGGAATCAGGAGGAAAGGGGTCCTGTCCTCCATGTGGTCTGGAGCTGCCTGGGCCAGAGTGGGGCTAAGCTAAGGAGAAAGCAGGAGCCTGGGCTGAGCTGGGGAGCAAAGACGAGCCAACCAGAACCAGAAGGAGCAGCCCAGGAGGCTGGAGGCAGAGCAGCAGCGGTGCTGAGGCAGAGTGGAGCTGGCGCTGGCTGAGTGCCATGAGCAGTTGAGAAGAGCGAGGGAGGACCCTGGGCAGCGGGCCCAGTGCAGGGAGACCCTGTAGCCAAGAGGCCTTGCAGGCCAGCCTTGGAGGGGGATTGTAACTCCAGAGGGGGAGTGGGAGCCCTGACACTGGGAAGAAGGGTCCTGCCACCTAGAACCTGAGAACGTGTGGCCACCGCCAGAGCAAGTGTCCAACCCGCAGCATCCCTGCAGCACAGCCAGGGCCTGGGACGTGTGAGGAACAGACTGTGAACTTTCCTTACATTCCAGAGACGCTGATTGTGATGTCCTGATGCCACAGAGTGGGGTTATGTGTTTTCCTTTAACCGTTCCCAGTTTCTCCTTCTTTTTTAAATCGATTGCTGTTTAATAAAGTGTATTTGCTTGAACTATATGTAATGCTCAGTGGGTCAGGGACAGAGCACTATGGAGTGGGAACACCTTAGACCAGGAGTCGGCAACCTCTAACACATGGCTCACCAGGGCCGGGCTAGTTTGTTTGGAAGCGCCGCAGGCTGAGGAATGTGCTGGCTGTGGCTTCCCGCCATCTCCATTGGCCTGGGACAGCGAACTGTGACCAGTGGGAGCTGCAGTCCGCCAAACCTGCCAACGCGGCAGATAAACAAACTGGCCTAGCCTGTTTGTTTACCCTGGTGAGCCACGTGCCAGAGGTTGCCGACCCCTGGCCTAGACCCTGACCTAAGTGACCACGACAAGGTTGGGGGTTGAGCCCCCCAGGAATCCTGGGCCCAGGCTTGTCAGGGTTACGAGGACTCTGCCACCCAGGAAAGTGAAATGGGAGTCCTTGAGGTCAGGCAGGCCTCTAGGTAAAGGAGTTGGAGTGAAGACTCCGATTCTTTCGCTAGCCAATTCCGCCAAGGTAGTGCATAAGCCAGGAAAGTTCCCCACAACAGTGGGACCAATCTGCCACTTGCATAATTCTACATTTTCTACATGCTGATGGACTGAAAGACAGAGGTGCATCAGGAAAAGCAACATGCCGGAGGATAGGATTTAACTTATATTTTGTTACACTTTCCACCAAGTTAAACTCCCTTACGCCCTCTTAATGATGTACAAGTTATGTCACCTCACACATGACCTCTGACCTTGGCCCTTTGTTTCATGGTTTGCCACCTATGCTTAAGATCTACTAGTAACTGAACAGAGATAACTGAGGACCATATGGAAGCATTTCATTGGACTCTAGTCCACACAACCTTCCAAAAATTTTCTCATCTTAATGAAAGTGGAACATGAAAAATGAATACAAACTTTCAGTTCTTAATTGGCATGAGGCTCAGAGAACACAGAACAGGCCCAATTACCTTTACCAGAATTATGGTAGCCATCTTCAAAAGGGCAATTTCAGATATTATGTCAATGGAAATTTTAGGTGTGGGACATTTTACTGTAAAACCAACATTTCTTACAGAATAAATTGAGTCAGCAAGTGTCAGACGGCCTGGAAACCACAGACAGAAGTGCTGCTCCTGACCTTCAGCTGGCGCTTGGACCTTCTGCTGCTGCTGCAATGCCCTTTTCTCTGAGTAAGTTCATAGCCCTGAGTTTTTAATAAGTTTCTATCTTAGTGTATCTCCGCTTCGTTAGACAACATATAATACACTAAAAGAAGCAGATGCGTGCAGCTAATTACAGTGTAATGAGTAAACAAACCACTTTTTCCAGCTTTATCCATGGTCACTCAGCCTTAGATGAGACTCCAGTTTGAAGTTAAAGGGGCTCTTGTTCTTGTCTCTAGCCTAGAGGAGATAGTGACAAGGCTTGTTCCTTGAAGCAGAACACAGTTGCAAAACAAGTGAGCAGACTGTGTATAAGGCATGTAGAATTATAAGTTGTGATGACTTTTTCAAGAGGATAGTATAACTTCAGATGCACCTGAAAGCGTATTAAACTTCATTAACTGTTACTATCAATAATAATATTTTACATTTCTGTTAGCCTTGTCTTGGAAGCATCTTAAAGTTCCTAATAAAAGTTATTTATAAACATGAATTAATTAATACTCAGCACATCTCTAAAGTAGGGTTTTTTATCCCCATTTTACAGATGGGGAAGATGAGACAGTGAGAAGTTACAGTGAGTGACTTGCCCAAGGACATTCTGCAAGTCACTGACGCAGACAGGTGTAGAACCCAACTTTCCAGCCTACCTGTCTCACATTGTTCTTGTGATGATACATCATGTGTTTAACAAAAGTAACTATGTTGAGACATGAGACACTTAAATTGGGTGGGAAAGGAACAGCATAGCATGAGAGTCTGCTTGTGTGTGAGAGAAGCCCACAGGGATGCTGAAAAGCCTTTGATTTACTCAATGGAAGGTGAATTTTACAGTTTGTAAACAGATCTGCATTTTACACCTCTTCCAACACTGCCCTGCCCCTATCCCCACCATCTTTCTGGATGAGACAGGGTAGTAGTTGCATTTCAGAGACAGCCACATGACAGACCTCAATTTAGATCAGTTGTAAGGCCAGACCCTGGAGTATGGGCTCTGCAATTGTACTGCAAGGCAATAATATAGTCAGTCTCCCTATTTCCAAGGCTTTATCATGAGGAGGTCAGCACATTCTCTGCCACTCTGCATTTGAGATTTTGTCCTGCCACTAGTGAGTGAGTGGAAAAGCACTCTCACCACCACCTTGAAAACAACACTGCAGGTATGCAGACAGACATTAGCCCCATTGCTGAGGCTGAACCAATGGTGGGATGAGGATTGCGTGCATATGGACAGTGACCTTTGAGCTGAACCAGGGCTCTGAAGTGGGAGTAAACAATCAAAGAAACAGGAGCCTTTGAGTCCAGGGTCAGTGCCACAATTCAGTGGGAAAAGGGACAAATCTAAAAGCACAATTAGAAAACTGCACTTTCTGACTGTCTCTACAAAGTGCTCTGCCATTCCCAACTGTGCTGGGGTGGAGGTGAATTTACAGTGCAGTGGGAGCACTAACACAGTTAATGTTTAACATTATTATTACTTCATCTTTCAGGGGCTCCTTTTAAACATAACAATTGACAACAGGCTCCTGACAGTTTGGAGGAGACCTACCTCAGCCCTAAGACTATGATGAACATGATTTCCCCTCCCCCTCTGTTTTGATTTTCTGCTCTGTTACCCCAGAGCCTTGGCTGGCCATGACCTCTGGCTGCTTTTTCTGTAATTACCAGCTCCTGCCAGATTTACTGTGGAAGTTAATGTCTGTTCCAGCCAAGTCAGCCCGGACTGTTACATTCTATGAGACTGTAACCCTTTCATTACAGGCAGCAGTAAAATATATAAAGTATATATAGCTTCTAAAGGCCTTTGCAGAAGGTTTTATACTACCTGATGAGGGTGTTGAGTTAACACTGTCACTCCTCTCATGAGCTTTCCCTGTGTAGGTGTGTGCTGAGGATTCTGGCCTGAGGATTTTCTAGTCCTGAAAAGCACAGTAAATGCTGGTGAGCAAGAAGAAAGGAAACCTCATGGAGATTTTTAAAAAATCTTCAGTTTCTCCCCAGTCTGTGAAATTCCTATGGGTCTTTTCTTTAGAATCTGTGGAAGCTGGTCTGGGAACTTCCCTAATCAAGTCTTCAGGTTTGTCCTCCAAATCTGTAGGGTTTTTATAGGGATTTTTTTTTTAAATAACCCAAGAAGTATGCCACGATAAGAGGAGCTATGGATCTCCAGCAGAAGCAAATGCTAGAATTTATGCACGGCCATTAGGAACACCTCTCTCTGGCCCCACACATTTTGCCTTAGGTCTACTTAATCAGGGCAATCCATGGATTGCAACTGTTGCAACATTACACAGGCTTTTAAACAGGTATACACAAGATTAAACAAGATTATACATGCTTGATTTTAGCCAAAGGTCCAAATGGATTCCAAACAAAGGCTAGATTCTGATCTCAAATACGTTGGAGTAAATCTCTAGTCAACAGAGTCACTCCATATTTACTAGTGTAAGCTGAGAATTAGACTCATGGCCTACACTCGTGCTCCTACCATTGCTACCACCAATGGAGCAGAACCAATGACAGCAGTAGAGAGAAATGTAAAAAAAACAAAAACAACCCCAAACCTTAAAATAAACACAGCCTGGGAGACAAAGGGGTCACTGAAGTACTAGTTTTAGTCTGATCTGTTGCAAGAGAAAGAGAGAGACACTATGAATTGTCCATACCATTTCGTACCACCTCAGTGACAAACTTTTCACCTTAGCGCTACAGATCGAGCACAGCTCATGTCAGCTAGCACATTGTTGGGAAAAACTAGCACTCTGCTTTTCACTGAGGCCATCAGAATTGACTTTGACAGTTTGTGGGGCTTAAAGGAAAAATGGAATCCTGAGCTACTTGGAAGGATTGGGCTATGGGCTTCTTCCCACTCTGGCCCCACATCTAGAAGGGGAGATTAGGCAGGCTTGTGAATTGCCAAGACAGCACAAGGGTATGGGGTCCCAAGTGGTAGTTTGATTTTTTGGTGCTTAAAACTGCCATGTAAATCAGAGCACTACAGATAAACTCTTTCCTTACCATCAGATCCTTGAAATTAAGGAAATATGCCTGTGGGGTTGATGTGAATTTTATAAGTGCCAGACTGCAACCTGATATAGATAGTGACATATCACAGATTCTGATCTGAATCTTTTGTCATTCTTTCTTGTTTTTTCCCTCACACACAAGGAGGGAAATATATGTATCTCAGTCTAGGTGGCTTAGTTCTGATTAAGGAACTCAAACAAAGAAAGAAGAAATATAAGGCCTCCATGGAGGAGGATGAGAGAGAGATATTGCTAGATCACAGTGATTTCACCTGTAATATTCTTATCCAGGACACAGGTGGATGCTCCTCCCCCTGCCCAGCCAGGAATATCTCTGAACAGCATAGGGGCAGAATAAGAGATCCTGTTGCAGTACTTGGTGCAGGGAGTATCAAGGGCAATCCTGAGGCTGATGGGGTTATGGATAATGCTCTCTGTCTTTTGGGTATTCTGAACCTGGGTCTCCCATAGGTGGGTATGAGGAACTGCATAAGCTAGTGTAGCCCCTGAGGCTGTTCTAGCTTATGTGGGGGCCAGGCAGGCCTAGAATTGGAGGGTGCAGATGTTGTGTCCCCAGCCTGTGCTGCTCAGGAGGGTGCAAGTCAGACTCAGGCTTGCTGCAGCAACACAAAATGGCAGTTGCCTTTCAGATATCGCTGTAGCAGGCAGAGAAATGCCTCTCAGTTTAAGGCGGCAGTACATGAAACCCAGAATGGCAACATCTCCTGACATTTCCAGAGATACATACGTCTCTTTACCCAAGCTTGTGATGCTTGAAGTAATACATGCAATATCACACACACAGGTGCACCATGTCTCAGTTATTCTTTGGATGCCAGACACTTTGGGCTGGTGAGCATCACAGACTGGATCATGAACATGGTCATACCCTCCATCAACCTGCAGGAGTCACTGAAGTTTCTACAGAAGGAATCATTTAAAACCATATGTATGAAGTAACATACCATAGGCCTTACCGTACCTGAACAGATCATGGTCCAGTTAGTCTGGTGTCTTGCCTCCTGTAAAGACTTAAACCAGGTGCTACAAAGAAGGAAAAAAATCCCACAATGTATTCAGCCAGTCATGCACATCTGTATTATTTGGGAGGGGAACTCTGTTCTAACACCTCAAGTTATGTCCTGATGCATGTTTTTAAAGATTATTACTTTCCTCACCCAGCCATTACAGTCTGTTATGTAAATACCATCTTTAATGAAGATGGGCCCAAACCAAACCCCAGAACTTGGAGGAGATTGGAATCTGCCTCTAGACCAGGGGTCAGCAACCTTTCAGAAGTGGTGTGCCAAGTCTTCATTTATTCAGTTTAATTTAAGGTTTCACGTGCCAGTAATACATTTTAACATTTTTAGAAGGTCTCTTTCTATAAGTCTATAATATATAACCAAACTATTGTTGTGTGTAAAGTAAATAAGGTTTTTAAAATGTTTAAGAAGCTTCATTTAAAATTAAATTAAAATGCAGAGCCTCCCGGACTGGTGGCTAGGACCTGGGCAGTGTGAGTGCCATTGAAAATCAGCTCGTGTGATGCCTTTGGCACATGTGCCATAGATTGCCTACCCCTGCTCTAGACCCAGAGATGCATTTCATATTTGGATTCAGTCTCTGCTTCCTGAGAGGAAAGCTGATTCAGTGTTTAGGTACTGGACTAGGACTTGTGAAACACAAGTTAAATTCCTTGCTCCGCTATGGACTTCCTGAGTGACTTTGGAGTTAGGGTGTTTCTCATTTTGATGGAAATCAGTGGAAGTTAGGAGCCTAAATACTTTTGAGGATCTGAGCTTTAGCTCCCCATCTGTAAAGTGGAGATAATAGTATTTCCCAACCTTATAAGGGTGTTGGCAAGATGAATACATTAAAGATTGTGAGGTGCTCAAATGCTACCATATTGAGATAGCTATTACAGACCAAACCTAAGCCCCAGATCAAAACACCATCAGATTGGGGGGAGGAAGGGCACTGACACCTGGATCCAAATTTTACAGGTTGGGCTGCTCTCAGATAGTCAAACAATTTAAAACCTTGGGGTATGGGTTGGAGGTGTGGGAAAAAAACAAAAGAGCAAATGAACTGTCTTGGTTTATACATCTGTGTCATTATATAGCTTTAAAGGGACACTTTCAACCTACATTTAAGACCTAAACTTCTTGGTATCCTTTTAAGTGCTCTGAGATGCAAGCAGAAGTGGGGGAGAGGGGTCTCTGGCAAGGGCTGGAGAGGGAGATATTCTTGTCAGCTGGTTGCTTTACTGTGTGGGCTGGGATTTGCTGCTGGATTTGTTTGGGCTAAAGGTTGGCTGTGGTTTTTGTTTGTGTGTGTGTGTGTGTATGTTGTAGCAACTGTTAAAGCACCTAAGGCTGGGAACTGGGGCTTTTTGTATATCTAAAGCTAAATACATGAATAAAATAAGTACATGGAATGTGTTACTGTTAGAACAATAGAGTAACTTTGTACTGTTTTAATAATCAACAGTTATCAATATATACCAAGGTTATTAGCTATTATGTGCACTGGAGATTTCGTGTAATGAAATAGCTCACTGTATTTGCTGTAGTGTAGACTGTCTGTGGATCAGGATATGTTTCTTCCTTATGGAGATACAGGATTAAAATAGACCCATCCACAAAACAAAAGCTTCGTCAGAATGAAGGAGTTTTGAAGTTTATATTAGTTTTGATTCAGACCTGTGTTCAGATGTTGACTTGGGAAGTGTGTTCACTTTGGGCCTCTCGCTGGAACTCTATAAACAGAGGCAGTAACTTGCACTGGAGGCACTAAAAGTGATTTAAGTGATTCAACCAGGCAAGCAGCATCTCCTTCTGTTTGGTGTGGGGCTTTTCTATGCTCCTCCTTATGGGTTGTTTTCCCCCTTTTTTTCTTTGCATGCAAAATACTTTAAGACTATTCTCTGAGACAGTCTCTCTCTCTCTCTCTTAAAAGAAAAGAAAAGAAACCCCCCTCTCCAGATGGACAGCTGCTCCCTGCTTCTTTTGATGTAGCTTTTATCTGTCAGGCCAGTGCTCTCTTGCTCTCTGTCCCATCTCCCCCTGAGGCAATTTTCCATAGGGGTCTCAGGGGAGCTTTGTCTCTCACGTGTTTAAAAAGAAATGTGGGGCTGGTACAATGGCTCCACAGCTTGACCTTCGCCCTTCAGTGTTATGAGGGCCATAAAGCTCAAGTCCCTAATAACAGCGGTGGTGACCAGAGCAGTTCTGTACATAGACAGAGCTCCTTGGCAGAAAGTTGTTTAACTAAAAATAATTTAAGGAGGAAAATAAAAGGTTGTACAAAGTAAGCAATGTCTTTTATTGCCTAATTTGGCATTACTCCCCTGTGTGGCCAGAGGCAGATGGCTTAGTGGCACAGCACCAGCTTTGAAACACATAGACCCTGATTCTCCTCTCATTTACACAAGCACAAATCAGGAGTATCTCCAACTAAGTTACACTAATATAACTAAAAGGAGAATCAGACCCTTAAAAACCCATAAACCACAAGTTAGACTGTAAGCTCCTTGGGGCTGGGACTATCTTTTTGTTCTGTGTGTACAACCCCCTGAATCATGACTAGGGCTCCTAGGTAGTTTGGTAATTCAATTAATTAATAATAATCATAATCATCATCCTAGGAATGTTAATTCAAACCCTCAGCCTTCCAAGAACCAGGTGGTGTGGTCAGAAATGGGAACTGATATGTTTTCCCATTCATAAAACAGTCCAGGCAACTTTTATTTCAGATTAAGAAAAGCAAAAAACAAAAAAGCACAAATATAAAGTCTCCTTGAGAGAGAGTGTAAGCAAACAGAGGCTCGCTCTGTAACACTTGTATTTTGGACCAGAAGTGCAAAAAAACCAAACCAAACCAAACCAAACAAAAACAACAGTGCAGAGAAGATTTTCCCTTAAAGGTGCAACACACAGAAAACAGAATGACAGCATCTTCTTCCAGTTACATAGCCTCATATAACATGAGTTTCTTTTGCTTGAAAATGAGATGCTGTCTTCATTGCACGGACATTAAGTAAAATTCCATCTTCAAAAGTGGAGCAGGAATTGTGTATGGTAATTCCATTTGTCTGCATTTGCTTGACTTGTGCATGCAGTCATGCCATATTTGGATGCACATGTGCTCTTATTTTCTGCATGAAAGCCTCCTCGCTCTGTTTAGAAGGTGTAGCCTTAAAGATACCAGGACATTTTTACTAAGAATAGAGGCCTACACTGGTGCCTTTGGCTAAAAATTCCCCTAATAGCAGGGCATTCTCAGCTGGCATAAAGCCAGTGCATGTGGCTCACATGCCAATTGTCCCCACCCAACCATGGCATAGGGAACAAGAGAGCAAGTAAAGAATTGCAGGGGGACTTTTCCTCAAGTGCTGATCCTTAGTTGGGGCATAGTTTCTAACAGAATCCTAGAGCTGGCATAAGCTAGAGCCGCCTAGCAATTACTTTAACTCATGCCAGAGCTAGGGCCAAAGTAGATTAGCCCACAAAACAGGGCATTATAACCAGCTTCCTGATGAGCTCAACACTTACATTCCACCACTCCTACACCAAGCAGACCTCAGATGCAGGAAAGAATCAAGCCCTTTTGCTGTCATTTTATTCAGAACATGTGAGTGTAGTTTATAACAGATTATCCTAATTACTATTCCCTCTGCCCAGGGCTAGCAGACAACTCTTCCTCATAACTACTGACCCCAGTAATCCACTGGCTGATGTGAGCTAGCTGATGTAGTTAACTATGGGTTTTAGCTATTGGGATTAACAATTCTTTCCTTGCTTAAGGCTATTAGATAACTAACTGTGGGAGCAGAAGGATGAATGAGTGGCTAAAGCACAGGACTGGGAATCAGAAGATCTGAATTCCATATCTTGCTCTGCCAAAGACTTGCTGTCTGTGACCGCAAGCAACTTATTTAACCTCTATCTCATTTTCTTCATCTGGACAATCAGAATGATAATAACAAATATCTACTTCAAATGGGTGTTGTAAAGATGCATTAACTGATGTATATAAAGTGGTTTGAGATCTTCAGATGGAAGATACTGTATAAGTGGGAAATACAACAGCTGAGAATTTTGCTTCCTTGAAACTGCTCACCACACAGAAATTGCTTCTCTACTAAGATAATGGTTTCACTGCCTTTGCACTAGCCCTTGAGGCTGCACTGCCACTGAAGGATAATCTCACAAACTCTCCATTTACGCTTTATAACCTCCATGTAGGCTGCAGAGTCACAGATGCAGCTGTGAGAAGAAACCACACACCACAGAGCTGCAGGTGCATGCGGGCCCTAGTGGGGAAGAATATTAACTATTTCCTGGTAACAGGAACAGAGTGATCTCTAACACAGATGAACTTATCTATTGCTGTCTCTAATACATACTTGGAGCATGAAAATGTGGGAGGCTATTGTCCAATCAAATACAAAATCTACATTGATCTAGCCCTGAGAATCTGTTCTAAGTGACAAAAGGCAGAAAGAAGATCAGGGCCTGATTCTCATTGACACCAAGCTGATGAATTTACATACTTACATGCCCTAAAATGTCAAAGTAGCATGCAAGGTTTTAGCCATCTGACTCCCACTACTGTTAGGTTAGCACTTTATGTGCTGAAGTTGTGATTATCACCTGTTCCAGATTTTTCAGGATGACTCTAGTTTTAATAAGATGATCCTATGTTTTACACACAGAACTTGAGAGAGATTTGCAGATCACAAAATCACTTTTGATCCCCAAAACATATGGGAACTAGAGTTAGGAGAATAATTCCTAATGGATACTTTATCAGAAGAATTTCACATTTTTTCTCTTGGAAAAATCATCTGTGAGCCCATAATGATTTTCTCTAGTTTATTCATTAATCATAATAAGCACCTAAAATTTAAGTTTGTGTGACTGGTGTCATAGATTACATGGTATGGCTAGATGAATGTAACTCAGAATCAGCTTTCCAGTGTGAATGTTTGCAGAAAATGAATTTTAAATTGATTTTCCTCAAATATTTGCCTGAATTCCCTTAAATTTGATGTTTCTGCAACCATCTTTGCCAATAAACTTGTTTGCTAGAATATTAGTGAGAAGCAAACACAGAAGGGGAGAAAAAGGAGTGAATTCTTTTACAAACAATGAATATTTGTGGCCTTTCTTTGAGTACTGGCACAGTTACAGCAGCAACATTGCAACACAAGGTGATGATGCTTTGCTGCAACATAATATGTGGATGCATTATCATGATGTTACACTAAAGTAACAACATGGGACATTGCAACATCATGCCATAAATGTCACGATGTGGTGGCAGTTGAGTTTGTTTCAGTAGGCACACTCAAAAGGCTGGCAAGCCTAGCTGTAGTGCTCACAAGGATGGTGTTTCAGTTGATGCCTTAGGATGACTTCAGCTAGATCCTGGATTTTATGATGATAATCAGTGATGGTGGATGATCCTTAAAAGTTCAGTGATTTGGTTCAGAAAAATACCCTGCTGGTTCAATACTTAGCCAAACTTCTAAATGAACCATGCGGACTGATAAAACTGGCTTGGAAATCTCATAAGAACAGACTTTGCACCAGTTTCCAGTTCCTTCCTGCTTGACAGGAGCTGAAATACTGGTTCCATGAAAACAGCCTTTCATGATATTCACACTTACATTTTTAATTGTTGTGAAAAGCTGGAATTTCAGAGCTGCTTAGTACTGAAATATAATTTTAGTAAAAAAATTACCAATCATTTTTGAATTTGAAAAAATGTGGGTGGTTAGATTTGGCCCAAATTTGGGCAAAGTTGTGGCTTGGTTCTTATCTGAAGTCATCAATCATCACTAACAGAAATTGCATTTAATCTCCTTTCTCTTGGCATAGGTAAAAAAAAAATATGAAATTGCATTTATATTTGGTTTAGTTGTTTGGCCCATTGTCAAAATTAGACAATAGATTTGTCAAAACTTGTCTTTGCTAGGGCTTGTACCACTACTATCACTAATGGAGCTGAAAATGTAGTAGCAAATGAAGGAATTTTTAGGGAGAAAATGTTTCTGTAGATTAATTCCATTTCAGTGACCATTCAGTAATTGATCTCTCCCTCCATTATGACTGTCATAACCACCTAATTGCCAATTAGTGGCAGCTAGGACAGGGTTTTGGGACATGGACATCTACCCACTGAATGGGCAGCAGAAAACCCATGTCACATAGGAACTGAACAGCCATTAGATGCTAGAAACCTTATCACCAACACTATACAGAGCTAGACTTAAATAGGAAACCCAATAGTAAAAAAATTCCACTAACCCATTACCAGTCTACTGAGCCAGCAATTCCCACAACATGTGTGGCCTTAACAAATATAGGAGTATAGAAGGCCCAGTACATACATTTTTGTTTCTCAGGAAGCCTAGATTTCACAGACTCTTTGAATTTCTGCACTACAATTTTTTTATTCTGCCTCCTTATTTTTTAGTAGTACATTTTAAGGGGCAGAGGAAGAGAAGAAAACACCACTGGTAGGATTTCTGGCTGGACTTTCATTTCCTCTTTCTTGTTTGTCACTTGGTGGTTCTTTAACAAGAGAAAAAAATACATGGGGGGGGAGGGAGGAAGGGAGCAGCTGCACCACCTTCTTTCAGATGAACGTTCTCCTGTACTTCAATTTCTTCACCTTTTGGTAACACTGAACTCCTGAAAATTTAGAGCCCTCTCCCTTTAAGAGGAGCTGCTCCCTGCCCAGCTGTTGACTTGCCTGAAGGTGAGACCTCTGCTTAAATTCATGGCTCCAGCTGTCAAAAGCAAAGAAAAGCAGCTTTTCCTTGGCGGCTCTCTGCTTTGGGTAGAGTTTGACATCTTCCTCAGTCAGCAGAATTTAATCAGCATCGAGTACCCACAGCCTCTCAGCTTCTCCACAGCTCAGCTGTCGGGGGAGGGAAGGGGAATCTTGCTAATAGAAAAAGGGGATCGTCCAAGCACAATATGTATAAACAGACACAGACAGGAACATGATCTAAAGCACGTTGCTGTCTAGAGATAGTCCCATTATGCCCTTTGATTTAAGAATTGCTGCTACCATTAGCTACAAGGGAACTCTCCCACTTGCTTATGGAGGAAATTCTTTCCTTGCTAAGGTTTTGCTATGGCTCCATTACATACTCTCAGCTTCTCATGAAACACAGCTGTAATTTGCAGTTGACAATGACACTGATTGCAAAAGAAAGCTGATGAAATGTGCACAGGGATATGGTTTCCCATATATAGATGAACAAGTGAACCACCTTCAGCAATCAGTAACAGGAAAACCTTGTTTGTAGTCTACCTAAATATTAGATGGAAAGAAGCCCCTATCCCATTAATTCTCACTTATATCTTAGTGAATCAAATAATCCAACCCAGTGTACAGAGTTATGAACAACTGGAAAACATTCACATTGCATCTCAAGCCCACAGAGCCTTGGGCCCAACAGTAGATGGATTATAAACTGCAGCTTGTGCTCAAAACAGCTTGGTGCACATAAGCCAAGGTTGCTCACACAGGCAAAAGCTCTCAAGACTTCTTCCTCACATCTAGCCTTGATTCTCCCTCCTCACAAGCAAGCCCAAAAATCCTACAAAGAGAACTAAGGTAAGAAAGGAGGCAGTTAGCGGTAAGGGAGAGGTTGATTATGGGGTGGCATGATAGTTCCTCTTGGAGGTTTCAGTTCTGTGCTGCGTGTAGTTATTATGACTGTTTTCTGTTTACTGCACTGTATAATTTCTAAGGAGTCTGCCTGCCTGCTTTCTGTGAGACCCTTGAGTTTGAGGAGCCGTTTCTATTCCAGATGGCTATTGTTATGGAGTGAGGCATGTACACAGTGCTCTCTCAAAGAGACTTTACTTTCATTCTTTCTTGTTTTATTGATTTCCTTTGTGTAAAGTAAGAATCAGTCTTATTAAAATATCTATGTATTCTTATGTTTAGAAAAACAAACTCCAGCAATTCTAAGTAGCTGTTTGACTTCCAACACCAGCAGCTTGTTTACTCTTTCCTGACATTTGTTATGCCAATTGTGGAGAATGACGCAGTTGTTTTTATTCTTTTTTAGGAATATTGTGTGCACCCCAATTTACCTGTTTGATATCATCCTGCCCGACTGCACGTGGTTAAAGCAAAGATCGCTGTTAGAGGGAAACAAATCAATAGTGATAAAGGTAAGGGACTGGCAGAGAGACTACTAAGGGTACTTAAGGAAACAGTGGGGATACTGTTACTTGGGAAATGTCCACAAGCCTGGCTCCAAACAGGCTAGCAGCTTAACTTTTCCCAGGCCTGAACCTAGGATCAAAGGCGTACTAAGGGTTAGATTCCAAAGGGATTTAGGTACCTAAGTCCAAAATTTCGATTCTCAGACCACCCACTCAGCTTCTGCCTAACCCTATAAGTGCCTAAATTTCTGCTGATTAAGTCCTGTGGGTGCCTGAAAATCTGTCTTGGGCATGTGCACACTTAAGTCCTGACTCCCAGGCACCTACCTCACACCTAAGCCCTGGTAGGCTCCTCAAGTAGGCATTCCTCTGCCTTTCTTGCCTGAGCAAATAGGTGTTCTTACAGGCAGCCTAATAGATCAAACCCTGAACAAAACACAACTGCAGGAGGATAACCCAGTATTTAGAATACTCTCCCAGACTGTGGGAGAGCCAGGTTCAAATCCCAACTCCATCTGATTTGGACTTACATCTTCCAACTTTCAGGAGAGTGCTCTAAACACTGGGCTATGGGATATTCTGGAGTGGAGGGTCTCTCAACCTCTTCTGTTGAATCTGTTCCATATTGCATAAATAGTCATTGGAAATTGGGCTTGAGTATCCTGCATCATTAGTGAGTGACAAACCACTGAGCTAAAGAATCATTCTTGTTCTTTCTCTGGCCCTTTTAAGGGGTGTCTCATATTGGGGGAGAGGTTATAAACCCAATCCGTATATATGCCAAATGTCCACCATTTAGAAGGGCCATTCTTTATACCTTAACAAGTGGTTAATCATTTTCCTCTCTCGTTGCCTCCAAAAAAATCTCTCCTAGATGAGTTACACTCTTATTTTCCTCCTCAAACTTCTCTATAACTCCCCAATGTTAACAGGTACTGTATGGACTCCCTATAACATCTGGGATCTCGTCTCCTCCAATAATATCTCTCATATGTAAATAGATTATTGAGAACATCTGTGGTCAGGAGCAATTATTAGTATGTTATACATTATAGTACTCCAAGCTGCCTGAATAATAATTGCAAATAATATATCTGTTGACATTTTCTGTCAGCTATTGAATTAATAATAAGTGAATACATATTTCCATTATCCATGAAACTCCACGGATGGTCAAATAATATTTGTCAGATTTATTAGCAAACTTTCCCTTTTGTCAAAGCAATTATCTAGGAACAATTATTTTAATGATTCAAACAACCTTTCATAACCAGAAGGGGTATAAACATATTTTTAAAAAAATGAGAGCTGAGATTCTGAAACACAGTTCTGTGGCAAGTGGTGAATTCCATGGCAAGTATCATGGTTGTGGAACTATAGAATACATAGGAACCTGCCTATAAGAAATCGCCCAACTAATTACACTAGGTTGAGGGGTAGATGGAGATTGCTGATACTGATTTTATATCAGACCCAGTTGAAAATTGTCAAAAAACAAACTGTTGCCAAAAATTTCAGTTGTGCAAAAGATTTTAGTTGAACATTCAAATTATTTTGACCAATTCTATTTTATCTGTCTACAGTCCTGGGTGAAACTCTGGTACTTCCTCACAACTCCCATTGTGCCTGACCCTGAGAACACAAGGAGCAGCAGAAAGGCTCATTATTATTAGTAGTAGAATTGCTGCAGCTCCTAGGAGCCCCAGTTATGGACCAGGACTCCACTGTGCTAGGTGCTGTACAGCCACAGAACAACAACAAAGTCCCTATCCCAAAGAGTTCCCTCTCTTACACATGCCCACACAGGAGCTGGGTACAATCTCACCTTTAGATTTCAAACAACTTGGGCTTTGTCGTCCTCTGTGCTTTGTACAGTGCTACGCACACTGTCAACTCTTATCTCCTAATTTATTTTTATTTCAATCCACAACTTAGGTTGTGCACTTTGCTGAATGCCAAAGAGTCTTTGGCAGTCTTTAAAATGTTCATGCAGTAAGCAATAGAGTGTAGAGAGGGATATTTGAGCCTAGATTGGGGTTGGCCTTGCTCTGTGAGAAGCCACGTGCAGTCTCCACCCAGTGCAGCCCTGAGCCAGCAGCCAGGCATAACCCCCTAGAATTTCTGAGCACAGGGAGAGGGAAAGACTAGCATTGCCCAGAGAGACAATTTACCAAAAGTGTGGGGTGAGGGAGAGCTGAGCTGGCACTGGTTGTCTGGCAGGCTCCCATGTTCTGGTATGCACTCCTTTTGGAATCCTCACTGGGTCAGCCAGAACATCTTTAGGAGTGGCAAGTGGTGTAGACAGGTTTCAGAATGGTAGCCGTGTTAGTCTGTATCAGCAAAAACAACGGGAAGTCCTTGTGGCACCTTAGAAACTAATAAATTTGGGCATAAGCTTTCGTAGGCTAAAACCTGCTTCACCAGATGCATGGAGTGAAAAATACAGTATCACAGCACATGAAAAGATGGGGGTTGCCTTACCAAGTGGGGGGGGTCAGTGCTTACGAGGCCAATTCAGTTAAGGTGGAAGTGGCCTATTCTCCGCAGTTGACAAGGAAGGGTGAATATCAATAGAGGGAAAATTTACTTTTGTAGTGACTCAGGCACTCCCAGTCTTTGTTCAGGCCTAATTTGATGGTGTCCAGTTTGCAAATTAATTCCAGTTCTGCAATTTCTTGTTGAAGTCTGTTTTTGAAGTTTTTTGTTGTTGAACAATTGCCACTTTTACGTCTGTTATTGAGTGTCCAGGGACATTGAAGTGCTCTCCTACTGGTTTTTGAATGTAACATTTCTTGATGTCTTTGTGTCCATTTATTCTTTTGCACAGAGACTGTCTGGTTTGGCCAACATACATGGCAGAAAGGCATTGCTGGACCATAATGGCATATATTACATTGGTAGATGCGCAGGTGAATGAGCCCCGGATGGTGTGGCTCTTGTGGTTAGATCCTATGATGCTGTCCCTTGAATAGATATGTGGGCAGAGTTGGCAACGGGATTTGTTTCAGGGATTGGTTCCTGGGTTAGTATTCACTCTGACAGACCTTGGAAGACAGGCCAGTCCTTGCTTACAGCCTCCCATCCTGAAGCAAATACTCATCAGAAGATACACACCACACAGCAGAAACACTAACCCAGTAACCAATCCCTACAACAAACCCTGTTGCCAACTCTTAATATTCACCCCTTCTTGTCAGCTGTTTTGAAAACTGGTGTAGAATAGGCACACCACATTTATAAAGAAGCCACGCTCTTCATTGTGTTCACGACTACCTCTGAAATGAGCCTGCAGCACAGCTCTGTAACATACATGTAGGATGGTTTAAAAATTATGCCCCAGAGAACAATGTGTACTCCCTGAGCCTGATGTAAAATTGTGTTAAACTAGGAGTGTAGAGGCAGGCCCAGAATTTAACTATCAAAAGCTGAGCAAATTCTCACTCTCACACACACAATTAGCCTAATACACACTGATACATTAGTCACTGCTACAATTCTCACAGGCCATGTCTTCAGTGCTTTAAAAAAAAAAAGTATGTTCTGTACCTCAGGTTAGCTAATGCACATGAGCTATCATGACACAAAAACACAGTGAAGACAAGTCACTTCAGTTTTACTATGAGAGAAACTAGGCAAGGTCAGCCCCAGATAGGGGTATAGGGGATGATCTTACCTAATTTACCTCACAGGAAAAAAAACTAAATTGCTTGTTCTTCACCGTGATTTTTTTTTTTTTTTTTTGCCACACAATAGCTCATGGTTGCTGGTTACCTTAAGATTAAAAAACACACCTTTTTAACAGGTGAAGGCGACAGCACAGAAAGACATGCCCTCTTGCTGACATACATCTATACAGACACTCTTGGCAACACACAATTGTGTTGCATATGCACACAGCCCTCTTAGACCCCACAGGGCCATCATTTTAAAATGCAGAGGGCTAGCCAGCTCTGCTCTGTCTCCCTTCTCCCTTCCTCCCCCCTTTTGCTGCAGGATTTGCCAGCACTTGTGTCTTGGCAGGAGCCAGCCTTGCACAGTAAAACTAAAGAAGCTTCCAGTGTGTTCGTGACTCACCCAGTCTTTAGCAGCCCTCCTCTTCCCCCTTCTCCAGCGCACCAAGAGAAACAAACATACATTGTTACATGCTGGGAACATCCACACAGTGCTTCACAAATATGCGTGGTCTGCGCTTCCGTAAATCAGGGCCTTGTCACAATTATACATGCATATACCACACAGAGGGAGGAGCATACACACCAACATCCACATTAAAAATAACAAAGCATTTTTACTGAATACAGGCTTGGACTACAGTTTGGAAAGTACATTCAGATTCAGTGTTGAAACGTAGCAAGTGCCAGGCTGACAGTCCTGGAGACTGAAATCCTTTGTTTGTGCACAGAGCAGGTAAAACAGCAGTGTGAGCAGCTTGATACAGCCCTGCCAATGTGCCTTAACCTTTTGGTCTGTTCATTCTCTCTGTCCAGTCGATCTCTGTCTTTTCTGTAGAGATTGTCAGCCAGAAGATGTATCATTGATGGTGATTGTGTGACATGGCCAGCTGCCCACTGGAAATCACCCTGTGAACATTTGATTTTTCACACAGGCTACCAGTCATTTGTCATATAGTGAAGAATCAATTTTCCGCCACTGCTAACCTTTTCTGGATTACAGCCAATGACCTAGATGTTAAAGGCTCCCTATTCCATCACCAGTCCCCAAAGTGAACCTGTCCTGCTCTCTAAATAAATGAACAACTGAGTAAACAGGAAGATTTTATTGTCTTTATACACAAACATCTACAGACTTTAATTTTTGTCTCTTATTAGCCCCTGTGGAAGAAGGGAAAGAATTGACAAGGATTTGTAGGGGATCTTAATGACTTGAGAAAGATGACAACCAGGCTCCTTCACCTCAGGATTTTAGCTATCACTTATGGGAAATCTTTGTCCGTAAATTATCGTATGGACCTTCTGCCATCCCTCTTTAGTTCATGAGCTTTGGAAACTAAATGCCCGCTCTTGCCTGCCTATGTCTACTGCATTTTTTTTTCTCCTGAACAAAAAAAGCAAGAGCAAGGCAAATCGCTGCAACAGAAATAAGGAGTCTCTGATCTGTGGCTCATTCTAGAGCTGCATAGGAGCCATTATGGAGGCAGGGATCAATGGAATGCAGTGTGCAGTGTGCCTCCAACATGACATGCCTCCAATATGTTCCCTATTCTAACGGGGCTGGCATGGAACCACCTAGCAAAGAATCAGTTGCAAACAAGCGATATAGTATGCTGCTCTGGGACTAGACAAATCCAAGAGGGAAGTCTCAGAGAACGTGTGTGCAACCCTATAAAACTTGCAGAATAAACCCCCAGCATATAGGAAAACCACACAGTGTACAGTTAATACACACAGATATGCTGTCAGTTCCCACTGTATTGCATCAGAGGCGATGGGATGTTTTAAGTTTGGAATGGGAAGAGTTTGAAGAACAGTGATACATAAGGAGTTGCCTTTCCTCTATGAGGGGGCAGGGAGGTGTTATCATTTCTACATTAATCACTTGCACCTCCAACCTGCCTGGGTCCCTTGAAAAGAAACAGCAAAGAAAACACCAGCTGCTGCAGCTTCTACTCTTCCTTTGGCACCCAGCAGCTTTCCCTCCCACCCCAGACTGTGTTTATTTTTACAGCTAGTGAATCAGCCAGAGGCTTGCTCCCTGCAACAAGATCATCTGAAAACAAGCTGTAGTTTGTACGGCTCCTGAAACACTGGGTTTGTTTTCTAGTTTATGAACAGCAGCAAAATACGTAGCTGAGAAAAGTGAGAGAAATCTTCTGTCACCCAGAAAGATGGGACTTTCATTTCACTCCAGACACAGAGAGGGATTTCCCCAACCTGTTCCAAGAAAGCATTTCAGCCTTTTGCTAGGGACTGTAATGTTAGTGTAAGAAATGAATTTAGTCTCCACATAGCTTGTAAGCGCTTTGAGCAAGGACCATCTTTTATATAGGTTTGTACAGCACCGAGCACAATGGGACTTCCATCCTTACTGGTGTTTCTAGAAGCTACTGTCATATAATCAATAATAATGTTCAGTCACTCTCAGGCATCTGTACACTGCTTCTTCACCAATGGAAGAGCTATTCTCTTTTTGAGTAAAAAAGAGATTCACTTGTCTTGCTCATTCATCACTTCTCCATCCTCAGAGGAAGTGAGCATCTTTTTCTGGGATAAGGGAAATTCAGTCTCATTGAGCCACATTTATTCAGTCACAGGCCTCTCCAACATGGCTACATGAACTGACTCTAAAGCTAAGGGACAATCAGTGACAAGTATTACATTCTGCTCCATCAAAGAACACTTGCCCAGAAGAGACTCCAAAGGGAGTTCTCATTTCCTCTGTCTGCTTCACAGTTAGGAAAAAGCATCACAGGGGAATGGAGAGATACAAGACAGGGAATGCAGCAAAGAAAGACTATTAGGACAGAAGGGAGTGAGGGATGGGTGAGGGAGAGAGAGATCTGGAAGAAGGGATGAGAGAAGATAAGGAAAGGAAACAGTACAGAAGAGCAGCGGCACTTGCAGCTGTAACACCTGTGGGGGGCAGGCATGGTCAGTGACTTCAGGTGCTCCTGGGCATGCTCAGCTCCTTCAGGTATGGCTGTAAGGGAATTTAGGGATGGGAATGACACTGCAGCTGACTGGGCTGGGCTGGGCTGGAAGGTGGGAGTTGAGCATGGCATGGACTCAACAGGTGAGGTGCTGGGGTCAGCATCTGCAGCAGGGATGGCTCTACAGGAATTGGTGGTGATGTCTGGGATCTGCCCAGCTCCACCTGCTCTATGCTCAGCGGTGGCCGCACTCCGAAACAATTCTGCTCTCACAACAGGAATCTGAAGAATACTGCTCCTCTTCCAGGACTCTGCATGGTAAGTGCACCTTTAAAGTTTCATTTGTATTTGAATGTTGTTAATCTCTAGTATTTAAAATTTATAATACATGTTCCTGCTTGTTGACGTTAACTTACAACTTGTGTTTTTATTATCTTCCTTTTAGTTTTTGAATGGTCTGTTTTGCCATTAAGTGTTTTGCCATTAAGTGTATGTGTAGACACCATGCTAAGTGAAAGTGGTTCATTTGTGGGTACCATTTGAAAAACTGATCGAGGCGCCCTTACAGAAGAGAAGGGAAAGAGAGGAGGGGAGAGACAGAAGAAAGCAGAAGGAAAACAAAAGAGAACAGATAAAGGGAGAACATGACAATATCTTGCCAGAAACAGCACCCCATGTCAGTACAGAAGAGGTTTTGCATCTAAAAATCTAATTCAGGCCTCAGGATGGGGTATGAGCAATAAGGTAGCCCAAAGTCCTTGACTAAATGTGGAGGGAAAAAAAGAGGACATAAAGGCAGATGAGATGGAAAGGTTCCTATTTCTTAAATCTACCATGGGACAACTCTGCCATGTTTCATCAAAGTGTGGGATGTAAGAACCTCCAGCAAATTTAGCATCTTCCACTGGAACAATTTCTTCCTCTCTTTATCACCTCGTCATTCAGGCAGCTGCAGTGGTAGTTCCAGTGTCGACTGCTTCTGGGCTTTGCTGATGGAGGCTTTCTCATCAAAGGCTTAAAACTGACTACAAAATTCTGACCAAATAACATACCTCCCAACATTTCAAGTTGGTTAAAGTCAGAGAAGTCTTACCTCTGCTGCATGGGAGGCCCGGCCAGTGAGAGGGTCAGGTGCTACCCCTGGAGTGTGGGAAGCTCTGGGTGGTATATCGTGATTAGTAACTAGAGTCAGAAGGCCCATGCTTTCTGGAGGTACTATTATTGACAGGACACCAGTGGAAACCGGGAATGTCTGGAAGCAACTCAGCCGCCTGGACAGGACAGTGGTCAGGGTTTGATAAAGTGCCACTTGTTCAGCTTATCCTGTATTCAGGCACACACAAACATGGTGGCAGTATTTAGTTGTCAATGGAAGCCAGGGATCTCTATATGAAGCCCCCTGGAGCCCTGAATTTTGCAGACACAAACCTTGCCGAGAGATACCTCCCAAGGAAGGAGGCGTTTGAGCTATTCACAGGCCTGGCCATGCAGGATGACACAGCAGGAAAGTAAAATTATTTGACTTCACTGGGGAACAAGGCAGAGAAATCTGCAGCACTCTGAAACTCAATCCTGCCTCAAGCCTCACAGTAGTACAGCTCTAGGAGCCCTGGGGATGTATTGCTCTCCAAAGCAGAATGAAACTGTGGAGTGACACAGGCTTTTCACTAGAGACCAGCCGAAAGGGGAGGGGAAAACCCCTTATGTTACTGCCTTACACACACTGGCTACTACATGCAATTCTGGGCACTTGACAGACTTCCCAATTCAGGACAGGATAGTCTGTGGCACTTGGGATCACCACGCTCAGGTGTGGCTGCTCTGAGAAGGTGGTGTCGCATTAGACAAATGCTTAGACATGAAAGCCCTAGGAGGCACAACATCCCCAGGAGTACATGGAGGGAGACAACAGTAGAGGAGAGCAGGTGGCCAGGGTTCCATATCCGGAGTGAGATGCATTTACTGTGGGAGACAGCAGGAGCGGGTAAAGGAGAAGTACCTTTGTGGCACTTTAAACCATTTTAGCAGAGTGTTCAAGAGCAGAACCAGCTCTCAAAAAGATTCAGCAGGAAAAGGCACACCAGACAGTGGTAGTTCATCATCATGAGTCTCTCCTTGTGTCCGAGAACATATCAGGTTTAAACTGCCAGGACAGGAAACAACAGGGGCAACACTAGTCTCTGTGCATGCAACTACATGTAATTTCAGCTGGATAGCAGGGCCTCCTGCAGTGTGATTCCTTGGGGTGAATTGGACTCAAATGCACTGTGACACACGGTACCTCAGTGTAAGCACCGTGGAACTCACATATTCATCATTGTCGTATAATTGAGATGTTTTGTACAAAGTTTGCTTGCGAGGTATCATTTTAAAAGTCTTGATCAGTTGAATATTAATATCCTGGAGTCCTTGTGGCACCTTAGAGACTAACAAATTTATTTGGGCATAAGCTTTTGTGGGCTATAACCCACTTTACCAGAGTGGAAAATACAGTAGGCAGGTATAAATATACAGTACATGAAAAGATGGGAGTTGCCTTACCAAGTGAGGGGTCAGTGCTAATGAGGCCAAATCAGTCATGGTGGATGTGGCCCATTCCCAACAGTTGACAAGAAGGTGTGAGTATCAACAGGAAAAACAATTTTTTGTAGTGACCCAGCCACTCCCAGTCTTTATTCAGGCCTAATTTGATGGTGTCAAGTTTGCAAATTAATTCCAGTTCTGCAGTTTCTCACTGAAGTCTGTTTTTGAAGGTTTTTTTTTTTGGTTGAAGAATGGTGACTTTTAAGTCTGTTATTGAGTGTCCAGGGAGACGGAAGTGCTCTCCTACTGGTTTTTGAATGTTACAATTCTTGATGTCTGATTTTGCAAAAGAATAAATGGACACAAATCAGACATCAAGAATTGTAACATTCAAAAACCAGTAGGAGAGCACTTCCGTCTCCCTGGACACTGTCAATTAGGCCTGAATAAAGACTGGGAGTGGCTGGCCTTTCTCCTTCCACCTCCCCCCTCCAGACAAAGACTTTGAACTGGGGAAGTTAGTCCCAGCCTGTGTATTGAGGAACTGTAACCTGCTTGTACCATCTGTCAGGCTGAGATACTGCTTGATTCAAATCCTGCTAGTTTAGAGAATTTAGACTCGGAATTTATTTTTATTTCTTAAGTAAATAATTTTGATCTCATGCCTGCTACACATAATCACTTAATATCTATTTTATATTTTACCTACAACAATGTGTTTTGGTTGAAGTGTTTCGGGGAATCTCAGCTCAGATTACAAAGGCTGGTGTGTGTCCATTTTTCTATGAAGTAGTGGAAAACTGGGTAATGAGCTTACACTGGCCAGGCTTCTGACCAGTGCAAGATGGTACAGTTCTGGGGTTCAAGAATGGAGAGCTGGGAGGAATTGGCTGGAGCCTCCTTGTTGATAGTTCATGAGTGGCTGGGAGATTACTCATGTAACTCAGTTGGGTGTGTCCATGCCTGTGGATGTCTGTGTAAGTGTGGGGCCTGTCAGAGGTTTGTAGCTTAACATCAGCATAACAGTGTGAGAGGCAGCCCGGGTTGGTGGGTTTGGAGAGCTCAGTGGTCCCACAGTCCAGGTTACACCCTGGGGACCCCATGACACGCACCCATTACAAAGAGCAGGCGCTAGTTAATAATATACAATGAGAGCATAATGCAGCCCATAGGAAAAAGTGACCTCATAGTAACTAACCTGAAAAATAACAGATGGTGCCAACTGAAGTTTATGGTGGTGGAGGGAAGCACCACAGACCTCTCCTGGGGTCATACAAACTGTGGTTTTGATCAAGGTGCAGCATCAGAATTTTATAGCTGCAGTGCAAGAAGCAACAAGAGGAGTCCCATGGACAGTTAAGACAATTTTAAATGCATATGGGAATGTTTTCAAAAGCAATGGGTATCTTAAAGAAAAGCTGTAACATGAAGTAGACCTCCCAGTGGAACCTATGTGTTTACCAAGAAGGAAAATTTCAGTGGCACTACATAATCCAGTGTGCAGAGAATCTGCAGAACAAGAGTATCGTAGCATCTGTGGAGGCCAGTAGAGCCTGGGTAAGCAGTCTGGCAATGGAAAGGAGCTATTAGGCAAATTACACATATGCATAGACCCAAAGCCTCTGAACCAGGCATTGAATTGCTGCCCGCACCCTAACCCTAACCCTAAGCCCAGCAACAGAGGTGTTCCGGAGAAGACTCACCCAAGTGCTGGAAGGACTGCCTGGGAAAATAATTTCAGGTGATATCCTCATTGGGGTGAAGACAGCAATGATACAGAAGCTAAATTAAACCATGATGGGAAACTATAAGCTTTTCTGCAGCAATGCAGGGACAAGAACATAAAACTCAGCCTAGAAAAAATGCAGCTCAGAGTGTCAGGTGACATACATTGGACATGTGCTCCCATGGACTAAAAGCAGATCCCAACAAGATCAAGGCAGTCAGAGACTTGCCAGCTCTAGTGGATGTGAAATGGTTACAGCACTTTGTAGGAATGATCAATTTTTTGGTCCACACTTGGAGGCAGTAGTGGAACCCATATGTCTGCTCACAAGTCAGGATTCTGAGTGGGACTAGGCAGGTTCCCAACAGCAAGCATTTGGTGTACTGAAACAAATGATAACAGATGCCCCTTCCCTGAAGTACAATGAGCCAGGAGAACCATTGATTCTCTAGTGTGATGCACAGGAGAAAGAACTGGATGTAGCTCTTTTGCAGGAGCAGTCAGCTGCTTACGCCAGCAAAACCCTGCCAAACTGAACAGGGGTACACCCAAATAGAAAAAGAGCTACTGACTGTGGTTTATGGAGTGGAGTGATTCCAACAGTACACCTGTGTCCACCAGTAATAGTGCAATCAGACCACAACCCCCTAAAGACAGTCCTGGCAAAGTCCTTTCTTAGTACTCCAAAGAGATTGCAGCACATAGTGACATACCTCCAGTGCTACCAGGCAGAGGTCAGATATTATCCAGGATGATTACTGATGTTAGCTGGTGCTCTGAGCAGCAAGTTGGTGAGTGGGTATCAGGACATTGAATCCATTAATATGCTGCACTGTCTCCCAGTTTCATCAGTGAAAGTGATGAAAATCAAAGCAGTTATGGAAAAGGACATCCAACTACATGCAGTCGAGAGCAGCTGGAGCAGTACTGGGATAGGAAAGCTCCACCTCAGGCATTCTGCTGGGGAAAGGAGCAGAGTAAAGAGAGGTCTAGCAGCCCAGGCAAGGGAGCGGAGAGAAGCCATCTCCTGGAGGATCACTGCCCTGCAACAATAGGAGAAGCAGCCCTTACTGAGGAGGTCTGGCTGTGAGCTTCCCCCCAACCCCCCTTTTAGACTTCACCCAAGAGATAGGGAGAACCATGTGCAGAGTTACCAGAAGGTCATCTTCATTAGTCTAAAAACTTGTGTATTTTGAGCAAATCTGGGCAATTTTCTCATACTGCCTCAGCAGAGGATAGAGTGTCCAAGGAAAAGCACAGCATGGCATCAATGAGACGTGGCGCAATGCTCTCTGGGATGTCACGTTTTACATAGAGCTTTGAACATTTCCTAGCTCGGTTACACAGGCATCATTAGAGAGGTGCCATCAAAACAGCAAAGCAACAGTAATTTAGAAAGGTGACCAGGTGCAACTTAAGCCTCTTGCAAGGGTGACAGATAGCAGTCGCTATTATCACATATTGATTATGTTTAAGGCTAAGATTTTTTTCAGTTCTTTTTAGTAAAAGTGGCAGGGGACACAGCCCTGATTCTGGTGGCTGCAGCGGGGGGAGCAGCCACAAGGGACACACAGCCCTTGCTCCAGAGCCAGGGCCGGTGCAACCATTTAGTCGGACTAGGCGGTTGCCTAGGGTGCCGAGATTTGAGGGCGCCAAAAAGCACCTCCCAATTTTTTAAAATGGTTAAGCAGCTGCTGCTGCTGGGACAGAGAGGGAGTCTGAGCTGCCGGCGGCAGCCGGCAGTCCAGAGTGCCCCCTGGGTCAGGGTGCCGCCGCGGCAGCCCGCAGCCCAGGGGGTTCCCTGGGTTAGTGTGCCGCCGCAGCAGCTGGCAGTCCAGGGGGTTCCCTGGGTCAGGGCACTGTCGCAGCAGCTGGCAGCCCAGGGGCCCCCTGGGTCAGGGCGCTGCCGCGGCAGCCCAGAGAGTCCTCTGGCCCAGGAAAACCCCAGGCTGCCGGCTGCCGCGGAGGTGCACTGACCCTGGGTCAGGGCGCCACCGCAGCAGCCGGCAGTCCAGAGTGTCCGGAGGGGGGGGCGGCAGGCAGCTCCCGTGGAGCTGCCGCAGTCGTGCCTGCGGACGGTCGGCTGCTCGTGCAGCTCCGGTGGATCTCCCGCAGGCACCACTGCAGCAGCTCCACCGGAACCACGGACCAACGGACCCTCCACAGGAATGACTGCGGCAGCTCCACCGGAGCCGCAGGATCAGCGCAGGGGGCGGCAAAATGGCCGTGAGCCTAGGGCGTGAGAAACCATAGCGCCGGTCCTGTCCAGAGCTGTGGGGTAGGAGTGTGCAACCCAACTGCAGCCTCTGCCAAGCCCTGGGCACACTACTTGGGCACACTTAGGGTGAACAGATGTCTCAATTTTATAGGGACAGTCCTGATTTTTAGGTCTTTTTCTTATATAGGCTCCTATTACCACCCCATCCCCTGTCCCAATTTTTCACACTTGCTGTCTGGTCACCCTAGGCACGCTGCTGGGAAGCCGCAAGGAGAGCGTTTGACCTAGCTGCAGCCTCTGGGGAAAACCACAGGACTGGGCTGCGCAGCCCTGGCTGCAGCCCCATCAAGCCTGGGACACCACGGGGTTGGGGCACACGGCCCTGGCTGCAGCACATGGCCTGGCTGCAGCCCCCGGAGGAAGTTGCTGGGCTGGAGCTGCAGGGTCCTTGTTCCAGCCAGCCCTTGTTGCAGGGCAGGGGCCCACAGTCCCGCCTCCTTCTCCTGAAGCCCAGAAGTCACGGAGGTCCGGCGAAGTCACGGAATCTGTGACTGCCGTGACCTACGTGACTAACTCGTAGCCTTAATTACATTGTATGTACACACAAATCTTGTTTAAAGCCACCCATGTCACTGTTTAGTTACACACTCTGCTAAAAGTTATAGAGAGGCCTAAACAGGGCATTCTTAGAACTGACAGCAGTCCTCATAAATAGTTTATAATGCAATAAGCAATTCAGTGCTGCAGCTAGAAACCGGTCTATTTGGTGATAAGCCTTAAGAGATAAGGCATAGTCTGTTGCATCTTCTCCGTTTCTAGTTTAGGACTGGACATTGCATTCAGATACCTCTGAATAAAAGGCTCTGCTTTGTTCCATAGAAAACAGCACAAATGGCTTGTCCATATTTAACAAGCTTGTCAGAATGAACCTCTTCATACAGGTGCAGGCAGCTGCCATTTTATCATCATACAGTGCCTGATTATCAGGATTATAATGTTATCTTTTGGCAGAGAAGTCCTGGCAGCAAACAGCCTCCTTAAATCTGAAGGAGATTAGCAGTTCTGCGCTAGACCGATGCCTAAGTGACAGATCAGTCTCATGGCACAGTCTTTGGCTGAAAGCACTGTGTTATGGAACTGACACCTTTCCAAAGGTCAAGTGGTTTTCCATTCAGCTTGGAGCAGAATGTACCATTTAATTCCTTCCAAAGACCAAAGGATTGTATATAAGTATAATGTAAGTCAGCTGAGTCTGATGACAGATGTCAGGGCCTGCCTTTGGTCAAATACCAACATCTGGCAAAACCAGATTTTGGAGATGCTGTACATATAGAGTTCCTGCTGCTGGTAATGCTTGGGCCCAAGACAAGTCTCCCTGGAATTCTTGCAAATTGGGGATCATGCCCAGTACAGGCCTCCTTAGAATCATGGTTTCCATTACAGGGGTGGATGGGGAACAGCAGCAGGACTGATCTTCCCAAAATTCCTGCTGCTGTGGAGATTAGGCCCAGGACAGGCCTTGCTGGAATCTCTGCTGCCATAGGGTGGACTGGTGATCCCAAGGGAGTGCTTGCGGTTTCTGTTACATGAGATTTACCAGTGTTCTTGCTTCTTGCTGCACAAACTTTTCACATCATGCCATGACCCTGCATTGCAATTGAATAATATTAAGTCACACAGTGTTATACCCAGAATAGATTTGGGGACTTTCAAAATGGCTAGCAACATGTGGAAGTGACCCATAAAAATCTGAGCTGCCACATGAAAAGTGAAAGAGGCAGTATTGTCTTTGCTCTCTACCCAACATTAAGACTCTGCAAAGATCACATGGACATAGTTGAGTTCCAAATAACTATGTTTACTAGTTATATATGCAAGCAGAGTCAGGATATGCTCTACCCTGACATCTGGTGGAAAGAATGTGAGAGAGTGTATTTGCATAGGCACGCCCACCCTATCCCAGACTGCCAAGCTGTGGGGCTGCTTGGTGACAAATTGCTCACCCTCAGTTGGGTGGTACTGGCTAGACATGGGACATGGGTTCCAACACCCAGAGAATGGAGAGAGGGAGGGAGGGGCGGCGGCGGCGGCGGCGGCGGCGGCGGCGGCGGCGGCGGCTGCGGCTGCTGCTGCGGCTGCTGGGGACAGGTATCTGTGCCTGGTGGTGCAGGGTCCTTGTGGAGCCAGAAGCACCAATTGCACCCCCTCCTCTCTCCACTGTGGAATGTCAGAGTTGTTTTTTTTTATTCCCTTAAGAATTTAATTACAGGTTACTGAGCTGAACTCACTTTGGGCTAATGGTGCACTAGCACTGGGGCTCCCCTACTATGAGCTGGAATCACTAAGAGCTGAAAATCACTAAAGAGCTAAAATCACTGAGCTGAGAGCACTGAGTACTGTGCTAACTAGTGGGGAGCCCAAAGCTATACTGTGGAACAGAGCTGCTGGCGGAGTGGAGCAGTTTGTGGGGACGGCTGGAGCGGATCACGGGACAGCTGGTGGCAGCGGAGCGACTGGCAGTGCGGAGTAGCTGTGAGCGGCCTGCAGAGCTGAGCAGTTTGCAGGGACAACTGGAGCAGCTCACAGGACAGCTGGTGGAGCAGAGCAGCTGGCGGAGCGGAGCAGTTTCTGAGAACGGCTGGAGGAGCAGAGTGGAGCGGCTGGTAAAGCGGAGCAGTTCGTGGAGAAGGCGGGAGCAGAATCCACGGAGAGGCAGGGCAGTTGGCCCCGGACCACGTAAGGTGCCCCTTTCTACCAGGCTGGGGGGGGAGACCTGCAGATAGACTCTCGAACTTTGGGCTGCACTGACCCAGGACAGAGACTTTTGGGACTGTGGGTGATTTAGGGGTTGCTGGACTCAAGAGCCCAGGAAAGAAGACACAGCCCAATTTCCTGGAGTGGGTCTTTGCTTACGGTTTGGTCTATGAACTCTAGTAGAGGTGTTTTTCCCAATTTAGTGTTTGTTGTTTATCTCATGTATTAAATCTTTTCTGCTACACCGAGACTCTGTGCTTGCGAGAGGGGAAGCATTGCCTCTTTGAGGCGCCTAGGGGTGTGTGTAAGATTTTCCCAGGTCACTGGGTGGGGGCTCGAGCTGGTTTGGCATTGGGTTATTGAAACGGAACCTCTGGATACTGAACCCGGCCCTTGTTGCTGCCAACTCAGAGGGGCAGAAGGGTTACATATATAAACCACCAATGTCTTGTACATACATATACTTCTCCCCGTTACGTTCTGGGGGCTTGTGCAATAGAAGACAGAGAGGTCCAGTAGAAAGCTCCCAAACTATTTAGAAGGATACTACCCAATTCCTATACACTAAAGATAGGAAGCCACAAGCTAAAATTTCAAGGAAGAACGGGCCATTGGAAAAGGTTGTCTTATTTCAGGTCGCCCAACAGTCCCAGGTTTTGTGGGACTGTGCTGCTTTGACCCACAAAACCCCCTGTCCCTTTTGAAGCGGCTCATGTCCTGAAAGGCTGGCTGGGCTCGAATCCTCACTCCATGGATTTCAACCTGGCCCCGGCTCATTGGTTCACAGAGCCACTCATTCAAATTTGGCCCAGCCACGCCTGTTAGAGAAGCCAGGCCAAACCTGAGTGGTGCAGCAACCTTGTGTGCAAGGGGACAGGTCACAATGCCTGGAGTGGGGAGCTGAGACCATCCAGTCCTGCAGGACATGAGACATGGGAGCAGCTGCTGTGGGATGAACAGTGAGTGGGCTCACTCTGAAACCCCCAGCTACTCCAACACAGCAGCACCCACTCTCCCCAGTCCCCCATTTCATTAGCAAAGAGTGCAGCTGAATGCAAGTTAACCTGAACAGGTGGAGCTTTATTAAACACTGTGCACTGCACTGCCCATATGGCTGCATTGCTTCCAGCCCAACTCCTCACATTCCGCGATTTCCCAGTATCCCTGCAATAACAGTCTCTCTAGGGAACATGGGCCCTCTGACTCCAGTTCCACTGATCATGATACATCTTCTCTATTTTACAGGCATTTTAATATAAACATTAAAAACAAATAATGTGATGCCCAGACCCCCACCCTGTGTCCCTGCAGCCAGAGGTTGCTAGCACATAGTTGAGTTGGAGTCCGTCTTTACCACAGATTCAGCTGGTAAATCTTGGAGATAGTTTGGTATTCTCATAGAGCACTTCTGGTGACAGTTGCCTATCTCTGGCTCCCTGTAGCAAGATTGTCTGTTTGGTCAGCTGGCCTAGTGATAGGTCCTGCTGCTCCAGTCCCTCTTTTAGTTCAGTGTAACCCGAATCCCTTAGCTCTGCCCATACCAGAGCTAGGCAAAGGGGAACTTGGCTCTCTCGTTCCACCAAGTCCTAGCCCATAGCCCTGAAATGTGATAGGTTGGGTTGGCCTACATTTGGCACATCTCCTGCTCACTCTCCCCTGGCCCTACCACACCCAATGCCTCGGTTTTGGGATGTGCCTGCTGTGTAGTTATAGTCCTTTGCATGATCAAGCAGGATGTTAGGTGTGGACACACAAATGCAGGGCTGTGTTGTGGAAAAAAAACTGCTGTGTGAACACACCTCAGTCATTTGAGCAGGGAGTTGGACTAGATGACCTCTTGAGGCACCTTCCAACCCTGATATTCTGTGATTCTATGTTTGAAGAACTGAGATCAGAGAAGCATGTCATGGCTTGACTACAGACAATGTTGTATTTAGTGTAGATGGGTCCTTAACAAGAGTCTAGTTGTTTTTTTGGTGTTAAATACTCTTTCCTGGCGTCCTTGGTAAAGAGCTAGAGAGAAGTTTTTGAACATAATGATAACAGTTTGGCTCTGTCTACACAGGCAAGTCCAGACAGTGATATAACATGGTTGGGCAATTACTGTATTTAAGCATGATAGATTTCATAATGCAGTCTGGGTCCAAGATAGTTTTATTCTTTACATTCTCCTACTACCCTGGTGCTATGCCCCAATCCATTTCATTCCTGGCACCCTCCAATTCTTTTTATCCTTAGCACTGGCATTGTAACCCAGTCCCAATCAGTTCAGAACAACCCCAATTGGTATCAGAAGCACATTTCCCCTCACCGCACACTCAGACTTGGAGGTTCCTGTCCCGCTGTACTGTAATCCTATCTCCATACCTGATGGTTGTGCACCCTTAAAGCAAAAGCATTCAGGAATATAGCTAAAAACTGCAGGACTTATGATGATTCTGAGGTTCTTTAAGGTTATAGGCCATTGTAAAGGAATTACATTTACAAGCTCAGTTTTGTCCCAGTACTGGTTTTTGACAGTGTTGTGCTTCAGGCTCTGCAGAGTTGATTGACAATGGCTGGGTTACCTGCTACCGCAGATGGAGGTGACTCACTTGAGATTTCTGCAGTGCAGGTGCTGAAGAGTCTGCAACTTCTAATCTGCCCGGGGCCCTTGTATGCTCCTGCTCTCTGCATGTTTGAAGACAGTGCGTGTTCAGGAGTGCCGGGCAGGGGGTGCAGAAATGAAGCGGGAGGGAAGGTGACAAACTCAAATTACTCTCTGGGTTTCTAGAAACACCTGTTTCCTGTTGTTGAATGGCTCCAGTAGAAGCTATATTGTTTACTTTAATTAACTTGTTCTTTACCCACTTGTACCCCAAACTCTTAGCCCCAGAGCTTGCTTTCTGAAAAAGAGGGCCAGTAAGTGAGCTGGGATTCCTAGATGAAGAGTCCCTGAGGATGACCTGCATGGACTGAAGTGAGAGATGCTATACAAGTATACGTTATGGAGAAGTAGAATGAGAGGAGGGGAAGGGATGAAGACATTCTGTGAACTGAGACAGATCCAAGGGGATTAAGGACTCTGCAGGTAAGAAACGTGATAAGAACTCTGTACTGAGGGGAAATGGCTAAGCACGTCCTACACTAATGTCCTTTCTACTCCAGTAAGCTGACCATTGCTAAAAATGGTTATCAGCTACTGGTCCCCTGCATCTGATGCTGAAAACAATTTAACTGCTTAGTAAATAAGACAAAATATTTTCACCACAGTCACAGATAGCATGATTGAAACTTGCTGCACCAAGTCTTTGAAAGACCCGCACATGGACCTCGGCGTATCTCACTTAGAAGGAAGAAGGACTGAGATATAAACCAGTAATTTTAGGCAGTCTAGTATTTCAAACTTGATGCTTAGGCCTTTAGGCCATTTGTGGCAGAGACATCTATAAGTACCTATTATCCAAGCCTTAACTGTCTCTTCTTCCTCTTCTCTCCACCGCTGCCTCCCACTTTTAGACTTAGGAACGGGAGATGGAGGCGAGGATAGGGGCAGAACAGGGGGATGTGCAGAGCTGTAATGTTGAAAACAATTTCCCCATGCTTAGATCCTGCAGTCTTAATGCAGCTTTCTTTCCCCCTATTGTTAAATGGCATTGAATACCATCAAAACAGGAAACGGCTTCCTCCAACCTCTGACACCAGTGAATACAGCCCAGCTGCTGGTAGCTGAAAGTGGCCTCACTACGGCCACCCGGTTCTTAGAAAGTGTCTGCATTTTCGGAGGGGCACTAGGGGATGAGGGAGAGATACAAGTGAAGTCTGAATATGCAGGTAAATGCGGCAGCTCTTCAAAGAAGACTGTAATGTTCCTGGAAATCTCTGATGGAAACTTTTCAAAACCGCATTTCTGATATTAGGGCACATTAAATTGAAATAAATAATGTTCAATATAATCTCTATCACTTCACTACTCCTGAACGGTAACATTACGTCCCTGCTGCTCTTCACAGCTCTTACATCAGACGTGTGTTCTCACTCGGGCTGTTGGGAAATTATTGTCTTTTGGTCATTCCAACTTGTGCTGTGATCCTCTTAGATCTCACAAGTCAAGCCAGATTGGTATTGGGTTAGGAGACATCCAAGGAACACAAAGGTGCTGCAGGAAATGGTGTTGGTAAGTTAGTAGGAAACAAAGCCTCAGGTGTTAGGGAGCCCTATGCCGCCGGTGTTCCATCTTCTCAATCAGATGTAACATGGAGGAGATTAAAATTCTCCTGGCACTTTTCATAATTACATCATCCCCTATTATTAATTGGCATCCAGGCTAAATCCCAGTTTGTGTAATGACTTTCTGCTGACCTAAACTTACCATTGCAATTTCAGTTGGATATGGTATTCTCCATTTCATCTCTAAATAGTTGTGTTACGTATAGCCAATAAGACGTGATCACTATATGTTTGCTTTCTGCCAGAGAGAGATGGTATGTGGTTTGGTAAGTATTGATGATTTATATCACATTCTCAGAGTACATGGTGCTATATGAGCCTGATCCAGCACCACTGAAGTCGCCAGAAGTTTTGCCATTGACTTTAATGTGGGGTTCAATCAGGCCCCTGTTGGATGAATTGTTGAAAGCAACTAAAAGTCTTTGCCAGAAAGGACTTAGTCTATAGAACATGTCACTCTAAAGGGACAAGTTAATTAGCTGCTCTCTGCTACATCCACGCAACCCCATTAACTTCAGAGGGCCTTCAAGGATATAACTGAAGGGAGAATTTAGCCTTTAATGTTAATGAAGTGCTTTGGATGACAGGCTGTCCAATAGCAGTGACTATTATTAATTAGTGTTATTATTATAGTAGTAACTAGGTTTTACTCTACTGGAATCTGGGGATCTCTCAAGAAAGTTAAAAGGGAAGAAACTGAGAGACAAAAAGAGAAGAAATTTTGTGTGCGTGTGTACATATGAGGGAGAGAGAGAAAGAGAGAAACTTGTCTGATACAGTGCCCCAGTGTCTGGAGCCCCACATATATTTATGCATATCCTGTCTCTGAGATCAGAGAGCATGGAGACCAATGTTCCTTCTCATTTTTTACATCCATGCGCGGAATGAGTTTTGTTATGTACACCAATATGTGTCACACATCATCTTTATAATGGTGCACATAACAAAATTCATGTGGTGGGGGTGGGGCTGAGGGATTTGGAGTGTAGGAGGGGGCTCAGGGCTGGGGCAGGGAGTTGGGTGCAGCGGGATAGGGCTCTGGCTAGGGGTGAAGGCTGGGGAGGGTTGGGGATGAGGGGATTAGGGTGCAGAAGGGGGCTCAGGGCTGGAGAAGAGGGTTGGGGTGCAGGGGGTGTGGACTCTGGGGTGGGGACAGGGATGAGGAGTTTGGGGTGCAGGCTGCCCCAGGGCAGCAGTGGCAAGAGAGGAATTTTCCCCCTAGACCTCTCTCTCCCCAGCAGCTTGGGGCCAGGGGAGAGGTGCCTCTCCCTGGCCACAGCAGCTCCAGTGGAGTTGGGCTGGGCTGAGGGAGGGGCGCCTCTTCCCTCAGCTCCAGGGGACCTGGGCCATGGGAGGGCTTCCTCTCCCCTGGCTGCAGCAAGTCCACGGCAGGTCCATGCTGGGGCTGGCAGGAGGGGCAGGTCCACATTTGTCACCCTGTCTTGCCATCTTATTTGAAGAATTTTGTGCAAGCATCTGATATGAAAACTGTTTAGTCTTTTGGTATGTTTGGCGTAAATCATCCATGTTTCTGAGTCATATAGAACACTGGATAAAACACATCTTATAAATATGGATTTTCACTTTAGTTGACAATTTGTTATTGTTCTGGGCTCTGTCTTGCAAAAGACCAAAGCTCCTGGTTGCTTTGCCGATGCTACTAGTGATGTCAGCATCAAGATCTACACAGCTGGTAACAGTAGAGCCAAGGTAGTAAAATTGATCAACAACATTCAGATGAATACCCTCTAAGGTGATACCTGGAACTGGTTCTGAAGAGCCTTGGTTCATGATCATAGAATCATAGAATATCAGGGTTGGAAGGGACCTCAGGAAGTCATCAAGTCCAACCCCCTGCTCAAAGCAGGACCAATTCCCAACTAAATCATCCCAGCCAGGGCTTTGTCAAGCCTGATCTTAAAAACTTCTAAGTAAGGAGATTCCACCACCTCCCTAGGTACCCATTCCAGTGCTTCACCACCCTCTTAGTGAAAATTTTTTTCCTAATATCCAACCTGGACCTCCCCTACTGCAACTTGAGACTATTACTCATTGTTCTGTCATCAGGTACCACTGAGAACAGTCTAGATCCATCCTCTTTGGAACCCCCTTTCAGGTAGTTGAAGGCTGCTATCAAATCTCTCCTCATTCTTCTCTTCTGCAGACTAAACAATCCCAGTTCCCTCAGCCTTCTTCATGCTTAGTCCTGGCGCAGAGATTTTGCATGAATCGGAGAACTTGGTAATAAGATGTTATAGGGCATCAACACTGTGAGCCACAAGATCTGCAAACAACGGGTCCCTCATGAAGATCTGCTTCACCTCTGTGTTTGCAAGGTTCAGAGCTATGTTAAACAAACCTCTAGGATGTCTAGTGCTAACATAGACACCCCCTCGAACATCACAGAACACATGTTGAAGCAGGTATGAGAAGTAAATATTGAACAACGTAGCAGCCAGTACACAACCCTGCTTCACTCCACTTCAGGTGGTATGTGTCAGCTGCAAAATCATCATAGTAACTTCCCCTCCATTTTTGTTGGAGCACTTTTCTGTCTCTGCTATATTTAAAAAAAAACCGAAACCACTTTTTTTCTTCTCGCTTTTTATTTTTTAAATTTCTGTTATATCTATTTTTTTGTTCTTCCTCCCCTGAGGAGTTCCCATATTTATTCCCGAAATCATTAAAGGCTGGAAGGCTGCACTCTGCTTAGAATGGACATGGTTTATTTAGTTGCATGTCTGCTCACAGATGAACTATCACTGAAGAAGAGAAGCTAACCAGCAAGTTAGTTCCTGTATACAGCCCTGTATACATGAGCTACTATAGAGGCTACTGCCAACACAGGGAGCGAAGAGAGGCAAATTTCAAGGAACTGCCACTGCTTTACTTGTACCCATGGGAACATATTTAAAGTGCACAACAAGGTAGATCTGTGCAGGGCCATCCTTAGGATTGATGGGGTCCTACGCAGTATTATTAAACTGGTGCCCCTATGTCCGACTTGGGGCACAGCCACCACCCCCACCCATGTACCCCCCAAAAGACCCTCATTCCATTGCTGACACACACTGAGCTTCCTATGTATCAGACGCTGCAGCAGCCCAGGCTCGCAGTCTGGGGCAGGAGGGACGAGGCAGCAAAGGATACGGAGCCGCCCGGCCCTCCGCACGGCGGTGGAGAGTCACAGTTCCTCGCAGAGACCCCCATATAATCTCCCCCATGCAGAATGCGCTGCACCGGCACATTCGCCTTTGTGAATACAGCCCCTGCCTAAGGAGACTGCAGCGCATGATGGGTGTGAGGGAGCTGACCTGCTCTTACCTGCTGTTGTGGTGCCCCAAATTTTTGGGTGCCCTACGCAGCTGTGTATGCCTAAGGACGGCCCTGGATCCGTGGTCATTCAGCTTTCCCTGTCCCTACTGTTCACCTCTGCCTTGCATTCTCAGGATTAATCTGCCTCCCCACCCTAACCCCCCAGGTAAAATATATAGGAGTAGGGAAATAGGTACAGTTGTAGGGATAAGAAATATATACGGAGCTCTAAAAATAGCTGTATAGATAGCACTTTGGAGTTGTGGCTCAGGCTACAGCTCAGGCTCTGAAGCCAGCCTGAGCTGCAACTTCAAAGCGCTGTTTACACTGTTATTTTTAGAGCGCTAGCACGAGCCCCACTAGCCCAGTCTGTGGTACTCTGGATGTCCTCAAGAAAAGAGAACCAAAGTTCCTTATTTTTGTTTAGATGTTTTCTGTTCCTTCTGTAGGAGTCACCCACACAAGTAGTTATGGCAATGGTGGGCAAACTTTTTGGCCTGAGAGGAATAGAGATTGTATGGCGGGCCATGAATGATCACAAATTTGGGGTTGCGGTGTGGTAGGGGGTGAGGGCTGTGGCTGGAGGTGTGGGCTCTGGGGTGGGGCTGAGTAGTTTGGGGTGTAGGAGGGTGCTCAGGGCTGGGACCGAGGGGTTCGCAGGGCAGGAGGGGGATCAGGGCTGGGGCAGGGGTGCGAGAAGGGGTGCAGGTTCTGGCTGGGGATGCAGGCTCAGGAATGGGGCTGGGGAAGAGGAGTTTGGGGTGTAGGAGGGGGCTCTGAACTGGCACAGAGGGGTTTGGAGAGCGGGAGGGGGATCAGAGCTGGGCCAGAGGATTGGGGCATGGGGAAAGGCTCAGGGGTGCAGGCTCCGAGTGGCGCTTACCTCAAGTGGCTCCCAGAAGCAGTGGCATATCCCTTCTCTGGCTCCTATGGGGAGGCGTGGCCAGGTGGCTCTGCATGCTGACCCATCCGCAGGCACCGCCCCTGCAGCTCCCACTAGAGCATGTAGGAGCCTGAGTGGGGCCATGCAACTGCTTCTGGGAGCTGCATGGTGCAGCCCCCAACCCAGCGCCCCAGTTGCAGTGCTTGAGTGGGGCAAGCCCCGGACCTCACTCTCTAGCAGGAGCTTGCAGGCCAGCTTAAAACGGCTCATGGGCCACCCCCGGGTTAGGGTACATGACCTTGGTGCTCAGGGCTGGCTTTAGGGTGATACATCTGATTCCCCCGGATCAGGCCCCGCACCCCTAAGGACTCTCCGCTGCCATGCCTCCGAAGGCACCGGTGGCCAATACAGCTGCCACCGAAGTCCTGGTGCTGTCTTTGGTGGCAGCTTGATAGCTGCCGTGGCAGAAGGACCCTCCGCCACCGTGCTGCTGAAGGCACCGGCAGCTAATTGAGCTGCCGCCGAAGTCCCGTCGCTGTCTTCAGTGGCAACTCTTTCGAATCGGGCCCCGCAGTGCCTAAAGACAGCCCTCTTGGTGCTGATGATACATACCTATTACGTTGGCAACCTGCCGGTCAATTTCTGTTTAAAATTTAATAGCCTCTCCCATTTGTAAAGACATTAACTGGCATTCTTGCATAGTATTTCTTCTCTTCTAATTTTCTGACATATAGCTCTTCTGTAGCTAATTCAGGGTTAATTGTTTTTTGCTCAAGGAGTCTGTTAGATGTTGACACTAAAAAGTTTTTCCTTCTGCCCATTAGTCTCTGAACTGGTGATCTTAATAAAGCTGTGAGGTGTGTTGCAATATGCTAACAATGCTAATTATAGACCCCTTGAACATGTTGGGGTTTTGTTGTTGTTATCAAGTTCTTTGCATCTATACTAACTTTTCCGCTAACCTGTTGGACTGTGCATAGTTAGGGCTTGACCGTGGTGTGCCTGAATGACAGATCAAAGAGAACTGCCAAAATGAACCACTTGTGAATTGTGGGCCATTATCTGTTATTAACTCATGTAGAGTCCCATGGTGAGAAAACTGTAATTTACAATATGTTATTACATTGTTGTTCAATGTGGTATGAAACAGCTCAACTGAAAAAGAAAAAAAAAAAAAGACTGGTAGTGTACCAATGAGATAATCTTTTCCACGTCATGCAAATAGATCTTTGCCGATGTTTGACCAAAGGTGATAAAAACTTTAATTTAGTTCTAATAGTTCTTTCACATTCTGTTTCATGCCTCTGAGACCGTCATAGAAGCATAGAGTATTAGGGTTGGAAGAGACCTCAGGAGATCTACTATTGCATGTAGCAGTGTAGATGATTTAACTCTTTTTGGTCTTCCTCAGTTTTGCCAGCTTCCAGAAAAACTGCTATTGCTAGGGCCAGCTTTATGACCCACAGGGCCTGATTCGAATACCTGGTGGTGGTCCGGGGCTTTGGCAGCACAGAGGCTGTGGGGGGTCCGGTCCAGGTTTTCCGCGGCACCGAAGGGCCCCCCCCCCATCGAAATGCCACCAAAGACCCCCGGAGCGGAACCTCCACCACCAAAATGCTGCTGAAGACCCCCGCAGCGGGGCCCTCTTAGGTGCAGGTGCGGGGCCCTCTTAGGCGCGGGGCCCGATTCCGGGGAATCGGCCTAAAGCCAGCCCTGGCTTTTGCAACCACCTATTCCAGTTCTCTGCCAGTTTTCCTTCAAGATTCAATGATTCAGGTGGCTTCACTGCCTCTTAGGCAATCAGCGGAGAAACTGCAACTGATAATAGGTGCTAAAAAAGATCAATTCTCCAATATTTATTGACCCATAACCAGGGCCCTACCAAATTCACAGTCCATTTTCGTCAATTTCACGGTCATCGGATTTTACAAATCGTAAATTTCATGATTTCATTTTAGTTTTCTTCTGACACTATGTATAACCGGTAGCAACCAGGAGTGTTGATAAGAGACTTATCTTTATTGCCTCACCCCAGTCGCATGACATGGAATAGGGTTACAAAAGGTCAATACTCCTGTCACATGCCAGTATCCACTGATTCCTGTTGCTACTGGTACAGATCGTACCTGTTGTCTTGGGAGCGGGGGGGAGGGGGGAGAGGGCATGTTTCCCCTTCCCTCCACCAT
Source organism: Gopherus flavomarginatus (assembly GCF_025201925.1). Taxonomy (NCBI): domain Eukaryota; kingdom Metazoa; phylum Chordata; order Testudines; family Testudinidae; genus Gopherus; species Gopherus flavomarginatus. The sequence goes on from NC_066621.1 coordinate 100,360,422, forward strand.
TTTTACAGGCAGTTTCCCGTTCAGTCACTGCTGTGTTTTTCCATTACTCTCTCTCTCTGTAATCTTTGATGTCCCCTTGTTTGGAAGCTACAACTTTTCTCCCTGTAGTTTTTCTCTGTCTCATCCTTCTCATGTGGGGTGTTTTTCCTTTCTTCTCCATCTAGGGTTATCTTTCTTTCCCTGGTCTCTGGATCTCACTGTTTCTTCTTTTCTCCCCATGACCCTTGGTTGTTCCCCCCTTGTGTTCCTCCTTCCTGTCTCCCTAACTCCCCTCAGGGAAGTTGCTTTCTTTGCTTAAGGTTGATGGGGTCTGGTAACACTCTGAGGTTCCACTGAAACACTTAGAGCAGAGGTTCTCAACCTTTCCAGACTACCGTATCCCTTTCAGGAGTCTGCTTTGTCTTGCATACCCCCAAGTTTCACTTGACTTAAAAATGACTTGCTTACAAAATCAAACATAAAAATACAAAAGTGTCACAATGCACTATTACTGACAAATTGCTCACTTTTTCATTTTTACCATATAATTATAAAATAAATCAATTGGAATATGAATATTGTACTTACATTCAGTGTTTAGTACTGTATATGGAACAGTATAAACCAGTCGTTATCTGTATATCAAATGTTAGCTTTGCACTGACTTTGCTAAAGCTTTGTATGTAGACCGTTGTAAAACTAGGTAAGTATCTAGATGAACTGATGTACCCCCTGGAAGACTTCTGCGTACCACCAGTGAAACACGTACCCCTATTTGAGAACCACGGACTTAGTGGAAGGGCAGCAAGGGAGCGGAAAGGCAAACTCTGGCAGCTACAGCAGTGGCTCCTTGTGGCAGAATGAGAGAATTGTAGGCAAAAAAATCCCTTCTATGGTGCTCATATCATCTGAGCGTTCCATAAACATTAATAAATTTACCTTCAAAACAACCTTGTGAAGAAGGGAAATATAATTATCTCCATTTTATAAGTAGGGGCACTGATAGGTACTGGGAAGATAAGTGACTTGTCCAAAGTCATAAACCTCAGGGATAGATTTCAGATGTCCTAAATCCCAGTGCAGTGCTTTGGCCAAAAGACCATTCTTAATCTCTGTTACCAGGCCTGTATGGAATTGGGCTTCTCTTTTCTCCCAGTGTCCATGATCACGGAAGTGTCCAAAAGGATATATATTGTAATTGCTGTGTTTTTTCCATTTCTGTTCTTCTGTTTCATCAGGACATGCAGTATGCAACTACTGGACAATTTTCCATGGACCCTGCACTACAAATCTGAAAGCACTGTTGCGTCTTTTCCCATGTTATTCCTTATGCATGGAACGAGATCCCCATAAAAATCCATCAAGCTATCACAGTGACCCCCTTCAAATTCCTGGTTGAAACTCTCCTCTGTCATGATTCTATGAATGTCTCTTACAGTAGTTAGGCAGCTGAGGTGCTGTGACTGCTAATTATCATGTTGACCAGCTGTGTCACTATTTCCTTGTGCTTCCTCTGTCTGTTTTCTCTTGTCTTATACTTAGATTGTAAGCTCTTTACAGCAGGGGCCATCATTTTGTACAGTGTTTAGCACCATGAGAAAACAATGCAATTGACAGAAGAGCTCAGTATTGGAACAGAAAGTTTGTTTGTGTCAATGGCAAATACATGGCATGGTTTCCTGTTTCCATGGGAGTTCAGCAAGGATGTGTCCTGTCACCATCATTGTTCAATATTGGCTTTGATTGATTGATGAATAAGCTCAAGGAGACAGCTGTCAGTGGTACTGAGCTAAATACCATTATGCTTTGACATTTCAAATATGAAAAAGTTCCATTATATTGTCTAATTGGCTCAGTTTGGTGAATCGCTGTAACTGATAGCCAGTCTAGTTGGGCAAGAAGCAAGATGATTTGGTCCAGATAAGATTAAGTCCCTCACCATTACCATCAAGCAGCTTCTAACTCCAAGTTACAACCAGTGTAGTATTAACCTGTCTGGATGGGATATTGAGCAGGTGGCAACTCTCAAATACCTGGGAAGCATCATAGACAGTCCTGGAGGATGCTCAAAAGACGTGGCTGCTCATTTAGCAGTAGCTGCTGCCATGTTTCAGGCCCGTCTGTGGCCTCTGTGATGATATTGTGGTATCAAGCTTGCTACAAAGTTGTGGCTCTATGGAACCACACTTTTACCAACTTTACTGTATCTCAGTGAAACCTAGGTGCTGAGGAAAAGTGAAGAGTACCAGATTTGTGCTCCTGTTTCTGATTCTTGTCATCTTCATCAGCTGCTCCATGTTAAATGGCAGGACAAGATCAGCAATGAGTATATGTGTAACTGAACTCACCAACCACCTCCGTCAGCACTGATTTGGTTTCCGTGGCTTTCTTCATACGGACTGGTTATTAGGATGATTGATCAATGAAATATGAAGTGTGTTCAGTTTACTAAAGCATGCTGCTATGCAGTCAGTGATCGCATAGTCACCAAAAGCTTTGGTAGTGCTGTAAGATTGCAAATGCCAGATGTAGACTGAACATCCAGCTAGATTGCTTTAAAGACCTAGCTAGAGATCAATCCGAGTGGTACTCGGAGGCTACATCCCTTTGGAATTTGCCATGATGATGATAACAACACAGTGGGGCTTTGGCCAGTGCTACTACTACTGCTAATGATTATGATGTTGATGTCCTATTAGAAAACCTGTACTCAGAAGACTTAGAAAATATTTTTTTCCTTCTGGTAAATATAACAGTTGAAAAGAGACTGGGATGGGGAATCCTTCAACATCAGAAATCCGTGAAAGAGGGGTTGAATTACCTTGAAACCAGCAGCATAAATGAGTGAATCATATAATGTGGTAGATTTCATCTGAGCCTTGCCACTGCTGTGATCTCTTGTGTCTCTCATATATTTCTTTACTTGTACTTCAGGCCCACACTGTTGATCTGAGTTTGTCTGTGCAGTCATAGCACCCTCTATTGCCTCTTAGGCAATCTGCAGACAGACTGCAACTGCTAATAGGTGCTGAAAAAGATCAATTCTCCGATATTTATTGACCTATAACTAGGGCTCTACCAAATTCACATTCCATTTTGGTCAATTTCACAGTCATAGGACTTAAAAATAGTAAATTTCATGATTTCAGCTATTTAAATCTGAAATTTCACAATGTTGTAATTGTAGAGGGCCTGACTCAGAAAGGAGTTGGGCGGGGGTCACAAGGCTATTGTGTGTGTGTGGGGGGGTTCTGATACTGCTTGCTAGCCTTACTTCTGTGCTGCTGCTGGTGGTGGCGCTGCCTTCAGAGCTATGCAGCTGGAGAGTGGTGGCTACTGGTCTGGAGCCCAGCTCTGAAGGCAGAGCCACCGCCAGCAGCAGTGCAGAAGTAAGGATGGTATGGTACGGTATTGCCACCCTTATTTCCAGGCTGCTGCCTGAAGAGCTGGGACCTCAGTCAGCAACCGCCACTCTCCGGCTGCCCATCTCTAAAGGCAGCACAGAAGTAAGGGTGGCAATACTGCAATGCTCCCCCCCAAAAAAATAACCTTGTGACCCCTCCTGCAACTTCCTATTGGGTCAGGATCCCCAGTTTGAGAAACACTGGTCTCCCCTGTGAAATCTGTATAGTATAAGATAAAAACACACAGAAGACCAGATTTCATGTGGGCGGGGAGGGAGACCAGATTTCAGAGTCTGTGATGTGTTTTTCATGGCCATGAATTTAGTAGGACTCTACTTATAACTCTAAGGCATTGTTGTGTAATTTTTTTTCTCATGAGAACAGCTTGGATCATTTTACCATTAAAAAATTAGGTGCTGACCCTAGAGGAAACTTCATCTCTGGGTGTGGGACTGTACACTCAGAGGTTTATCCATTTACTGAGCTAAAATATTTGGCATGCTTCTTTTTTTTTCTTCCCCCTCATGCATTGGTGAAGAATTTATTTCTTCAATATCCATTCTGTCAGGCCCGTGAAGACCAAAAGACAAAGTTTGTCAGTTTCTGAGCTTTGTTAGAAATATGAAAAAGCACTAGGTCAAATTTCACTTCCTGCAGAGAACCCTACAATTATAGCTGAACCAATGTAGGAGTGACAGGAAATTTCCACTCTTCAGAATTTTGACCTTAGTCAATAATTACAAGTATTATGGATGGAAAGTGCCCTTTCTCTCCAGCCTAATACACTTTGTTTTCACTTAGCCATTTATTGTACAAGGCTAAGAGTCTTACCTTTTTCATATTCTGAAGTTACATTTGTCATTCCCTGAAACCATAACCAGTCATTTTCAGACATAACCCCAAATCCTTTCCATAGCACTTCAGAGAAAGTGTCATATCGCGCAGGATTTTATGTCCTTTAATGGCAATTAGCATTAGCTGGGGCATGTGGCTTGTAGGGGGAGGCTGAGGGAACTGGGCTTGTTTGGTGTGCAGAGGAGAAGAGTGAGGGGGGATTTGGTGGCAGCCTTTGGCTACCTGAGGGGGGGTTCCTGGGAGGATGGAGCTGGACGATTCTCAGTGGTGGCAGAGTGGTGGTCTCGGGTTGCAGTGGGGGAAGTCTGGACTGGATGTTGGGAGGAACTGTTTCACTGGGAAGGTGGTGGAGGACTGGAGTGGGTTGCCTGGGGAGGAGGCAGGGTCTCCATCTTTGGAGGTTTTTGGGACCTGGCTTGATGAAGCCTTGGCTGGGATGATTTTGTTGGGGTTGGTCCTTCTTTGAGCAGAGGGTTTGATTAGATGACCTCCTGAAGTCTCTTCCAACCCTAATCTATGATTCTTCTATGAACTTGGCAAATCTACTTCAGTATAATTGAAACAGGGAAAAAGTGCTTGTTCATGACCCATCATCCCTATAGACTACTTTTGGTAATTCCCTTGGGGACACACTTTATGAATAGTTTTTATAAGTAACACCATAGTATTGTCCTGCAAAGAGTGTAATAAACATATGAATGGTTGGTGGTTGTTGTAGCTGTGTTGGTCCCAGGATATTACAGGAACAAGGTAGCTTGAAAACTTCTTTCACCAACAGAAGTTGGTCCAAGATATTAGCTCACCTACCTTGACTCTCTAATATGAATGTGTTATGTACTGGTCCATTCAGGAAGCTCTTTTTGATGAAACATTTATATGGAGAGTTCAGACTGGAAAGGGAAATGGGTGCTGGCAGTGGGATCAGTGGAGAGCAGGGTTAGGAAAAACAGCATTGTGGGTAAGGTACAGAGAGGATTAAAATTGGAAATGAAAAAGATAAGTGGTATTCTTCAAGTTCCTGAATAAATCAAGTTCTGCTCACTTGTGAAGCCAGAATAAGATGCCACCATCGTTATTCATTATTGGCCCTGATCCCCTCATATTGTAAGTATGAGCACACTTGATCTACTGGGCTCCAGACTGAACTGGCCTTCAGTGCAAAAATGCATCCAAGCCTTCCGCTAGGCTCCTTGGGCTTGGCTTAGCTCTCTTCACTGGAGGAAAAAATAAGTGGGGATATCTTGTACATTCACTATCCACTTGTGGTGCCAATGAGGTCACTCACAATACGTTATGCAAACCTTTGTAACATGATCATCCCTTTCTTACGTTTTCATCAGCAGTAAAAGTTAACAATACTGACATTTATATTATCATTATTGAGCTCTAAGTAAACATCTCATGGAAATGAAGTGGGGCAGTTCACACTTCTCAGAGCTTTTGTTTCAGGAGGTTTGCAAAGTCACATAGCACTTCATTATTTACACTTGACTCGTGTAATCATTCTGAATGTGTTCTCCTCCCGACCATAAGAGACGTCCAAGTCCCCCTTTGTCTCCCAACTCAAAACATGAGTTCTGGACTGGGAATCAGGAGATCTACATTCAAGTCCCAGCTCATCACAGACTTGCTGAGTGATGCTAGCCAAATCCCTCATCTCCTCTGTGCCTCAACTTCCCCATCTGTCAAATGGGAATAATAATGGTTCCCTACATCAGAGGAGTGTTAGAAGGCTAAACTCTCCGGACATTTATATGGATGCTGAGAATCTCCACTTACTTTAGTAAAGCTTATCAAAAACTGTGGGAAGGATACAATCCTTTATGCTTCAGGATATAACCCAACTCCACTTTATAGGGCTTAGAAACTTTCAGGTAGGAAGAGGTTATGACATAACTCGGGTGGGCAAACTACAGCCCACGGGCCACATCTGGCCCACCAGCTGATTTAATCTGGCCCTCGAGCTTCCACTGGGGACCAGGGTGTGGGGCTTGCCCCGCTTCTGTGCTCCAGCTGGGAAGCGGGGTCTGTGGCTGCTCCGTTTGTGCGTGCGTGCCACGGCTGTGCTGTTCCCGGAAGCAATGGCATGTCCCCCCTCCAGCTCCTACATTTAGTGGCAGCCAGGGGGTTCTACATGCTGCCCCCACCCCAAGCGCAGCCCTCAATGGGAGCTTAAGGGGCAGTGCCTGCCGATAGGGCAGTGCACAGAGCTGCCTGGCTGCGCCACTGCGTAGGACCTGGAGGGAGGACATGCTGCTGCTTCCAGGAGCTGCTTGAGGTAAGTGCCTCCTGCAGCCTGCACCCCAAGCCTCTCCTGTACCCTAACCCACTGTCCTAGCCCTGATCCCCCTCCTGCCCTCCAAATCCCTTGGTCTCAGCCTGGAGTGCTCTCCTACACCCCAAATCCCTCATTCCCAGCCCATAGCCTAAACCCTCAGCTGGAGCTCTCAAACCCCCTGCACCCCAAACTCATTTGTGGCTCCACTCCAGAGCCTGCACCTTGGGCCAGAAACCTCCCTGTGCCCCCCGTCCCTACCTCAGCCCTGATCCCTGTCCTACCCTCTGAACCCCTTGGTCCCAGCCTGGAGTACCCTCCTGTAGCCCAAATCCCTCATCCCCAGCCCCATCCCAGAGCCATCACTTCCAGATGTAGCCCTTATCCCCACTCCAGCCGGAAGTCCCCTCCTGCATCCTGAATGCCTCATTTCTGGCCCCACCCGAGCCTGCACCCCCAGCCAGATCCCTCACCTACTTCTACACTCCAACCCCAACTTTGTGAGCATTCACGGCCTGCCATGCAATCTCCATTCCCAAAAAGTTTGCCCACCCCGCTCATAACTGCTTATTTCCTGCACCCTTCGCTGAAGCATCTGGCATTGTAAAGTTGCCAATTTTCATGGGCCATATTCCTGGAAATTCCATCACATGACAGTCTGTAATTAACCAGTAATCTTTAACTCCAGGAGACTCCCGGCCAATCCCGGAGGGTTGGCAACCCCAGAGCCGTTGCCTGGGGCGCGGCACTGCTGGGTCGGTGCCAGGACGGGGCCTGCAGAGAAAGGGGCCAGCGGAGCAGCCCTGCCCCCGCAGCGCCCCCCGGCCCGAGACAGCTCAAAGGGGGCAGGGCCGGAGGGGGCGCACCCGGCGGCTCCCCAGGACCCCAGCCGGGCTGACAGGGAGACGCCCGGGCCCGAGGCTGCAGCGCCCCGGCACAGGCTCAGGCGGGACCCGTAGCACAGGCCCCCAGCCGCTCTCCCGCCCTCAGGCGGCGCCCCCGCCCCTCCCGCGCGCTCGGAGCGGCTCTTCCGGTTCCGGGGCAGGCGGCGGCGGGTCGGTCGGTGGGCAGGATGGTGCTGCTGGAGAGCGAGCAGGTGCGGGCCGCCCCCGGGGCTGCCCCGGGCCCATCCCGCTCCATGGGCCCCTGGCCGGCGGGGGCTGCCGAGCGCCCCTTCGGCCCCCGTCCAGCCGAGCCGAGCCGCTCCCGTGCGGGTCCCCGCGGCGCCGGGCCGGGCCGCTCAGTGGCCACCTGGACACGCTCCTCGGGGCACGCGGTCCCTGCCCTGCCGATAAGCCCCAGGGCCGGCAGGGCTCCGGGCCTCGCCTGAGAGCCCGGGGCTGGGGCTGCGGCCGCGGCTAGTCGGGCTGGCTGCAGGCACCGCTTGCTGGGAAGCTGCAGACCGGCCCTTAGTGCCCCTTTCGCCATCTGCGGGGCCGGTTTTCCCCTTGGCGTTGCGCCCAGCAGGGACCAGTGACAACAGTGGGGTCGGCCTGACTTTCGTGCCAGCAAATTGCGGTTCTGCTTGTTGTGCAAACGCTCAAGAGCGCGGCTAAATCGAACTGAAGTGTCTTCCTCGGATTTCAAAACTAAACTTTTATAAAAGAACCTAGTAATGCTAATACGGATGCTACTAACTTCTAGCTTTTACAGAACGTTGTGGATAAAAAATGTTCCCAACAGGGCTGCTTTAAATAGCTTAGCTCCCTCTGTCTTTTGGGTGAAGGAAACTATATAAATATTTATTCATACAACACCTGCACTGGTTTAAGCCATGCAAATTATGTGTATAAGTTGCTGGGACGCATTGTGTTGTAAGAATGCTACTTCAATGAGACATCTGTCGTTAATTACATTGAGAATGGCAATATTTGCCACCTAGCAGAAAACTTTCCTGTCTATTGATTCCCCCTCCCCCGCTTCTAGTCTTAACCAGAGATGGGTCTCTTCTTTCATTTACAGTTCTTGACAGAACTAACAAGGCTTTTTCAAAAATGCAGAACCTCAGGGAGTGTTTACATAACACTGAAAAAATGTAAGTATCAGTGCCTTTATATTTGATTTAAATGGACAGTGTTCCTTTAATCCAATTTCTCCTGTTCCTAATACTGTTATCATTAAATGAGAATTTAAAAAATCCAGTTTTAGCGATTTATGCTCTTTGTATACTTTTTGCATTTCTCTCAGCTTAGGCAAAGAAAAGTCAAGTCATTTCACTTTCAAATCGTTAGTGATGCACTGTTTGAAATGTAAACATTGCAATGAAATATTGAACAGCTGTCATTGGAACTTTTAAAAAGAGGTATTACGGAAATTTTATTTCTCAGATTTATAAATGCTGTAGAGAGGAGGTGAATTGAGCCAGCAAAATAGCTCACCACCCATTCCTAAGGGGAGGCATATGCTGCATAGCTTCAGGGTATATAACCTGTGCAGAAAAATCTTTGATACGGTGTCTTGGATTCCATATTGCTTTTACAAGCAAGTGGTATACAGGTTGTTGGTGGTGGTGGTTGGCATATTCTTGATGCGCTGAGATTTTGGAAAAATTTATCTGTTTTAATAAAACCTGGATGAACAAATTACGACATGCCTTTGGTTTTCAATACAGATGATGGTCGAACAAAACCCATTCCACGTAAAGGCCATGTGGAAGGTTTTGAGCCAGCGGACAATAAATGTCTTCTGAGAGCAACGGATGGGAAGAAAAAAATTAGCACAGTGGTAAGTAGCAAATCTAGGTCAGAGAGAGCGTGCAAACTCTTTTGTTCATGAAATAATTGCCTGCATCGTTCAGGCTGAAGGCCAACTTTAGCTCATATAGCATTATCTGGAATTTTTACATGTGGTGAATAAAACCATCAGTGTCAGGTCTGAGAGCAGTCACAGCTTGGGCATATGACAATAGCATGGGCATTTGGATGCTGGAGATACGGTGTCAGTGTTCCTGAGAGAGTTTGAATGTGCTGTGGGAGAACTTGAATGAATGTCACAAATGAATGAAAAGGAATCTGAAGAGTATATTATGTTGAAAAACTAGCCAGGATAATTTAGTCTGTAATATAGACAGAAGTGGAAGGCACTGGAAGAACCTAGAATGACCAGACAGCAAACATGAAAAATGGGGACAGTGGATAATAGGAGCCTATGTAAGAAAAAGACCCTAAAATCGGGACATCTGGTCACCCTAGAATAAGCAGATGTAATTGGCTTGGGACTTTACACTGAGGATTGTTCACTGTTTGAAGTTTGTAGAGGAAATGCTACCCTTTTACTGAGAGGTGACTTAAATTGGTGGTGGAAGGAGGGGGAATAGTCCTCCAAAAAACTAGATGTTACCAAGAGTACTTTCCTGTTACCCCTCCACATCTTGTCTCTGAACCTATTTTGGTGCCACCTCTTCATGAGATTGAATGTGATCACTTGATCAGACATAAGTGCTGCTAGGTGGGACCTGGTGTTTAACTGACAGGCAAACGTCTATTGGAATTTTTAGTCCTAGGATAAAATGTTTCCTGTATTTTATGCTTAACACCCGAATTTGCTTTTCACAGGTAAGCTCAAAGGAAGTAAACAAATTCCAGATGGTAAGTTTCCTATGTTCTCTCTTTTCTTCTCTTTTTTGTTCTTCTGTATTGTAAGGAGGAATATTCGATAATTTAAGATAAGCCATGGAAAGCTACAAATCATTCTCCTAGCTCTTTCACATCTCTCAGTAGGTGGGTTGGTTGGTTAAATATTTAAGTTATAGGACAGATGCTTCAATATCTTGGTATGTATATCGTCTCTCCCTTTGCATGACATTCTCCAAAGCATCTTATTTAACTCTTGTGTCCTTGTGGGGAAGAAAAGGGTGGTTTCCTGATGAGTTTGAACATTCTGTAAAAAGGAGCTATGTGGAAATATAGGTTATCTAAAATGGAGATTTTGTATAACTTTTATTTTTGTCTCCAGTACACTGCCTCTGAGTATTTGGTCTATCTTAAAGATGCTTATTTCATGATTGCAGGCCTATTCCAACCTGTTGAGAGCTAACATGGATGGCCTGAAGAAGAAAGACAAGAAAAGCAAAAATAAGAAAAGTAAAGCAACCCAGTGATGGAACATAACGTCTTTCCATTACTGCAAGACTTGCATTCTAGCCTTCAAAGTCCATTTTTTCCTAAGTCAACACTTCCTTTTGGTGGTAGAATATTGAGATGTGAACAATACCTTCACTTAAATAAAATGAAAATAAAAGGTAGTTTCTGTAGATTGTTATTTGGCAGGAATATTCACAAGATTAGACTGAAACCTTTTCACTCTCAGCTGCCATGTTTTGTTACACAGGATAGTCTGTAAACTGTAGAACTTCATGTTACAATTGCGATGACTGTTTGAGTAAAAGTCTCATTCTTATGAATGTGTTCAGGGATTTGGTGCTTCTTACTTTGAATGCTACCACTTTATATTGCTACCACTCTGAAAATTGTAAATATAGTATCTCAATGCTTTGTTGTGAAACGGTAATATTTGCTTGTTCCTGTTAAACAATCAGAAGTGCATTTGGTTGAAATGACTACTGTAATTGTATTGGTCTTTAGTGAATGATTAGTCTGATCATACGCTAGTCTATGTTTGCAGTGGGGGATCCAAGCAGCCAGTCACACAGGTCTTGTACGACTTACAAGTAGTGATACGGGCATTAGAACTCCTCCTTGTGCACATACATAGTGACCTTTTGTACTTGTATAAATAGGTATGGAATTTTCTTGTAGCAGTCTCAGCTGTCTATAATTTCTGTTCTAAAAAACTAGTGCCCTCCCCCCAGCCCTGAGTAAGTGGAAGGTGTAATTCTTCTGGTCACTCTTTGCTGAAGGTAAAGTTTGATAGCAGCATGTAGGAGGGTCATACTAAGGCTAGCTATATAATAAAGGGGCAGAGACTGCAGCACTGGAAAGTTCACTTGAGTGCAGGACTAAGATGGCATACCATAAGCAGCTTAAAGAAAGGCACTGTATACCTGTGTAGTCAAACCAAATGCTGTACTTGTGCTACAGTCAATGAAACTCTCAGAATGGGGAAAGCTGCTGGACTTTAGGGTGGCAGAACTCCCCTCCCAACAAAAGACAAAGTTAAGGGTACAACTTTATTTACAGGATTGCTTAATTATAAGGGGAACTGGGATGAAAGTCTATATTATTATAGCACTTAGGAGCCCCCATTGTGGAACAGGATCAAGGTCTGGTAGGCACAATACAAACTAAGAATACAGTCTCTGCCCCAAAGAGCTTACAGTCGAAGAAGTTAGGATTGCCTAAACCTTTCTATCCTAAGATCCTGTTCTTACTTAACATTGCTAACCTTTTGGACTTGAGTTTTCCATGTTGGGCTTCTGCTTGGGGCTGTCAGTGTTTTTTTTTTTTTGGTGGGGAAAGTTACAGCTAACACAGTTTAGCTGTTTCTGAAACTGTGGTTTAGGAAAGATTCTTAGTTTCTCAGTGAAATAGTTTTAGCACCTCCATAGTGTGGAGTAAGGACTTGAAGCTTTGCAAGTGGTGGGGATCAGAGAGGGGTCTTACATTGTCCTGGAGAAATTTAACCCATCCTTGATTGTGTTATAGTAGGGCTGTCAAGTGACTAATTGTGCTGTTAATAGAAAAGCATTTATTTTTTTGGATGTTTTCTACATTTTCAAATATATTAATTTCACTTACAACACAGAATACAAAGTGTATGGTGCTCACTTTATATTTGTTTTTGATTACAAATATTTGCACTGTAAAAAACATAGTATTTTTCAATTCACCTAATACAAGTACTGTAGTACCATCTCTTTATCAAGAAAGTTGAACTTACAAATGTAGAATTGGGGACAAAAAAATAACTGCATTCAAAAATAAGTTTTTTGTCCCCAATTCTACATTTGTAAGTTCAACTTTCTTGATAAAGAGATGGTACTACAGTACTTGTATTAGGTGAATTGAAAAATACTATTGTTCAGTGCAAATGTATACAGAATACAAGGTTTACAGTGCTCACTTTATATTTGTATTGTAATTGAAATATTTGAAAATGTAGAAAAAAGCCACAATATTCAATACTTTTCAATTGGTATTTTATTGTTTAACAGTGCAATTAAAACTCCAATAAACTGTGATTCATTTAATTGCCTGAGTTAACTGTGATTGATAGCCCTAGTTATAAGCCTCTAACAATCACCACTGGACATGCCTAGAGGCATGTTAGCAGCATACTTAAGGAATTTTGCTGTCTGTACTGAGTATGCTCTGGGCCAAGACTTCCCCTGAAATTGGTCCTTTCTGCAGCCAGATCTCAGAACTGAGAGAAGAGGCTGTCACTGCGGCCATATAAAGGAAGAGCAATGAGAGCAGAGTGGAAATGGTGGGTCTAACCATCAGAAAACTCCCCTCTAGATGCACGGGGGGTGGGAGGGGGGTAAAGTTAAGGTTGCTGGGGCATCTTAAGTCCACTTATACCTTTTACTTTTAAAAATCATTCCTAAAACACACTCCCTCTCCCCCTCTGATTTTATTGCTTTTCTCTCTGTACTTACGCTGTTGGGACATAGTGGTATTTATTTTCAAAGGAAACCTGCTTTATATTAGTGTTGTAAAATTCATTCCAACTGATTCTTGCTCCTCCACCATCTGCAGCTGGCTTACACAGGAAGTGAATATGTTATACCACAGGATTATAAGACCCCTTGTTTTAAGGACATTCATGGGGTTTTTATCCCATATACTGATGATTGATGCCATACATATTTGAAAAACACTGGCTACTTACTTAAACTAGCTTTTTTAAAAATAAATTTAGTTATAGTACTACTCAGTAGGCTGCAGCATTAACTGATGTAGTAAGGCAGCTGCAAGTTATAGACATTCTGGAACAGCTCTGCAATTCTTTTGCTGAGTCAGTTTCACTTTCCCATCCATTTCCCTTGCTTAACACTGATATTGTGCAAGCAAATACTATTACATGAAAGAAGTTTAGAAGTGTAAGGTAATGTCTTTTCAATAATCTGACTGTGCATTAAGAAACATGACCATTTAACATTTATTTTGAACTTTGACACTTTTAATACATTTTACATATAAAAATGCAAAGTATGAAGCTGGCTACTACACACTAAAAAAATAAAGGCAGTAATTGCCCAAGTCTCTTTATATCACAGCTTACTGAAATTTCATGAAGTGTATAATATATTCCTATATCAAAAGTCATAATGAATGTGCAACAATTATTTCACATTTAATTAATGGTTCCAGATTATGAATCTTTTGGTAGAGTCCCACCAACAGAATTTAGAACTAAAACAGAATTTTGTAGTAGTCATCTCGATAAGAGTACAGGATAAGCACAGGAATTCTGTAGAGGAAAAAGGACAGTGTTAGAATTTACCTCCAAGAGAACAGAGTAAGTCAGTGATCATTCTAAACCCTCCAAAAATAGTAATGTCTAGAGACAGGAGAATTCAGAGGCGATAATCTACTCTAAGACACTAAGAGCTTAGAGATAGGAAAGATCTTACTGTACATCATCAGTCAATCCTGCTGTAAATGCAGGATTGTTCTAATTAATTTTTCTTGTGTTATGTCCACTTATTTTAAAAGGATCCAAGTAATGGTATTGCTACAATTTCCCTGAACAGACATCACTGTCAAAACTTTTCCTAAAATTTAGCCTAAATTTTTACTCCTAATTTCAACCCTTTTCTCATTATACCTCTTTTTGCTACCCTAAATAAAAATTATCTCCATCCCTTAATGTTTCCAGATGACTAAGGTTTGAATTCTAGAACAGAGAATTAAATTTTCTTCCACTTAGGCAGAAGGGGAGAGAGATTTAATTTTGACCATGCAAGGGGCTATCTAATTTATGTAGAACAACATGCACCATCATTGGGGACAGGTAGCATATAATTTAATGGAATGTCAACACTTCAAAGAAGTGGAATACTGGAAACTTGTTGACTATTTGTGAAAGGGTTAGTGCGTGTGTCTTGCAAAAACACCTGAACTTAAAAGGGCTAGGTAAGGATTGATAAAACTTCTCACTTTACAGTAGCTTAAACACTATTTTACTGGCTTTCAATAGCAGCTAAGTGGCAAAGAATCAAGTTGGGAACACCTCTACACTCAACTTTAATATACTTAAGTTTCTTTTCTGATAAGGTTCTGTCTCAAATTTAGTTTTTTCTCCTCATATAAAGTAGAGGTTGAGTGTGGAAGTGTTATCTAAACAACTAAAAAAAGTTAACAGAAGATCCTCTGGAAGTCTCTTACTAAAGGAGAGAGTGCAGTCATAGGGTTTTAGTATTCAAAGCTTTACAAGCTGTTGAGGAATACTGGAATTTGTCTGTGCTGTTAATGCATGATTAGGGACGGTGTCATTGTTTTCTAAAGTGTTTGATATCTCCAGTACTGAAAGGCACTATTATTAGAAAGCCAAATTCTAGTCTCATTGAATGGCTCACCAAAAGTAACTGAGTACTGCTCTCATGTTGGAGAGGGAAGAGTGGCTCTCAACAAACTGCACAGAAAGTTAATATTTAACTTTGAAATATTCAATTTTTAAGAGAATGAAATGGTCAGTGAAAAGTTAAACCAGGTATTTTGAGTTATAAATTATTTTCTTCTACACATTTATTTTCTGCATTTATGCTGAGGGTATTTTATGATATATTTTACTATACATCAGTGGAAAGAGCTTGTTTAAAAGGTCCTTAACCTTTTCACCTATACCAAATATCTGCAGCTTCCACCAAAATCAGTGGGAGCCATGGATACTGAACAGTCCTGAAGTCCAAGTCTTTGTGTCAGAAGGGAAATTCTGCACAGTTGACATAAGAGAACAAAGATTCCCAGCTATCAGAACCCACATCTGTCTAAATCTATTCCTAGTTATGCTGCCAAAAGCCAAATGTGTAAATTACCCAGAGAGGAAAATGTGATGATTAAATGTTGACTAACATCTCCCTGTCAAGAATTTACATGTCCCACAGTTCAGTTACATACATAGTTATATAAACTGTGGTGTTTAGGTTTCAGAGTGGTAGTTATGCCAGTCTGTATCAGCAAAAAGAACGAGAAGTACTTGTGGCACCTTAGAGCCTAACAAATTTATCTGAGCATAAGCTTTTGTGGGCTAAAGCCCAATTCATTAGACCCACGAAAGCTTATGCTCAAATAATTTGTTAGTCTCTAAGGTGCCACAAGTACTCCTGTTCTTTTTGTGGTGTTTAGATGAATGTTAAGACTATAATGTTAGTTATAATGTTAACCTTAAGACTATAAAAATGGGGACGAGGACCAGTCAGGTGTGTTCACCTTAAGAGGGTGCCTTTCTCTACAGAAAATTTACAGCAGCCTATTTACCACAGTTAAAATGTGTGGAACAGCTCAATTGTTGCAGCACCTACAGTAGTATAACAAATATATTTACCTCTTTTCTATTTTGATATTGTAAATTTCATCACAAACGGCTTGTAAGTATCTCTGCTTTGGTAATCGTGACATCAGTTGTTTTACAGTCGTGTAAAAGGCTTGTTCATCTCCATCATACTGTAAGGAAAAATGGACAAGAGGAATTTTCATAGACTCTTAGACTCTAGACTCTAGGACTGGAAGGGACATCAAGAGGTCATCGAGTCCAGTCCCCTGCCCTCATGGCAGGACCAAATACTGTCTAGACCATCCCTGATAGACATTTATCTAACCTACTCTTAAATATCTCCAGAGATGGAGATTCCACAACCTCCCTAGGCAATTTATTCCAGTGTTTAACTACCCTGACAGTTAGGAACTTTTTCCTAATGTCCAACCTAAATCTCCGTTGCTGCAGTTTAAGCCCATTGCTTCTTGTTCTATCCTTAGAGGCTAAAGTGAACAAGTTTTCTTCCTCCTCCTGATGACACCCTTCCTCCTCCTGATGACACCCACCTGAAAACTGCTATCATGTCCCCTCTCAGTCTTCTCTTTTCCAAACTAAATAAGCCTAATTCTTTCAGCCTTCCTTCATAGGTCATGTTCTCAAGACCTTTAATCATTCTTGTTGCTCTTCTTTGGATCCTCTCCAATTTCTCCACATCCTTCTTGAAATGCGGTGCCCAGAACTGGACACAATACTCCAGTTGAGGCCTAACCAGTGCAGAGTAAAGCGGAAGAATGACTTCTCGTGTCTTGTTTACAACACACCTGTTAATGCATCCCAGAATCACGTTTGCTTTTTTTGCAACAGTATCACACTGTTGACTCATATTTAGCTTGTGGTCCACTATGACCCCTAGATCTCTTTCTGCCATACTCCTTCCTAGACAGTCTCTTCCCATTCTGTATGCGTGAAACTGTTTGTTCCTTCCTAAGTGGAACACTTTGCATTTGTCTTTATTGAACTTCATCCGGTTTACCTCAGACCATTTTTCCAATTTGTCCAGATCATTTTGAATTTCATATATATTACATTTCATTATGAATGAAAAAAACAATGTCACTGAGGGGAGGGTTCACTTTTCTGAAGATCATGCAGACAGAACAGCAATACTCTATTTCTTAACCTGCCAAAGAACTAGCTTCTTGAAACAAAATGCACAAAACTGCATGTACATCTTGACTCTGTTACAGCAGAGATCTTTGTAAGGAGGCTGCTGGTGATCAGCTTCTCCCCTCCTACAATAGGACAGCAGCATCATGCTGTGAAGGCTGGAGTGGTCCACTTTTCCTCTACAGAGTTATCACCATTGTAGAAACACTTGATCCTCCTGTCCCACCCCTGTTCTTTCACATGTACATGCACCAGATCATTCTTTGGTCTCCTCTGCCACAGGATGGGCTTTTCCCCTTCTGAACTGATATAAAAGCCACCCCTTTCCCTCCCACTGCTTCAGAGTCTCCTGACTTGTAGGGGAAGTCCACAGTACCATAATTTATCCTCAGCTCAACTTCCCAAGAGCATTGAGAAATGGGGATAGGGTTTTTGCTTATTGACTCAATTCCTCATCTTATGCTGTTTGGGTCATCCTCCCTCACAAAGAACTCCATCACACATCTTTGCTGCGGTATACTCCCATGCTGCAGCAGAACAAAACTCGCATTATACACTGTAGCTCACAGGGTTCTGAGCAGTAGCCATAACACTAATCAGAATCATGTTAATTTCAATGGCTGCTGCCTGGGAAAGCCAGGAGCAGCCACAGCTCAAGACAACACTGCTCTGTTCACATTCAGCAGGGTATCTTCATGAACAAAGACTCAAGAGGGAAAGTTTCCTACTTGTGCATTTGGCAAATGGATTTTTCAAGGCTTGTTCTAAACTCTTTGTGTCTGTACAGAATTGTTTAGCCTTTCTTAAACTCTTAAAAAAAAACTGGGTGAGAATTTTACCATTGATTTCAATAAGGACAGGATTTCACCCTCATTAACTTCAAACCTTTGAAAACCTACTGTTAAATCCAAATTACATATACACAACTCATTGCTTACCTCTAGTGACAAGAAGTGTATAAGAGTTTCTTTTGACAGATCTACCTGCAAAAATAGCAGGGCAAAGAGGTCAATGTCAAGGAATCAAATGTTATATAGTATAACAAGTAAAAGTAACTTATTTTTCCAGTTCTAGTTCTGGCATCATTCTGGCCATGTGAAGATCTCAAAATTTAATCTCTAATTTATAAAGAAGTTTTGCGCACACATTTGGACTGAATCAGAATTTTAGGCATTTCCAAAGATAATTTATGGTTGGCAGAGCTCATCTGTGTACATGGAAAGTCTTCCCTTAATTTCAAAAAAGGTAAACACGCTTATTCCTAAAGGGCACATAGGAAGGATGCACTATTTTTAACCTCTTCAGAAAGTGTTGAGAGGGAACCCAGAAAGTAACATTTAAATATGCTTTATAGTGATACGCTGCAGCAACAAATTACTATTAAATCCACCACAACACAGGAGTTAGAGGTGCAAATAGTTAAAATGTGAACATTTTACCATATGCAACAGTCTCAATTCATACAGCAGGAAGCTTTCTCAATATACTAGCTAAACATTGTGTGGGTTTTATTTTACAACAGATTTCTAAATTTGGTTATAATTGCCAATTCTAAAATTTGAGATTACAGCTGGTGACAGCTACCTTGCTAGCCATTAACATTAAAGACTCTAATGACCAAGCATTTGCCATTTCATTTAGGCTGTAGAAAACAGACTTACGGCTAAAATTTCAATCTCACTTGTTTTCTGTTGCAGATTAGTAATGAAGGTCTGGAGTCTTGTTTGTACCTGCATATTAAAATTAATAGTGGGTAAAAGTTGCATACAAATTTCTCCTGTTACACTGATGTTGGGAACCTTTGTTTTCTATTTCAGGAAACATAAGATTTAATTCTCGATAATTAACATTGATATGCCAGATGGTCAATTGTTAACTAGGAATATGCGGGCATCTTACATTAACATCAGGAGCATGAGTACAGGGCTCATGCCCACTCATGAAGTATTTTTGCCAATTATGAGTAGAGTGGTAGGAGAGATGATATTAGGACTAATGAGGTTAGGCAGAATTAACACGTGATTATGAATTTCCCTGGACAGAGTCACAGTTATGCTGTTCCTGGGCACTAGTGGAGGCCACCTTTCACAAAGATAAGAGAAGACACCACTTTAATCAGAAATTGGCAGTAGAATCACAGAAGGCAGTCCTGGAATACACTGTAGCTCTTCTGCATTTCAGAGAAGATAGCTGCATTTTGGGCAATAGGATATTGAACTGCTGGTGCATTCAGTCCCTTTACATTGCATTACTGCCTCCTTTCTGGAGCAGGATGAGAATCCAGCAGTCTATAAAAATGGTTGCATTCTTACATTAAAAAATGGGTTTTGCTGATATGGAAGGAAAATTATATCCCATTATACAATCCAAGTATTTTGGAAGCCAGTACATCCTGAATTTTCTATCCTCTTTGGATTGGAGCCTGTTCTTTTTTTTCTTATGTTTGGTACATTGTTAGCATCCAAGTGAGGAAAACTCCCATCTCATTTCATACAGTGGTCTAACATTATACCACTAAACATATTGTTTTAAGCAAAGCAGGGCACTGTTAGTATGCATCATGTTGGAAAACTTTTGCTTGCACCCCCTAGCTTGAGAGGCCATAATGAAATACTAAACTATAGAGGGCAAATGTTTGAGTCCACTGCGTACACATTAAATACAAAATCTATGTTTAACTTGTAACCTTAACATTTTCTTAAGCACTCAAAAGTCAGGAAATGCCAGAATTAAGGTTCCCCATAGAATCTTCACTGAGCTCTCTTGTACACATGCATTATGACAGAAAATAAGACAGAAAATATCATATTGCCTCTATATAAATCCCTGGTTTGCCCACATCTTGAATACTGCATGCAGATATGGTCGCCCCATCTCAAAAAAGATATATTGGAATTGGAAATGGTTCAGAAAAGGGCAACAACAATGATTAGAGGTACAGAATGGCTTCCGTATGAGGAGAAATTAATAAGACTGGGACTTTTCAGCTTGGAAAAGAGGTGACTAAGGTGGGATATGATAAAGGTCTATAAAATCATGAGTGGTATAGAGAGAGAAAATAAGGAAGTGTTATTTACTCCTTCTCATAATACAAGAACAAGGGGCCACCAAATGAAATTAATAGGTAGCAGGTTTAAAACAAACACAGGAAAGTTTTTTTTCATACAATGCACTGTCAACCTCTGGAACTCTTTGCCAGAGAGTGTTGTGAAGGCCAATACTATAATGGGGTACAAAAAGGGAGCTAGATAGATTCACGGAAGATAGGTCCATCAATGGCTATTTGCCAGGATGGGCAGGGATGGTGTCCCTAGCCTGTTTGCCAGAAGCTGGGATTGGGTGACAGAGCATGGATCACTTGATGATAACCTGTCTGTTCATTCCCTTTGGGGCATCTGCCATTGGCCACTGTCAGAAGACAGGATACTGGGCTTGATAGACCTTTGGTCTGACTCAGTATGACCATTCTTATGTTCTATAATAGCCTTGTCCCCAATCATGTGGGAAGTCTGTGTTAGAGCATAGAACTGGTCTCCGTGGGTCCCATTTCAATGCTTTACACCCATGAAAAAAGTCCATTTTCTTCTTCTTGTAACCCTTTGCCTCATTCACTGTCCATTTTGCAGACTAAACAAGGTACAGATCATGCAGGACAAACAGCCTGTGATCATGATATTACAGCTACATGCAGGCCAGAAAAAAAATTCAAACCAAAACTGAAAGAAAAATAAAAACTACATATACCTGAGTTTCATAACGCCGTCTGACACTGGCAGGTAATTTTTCAGGAGCTATAACACTCACATTTGGCACTACAGAAGTTCCATGTGGTTCAAATAAACCTAAAATGCAAACAGTTTGAGAATGTATTCTTTCTTCACATAAACAAGCATGTCATATCTTGTTTTAAACAAAACTATCCCCCTCTAATCTTAATGGGTCAAGACTTATTTACTGTTATGATGGGTGCTGTTGAAGCAATTATGCAATTTTTGTGGCTGCAACTTAAAAGGACACATCCTGCAAAATCTTCTGATTCTTAAACCAACAGAAGAAACAGGATGGAACCTGGTTGAGAGTCGTCTCCATTAGTTTTCTGCACTGTCCGCATTATAAATCACATCACTTTGCAGCAAGATAGCCACTTCCAGCTACAGAATCAGAAATGTCGACTGTAAACAAAGTTTTAGTTTATTCAGTGTGGCAAGAAGTCTTTCATGCCTTGTGAACATTTTGACTGGTGGGCCAAGCAAAACGGTTTCATGTTTCCTGTACGTTTATTATAAAATGACTTCTGCATTTTATAGGAAAATGTAATTTAAACTTTTCAACTTTTAGACACAGCATTTGAGATTAGAAAGAAATTACTCTCGCCAGGTAAAAGTTCTAAGCATAGACATTTGTGGTTTGTTTATAGCGATTCTTGTAATGTGATTAAAATATATACTACTTTATTGCAAAGAATGTTTACTGTACACAAGAAGTCAATTTTAGAATTAGCGATTATATACCTGAAGTATTAGCAA
This sequence comes from Gopherus flavomarginatus, assembly GCF_025201925.1. Classification (NCBI taxonomy): domain Eukaryota; kingdom Metazoa; phylum Chordata; order Testudines; family Testudinidae; genus Gopherus; species Gopherus flavomarginatus. Next base: position 100,382,006 of record NC_066621.1, read on the forward strand.
ATGATCCTTTTAGATTCTGTACTGAGAGATTATCTGAAGTTTCTCTAAAAGCAAGCAAACAAAAACAGTTATAAAAATAGACACAATGTAAAAGCAGTACAGTAATGTAAGCTACTGTTAGCAACCTTTCACATGCAAAGGTATTTTGTATTCTTTTCACTCCAATTAGCTGAAAAAAATGTAATGGAGATTTTCAGCATATATTTGCAAATTTAATCCTGTATTTTTGATTAGTTAAGAAATGCAAACACACAATTAAACTTGTTAATTTAAAAAGAACTGTCTTCAACAATCATAGTAAACAGCAAAACTTTCCTTGCTACTTTCATTAATTGTAAATGGGAAATATTTTAGACACCAGGTTTCTTTTTCATTACCTTGCTACTCCTATATAGGATCTTGTATTTATGTCATATAAAGTTGCTTCTGTGACATAACAGTCATGTTAACTTCAATAAATGGCCTGATCAAGCAGGAGGAGATGAGCAGCAGGCAAAAGAAAGCGCTTTTCTTGCAAATCAAATTGTTAAAAAAACACCCACATAGCTGGACTTTTCTTCAAATGAGTCCCAGTATGGAAGTTTCCTATTACAGAGCTACGCTTTGCAAAGCTATTCAAGAATAATACTGATGGCCAATCTTTTGATGATTATTGCATGTACATCCGTGACAGTATAAAAGTAAAGACCTGCTTATTCAGTCCCCACTTCTGCTTTCACATGCCCATGTGCATACTTGAATGGTTCTAATAAATGCAAGAATTTTACTGTAAGCTTTTTGGGGCAGGGACTTCTTTTGTTCTATTTGTACAGCACCTAGCACAATAAGGCCCTGGTCTATGAAAGGGGCTCATAGGTGCTAATGCAATACAATTAATAAGTAATATCAAAGTTTAGGCAGGTATGCTCACATGTTGCAAGTTTGAACAATTTTGCTCACATAGAAGCCCAGCTGAAAATCTGGCCCTAAATCTGTAAAGCAGTAGAAAGAATACTTCAAAATGTTACTCTCAGTTGCCTTCGGCAAATCTCAAGACATAACAGAAGTCATACCATCATAATATTTTCCTTCTTTTTCAAAAAGGAATTTGGCAAATCTTTGTCAGTGGTAATTTTAATTAAAAATCAAGGTAATAGAAACCTCAACTGAAGTCTTATTCTGAAAGACCTTTAATTTGACTACTCCTGTTCACTATGTATGCAGCTACCTGTTACTTCTTTCATCACAGACTTTAGCCTTCAGTTTCTGGGCCAGGTGATCTACTAGCTCAGTCTCTAAAATCCTTTTCTCCGTCTGCCTTTCCTTCTCGAAGGATTTCACCTACAAAATGGTAATTTAACATTTTAATGAGTTTAATAAGATTGCTAAATCTGGAAATCTACATAAATATACCGTGGAAATAAAGAAAAGTAAGTTTGAATAGGCTCATCACCTATTAAAGATGTAATTATCAGATGGAATAAGACTGAGACAATCAAAGCAGCAAAGAATCCTGTGGCACCTTATAGACTAACATATGTTTTGGAGCATGAGCTTTCGTGGGTGAATACCCCCTTCGTGGGTTCATCTGATCACTGGCCAGTTAAACCCTCTGGCTTGGTTGATTAGATTTCTGCAACCAAATAACTAATAATAATTGCTTTTGCATTTTCACTGCTTAGGCTTGGCCGCTTTCACTTGTTAATATGGGATAATGACCTCTGGCTGGTGTCCGGAGGGAAATACTGCGTTAAACACAGGGTTCTTTCTCTCTGTTTTAAATTAAAGGATTAATTTGGAATGTGGTTGCCTTTCACTGAATTTGCAGAGAGGTAACTCTCCAGCATTTAAACCTACACATATTTGCTCAGTCTTTGTTTTATTAATTATGAAAAGACTAATTAAACTAGAGAATCGCTATGCCATTTAATATATTGACATGCTCTTTGTATTTCTGCTCTAATGTAACAAAATACCATCACTAGGTTTTAAAGATTAAATGCGTTTTTTTCATTGTATCTTTAATGCCTAGATACATCACTCTGTGATCAAATAATTGTCAGGATCAACTTGTTCTTACAGTTAGCATAAGAGGAAGATTAATAATTGAAGTAAGTGAAAAGTATCTTTCTGATATACATTATAGCTAGGTTATACAATCATGCCATATAGGGGCAAATGATTTTAACAGATCACTGTTTTTTTATGAAAATAATTAAAAGTAGCAGCAAAGATAATGCCCAGAATCAGTGACAGCTTTGGGCACCAAAAACCTCTGTTTATGCACAGAAGAGATACAGTACAGACAGTGGCAATTCAAGCTTCCTTACAGTAATGCCTCTGCATATTAACCCTGACCTGGAGAGACAAATAGAAATGGTGGGTCATAGTTCTATGTCTATTCAAACATTGTCTATTTTGCTAGCTGCCAATAAGGCTGCCAATTTTCTTGGTATTTGTTTTGTAATGTAAACAACTGTCCAGTTGGAAGAGGCCAGAGACCACCAATTCCTTGCATAATGTCACCAAACAGCCATTACGTAATGGTAACACTTGGTCACTACCTTTTAAAAAAATGCACAAATACAGCTTAGATGAGTCTCAGTCTAAGTTACCAGATTTGTATTTAAATTACCAGATTCTTTTTTTCTCCCCAGATAAAAGAGAAGGGAGACTGGGGCTGGTAAAAAACTAGGAATATGGGTTTGCTGTGCATCCACTATCCAATTTTCAGACTAATTTTGTACTACTTATTAACTCTGAAACTGTACTGAGATGAAATGCCAACTACTAAATTATAGAGCACTTTCCTCAGAAAATATTGTATTAGCGCCACAAAAACACATAGAAGAGTAGATTATTAATCTGAAGTATTTACGAAAATTCTCCCCAACCCCACCTTTACCTTTACATGATTTCCTTCTTTCTCAGAAACAAGAGTCACATATGTGATCCCAGAACATTTGCAATACTCTTGCAGTTCTTCTTGGGACTAAAACAAGAAAAAGTAATAGTAGAGAAGTGAAGTAGATTATAAAACGGCAATTTAGACAATCAAAATCTCAAATTGACTGGAAATACATATATACTGTACGTATTGACCTTCTGAGTAATTAAAAGCTTTGCACATCGGTCCAGGAAGAACAATCTCCTTATCAATTTCTTTATTTTCATGGTTCAAAGCCTATAACTCACTAAAGTGTGTTTCACCAAGAAATAGAAGTAGAAGCTGGATATTTGTCTCCATTGCATCTATTAGCAAGAATGGGCTTTTCTTCCAGTGTTTGTAACATTCATTACTAGCCCTACTCCTGCATGGAGATCTGCCTGGATGGATCCCTGTGTGGAGCTCCACTGATTTCAACTGGGCTTTGCAAAGGGTGTCCACCTGTGCAGTTCTCAGCGAAGAATCAGGGCCAATGCTTGCTGTACTGACGTAAAAGTTTGTCAGCATTAGATGTCAAGGCAGAAAACTGTCCAAGGTTAAGTGCAATCAAGAGGTTGCAACTCGCCATCTGTGAACAGCCTCGAGGCCAGAAAGGGCCAATGTACACACAGGAAAAAACAAGTGACTTGAAGGGTATTAAACACCAGTTATACTTGTACTTCAACAGCATATAGCCAGATGCAGGAAAAAAGTGAGAAAAAGTAGGGAAATTGTTGCCAATACTAAAGCAATAGAATACTATAATGTCAGCAAGGCAGCTAAGTGACTCAGAACTCTATGCTGTGGGGCATTCTGAATATGCAGAACCACAGTTCACTAAATTTGAGAGAATGGGCAATTCCATGGCATTTCCTTTGACATTCACCATTTAGCATGTATATAAATAAACTGAACCAGACTGTCCAGAGGTGGGTAAGTACTTTGTTTATTGTCCCGTAATCTATCTGTGCTGGGCACCTACTGTTTCGTTTGGGCTCATTGTAAGGGAATGAGAAGTCAGTCCTTCAATACAAATAGCATTTCCAGGAATCTTGCAGCACTGGATATTCTTAATGACTAACGTTGTGGTGACACTTGTATGTTTTAGGTCAGTAATCAAACGGTACCGTCTGCAGTCCCTGGAGTACAGCTTTGTTATGCCACTGTAGTGGCCACTAGAGTGCAGAATATGCTCCTGCCTCGCAGTCATGTTAGCCCGTCCCTTCCCACTTCTAAACAGTACATGAAAACTGTTCCTGCAAAAGGTATTTCTCATTATTGCCACTACTGACCCAATATTTAGAACCTTTTCATTTCCTCCTATGAATGACTCCCTCGGTTCCATTTTTTGGGGTTAAAAGTATACTTTTTGTTTTTACATCGTTGTTGTAGGTTGGTAAAATACATTTTTGGGGAAGATTTATGTCAAATACTTGTCCAGGATCTCCAGAATCTTGGGTGCTTTTCAATAAAGTCATCTCCACTACATGTCATCCCATGGAAGCAGCATAACTCAGTGAACATAGCACTGGATTTGGAATCAGGAGACTTGGTTCTTCTCTCACTGTTGACCCTGACTCAAGACATACCCAAAGCCCCATGAATTCAGTAAGAGTCTTTCCACTGGCTTCAGTGGGCTTTGTACCGTGCCCTCAGTGAGTGACCATAAGTACATCACCTAATCTGTCTGTGCTCTAAAACAAAGATTATGATGCTTATTCACATTGTGAAAGGTGATGAGAGCTACAAAGGAAAAATACTATAAAAGCAAACATAATCTTCACTGATTTAAGGATAGTTGAATTGCACCCAGCTGCTCAATATTATGATTCTATAGATAAATAACCTCTAAGAGGCTGCTTTAGCAATACCAGCCTTTGTGAAACTGACATATAGCTAACAAATATGTAGACAGACTCTTTACCTGGGACCAGTCATACATGATGTCAGCTGGAATTCCCGCAGTCCAGAGTTTTTGAACGATATTGATGGCTCTCGTCATTGACATCTGCCCAACACTCACAACCAACAGATCACAAGAGCCCATAGTAACCTGGAAGAAAAGCAGAAGTGAGAGGGGCAATGTGAGCAACCAGAGCTTGTTTTCAGGTGTAAACATGCTGATATTACTGGAGAACAAATACATTATTGTGCTGCTTTTCATGCAAATTAGGCAGAGATTAGGAGACGGTTCATTATTAAGCATTTTTTTTTAATTAAGCTCTTCAGCAAATCTGACCCTGTTACAGAAAAAGCACTTGCAAAGCCTAAATCAGTGAGTTACCTGGCTTTACCTCTTCCCCATTTAGCAATATTAATGTACCTCTTCACAAAGAAGGATTAAAAATATACACATTCTGCTGCTGAGTGAAATTGTTATGATTTATGTAGAGAAGCCCATTTTATGACAAAAAGAAGGGCTAGGGACAAAAATATGATATTTTTTTAAAAGGGGAAGAACATGACTGTACATACGGGAAAACATATCTTTTCCCCTTTCACAGATATTAATCACTGAATAAATTTCAAAAAGGAAATTTTTATGCCATTAAACAAGCCATGTACTACATTTCAGTTTACCAATTTTTAAAAAATCTACATAGAAGCAAAGGAAAATGCACCATATCTTGAGGCTTCTGTCTATTTTAGTATGGAATTATTTTGAGACACATCTGAACCTCTTAATATTTCTTGACTATCTATGGCTACATACAGATTACTAAAATGACAGAAATACGAATGAAACAGGAACCGAAACTTACAGAGTCCTCCATACTGGAAACTGCAGTAGTTATTTTATCTATAGCTATACTGACTCCAACAGCAGAAGGAAGAGGTCCTACTGTTTGCGGCCCTCTGAACTGTGGAATCTGAAGAGACAAGAAACAATGCTTTTAGTAAGGTACCAAAAAAGTATATGCTTTAAAAAAAAAAAAGTTAATTACACACACCAGATGATCATATCTGCCTCCAGCTGCAAGAATTTCAGGCACAGTTCTTTGTCTGCGTTTGATGTATGCTATAAACTGAAAGATGACTCCATTATGCTGCTGCACTTTGTAAACGAGTCCTAAATTTATAGACACCTATAAAACAAAAATGCGTATTATATCCTCACTGAGTCTTACACCAGTTCTAGTTACACGATTGTAAAGTATTAAAATGTACACATCAGCAGATCATGAAAACTTAACATGGTTTCTCTGCTTTTGAGGAGATTTAATACTGCAATTAAAATACTGATCCCTGAAAAGACAGATTCAGCCAAAAAATCTGAGCGAGGAAAGAATGTCTTAAATTTAAAGGATCACAAGGGGACATGAACTACTGAAGATTTGTGTATACGTCCCAAATAGCAAATAAATAGCAAGGCTTTAGAGAAAATTAGCTATTTCAATTGTTACCCTCAGTATTTTAGAAACTTTTAAAATTTCCAAAATATAAAATTTTAAAATGTTCAAAGAATCCCTTAGTGCTCTCAGTGATACGTATGTAGAGAAAATTATTTTTCAATTAAGAATGCAACTGAAATAGTTCAATTACACAGATATAAGTATTCTTCAGCTGCAGGTCTCTTACCAATACAGGCCCTACTCTGAGACTGAGGAGCTAAAACCAGGGGTTACCAGTAGTGTTCATCATATACAGTACCACAATTTGATGGTGCTTTTTTCTGTTCATCAGACTATCCATGGATTTGTCCCTGGGCAAAGGTTTATGAAGACAGAGCAGTTGTAAAGAGCTATAAACAAATGAATTTATAATCTGACTGCTTTACAAACCTGAAGTTTTATACCAAGCTTCTTTAAGAAACCCATGACTTCCTCCAGATCTTTCATGCCGTGCTTTACCAGCTGGGTGACACCAGTTTTTTGTTTTATCATTGTGTTTATCAATGGGCTTAAATCGTTCAACTCTCCCTTCTGCTCAATAAATCTGTACAGTTGACAAAGCTGAAAATATAAAATATACACAGATACAATACCATACACAAGCTTTAATAGAAGGCATATGAACAACAACATAGCATTTGGTTTGTTGTGACTAAAGGTTTACCAGTTATACTTGTTTTACAGAGCAGACTAATAATTCTGCTTAAGAATCAGGGGGAGGGAGTGGACATATGAGAATTCCTAATCAGGGCATCAAAAAGTTGGACAGTGAGAGATCTGTCTCAACCCATTCTCTATATTCATGCACCTAACTCTGCCTAATACTATTTAGTATCCCACACATTTCTCTTTTGGAAATCTCAGTCTATAATATTCCATTTACCCTTTGAACATCTGCATAATCTGAAACACAAACATTAAAAAAGGGAGAAACCAAAAATATAGTAATGCTGAAAGAGACAAGTTAGACCATTTTCAAAGAGGTATGACAGTAAAGATATCAATGGCATTTCAGCTGCAAATGCAATGGCATCATCTCTACACAATGAGTGGCATATTCTTAGTTGAGGTTTTAATGGGTTTCATAGTAATAGTAAATGAAGTACTATAGACTTATGACAATTTATAGGGAAATTCAAATATAATGTGTAATGTTGAACTACTTACGCTGTTTGACGACAGAGAAAGATTACAAAATTTGGCTTCCACTTCCCTTTTTGTTAACTTTTCGGTCTAAAGTACAACAAAAACCATCATTATTTTGTAGCATATTTTTAGAAAATTCATTTTTGAGAGAAAAAGTTTACTAATTGATTGAGATGAGAATTAATAATGCAGCTCCTTGGTTACCCCTCCCCCCTTTGATGTAGCCATCTTCAATCAATTACTCTCTGAAATATCACTGTAAACAATGGCAAAATATTTGCTTGTCTCTCAGTGATTCCATATCTGGTTTGGTCATATTACAGGTAAAAAGTCTATTTAAAACATAGCTTTTGCTTAAAAAAAAATATAAACCGAATGCTAAACAGAAATATTACATGAAGTTAAAAAAACCTATGGAAGTTCTTTGTTGTGATTTAAACATTCCTCTGCAGTGTTCACAAATGAAACCGACTAGTTCATTTTCTCTGATCAAACTTTGTGAAGTAAAAGCAAAACAAAACAATAAAAATATATCTGAATGCAATGTTTTCAGTTTTAACAATCTAGGATGTTTTTAGTCATATAGGTAAAGAATTCTCTCCCCCCCCACCAATAAATCTGTTTTAAGATAACAGTTCTCCTATAAGGAGATAGCAGAAAAAGCTTTAATACAAACTGATCATCTGGAATAATCCACTACTTTTAATATATGGTTAAAATACTCTCTGGTAAATTACCAAAGTGTTATTACTCATATTTAAAGATGGATCTATAATTAATGTGGCACTTTACAGTTATTAAACTGATCTCTGCATGAGTCATTAATATCTTACCATTGCATCATACAGAATGATGTAGACTTGATTGAGTTTCTCTTCTGGTATTCCACAGTGCAAGAGTATAGCTTTCAATAAGGCAGTGTGGTTCAAGTAAATACTATAGTTTCTTTCCTAACAGAGGAAAAAAAATCCTATGTTTTACTGGCATTCCAGTATGTAAAATAGCTTTTCTGTTTCATAAGACTAACATTGAATCTTCCCATCACCTTAACTCCCTTCTGTGTACTACAGAACTGGCAGGATTTGTGCCATTTTATATTTTTAATGTCGGGATTAAGAAACAAACTCTCACTCACCTAAAAGAAGATAGCTATTATTTCAAACAGTGCTGTAAAAATAGTCAATAGTGTACACATTGCAAACAGACTGTTCATTGGAAATCGTACTTGAAAAAACTTTTCATTTACAGTTTATATTATACTGACTCAGTTTGCAAGTTTTATCAGAAGTCAAAACTTGGAAATATTTAGTGTGTTACATGGTGAGAAGGTCTTTTTCTAGTCATTGTTGCCTACATATTTCCTTATTTACAATTCCCTATCTAATGAAACAGCCTTTTATGGTTAAAAAATCAAAGACATTGAAAAACGTCTGTTAGTCAAGGAGGTAAGATGAGGGAACAACCTGTAGAACTGGAAATTCTTGGATGATTTCAGAAATAGCGTAGATTGTTTCTGCAATAGGTAAAAAGCTGTTTCCACTGGAAGTGATGATGTCAAATGCACATTCCAGGAGTTCTTTGGGGTGACAGCGGTCTAACTTCCGAGGTCTGTAAACACGCTCTATACAGTATCTACAAAAAACACCAAAGAAGGAATCAATACAATACCTTCAGTGCTGTCATTTATTCCGTCATTTTGTAGAAAGTTACATGTGCAACAAGTGGATGAGGCATAATTCCTCCCAGCCATTTTCTTACCTTTTCAAGTTTGATATATTATTTCTAGCTACAAATCTTGCAAAAGGAATCTGAAAACAAAAAAAAATGGTGGTTGAGACAAATATGCATAACTTCATTCTGACTTATGCTGAATTATAGATCATGCAGTTACACCTTTATTCTCTCATCTGTAATAATGTCTTAGAAAATGTGTATTTGTCACAGCTAAATTGTATTAAGCATCTCTGGTGTATCTTTCAGGAAAATGGTGTTCACCCTTTGAGTGGGGGAGAACTCAGTTTCTCAGTTATGCTGATACAGGAGGTATGCATTGCAAAAGGGGGTATGTATCTAGCAAAAAAAGGCATACTAACTACAACTGTTTGTGTGCTATTAATAAAATCCTATTTCCAGGAACACAGAAGGAGATTATCAGCTGCCATATTCAGTCAATGCTTCTGTAACCAACACATTTTAGGAAACCACTCATTCCAACAAAGAGCTCAAAACTATGGAGGCCCTTAGAGTAAGGATAGCATTTCGTCTAATTCTTCCTTTTATTACACCAATTGTATCACACTGGTCTAAAACTGGGGTAACAGAGGCAGAATTAGACATTATAACTAGCACTACTGAAGGATGACACTAAAAAAGTCTTTAGCCTCTATACTTTTAAAAATTAGGGTTGTTGATTAATCACCGTTAACTCACACGATTAACTCAAAAAAATTAATCACTATTAATCACTGTTAAACAATAGAATACCCATTGAAATTTATTACATATTTTTGGATGTTGTTTTACATTTTCAAATATATTAGAATCATAGAATATCAGGGTTAGAAGGGACCTCAGGAAGTCATCTAGTCCAACCCCCTGCTCAAAGCAGGACCACTCCCCAGACAGATTTTTACCCCAGTTCCCTAAATGGCACCCTCAAGGATTGAACTCACAACGCTGGGTTTAGCAGGCCAATGCTCAAACCACTGAGCTATTCCTCCGCCCAACTTTGATTCATATTACAACAGAATACGAAGTGTACAGTGCTCACTTTATATTATTTTTTATTACAAATATTTGCACTGTAAAAATGCTAAAACAAATCATATTTTTCAATTCACCTCATACAAGTACTGTGTAGTACAATCTCTTTATTGTGAAAGTGTAATTTACAAATGTAGATTTTTTTTGTTACATAACTGCACTCAAAAACAAAACAACGTAAAACTCTAGAGCCTACTTCTTGTTCAGCCAATCACTAAGACAAATACGTTTGTTTACATTTACGGGAGATACTGCTGCCTGCTTCTTATTTACAATGTCACCTGAAACTGAGAACAGGTATTTGCATGGCACTTTTGTAGCCAGCATTGCAAGGTATTTACATACAGATATGCTAAACATTCGTATGAGCTTCATGCTTCGGCCACCATTCCAGAGGACTTCCATGCTGATGATGCTCATTAAATAAAAAATGTGTTAATTAAATTTGTGACTGAACTCCTTGGGGGAGAATTGAAGGTCTCCTGTTCTGTTTAACCTGCATTTTGAATGCAGTTATTTTTTGTACATAATTATAGTGAAAGTTGAACTTACAAATGTAGAAAGAGATTGCACTACAGTACTTGTATTAGGTGAATTGAAAAATACTATTTCTTTTGATTTTTACAGTGCAAATATTTGTAATAAAAATAAATATAAAGTGAGCATTGTACACTTTGTATACTGTGTTGTAATTGAAATCAGTATATTTGAAAATGTAGAAAACATCAAACAATTAAATAAATGGTATTTCTACTATTGTTTAACAGCACGATTAATCATGATACATTTTTTTACTCGCTTGACAGCCCTACTAAAAATATAAACTGGAAATTGGGTACAAGGTACTTAAATATGCAACTGACAAGCTGCAAATGTGGTTAATAACTAAGGCTAAGATTTTGTCACGGTTATTTTTAGTAAAAGTCATGGACAGGTCACAGCAAAAATTCACAGAAGCCTATGACCTGCCACTGACTTACTAAAAATAACCGTGACAAAATGGTGAGTGGGGGTTCTAGCACGCAACGCTGCTGCCACTCAGGGTGGCTGGGAGCTGCACGGGCCCCGCTGCCCATGGAGGCCAGAGCTCTAGGACTGGAGGCTGGGAGCTGCAGGGACCACCCGTGGGGCTAGGAGCTGTGGGGCCCCAGCCACAGCTCAGAACTTTGGGGCCGCCCCCCGTGGCTGGGAGCTCCGGGATCCCCTGCCACTTGCAGCAGCTCAGAGCTGCAGGGTCCCCCCGTAGTGGCTGGGAGCTCTGGGCGCCCTCCCCTGCAGCTGGGAGCTCCAAGGCCCTGCTGCAGCTTCAAGCTCCAGGGCTGGCAGCTGCAGCAGCCCCTGCAGCTCAGAGCACTAGGGCCCCCAGCTGACAGGTCCAGCCTTGTGGCTCAGGGGCTGAAGCAGAAAAGGCCACGGAGGTCTCTGGAAATCACGGATTCCATGACTTCTGTGACATAATCGTAGCCTTATTAATAACTATAGAGGAGTCAAAGAGAGTACCATAGGTGAAGTAAAAGACCAGCTGTAGTCAAACAGTGCATGTTTTGTTGAACTAAGATGATTAGCCGCCTTGATGTTACGCAGTAGATATTATGATGAGAAAAATAATGCACATGGATTCTTGGAACTGTCATGCAGCCACGATACACAAAGGCTAATAGGCATGGTATGCAAGACTTCGTGAAAAGTGAATACTTCCAGATGACCAACTATTCAAATAGTCTCAACAAGGAGCTGATCATTCTTGAGTAAAGTTAAGACATATCGCATGAGAGAAAGACAGCCTATAACTGGAAGGTGGGGACTGCACACAGGCAATCTTGGAGATTCCACAGAGGAGCCTGTCTTTTCCGCTGTAACCTTCCCAGTCAAGGAGAGAGATTTATCCATAATATCTCACAAGCTACAGGCAAGAGAATCTTGTAATATTCTGTCATTTTAGGTTTAGTGCAGCTTCTTTCATATCAGTTTCTGTAAAATTACCAACAAAACCTTTTGTTTAAGCCAAACTGAACTGGGTATCTGCTATATCTGGAGCTGTGGCTGAAGAAAACAATCTGTGATTTCACTGGAGGCAGAGAAAGGTGAAGATAACTTTGTTGGCACACCAGTTCATCAGTACAAACTGCAGTCTTTCTCTGAAGCAGTACCACAGACAGGGGCAGCTCCAGGCACCAGCGCACCAAGTGCGTGCCGGGGCGGCAAGCCACGGGATGCGGTCTGCCAGTCGCTGTGAGGGCAGCAGTCAGGCTGCCTTCGGCGGCTTGCCTCCAAGAGGTCCGCCAGTCCTGCGGCTTTGGCAGCAATTCGGCGGCGGGTACGCTGAGGGCGCAGGACCAGCGGACTTCCTGCAGGCATGCCACTAAATCCACATTACCAGCGGACCTCCTGCAGGCACGCCGCCGAAGGCTGCCTGACTGCTGTGCTTGGGGCGGCAAAATACATAGAGCCACCCCGACCACAAAATGTGCTTCCTGCAACTGAATGCAATGGGTCTTTTTCCAGCTGACCAGACGAAAAGGGGTTGTTGTTCTTTTAGGGGACATACTCTGCAACTGGGTTACAGGGGGGAGGGGAAGGAAGGGGAAAATTTACTTGGACAGAGCAGGAAGGAGCAGGAAGTGGTTGGACCAGGTGGGCAACACTGCTCAGAAGTGGGGGTAGGTACATCCTAGGCAGTTTTGGAGAAGCCCCCTCTTGCAGCAGTTGGGCTGTGGGGAGGCATCCAAGTTAATGTTGGTGCCTGTTTGTGGCAGGTGTCCACTGCAGGTACTGATACAGCAGGGACACAGTTCTCTGATAAACTGGCTTTGGATTTAGGAGAAGGCATCCCCTTAAGGGATGGGAAAGAAGGGTTGGGGTTCAGTACAGCAGGAAGACAACCCCCCCCTTTTCCAGCCCCTTTTCACTCACAGGACAGGAGGGTAGCGGGTTCCCAGAAATGGGCTGGGACCAGACTGGGAGGACTGACAATTATGAAAATAATGATGTCCTTCACTGTATTCCCAGATATGTGACGTTTGAATAAATTTGCAGCCTAATTAAACCACATCCATTGCAGGGGTGCTGGATCAATTTGTATAGTGGGGGTGCTGAGAGCCACTGAACCAAACTGTAAATCCTGTATATGACGAAAACCACTTCAAGCCCGAGAGTGCAACAGCACCCCTAGTTCCTATGATCCATTGCCTCCTGTCTTTCTCCTGCTGTGGCCAGGACAATGACTGTTTTTGTGAGTATATAGGAAGATAAAATTACCAAATAGGCAACATAGGCAGTAGCCACATTAGGGCGATGGCAGTTACACACATAGTGTAGGCAGATTTCTGAAGAGGAAATGAAGTGGGATGCTGTTATTCTCGTTGGGTCACAAGTGTGAAGGAAGGGATTTTAAAAAGTGAGTTACATAATCTTTTCCCTCACATGTGCATAAGTGAAAAAACAACAAATCTACAACACCGTCATCCACTATATTTGTAGTGTAGCATTTTTTCTTAAATTTGTTTTTTTTAAGATGTGTTTTAAGTGTGGAAAAAGTAGCAATGTTTTTCAGTATTCAGTGTACTTCCACTCTTTGTAGTTCATTTTTGTGACTGGTGTGATGCTTACACATGGAGACAAATGCAGGCACAGTTCTGACTGGACACACTCCCTGGACTGTTGGGTGAAATCAATTATGATGCAAAAAGTAAGGCAAACTTGCAAAGGTTACTTTTTTCCAGTGGCCATTTTTTCTATCCTCTCTATCATTTCTGGAAATGTCATCAACTCAGGGTAGAGGAGAGTCTAGAAAAAAGTCAAGGAAAAAAGAGATAGACAGGATACAATCAGATGCCTGAGTGTTGGGAGAAAGAAGTAGAAGACTGTGCCTAAAACCTGATTAGTGAATCAAAGACAATAATAGAAACTACAACATTCCCCAAACCTACTAGCTTAAAGTACAAAGGGTATACTGCTTACCCTGAGATCATAAGGAAGCATCAACAGCATCCCGCTGTGATCCATGAAATATGAAGCTTCATTATGGTCATACAGTTTCTTATTTCTAGGCATTAGCAGTGGGGTATGCAGCTTGATAGCTCCTATGCAAAATTGGTAAAACACAATTCGAACAGAGGTCACACCTTCTCTTCAGAAGCCATTAAAAAGAGAAAAAATCAAAACTCCAAGTGTATAAGAATCTAAAGTAAAATTTGTTTATAATCTGTTACCTTTTGAAATAGATTAATTTTGGGGTCTATGAATAAACTGATAGACTTAAGTGTTACCTTTTTTATTTTTTTTCTTGGGGAGCGGGAGGAGAGGCAGAAGAGATATGTGAGGATAATTACAGAATCCCACAGACTAACTCCATACCCTAGACAGAATTCTGAAATCATCATCAGTTTTACCTCCTTCTTCAACCTCCAGCTCCCACAAAGGCTTACAAAAGGACAGGTAAGAGTCTCATTAAGCTTGTCAATACTATTATATTTGTCAGGTACGGTTGCTGCTAGCAAGGTGAGCTGAGGATCCTTCTTCCCAAGTACTGAAAGGCAGAATCTAGGAATCTCACAGAGTGGCCCACATGGCAGCATAAAAGTTTGCGGTTCAGTTGCTGGGCTAATGCTGTTAACACCTTTGTTTATTTTTTTAAAGTCATCTTTAAAAATGGGTTATCATCAGAAAAAACAATTTTGCAAAATACCACTTTTCATTGTGTGTTTTTGAAGTTACAGCTACTGCCCTTAATTACCAGAGTAATTTATATTATCTTTTTACTACTGGATGTCCATACAAATACAGGACATCGAGTTGGATTATTTTCTGACTTGCATATAATCAACATTATTGTCAAGTTCCAATGAAGAATTTTTATTACTTGCTATAATACTTGAGTAAGAACAAACCCAGCTTGGCCTTAAGATCCCTGGTTTAAGTCCGAAGGGCTAGAAGTTAGAAAATCTTTCCAACTGTAAATGAGCAAATTTGATCTGGAAGTCAGAGTCTGTTGCACTTTCCAGATAAATTACCTGTCCTTTAATCAGACCTATATCCTATAAACCTTATAACAATGTAAATAAATCAAAATCTCCTTCCCTCCCTCCTGAAAATATTTGTTTCAACTCTAAAAATATTTTTGAGCACAGAAGTATGTACCCATCAAAATCTGTACATGTTGATTCAGCCACAGCAAATATAAATATTAGAGATGTTTCCCAAAAACAGAATCTTTTGTGAAAACCTTTAGATTTCTCCTAAATAGTTGGTTTAAGAAAAATTTCAAAAAGTATGACACACTTTAAATTAAAAAAAAGGTAGGCCATTTGATTGTTTGGCTTAATGTGTTTTGGTTTCTGATTCTCATTTTCCGGTTGCCACTGATTGGTCAGTTTAGCTATATGATGAGAGCTTATCAATTTTTTCCCCATTTCAAATGTTTAAAAAAAATTGATTTTTGCTTTGTGGAAATAATTTAATGGAAAATTCAACAAATGATTGTTATAAGGTGACTGAAAAGGTTTCTACGTTTTCCAACATTTTTATGGTTCCCGCCCCCCTTCCCCCCATTTCTTTGAACTAGCCTTAGCAAGTTTTATCTATCACTGTCTTACTATGGTCTACATGTTAACATAAAACAATATTCATACAGCATTCCCTACCCTGAAAAACCTCTGAAGTGTTGGTCATCATAACAAAATCATTTAATATAAATTCAAAGACAAAAGATTTACATGGACTAAGATTTGAGAGCCTCATCATATTCCATTTATAGTAGATTAATAATTGACATTTCAAACCAGTTGCTCTTATGGAAGCCACAATGAAGGTCGAAGTTCTAAATATGCATCTACCATCTCATGCAACCTTGTGATTAGTTTTTTAATAGTGAAAACATTTCACTGTCTCTCAAATCCATTTAATACCATTTTCTGAGTAAGGAAAAAAATAAAAGGAACAGTAACATCTGAACATAAACCTACCATGTCTTCTAAAGATCCGGCTGACAGTCTCACATACATGCTGCTGTATCTTGGCTGCTCGAATGGAAAAACTACCCTGAAAACAACCACCACCCCAAAATAAGGAGCACTTAAGTATATTCCAATACAGAAGACATCAACATATGAATCAAATGACCATAACAAACTACAATGAGCACTGTATACAACATAATGTCCTTATTCTTTCCACACATAACATTCCCATTATACACTGATTACTAGTTAAAAAGTGCAATGGAAAGAAGGAAACAAAACACATTTAGAACAATCATTTTTAAGTGTTTTAGAATAAGAAGAGAATCTTGACTGCAGCCATTAAACGGGATTGTCTGACAGTGTAGAAATGGCTGTTGCCCCGAACCAAAATATTTTACTGACACTTAGATGTGAGTATCATGACTATTATAATAGCTAAGAGTAAGAAGCAATCATATGCACACAGGTTTGTGGCCATTTGCTGCCATAGCGAAATTTAGTTTAATTCTTCACTAAGTATGTGAAACTCAAATGGGGAGCAGGATATGAATTAGATTGGAGATATCAGACTAATGGTATTAAATTATCAGTTTAGAAAGGGACGCTAAGCACTGACGTAAAACATTATGAAGTACAGTTTTGAGCTGAGTCACATCTACATTTTCTTGGTTGGAGTTATTAAAAATCAATTTGAAACTGACCTTTAGCATGTCGCTGTCATAGGTGTAATCCATTGCCGGAGAGACGCGTTGTGAAAATATCTGACCCATCATAGTCCGGTAAGCTTTCCCATCTACATTTGCTAAAGTATGATGAAGCACTTCATGAAGTTCCGATTCCTCCATCTGGGGTGGCGGGAGACGTTCACTTTTTAACAGCTCCACAGCGGTTGGTCGTTCTGCAGGATTATGGTCCAACAACCAAGTAATAACTGATCTCTACAAATTAAACCAAAATATATTACTAAATTAACTACTATTAAAAACATCTCATGGGATGAATACCTCAGTAAGCATTATCAGTTACATTATCATGTCAGTAAGATACTCATGTATCGAAAAGTTTAGATATTATTTGAATCTTGTGAGAAAAATTATTTTTTCCTCACTAGTTCTGAATAGCTTTAACTGGGATATCAACAGAGTAAGAATACTATTATCCCTAAAAATTTATCCTCCCCCAGGCAAGACTCTTGGGATGCTGTGTAATAATTTCATAACAGACACAAAATAATGCAAAAATTCAATATAATGTAAAGTAAGATACTAAATACTATTAATTTATAGAAGATATACAGGTAAAAAACATGCAATAAGGATTTATAAAATACAGCTACAAAAGCAGGAATCTTACTGGTTAATGAAGATTCCATTTGTTGGCTATTTGGTATAACTTCAAGTATTGGGATTCTTTTAGTAAACTGCTGAAAAAAAATAAATAGGGATGGTTTCCCTAGCCTCTGTTTGCCAGAAGCTGGGAATAGGCAACAGGGGATGGATCACTATATGATTATGTGTTCTGGTCATTCTCTCTGAACCACCTGGCACTGGCCACTGTCAGAAGACAGGATACTGGGCTAGATGGACCTTTGGTCTGACCCAGTATGGCCATTCTGATGTTCTTATGATGCTCTAACAAAGAGCCATATCACTGTTCAGCAGGGCAAAGCAGCCAGAAAGCTGGTGTTACTGGCTACCCAAGGACTCTCCTAATGTAAAGAAAATCTCCAGATGGTGTACAGAAAAGTATGGTATCTCTGCAGCACCCCACTCCTGCCCCATGGAGTAGGGACATGGTTGAGAGAAATTAGCTATAAAATAACCTAAGATAGCATTTGAATCCATTAGGCTCCAGCTGTCCCCAGCTGCCAGAGTGAGCTCCTGGTGGCCATTGCCCATGGACACAACTTATAGCTATCATTTCACCTTATAAATCTTTTTTTCTACCATACATCCCACTATGTTTGAAACAAAGAGTTTTCAAAGGATTAAATTAATTGCTGTACAGTGTAGCTTCAATTTGTTTGAGCCTAGAGTCACAATAGTCCTTCAGAGTTTAAAAGGTACGCCGACGAACTCTGCAGTTTGTTAATCCATTATGACTGCACTCAGGAACTTTGTGTTTGAAATATATTTCAATGTCAATTGTATTAATTGCTTTAGCCTTTTGAGTTTTCTTTTTTACTTTGTTCCAGTGTCATGTGATGACTTGGCAGATCTTACTAATTTAAAATGAAGTGAAAAAATAATCATTAACATTTCTTAACAGAGAACACCTAATGATTAAAATGTCTATAAAATTACCTGCTTTTCATGTTGCACTTCATCAAAATCTTTTGGAAATTCAATAGGAGACTAAAAAAGAGAAATATATTTGAATTAGAATAAGGAAGCAAACCTTATTAACACAGGTATATATCAGAAACAGTAAGTCTAGATATTTTTATTACTCAAAGCAAAAAAAATTGAGTTAGCTGTTATAGTTAAAATTGCCAAGACAGTGTTCTATTATTATTCATAAGCATGTATATGATGCTTTGTAACACACAGAATAAGAGTTTACAAGGTACAACCATAGTCTCATACCCTCTGTGTGACAAGCTGCTAGGTGTGAACCAGGAAGGACTGATTGACCTCTTGATTTAAAAGCTTGAGCCACTGATTCTTGTGCTTCCATTAACCTAGAGGCAACAGTTTACTCAAACCAAAAAACAGTCCTGTCACTAGAAGGGGACAAATCCCACAATAAGTTAATGTGGTTTATACAGAAAACCCCAATTTTCTTCATGTGACAATTATGCATTTTCCTCCCTTTAGCTTACTATAAAAAAAACTTTCAAACATTTGGCTGCAATATAAAGCATATTGTTAATATTTTGCATACTTTTTCCTTCTCTATTACTCAGTAAAATATTTGATGAAGACCCTCCCCTTCAATGTCCCCAGCCCCCAATATTTATACATACTCGTCTTAGTTGGCTGAGAACAAAGATCCTTTCTGATGCAGTACTCATGGGACGGTAGGACATCTCAAAGAATATTATACCCAGACTGAAAAGGTCAACTTTCTAGGGAAATAAAAATCAAGTAAGTAGTAAACCTAACTGCAAGAGAAGTGTCTCTGATCTATGGTGATAGTAACTTAGCAGCAGACAAAAATGAACACATTTTCCATTCTATTCTAAGTACTTATATGGCCTCCATTACTACAGTATCTGCTTCACAATCTTTAATGGACTTTATCCTCACCACAGTCTCATGAGGTAGGTAGGAAGTACATTTTATTTTGAAAACATTTCTATTTTAGAAAATATTCTGTTTATACATGGCACCAAATATTTCTTCTCTTGAACCACACTTGTATGAAAACAGGATCTTTTTTTATTTAAGAATTTATCTACTCTTGATACTTGTTCTCCATCTTAAGTATCTAGAAGGAATCATAGAATCATTGAATATTAGGGTTGGAAGAGACCTCAGGAGGTCATCTCGTCCAATCTCCTGTTCAACGTAGGACTAATACCAGCTAAGTCATCCCAGCCAGAGCTTTGTCAAGCCAGGCCTTAAAAACTTCTAAGGATGGAGATTCCACCACCTCCCTAGGTAACCCATTCCAGTGCTTCACCACCCTCCTAGTGAAATAGTGTTTCCTAATATCCAACCTAGAAGGAGCTGCATCTTGTCTGCCTTTGCAGGAAGGCTCTTCTGCACTCTGAGAAGGACTTAGTTGCCCTCCCTCAAAAGAAAACGTCTGCTTTTTTTGTTCTCTTTTGATGTCACTTTGTGTACAATTACACTGCTGCAGTCTATTTTTACCCAATCCTATTAGCAATTATATTTTCACTTTCTCAGGCTAGTGGTTTGCCTATTCTTTAGCCTCATCATACATTCTCATAGTTTAGTCCTACTAAGTGAGTGATTAAAGTAGGCAAAGGACACCGTGCAAACCCATTTTTGGACATATATATATCAAGTCTAAAATGGAATTATGGGAAAGATATATTTCACTGAAACCCATTTTGGTAATGAAGCATTTTCTAACTAGCATGACTAAAACTACAGACCACATCTCAAGATGGACCAGTCATCTGCAGTCTCATTGATTCCAGCAAAAGTTGCAGCACCACTCAGAAACTAGCCCTATAAAAGTTAGACGATTTCAACAAGTATTTTGGGGCTGCTTTTAAGAGATGATTTTTCACCACAATACATTATTAGCCCCCCTCCCATCTCCCTTTTTTTTTTGGAATATTGATAAACAGTCTTTCTTAATTTTTGAGGATTTTCCTTAATGAAAATATATCAGTTGATAACATTGGCCAAATTTTGGGCAATGAGTCTATTTTGTCAAGCTTTTACAAAACCTAAGACAAAGAAATGTTTCCATGAATTGTTTAATTTAAATATAAATACAATTTTTGACCAAATAAATACTCTCCTGCTGTGTTTTAAATGCAAATGTAACAGCAGTGCGTCCTACTGCTTGTGAAACCAAGTCAAACATATGGTAAAATGGTTAAAAACAAGTCAAACTGGCCAATCTGTGTTTATTGTCTAACCCGAGAGAAATGCAAAAAAGTAAACAAACAAATATCGGACTCTAAAAATGCCTATGTAGTGCACACTGCCAGCAATGCCACAAACCTGGGAGTTTCAAATACCAAGTGGCATTGATCATTATCGGATACTGATGCATTAGGTCCAGAAAAACCATAATCATCTGTAGTTATGCACTGAAATCATGGGGTTTTAACTGTTTGTGTGTAGATAACCTGACACATGAATGTCCATCTTTATTTAAATTTTCTAGTTTAGCAGAAAAAAATACATGCCAGAAAATCCTACAACACTAGGAGTCTAGTAGATCAGTAAGTTGGGACCATTTTACCTCACTGAGAATCCCCCTGCCCCCTCCCCCAATATAAACTTCATCCTAACACTTGAGGGAGGTGTTACAATATACAGAATTATCTTTTCTGTTTAAGAATCTGTATTGTTAGAAGATTAATGCTAATACTGCTATAGGTGCATAGCGACTCAACTACACATCAAAAAACAAAACAAAAACACCACACCCCTGTGGCAACCAGTCTCAGCCAGGTCAACTGACTTGGGCTCATCGGGCTCATGTGTGGGGCTTAAAAAAGCAGTTTAGCTGTTCAGCCTCAGGCTGAAGCTCAGGCTCTGAGACTCTCCTGCCTCACAGGGTCTTGGAGCCCAGGCTCCAGCCCAAGTGGGAACACCTACAATGCTATATTTAGCCCCATAGCGTGAGCGTGAGTCAGTTGACCTCGGCTCTGAGACTCATTGCTATGGGTTTTTTTCTGCTGTATACATATATCCACAGTGGCTGGCGAGGTTCAGTTTTCAGCCTCAAAGTAAATTTTATTTAGCGGATGAAAATGGTTTTGGCAAAAACGGAGGGAAGGGAGAGATTCCAGAGGACTGGAAAAGGGCAAATATAGTGCCCATCTATAAAAAGGGAAATAAGGACAACCCAGGGAATTACAGATCAGTCAGTTTAACTTCAGTACCTGGAAAGATAATGGAGCAAATAATTAAGCAATCAATTTGTGAACACCTAAAAGATAATAAGGTGATAAGTAACGTTGAGAGTGGATTTGTCAAGAACAAATCATGTCAAACCAACCTAATATCCTTCTCTGACAGATTAACAAGCCTTGTGAATGGAGGGAAGTGGTAGATGTGGTATATCTTCACCGTAGTAAGGTTTTTGATACTGTCTCACATGACCTTCTCATAAACAAACTAGGGAAATGCAATCTAGCTGGAGCTACCTAGATGGTTGCGTAACTAGTTGGAAAACCATTCCCAGAGAGCAATCAGTGGTTCACAGTCAAGCTGGAAGGGCACATTGAATGGGATACTGCAGGGATCAGTTCTGTGCCCAGTTCTGTTCAATATCTTCATCAATGATTTAGATAATGGTATAGAGAGTACATTGATAAAGTCTGCGGACAATACCAAGCTGGGAGGGATTGCAAGTGATTTGGAGGATAGGATTAAAATTCAAAATGATCTGGACAAACTGGAGAAATGGTCTGAAGTAAATAGGATGAAATTCAATAAGGACAAATGCAAAGTATTCCACTTAGGAGTACATAGAAAATGGGAAATGACTGCCTAAGAAGGAGCCCTGCGGAAAGGGATCTGGGGGTCATAGTGGACCACAAGCTAAATATAAGTCAACAGTGTAACACTGTTGCAAAAAAAAAGCAGCCATCAATTCTGGGATGTATTAGCAGGAGTTTTTAAACCAAGACATGGGAAGTACTTCTTCCGCGCTACTCTGATTAGGCCTCAATGGGAGTGCTGTGTCCAGTTCTGGGCACCACATTTCAGGAAAGATGTGGACAAATTGGAGAAATTCCAGAGAAGAGCAACAAAAATGATTAAAGGTCTAGAAAACATGACTTATGAGGGAAGGTTGAAAAAACTGGGTTTGTCTAGTCTGGAGATGAGAAGGCTGAGTGAGGACATGATAACAGTTTTTAAGTACACAAAAGGCTGTTATAAGGAGCAGAGAGAAAAATTATTCTCTTTAACCTCTGAAGTTAGAACAAGAAGCAATGGGCTTAAATTGCAGCAAGAACGGTTTAGATTGGACATTAGGAAAAACTTGCTAATTGTCAGGGTGGTAAAGCATTGGAATAAATTGCCCAGGGTGGTTGTGGAATCTCCATCATTGGATATTTTTATGAGTAGGTTATACAAACACCTGTCAGGGATGGTCTAGATAATAATTAGTCCTGGCATGAGTGCAAGGGACTGGATTAGCTGACCCCTTAAGGTCCCTTCTAATCCCACGATTCTATGATTCTCTGCAGTAACTTGAGTGAAAACAGAAAATAACTGAAATTCTGTTAACTGTGAATTTTGCAGAAAATATATGAAATAATGCAAGATTTTTGACTGACAAACTTTAAACAAACAAACGGAAATGCAACATAGATTGAAATTTAGCAAGCAAATTTAACAATATAAAACTGTTATTTCTGTAGTCAACAAACAAGTGATAACAAATCTTACTTCTAAAGAGAGAAGAATGTTTTTGAAGTGTCCCTAACTTTGACTAGTGTCTTGATTTTATTAATATAATGAGCTTACCCAACTAATCACATTAAAAATGGGTACTGTGTACATATTTTAAAATTACTGTATATTAAGGACCTGTGGCATTTTAAGCCTTTACATTTAAATCACTGGATAGTCCATGGATGGTCAGATCATCATACATTATGCAACTCAAATAGACACCTCTATTGCTATTCTCTCAAAATGCCCTTGTATTAAGTCCTATTAATATTACCTGATTATATGAAGATTTAGTATTTCCTTGGACTTCAGGGCTCACATATAGTGCAGTGCCAACCATCCCTGTCAAATTATCTGTATGGATATAAAAGAGTTACTAGTTTCACGGAACCTGCAAGTGGAATACAGCATCTAATGGCTAAGAAAATGTAGCTTTTTTTTTTTTTAAACTCTTCTTTAAATGGGAATTCAGTCTTTGTGAAAGTTGAGGAGTGAAATATCCTACATATTTATAGACAAAACAGGCATAACTTGGACATGTCTCCTTTCTGTATGCCAATCACCTTGTCTTTATAGGATTCCATTATGACACAGTATGTTAATACATCCCTACCCAGATATAAAACGATCGTGGGGAGCCAAAAATCCCTACTGCATTATAGGTGAAACGCTGTTATATTGGGGTAGCGGTGGCAGGGCTGCAGTGGTGATTTAAAGGGCCCGGGGCTCCTACTGCGGGGAGCCCCAAGCCCTTTAAATAGCCATCAGAGCCCCGCTGCCACAGCCCCAGGGTAGCGGCAGCAGGGCTCCAGCGGTGGTTTAAAGGGCCCAGGGCTCCCCGCAACAGCCAGAGCCCTGGACCCTTTAAAATGCTGCCGGAGCCCCACTGCTACTGCGCTATATGCGAACCCGTGTTATATCAGGTCGCGTTATAGCGGGGTAGAGGTGTACTAAGACTAAAGTCACAACCAAATTTAATTCTCATTATATTCATCCTCAACATAGTTGCAAGGTAGATCAAATGAGAAAGTATAAAGAGTACCACCCCCACCCCCACACACAGACACACTCTGTGGAGGTTTGTACCACTGAAGTCTTGCAAAAGTCCTGCATGGGTGGGGGAAGGGTGGGAGAAAGTATAGGCAGAGTGTCCACATAGGAATCTCTGCAACTCATGCAGGTCAGAGATGGGATCTGCCCTGACCTATAGAGTTAGGTTAAGAGAGAGTGAATTTACTTTTACGTAGATCAAGTGGCAATGACCTCCTGGCAAAGAGGGTATAGAAGGAGAGCAGCTGCTATTCCAGCTCATAACATGGAGTAGAGACAGACATCCCTGCCCAAAGCCAGATGATTTGGATAATATATAGACACACACACACACTTTTTTTTGTGGTGCAAAATGAAATAAATAAATTAAACCTGAATATAGAAAGGGCCTTTTGTTTTGCATAGGAGAGGGGCGGATTTCACTCCATTTGAGTACAGAAAGCAAGACTGTTGGATGTACAATTTTTCTTGGCATCAGTTAGAGTAAACAATATTTTTTGCACTTACCTGAAGGGTCAGATTTGGCCAGATGGCTTCCTGACTGATCTTCTCCTTGTTTAGTGTCTGCCTGAAACAGAAAAGTAAACACACACAAAGGTCAGATATTTTATAATTTTCATGAGTGCAATGAATATAGTGACTTAACTAAAAAGACTTCTTCAGAATAAAGCATTTTCATCATTTATTAGCCTGTATTCCCAAATATAAATACAAGTCTGTAACTTTTGGCACCTACGTTTAAAATGTTTGGCTTAAACTTCTAAAGATCAACTACTACAATTCTAGACAACACTTCAACCAGTTAATGAGTGTGAAATGCATTTAACCCTTTGGCATATGTATGTGTAAATACAGAAAATGCTTTTATACAATTTATAATCCTACACTAGGATATGCAATAGTGAAATGATAAAGGAATTATGGACTGCACATTTAAATCTGCTGAACAACATTAGGTTTTATTGACATTTTTCCTTTACATGTTACTCCTGTACCAAATTAAAATTATTTCATTTGCTTTCTGTAATGGCCTAGATGTGTGTTGCAAAGCTTAATTTTATGTAATACTTACTGCATATGCTGGGTGATCTGTAGCTAAACCAAAATCACCAATTTTCACATGATCATCAAAATCTAAAAAAATGTTCACCGGCTTCAAATCTCTGTGAATCATTCCCTGTTAACACAGTGAAAAAAAAAAAGTTTGAATCAGAATGGCTGAGAGAAAAATTCCTTCCAGACTATAAAACAGTATTGGAAAGGGATCCCCTTTTTGGTTCTGTATAGAGTACCAACCCATTCCACTAATTCATCAGTGATTGATACTGGGAAAATATTTCAAGGTGTTAAAAACAGCCAAAAATAATTTTAAGTGACAATATATACCCAATAAGGTACTTTAAAACTAACTAAATTGTGGTAACAATAAAACAAGTCTAGAGCAATTTAAAAACACCAATGCAGGTTTATGATGCACTATTCCAGAACCTTATAAAACTGAGTGTGAAACAAGAAAAATCGTTGTATATATTTGACAGTTGCTAACAAGAGGAGATATTGTAACGTTTACTAACCTTCTCATGTATGTAAGCTAATCCATCCAAAATTTCTCGGAAAAGTCTCCAAAGTCGACTAGTATCTTCATACAATCCCTGGTCAATAGTGTCCCGTAATGTGCTCTTTTCGCAATACTCCATCTTCAGTCACAAGGAAAGAGAGAGATGTTTGTAGTTAAGAAAAAAAATTGTCAGAAGATTTCCACTGTCAATATGTTAATACTCAGCTCTGTACTACAACCAAACACAGTCAAGAGCAACTTGTAAACACCCTATCTCCATAACTGTGATGTCCAACAATTTGGAATTTTCTGTGAGAAGTATTTCTACTAGAAAAAAACTGTATTGTCATCGATGGATATTATCACAACTTCCGTCATTCCTGTACTAACAAACACTTAAAAACCAACTCCTCCCTGACTCTAATTTAAAAACACAAAAAACACCCAGTGGAACTCTAGTCTAGAAAAAAATGCTAGTTTAAAATGGCTTTTAAAATATTTCTGGGTTGATTTTGCTTAGGTCTTTAACTGCTTGTATTAAAACAGCATATATATGTAAATACACGCAGGAATTGCCATACCAGAGAAGACCAGAAGTCTTATGTTGACAGGTTCGATGTATTTCACATTCTTTTTTTCATAACAAGAATATACATATTAATTGGCCAAACCTTTTTAAAAAACATCCTAGTTTTATATACTAAAGAAACCTTAATCTTCAGAGTTTCATTTCAGCAATCTGATTCTATTTGGTTACTTGTCCAGCTACACAGAGAAAGCAATTAATTTGTGTTTACACAATGTATGGTTTATCTAATAACCTTGCTATTCTCCATAACCAAACATCACCCATATCAGATGTCTAACCTGAATGAACAGACAGTGTACTGTCTGAACCACTGAAGTGGATTCTTCTTTACTGTGACTATTCTTTTGATGGCATTCTTCATCCTACACCACAGAAACAAACAAACAAACAGTTAAGCTAATACAGAGAGGTCCAGTTCCTTAATCATCAAATCATTTTCAGATGACCAGAATACGTTCTTGATTGTGACTTTCTGTGGCTGAATTGTGAGCATAGTAAGACAGGAAGAAGTGTCGTACCTTATCTACCCATTAACACTGCTTCATTTTCAAAATATTAATGAATATTCTTATCATTACCAAGTAATAGAGAAAGGGTACACAGTGGAATATCTGTATTTAATCTGAACCTCAAACTACCTTTGTGGAAAAAAAGCATGGGTAATATACTTAGAAAAGTAAAATGTTACCATACAGTTCAGTGAACTATTACAAAATCCAACAAAAAGTCTATTCTTTAGTGATCAAAATGCATTGCACTGGAGTTTGTGTTTTTAACCCATATCAAAGTTAGTGACTGAAAGCTATATTGATACAAGCTGTCCACAGTGCCAAAAGAGCACAAATAGAAGGAGGAAAGATAAATTTAAGGTCAAATATCTTGTCAACCACTAGAACTAAAGACATATGCCGTCTGCTACAAAATAACTGGGAACATCAGCTTTTTAATGATTCTCCAGTGATATGTTGTAATGAGTTCATGCAGCAAGTGGTAAGGGGTTGGATCTTAAAAAAAATAGATCACATTATTCTGATTAATATCCTCTTTCCCCCCATTTCAATTGTTAAATTAAGAACTATTAGAACTATAATAGCAGCAAAGAATCCTGTGGCACCTTATAGACTAACAGACGTTTTAGAGCATGAGCTTTCGTGGGTGAATACCCACTTCATCAGATGCATGTAGTGGATATTTCCAGGGCCAGGTATATATATGCAGGCAAGCTAGAGCTAACAAGGTTAGTTCAATCAGGGAGGACGAGGCCCTGTTCTAGCAGTTGAGGTGTGAAAACCAAGGGAGGAGAAACTGGTTTTGTAGTTGGCAAGCCATTCACAGTCTTTGTTTAATCCTGAGCTGATGGTGTCAAATTTGCAGATGAACTGAAGCTCAGCAGTTTCTCTTTGAAGTCTGGTCCTGAAGTTTTTTTGCTGCAGGATGGCCACCTTAAGGTCTGCTATAGTGTGGCCAGGGAGGTTGAAGTGTTCTCCTACAGGTTTTTGTATATTGCCATTCCTAATATCTGATTTATGTCTATTTATCCTTTTCCGTAGAGACTGTCCAGTTTGGCCAACGTACATAGCAGAGGGGCATTGCTGGCATATGATGGCGTATATTACATTGGTGGACGTGCAGGTGAATGAATCGGTGATGGTGTGGCTGATCTGGTTAGGTCCTGTGATGGTGTTGCTGGTGTAGATATGTGGGCAGAGTTGGCATCAAGGTTTGTTGCATGGATTGGTTCCTGAGCTAGAGTTACTATGGTGCAGTGTGCAGTTACTGGTGAGAATATGTTGAAGGTTGGCAGGTTGTCTGTGGGCGAGGACTGGCCTGCCACCCAAGGCCTGTGAAAATGTGGGATCATTGTCCAGGATGGGTTGTAGATCCCTGATGATGCGTTGGAGGGGTTTTAGCTGGGGACTGTATGTGATGGCCAGTGGAGTCCTGTTGGTTTTTTTTTTTGGGTTTGTCTTGCAGTAGGAGGCTTCTGGGTACACGTCTGGCTCTGTTGATCTGTTTCCTTATTTCCTCGTGCGGGTATTGTAGTTTTGAGAATGCTTGGTGGAGATTTTGCAGGTGTTGGTCTCTGTCTGAGGGGTTAAAGTAGATGCGGTTGTACCTCAGTACTTGGCTGTAGACAATGGATCGTGTGATGTGCCCAGGATGGAAGCTGGAGGCATGAAGGTAGGCATAGCGGTCGGTAGGTTTTCAGTATAGGATGGTGTTAATGTGACCATCACTTATTTGCACCGTGGTGTCTAGGAAGTGGACCTCCCGTGTAGATTGGTCCAGGCTGAGGTTGATGGTGGGGTGGAAGCTGTTGAAATTGTGGTGGAATTTTTCCAGAGTCTCCTTCCCATGGGTCCAGATGATGAAGATGTCATCAATGTAGCGCAGGTAGAGAAGGGGCGTGAGTGGACGAGAGCTGAGGAAGCATTGTTCCAGGTCAGCCATAAAAATATTGGCATATTGTGGGGCCATGTGGGTGCCCATAGTGGTGCTACTGATCTGGAGATATATATTGTCATCAAATTTGAAATAGTTGTGTGTGAGGATAAAGGCACAGAGCTCAGCAGCCAGTTGTGCTGTGGCATCATCAGGGATACTGTTCCTGACAGCTGGTATTCCATCTGTGTGTGGGATGTTTGTGTAGAGAGCCTCTACCTCCATGGTGGCTAGGATGGTGTTTTCTGGAAGGTCACCAATGCATTGTAGTTTCCTCAGGAAATCAGTGGTGTCACGGAGATAGCTGGGAGTGCTGGTGGCATAGGATCTGAGTAGAGAGTCCACTTATCCAGACAGTCCTTCAGTGAGAGTGCCAATGCCCAAGATGATGGGGCATCCAGGATTTCCGGGTTTGTGGATCTTGGGCAGTAGATAGAATAACCCTGGTCGGGGCTCTAAGGGTATGTTGATTTGTTCTGGTGTTAGTGTAGGGAGTGTCCTGAGTAGATGGTGCAGTTTCTTAGTGTATTCCTCAGTGGGATCTGAGGGAAGTGGCCTGTAGAATTTGGTGTTGGAGAGCTGTCTGGCAGCCTCCTTTTGGTAGTCAGATCTGTTCATGATGACAACAGCACCTCCTTTATCTGCCTCTTTGATGATAATGTCAGGGTGGTTTCTGAGGCTGTGGATGGTATTGCGTTCTGCACGACTTAGGTTATGAGGCAAGCAACGTTGTTTTTCCACAATTTCTACCTGTGCACGTCGGCGGAAGCATTCAATGTATAGGTCCAGACTGTCATTTAGACCCTCAAGAGGAGTCCATGTGGAATTCTTCTTCTTGTGCTGTTGGTGGGAGGGTACCTGTGTATCAGTGTGCTGTTCAGTGTTGTCCTGAAAGTATTCTTTGAGTCGGAGATGGCGAAAGTAGGCTTCCAGATCGCCGCAGAACTGTATCATGTTGGTGGGGGTGGCAGGGCAGAAAGAGAGTCCCCGAGATAGGACAGACTTTTCTTCTGGGCTGAGTGTGTAGTTGAATAGATTGACGATATTGCTGGGTGGGTTGGGGGTACCACAGTAGTGGCCCCATGTGGCAGGTAGGAGCTAAAACCCCTCCAACGCATCATCAGGGATCTACAACCCATTCTGGACAATGATCTCACACTTGCACAGGCCTTGGGTGGCAGACCAGTCCTCGCCCACAGACAACCTGCCAACCTTCAACATATTCTCACCAGTAACTGCACACCGCACCATAGTAACTCTAGCTCAGGAACCAATCCATGCAACAAACCTCGATGCCAACTCTGCCCACATATCTATACCAGCGACACCATCACAGGACCTAACCAGATCAGCCACACCATCATCAATTCATTCACCTGCACGTCCACCAATGTAATATACGCCATCATATGCCAGCAATGCCCCTCTGCTATGTACATTGGCCAAACTGGGCAGTCTCTATGGAAAAGGATAAATAGACAAAAATCAGATATTAGGAATGGCAATATACAAAAACCTGTAGGAGAAAACACTTCAACCTCCCTGGCCACACTATAGCAGACCTTAAGGTGGCCATCCTGCAGCAAAAAAACTTCAGGACCAGACTTCAAAGAGAAACTGCTGAGCTTCAGTTCATCTGCAAATTTGACACCATCAGCTCAGGATTAAACAAAGACTGTGAATGGCTTGCCAACTACAAAACCAGTTTCTCCTCCCTTGGTTTTCACATCTCAACTGCTAGAACAGGGCCTCATCCTCCCTGATTGAACTAACCTTGTTAGCTCTAGCTTGCTTGCATATATATACCTGCCCCTGGAAATTTCCACTACATGTATCTGATGAAGTGGGTATTCACCCACAAAAGCTCATGCTCCAAAACGTCTGTTAGTCTATAAGGTGCCACAGGATTCTTTGCTGCTTTTACAGATCCAAACTAACACGGCTACCCCTCTGATACTAGAACTATAATAAAAATCTTTGATTTATATCATCTAAAAGCAGGTCAGCATCCTAGCTTTCAATTGATATAAAGCATTCATCTTTAATTTTGACATTCAGAGATCAGCTACTAAAATTTGATGAATACTAAAACTCCAAACTTTCAAGTACCTATGCTCATGAGTTTACAAATGAGTAGTCTCATTTAACTCAATGAAAATAGGAGTCCTGACTCTCAGTTTCCATCTATAAGCAAGAGACCATTTTATTATTGTTAAAATACACACTGGTTGTGTGTAGTCTATGCTTTCAGGGACGATCTCCAATGGTATCCCTATATATCGAAGAGCCAGATTGATCTGCGGATTGTAAATTTATATTCCTATCTCCAAATGTTACTTTATCCCCTTTGTTCTTCCAGTACTTAGTAATTTTATATTTACCAGAGTAGGACTTTTACTGTTTTCATCCTCATTATAAAAAATTATATCGCTTTCAGAATCTGCAGCTGGTCTGTTTAGGAAAAAAGAAAGAAGAAAAAGCAAACTTGTATTTGTGATGAATACATTTACCATCCCTTTTGCAAGGATATTAGTATGTTATATACTATAAACATAGAAAATTTGAGCTTAGCTATTACAGTCATGACAAAAAAAATGCACCCGAACTGTGTGCTTAAATGCAGCAAAAATATTTCTTGACAGATCATCATATCTCCAAGTTACTAAAAGGGAGACAAGTATTTCCAAACATATATTTTATTTCTGCACCTCTTAGGCAGATTTCACATATATATTTCAGAAATGTGTCTCCAGAAGATCAAGTCCTATCACTGCCAAAAAAAAATATAGTGGAGGAACACATCCCAGCTACTTTTCTTACTTGAGGTCAGATGATTTTATCGTGCTCTCACTCTCCTATTTGTCCTGCTACTTCCTGGCATCTGATTTGACTTTTCTGGAGCCACTTCTTTTTGTCTGTGCCCAACAAGTAGATTGTCTCTGATATAGGATAAAACTATTGTATGGCCTGATCCTGCAAACGCATCAAGGGGACTACTCATGCGAGTGACTTTATTCTCATTCATGCTTGCGGGATTAAGCACTTGGTTCTCCCTTTGCTTTTCTCTTCCAGTGTCTAATGCTGGCAGCACTGTTAATTTCTCCTGGACAGCATATCAGGCTTTTGTCAGGTAGGGAAAAAAATGTTCAATAGAGCAGGATTGAGCAATCTTATCTTCCAAAATAACCCCATTTATAAAAACGCTTAGAAGCTTAAGGCTGAACTTTCCATCCCTCCCTGCCCCCCCAATGCAAGCGGTCACTGATCTATTGTAAATTTTGCTCATCACGGCTATTTGGCTGCTGGCAAATAAAGTATTACACAAAACATTAAAATGTTCATTTGGAATAGCACATTATGGACGGAGGTGAAAGTAACTTAAAGGATTTACTAGTACTCCAGAGTCCTTGGGAGGGAGCGGGGCCTCAACCGGAAGAGTCGAGGCCTTTAAATCCCTGAGCGCTTTAAATCAGGATTCAAAGGGGCCAGGGCTGGGGCTGTAGAA
Source organism: Gopherus flavomarginatus (assembly GCF_025201925.1). Lineage (NCBI taxonomy): Eukaryota > Metazoa > Chordata > Testudines > Testudinidae > Gopherus > Gopherus flavomarginatus. Next base: position 100,414,371 of record NC_066621.1, read on the forward strand.
GCAGCAGCTGGGAGCCCTAGGCCCTTTAAATCACCCCTGGAGCTACCAGCTGCAGAGGCGGCTGGGAGCCTCAGGGGTGATTTAAAGGGCCCAGGGCTGCCGCTACCACAGCTGAGCCCTGGACACTTTAAATCACCATCGTAGGGGGCTCCTGGCTGCCACCGCTTCCTGGGGCCCCGGGCTCTGGCAGAGCTTTAAAGGGCCTGGGGCTCTGCTGCAGTAGTGGCAGCCGGGAGCCCCTGACCCTTTAAATCACCGCCAGAGCCCCGCTGCCGCTACCCCAGGCAGCAGTGGCAGCCCCAGGGCTCTGGCAGCAGGGCTCTGGCAGCAATTTAAAGGGCCTGAGGCTCCAGCTGCTGCTGGGATCTTTCAGGAGCTCCAACTGTTCCTTTAAATTGTCACCAGAGGAAGCTGATCTGCGCCAATATGGTGCACCGGCTCTTGCACCATACCAGGGCATACCAGCTTACTTTCACCTCTGATTATGGATAAATGTTATTTACCAAACAGACATGGGATGTAAAATAGATATCAGAATTTGGACTTGACAATTTTCTTCCTAATGCTAAAGCCTACTTACAAGAATGACTGTGAAAACACTCCTCCACCATCATCATCTTCATCACTGGACTCCTGATCAGCTCCACTAAATTTGGTGCTAGAAGATCTCTCACAAGAGGTGCTCCACTCAACTGAACTTGTCAAAACAGGAGGAGGGGCATTGGCTTCCACATCATCTGTTGATTCTTCTTCATTCTTCCCATTCAGATCTAACTTGGCAGATGTTTTTTTCCCTTCTGTAGTTTCTGATGTTGAGGTACTGGGAGGGGGTTTTTCATGTTTTTCTATCCAAGCATTGTAGTACCTCACAATATTTTCATGATTCAGACGAGAAAGTAATGTTACTTCACCTTTAATTCTCCGGAACTGCTTGCTGGCAGGATTTATGTGAATACGTTTCACAGCATAGTAGCAGCCATCGAGTTTGTTTTGTACCTGCGAATTAAAATAAATCTCACCTTACAGGACTGTTAGTTCATTCACAGTTGGAGCTCCTGAAAGGTGCCAGAGTGACAGGACTGAAGAAGTCCTCCATTTATCTGTGAAACAAATGCAACTGCAGTGTAAGCCTCCCCACACTGCCTCACCAGTATACCTCTATCCTGAGCCCAGGAACTAGAGCAGGAGTAGGCAACCTATGGCACACGTGTCAAAGGCGGCACACGAGCTGATTTTCAGTGGCACTCACACTCCCCAGGTCCTGGCGGGCTCTGCATTTTAATTAAATTTTAAATGAAGCTTCTTAAACATTTTTAAAACCTTATTTACTTCACATACAACAATAGTTTAGTTATATATTATAGATTTATAGAGAGAGACCTTCTAAAAACGTTAAAATGTATTACTGGCACATGAAACCTTAAATCAGAGTGAATAAATGAAGACTCGGCACACTACTGCTGAAAGGTTGCTGACCCCTGGACTAGAGCAAAAGTGTAGTTAGGCCTATTCAATTCTGGGCCTCTGCTTAGGGCTATCAGTAAGGATAACAATGCTCATGAGAGTTCCACGTATTTCAAAAATAAAATACCATAACATTTAATATATATTTCATGGAAAAATGCATACACAAGAATGGTTCTATAAAATGAAGGGGAATGACTTTCCATACTGAACCTTGATGACTGCTCCAAAAGCCCCTTTGCCAAGGAGCTGTAACTCTTCAAACTCAGTGTAGTAACGTGAAAATTGCCTCTGTGTTTCTGTGAAGAATGCAGCACTAGGTACGTGACTGCTGGCGATAACAGTCTCAATGTAATCTATTCCTGCTGAATCTGAAACAAAGGTAACAGTTGACCATAGTACAGAATGTGGAAAAAAGCAATGCAATGTTAACCAGTCATCAGAAGGAATAATGACACATACTTTAAAGAACCATGATCAAGTATGACAGGATGGCAGACTAAGACCTGGAAAGTAGGGCTCTCCTGTTAGGTTTTCCTAGGCTCAGGTACTAAAACCCTGCATTAAAGTTCAGGGTAAGTACTAATGAATCATGCCACTAGATAAGCACAATTAGCTCCAACAATAACAGAAAGGGTTTGGAAAAAAGTGTCTTTGGACTAGAGGAGGGAAATCCTAGGAACAGCCTTGCTCAGGAGAAAGTTTAGGCTAAGGTTTTACATTCTTTTATTGTTTCTGAATTACCAGTAAAGCCAGACTCCAGGAAGGGAGCTAGATTGGACACTAATTCAGGGTCAGTGTGTTCTGCTGAAGGTGGGGTACAGACTGAGCCAGTTCACATCAAGTAGCTACAAAACAAAGACACTGTGGTCTTTACCTTATAAAATATTCTATACAAATAAGCACAGGTTCTTGATATTCCTACAGCTCAAGCTACCTGCATGCACCTAATTTCACATATGCATTTGTGTTTACTTTCCCATCATTAATTACTTAATGCCAGGGTATAGCAAAAGAGACTGAATTCTTTACCATCTGGATTTTCTTCCACTACAGGTATTTTCATTTGTGGAGGATTTATAAAACTGTGTTGTAACAACTGCTGAGGACTCCATCTTTCCTTATCTTCCAAGCAAACACATCTAGAAACCAACCAGAAACAACTATTTTTTCACAAAACTATGTATTGGGCTCTAAACAGAGCTCCCCTACATTTTAGAAACATGAAGGGAAATACGACTACCACCGTTTTACAGATAGAGAATAGAGGCACAAAGAGACTAAGTGATTTGCCCAAGGTCACACAGGAAGGCTGTGGTGGAACATGGAACTGAATCCACATCTACAGAGTTCCAGGCTAATGCAGAAAGCCCTGGACCATCATTCTTCTATAGAATTATTACTAGTAAGACAGATGGATTTGGTTATACTGTTGAAGAAACCTGTTCCAGAAAACTTTATTTTAGAAGTTAGAAAAGGAAAAAAAATAAGACGGCAGAGAAAAGGAACAAAACGATGGACACATACTTTTTCAGAAAATCTTCAAAGTCAGCAGGTAAGTCATTAGGAATAGTGACCGGATATTCCCTGGTTACTTGTCCCTGGCTTAGAGAAAGCAGTAGCAGGCCCAGACGCCAGATATCTCCTTTTTTTCCAGGCTTGTTAGGCAGAGCATCCTCACTAAATCGAACTTTGGTTTGCTCAAAAACATCCTCCTTACAGATATCAGCTAGGCGCTTTGAAATGCTGTAGTCTGTCACTTTGATATTTCCTTCCGTATCTACCAGGATACTGGAAGCACACAGGACTTTGTGCACCACTGAATTACTGTGCAAGTAGTCAAGAGCAGACAAAAGTTGGGTTGCATAGTGGCGCAGCTGATCAATGGGAATCCGGACCTCTTTGCTCAGGTGTGTAGAAAGGCTAGATCCATTAATATGCTCCACTAAAATATCTACCACAATTGAATCATCATGCTCTTTAAGGATCATGGACATGTAACGTACTATGTTTGGGTGATTTAGCTTCATCAGTGAGCTGAACTCTGTTTCTGCACCCTGAATCTGTTTAAGAGAAACAAAATATAACATGCATTAACAAAATCTCACGTCATGAAAGTGGTATTAAAAAAGTACATTTTGAATAAGGACAAGTGAACTTGTATGCACAAGAGAAGAACCAAACTTCATACCAAGACCTAAATCAATTTTTTTGAGGTTTGAAAAAAATTTGGATAATTTCAGTAAGAGATGTTTTGTGTTCTCATGCTTCTGCACTTCCTGGCTTCTAAATTTAGATGGGAATGGAAGCATTGAAACATCAAAGGCTATTCTCTCAACAGCACCAACTTAAATCTTGCATAGTCAAGGGTTTAGCTCAACTTTCAATCAACATCCAAATATTTGGGTGCTACCTGAAGAAAAACTATCCTGGTGCCTTTTGAGGTGTACTCATTAGTAATTTTTAAATCAGAGTCTAACACAGAGTAACCCAAATAATACAAAGGCCCTGGGAGATGCCCAGATAACTTAGTATATTCAAAGGAGATGGCAAGCAGAGTGAAGCAATGTGTCCTGATGGGAACTGACTTTAAGCACACATTTTAGAATTAATGACCAGCTTACTCAGTGTAATTATACTGAATACACAGGATGTGACTCCTGGAAAGATTAAAGGAATACATAACCCTGAAATTCTGCTCCTGTAGTGTTTCTGGGAGTGGTAGGGTTTGCACCAGCTCTTTTTCCTGGCTCTTAGGGTCCCTTCCTCAAGCACCTCTGTTCTGCCTCTCCTTTATGGAGAATTGTTTATTCAAACCTAACTTATTCTGAAATGGGGTTGATGGACATGCCCTTAATTCAATAATAGGGTGTCAGATGTATAAGCTAGATAATAAAAATTATCTACTATAAATTAAGTTATAGCCTTTTATGTACTAAAAGATTCCCAAAATTCACTCACACTCCTTTGTGTCCCACATCTCTGTTTGAATACCTTGTCTCCACAAGGGAGTGCTATATATGAAATTCACAGTCCCAAATATTGTATTTTAAGTTACAATAGCACTTCTGTAATAAATCTGTTTCCACTTGCTCACCCTTTATAAAAAAAATCCCCCTTTGAGCTGAAATGTCACACTATTTGGTCTCAGCCCAATATTTGATTTGCAAGAGTTTCAAATCAAGGCAGAATTTTCCCCTAAAACTTCAAGCCAAAAGACTTAAATATGTTCTACTGAGCACGCACAGCAGCACATTTGTACCTAAAAATTTCAGCTTGAGAGCCCTATCCCAGTGTTAAGTGAGGACATCACAGTCCGGTACCAAAGACAACATTTTCTTCTGCTACAGAGCTGTGCCAGAGAAGCTCGAATTTCCCCTTCTCTAGATTTTTCCTTAATATTGTATTAACAGATTTTACGTACGTATTATAGAAAATATGCCTATGACCTCTGAACAAATCAACATCTCTGTTAGTGAATGATGTTCAAACACTGGAATTTTCAATCTCATCATCAGCGTCTCAGTTCAATATACAATGCTACACCGTATAACTGACAGCCAGAGCAAAAGCATGAAAAAAAAAATTCAAGCCAAATAGAAAATAAGTGTATTTAGTACCTGTTTTTTGCATTTATCAACTTTTTCCTTTTCTTGAGTTGTAAGAAATCTTCCCATTTTTTTCTGCCATTGAAGAACCCATTCATATACTAAGACAAAGTTGCCAGTATATATTTCCAAGGCATTGTAGACTGATTTTCCAAGCTGTTCATCCTTGTCTACACATAAAAAGAGGGAGAGAGAAAAACATAACTTCTTTCACTTCTAATTGGCCTGAAAGAGTTCCTACAAATGGTGAATAAACATTAAAATGTTTGCTTTTTAGTTAATTCGGTTCAATCTTAAAATATAAACCTAATCAAAATGAGAACAAAATTTGTAACTGAATTTGATATAAATTGCCTGCAAAATATCAGCTCCATTGAAATCAAATGATTGACAAAAAAAAAAAAATAACAATCAAACTACAGGAAAATGTACAACAAACTTTACATTAAAATGACATATGTTTTATGTAAGAATTTGAGGTTTCAGTAACCAAACATCCTTTTCCTCTGACCAAATGCTTAATTTTATATATAGTAGTTTAATCATGTGTCTTCAAAATGTACAATAAATAATGAAACTATGTTTGTTCACAGTAATATTTTCAACAGCAAATCCATTAAAGTGATATAGTGAGAGAGAATGCTGAAGAAGTTTGATGGTTAAATTCAGCAGAGTGTATAAAGCTCAGATGCTTATCTGAGCCTCCTAGCCTTGTCTACACTGAGATTTTTGTGAAACTCTCCTATTCATGCTGTAGTACCAGTGTTAACAATGGTGGGGGGCATCCTAGTATTGTCCAGCCCTACTATTATAATTGGTTTTAAGTATTTCATTAATAGCTGTAAAATTTTCAAATTTGGTAGCAATGTTTAACAAGCCTTCTATTTACAAATATAAAAAACAAATCCATTTATTTAGTATATTAGTCAAGTAAAGAATAACAATAAACACACTGAAATGTTTTCTCCCCTGGAAATGTTTATTCGAAGATCTAGATACATTTCACTTCAAATATCCCTAAAACAAATAAACAATATTCACTCAAGTAAAATCTCTCATTTCTCCCTCACACTCTTGACTGAGGCTCTCCATATCCCTATTGGAGCCCTTAGAACAACATCCTTCCCCTTCTCATCCCACCCTCCACACTTTACCCCTATTTACACTATTTAAAAGTCCCTTCAGCATGATTCCCTCCATGTGGCAAACACCTATCCACCCGATCCTCTTATGTGAGCAATGCATGCTTTTAAAAAGTAGTTTCAATTGCTGTTTTGCTCACCTATACATTTTCCTTTGTGAACAGTAAGCTGACCAGCACCACCAGTACTGAAGTTCAAAATTTCATAATTTCCAGGAGAATCTTCACTACTACATGCAGAATGTTGACGTTCTCGCCTGTAAATGTGAACAGTGTTATCTTCAGTTTGGAAATATATTACTAATACAATTGATACAGGTCTCAATCTTGTAAATGGATCAGGAGAAGCAGACCTTTGCACCCAGTGAGATACCCATTGATTTCAGTGAGACTGCATAAGAGCAAACATCTGCTTGCATAAATCCAACTGCAAGATCAGGATCTTAGTTGTAATTAGCTTATAGATAAGTTAACATATTGCAGTCAGGGCCGCCCGGGAGGGGGGGGCAAGAGGGGCAATTTGCCCCAGGCCCCGGGCTCCGCAGGGGCCCCCATGAGTTTTTCGGGGCCCCTGGAGCAGGGTCCTTCACTCGCTCCAGGGGGCCCGGAAAACTCTTGCGGGGCCAGGCCCTGGAGCTTCTTCCGCTCCCAGTCTTTGCCGGCGGGGGGGAGCGGAAGGACCCCCCACCAGTGAATTACCGCCGAAGCGGGACCTGCCGCTGAAGTGCAACCCGGTCTTCGGCGGTAATTCGGCGGCCGGGGGCCCTTCCGTTCCGGGACCACTGCCGAAGTGCCCCGAAGACCCGCGGCGGGGGCACCCCGCCGCCAAACAGGGCCAGCCCTAGACATTTTGCCGCGCAGGGGGAGCCCTGCCGCTTGCCAGTCCCGTGGCTCCGGTGGACCTCCCGCAGGCACGCCTGCGGATGCTCCACCGGAGCCGCGGGACCAGCGGACCCTCCGCAGGCACGCCTGCGGGAGGTCTACCGGAGCTGCCTGCCGCCGACGGCCCCAGGCCCCCGGAATCCTCTGGGTGGCCCTGATTGCAGTGGGTCTCTATACTTAGGCCCCAATTCAGCAAAGCATTTAAACTGATGCTTCCATGCTTAATACAGGCCTTAATGTTTCTGCAGCCTCTGACTGCAATTCTACTCTGAATATACCTGTAATCGATACTGTAGTTCTGAAAACAGTAAATGAACACACTCGATTTTGCTACATCTTCCAAAATATTTAAAAGAATATTTGAAAAAAATGGATTTAATTTTGCTAAATTCAATGCCATCTGCTGCAGCAGACTAGTCCCTAAATCTTAGATTTTATTCAAAAAAGGATTAGGTGTGGGCTAAATGTTTATAGAAATAGGTTTTTTAAAAGGAAATATTAAGTAACAGGTTTATTTTTTAATTAAGCATTGCCTGTTTCCCTGGAAACCCCAATAAAATGGCCTTTTGTTAACATGTTAGAACCCCCATATGAAACAGACCAACCTAGTTTCATTGTCTGAGCTGCATGAAGCAAAATAGTATATAGTATTTCTGTTGTGAAGAGGAAATTAGGTTATTAAAGATGAAATCATTTAAAAAACAATATCAAGTGTTACTGGAAACACAAGAATTAACTTCTTGCGTAGAGAATACAAATTGCCATTGTATACCGAACCAGCAATCACAGCAGTATTATTCCCCTCTAACCCCAGAGTGCCTGGCACTCGGTGTTTTTCAAAGTTAATATAAATATTGCTGTGTTTGCAGACACTCACACAGGACACTCAACAACGAGGCAGCCACCATCCAAAATCACTCAGATTATCTACATTTTAACAGGATCAGGAATTAAAGTTCCTGCACAGGTTTAATCAGCTTCAAAATTCTGTTAGCAAAAACACCAGCACACAGAAAGCCCTTTCCAAATAACAATCAGTGATACTTAGAGATGACAAAAATATAGGTTAGCACATGCAGGCCTGGTCCACACTACAGCGTTAAATCGATTTAAACGGCGTTAAATCAATTTAACGCTGTACCCGTCCACACTACAAGGCACTTTAAATCGATTTTAAGGGCTCTTAAAATCGATTTCTGTACTCCTCCCCAACGAGAGAAGTAACCCTAAAATCAATATTACTATATCGATTTAGGGTTAGTGTGGACGGAAATCGAAGTTACTAGTCTCATTCTTTTACTGAGCTACCCAGAGTGCACCACTCCGGAAATCGATGGTAGGCTAGGACTATGGACGCACACCACCGAATTAATGTGCCCTAGTGTGGACGCGTAAAATTGATTTTATAAAACCTGTTTTATAAAACCAGTTTTAATAATTTCGATTTTATGCTGTAGTGTAGACGTGGCCACAGTTAGCACAAAGGCTAGAAGCCTTTTGAAATGTTCAATTATGCAAAAGAAGGAAAAAACTAAATTAACAAGAGAGGTCCCCAAAGCATTTATGAAATAAACGTTGTATAAAAGAAGATTCTTCTGGTAGATGTACAGTAAATACTATTTATTACACAAAGAAATACACTGTCCTGTGAAAATAGAAAGTTAAATATATTGTACATGCCACTATATTAGATGATCTTTACATTATTTAAATAAATTGATTAAATTGCACAGTTGCTCCTTGATGAGATGTCTCTTGATTGAAAATATAAGGTACCTAAAACAATCAGAAGTGATAACACTTCCAGCCAAGAAAACCACACTGCTTCAGAAAAAAACAGTTATTTTGCAGGATGGTGCACTGAAAGCCATCTCAATAGATGGGACTTCCAAGAATAGCGCTTCAAATAGTCACTTAGATGTACTGCACATCAACTGCTAGAGTTTAGAACAGCACAGAATTAAGGACAGAACAGTCAGGGTACCTGACACTGTTGTATATTAACATCTCCTCAAGGCAGTTTCCCCTGGTCAAATAACAGCTTTTGCTTCTAACCTTATGAAGAGCCAAACACATGGGACAGCAATAGTTAGAGAGCAAGACTGAGCTCTTTGAACACTACCAATAACTAGGTGGTAAATTTTCAATTACATTTTGTATCCAAAGACTGCACATAATTGGAGGCTGGGATTAAAATGTCCAGAAGGTCCTAAGTGCCCAAGTCACTTTTGACAGTGGGATTTAAGCACTTTTTTGAGTTGTGAGCAATAGCATAAAAATGAGCAAGCACACTGCCAGGTCATTAATCTAGACACATTTTCCAATGGCAACATGATGTCCAACTCAAGACTAGGGTGACCAGATAGCAAGTGAGAAAAATCAGGACGGGGTGAGGGGATAATAGAAGCCCATATTAAAAAGAAAAACCTAAATATCAAATGAGACATTTGGTCACCCTACTCAAGACTTTCGTAGTTTTCATCATCTATCTAGGTATTTATACTGTCAGTCACCATGGTATCCAAGCACCTACATTTCAAAAGGATTTTAAGACTATCAGAGGCTGCAAGTTCCTTTTTAATTTAATTTAGAGAAACTGAACATGTGAGTGCTTCCATTTTGTCTTAAGAGGTAGTTAATGTCACTGAAGATTTATAACCAGACAGCAAACATGGCCTGGTCCAATTAAGATTTTTTTTTTTTAAACAAAAAGGGTCTATTATCGTTCTTCCCCATACATGACTATCATTAATCACACTATCAGAGGGGTAGCCGTGTTAGTCTGGATCTGTAAAAGCAGCAAAGAGTCTTGTGGCACCTTATAGACTAACGGACGTATTGGAGCATGAGCTTTCGTGAGTGAATACCCACTTCGTCGGATGCATGTAGTGGAAATTTCCAGGGGCAGGTATATATATGCAAGCAAGAAGCAGGCTAGAGATAATGAGGTTAGTTTAGTCAGGGAAGATGAGGCCCTCTTCTAGCATTTGAGGTGTGAAAACCAAGAGAGGAGAAACTGCTTTTGTAGTTGGCAAGTTGCAGTTAATCACACTATTCACAAACAAAGATTAAGCACATTGCTCACCACCTCCTTTCACTCCTTAAGTGAATATTTTTGACAAAGCGCTCCAAAATATTTGCAAAATAACCTGGATCCTATCACAACATATAGGAAATCTAGGGGTCTTTTGTTTCAGGCAGGTTACATGGCCAGCGATCATGTGGGCAGCAAAAGTGTCAGGTGGCACAATTAGCTTGCTAGGGATGGACATAAACTGAATATCCAGCCAGATCGCCTTTGGGCCTAGCCAGAGATTGATCTAAGTGGTGCTCCATCTGCAAGGAGGCAGTGATCCCTTTGGGATTTTCCATGGAGGAGGAGGAGTAATTTATGCATTTGGGGTTTTTTTATGATACAGAATACAATTACTACAAAACTGTTCAGCCTATTTATTGCCTCTGCACAGGTTTGTTTGTTTTTTTCTTAAACAAGAATACATAATCCTCTCTTTCCCATGTATTCCGCCCTCCTTCAAATGTAGTGTGTGGACATTTATTAACACTGGTAAACTTAAAAGAACCTAAAGTTTGTAACTTACACCTCAGACAAATTTAGAGACTAGTGTGTATATTTACTACTGTTCTTCATGAAATATAGGCCAAATCTGTTCAAGTATAGAACAATTTCCATCTACTGGTCAAGTAAAATCCAATCTGTTGTCAAAATACACTTTGACCGCAAGGTGTACAGTGATTGCTCATCAACAACCTTGCCTTGTTCAGGCTGATTATTAAGTACTACTCACTGCATTAAGCTGATCTTCAATCACACTATTATGTATTACACACAAAAATCTATGTTAAATCTATTTTTATGGCTGCACAATCAAGCACTTAGAAGTTTGGAAATGCAGGAATTAAGGTTGAGTGTGCATCTTTAATTTGGCCTCCTTGTGCCTAAGTATTACCATACAGGCTTTAATTACATGATCACACACTATTTTTAGTACAAGACCTCTGCCTCATTTGGTGAACAGGATGGATAGTGCTCAGTTAATGAACAGCTACTCAATATTTCCTTTTATCCTCTGTGTTCAATGTGTAGCCCAGGTCTTATTTACTGAACACTATTCAAACCCGGATTGGAAAACAGAGTTATATATTTTCTCATGGGCTTTTCTATGGCACCCATCACTAGAGTCCTTCACAAACATGAATTTATCTTAACAAAACTACTGTGAGGGGAGATGATGGCACAGAGAGATGAAGGTCAAAAGTATCCACTAATTTTGGGTGCTAATTTCAGGTGACTAGGACCTGATTTTTCAGAATATTTAGTATTATAAAGAACTTGACATGTTCATAGCACAGATCTCACTGATTTCAATTGCAGCTTTGAGTGCTCAGATCTTTGGTAAATGAGACCCCAGGGTATCAAGCTCGGCACCCAGAAAATAAGAAACACACAATTAATGATCACTTGGGAAAAGTAAGGTTTACGTGACTTGCCTACAACCATTGTGATAGGGTACTCTGAAGCTCTGTGGAATTGTGTAAGTTGGAAGAGGTTTTTTCTCTTTACCTTTAAGAAAATTCTGTATTTTATAGAAGCTTTGTGCTGCACATGGTATGATTAAATGCATAAATGTGATACAAATGGAGTATGAGAGAAACTCTCAGCTTGTCTTCCCTGCCGCAGGCTTTATGCCTACTTATGCTGTACCATTTTCCTGTTCTAGTTCTTTTTCACTTTCTTTGAAAATTAAACTAGTTCCAGAGAGTGCTGACACTTGGAAATTGGAGTTACCATGCCAACAATTAGTCAAAAGAAATGGGAATTAATTGCCCTGATTTGATTCTAGGGGTTGGAAGTGAATGGTTATGCCTGGTGAGGAAAGCAGGCTCTGGGCCAAACAGCACAGGGGACGAGCCAGAAAAAAACAGAACAGTTTTCCTGAATTTGTGAAGACTGGGTGGTTCAGAAAGAATGGGTACCTTGTGTGTCTGGTGAGGATGAATCTTCTGAACTGGAACTGCTAATTTATGAACTGAAGTCAGGATAGGCAGATGAAAGCCATTTATTGGAGCAGTTATGCGGTCAATTTAAATTCTGAAAGCTGCAGGCATTCAGAAGCCAGATACTGGGATGTTTAAACCTCATGAGCTGAGACTAAAGCTGGGAAGACTGCACATGGAATGCACTGGTAGTGAATCAATTAAAAATAAGTGTAAAGGGCTTTGCGCATGTCCTTTCCCAGTCTGAGGAAGAACGAATAAAATTTGTATTTAACCCTCAAGAAAGAAAACACATGCAACTGCTTTATTAAAGCTAGATCGACTGATCAACAGGTCTACAAGGCAGTCACAGGGGAACTTTGTGGACAAGGTCGCGACAGAATCCAATTCTTCAAGGCAGCATTCAACTACTCTTAACTATGAGACCATCCTTTCACTTCCTGCACACTCCCCTGCCTCATTCACTATACACCCTCCTACTTCTGGAACAAATGAGGCAGGGTCCTATAGACAACAGCCTTCTTTAGTACATAGCCCCAATTCATCCTTACAGCAGGTCCACCTTGTGCACTGAATGAAATCAGGGGTCCTGCAAAAAAATAGTATGTGGCCACATAATTAAAGACTGTATACTAATACATACACACAAGGAAAATTAATTAAGGTTGCACTAGCATTTCCTAATTTTTTGAGCGTTTGGGCTTTGCAACAGTAATATTCTCTTATCATATTTTGTGTGGTTTCCTGGGTTTTTAAAAAAGCAAACTGAAAAAAAAAAACAAATTTAATCATGTGGCCTTATATTGACATCCTTTCTATCCACTGCACACACCTCTGCCACTTCAGTTAATGCAGTAACTGATAGCTCTAATAAGTTACCCTCTACCTGGAGCAGCACAAGAGGGGGACTCAACACACCATTTCCACATAGGTTTTACAGATATTTGCTGACAACAAAGAGATGGTGAGATTCAGGAATCCTGAGTTCCATTCCGGGCTCTGGAGGGGCACATGTTCTAGTGGAAACAGACTCTTCTGCCATATCCCTTCCCCACCTATGGTTCATCATCCCAGTTTCCTGGCCCAGATAGTCCTAATCTGTCTCCTCCTACTCCCCTCCCAGGCTTCCAGTCCCAGTCTCCCTCCCTGAGCTCCAGTTTGTTGTTTCTTTACTGCATTCCCAACTCCTTGTCTCCGTCTCGCCACTTCCTGGCTTCTCTTCTCGGTCTCCTTGCCCAACCAGTCCCAGAATCTCCTTCCCCTACCTCTCAGTCCCACTTTCTCTTCTCCACTCCAGCCAGAGTCTCACTAAATTTATCACAATCTATTCTTTTCCTCTCCTGGCTCCAGCTGTTGTCACCTCTGCATTTATATCAGACAACATCTTCCTCTACACTGCCTAAGTCACAGCACAGCACAGAGAGCAGAAGAGAGAGACTCCCTACTTGCAGTTCCAGGATCTAGCTCCATCCTGGCCTGGAGCAGCAATTTCAAGGAGGTCCAGCACTGCTCCTGTAGTGCTGGGATGGAGGGAGCATGCTCAATTGCTCTGTAGGGATGGTATATGCATAGTCTGAACAGCACTAGGAGCTGTGAGAGGCTTTATGCCTAGTGAGGATGGAGTCTTCAGAGATTTTTAGCTCCTAAAATAAAAAATATATCTGAAGATTTTTCAAAGGCTTATAACTGCACCAAGTTTGGGCAGATTTTCACATGGAGGCAATAGACACATCCCTGACAGAGGCCACTCCCTGACAAATTTCAATTTCCTTCTCCAAAGCATGGGGCTAATAGAAGTTTTCAAAGAAAAGGTCACCAGACTTTAACTTTAGCAACACATCAGACTTTTCTCTAGCCTCATTCTCAGAAATGGCTGAACCATTCTGGCTGAAATTTTTGGGGATCTAAATGAGATAATATGACCAGTGAGTTTTCCCTTATGCTCTCTATACAGACTACTAGCATGAAGCACACTACTAGTGCTTAAGTAGTAATGACAACAGAGTTAATGGAAACCACTGTGCAGAGGCTTTCATTTATAAAGTCAGAAGAAGTGTTCAAATATTGATGCTGCACATAAAACTTCATAACAGTCAATCAATTCCTATCTACAAGTAGTTATGAATCATTACATATGTCCAGTGACAAAGCAATGCAGAATGAATTCTAAGCAGAAACTGGACAGTTTGGGATCACACAAATACGGCAATTTGTTGTTCTTGTTTTAAAGGAGGGATGCTCAAAGCAAAAGCCAAGAACTAAATGCAGCCTTAGTCCCCAGACTTCCTATCAATGCAAAGAGAAGATAAACCTGACCAACACCAGGTTTTCACTGACCCATCAGTAAGTCTGTAAAGCAATTTAAAGATTTAGTAGCACTAAGTAGTATTGCTGCTATTGCTGGTGAACTCACACAAGCAATCTTTATTCAGCAAGGGAGATTCCAAAACAAGCTACCCTGGCTTGTACACATTTACATTTGCTAAAATAATTATGTAAGATTTATATACAAATTACGTGCCCCCTCAGTGTTACAAAGTTTGGGTACCCTCAGTTCAAATCACAGCAGGAAAAACCCCCTACAGAAATGAAAAGCAGAATTCTGAAAATAAGTGCCACGCTACTCCCAAGATTACTGGTGTGCCACTGAGATGACTCCATAGAGCTGCTACAAACAGACTATGGGGAACTCTCAATGCACTGTTCCCCTTAGAACTTCATTAACAGACTTATGATTTAATTAGTGCTAGAAAGTTATTTTGCAAGGGACCAGCATGCACATTTCCCCTTGGAACACTACTACTGGCTGGCTGCTCCCTGGGCACTCGAGAAAGGTTGTGTTTAACAGTACTACCAAGTTATTCCTCCTAAGGGAGAGCTAACTAATTTACTGTGCTGATACTCATTTGCCCTATCAGATAAATACATCAGGTTATTCTATTTGGTACAGTTTAAAAAGAAATCCTAAAAACAATCATAAAAGTCCCATAAGAAACTGCTCACTTATAGTTAGGGCCTCACGGATTCTGCGATGCTGTAATGGCGGAATTTAAAATGGAATCCCCCCCATGCCTTGAAATCCACCTCCTGGTGTAAAATCTTAGCTTTCATTATTTAAAAATACGTTTCTAGCCCTTCATGGTGATGAGGATAACCATAAAAACACATGCTAAATGTAAGGGCATGTCTTTACGTACAGCGCGGCAGCTGCACAGCTGTGGTACTTTAGGCTATGTCTACACTGCCACTTTTGTCACTAAAACTTTTGTCGCTCAGGGTTGAGAAAAAACACACTTCTGAACAAGAAAAGTTTTAGCAACGAAAAGCATCAGTGTGGACACCGCTTTGTCAGCGGGACAAAGCTACCACCCCTGACTAGAGGTGGCTTTATTTTTGTTGCCAGGAGAGCTCTCTCCTGGCGACAAAGAGCAACCACATAGTGCACCTTACAACGGCATGGCTGCAGCAGCACAGCCACATCGTTGTAAGGTGCACATTGTAGAAACAGCCTTAGTGAAGATGTTCCTATGCCAACAGGAGAACTTCTCCTGTCAGCATAGGTAATCCACCTCCTTGAGATGCAGTAGTTATGTTGGCAGGAGAAGCTCTCCCACCAACACAGCGCTGTCTACATGGGGGGGTTAGATCAGTATAACTATGTTGCTCCGGGCTGTGGATTTTTCACACCCCTGAGCAACGTAGTTATACCGACATAGGTCTGTAGTGTAGACCTGGTCGTAGTCAATGTAATGACTGAATTTGCACAGGCAGTAAAAAATAGTTCAGAGGTGTGAACTGCCCCATTCACCTCATTGGTCTGTTAATGCTAAAACCCACAGATGACAATTTACATCATCATGTAACTAGATCACTGCTAGTCATTTTGGCAGAAACATTCAGCAAATGTAACTATCCTAAACCCAAACTGCCTCCACAGCTCCCAAGGCAGAAAATAGTAAAATAGCATGGAATTACTATACTATTATTAATTCTCATATTAAATATTTATATAATTAATACTTAAATATCAATGTTAATAGTCCATTAAAATTTAGGGATTTAAAATGTTATGGAGCTGCTGCGTAATTTCCAGTGTCAACACCAGAGTGCATGTACCAAAATTGACCTTCTAAAAGATTTTATGTCCAACTCACCATAGGTGTTGCTCATAGAAAAGAGAAGTTTATCTGGCTACACAGGTGCACATATTATGTCAGTATTTCTAACCAACATTTTAAAATACTTAATAAACTGCATAATTTTACAAGGACCTTAATTAAAACTGATACAGTCCTCAAATTAGGAATATGACAAAAAGTAATTAATTTCTCATTCTTATAGATAAAATTGTTCTTCTGAGATGGACTCGTGCAACAAATCCTATTCATCACAAGACAAGTATCTGAAGTAATATGAAACTGATGATAGTTTAAACTCATATCATAACAGCAACCACATGGGTCACCTGACAAAAATAACCACCTTAGCTGGGACAAAAGCAACTAGCAAATGAAGAAAATTTCAGTTAGTAAGATCTACAGTCCCCTTACAACAATATTTCCTGGAAATTTGTATTTGGACAGAATGTAAGGTTTCATTAACAAATAAAACCCCTACTCCTTCTTGTTGTGAAGACAACCTTCAAAAATTAAACTGGCAAACTATTTTGTGAATTCTGCAACAAGAAACTAACAATGGCACCAGGAGAGGTTTCAGATGTCCCTATTTATTTCCAACACATTAAGGAGAGTTGGAAAAAAAAGATCTATTTATTTTACATGAACAAGTAAAATATAAATGATACTGTGCCAAGTCAATACAGAAGATGCAGTTTATACACACACACAAATAAGAACAGCATGTATTATTGTGATTTCATATATCAAGGTCATTTGTCTTTTGCATAGCAGGCACAAATAAATCATCTTAGTACAGCCTAGTGAAACCTTATTAAAGAGAAGAAAAGACAATTTAGGAATATTTAAAAAGCTTTATGGAATATAATGGTGGTCAAATATGAATGAATGCCCACAGAAGAGGGTGGGCAGTGAAAGCATCACATGAGGAGATAGAGCCGGCACAAGTGGTTTTTTTATTAAAGATATCTTTAACTTTTGTGAAATATTTGTGGAGAAAATATTTTAAAAGGTGCATTAATCAAGGAGTGTGTAATAAAACTATCAAAGGAGGAAAAGAAAACACAAACCATAACTAACAAGAAGAGTGAAAGAAATATGATGAGCTACATGCTTTGTAGATAAGATACAAGTTAAAGCAACATGCAGATAAAGGGATGGGTAACAACCAGAAGCAAAGGAATAGAGCGGTAGAGTGAGTGTGTCTTGTTTGTTCCATATTTTTCAAACTTATCTTCGTCTTTTGTATTCCTGCATTTTTTAGATAGTGCACCAATCTTCCCATTGTTCATACGGAAAACAGTGGGTGCGCAGTTATTCACATGAACCTGCAGTAGCATCCTGAATCCTCTGTCTTTGCTGTGGGAATTGGGACAGAGCTCTGGTTCTACCACTACTTGAATCCACCAGCCACTCTCACCCAAGCAGCAAGGGAGACAATAGCATAACTGATACGGAGGCCATTTGAGCCTTATGCTGGAGCAGCAACTATGGAGACTAGAGATGGAGGAGGAGGAGGATTTCTTTTTGTTCTGATGTGAGAAACTCCATGGTACACAGGCAAACTGCTCAGGTTATCCATTAGAGGCAGGATTTGGGAATAGGAAATTCACACCTTATACTGTTCCAATCTGTCTGCTCTACTGGAAATATATTAGACTCCTTTAAGTAGTCTCAATTAGTATTGATTTGGTTTCAAGTGGAGGACCAGAAACCACATGAATCAGAACAAATTAATATATTTGCTGCTTTGTTCCAGTATCTCAAATCAATTGGAACCAGATAATTTTCACCTGGAACTGCCACTAGAATGCAGATTTAGGAAGACAGCACTGCATCAATTCACATTCAGAACGTTTTCCTCATAGCCACAAAGGACAGAAATATATATTTTTAATTTAAACTGATGGATAAGCCTCCCCCACACAAGAAAGTTTTCTACTTATCGCTATCATGTTAAGCACTCCCAATTTAAACAAAGCTTATAAATAGGCTTGGCAGAATTCAATTTTTGTAATTTCAACAAATAATATCAATGTTTATTTTCAAGCATTTTTTTCTAGATTTATTTATTTAAATTTTCAATTGCAGGAAATTATGGGGAAGAGATTAGACAATGGGGGGGTCAGAAAATAAATTACTTAGGGTATGTCTACACTAGGGGATTTTTCCGATTTTACATAAACCGGTTTTGTAAAACAGATTGTATAAAGTCGAGTGCACGCAGCCACACTAAGCACATTAATTCGGTGGTGTGCGTCCATGTACTGAGGCTAGCTAGCGTCGATTTCTGGAGCGTTGCACTGTGGGTAGCTATCCCATAGCTATCCCATAGTTCCCGCAGTCTCCCCCGCCCACTGGAATTCTGGGTTGAGATCCCAATGCATGATGGTGCAAAAACAGTGTCGCGGGTGATTCTGGGTAAATGTCGTCACTCAATCCTTCCTCCGTGAAAGCAATGGCAGACAATCATTTCACGCCCTTTTTCCCCTGGATTGCCCTGGCAGACGCCATAGCATGATAACCAAGGAGCTCATTTTGCCTTTTGTCACTGTCACCATGTGTGTACTGGATGCTGCTGACAGAGGCGGTACTGCAGTGCTACACAGCAGCATTCATTTGCCTTTGCAAGGTAGCAGAGATGGTTACCATACCTACTGCACCATCTGCCATTGTAAATTGGTGATGAGATGACGGTTATCAATCATTTTGTACCATCTGCTGCTGTCATGGGTGCTCCTGGCTGGCCTCGCTGAGGTCAGCTGGGGGCGCATGGACAAAAATGGGAATAACTCGCCCGGTCATTCCCTTCTTTATGTTTTGTCTAAAAATAGAGTCAGTCCTGCCTAGAATATGGGGCAAGTCTACTAGAGAGCCAGAGAGCACAGCCGCTCCGCGTCAGAGCCCCAGAGATCCCGCAGAAATGATGAGCTGCATGCCATTCTAGAGGGTGCCCCTGCAAAAACCCCACCCATTGCTTCCCTCCTCCCCCAACCCTCCTGGGCTACCGTGGCAGTGTCCCCCCATTTGTGTGATGAAGTAATAAAGAATGCAGGAATAAGAAACACTGACTTTTCAGCGAGATAAAATGAGGAGGAGGCAGACTCCAGCTGCTATGGTAGTCCATGCAAGACATTAAAGGGTGGGGGGGGGGAAGAGGAGCACAGCCTCCCGCTGCTATGATAGTCCAGGGAGTACAGAATCTTTTCTTTAGACATGAAACGCGGGGGCGGGGACTGATGGAGCTTAGGCTCCAGCTGCTATGATGAGGACAGTTACCAAGCATTTTGTACTGTCTGCCAGGAATGACAGGGAGTCATTCCCATTTTTACCCAGGCGCCCCCGGCCGACCTCACCTAGGCCAGCCAGGGGCACTCACGGGATGATGATGGTTTTCCACCATTTTGTACCATCTGCCATCAGGAAAGGAAGGGGAGGGGATGCTGCTGTTCAGCGCCGCAGCACTGCGTCTACCAGCAGCATGCAGTAGACATACGGTGACACTGAAAAATGGCAAGAAATGATTTTTTTCCCTTTTCTTTCACGGGGTGGGAGGGGGGGTAAACTGACGAGATATACACTGAACCACTCCAGACAATGTTTTTGACCCTACAGGCACTGGGAGCTCAGCCAAGAATGCAAATGCTTTTCGGAGACTGTGGGGACTGTAGGATAGCTGGAGTCCTCAGTCCCCCCTCCCTCCCTCCATGAGCGTCCATTTGATTCTTTGGCTTTCCGTTACGTCTGTCACGCCGTACTGTGCTGAGTCCCTGCTGTGGCCTCTGTCTATCATAGCCTGGAGATTTTTTCAAATGCTTTGTCATTTTGTCTTCTGTAACAGAGCTCCGATAGAACAGATTTTTCTCCCCATACAGCGATCAGATCCAGTATCTCCCGTATGGTCCATGCTGGAGCTCTTTTTGGATTTGGGACTGCATGGCCACTCGTGCTGATCAGAGCTCCATGCTGGGCAAACAGGAAAAGAAATTCAAAAGTTAGCCGGGCTTTTCCTGTCTCCTGGCCAGTGCACCTGAGTTCAGATTGCTTTCCAGAGCGGTTACAATGGTGCACTGTGGGATACTGCCCGGAGGCCAATACCGTCGATTTGCGGCCACACTGACCCTAATCTGACATGGCAATACCGATTTCAGCGCTACTCCTCTTGTCGAGGAGGAGTACAGAAACTGGTTTAAAGAGCCCTTTATATCGATATAAAGGGCCTCGTTGTGTGGACGGGTGCAGGGTTAAATCAGTTTAACGCTGCTAAATTCGGTTTAAACGCGTAGTGTAGACCAGGCCTTAATCACAGTAATCATGGAGATTCAAAAAGTTAAAGCTTTATAACCATTAATTTATAAACTGTCAACATCACATGTCAAAATATAATATCCTTAAATCAATCTAGTAAGTTCTCAAGCAGCATTTTTCTTACTTTGCCTATATGTATACATCTATCATCATTGCAGAAATATTTTTTCGTGTGTGCGAGCGCACGTGCGCAGTGAAACAGATGATTAGATTTTTATCAGTAAATGTTGATAATACTTCCAACCCTAATTATAAAGTATTGCATGATGCCCGTAGCACTTTAAAATCTAATATTTGCCAAACAGTAAAAAACCCTGACCACATCCAAAATGAAACATTACATACTTTGAACGCCCACTGGAATTTATGCGATGCTTATTGTTCCCTCCATGTTCCAGAGCACCTCCGTTTAAACCAGAAGGAGATTTGTTCCCTACAGTGTCTCGTTTGAAAGAATTTTCTTGGCTTGTAAAAGTGGAAATTTCCAAACGTTCCTGGGAACAGGTGAAAGAAACAAACAAGTAAAAGGATTGCTTCTGTCCTCAAAATGCATGGATTAACTTCACTATGCATCCTGTAAAATCACCTAGGTAAGGAAATGGTAGGTTTCCACTATGAGTACATATATGAAGTTGGGGAACAAGATTGAGAATTGGAAGGTTTCAACATTATGCACTGGCATGAACATGAAGTCATTTCATGTTGAGATTGATTATAGATTAGCTTTATTTAGTCTGTTTGATATCTTTCACTTGGATAAATTAATACAGAATGTCAGTGCCCTGAGAAGATACAATAAGATAGATTAAATTCAGTATATACCAAATTAATTTCAGAAGCAACAGCTATACTTCAAGAACAAAAATAATTACTTAAATTTATGAATACCCATCACAAATATTTCATAGAGAAAATTAAGAAAGTATGTGATACAAATGTATTCATTTTATTCTCCTTAGTTTTTATAATAATGTGCTATAGTGCTTACAGCAAATATTACAAAGTGTTCTTGCACATTAGGTTAAAAACAATACCTGTTTTGCCATTTCTTTCTTTTTTCTTCCTTCTCTCTTCTCCTCCTCCCTTCTCTGAATCTCATCAAGAATTTCACGTTGCTGAAATACATTTTACTGGTATCAGAAATGTGAAACAAACAACAATCTTTAATTTTACTTCTGAGAAAAAAGCTAAAGTATTGATTTTTCAAGGATTTTTAAAAGGATCTACTAATCCCAGATGCAAAAATAATGTAGTCAAATCACTTTCTTAGCTACTTCAAGGAAATGATAACAATTCCACGTTAAAGAGAAGGAGAGTGGTAACAAAAGGAAAATTATTTTCAAAGACATAGCCTTTTAATGATGCTAAGAAAATCAAGTTTTAGGCACGGATTTATTATACTCCAAAACAGAGTTACTGCAGGTATGTAGGGAGATGTGGTATGAAGACAAGACCAGCTTCCAGGATATCTGGTGTTCTGGTGTGAGCTAACACAACGACTCCCTTTGTAGTCAAAGATGAAATGCACTTCAAATATTTATATGGTCACACTTATAAATAAAAGTTTATATAGAAAATGGTTTACAATAGGTTAATAATAATTGATGTCCATAATAAGGTCATAACAAGTAATATGCATTACTGATGGCTATAAGCACACCAGAAAAAAAGGTGTTATTGATGACTATAAGTCATTGTTATAAGAAAGCTATTACCCTGTTGCATTGTAACAATCTATACCAACTGATTAGCCATTTATACAAATATCTATTTACTAGTAACCTTTATAAACTATTGTAACGCTCTGTACCTCAGGGCAACACCCAGCACCCCCATGTTCATCCTTTCAAAATGATTGAGTGGTATCCAATGCAAAGTTTGTCATGTTGGGTGTCTTCGTAAGGCTCAAGATGCACTGAGTATTGTTGTTACAGTAATGTTCTAGGTTATAATTTCATGTATATAGTTATGAGGCTGAAAACGTATCTCCATGGCTTAAAGCAAGCCCAAGGAAAAACTCTCCAAAAGCAGAGCACCAGTTCACACCTCATCAGGGCATGTACAGGACAAACCCAGCCCAGCCCCACGGGAACAAAGGACACTGGCCTAGGCAACAAGAGAGGATCTGTTCGAGTCTCGAGTGAGTCACCCCACTTCCTTTGGTCAGTTTGGGACTGCAATGGGGTAATGCTCACTTGACTCTGAAGGGGCCGGGGTGGGGGGGGGGAAGAGGGGGAAGCAAGAGGGAAGAAAGGACATGATTAAAGGGAAAGATGTTTGCCATGCTCTTCTTCTCTCTTCCACCAAGTGACTGAAGCGCTGATCAAAGAGCCTGGCTGAAGAGCAACCAGCCAGCCTGTAGTGAGAAGCATCTAAGTTTTTAAGGACATTGAAAGTGTTAAGGTCAGCTTAGAATGCATTTTTCTTTTATTTCATTTGACTAAATCTGACTTGTTATGCTTTGACTTATAATCACTCTAAATTTATCTTTGTAGTTAATAAATCTGTTTGTTTATTCTACCTGAAGCCGTGCGTTTGGTTTGAAGCACGTCAGAGACTCCTCTTGGGATAACAAGCCTGGTACATATCAATTTCTTTGTTAAATTGACAAACTCATATAAGCTTGTAGTGTCCGGCAGGCTGCAGGCATAACCGGACACTGCAAGACGGAGGTTCCTAGGGTTGTGTCTGGGACTGGAGATATTGGATAGAGTCATTTGGTTGCACAATTCAAAGAGCAGCTTATATGCCATAGGCTGTGCGTGAACAGCCCAGGAGTGAGGGTTCTCACAGCAGAGCAGGGTAAGGCTGGCTCCCATAGTCAAGGATTAGAGGGACCTAACAGATCACCAGTCCAGATAACACCAGAGGGGAACGTCACAACTAGTTATATATAAAGGATCCACTTATAAAGTTTACATATTCATAACAAACAATGAAAAAATGAACATTCTAATTCTTTTACCTCCTGTTCTTCTCTTCTCTTAGCTTCTTGCATCCGACGCTGTTCTTCCTGGGCCAGTCTCTCTTGTTCCTTTTGCTGATTTTTTAGCATTTCTTCATGAAAAGACTTAGAGGGTGGCTTATTATATTCACTGAGAAATGACTGTATGTGGTCCGCAAGTTCAAATATCATCACCTAAAAAAAGAGGTAAACACAAATGACACCGTTTTCAAAACGGTTCAAAATACAAAATGATATAGTAATGAGGCTTTAGAAAAGCAATAAAGTCAGTAGATTCTCATTGATAATGCTCAGCTAGTTATTATGAGAATTTAACACATTTCTCCTTATACCACTGTCTGTCAGAGCTATGGTTATTAACTGTGACATGACAGTCACTAATAGGGCATCAAAGAGAGCTTTCTCAAAAAAATGCACTAATTTCATTACAAATATGCAAACACTCTCCTGGATAAAACATAACAACTTCTAAACCAAATTATTTTAATGGTATTAAGAACAAAAGAAAATACATAAAAAAAAGAACGGCCATACTGGGTCAGACCAAAGGTCCATCAAGCCCAGTATCCTGTCCTCTGATAGCGGAAAATGGCAGGTGCCCCAAAGGGAATGAATAGATAGGTTATCATCAAGTGATCCATGCCCTGTCACCCAATCCCAGCTTCTGGCAAACAGAGGCTAGGGACACCATTCCTGCCCATCCTAGCTAATAACCATCGATGGACCTATCTTCCATGAATCTATCTAGCTCTCTTTTGAACCCCATTATAGTATTGGCCTTCACAACAGCCTCTGGCAAGAAGTTCCAGAGGCTGACAGTGTGTTGCAAAAAAAAAAATTGCTTGTGTTTGTTTTAAACCTGCTACCTATTAATTTCATTTGGTGGCCCCTTGTTCTTGTATTATGAGGAGTAAATAACACTTCCTTATTTATCTTCTCTATATCACTTATGATTTTATAGCCCTCTATCATATCTACCCTTATAGCCCTCTATCATATCTCTCCTTATATGGAAGCCATTCTATACCCCTAATCATTTTTATTGCTCTTTTCTGAACCTTTTCCAATTCCAATATATCTTTTTTGAGATGGGGCTACCACATCTGCATGCAATATTCAAGGTGTGGGCATACCATGGATTTATATAGGACCCATATGATATTTTCTGTCTTATTATCTACCCCTTTCTTGATGATTCCCAACATTCTGTTCACTTTTTTGACTGCTGCTACACATTGAGTGGATGATATCAGAGAACAATCCACAATGACTCCAAGAGCTCTTTTTCTTGAGTGGTAGCAGCTAATTTAGACCCACAGTTAGGATTATGTTTTCCAATGTGCATTACTTTGCATTTATCAACATTAAATTTCATCTGCCATTTTGTTGCCCAGTCACCCAGTTTTGTGAGATCCTTTTGTAGCTCTTCACAGTCTGCCTGGCACTTAACTATCTTGAGTAATTTTGTATCGTCTGCAAATTTTGCCACCTCACTGTTTACCTCTTTTCCCAGATTGTTATAAAAATGTTAAATAGGACTGAGCCCAGTACAGATCCCTTGGGGACACAACTATTTACCTCTCTCCATTCTGAAAATTGACCATTTATTCCTACCCTTTGTTTCCTATCTTTTAACCAGTTACCAATCCATGAGAGAATCTTTCCCCTTATCCTATGACTGCTTATTTTGCTGAAGAGCCTTTGGTAAGGGAGCTTGTCAAAGGCTTTCTGAAAATCTAAATACAGTATATACCCAGGATAGCCTTTGTCCACAGGCTTGTTGACCTCAAAAAATTCTAGTCTTCTTCTGTACATGGTCAAAAAATATTTCATTCTATAAAATGCAAGCCATTTAGTGTCTCTATAGCTGCATATTATTGTCCATGTTGCTGAGAACATATTGTTTATTTATTTGCTTTTATTAAATTGTGATCTTCTCTCTGCAAGCCAAATCCAGAGTTACAGCTGTAGAACCACTTTGGTGGTGACCACTTTTCATCATCTAGGGTAGCTTGGGATCCTGCTGAAAGACAGCTCATCTCAGTTCCAACTTTTATGCAGATTGACACTGAAAATCAACATTGTCAAAGTCAGCAAGGCACAGTTCCCTCTCACTAAAAACCATTTTCTATAAATAAAATGAAAAGGCCAGATGGATAGCTTTGATAAATGAATCCCTACATTCCTTAAACAAAGCAACATGGACAGTGAAAGGTAGAGCAAGCTTCCCCAATATGCCTCAACCATGCTCTGGACTGGAGAAACTGCTTCTGTGTGCTCAGAGAGCACATCAGTTTCTAAAGACCACACAGTTGTTAGCCTTCCTGAGACTGCAAAAAATGTGTCAACTGAGTTGATGATGATTATGTTATAAGCATTTGCTACAAACATTAAGCGCAGCAGTTCCTTCACCATCCAATAGGAATGGGATTGAGACTACTACCTAATTACACTGCTTGGCCTGTCAAATGATAATGATTTTCAGTCACTGCCAATTTTGGCTGGATATGAACTGATGACCAGACTGACCAAGTCTCCCAATAGGTCAAGGACACTGCCGTTCACAAGCAAAAAAACTCCTGACTCCTGACTTAATAATGTTATCACTGGAATATCTACCTTACCCAGAATCATGTGTGTTGGCCACACATGCATCAGCCTCTTGTGCTCTCTCTGAGTCAGAGACAGAAACTGATACGCTGTGTGGCTGACACACAAGATTCTGGGTAACGTAGCTGACCTTTGCTATGCTTCTGCCAATGGGAGTGTGGGAGGGGCAGCGTCGGCCGCCAATGGTAGGACAAGGGGAGCATGAAGCGGGGGGCATGGTGGCAAAAGCATACTGCCCAGGCAACGCAAGATAGAGGCAGATACTGAAAGGTGGGTCAGAAGGTCAGTATGTCAGGGACGGGATTATGCCCCATTCTTCTCCAGGCCTTGACTGCAGGAGGGAGAAGATGGATGGCAAAGGTTCAGAGATGGGGAACAGCCCCAGTCACCTAGGGCCTCAATGCAGCAAGGGGGGTTCAGAGATCAGGCAGGGTGGTTCATGCCCCATTCTCCCCAGGCTTTTTGGTACAGCAAGAGGGGGATGAAGGAGGGATAATGCCCTATCCTCTTCCAGGACACAGGGGAGCAGGGAGGGGGTAGGCCGAGGGGGTTTTGTTCTGCTGCAAGCATCCTGCCAAGAGCGAGCACCTTTTCTCCATTTTACCAGGTGTAACTATTGCCATGCTTCCCTGACCACTGCCAACAGCCATGTTTACTATAGCCCCAATGGAGTGGGGCCCAGAGGGGGAGGCAGCTGGAACTCTGCTCACCTTGTTGTGTATTCTATAGAGTACAGGGCAGTGTACTGGCTGGGATGAGAAACACGGAACAGGGATATTAGTGGA
The DNA here is from genome assembly GCF_025201925.1 of Gopherus flavomarginatus. Taxonomy (NCBI): domain Eukaryota; kingdom Metazoa; phylum Chordata; order Testudines; family Testudinidae; genus Gopherus; species Gopherus flavomarginatus. The sequence goes on from NC_066621.1 coordinate 100,441,286, forward strand.
AGGACTGTGGAGACATTGGAGGGATGGGATGCCCCTGGAAGTTAATCTGAAAAATGTTGGCCAGTATGCTGATGACCTAGGATGAAAGGCCATTACCTGTCCTGTACACCATCTAGTAATAGCCCTTTCAAATCAATTAACCTGTTGAGTGAAAAAGACTATCAACTCTCCAAAATGAAAGCAACAGCACAAAGAGGATTTCACCTTTTCAGCTGAGTGATCTACTGATAAACCCATAGCATAGAGTTTGGTTTCAATTCAGGTGTGCATGTAACAGCACATTAAACTGTCTGCCTACAGGGAACTGAAATTTCCAAGAATCTTAAATATTTAATCCCTGGATTGCTCATAATAATGATGCCAGAAGGCAGTGTGGAACAGAAGACATAGCACAACACGAACACATTGGTTTGTCCCATGCACAAAGCAAAACACCCTTCCTACAGCATCACTGAACTAAAAGCAAGTGCAGAGAGAGAGAGAGAGAAAATAAAGAAGGTATTTTTTAGAATGTTTGTTTAGAAATAATGCTTTCCACTTACTGTTTAACACACCCTTACTTAGAGTAGGAAGATAAGGACCCTCCTTTGAGGGGTCCACATAGCGGACCACAATCTAATAAGCAGGCTCTCAGGGATCACCCTCCCATTCTTGATAGTAAGGATAACCCTGATTCATGATTGCATAATATATTCCTGTAGCAAGTACAGGAAATTGCTCACATGGAACAGTAATATTAGGAAATTATTTGATTATTTTAGCGCTTTTAATGTGATAGAGCAGCTAGAAGGAAGGAGGAATGTCAACATGACGTGACCAGTCACTTCTCTGAGGACCACCAGCAAGCACACAGGGGACCACCCCAGTGCACAGATCGCAGTCTGAGAACATCTGCCTTAAATGAAAGCAATATTTGAACTAACATTAACACATCTATTATAAAAATCAAGAGTACAATGTTGAACTGTTAATTCCTAGAAGGTACCAAAAAGTTTTGTAGCAATAATTCAGTACTAAACACAATTTGAATGAAAAATTATCTAAAATAATTCTTATAAAAGTATTATTCATCAGAGAACATATTATGTATGTATCAGAGAACATATTAAAAATAATAGAACAAGAATATGCTGTATAAATGGAAAAAGAGGTATATGTGCCAAGTGAACTGGCATATGGACATAGAAAAATGGTAGCAAAAATATTCTCCTGTTTTAATACATTGTAGGAGTTACTGCTGCTTAATTTTTTTTTCTTTTTCAAGGTTAAAACAAGCAAGTTAAACACAAACATATTTATATGTAAAATATGCACATGCACATAAGAAATGCATATTGCAAAACTCAACTTTTACAAAAGGCTTCCACATTCATTGTCAACCATTTGGATCATTTCAGTCCATATTCAGTCTACATGGATACTGAGTTTGTAAAACGTTTACATTGTTGCTTGTAGTTAACATACTTGAAGTGTTTATTAAAATCTGAATAAACTAAATACAAAATCTATATTTTGTAGTATATAAATAATCAGAATATTTAGCTCCTGTCTAACTAGTACTTTTCATGCATAGATCTCAAAGTGCTTTACAAAAGAAGGTCAGTATTAATATCCCCATCTTACAGATATGGAAATTGAGGCACACTTCCATGACCTGACCAGTACAGTTGGGGTTAGAATCCAGATCTCTTGTCCCACAATCCACTGTTGAATGCACCAGACCACACTGCCTTTGCCTTCACCAAGTAAAAAGTGTTTTTGACTAAACAGTTACAATGAATTTTAATTTCATTGTAAAATCAACAAACTGTATAAAATCCTCTCAATTTTATACACTGCTTGTTACTTTATATAAATGACAAACATTCTAAGGATATGATCCCATAGTCCCTAGACAGGCAGCGAATGCAAACTCAGTCTCTATGTAGTTTATTTTTGCTGGATGCGCGCACTAAACTTTCCTGAGTTGAGAAACTATTATGGGAAGAACAGAACCGTCACCCTGCTTTACTATAATATATAATCACATTCTAGGTTTGATGTATTTGTAGTTCGTTATTTTGATAACATTTTACTATACATAATTTTCAACATTATTTATGATCAATTAGGCTTTTCACAAAGTGAGAACTCTTACCTCTCCGCAGCGTTGTTTTGCCAAATCCTCTAGTCTGGATTTTAACAGATTAATGCTTTCATTCGACAAACCTTTTGCATTTTTCAGCTGTATTTCAGGGACACTGGAGAAAAGAGATCACAAGAAATGTTCTCTTATTAAGGATAAGGTGTACAAACAGATAAGGAGACCCATATAGACCACACGACAGGTCAAGAAGACTTTTTTTTTTTTTTTTTTGCAGGAACCTAACCATTGTCATTCAACACCCAAACAAGTAATACTCTATCTACACGATTATAAAAAAGTTTTGCTTCACACTCAGCGTAATCCGAATTGCTTGCACACAAGTACTCAACAGTTTCAACTAGCAGAAGAACCATCATGGTAACTCCATAGTCTGTGACAACTACAGTTCTAACCCAATACATTATTTTTTTTTAAAGGGATGTACTGAAAATGCAGTATTTCTGGCATAAGATATGGCAGTTTCGGATTTGCTGATTTTCCTTTTTCTTTATGTAAGCAATATATAATTAGTCTGAGGAATACACTGCAATAAAGTACACTCAGATAAATAACGAACATTTTAAAAAAGACATTTATAGGAGTAAGAAAAACATCTGCAGTTATACTATCTTAAACAAAAATTATAATGGTTATCAAGCCGTATACTGAACGTATACTGAAATCATCACTTGGTCAGGAACAACAGTTCCCTTCCCATATGTTAGATCATTGCACAACTGGGTATACTATTTTTCTTTGAGGCATCTGACACTGGCCACTGTTGGTGGCAGATGGACTATTGGGCTGTTCTGACACAATAGTACTTGTCCAGAAAATTACTATCAAGGCCAAATCCCAGTAGCAGCTGATCAACCACAACAACCACCCTTTTCATAATTCAAAGGAAATATCCATTAGCCCTCCAAAAGGCTAATTCAGCACAATACAGAACCAGCAGATGGTAGAACTATGACAAGCAGACAGTTTTAGAGTTGAAGATTTTGTTCCCCATTCAGCAAGGTACTGCATTAACTTTAAATTCATGAGTTGTCTCAATGATTTCAGTGGAAATACTCACATGTTTAAAGTTACATATAGGCTTAAATATCTTGCTGAATTAGTGCCTAAGTCTCCAATTGGCAGATGCATCTCTATTACTCACTGGCAGCTACATCACAGAACGTATGAGGATACTTCTATTTCAGGTACATGTTTTCAGATGGATTAATTATAGAAATAAGGTTACCCACTTATATGCTTCAACACTATGTGTCTAATGAATAGAGACACATTTAAATCAAGGCAAGAATAAGGGCAATGAACACAATGTTACACTTCAACTTTCATTTTTGTCAAGGAGAGAATAGAGAAAATATTAGACGACTATATTTTGATTTTCACTCACGTATCAGGGTAGGTTTGGGGACATTTGACCCACAAATCAACTTTGGCATAAACTTCTTTGTCACCTGTCAAACCCCGAGGACGCAGAACTAAACTGATTTCCGGAGGTTGTTTTACCTAAAATATAAAACAAGGCTTTTAATTTAAGCAGGAATTAATTCAGGGAAGTCTCATCCTGTGTTATGCAAGAGGTCAGATTGGATGATCCCAATAATCCCTCCTGACCTTAAAAATCTATGAATTTATTTACAATTAATTAGTGAACATATGAACCAACTCCATTGATTATCTTATTTTAAACAGTTCAACCTTAGTTTATCCAGCCTATGTGGGAAGATTCATGGAATAAGTGGAGATAGAGATATTCTGAAGTAGTAGTGGTGTACCATGAGTCATATTTAGGTAATGAGTGAGGTTAAACAGTGGTTCACTATATTTTAAATGGAGAAAGGTATGTGAAAAGTGACTGGCATTTTTTTAAATAAATGGAATTTAGAGTTATTTGTGGAATGTCACAGACAGCATGTTAGAGGGGCATTCCACAAAGGAAGAAATCTAAACTTACACTTAGGCGTTGTCTACACTGCCGCTTTACAGCACTGCAACTTTCTTGCTCAGGAGTGTGAAAAAACAGCCCCCTGAGCACAGCAAGTTTCAGCGCTGTAAAGTGGCAGTGTAGACAGTGCTCCCAGTGCTGGTAGCTATTCCCCTCGTGGAGGTGGTTTTTTTAAAGCACTGGGAGAGCCATGACTACACAGCCACAGTTGTTAGTGAAGAATGCCCTCAGTGTTAGACCTTCACAGCTTCCATATAACCCTGCTAGAGCAGAGAGATGGAGCTTTTTTATTTTAGGCATATTGGCAGAGTTTTGCTAACTACTATTTTCTCTCTTTCCTTTTCAGTTTTTTTAAATGTTTTTTGTAAACTGACAAAGTAAAGTGGAAAAAGTACACAGAAACTTTTTGACACTGGGAGTCTGGATTTACTAAGGACAAAAGCCAGAAGAAAGGTGAGTCATAGATGACAAACATGGTGGTAGAAAGGAAAGAAGAGGTAGCTGGAATGACAAAGGAAGAGCAACAAGAGGAAAACACAGGCTAGAAACATTCCAATGCCCCCACCATGTTCCTCAGGGCCAGGAGTGTATGGGCTTGTCTACATGGGGACACTCAGGAAAGTTAATGTGACTCAACTAAAGGTGTGAAGTTAATGCACATAAGTTAAAACATGTTAAACTACCTGTGGATTCTCTATTCAGGAGTAAAGTAGCCTTAGTGCACTATAATTTAGGAAGGGATTAAGTCCATATTGAAAATATTGACCTCAAGTTTCAGTGAGAATCATGAGATATGGGGACTGGCAGATATAAAAGGTAAGGGATGGCAGTGATACTTTCAGAGACACTGCAGGTAGTCCCTTGAGTAGCAAAAGAAGGGAACAGGCATGGGTAGGTTGGAAATGGCGAGTCCAGCAGAGAAGTTTGTAGGAGTTGGGAAAGGCAGAAAGGAAGGGCCCGGGCTGAGATGATATCACTGGAGGCGAGGAGGAAGCAGCAGAGAATATGTGGGAAGAGACTATGAAATCTAGAAGGGGAATGGAAAGAATTAGAGAAGAGTAGAATTATTAATCAATCAGTTATCCTAAGAAACAATTATTGAGAAATTGAAAGTTAGTGTGAGCCAAATAATCAGGGAAATATTATATGGTGAATCAATTATAGTATGCAACAAATATACAGAGAAACAACAGTAATATGAATCAGTGCAGAGAATCAGTTATGAGGTGAGTCAATTAAGCAAATAGGTATGCAATTAATCTATTAAGGAATTAATCAACTACAGAGGAAATAAGAATGCTGACTATTAATTAAAAAGTTGCATATGCAGAGTATTACTTATAGATAGAATTAAAAAAGGGTGCTGAGGATTAATTATAAAGTCAGTTATATAGAGGGCCATCAAAGAATTGGAAGACAATGGGCGACCAGAAAGGAGGTTGAATGCTTCTGGTGTTCTTGAGAAATCAAGGACTTGGTGATGTCAGCAACCACGTTCTAAAAATGTTCTGAAGGCGTGCCCTGCTCAAAGACAGAAATGGTGGCTGGTCTTAGCAAGGGAATGAAGGGTCTCTCTCAGAACACCGCTGAGAGACTAGCTAGGGTTAGAGAACTGAGTTACTCAAATAGGGAAAACATTGAGGACTTACCTCCTAGTTCAATCTAGGAGTTACTCCGACCATCACAAGAGAAACACCACCAAAACTTTGTTAATCATGAATAAAAGTATATTTGTTAAGGATCATATAAGTTTAAAGACAGTTTACACAGCACAAAATCCGTATTTTTATACACAGAACTGTCAGTTTAGCAGCAACCTTTTGGGGGGAGCCAGTAATAAAATATTCTAATGGCAATCCAAAATGATCTGTACTTTACATAGGCGTCTGGAAGAGATGGATGACGTTATTTATTCAGCATGAGAGTGGAATTATCATATACAACAATGTATCAGTTTAGGTGAGGATGGGAGGGGCTTTCCTTTAAAGTCAACCCCAAATTATCCTTTTATTTCATTTACATCGTTCTAGAACATGCAGGTGATAATTCCCCGATGCCATCAAATAAGTGTCATACACAGATGTCTTAGGTTAGCAGCAGCTTGATAGGGAGGGAGTGCCAGGGAAACTCATTCCTTCCTTGATAATGAATCCATTAGTTATGTTTAGAAACAGCTCTTGGGAGAAGAACAACGGGACAATTCCCACTGCTGATCCCAGATCCCTATTAACAGTCTTGCTCATTTCTGTTTATTGATTACTATAGGCAGAACTTTCAAGTGGAGTTCCAGATGGAGGAAACTCATTTTAGCCTTTATTACACTAGAGAGTTTTAGCAAAAACTTCCCACCAACTTTCAATGGTAGCACCAGTGGCAACCCTAGTCTAGACACGGGGTCAGCAGCTTCTTAGTTAATTGTATTAATTAAATTCAATATTAAAGCTACTCCTTGAAAAGTGTAATTAATACTGTGATAAAAAGTCCAGCAGTGGCTTGAGCTTTGGCTATAGCTGCAGCTAAACAGGAGATCATTTTTGCTACAACTCCCTAGTGTAAACGTGGCCTGAAAGGCAGTCTGCTCAGTTTATCATTATTATAACTTTTCACTGTTCCTGTAGTGCCAACTCAGGGCTGGTAATGCTGTGTGTGCTAGCGGAGGCAGGCTCTGCCGCTTACACTCTGCTCCGCAGGCGAGGTAAGAAAAGCTTTGCCAGGTCTCCAAGAAAGGTCCCGCAGCGGTGCATGGAACTGGGCTGGGGGGACACACTCAGAAACGTGCAGCGCAGCGGCAGCTACAGACGCTTGCCTGACAGCGTGTCAGGAACAAGGCTCCCTCCCTTTACCGCACCCGGGGCTCTCGCATTAACACCAGCTCCGGGGCCGTAAGGGAAGGGAGCTGCGCACATCTGGCGGGGCAGGCTTGCGCGCTGTGCGAGAGGATGTGGGGTAGCTCCAGCAGCGGGCAACACCCCCTCCATGCAGGTCTGTGTGGAGACCAGCAGAGCGACGCGGGGGCGCGACAGGGGGACTGGAAAGGCGCCCCCCTCCCCGGGTGGGGGTTCTGTACAGAAACCCCGCCCCAGGCTCCTCGAAGGGGGGAAGGGCAGGACAAGGGGACACCCCAACAGGACACACTTTTTGTCGCAGCAATGCCAGGCTAACCGGGCTCCCTTCAGGGCACCCCCCCCACCCACGCGCCGGGCTCCCTCGGCCAGGCTCCCACGCGGCCGCCCCACGCGCCGGGCTGCCGCAGGCCGCGCAGCTCGCTACCTTCCAGGGCCGCTCCTGCCGCAGGTCTCGGAAGTCCTGCCCGTAGATGGACTCCAGCACCTGCAGCTCGTTCTCCTGGCGGAGCGGGTAACTCTCCGGGGCCTCCTCCGCCCCCGGCGCGCCGCTCACCCGGGCCATGTCAGCTCCGGCGGCTGCAGCGGGAGCCGCTGCCAGCCATGGCAGGGCCGCCGCCAAGCACTGGCCGCACCGGGCGCTTGCTACCCTGGAGGCGGCTGGGGCGCCAGCGAGAGCGCGGCCCTTCCGCCTTGGGAGCCGGTCTCTGCTGCAGGCCCCACCCGCCGCTGGTGCTGCCCCCCGCGGTCGCAGGAGGAGCCGCCGTCTCTCAGGCCCCGTGAAAAGAGGGCCTCCCGGGCCCCGCCATGGCCTCCCCCCTACAGCTCAGCCCCGGGACGTGTCCTGACATTTGCACAGCGCTTCTCCTGCTCAGCCCCAGATCCTCCCAGACCCCTCCTGGCGTCTGCCAGATGAAGGGGAAAGGAACAAGACTGGAGCACCCGCGGGGGAAATGATACTCTGAACTTGACTGGAACTGGCTCTCAAAAAGTCCTCACTCTAAGACTGTAAATATTTCAAAGTCTGTTAGGTAAACGGATAGTTTCTAATGTTTATGAACCTTAGAGACGTCTCATACATTAGCTTTTGGGGGCGTGGGTGCAATTAAGATCGCAGCCCCATTTTGTTAGGTGCTGCGGAAGACATGGTCCCAGCCCCAGAAGCTTAATAAAATTCTGTTTCATGCAATGCATAGTAAAGTTTCAAAGCTGTATTAAGTTCATGTTCCGTTGTAAACTTTTGAAAGAACCTAACAGTTTATTCAGATTTACAAACACTCCATTCCTTGAGGTGTTTGTAACTCTGAGGTTCTACTGTATTTTTAAGGTGCTTAGATATCCTCAGATGAAAATAATTATAGAATGGCAAAGTACGGTTACTATTAATAAAGACTATATTGTGCAAAATCTTGTTACATTGAAGAGCTGTTAATTCTTAAAATATTATTCCTTAATATAAGGAAACTAGATAAAATTCAGTAGATATCAAAATCATTGCAGAAGCAAATGTTATATTTCAGAAGTAAGAATCACTTAAAACTATCATGCTTACTCTGTCCTGACACATTGTTCTCAATGCTCGTAGTATATCTCTGCAGATTTTTCTAGGGATAGGCACCAACTCTGTGTGTGCTCTGGGGCTGGAGCACCTGACCCACTGAAAAAAAAAGAGTGGGTACTCAGCACCCACTAGTGGGCCCCGCTGATCAGCTCCTCTGCTCCCCCCAGAGCCTCCTGCCTGCTGCTGATCAGCAGCGGGCAAGAAGTGCTGGAGGATATGAGGAGAAGCAGGGGCAGGAAGAGGCGGAGGGAGCGGGAAGGGGCAGGAGCAGAGTGGGCACAGCAAGAGGCAGAGCTGGGGTGGAAAGGGGTGGAGTGGGGGCAGGGCCTGGGGCAGAGCTTGGGTGGAGCACCGCTAGGAAATCAAAGTTGGTTCCTGTGTTTCTGGGCATTCAGGAGTTGGATACACATTCTGCACTCTTTTCCTTTTCCAGGTAGTTACAACTCCAGGTAGTAAGATTCACCAGCAGGTACTAGACAGCCACCTTCTATTGCCTTCCTATATAAGGAATAGCAGAATGTGCTATTTGGTAGTAGTTGTCTCGTAGAATCATAGAATATCAGGGTTGGAAGGGACCTCAGGAGGTCATCTAGTCCAACCCCCTGCTCAAAGCAGGACCAATCCCCAACTAAATCATCCCAGCCAGGGCTTTGTCAAGCCTGACCTTAAAAACCTCTAAGGAAGGGGATTCCACCACTTCTCTAGGTAACCCATTCCAGTGCTTCACCACCCTCCTAGTGAAAACGTTTATCCTAATATCCTAAACCTCTCCCACTGCAACTTGAGAGCATTACTCCTTGTGTCATTTGGTACCACTGAGAATAGTCTAGATCCATCCTCTTTGGAACCCTCTTTCAGGTCGTTGAAAGCAGCTATCAAATCCCCCCTCGTTCTCTTCCGCAGACTAAATCCCAGTTCCCTCAGCCTCTCCTCATAAGTCATGTGCTCCAGCCCCCTAATCATTTTTGTTGCCTTCTGCTGGACTCTCCAATTTTTCCACATCCTTCTTGTAGTGTGGGGCCCAAAACTGGACACTGTACTCCAAATGAGGCCTCACCAATGTTGAATAGAGGGGAATGATCACATCCCTCAATCTGCTGACAATGCTCCTACTTATATAGCCCAAAATGCCGTTAGCCTTCTTGGCACCAAGGGCACACTGTCGACTCATATCCAGCTTCTCGTCCACTGTAACCCCTAGGTCCTTTTCAGCTCCTTTAGGAAAAGCAGGCTCTGAGATCAGCCAGATAGGTTCCATACTCACATGACTGCACCATTCTGAAGGGTAGACTCAAACGGTACCAACTACTCCTTCTCCATTTACATGCATCTTAAAAAGCCAATGACCCTTCCAACATTCAATATGGAAACAATTCTGATTCTCATCGAATAGTTAAATCACAGAACTGGGAGCCAGGAGATCTGGGTTCTATTCACAGTTCTGCCACAGACTCACTGGGTGACCTTGGCCAAGTCATTACACTTTTGTGCCTCAGTTTCTCTAACTGTAAAATCCTGACCTACTGTACAGAAGTGTTGAAAGGCCTTTGAGACTTCTATATACTAGAGAAATGCACTCTATTATTCTTTAACAACAGTTTCTGAGCCTCACTTTTCTATTTTAATTACTTGGAAGTATTTGCATGAAAACAATCTGGGTTTTAAGAATTTGTCCATTTGTGTTGTTCATTCACACAAAAGTAACTAATTTTGATGTCTCAGTGAATTAATGTCTAGATTATTGGTAATGCCACAGGCAGAAGATTGTAACATGAAATAGGGGAAAGAGCAGCAGAACAGGCAAACTCTTTAATAAGGTAGAAGAATACTGAAAATACTCTAGAAGAATAGAATTGTCTCTCAGTAGAATGGGCTTCAAAGTTTTTCATGCAGAATCAGCAATTCTTTAATTGTTCTGCACAATTATGTCCTTCCAAGTGCAAATAAGATATACACGTGTACACATGCAGCTGAGTTGGGATATATTACAGTAGAACCTCAGAGTTATGAACACCAGAGTTACAAACTGACTCAGTCATGTGATGTTGCACTCTATAGGATTTTATTAAAATATGCTAATAGGCATGAATATAAGTAACTGGAATACGCTTCATGCAAAGGGTCTCTTGTAAGGTATCATTACAAAGTTTATAATCTACTGAGTGTGGTCATCCTATTTGTATAGATGTATCACTCTTGTATCTGAAACCAGAAATATAAAATATAACTCTGAGGGCCTATTGTAATTATGCAAAGTGTGGGCCATTAATGATGGTTTGGAATCTTGATGGCTCCCGTTAACCAGGACAATTGTCTGTAGATGGCTCTGTTTTACTTGTAAGTCTTCCTGTATAAGTATGTGCTGGCAAGTGGGTAATGAAGGCTTACAATGACGTGATCATGTCACCTGAACTGGAATCCATCTTTAACCTGGTGCGTTTCCATTGAGAAGGATGGGGTGGGAACCCAGAGAAGGACAAAGGATTCCTGCTTTATGCAAAAGATATATAAGTGGGTGGAACAGAACAAAGAGGAGAGCCATCATGAGAAATCCTCTGGCTACCACTTGAGCTGGAACAAGGGCTGTACTAGGGAAAAGGATTGTGCCCAGACTAGGAAGGCATCCAGTCATGTGGTTCAGACCCTGGGTCTGTGCTGGAGCAAACTGGCATGTCTGCTTAACAAAACAGGGTGCTGGAGTCCTGAGCTGACAGGGAAAGCAGAGGCGGAAGTAGTCTTGGCACATCAGTTGGCAGTTCCTAAGGGGGTTTCTGTGATCCAACCAGTCATACCACACACCTCATTTGGAAGCAGAAGTACACTATCAGGCAGCAGCAGAGTTCAAAAAAAAAAGAAAAAAAAAGGGAAAGTTTATAAAAAGATTTGCAAAGAGAGAACACTGTTTCTGTGCTTGTTTCATTTAAATTAAGATGGTTAAAAGCATGTTTCTTCTGCCTAGCAAAGTTTCAAAGTTGTATTAATTGTAAACTTTTGAAAGAACCACCATAACGTTTTGTTCAGAGTTACAAACATTTCACTGTTACAAACAACCTCCGTTCCCCAGGTGTTCATAACTCTGAGGTTCTACTGTATGAAGTAAGATGTTGGTTACAATTTTCTCTACAGCTACCCAGGTCACAGGGCAAAGTGGACTGGCACTAGGACAACATGTAAAACAGAGCCCAACGCCTCACAGAACACTGGACTAACACTTTGGCAAGGCAAAGAATGCAGGCCAATATCCACAGGGCAAAACTGAGCCAGGACCGAGGGCAGATATGGAGCTACCCTGAAAATTCAAGGGCACAGGCGACAGCATCCTAATGGATAAAGGGTGAGATCATATGTAGTGAATGAGAACTGAGGCCTGATCTACGCTAGGGGTTTATACCGAATTTAGCAGCGTTAAACCGAATTAACCCTGCACCCGTCCACACAACGAGGACCTTTATATCGATATAAAGGGCTCTTAATATCAATATCTGTACTCCTCCCCGACGAGGGGAGTAGCGCTCAAATCAGTATTGCCATTTCGGAATAGGGTTAGTGTGGCTGCAATTTCAACGGTATTGGCCTCCTGGAGCTATCCCACAGTGCACCATTGTGACCACTCTGGACAGCAGTCTGGAGTCGGATGCACTGGCCAGGTAGACAGGAAAAGTCCCGCGAACTTTTGAATTTCATTTCCTGTTTGCCCAGCGTGGAGAGCTGATCAGCACAGGTGACCACGCAGAGCTCATCAGCACAGGTAACTATGCAGTCTGAGAATCAAAAAAGAGCTCCAGCATGGACCGCATGGGTGGTACTGGATCTGATCGCTATATGGGGAGAGGATTCCGTGCTAACAGAACTCCATTCCAAAAGATGAAATGAAAAAACATTTGAAAAAATTTCCAAGGCCATGATGGAGAGAGGCCACACCAGGGACTCAGTACTGTGCCGTGTGAAAGTTAAGGAGCTCAGACAAGCCTACCAGAAAACCAAAGAAGTAAACAGAAGGTCCGGGGCAGGGCTGCAAACATGTTGCTTCTACGCTGAGCTGCATGCAATTCTAGGTGGGTCCGCTACCACTATCCCACCCCTGTCCATGGATTCCAAGGTGGGGGTAATCTTAGCCTTGCCTGAGGATTCTGTGGATGGGGAAGAGGAGGACGAGCTTGCAGAGAGCACACAGCACTCCATTCTCCCCAGCAGCCAGGAGTTTTTTCTCAGCCTGACAGAAGTACCCTCCCAGCCTTCCCAAGCCACTATCCCAGACAATGAAGCCATGGAAGGGACCTCTGGTGAGTATACCTTTGTAAATATAAAACATGGTTTAAAAGCAAGCGTTTTTTAATGATTAATTTGCCCTGAGGACTTGGGATGCATTCGCGGCCAGTACAGTTACTGGAAAAGTCTGTTAACATGTCTGGGGATGGAGCAGAAATCCTCCAGGGACATCTCCATGAAGCTCTCCTGGAGGTACTCCAAAAGCCTTTGCAGAAGGTTTCTGGGCAGGGCAGCCTTATTCCGTCCTCCATGATAGGACACTTGACCACACCATGCATGTAGCAAGTAATGTGGTTTCATTGCATGACAAAGCCTAGCTGCGTATGGTCCCGGTGTTTGCTGGCATTCAAGCAACATCCGTTCTTTATCTCGCTGTGTTATCCTCAGGAGAGTGATATCGTTCATGGTAACCTGGTTGAAATACGGGAATTTAATTAAGGGGACAGAGATAGTTGGGCTGTTGCCTGTGGCTTAAAATAAATCCTTCCCTGCACTCAGCCAAGCAGGGGGAGGGTGAGGGTGATTGGTGCTGAGCTTTTTCGCGTTTGGCTAGCTGGGATCTTCCCTGCTGCCAGCCACGTGGTGGTGGGGGGAGGGTGGCTAGCAGCGATCTTTCATGATACCAGCCACACGGTGGGGGGAGGGGTAAAGCGATCATCCCAGAGAATTGGATGGGGGCAGTTCTGGTGCTGCACGTTAAGAGGAAAGAAGCAGCACTCAACGGGCTTTGCTTCCTATTTGAGAAAGGAGGGCGCTGGATATATGAAGGCTGCAGAAGCTGAAAGACAATGGCTTACCAATGGCCACATGCAAGCCGAATTCTGATGCCTGGACCTGCGTCTGTGATCTCTAACACCAAAGCCGCAGGCACTCAATATTAAGATGCAAAATGCAACCTTGTAGTGAGATCACATGTGCTATGTGCTATGTAAGGTGAATAGTGTTGTTCACCGTGAAAGAGTATAACCATTGTTCTGTAAAATGTATCTTTTTAAATACTTCTCTCCCTTTTTCCCTCCCTCCTGCAGCTGCAAATTTTTCAAGTCTCCCTCCTCCGTCCCGAAGGCTATCTCAGATAAGGCGGCGGAAAAAAATGACGCAAGACAAAATGTTCTTGGAAATCATGGAAGTGACCCGCAATGAAAGAGCTCATCTGAATGAGTGGAAGGACGTGGTATCAAAGTACAGGAAAGATGCCAGTGACCGTGAGGACAGGAGGGACCAACGTGAGGATAGGAGGGACGAACATCAGGAGAGGAGAGATGCTTGAGATGAGAGGTGGCGGCAGGAAGATCTGAGGTGTCGGGATGCAACTCTGGGGCTGCTGCGTGATCAAACGGACATGCTCCGGCATCTGGTGGAGCTTCAGGAACAGCAGCAGGATCACAGAGTGCCGCTGCAGCCCCTATATAACCATCCTCCCCCCTCATCATGTTCCTTAGCCTCCTCACCCACCAGACGACTAAGAACGTGTGGGGGGAGGCTCCGTGCACCCGCCCATTCCAAAAGGCTGTCATTATTTTGAAATTTTTTTAGTGGCCTTTTCCTTCCCTCTTATCCTCCTCCCAAACCCCATCCGGGCTACCTTGTCAGTTCTCTCCCTCTTTTTATAATTAATTAATAAAGAATATATGATTTTTAAAAGAGAGTGACTTTATTTTCTTAGGAAGCAACCGGTAATCGAAGGGGGAGGGTGAGTGTGTCATAACATATTTCCCAGATTTGGACCTTAGCGTCCAAAATATGGGTGTTAGCATGAAAACCTCCAAGCTTAGTTACCAGCTTGGACCTGGTAAAGCTGCCACCACCCAAAAAATTAGAGTGTTTTGGGGCACTCTGGTCCCCCAAAAAACCTTCCCTGGGGACCCCAAAGACCCAAATTCCTTGAGTCTTACAACAAAGGGGAATAAACCATTTCCCCCCCCTTCTCCCTTCCAGGTGTTCCCTCCCTAGGTTCCTGGAGAGATACACAGAAGCATGCTCCGTGAATCTAAACAGAGGGACTCCACCCTCCCCGTTTCCAGTCCTGGAAAACACAAGTACCGAGAGAGAGATAACCTCTCCTCTTCCTCCCTCACCCAGAGGGTATGCAAAGTCAGGCTTAGTAAATCTAACACAGAGAGATTTTCCCCCTGACTTCTTCCTCCCACCAATTCCCTGGTGAGTTACAGATTTAATTCCCTGGAGTTCCCCACTAAAGAAAAACTCCAACAGGTCTTAAAAAGAAAGCTTTATGTAAAAAGAAAGAAAAATACATAAAAATGGTCTCTCTGTATTAAGGTGACAAATACCGGGTCAATTGCTTAAAAGAAATATGAATAAACAGCCTTATTCAAAAGAACACAATTCAAAACACTCCAGCAACTACACACATGTAAATACAAAAGAAAAAAAACAATAATCCCTATTGTTTTATGATCTTTGTACTCACAACTTGGAAGCAGAAGATTAGAAAGCAGGAGACAGAAAAATCCTTCCCATAGCCTAGAGGGACAGACACAAGACAAAGAACAAAGAACTCCACACACAAACTTCCCTCCACCCAGATTTGAAAAAGTCTTGTTTCCTGATTGGTCCTCTGGTCAGGTGTTTCAGGTTACTCCTTTCCAGGTGAAAGAGACATTAACCCTTAGCTATCTGTTTATGACAGGGTGGCTTACAGGGAATGAGTCAGTCGGGGAGGGGGCAGTGTTTCATCAAGGAGAAACAAACACAACAGTCACACCGTATCCTAGCCCATGATGAAACTGATTTTCAAAGCCTCTCTGATGCTCACCGCTTCCTGGTGTGCTCGTCTAATCCCCCAGGTGTCTGGCTGCGCATAATCAGCGGCCAGGTGATTTGCCTGAGCCTCCCACGCCACCATAAAGGTCTCCCCCTTACTCTTACAGAGATTGTGGAGCACACAGCAAGCAGCAATAACAAAGGGGACATTGGTTTGGCTGAGGTCTGAGCGAGTCAGTAATGTGCGCCAGTGCGCCTTTAAATGGCCAAATGCACATTCTACCACCATTCTGCACTTGCTCAGCCTGTAGTTGAACAACTCCTGACTACTGTCCAGGCTGCCTGTGTATGGCTTCATAAGCCATGGCATCAAGGGGTAGGCTGGGTCCCCCAGGACAACTACAGGCACTTCAACATCCCCAACTGTTAATTTCTGGTCTGGGAAGTAGTTCCCTTGCTGCAGCTGTTTAAACAGAGTAGTGTTCCTGAAGACGCGAGCGTCATGAACCCTTCCCGGCCATCCCATGTGATGTTGGTGAAACATCCCTTGTGATCCACCAGTGTTTGCAGCACCATGGAAAAGTACCCCTTGTGGTTTATGTACTGGGTGCCCTGGTGCTCCGGTGCCAAGATAGGGATATGGGTTCCATCTATCGCCCCACCACAGTTAGGAAATCCCATTGCAGCAAAGCCAGCCACTATGACCTGCACATTTCCCAGAGTCACAACCTTTTGTAGCAGCAGCTTAATGATTGCTTTGGCTACTTGCATCACAGCAGCCCCCACAGTAGATTTTCCCACTCCAAATTGATTCCTAACTGACCGGTAGCTGTCTGGCGTTGCAAGCTTCCAGAGGGCTATCGCCACTCTCTTCTCAACTGTGAGGGCTGCTCTCATCTTGGTATTCTGATGTTTCAGGGCAGGGGAAAGCAAGTCACAAAGTTCCATGAAAGTGCCCTTACGCATGTGAAAGTTTCGCAGCCACTGGAAATCGTCCCATACCTGCAACACTATGCCATCCCACCAGTCTGTACTTGTTTCCCTGGCCCAAAATCGGCATTCCATGGCTAGAACCTGCTCCATTACCAGCAGGATCTCCAAAGCGCAGGGGCCCGCGGTTTGAGAGAATTCTGTGTCCATGCCCTCATCGCTCTCGTCACTGCGCTGCCGTAGCCGCCTCCTCCTCACCTGGTTTTGCAAGTCCTGGTTCAGCATAGACTGCACGAGAATGCGTGAGGTGTTTACAACGTCCATGACTGCTGTCTTGAGCTGAGCAGGGTCCATGCTTGCCATGCTATGGTGTCTGCACAGTTCACCCAGGAAAAAGGGCACGAAACGGTTGTCTGCTACTTGCACGGAGGGAGGGGTGAGGCTGTACCCAGAACCACCCGCGACAATGTTTTTTGCCCCATCAGGCACTGCGATCTCAACCCAGAATTCCAATGGGCAGGGGAGACTGCGGGAACTATGGGATAGATATGGGATAGCTACCCACAGTGCAACGCTCAGGAAATCAACACTAGCCTCGGTACATGGACACATACCGCTGAATTAATGTGCTTAGTGTGGCTGCGTGCACTTGACTTTATACAATCTGTTTTAAAAAACCAGTTTCTGTAAAATCGGAATAATCCCATAGTGTAGACATACCCTAAGTGTGAGAGATGTGTGCCGCCATGCTGGAATTTAGGAACCCCTCGGAAATTATGCCTCTGCAGATTTTGCATTGGAAGGATAATATAAGCAATACAATGCAGCCCCAAGGCCATGAGTGGGATATGACACAGGGTAATTCAGCTCTGATCACTTAAAGGGACACACCTTTTTCAGTTTAGACTGGTCATCTTTGTATGTGATCATCAGAGCTAGAGCCAGATCACCCTTCTCTCTTCGGGTTCCTTCGCACAGAAGAGGGTGCTCTGCTTCACTCACAGTCGTCTTCATGTCTCCAGGGAATAAACAGAAGTGTAAATATTTGCATCAGTCCCTCTTTATTTTCTGTGAAAAAATATTTATATACAGAAATATATACAGGAATAATGAATAAATGGACATAGCCTTCTTTAAACACAATACAGCGGACAAGTCAGTTTATGGCAAAAGTCATTTATTTAGCTGCAAACTTAGGTGGCATATGTGACAAATATGGCAATTTCCTGCAATATCTTTGGGAGATCTTACTAGTTTATGTATCATTGTGGGCCATGAGTGAATGTAATCCATGGGGGGAGGGGGACAACAGCCCACCAGGAACTTAGAAAATTGTGGGAGGTTGTAACCGTTGGGGTCCAGACATTCCCATTGGAGGGCAGAAGCTTTAACCCGCTCCCCTCAAAAAATAACCTGTTAAATCAACTGATTGTATACAAGAGAGACAAGGTGGATGAGGTAATATCTTTTATCAGAGCAACTTCTGTTGATATGAGAGAGAAACTTTTGAGCTTCAGGTCTAGACCCGAAGAAGAGTTCTGTGTAAACTTGAAAGTCTGTCTGTCTCACCAACAGAAGTTGGTCCAATAAAAGATGTTACCTCACCCATCTTGTCTTTCTAATATCCTGGGACCGACACGAGTACAACAACACTGGATCCAACAATTGTATACAATATTATTGTACTATAACACATACCAAGTAAGGTCTTTTATGAAAGCTTGTAATGGTCTGAACTTAATGGTCATTATAAGATATTAATACAGACCATGGTTATGAATGTATATATGGGTATATAGAGAAAATAATAAATTTTAACTATGGTACAACTTTAGCATCATCTCACAACAGGACAGTGAAGAAATCAGGCAGGAAGTACTACCTCCCAAACCAGTTGTTTACATGAACCCAGCTTCAAGTACCCATACCCTGTACAACCCACGAAAAGTCTAGGATGGGCCATTAAAGTTAATAGAAAGACATTGTGACAACTGAGGATTTCCCAACCTTGAATAGGTATAGTGACTAAAGAAAAAACAAACCCTGCAAACCCTTTTAAAATGGAAGGAGTTTGAGGTGAAAGACACCCAGAAACTGAGGGATAGCTTCTAGGTAGGAAGCTGTCCGTGAAATATTGGCTCTCTCCTATAGTTAAAGGGTACACTGGGAAACTGTTCAAAGGCAATAGGTAATTTGTATTAGAAAAGGGAATTTATCTAACATGGAAGTGTAAAGCCTGTGGTTGTATCTTTATTTACTGTGTAATTTGTATGTGTTTGTTTTCCCTTACTATTTCGTCTTTGAATCTGTGGTTTTTCTATTAAATAAACCTTTTGTTTATTTTTACCCCAAGCACATCTCTGGTGTGCAAACTGGGTGGAGTGTGGGGACCAAAGTAAGCAAGTATCTGAGGAGCTGGTCTCATGTCACTGGGGGTGATGAACCAAAGGGGAAAAGTCTGAGTGTCTGATAGTTAAAAGAACTCAGGGAGGACAAATTTGTAGAAACTTGGGACTGGAAGGGCTGTTGGTGTCATTCTGCAAGAAGTAACTTTGTCAGTAGCTACTAGTGTGGTGCTCTGCCCTTGTTCGATGATAGACTCATAGACTCTAGGACTGGAAGGGACCTCGAGACGTCATCGAGTCCAGTCCCCTGCCCTCATGGCAGAACCAAATACTGTCTAGACCATCCCTAATAGACATTTATCTAACCTACTCTTAAATATCGCCAGAGATGGAGATTCCACAACTTCCCTAGGCAATCTATTCCAGTGTTTAACTACCCTGACAGTTAGGAACTTTTTGCTAATGTCCAACCTAAATCTCCCTTGCTGCAGTTTAAGCCCATTGCTTCTTGTTCTATCATTGGAGGCTAAGGTGAACAAGTTTTGTCCCTCCTGCTGATGACACCCTTGTAGATACCTGAAAACTGCTATCATGTCGCCTCTCAGTCTTCTCTTTTCCAAACTAAACAAACTCAATTCCTTCAGCCTTCCTTCATAGGTCATGTTCTCAAGACCTTTAATCATTCTTGTTGCTCTTCTCTGGACCCTCTCCAATTTCTCCACATCTTTCTTGAAATGCGGTGCCCAGAACTGGACACGATACTCCAGTTGAGGCCTAACGAGCGCAGAGTAAAGCGGAAGAATGACTTCTCGTGTCTTGTTTACAACACACCTGTTAATGCATCCCAGAATCACGTTTGCTTTTTTTGCAACAGTATCACACTGTTGACTCATATTAAGCTTGTGGTCTACTATGACCCCTAGATCTTTTTCTGCCATACTCCTTCCTAGACAGTCTCTTCCCATTCTGTATGTGTGAAACTGATTGTTCCTTCCTAAGTGGAGCACTTTGCATTTGTCTTTATTGAACTTCATCCTGTTTACCTTAGACCATTTCTCCAATTTGTCCAGATCATTTTGAATTTTGACCCTGTCCTCCAAAGCAGTTGCAATCCCTCCCAGTTTGGTATCATCCGCAAACTTAATAAGCGTACTTTCTATGCCAACATCTAAATCGTTGATGAAGATATTGAACAGAGCCGGTCCCAAAACAGACCCCTGCGGAACCCCACTTGTTATACCTTTCCAGCAAGATTGGGAGCCATTAATAACTACTCTCTGAGTACGGTTATCCAGCCAGTTATGCACCCACCTTATAGTAGCCCCATCTAAATTGTACTTTCCTAGTTTATCTATAAGAATATCATGCGAGACCGTATCAAATGCCTTACTAAAGTCTAGGTATATCACATCCACCGCTTCTCCCTTATCCACAAGGCTCGTTATCCTATCAAAGAATGTTATCAGATTAGTTTGACACGATTTGTTCTTTACAAATCCATGCTGGCTATTCCCTATCACCTTACCACCTTCCAAGTGTTTGCAGATGATTTCTTTAATTACCTGCTCCATTATCTTCCCTGGCACAGAAGTTAAACTAACTGGTCTGTAGTTTCCTGAGTTGTTTTTATTTCCCTTTTTATAGATGGGCACTATATTTGCCCCCTTCCAGTCTTCTGGAATCTCCCCCGTCTCCCATGATTTCCCAAAGATAATAGCTAGAGGCTCAGATACCTCCTCGAGTATTCTAGGATGCATTTCATCAGGCCTTGGTGACTTGCAGGCATCTAACTTTTCTAAGTGATTTTTTACTTGCTCTTTTTTTATTTTATCTTCTAAACCTACCCTCTTCCCGTAAGCATTCACTATACTAGACATGCCTTCAGACTTCTCAGTGAAGACCGAAACAAAGAAGTCATTAAGCATCTCTGCCATTTCCAAGTCTCCCGTTACTGTTTCCCCCTCCTCACTGAGCAGTGGGCCTACCCTGTCCTTGGTCTTCGTCTTGCTTCTAATGTATTGATAAAAAGTCTTCTTGTTTCCCTTTATTCCCATAGCTAGTTTGAGCTCATTTTGTGCCTTTGCCTTTCTAATCTTGCCTCTGCATTCCTGTGTTATTTGCCTATATTCGTCCTTTGTGATCTGTCCTAGTTTCCATTTTTTATATGACGCCTTTTTGTTTTATAGGTCACCAAGATCTCGTGGTTAAGCCAAGGTGGTCTTTTGCCACATTTTCTATCTTTCCTAACCATCGGAATAGCTTGCTTTTGGGCCCTTAATAGCGTCCCTTTGAAAAACTGCCAACTCTCCTCAGTTGTTTTTCCCCTCAGTCTTGATTCCCATGGGACCTTACCTATCAGCTCTCTGAGCTTACCAAAATCCGCCTTCCTGAAATCCATTGTCTCTATTTTGCTGTACTCCCTTCTACTGATAACAGTTGGCTGCGTGTGTGTTCCCTCTGTGTGCTGCCCCAGTTCTGCGCAGATAGCTGACACAGCAAACCCCGAGAGAACCCCCAAAGACCACAGACTCTAGTAAGGTCCGAAGGAATCTGAGCCAGGTTTATTGTCAAACGAAGCACTATAATAGTTTCCTTCATCATCCTGATTCTGAGAGATGTCCCAACCAGACCAGGCAGAGAAAGGGACCCAGAAGACAGTTAACAGTGTGATGCTGTTGCAAAAAAAGCAAACGTGATTCTGGGATGCCTTAACAGGTGTGTTGTGAGCAAGACACGAAAAGTCATTCTTCTGCTCTACTCTGCGTTGGTTAGGCCTCAACTGGAGTATTGTGTCCAGTTCTGGGCACTGCATTTCAAGAAAGATGTAGAGAAATTGGAGAGGGTCCAGAGAAGAGCAACAAGAATGATTAAAGGTCTTGAGAACATGACCTATGAAGGAAGGCTGAAAGAATTGGGTTTGTTTAGTATGGAAAAGAGAAGAGTGAAAGGGGACATGATAGCAGTTTTCAGGTATCTAAAAGGGTGTCATCAGGAGAAGGGAAAAAACTTGTTCACCTTAGCCTCTAAGGATAGACAAGAAGCAATGGGCTTAAACTGCAGCAAGGGAGATTTAGGTTGGACATTAGGAAAAAGTTCCTAACTGTCAGGGTAGTTAAACACTGGAAAAAATTGCCTAGGGAGGTTGTGGAATCTCCATCTCTGGAGATATTTAAGAGTAGGTTAGATAAATGTCTATTAGGGATGGTCTAGACAGTATTTGGTCCTGCCATGAGGGCAGGGGACTGGACTCGATGACCTCTAGAGGTCCCTTCCAGTCCTAGAGTCTATGAATCTATGACACAGCCACCTCTACTGGGTCCAGCTGAATCCCAAACAGTGCCTGGGATGAAACAGGATTGGACTTTAACATCAACAGCTCCAGCCTGTCTCAACTAACTTCCTTTCTTTTCCCCAAAAGGACAGATATTACCATCTTTGATGCCATCTAAGACAGTGGCTCTCAATCTTTCCAGACTATTGTAGCCCTTTCAGGAGTCTGATTTGTCTTGTGTACGCCAAGTTTCACCTCACTTAAAAACTACTTGCTTACAAAATCAGACAGAAATACAAAAGTGTCACAGCACACTATTACTGAAAAATTGCTTACTTTCTCATTTTTAATCTATAATTATAAAATAAATCAATTGGAATATAAATATTGTACTTATATTTCAGTGTATAGTATACAGATCAGTATAAACAAGTCACTGTCTCTGTGAAATTTTAGTTTGTATTGATTTCATAAGTGCTTTTTATGTCGCCTGTTGTAAAACTAGACAAATATCTAGAGGAGTAGATGTATCCCTGGAGGACCTCTGCATACCCCTGATTGAGAACCACTGATCTAAGAAACTATCAAACAGGGCGCTTTTCCTTGTAAAAACTCTCTTCACCTAAAGGGAAAGCGAACAGGGGATGTTGTTAAAATGAAAGCCGTATGTAATACTTCACATTTCATATGCTTTAACTGTTTTTCTTTCTTTTGTTTATCTTTAATTAAAAGTTAAAGAATTTTTAATGGTGTGTTTGTCATGGTACTAAGCAGGCTGAAGTCTCTGTATTTCAAACCCTGAACCTTGTTTAACACTGTTTCATGTTGGACAGTGACTGCATTATGTTAACACCTTTGTCCTTTTCTTCTATTATATATTCCATCTAAATTAATACAATATGTCCCATTCCCATCTGGTGTATACAGAAGATGACAACCTACAATTGCTGTCATTCACTTGATTAGCTCAAGTGGCAGAGGTCTGTGTAATCTTGAATGTGAAACTGTATCATACTGTTCAGCTACTAGATGGCGCTATATATAACATACATTATTTAAGCTAATCTCAGTTTTACCTGGCAGTACATTAAAAGGATCTCTGATGTCTCTCTCTGAGAAGGAGGCTGCATAGCTTCCACCTGGTGCAGGAGCCTAACCTGCTAGTAGCAGACCTGCAACCTACTGTGTACAATGACATAGTGTCAGGAGTAAATTCATGCCAGAGGAGAACAGACACAGAAGGAAAGTAGCAACAAAACTTGCAAACAAAAGAAACAAAGCAACAAAGGTTGCAGGATTGATCTCATTAACATGCCACTCTTCAGAGCCCCAGAAAACTTTCGTTTTGTTGAACCTACAGAATGGACAGACTAGAAGCAGTATTTTGCAAGATTTTGCACTGCAATCAAACTCCATGAGGAAATGGAGACATCTAGGTATTCACTTTATTTATGCTCAGGAAGCAGGCAGAACATATCCTTAAATCTTTTGCCTTTGCTGAAGACAATCACAAAGATGACTATGAAAGGATTCTGGCTATGTTTGATGAATACTTTATACCTCAGAGAAATGTGGTTTTTGAAAGAGCATATTTTCACTAGACAATTCAAAGACCATGGAAAAATGTTGAATGTTTTATAAGAGTTCTTCATGCATTGGCTAAAAGCTGTGATTTGGAGACTGCAAAACATGAAAATTTCAGAGACAGGATGGTTATTGGGTTAACAGATAAAAATCTTTCATAGCAGCTACAATTAAAAACAGATTTAAGCCTAAACACAGCTATACAGATAACAAAGTAGTCTGAGCTAGTTAAACAGCAGAACAAAAGGCAGGAGCAATTTGATAAACCTGAAATTAACTCAGAAGCAGCAAAAAGACTCAGCATGACTGCTAAAAGTCATTACGATAAAAGCCCTGAGGCTATGAGTAAATTCGAGGAATACTACAAAGCCTTTCAGAATAATGTACAAAAATGTCATAGCTAAAGACATGTCCAGCTAAAAATGAAATATGTAGTAAATGCACAAAATATAGACATTTTGTAGTCGTTTGCTGCAATAAGGCAGTGAGAGAGAGAGCTACAATTACAGAGTACAGTCAAGAGCCATTGTTTCTGGGATCTGTCACCTTGTGATGACACAGAGCCTGCTTGGACAGTGAAACTAAATATTCATGGAAAGACTATTGACTTTAAAATGGACCTTGGAGCTGATGTCACAGTCATTTCAGAAGGGATTTACAATCACCATCAACCCCTCTCAAAGCTGAAGTCACCTGACACTGCTCTCACTAGCCCTAGAGGTATTCTGAACTGCGTGGGTCAGTCACCAGAGAAACAACTTACAAAGCTAACAGCTTTGCATTCAGAATTCATGTGATCAAAGGATCAAAGACCAACAACCTTCTCAGCCACAGTGTGGCAGCCACGATGGGCCTAGTGAGAAAGGTGAAAGAACGTGACAGATGATTTGATTATATTGGACTTTGGAATGGAGATTCAGTACAAATAACCTTCAGAGACAATTTCTGAACCATATAGAATAACAACACCTCTAGCAGACAGACCCTGGAAGAGATTAGCTGCAGATTTATGCAAATTGAGAGGACATCAATATTTGGATGGAGTGGACTATTTTTCCAGGTATATAGAAATAATGTACTTGAAAGACATAACTTGTTGCAGTGTATTAGGAAACTGAAGTGCATTTTTGCTCACTTTTGTATTCCAGAGTAATTAGTGATGCACAATGGACCACAATTCACTGCTGCAGAATTTAAATCAGTCCAAACAAAATATGATTTTGATCATATTACTAGCAGCCCACATTACCCACAAGCAAATGGAGAGGCTGAGAAAGCTGTACAGGCAGCCAAGAAAATCCTACACCGGGAAGATCCAATCATTGCTCTTGAATTACAGATCAACACCAATAACAGCTGAGCTACTGGACATAGTCTGGCAAAGCTCCTGATGGGAAGATCACTCAAAGCTACTGTTCCAACTTTGGAAAAGAATCTATCTCCAAAGTGACGAGGCATGAAGAAAGTAGCCAAATTGGATGCAAAGGCAGAAAGAGCTTGCAAACATTTTTATGTAACCCTTCTGCCCCTCTGAGTTGGCAGCAACAAGGGCCAGGTTCAGTATCCAGAGGTTCCGTTTCAATAACCCAATGCCAAACCAGCTCAAGCCCCCACCCAGTGACCTGGGAAAATCTTACACACACCCCTAGGCGCCTCAAAGAGGCAATGCTTCCCCTCTCGCAAGCACAGAGTCTCGGTGTAGCAGAAAAGATTTAATACATGAGATAAACAACAAACACTAAATTGGGAAAAACACCTCTACTAGAGTTCATAGACCAAACCGTAAGCAAAGACCCACCCCAGGAAATTGGGCTGTGTCCTCTTTCCTGGGCTCTTGAGTCCAGCAACCCCCAAATCACCCACAGTCCCAAAAGTCTCTATCCTGGGTCAGTGCAGCCCAAAGTTCGAGAGTCTATCTGCAGGTCTCCCCCCCCAGCCTGGTAGAAAGGGGCACCTTACGTGGTCCGGGGCCAACTGCCCTGCCTCTCCGTGGATTCTGCTCCCGCCTTCTCCACGAACTGCTCCGCTTTACCAGCCGCTCCACTCTGCTCCTCCAGCCGTTCTCAGAAACTGCTCCGCTCTGCCAGCTGCTCTGCTCCACCAGCTGTCCTGTGAGCTGCTCCAGTTGTCCCTGCAAACTGCTCAGCTCTGCAGGCCGCTCACAGCTACTCCGCTCTGCCAGTCGCTCCGCTGCCACCAGCTGTCCCGTGATCCGCTCCAGCCGTCCCCACAAACTGCTCCACTCCGCCAGCAGCTCTGTTCCACAGTATAGCTTTGGGCTCCCCACTAGTTAGCACAGTACTCAGTGCTCTCAGCTCAGTGATTTTAGCTCTTTAGTGATTTTCAGCTCTTAGTGATTCCAGCTCATAGTAGGGGAGCCCCAGTGCTAGTGCACCATTAGCCCAAAGTGAGTTCAGCTCAGTAACCTGTAATTAAATTCTT
Organism: Gopherus flavomarginatus; assembly: GCF_025201925.1. NCBI lineage: Eukaryota > Metazoa > Chordata > Testudines > Testudinidae > Gopherus > Gopherus flavomarginatus. Next base: position 100,467,340 of record NC_066621.1, read on the forward strand.
AAGGGAATAAAAAAACAACTCTGACATTCCACAGTGGCGAGAGGAGGAGGTGCAACTGGTGCTTCTGGCTCTACAAGGAGACTGCACCACCAGGCACAGATACCTGTCCCCAGCCTCTCTCTCCATTCTCTGGGTTTTGGAACCCATGTCCCATGTCTAGCCAGTACCACCCAACTGAGGGTGAGCAATTTGTCACCAAGCAGTCCCACAGCTTGGCAGTCTGGGATAGGGTGGGCGTGCCTATGCAAATACACTCTCTCACATTCTTTCCACCAGATGTCAGGGTAGAGCTTATCCTGACTCTGCTTACATCCTCCCCCCAGCCAAGAATTTGTCGTCCCGACAAATCACATTCCCTACTATACCAACTTATTGGTCCCCTCCAAAAGGCATTAGATAGCCCACTTTAGCTTTCACAAACCTGTGTGCTAAATGTATAGGCTCCTCACTAATCACCCCAGGTGCATCGTAAGTTAACCGTTTCACTGGTCTTATTACCCTGTCTCGCCTATTGAGAATCTCTGTTGCTATGGTAGAGGGGACATCCTCTTGAGTGATGGATGGGGAGGTTTCCTGTGAGTTCCCCTCGGGTACTGGCATAGGCCCCTGCATTTCTAGTTCTAACAATGGAGGGTCACAGGTGCTCTGGACATCCTCCATCTGTATGTCACCACTGTCCAATAGTCTGTGTAAGTCATTACACGGGGGTCCCACCAGTGGCTCAGGGATGTCAGGAATGGGCCTAAATACTTCTGCCATAGGGTTTAGGGCGGAAGAGGATGTGCTCTCTTCTGATTCAGCGGATCGAGATTGAAATCTTGTCTTCATCCCAGGATACACCATGGTTGTGTCTTCCTCCTCAGACTCACTCTCAGATGTGCTGAGTAGGGGTAGGTTAGCTGCAGGGAGCCGGCTGTCCACGTTGGAAGGCGGCTTTGGCACAGCACCTTTGTTCTGCCCAGTTGCCCGGTTGTGGCCAATCTCATAAGGGCTGCCTACCAATTCCCCCACAGGGAGCAAAAGGTTTCTGTGCACGGTCTTGGTCTGCCCTGTACCCTCTTCAGGTTTGATCTTATAAACCAGCAGGTCTCCTAGCTTTTCCATCACTAGGTAAGGTATTGCCTTCCACCTGTCAGCTATCTTGTGTTTGCCAGCAATACCCAAATTTCGCAGTAGGACTCTGTCCCCTGGCTGGAGCTCTTGCAGACGTACCCTAGCATCATATCGATGTTTGTTGCGGCCTGCATTCTTCTGAGCTGCAGATGTAGCTAAGTGATAAGCATCCCGCAGCTTTTCTCGTAGTCGGGATAGATATTGCTGGTGAGTGTCATAGCTATCTCCATCCTCGGATACGCCAAAGCACAGGTCTATGGGTAATCTTGGTTCTCGCCCAAACATTAAGAGATATGGGGTGACTCCCGTAGCGTCGTTCTTTGTGGCGTTGTAGGCGTGCACTAGAAATGCGACATGTTGGTTCCAGGTTGCCTTCTGCTCTGGCCGCAAAGTCCCTAACATATCTAACAGGGTTCGGTTGAACCTCTCTGGCTGCGGATCACCCTGTGGGTGATAAGGCGTTGTCCTTGACTTTTTAATTCCTGCTATCCTCAGCACCTCCTTCAGAAGGTGACTCTCAAAGTCTCGTCCCTGATCCGAGTGTATCCGGGCTGGGAATCCATAAACTGAGAAATATTTTTCCCACAGTACTCGAGCGACGGTAGTGGCCTTCTGATCACGTGTGGGGTATACCTGCGCATATCGCGTATAATGGTCGGTCACTACTAGAATGTTCCCAATATTCCTCTTGTCTACTTCTAAGGACAAGAAATCAATGCAAACCAGCTCCAGAGGTTTGTTGCTGGTGATGTTCTTCAGATATGCGGCCCTTGTGGGCAGAGTTTTCCTTTGAACACATCGAGCACAGGTATCACATTTTCTGCGAACATCTTCGGCCATCCGAGGCCAATAGAACCTACTACGGATAAGTTCCAGGGTCTTCTCCATCCCTAAATGTCCAAAATCATCATGCAGGGCCCTCATGGCCAGGGCTCTGTACTCTTTTGGCAGCACTAGTTGATTCCGTTGCTTTTGTAGAGGGTCTGTGGTCACGCGGTGTAGCACTCCCTGAATCAGTTTCAGTTTGGTCCATTCTCTCAATAGTAGTTTACCCTCTGGGGTAGGTAGGACAACCTCAGCTGGGCCTCGCCCCTCTCTTTTGGCAAGTAGTGTATCACAAATGTCAATATCTTGCAGCTGGGCTTCCTGCCAGTCAGCCGCATTGAGCATGGGCAAGGGAGATTGGTCCAAAGCAATATAGTTCACTGAAGCAGAAGGCACGCATTCAGGGGGCAGGCCCAAAGCTTCAGCAACACATCCATGAAGGCTCTCAGGGGCCTCTGGCTCTCGGCGACTCACACTGCAGATAGCTCTCACGCCATCCGTGGGTATCACAGCAACGTCAGGTGCCTGCGGACGTCTGGACAAGGCATCTGCATCTACATTGCTCCTCCCTGATCGGTATTGAATGCTGAACTCATAGCTAGCCAAGGCAGCCACCCATCTCTGGCCTGTAGCATCCAATTTAGCACTTGTTAACACATAGGTCAGTGGGTTGTTGTCTGTCCACACCTGGAACTGAGCACCGTACAAGTAGTCTCGAAATTTCTCAGTGATGGCCCATTTCAAGGCCAAGAACTCCAGCTTGTGAATGGGGTAGTGAGTTTCACTGTCAGACAGTCCTCGGCTGGCAAAGGCTACTGGTTTGCGTTTGCCTTCCACTTCCTGATACAGTACTGCTCCCAGACCCTCCAAACTGGCATCAGTATGCAGGATAAACGGTTTGCTTGGGTCAGCAAAGACTAGGATGGGAGCATGAGTTAAGCGAGTAATGATTTCCTGAAAAGCTCTCTCACATCTTTCATCCCACCGCTGCCCAAATGGTTCGAAGGGGCCATAGTGTCTCTGCAAAGGAGTCTTTGGAGGCCTTCGCTTATTCTGGGTCTTAGATTTGTTCTTGTTGGACTGGTATCCCCTGGTAAGATCATTCAGAGGTTTTACAATCGTAGCATAGTTCTTCACAAATCTGCGGTAGTAGCCACTAAATCCAAGAAACGTCTTGAGTTCTCTGTAGTTAATGGGACGTGGCCAGGTAGTGAGTGCTTCTATTTTATCGGGGTCAGTACTCACACCCTCTTGGGACACGATGTGACCTACATACTTCACTGAGGTTTGGCAGAACTGGCATTTATCAATTGAAAGCTTCAAACCGTATGCCTCCAACCTATCGAGCACTTTAAGAAGTCTTTCTTCATGTTCCTCCAGGGTTCTTCCAAACACAATCAGGTCATCCAAGTAAACTAACACCTGCAGTAAATTCATGTCTCCCACGACTTTTTCCATAAGTCGTTGAAATGTGGCAGGGGCCCCAGAAATCCCTTGTGGCATGCGTTCGAACTGGTAGAACCCTAACGGGCAGATGAAGGCTGTCTTCTCCTTATCCTCTTCTCCCAGAGGGATCTGGTAGTATCCACTCCAAAGATCCAACACAGAGAACCACTGACTACCCAGCAAACAGTCCAAGGCATCTTGTACTCGAGGCATGGTGTATTGATCAACTGTAGTGCGCCTGTTTAGGGTGCGGTAGTCAATACACATCCGGATTTTTCCACTCTTCTTACGAACGACCACAATGGGTGAGGCATAGGGGCTTTGTGACTCTGTGATGATACCATTCGCGATCAGCTCTTGAAGATGATGGCGCACGTCTTCCATCTCAGAGAGGGCAATCCTCCTAGACCTCTCCCTGAAGGGTCGGGGATCTTGTAGCCTGATATGGTGTTCCACTCCCTTTGCACATCCCACGTCCCACTCATGTAGTGAGAACACCTTGGATCTCTCGCAAAGCTTCTTCCTCAGGCGATCCTTCCACTCCTCAGACAGCGGTGAGTCCCCAAAGTCAAACTTCGCAGGATCTATCATTGGAACTTCAGCTTCACACTGGGGTCTCACAATGCTTTCAGGCTCAAAGATGTCTGCAATCTTCTGCCCTGGTTTTACAAACACATCACGGCGTGTTTCATTAGCAACCAGTATCATCACCTCCTCCTGGGCTTCAGCAGGTAGGGTTATGACTCCACTGAGAACCAGCACTCCTTCTGGGAGCCCTCCCTGGGTTGGCTGCTCTACCACAGCTAATGTTCCCTTACTGCCTTTTAGGCAGGTACTCCTGACAATCACCTCCTTTTCTGACATGGCAGGCACCACTAAAGGGACCGGGCCCGCATACCTCAGTGCTCCTACTGGCAAATCAGGCATCACTTTTCTTGTGTCCTCAATTTTTCTGTAAGCCGCGGCACAGTGTGTGTGTATCACCAAGGTGTTCAGATATTGGTCTCCTGCTTGCTGTCTGCAGTAATCGGCCAGTATCCTAAAGAGGCTGGAGTTGGTCCCTATTAGCACAGACACATCAGAGGCTCCTTTGGGGTCAGGGCATATTAAAGCAGCAGTGTCCACCTCCTGTCTTACCCCAGCAATCTCTTCTGGGAATTCCAGGTGTACTATGACATAGCCCTGATAAGGGTATTCATCCATGCTGAGGCCACATAGGCCAAGCCCTGTCAGGGGCCGTATAGGCAGATGCCCAAGCATCTGCTGGTAGAAAGACTGGAATATGATAGTCACCTGGGATCCAGTGTCAAGCACTGCTCTACATTCTGTCCCTTCAACCTTTACAGTGACTTCCGCTCGGGGTCCTATCAATCCTGGGGGGATTCGGGCCGCATGGTTCCTTCCAGGGGAGCCTCCGCATCCTGCAGGCCTAGGCGGCTCCCTTCCCAGGCCCTGGGGCCGTTTCCCGGCTTTCCCCAGGTGGTCCTCAGTTTTTGATATACCAGCATGGGATTCTCTGCATTCTGACACCTTGCAGCAATGTGCCCACTCTGGCCACACCGGTAGCAGAAGAAGGATTGTCCTTTCCCTTGCTGTCGAGGGGGTGCAGATGTTCTAAACGTAGTCCTCTGGACCATGGTAGCAGAGGGTTCCTTGCACCTTGAAGTCTTTGCTGAATCGAGGGTACTCTCTAGTTCAGTCACTTTCTGTGTTAAGGTCTGCACTCGCTGAGTAAGTTCCTCTTGAGGATTCACCATTAGTGCCTTGGGTGTCCGTGTGGATGTTGTGCCAGATGCTTGGTGTTGCTGCACCTCCCAAACCTCGCCAGCTGCCTGCCTCTCTTCTTCCTCTCGGACCTCTTTTATCAGGCGAGAGTAACTTGGTGGATTATCTTGCCGTTCCCTTAATCGAAGGTGGAGAAGGATTGGGTTCTGATATTGAATTCCTCTCACAATCTGAGCCAATCTAGTCCGGTCCATTTGCTCAACGGCTACTGCTCCCCTCATGATGGCTCTCTGTAATAATTTCTCCAATCTTTGGACATAGGCAGAAACCTTCTCTCCCTTTTGTTGCCTGGCATTGAGGAATTTGCAATAAACATCCTCTGAACCCTCAGTTCTCCCAAAGGCATGGTCCAGGGCCTCTAGGCAGTCCCTCACCTTGACACCAGGGTTACCGAGTTTCAGGGTGCAAATCACATCTAGAGCTGGCCCCCTGAGACACTCTACTAGTCGCCTTCTCTTTTCAGCCTCAGGCACCGCCCACTCCTGCAGCATCTCTGTGGTGTGCTCCAGCCAGGGTTCAAATGCTTCCTCCCCAGGTATTGGGGTGGGACCCCCAGAAAACAACCTCAGTTTACGATAGGGGCTTGACTCGGGGTGGGGTGGCATGACCTTCCCTAATGCTTGCCCCAAAGCCTTCACCCACTCATCAGGTGAAGGAGCAGTCTCCTGTTGTGGGGCTCTCGGCTTAAGGCCCAACAGACCTGGCATATCAGCCAAAGTTTTTCCCTCTTTCCCCAAAAAGTCTGACATTTTCTTTAAAAACTCTACATCAGCAGTAGGGGCTGGTGAGGGCTGGCTCCCAGTGGTTATTACCTTCCACTCACCATCATCCACTGCTATCGTGCCTGGAACCTGTAGAGGGTCCACAGCCGAGGGCAGCTCACACAATACAGCAAAAGCGCCCTCTTCCCTCACAAAAATGCGCCCACGCATTTTGCACTTACACAAGTACTCAGTGGATGACCTTAAGATAGGTTCTATTGAGCCCTCATCGACTGCCTCCAGCACCCCCGTTACCAGAAGACAGTTCCTGGGGTCAATATTCATCCCCTTGCACCAATCCTCTAACAAGTGTAGAGCCATTATACAAACTCTAATCTTTTCCCAATACAACAGATCAAAAACAACAAGGTAATTAGGGGTTTTCCCAATTCAATGGATCACTCAAAATGTGCTTGCGAGGGGTACTGACCTAGGATATCCCGGACGAGCCCCCAAAATGTAACCCTTCTGCCCCTCTGAGTTTAAGTAGAGCTTATCCTGACTCTGCTTACATCTATAAAAGACATCACTCAGTTAGAAAAACTAATGGGCCTAGAACTTGGTGACCATGTTTGTGCAAACTGGATGGAGAAAAAGGATGGACAAGTCTAGCTGTTGTAAACAAAAATAATTCAGTGCCCAGATCATATGTGATCGAGACTGACAGTGGAGAGTTCAACAGAAACCGTAGACATCTACAGTTTGTTCCTGAGATAGAACAGTCAATGGAGAAGAATCTGCAGATGGTATATGCAGAACAGAAGAAGACTCAAAGATTCCAAATGGACAACAGCCAGTCATTGCAACTAATGGAGAGCCAGATGACCAAATAGTTATGTGTTTATGTTGTGTAATGAGAAATCCAGTATGATTCAGAGACCTTCAACATACTGACATGTACTGAACTTTAAAGATGGTATGATAGTGTAAATTTTGTAAATGGTAGGAATTCCAAACTTAAAGGGGGAGATGTAATGCACTGCTAAACTGTATTATACTGCCATCACTAGGTGCCAGTATAACATACATTATTTAAGCTAACCTCAGCCATGCCTGCCAGTACATTAAAGGAACTTAAACTGAACACATCTCTCTAGAGTCTCTCTTTGAGAGGGAAGCTCTGTAGCCAGTCTATGTCTGGTATAGGAGCCTGACCTGCTAACAGCAGCTCTGCAACCAGGGCCAGCCCACAACATTTTCCACCTGAGGCGGAGAGCTCAAATGACATGCCCATGCTCCCTCACTTGGGCCAAAACTTTGAAAGGTCTCAATTCTGCCCTCTTCCTGTTCTACTCCTCTCATGGTACTGCTCTTCTGCCTACCCCAATAAAGGAGAACTAACAACTTAAAATTCCTTGTTCAAAAATGTTAAGTAACACTTAACTTTCAAATGCCTGAACAGCAAATGTAACTTTTCTTGTCTGCATAGTTAACATTGGAATTTTTATTTGTTTGAATAATCAAAGTGGTGCTTTCCGTGCCTTCTTGGTTGCAGAGATTTGAACTGCTTCCTGCTGAAGGTCCACAGTCTGGGCCAGCTCATGCTCTGTTGAGATGGTTGCAAGGCCAACCAGCCTCTCCTGTGTCATTGTGGAGAGGAGATGTGTTCTTATTAACTTCAGCTTGGAGAAGCTGCGTTCTCCACTGGCAAATGTTACAGGAAGTGTTAGAAGTATGGGCAGAGCAACAAAAGCATTTGGGAAGAGGGTGGTCATCTTATTTGTGCACATAGATTCCAGAACAGCCTTTGGAGTTGATCCTGCTGAAATGTATCTTGAAAGGGCTTTCAGTTCATCACCTAAATCACTCGCATCAATATCACGCATGTCATCATGTGTCAACACTGTCTGTAGTCCCCTGCATTGTTGGTGTAGGTCTTCATCGGGTATAGTAAGGAGTTTTGGAATATTATACAACTTCCCAAATATACTGCTGTGTTCCTTGAGCTGCATGAAATGTTCTTCAACTGACTGTATTGCACAATCTAGCACCTGGTTAAAGAATTCAACTTTGTATTGTTGTTTGGGGTCTCTTATGGAATTATCCCATACTTCTTAATCAAAATATCTTCTTCGATGACTCTTGTATTCTTGAATGGGTGGGAAAATAGCTTCAGTGTGAAGTTCCTCTGCCAACTTCTGTGCACTCTTGAGACCATTTTGAAATCCCTCATCTGACCAGTAAGATTGTAGGTATGACTTTGCTTTGTCCAGTTGTTCCATTGCTCCAGATATATCAAAGTCAACACCTTGGCGTCTCTTGCTTACAACATTTATTTCAAACAGTATGTCATGCCACAACACTAAGCCACATAGAAATTTGAAGTATGTATGTTTCTAGTGATTCCATTTCCCTCTGCCACTGTTCTCCCACAAACAGTTCCTGTCATAGCATTATCCTCCATAATGGCAACTATGGCATCATCTGTCTTCCCAATTTGGTGTTTGATAGGCTTTATCACCTCAACTCGACTTTCCCATCGTGTGGCACTCAGTGGTTTCAGTATCAGAGAGGATGTTCCCAGCTGTTGCTTCAAAATTTGCTATCGATGAGTTGATGCAGAGAAAAATACATAGATGCTTTGAATTAAATAAAATTCAGCAGCATCACTAGAAGCTGATGCTGCATCACTGACCACCAAGTTCAATGAATGAGACCTGCATGGGACAAAAAAAATTTGAGGGTTTAACTCTCGGATCCAAGTCTGCACTCCTCTGTTCTTTCCTCTCATGTTGGCACCATTATCGTAGCCCTAACCTCTCATGTCAGCTATCGCAATTCCCGTATCTTCCAGCTTTTTAAGAAGCACATTTGTCATACCAGCTCCTGTAGTCAGGGTCAGCTCCAGGCACCAGCGCAGCAAGCAGGTGCTTGAGGTGGCCAGCAGAAAGGGGTGGCAGGTCCAGCTCTTCGGCGGCAATTTGGCGGCGGGTCCCTCAGTCCCTCTCGGAGGGAAGGACCTACCGCTGAATTGTTGACGAAGAATGAAGCGGCGTGGTAGAGCTGCTGCTGAAGTGCTGCCGATCACACCTTTTTTTTTTCCTACGTGGGGAAGCAAAAACGCTGGAACTGGCCCTGCCTGTAGTATCATCAATGTCAATAAATTCTAGAAAATGCTCTCTGACACTCACCATTGCAGGGACATTTTCACTAGGTTCTGTTGTTATTACAAAACACACCATTAAAGTCATTTGTTTCATATGGCTGATGTCAGGTGTGCAGTCCAGAATAACAGAGTAATATCTTACTGACTTCAGATCTGCCACAATCTTCTGTTTGACTTTTGTTGCCAGTAACTGTATGATCTCATTTTGAATTGTTTTTCCCAGGTAGTGGTGTGTGTACATTTCTTGGGTGGTGACTCTGCTTAGATGCTCCTGGAGTACAGTCTCAAAGTCAGCCATCAGCTCCACAATTTTAAGGAAGTTTCCATTGTTTGGCACATACAGCTGATCTGAAGTGCCACGTAATGCTAGGTTTTGGGTAGCAAGTATCCTCACAATGCAATGAGCCTTTTCAGAACATTTTGCCAGTAAAGACACTCTGATGCAATCCCCTCTTGATGCTGATCATCTATGGTGGCCTTTAACCTTAGTCTTATCTCAAGCTCTTTCCACCTATGGAATGCTCTCTGGTGATTTCCTGCCTTCTCAAGGCATGCCAGATTTTTCCAGTCCTTTGTTCCTGTAGAACCCAATGTGGCTGGAACATTAGACTGGAAGAGTTTTCAACAAAAACAGTATGCAGCATTCTGGGTTTTTGAATACATAAGCCATTGGCCTCTCCACTTTGTCACCATTAGGAATTTCACACCAGTAATGTGTTGGATGGAAACTTCTATTTTCATTGTCTTTGAGGAACATTAAGTTTTTTCACTTGCTGTGGCCCATGCAGTACAAGGAAGTCCCTCAGGCTACTGCTCAAGTTGGTCCACAGTCCTGGATCATCTAGACTTAAGGAACTAAACTCAGCAGCAGCTTTTTCTTGTGCCTCCACCACACTCTTCTCTGAGCTACACTTTTCTTCAGGAATGTGCATGGTTACATCCATTTGAGATGGAGATATGGATGCTGCAGTAGCTGCCAGGTCACCTGCACTCTGATTAACTGGAAGATCAGGCATCACCTCACCACTCACATCCTCACTGGGACCGGAAGGCTCACCGTGAACATTTGTGTCTATGTATCTCAGGAGAGCTCCTTCCTGCTTAGATAGAAAAGCTTCCTTTGTTTTCTTTCTTTTTCTGAATGCTGCCCCAGAGGGGCGTTTTCTTCTTTCACTCATGACTGCTGTTCTGTGCCAGCTATAGTGGCTCTCAACACTCAGTTGAAGGGGACAAATAAGCAGGCTGGTAGCAGGCCTGAGTGAGGGAAGATATCAGTGTCTTAAGGGCCTAACTGGCTCCTACTACTTCAGTTGACTGCCTGTTCTCCTCAAGTGGGTTCAGGGAAGCAGCAGGAAACAGGAAGCTCCCTGAGAAGCTGGTGTTAATCAGTCCAGGCTCGTGGGGGTGCTAGAGAGGTACATAAGAGGCTCCTCCTCCTCTCTCTCCCTGCAGCTTCTACTGCTTTCTGTTATTCCCTCTCACCTTTTCTACTGCCTGTTACATCTCTTGTGCCCTCCTTCCTCCAGCACAGCAATCCACCATATCTCTGCATCTAGAGCAGAGAGAATACATATGCAACAGCAGCAGACACAATTTTCTACACTCTGGGTCCTAGTGGTGCCCCCCCAAAGTCTGGCACCTGAGGCAGCCGCCTCAGTTCGCTCACGGTAAGGCCAGCCCTGTCTGCACACTACCATGTGTAAGTTGTACATGACATTCTGCGTGGTGGATCTAAACGTTCTGATCCTGTCAATGATCTAGGTGGGTATCGATATGCTGCCACATGATGGAATTTTTATTTTTTCAGGTGTTTATTTTTTAAACCTAGGAAATTACACACACAAAATACATTGAATGAACATTATTAAGGTTGCAAAATCAAACACTCAAAAATTATAAAATGACAGAATTAAGGTTGCCTGTGAAACTTAAACTCAGTTTCCTTGAGCATGTGCATTATGATACAGTCTTTAACTATATGATCACATACATATTTTCCACAGGACCCCTGCCTCTTTCCATGTGCAGGATGGACATGCTCTGAGGGTGAATCAGGTTTGTGTACAGAAGGAGGAAGTAGGACTCCTGCCTCATTTGTTATAGAAATTGGAGGGTGTGTAGTGAGTGAGGGCTGCAGGAAGAGAGAGGGTGGTCTCAAGGTCAAGGCAGTTTAATGCTGCCCTGGAGAACTGGATTCTATTGTCCCTTGTGATGGGGGATCCACCCCACACAAGGCCTGAAGGAGTTAAGGTGTCTAGGTGGGCCAATTAATTGCATACATTGCACCTGGAAGAGGAGTCAGGGAGTAATGAAGGTTAATTAAAGCAGAAATGCAGCTGGAAAGGAACAGGAGGGGCCTGTATAAAGCCCAGTAGCTGAGAGCAGAAGGGGACTGCAGAAAGAGAGGGCTGCAGTCACTTTCAGGGTAAGAGACAGCCAGGTAGAAAACAACCTAAGGACATGGCAGTAAGGCGTGGGATTGTGCAGAACTTGACTGCATGTTGTAGGATCCATGGGCTGGGGAAGTGGCATCATTAAGGGGCAATGAAAGAGAAGACTGCCTGGGACAATGGGTCCTGAGAGACTTTGAGAATGCCGAAGGAGAAACTACAGTGACCTGGCCAAAGGTCAAGCCATGAAGCAAGAGCAGGTGTGTCCCGACACAGCGAGAAACAGTGCAACTGCAGGAAGGGGCATTGGCCTGCAGAGCTAATCCCCAGACATGACCAGAAGGAGGTGCTCTAGCAGTGAGTAGAGCACCCCGTGACACCCTTGCCAAAGAGTTCCTAGTGATGCTAGGTGAGTCATTTCAACTAAATTTTTCACAGGTAGTCACTAATTGTATGGTGTTAAGTGCATCCGACAAAGTGGGTATTCACCCACGAAAGCTCATACTCATGCTCCAAAACTTCTGTTAGTCTATAAGGTGCCACAGGACTCTTTGCTGCTTTTACTAATTGTATGTTTGTCAATTTCTTGGTGCCTAACTTGATACTTTGGAGCCTGATTTACAGAAGTGATGAACAACCACAGCTGAAGTCTTGGGAGCTTGTAATTTGAACATATAAAGTACTTTGCCAAGAAACTCTGAAAAATCATGTCCTAGGGGTCTCAAATTTTACCCAAAATTAATGGATACTTTTGAACTTAATCCCTCTGGTGCAGTTTCCCAGCTGTAAAATGAGGATATCTGCCCTTGCCCCCATCTCACAGAGGTGCTGTGAAAATAAATTCATCAATCTTTGTGAAGCATTCTGATTCTATAGTGATGAGCACCATAGAAAACCCCATGAGGAAATTAATAATTCTGAGTACAGAGCAGACATTGAATAGTGTGCTGTAAATAAGACCTGAGGCCACACATATTAAAATGAAGAGAGAAATAAACATTGAATAGTGAGCAATGTCTGTCCCATGCACTGAATGAGGCAGGGGTCTTGGGAGGGTGGGAGTTGGGAGGGGGAATTGGATGTGGATCACGTAATTATAGACTTTATCACAATGCATCCCTATGAGTGGACTGAAATAACATTGTTAGGTAACTCTAACTCTGGCATTTACTAACTTTTGAGTGCTTAACTTTGTAACCTTAATATTCTTCCAACATAATTTATTGGTGTGTGACTCTAGAAATACACTGTGATCATGTAATTAAAGACTATTATAATGCATAATCACCAGAGATAAAGTTTAAGTTAAGACTAAAGAATGACAGATTTTGTTTTTTTTGTATCATATTTTTAAAAATCTGGTGTTATGGGAAGGCTAGAATAAAGAGAGTTGCGTTTTTCTTTGGAGGAGTTAACGACTATAGTCATCCCCATTCTTTCAGGGATGGAGTTCCTGATTTGCTGACCAATTACTGTGAAAGTTGTTTTTCCTACACGAGTTCACTTTTGAGGTTGACAGTTTAAATTTTCTAGTGGAACATAGCTGTCATAGGAAATCATGATCACAGAAGGTGAGATGATCCCTGTGCAACCTGTTGTCTGTTGGCTATGTTCTCTATTCACAACAGGGAAATGTAGGTGTAATAACTTAATTCACCAATCTTTACAACAAGAAATAATTGATTGCCACTAGCTGAGAAACCCTTTACCAGCCCACATTAATGTAACTTTTAAAAAAATGTAACTATATATCTGAATAAGTTAACATTTGTAAATTTACTGGGAACCTTAAAGTATATATTTTCAAAAAGATATTACTCAGTTTGATTTTAATTAGCCAGGAAGCTAAAATTTCACCCAATCTAAGAGAAAATTGGTAAAATCACTTTATCCCAACTGCCTATAATTTGCAGGCACTGTTATTTGTGCACTGAAACAAGAGAATTTGCATGTCCAAACACCTACATCAGCCAGTTAAAAGCTACCTGCTCTGCATGAACAGATGATATGTTCATGCAGCTTCAGACAGGTTTTTGGAAATTTGACCCTAGACATTGCAGGACTGGTTTGCACGAATATAAATTTGGAAACTCCTAATTTTGAACAAAATAAAAATTACCAGCAGAAGCTGACAATAAAATACTTTCCCCCTCCCTCCTAATATTAGAATTATTGTAGATATTGGAAGAAACTTTCTCCCTTCAGAAAATAAACTTCTGCTTTTCCTCTGTCTTTCTCAGGCACGTTGAGCTGACAGCTCCAAAAGCAAGATGGCTGCAATCAAAAACCAAAGCCTTCAGCTGAGGGTCATGTGATCTAATCTCTCTTCTTTAGGATCTCTATGAACACAGCAGCAAGCAGCCAGTGCTGCAAGCAGACTTGCTGAAAGCTCTGAGGGCTTGAAGGTTTTCTGCAATCTGTGGAGCATCAAGAATACAGATAGATGAAATGCATGTTGATTCTATTACTTGGATGATCTGTCATGTATTACAATTTTTAAAGAGAATTGTGCTTGATTGGAGGGTACACTCACAGAAGGTCACATAGGATTATGGTGGTATTTTTGGTTCATTGAAGACTGGAGTGGTATTTGTTTTAGGATTTAAAAATTATATTTCATGGGAAACAGCTGGGACTCTGTGGAAGCCATTGAACATTCATTTATTTTCCTCTGAATGGAATTTAATATCTTCTTACTATCAAGTGAGCAAGAACATATATGCAAAATTAATTCATTTTTCACAGTAAGAAAAGTGGATATAGTGCGTTAGGACAGTTGTAGGGACTTGGCACTGAAAAAGAGATGCTTTTCCTCTCTTTTGTGAAAAAGCTAAGCAAAGACTGAGAATGAGGGAAAAACAGCTGATTTTTCTGTAAGTTTTTTCCAATCCTATTTTAATATATGATAAGTTTGTTTTTATTGTGATCTGCTGGGAGGGCAATGTATGGTGTGGACTGGATTTTTCTCATTCATGTTTGTTGCGGTAAAACATGCTGAGGAAACACTGTGATATGGAGAAACAAGAAATATGGGAAAAGTAATAGCAGGGCAGAGTCATGTTTTTCCCCCTTCTTTCCTTTCCTGAGTATAATGATTCATGAGGTAGAGACATGACAAGTCAAGCCTGCTTTCCGGGACACACATTCTGTGAAGACTTTGCTGGGTACAATCAACTTGGCTTTATTCACAAAAGCAGTTCTTTTGCGTGTATGCTCTGTTCAGTGGAAAGCATTGGTTCAATCATGTGTGATTATTAGGTAGGGAGAAGGAAGAAAGAACACTCACCATGGGGTACAATGGAAGCTGGATTTCAAGGAATGAAAGTGACCATGCCCTCTATCAGGATGTCACCAGAGCTTTAGAAATTAAGAATGTATCTAATACACAAATTGTGTGGAACAATAGAAGCTACAATGGGATTGGACCCTTGGAAAATGGGGAGTACAATGAGGAGCAAACCTACAGACATTTCACTACCACTGTGCAAATTGTCATCTTTATAGGCTCCCTGTTGGGTAAGTAAGCATTGTTGCAGTTTTTCTGTCATGTGGGTTTACTGGTGGCTGCAGTCTGTGACCCACACCCAAACAATAATTACTGTGGTCACAAATTACTACCACACAGGCAACTCTTGGTTGTCATTTTAGGTTTTTGCTTTCTCCTCAAGTGGAATTAATAAAGTGTGCCTTCGAGTTTTCTAAAGGTTTCTGATGCTCTCTGTAATATAGATTACAGCTATCAAAAATTAGTTGAAATTGCCTTGATATGCATTTGTATTATTTAGTAAACTTTTCCTAGGGAATTCAAATAAATGAAAGGATAATGCATTGATTGTGCTCTTATTTTCAAAGGTAATGGGATATACAGTAATTATAATAGAAATTAATTTAAAATGTTTTGGGTAAATGATACTGAATTTTTATATTTGAGACTGTCAATTTTACATTGGTCTCCTGCAGATTTCAATTTAATCCTTTGTAAATGTTTGTGCTGTAAGTTATCCATGTGATATTGTACTTATTTGCCATGTAATAGCTTACAAATTAAACTTAATTAAGATCATGTACAGTTTAGATACATGGTAGTAACTGCTAATATATTATTACATAACATTACCCATTTGTATATATTTGCTTTCTAAGGATTTGTAATGTGGCATTTTGTTATCAATTACATTTGCTTTTCTTTCAAGAGACAAGTCAAGACAGGCATTTAGAAACAGTTTTGTCTGTCATACCTGTAGGTGATCTTAATTTATACAGTTTGGGAGATCAATACATTAGATTTTAATAAAATGCCACAAATAGGTAAGTCATGCAAAGCCAATTTATTTTAATAAGATGAGACTCTTCACATAGGAGCTGATCCTGAGAGCTACTGAGCACCTGTGGCTTTGACTGAGTTCTAGGGGACTTGCAGATGGTCCCCACCTCTCAGGATAAGGCTACAGTCTTTTGGACACAACTGACTGACTATTTTCAGTGGTGCTAGGATATATTTGGGTGGTGGTGATTTTAAAAATTAACTTCTCCCTGGTAACAATTCATATTTCTTTAGTCTAGCTTAAATGGTTATACTGAATAATTTCCTTTCTGAATACAGAATAAGAATAGTCCTATGATAAAGACATTGGACTGGGACTCATATTCAAGTTCAATTTCTAGCTCTGCCACAGCCTTGCTGTGTGATACTGAATAAGTCACTTACTCTTTGGACCTTAGTTTTCCCTATCTGTAAAATGGAGATAATTCTTCTTTTCTTCTGCCTTTTGTCTGTCTTGTCTATTCAGACTGTAAAGCTCTTTGTAGTATGGATTCTCTTACTAGGACTTTGTAAAGTTCCTAGCACAGTGGATCCACTGATTCTGTCGAAGTCTCTAGGTCTGGTTCCCAAACGGGGGTTCACAAAATGTTACAGGAGGTTCTCGGGGGGGGGGGGTTCCCTAATGGCAGACAGAACTGTCCCTAGGGACCCCAGACAAGAGGGGGCCAGCAGCCTGGAGCCCCTGGACTTACACTTGCTTTGATCTGCTTAGCTCTTGGATCTATCACACTGAGGAGGTTTAAACTTCAAGAATCCTTATAAGAAAGGGAAGTGGATATTTTTTGCTGTTTTTTTTAAATTAAATAGGCAGCTAGTATTGTTTTTAAAATTATTATGAACAACAAGTTTAAGCATTGTTGTAATGTGTGTTGTTTGCCTGGACTGCTCAAGACCTGAATGTTTGTGTAGAAGCCAACTCTGATTGTTCCTCCTTAAATATCTTCATGCTGTTTCACATCTGATACTCCTTGATGAAACAGGAGCCTTGTCTTATAACAGGCTTATTCAAAGTGATACAAGCTACTAAAGTGAGATCTTGGAAGAGTGTTGTTACATTACTTTCATAATGTAATAAAAAATACTGTAATGATAAATAATAATGTAATAGTGTGCAATAAGCATGTCATACAAACAAATTTTATATTTCCAGGATCACTGCTTTTATAATTTATACACAAGTAAAGGAGAAAATCCCTGGAAACATTCATTTTTAGGAGGGGATTTGCGAGACAGACATCTTAGTGAAAGGGGTTCACAGGTTATTTAAAGTTTGGGAACCACGGCTGTAGGTGCTATTGTAATACAAGTAATGACATGTATTACTCAGTTAAGCCCCAGTCCTCCTATTGGCATTCATGAATCAGACTCCAAAAAAAATCAGGCTTAAAAATTAGATTTTTAAAAACAGTTCATTTGCCTTCTGTTTCTTGAGGCTTTAGAATAGCATGGGGTTATCTATTCAGATTTTTCTCTACAGGCATGAGAGCTAAAAACTTGCTTTCATGTAATTGGTGTCTTCCCAGGAATTGGGCTTTAAGGAAAAATACTAAATTTCACAAGACTTGTCATAAAATCATGAGAGTTGGCAAATTTTGCAATCTGATTCACCCAGCAAGACCCCCAGTGAAGTAACTGACCCTTTGGCATAAGTGCAAGGGTGCATCTGCAGATTAGATTGCAGTCTGGGGCCTTTGTCAGTTTCCTTTATCTGTGCAGGTCTTTCACACAACAAAAAAGGAGGGAAAAACTTTTTTTTAATCAACAAAAATGGTCAGGGGGCTTGGAGCAGGTACAGTACCTAAAACTACTTCTGCCTCTTAGGTTTGAAAATCCATTCTCCCTGTATATGTCTCTGCTGCACTGAATTACTAACTATTTTAAGTACTTATGGCTTCTTGTTATCATAATATCTTGAGTATCTCCCTCCACTGTTATCCTCACAACACCCCTGTGTGATAGGGTAGTTAGACTATTTCCATTTTACAGATAGGAGGCTGAGTCACAACGAGCTGAGAGACAAAGGGACTAGCCCCAGGTCACACAGGAAGTCTGTAACACAGAGCAGGGAATTGAACTCCACTGCCTTGAGTTCCAGGATAGTGCCCTAATCGCTGAATCATTCTTCCTATCTGACAGAACAGCTGTGTACAGATATTGCAGATAGAACTGTGCTGAATGTAATTTCAGTATGTAGAGGGTTCAACTTCTGATAGTTGGTTATTTGTTTCAGGTCACTTAAATGGAAGCTAATCCTACAAACATTTAAGCGTGTTGTTAACTTCCCATGGTAAAGTTATGCAAATGCTTAAATATTTGCTGGATTCAGGGCTGGTGCAACCATTTAGGCGACCTAGGCGGTCGCCTAGGGCGCTGGGATTTGGGGGGCGCCATTTTCTTCGGCAGCGACCGCGGTGGCCGAATCTTCGGCCGCCCCGGTCACTGCCGGCATTTAGGCGGAGGGAGCTGGGGCAGGGGAGTGCAGGGAGGGTCACCTGCAGCAAGTAAGGGGAAGGGGGGGCGGCACATGGGGGAACTCCCCGCCCAGCTCACCCCTGCCCCGCCTCCTCCCTGAGCACGCCGTGGCTGCTTCACTTTTCCCGCCTAAGCTGATTGGCCCCGCAAGCCTGGGAGGCAGGAGAAGTGAAGCAGCCACAGTGTGCTCAGGGTGCTTATGTGCGGAGCAGGAGTGAGCTGGAGCGGGGGGGGGGGGTGCCTCAGGATGAGGTGAGGAGCTGCCGCAAGGGGGGTGCCTCAGGACGGGGGGAGTGCCTCAGGGTGGAGGGGGGGAGCTGCTGCCGTGGGGGGCGTGTCAGGGTGGGGACACGGGGGGGTCTGCAAGGTGGAAGTTTCGCCTAGGGTGCAAAACATCCTTGCACCGGCCCTGGCTGGATTAGGTGTCTGTGGTGTGGAATTACTTTGTAATCTTTAAGATCAAACCCTGTGAAACTGTAGCTGTAATATAAGCCTAGGGACCAGATCCACAAATCAATACTCACATGAGCAGCCTCATTACATTAAATACCCATATGTAGATTGAGCCCTACAAGAAAATTTAACAGTAACAGTTCTTTTTAAAGAGAGATGTATAATATATTTTTTCTTTAATACCTGTGACTTGTGGGAAGACTTGTAACAGTAGGTGGTGTATTTATGTTAGTTTTTCCTTTTAATATGTGAAGAGGTTGTTTAGTGTGAATGGTTTTGGTATTTGACTTTAGTTTTCTACACAAACAGCTCCAGTAATTTTTTTTCTTTATGGCTAATGTTAAAAATACAAGTATCAGAGGGGTAGCCATGTTAGTCTGGATCTGTAAAAGCAGCAAAGAATCCTGTGGCACCTTATAGACTAACAGATGTTTTGGAGCATGAGCTTTCGTGGGTGAATACCCACTTCCTCAGATGCATGTAGTGGAAATTTCCAGGGGCAGGTATATATATGCTAGCAAGCAAGCTAGAGATAATGAGGTCAGTTCAATCAGGGAGGATGAGGCCCTGTTCTAGCAGTTGAGGTGTGAAAACCAAGAGAGGAGAAACTGGTTCTGTAGTTGGCAAGCCATTCACAGTCTTTGTTCAATCCTGAGCTGATGGTGTCAAATTTGCAGATGAACTGAAGCTCAGCAGTTTCTCTTTGAAGTCTGGTCCTGAAGTTTTTTTGATGCAGGATGGCCACCTTAAGGTCTGCTATAGTGTGGCCAGGGAGGTTGAAGTGCTCTCTTACAGGTTTTTGTATATTGCCACTCCTAATATCTGATTTGTGTCCATTTATCCTTTTCCGTAGAGACTGTCCAGTTTGGCCGATGTACATAGCAGAGGGGCATTGCTGGCATATGATGGCGTATATTACATTGGTGGATGTGCAGGTGAATGAACCGGTGATGATGTGGCTGATCTGGTTAGGTCCTGTGATGGTGTCGCTGGTGTAGATATGTGGGCAGAGTTGGCATCGAGGTTTGTTGCATGGATTGGTTCCTGAGCTAGAGTTATTATGGTGCAGTGTGCAGTTACTGGTGAGAATATGTTTCAGGTTGGCAGGTTGTCTGTGGGCGAGGACAGGCCTGCCACCCAAGGCCTGTGAAAGTGCGGGATCATTGTCCAGGATGGGTTGTAGATCCTTGATGATGCATTGGAGGGGTTTTAGCTGGGGGCTGTATGTGATGGCCAGTGGAGTCCTGTTGGTTTCTTTCTTGGGTTTGTCTTGCAGTAGGAGGCTTCTGGGTACACGTCTGGCTCTGTTGATCTGTTTCCTTATTTCCTCGTGCGGGTATTGTAGTTTTGAGAATGCTTGGTGGAGATTTTGTAGGTGTTGGTCTCTGTCTGAGGGGTTAGAGCAGATGCGGTTGTACCTCAGTGCTTGGTGTAGACAATGGATCGTGTGATGTGTCCGGGATGGAAGCTGGAGGCATGAAGGTAGGCATAGCAGTCGGTAGGTTTTTGATATAGGGTGGTGTTAATGTGACCATCACTTATTTGCACCGTGGTGTCTAGAAAGTGGACCTCCCGTGTAGATTGGTCCAGGCTGAGGCTGATGGTGGGGTGGAAGCTGTTGAAATCGTGGTGGAATTTTTCCAGAGTCTCCTTCCCATGGGTCCAGATGATGAAGATGTCATCAATGTAGCGTAGGTAGAGAAGGGGCGTGAGTGGACGAGAGCTGAGAAAGCGTTGTTCCAGGTCGGCCATAAAGATATTGGCATATTGTGGGGCCATGCGGGTGCCTATAGCAGTGCCACTGATCTGGAGATATATATTGTCATCAAATTTGAAATAGTTGTGTGTAAGTATAAAGGCACAGAGCTCAGCAGCCAGTTGTGCTGTGGCATCATCAGGGATAGTGTTCCTGACAGCTTGTATTCCATCTGTGTGTGGGATGTTTGTGTAGAGAGCCTCTACATCCATGGTGGCTAGGATGGTGTTTTCTGGGAGGTGACCAATGCATTGTAGTTTCCTCAGGAAATCAGTGGTGTCACGGAGATAGCTGGGAGTGCTGGTGGCATAGGGTCTGAGTAGAGAGTCCATATATCCAGACAGTCCTTCAGTGAGAGTGCCAATGCCCGAGATGATGGGGCGTCCAGGATTTCCGGGTTTGTGGATCTTGGGTAGTAGATAGAATAACCCTGGTCGGGGCTCTAGGGGTATGTTGATATCTTCTGGTGTTAGTGTAGGGAGTGTCCTGAGTAGATGCTGTAGTTTCTTAGTGTATTCCTCAGTGGGATCTGAGGGAAGTGGCCTGTAGAATTTGGTATTGGAGAGCTGTCTGGCAGTCTCCTTTTGGTAGTCAGACCTGTTCATGATGACAACGGCACCTCCTTTATCAGCCTCTTTGATGATAATGTCAGGGTGGTTTCTGAGGCTGTGGATGGCATTGCGTTCTGCACGACTTAGGTTGTGAGGCAAGCGATGTTGTTGTTCCACGATTTCTGCCTGTGCACGCTGGCGGAAGCATTCAATGTATAGGTCCAGACTGTCATTTCGACCCTCAGGAGGAGTCCATGTGGAGTTCTTCTTCTTGTGCTGTTGGTGGGAGGGCACCTGTGTATCAGTGGACTGTTCAGTGTTGTCCTGGAAGTATTCTTTGAGTCGGAGACGGCGAAAGTAGGCTTCCAGATCGCCACAGAATTGTATCATGTTGGTGGGGGTGGCAGGGCAGAAAGAGAGTCCCCGAGATAGGACAGACTTTTCTTCTGGACTGAGTGTGTAGTTGGATGGATTGACGATATTGCTGGGTGGGTTAGGGGTACCACGGTTGTGGCCCCATGTGGCAGGTAGGAGTTTAGACAGCTTACAGTCCTTTTCTCTTTGTAGAGAGGTGAAGTGAGTAATGTAGTTCTCCTGTCTTATTTTAGTGAAGTCCGTTTGTATAGAAGTTTGTTTATTAATGAGTCTCCAGGTTGGAGAGCTCTTTTTTGATGTTTTCCTGTTTGCTGTATAGAATGCTGATCAGGTGGTTCCTCAGTTTTTTTGATAGAGTATGGCATAATCTCTCACTGTGGTCTGTGTAGTATGTAAAAAATCCACTGCTATCTACCTTTAGTCCATTTGGTATGATGTCCATCCGTTTGCATTTGGAAAGGAAGATGATATCTGTCTGTATTTGTGCAAGTTTCTTCATGAGGTTGATGGATTTCCACTCCATACGGCTAAATGCAGTACCTTGCATGGTGTCAAGTATCAGAGGGGTAGCCGTGTTAGTCTGGATCTGTAAAAGCAGAAAAGAATCCTGTGGCACCTTATAGACTAACAGATGTTTTGGAGCATGAGCTTTCGTGGGTGAATACCCACTTCCTCAGATGCATGTAGTGGAAATTTCCAGGGGCAGGTATATATATGCTAGCAAGCAAGCTAGAGATAACGAGGTCAGTTCAGTCAGGGAGGATGAGGCCCTGTTCTAGCAGCTGAGGTGTGAAAACCAAGAGAGGAGAAACTGGTTCTGTAGGGAAGGGGAGACTGGAAAAATTCCACCACGATTTCAACAGCTTCCACCCCACCATCAACCTCAGCCTGGACCAATCTACACGGGAGGTCCACTTTCTAGACACCACGGTGCAAATAAGTGATGGTCACATTAACACCACCCTATATCGAAAACCTACCGACTGCTATGCCTACCTTCATGCCTCCAGCTTCCATCCCGGACACATCACACGATCCATTGTCTACACCAAGCACTGAGGTACAACCGCATCTGCTCTAACCCCTCAGACAGAGACCAACACCTACAAAATCTCCACCAAGCATTCTCAAAACTACAATACCCGCACGAGGAAATAAGGAAACAGATCAACAGAGCCAGACATGTACCCAGAAGCCTCCTACTGCAAGACAAACCCAAGAAAGAAACCAACAGGACTCCACTGGCCATCACATACAGCCCCCAGCTAAAACCCCTCCAATGCATCATCAAGGATCTACAACCCATCCTGGACTATGATCCCGCACTTTCACAGGCCTTGGGTGGCAGGCCAGTCCTTGCCCACAGACAACCTGCCAACCTGAAACATATTCTCACCAGTAACTGCACACCGCACCATAATAACTCTAGCTCAGGAACCAATCCATGCAACAAACCTCGATGCCAACTCTGCCCACATATCTACACCAGCGACACCATCACAGGACCTAACCAGATCAGCCACACCATCACCGGTTCATTCACCTGCACATCCACCAATGTAATATACGCCATCATATGCCAGCAATGCCCCTCTGCTATGTACATCGGCCAAACTGGACAGTCTCTACGGAAAAGGATAAATGGACACAAATCAGATATTAGGAATGGCAATATACAAAAACCTGTAAGAGAGCACTTCAACCTCCCTGGCCACACTATAGCAGACCTTAAGGTGGCCATCCTGCATCAAAAAAACTTCAGGACCAGACTTCAAAGAGAAACTGCTGAGCTTCAGTTCATCTGCAAATTTGACACCATCAGCTCAGGATTGAACAAAGACTGTGAATGGCTTGCCAACTACAGAACCAGTTTCTCCTCTCTTGGTTTTCACACCTCAACTGCTAGAACAGGGCCTCATCCTCCCTGATTGAACTGACTTCGTTATCTCTAGCTTGCTTGCTAGCATATATATATACCTGCCCCTGGAAATTTCCACTACATGCCTCTGAGGAAGTGGGTATTCACCCACGAAAGCTCATGCTCCAAAACGTCTGTTAGTCTATAAGGTGCCACAGGATTCTTTGCTGCTGTTAAAAATACATTAACAGTACATTCTCAGATGAGATATTTTATAATTTAATTGACACTATTAGATTAGCAGATTTTACTTTGCTTTAAAGGGGAATGGATCCCAGCTGTCGCTAGCCTGCCAATGCCTGAATATGGACAGTGACCTTTAAATGTGTGACAGAGGGTTTAACTGGTAGAGACAAACCAAAAACATCAGAAGGGCATGCAATGGTGTGGGGTTCATTAAAAAAAATGTGTAAATATTTTGAATAACTTTCATTTTCTACTTTAGCATTTCTGACATCAGTAATAAAGAATCAGAGAATGCCAGGTTTTGACTGGACAAAGATGAACTTTGGTCTAAAAATCCTTTTTATAATTTAGTGCAGTTAGATGTTAGAATTGCTGCTATAAACAATAATTATGTAGCAGACAAACTTGTGCTAGAGTTTTACATGCACAAAAAAATTATGAAGTTTTGGGTCTTACTCTACAGACCTTTCTCTGGAGCAAAGCAAACCCATCGCTCTTCATTCTCCACCACCAGCGTGGAAGGCTGTGACTTAAGTGTACCAGGTAGATGGATCACTGTGGCCAGGTCCTTGACTGGAAGGATGAGGTGAAGTTTCCTAGCAAGCTGGATGTAAAAGGGGGCATTTTTAGATACTTCTGCTGCCTAGTTACCCAACCTTAGTCAAACAGAACCCTGAGACTTTACACCACTTTGATAAAGGGAGGCTGTATACCTTCAGTGGAAGGGGGAGACAACATCTTGGCTAGCTCTTCAGAGTTTCTCCTTTTCAGCCAGCATTACTTCAGTCTTGCCTGGGTACAGCTTCAGCTCATCATCCAAGAGCTGATTTCTTGTAGGAATTCCAACATTTTAGTAGTGATGGTAGTTGCATCATTTCAGAATATGTAGAGTTGTGTGACATAAGCATACTATTGACAGCTGAGCCTGTAGTATCTTGCTGCCTTTGCCAGTGGTCTCATGTGGATACTGTAGAGAAGAAGGGGTAGCATGTGGGACCCTGCAGGTGAAAGCCTTTGGAGAGAAGGAGCAGTTATTCATCACTGCTCTCAGCTCTACTGCAGAGGAACAATTGTAGCTATTGTAGTGCTGGGACATCTTCTCATGTGAAATCAATATCTTTTGGTCCACTGTGTCAATAACTGCATAAAATTCCAACAGTATGATCATGGAGATCTTATGGCCCTGGACACAGGCAAGAAGGTTGTCTTTTAGTGCTGTTAGAACTGTCTCAGTAGCTGTGCCCCTGTGGGGCAATCTGGGTGCAGACGGCTCAGTGTGGGATCTGGGTGTGTGTTGGGGATCTGGATGCACAGGGACTTGTTTGGCTGGGGGGGGGGTAGTCTGAGTGCAACAGTAATGGGACTCTGCAGGGGGTCCAAATGAAGGGAAGTGATGATTCCTCTCTATTCAGCACTGGTGAGGCCACATCTGAAGTATTGCATCCAGTTTTGGGGCCCCCCACTACAGAAAGGATATGGACAAATTGGAGAGACCCTCCACTGCACTAACAAAAATGATCGGGGGCTGGAGCACATGACTTATGAGGAGAGGCTGAGGGAACTAGAGTTATTTAGTCTGCGAAAGAGTGTGTGTGTGTGTGGGGGGGATTTGATAGCAGCTTTCAACTACCTGAACAGGGGTTCCAAAGGGGATGGAGCTCGGCTGTTCTCAGTGGTGGCAGAGGACAGAACAAGGAGCAATGGTCTCAAGTTGCAGTGGAGAAGGTCTCTTATGAGTTTCAGAGCATTGAAGAGCTCCTGGTTAAGCCAGTGAGGTCTTTTCCCATACTTCCTATCTTTCCTACACAGTGGGATAGTTTTCTCTTGTGCCCTTAATAATGTCTCTTATGTTTTGCCATTGTTTGGTTTCCTGTTTGTCCCCCCCTTCACACACACAGCCTCCTTTGATTTAACTCAATGCAGCCATGAGGGATATTACACAGGTAAACTGAGGTGCACATGATATTTATAAAAGAAGAATGTACAGAACTCCCTCATTCTCCACACCATATAAATAAAGTTTCTGGAATCCCCTGCCCTTTCAAAAAGAAAAAAATCATTGATGTATATTTTAAAACTGCAGCTTCATGAACAAGAGGGGAAAAAATCATCAATGAAGTGCTATAACTAGCAAGTTGCTAAAACTTTAAAGATGCTGGCCTAGGGAACAGGGCCAGCTCCAGGCACCAGCGAACGAAGCAGGTGCTTGGGGCAGCCAATGGGACGGGGAGGCACGTCCGGGTCTTCTGCGGCAATTCAGTGGCAGGTCCCTCTGGGAGCGAAGGACCCGCTGCGAATTGCCGCCAAGGAATGAAGCGGCCCGGTTGAGCTTCCACCGAAGTGCCGCTGATCACGGCTTCTTCCTTTTTTTTTTTTCCCCTTCGCTGCTTGGGGTGGCAAAAAAGCCAGAGCTGGCCCTGCTAGGGAAGAAGCAGAGGTCAAATGGGCTGTCAGCAGCTCCCCAAGGAGAGATGTAGGCAGACACACTAAGAAGGAGGTGCAGAAAGTAGGCTTTCTCTCCCAACCCAGAGATGGAAGTAACTGGGCTGAATGGAACTCACTAAGCTTGCAAAGAAAGACTAAGGTTTTGCTGGTGTGGGGGGGGTGTGGAATATGTTACAGGATTCTTTGTTTTATCCCTTTGGTAAATAAGAGAGACAAGATGTACCAACTTCTGTTGGTATGAGAGACAAGCTTTTGAGCCGCACAGAGCTCTTCTTCAGGTCTGGGAAAGGTACTCCCAGCATCACAGCAACATGCAAAATGGAACAGATTTGTTTAGCATAAATAGTTAGCGCATATTGTAAGGGACCATTCAAGGTAGAGTGACCCATTAACATCTCTGCAGTCCTAGGACAAAAAGAGGGGGGTAATGGGTTACAGGTTGTTGTAGTAATAAACCATAAATCCAGTGTTTCTCTTCAGGCCATGATTTTTAGTGTCTAGCAGAATAATGAATTTAAGCTCCCAGGTTCATCTTTTGAAGGTGTTGTGCAGGTTTCCTTTGAGGATGAGGACTGACAGGTACATAGAGTGACTGCTTTGTGAAAAGTGTTCACCTACTGATGATAGGGTGTTCATTTGAGAGCACAGTGATTGTCTGGGTTAACCCACATAGTTGTTAGTGAGGCATTTAGTGCACAGAATGATGTATACCACATGTTGTGATAGGCATGTGTATGATCTATAGATCTTGAAAGGTAAATTATGGGGGACGTTGTTGATCATTGTAGCAGTAGAGATATGTCTGCGGCTTTTGCATCTGTTGTCCTGGCAGTCTGGTGCCACTTTGAGTTGGTGTGTCCTGATATGTGGGGAGTTTGCTTCTGAGTTTCTTGGAGAGGCAGTGGGGAGGGGTTGTCTGAAGGCCAGAAGTGGGGGTTCAAGAAATATTTCTTTCAAGATGGGGATCCCCATCAAATATGGATTGCAATTGTTTGTTGATACCCCGTATGGGTTCCAGTGTGGGGTGGTTAGTAACAATAGGGGTCTGCAGTCGGAGGTGGTTTTATTTCTGTATTGAAGCAGGTTCTTTTGGGGTATTTGGATGGCCCATTCCACTACTTCTCTAATGGAGTGTCTTTGTTTGGTGAAGGTGGTTTTAAGTGTGTTAAGGTGTATATCCTGAACTTTTTTCCTCAGAGCATATTATGTGGTACCTAACCTGAGTGCCTGTGTATTGATGATAGATTTCATGGTATATTTGGGCTAGTTACTGGATCTGTGAAGGGAGGAGTGGCGATATTCTGGGTTTCTTGCATATGGTTGTCTGTAGGATTCTATTGTTGAAGCTGACAGTGATGTCCAGGAAGTTGATGCTAGTGTGGGAGTGTTCCAGAAGGAGTTTAATGAACGGGTGGTGGTGTTGACGCTGTGGTAGAAATCTATGAGGGAGTTTAAACCATCTGTCAGAACCAGCTTTAATTAGCTTGCTGCGCACAGGTCCTGTGAGGAAAAAGGGCTTATAGGTGCTGGACAGTGTTGGGCCTTTCACGTTAATACAGTTGGTAAACGGGACTGCAGTCCAGAGATATAGTCTGAGTGGTAGGGCCACATAGTTCCACCCAGAGGTGTGGAAGTAATGAAATCTGTCCCCAAAGGGGGTGCCCTCAAGAGGGACTAAAAGGGGTCTAAGGCGTAGCTTGCCTGTAATCATGACACATGGCTAGCTCCTGAAGAGGGAGATTGACGTCTACTAAGGGTAATGCAGAGATTATGACAATTAAATATTAACTAAACTTTCAGGCACTAGAGTCACTATGTGGAAAGTACCTAAAAAGGGCAAGTGTACCAAAATAATCTAAATAATGCAATTTGTTTCCTTTCATTGCACCCTATATTTTATTTCATATATCTTCCTTAAAATCCTTAGTTTTGCGCACAGAACATAAGAACCTGAGAATTGCCATTCTGGTCAGACTCATGGTCCATCTAGCCTAGAATTCTGTCTTCCAGTACTGGCCAGTGCCTGATGCTTCAGAGAGAATGAACAGAACAAGGCAATTGTCGAGTGATTCATCTCCGATGATCCAGTCCCAGCTTCTGGTAGTCGGAACTTTAGGGACACCCAGAGCATGGGGTTGCATCCCTGACCAAGCTGGCTAATAGCCATTGATGGATCTATTCTCCATGAACTTACCTAATTCTTTTCTTGAACCCAGTTAAACTTTTGGCCTTCACAACATGTCCTGGCAACAAGTTCCACAGGTTGACTGTGTAGCATGTGAAGAAGCATTTTGTTATATTTTTAACCTGCTGCCTATTAATTTCATTTGGTGACCCCCGGTTCTTGTGTTATGTGAAGGGGTAAAGAACACTTCCTTATTCACTTTCTCCACACCTGTCATGATTTTATAGACCTCTTTCATATCCCTCCTTAGTCGTCTCTTTTCTAAGTTGAACAGTCCCAGTCTTCAGAGGCGTCGACTCCGTGGGTGCTCCAGGGCTGGAGCACCCAGGGCTGGAGCACCCACGGGGAAAAAAATTAGTAGGTGCTTAGAACCCACTGTCAGCCAAGCTCTCTGCCCACTGGTGGTCCCTGCCAATCAACTCCTTCCCCTCCCTCCCAGTGTTTCTTGCACACCACAGAACAGCAGTTCTGCAGTGTGCAGGAGGTGCTGGGAGGAGTGGGGATGGAGTATGCTCAGGGCAGAGGGTGGAAAGAGGTGGGGAAGAGGTAGGGTGGGGAAGGAGTGGGGACAGGAAGAGGGGGCAGTGGTGGGGCCTTGGGGGAAGAGATGGAGTAGAAACGGGACTAGGCAGGACAGGGTATGGGCTTGGGGGAAGAAGTGGAGTGGGAATGGGCCGGAGGTGGAGCAGAGGTGGGAAGATGGGGGACTTGGGGGAAGAGGAGAGTGAGGGCAGGGCCTGGGGTTGAGCACCTGTGAAGAAAATTAGAAGTCAGCGTATGTGCCAGTCTTTTAAATCTCCTCGTATGGAAGCTGTTCCAAATCCCTAATAATTTTTGTTGCCCTTTTCTCTACCTTTTCCAATTCTAATATATCTTTTTTTGAGATGGGATGACCAGAACTGCATGCAGTAATCAAAGTGTGGGTGTACCATGGATTGATATAATGGCATTTTCTGTCCTATTATCTATCCCTGTCCTAAAGGCTCCTAACAGGATATACAAGTAAACAATGGAAGGAAATTATATATCTCAACATTTTTTATTGCCACCAATCTCTGGTATCTCAGTGACTTTGCCATAAAATCAATAACAAAGTCCCTGGTGTACTTCCTGGAATCTCTGGTTCTCTTCTCATTTTACAGTAAAAAGTCTGCTATGTCTATCTTTTGGTTTGGGTTGGTTGGTTGATTTGTTTGCCACAGGTTTTTATTTTTATTTTTGCTGGGGTGGAGGGGAAGTGTTGGGTAGATGGTGGTTTCAGTGTGTGAGTGTCATTCTTGCTGTGGTGGAAAGGCTTTCTCAAAGAGGAAGAACAGCGAGGAGTCCTTGTGGCACCTTAGAGACTAACATATTTATTTGGGCATAAGCTTTCATGGGCTAAAACCCACTTCATCAGATGCATGGAGTGAAAAATACAGAAAGCAGTATAAATATTACAGCACATGAAAAGATGGGAGTTGCCTTACCAAGTGAGGGGTCAGTGCTAACGAGGCTAATTCAATTAAGGTGGAAGTGGCCTATTCTCAACAGTTGACAAGGGGTGAATATCAGAGGAGGAAAATTACTTTTGTAGTGCTAACGAGGCCAATGCAATCAAGGTGGACATCACCCATTTCCAACATTTGACAAGAAGTTCTGACCTCTCTGAATTAAGAGAGCTGAGCAGGGAGCCTAGGGGATCTCTGGGCCAGGGGTTCTCAATCTTTTTTTTTTTTCTGAGCCCCCTCCAACATGCTATAAAAACTCCAGGGCCCAGTGGGCATGGAGGGACTTGGGGTTCTGGGTCGGGGGGGGGGCAACAGATACAAGTGTAGTTTGATTTCTATTTGGGGAGGGGGTCAGGAGCCAGCAGGGCTCAGGGCGGGAGTGCTACCCCCACCCCCTGACTCACCTCAGCAGGCCACCCAGGGTTATGTGTGTGTGTGTGTGTGTGTAACCAAAAATGTATTACTCAAAGTGAGGGGCTCAGCTCAAAAAAACTGAAAACAGCCCAAGGTGCAGGCAGGGGGTTAGCTCAGGGTGCAGGGAGGGAAGAGTTAGGGGCTGTGGTCACTGCTTCCTCGAGGGTTCTGCCTGCCCCAGAACCAGCTTTCCCCGTCCTGGTGGCTCTTACTGGCTATATGAGCAGTCATAGGGGACTGGGAGTGGAGCAGTAGCCCAACCCTGGACACCAACAGCAGCAGGAGACTGGGAACCCTGCGGTTGCTTTCCCTGCACTGACAGGATCCTGCTTCCTGCCTCTGACCTGGCCAGAGGGTGGGGCCTCGGGAGCTGGGAGGGGAGGAGCTGGGGATGTGTAGAGTTGCCCCGGGACTGTCCCACTCTGGCACTGCAGTTTTTGGGGGGCAATGCACCTGTGCCACCCAACTCTGCCCACGGTCTCAGGGCCTCTGCCACATAGGGAACCCCAGGGCTTGGGGCTCCGGGATTCAACCCCACAGCTCGGGGCTTCAGCCCCATGGGGGGGCACCGGGGCTCAGGGCTTCAGCTCTGTGGCTCCTGGTTTCTCCCCTGCAGAGCCCTGTGGTCCCCATAAAAGGGCTCATGGACCCCAAGTGGGCTGCAGACCCCTGTTGAGAACTGCTGCTCTAGGGAATTCATCAGGATGGGAAGCCTGTAAGAGGAACTTCTGGAGAAGATAGCCTCCTAGACAGAAGGCTGCAGTCCGCAGGCATGCCAGGGGTCTCCCGAAGCCTGGCCTGGCAAGGATAACCTGCTAGCCTTGGGGAAGAGTCGCAATGGATGCTCCCCTTGATTGCAGAGAAGAACATTACTTCAGTAAAGAGGCGTAACCCCATGGGCGCAGACTAGAACCAAGAGGACCTTTGGGGAAGAGCCCTAGTAGAGGCAAGCACTGAGGCCAGGTAGGGGACATGGTCTAAGATTGACTTAGTCGACCTGCTAGGATATTGGAGTGAAAGTTTTGTTTATGTTCTGCATTGGCTTTTCTGTTAATAAATGAGACCCTTCACAAGAGGGTGCTCTTTAACATTTAACTGGCTATTTGGACTTGTTGATAGTTGACTTCTTCCCTCACCCAGAATAAAGGCTCTCCTGCAACACCACACTTTCTTGCAAGGGGGTGCACTGGTTTAAACCAGAATGGAACCTGGCTTGGGTAAAAGCTGCTTTTGCACACACTTCTAAAGAGAGCTTATACAGGATTAATGTTAACAAATGATGTTACAGAGGTGTTAATTTATATTTACAATAAGTTGACTCTGTGTGTGAGTGGAAGTGGGAGAAGAAGATCAACGCACTTGCCTCTCTGAACAATTTGCTAGTAGGTGAGGAGCATTTTGCTCTCTGCCTGGTTGATCCAATGCACATCTATTTACTGCTCTTGTTAAAGAGCCAGAAAGATTGACACAAATGGCTCAGTGAAAGGCACAGTAAGCAGAGTTAGTAGGCAGGTCATTAAAGAATTTTGGGGCCCTGTTTACTATAGAAATTGAGGGGTCCCCTTCCTTAAAGTGCCCTTGCCTGATACATACCATACTCCACACATGTATCCCAACAACCCTCCACCAGCCCTCTTCCATCCTGACACACAGTCCCCGCACTTCCCAGCAGCCCTGATATACATCTGTCTCACTGCACCCCCCCACCAGTGGTCCGAGACTCCTCTTAAGAGTTCTGTGCAAGTGCACCAATGTATGTTGCTTAATACCAGATCTGCAATAACTTCAGCTTTCCTGTCCTTGGGCCGTTTGGGCATAGCAAAGTGTCAGTACTCTGTACCTTTGTGGTGGATGGTGATGTCAGCAACACTTCTTCACACCCTCTAGTAGGTGGTTACAGAGCAATGCTGGAATCCTGGAAGTAGCCTTTGCTATAAGTGGCATCTTACAGAATGAGGAAAGTGACTAAAATGAAGAATGGCTAAGAAGGAATGTGATACTTTGGGATCCCCACTTGGACCATTTAACTGAGCCACTGGCTGTGGGAAGCAAGGGCCTCCTTGGTGCATGTTTTAAATGGCCATGCTTTTTGCCTTCATAGTCCATTACTTACTATTTATTACTGTAAATGTAGAAGAATATTTTGGTGGTTTATGTCTACTTAGCAAGAAACCAAGTGAAAGTTTGTCAGAGGTAACAGCAGAAGCAGAAAAAGCAGTGTCATAAAGAGACACACATTAATAGGCTCTTGGCTTATTAGAGAAATTGTGTCTTCCCACATGAGTATATAGGAGGAATGTATATGGGAAATGCATGATATACTAGTAACATTGTGACAGGAGAGAGGAAGAATCTTACACTTTACTTTGGTTGCAAGAGAAAGGTTTAAATTGATTCTTGGTGATAGATGTTTATATAAACATTGTTTAATATCAAAGGTATTAGCCAGTGTATGGCTCATTTTATTTGATTCACAGTCAGTCAACATTGCTGCTTTGGAGTTTTATGCTGGTTTGTCTGCTGTGACAGTTGTTGCCCTAGTTCTTCCTGGCAAGAGCTGTGATTATTTGTCATGAAAATCTTGTAGGAAAAGTTAGGAGGTGGTCAAGATGAAAAGAGCAAAAAGAGTCATTAAAATAGAGTTTTAAAAGTCACAAGCTTTGTTTCAGAACCAAACAATATTAAAAAACTGAGTTTACAGAGAGGGTAATGAACCTAATAAAATATGTTGTAATTTGAGGGAAAAAAATTTTGATGGTGCATCACTGATGAGTTAAGGTGCCACATTTTAATAGCAAGTTTTCAAACCTGGTACAAAGCCCTGAAGAGGATAGAAATGGCCTCGTATATTACAGAGAAGGTACCCATGGAAATCCCCTAAACTGGGTTGTGACAGAGGTTTGGAGGCTTGAAGATGCTCATTTACCCTGGATGCAACTTAAAGGAGTCATGGGGCACAGACTAAGAGGGACTGACATTTTGCTGCTGTCAGAGACGGAAGCAAATCAAGACCCTAATTCTTCAATGAGCTCTGGGTGGGCAGACCTCTGTTCCTGTAAAACACACCGGTCAATATGTGTTATTTGTCCCACTCTGCTTGATCCATGGAGGATATGAGTCTGTTACAGCACATTGCTCAAGTATAGACTTAGGTGTAAATGTTCAAAAGTAAGAGCTTCCAGCTTGAGGCAGCTGCTGTTTGGCTAAGGGTTTTTTGGGCAAAAACAAAACTCCAGAGTGTCAGCACAAAAGTTGGGACATTTGTGCTTCCGAACAAACCATGGAAGTAGTGGATGACTTCATCAATCTAGGCAACAAACTGTCATCAACTGGGCTGAGCCATGAAGGACCTGCATAGGGTCTGGAGTCAAAAGAAGGTGAAGCTATATAAAAAAGTACAGATTTATCAAACTTGCCTACTTGCAATCCTCTTATATGGATCTGAAACATGGACACTACTTAAATAAGACATCAGGAAGCTGGAGGCATTTCATATGCGTTGCCAAAGTGACTATTGGGTATAAAGTCAAACCATCTTATAAGTTATAGGAATGTATCGAGAACTGGCCTTGACAGGAATGAAGTTATCATTGGCCACTGCTGGCTGGCCCTTTTTGGTCATGTTGTTCATCTTGGAGACAAAGTCCTCACTCCATTGAGCTGTGAAGATCGGACTTAAGGTCAGGAAGGGACACTGCCTGGTCATGGACTGATGGCAACCATGCATTCACCTGTAATTAAGCTGGCTGGACCAGACTAGTAATAACCTGGTGGAAATCTTAGACGCCTGGAATAAAGCCGTACAGTGTGACCATGGCCACTCAGCGCTAGGCACCTTTGCTGTCTAAGTGTGTTGTTGCCGTTGTTCAAAAATGACTAGTGATCTTGGGTACTTCAATTTTTAGGTGCCAAAGTTGGGACACCTTAAAGAGGCCTGACTTCAGAAAGTATTGAGCACCCACCCTCTGAAAGTTAGGGTTCTTTGAAATAGCTCAAATTGATCACCCACAAAATTAAGAGAACCAAAATCACTGGTCACTGTTGAACATTTAGGCATTATTCCTGGAGGTCCCTGGTTCAACTGTTGGTGTCAGCCAAGATGGTGACTATCCCATCTTCACTGAGCCCAACTGTAGCTAATGAAGGAGTGGGGTCTGATATTCTGAAATGTATAGTTTTAGAAAACTAGTTACTGACGAGTTTGTAACTAAAATAACCAGCCTAGTTGGCTATACTTTTGCATAGTAGTTCTGATTTTTTATTCTGTGTTTTTTTTTTTTTTACCAATTCTTTATTTTCCTCTAGTAAACTTGTTATTAAGGCAACCTGAATTGAAACTGGTGATGGTAACTGTTGTTTTAGAGGTGTGACACTGACAAACTGGTCCACCAGTGCATGACCCATAACAACTTAACAGAAGGCACTGAAAGGGTAAACAGGGGCATTCCTTGCAGATAGTTATCAAAGCCATGTTAAATAGACTAGAATGTTTAATATGTAGGCCTGTATTGTTAGAGAATTAAGAGTAGATACTAATTGTACGCATCTGTGTTTACCTATGTCTTGTTAGAAATTTAACAAGATTAAATTAGTTTATAGATGCTAAAATCTTGTTCCTGTCTTTAATGATTCATTACTGTATTCTATTGATTCAGAGATCAGAAGGGGATATTATCATTTAAATGGGATTTGTGGTATAATAATGTTGTTGTCCTCATTTCTCTTTGGAACTATTAACTCCACACAGTAATCTACCTGTGAACTGTTTGAATGGCTGTTGCTTAATATATTATCTGAGAAAGGACCCACTTAATAGAGACCAAACTGTCAGCTCACTTTCAGTAAAACTCACGTGGTGGAGTTACCTGTCAGCACCCAGTTTGCTTCAGCTATAAAGGAAGCTTCAGGCCTGATCCTTTTTATCTCAGATCTCCTTAAACTTAGAAAACTTTCTAAGTCAGAAAACTAAGGCCTCTAGACATACTCTGGATTCACCCGGAATTCGTATGGAAGAATTTGAACGGACTCTGCACATGGTCTGCCTGTTGGCCTGTAGCACTTTAAATTGATTCTAGGACTTTTACAAATCAGCAGCCTCATCATCTTTGCTATGAAACTGACGTAAGACCTTAACTCATATCTGTATATTGATCTCTCTGTATATTGTATCTGTATATTGATCTCTTAACCATACATCACGCTCTTTCTTTTTATTAATAGATTTAGTTAATAAAGATTGTCTGTAAGCCTGTATTTGGGTGAGATTTGAAATATTCATTGACCTGGTGACAGTCTTTTGAGATTGGTAGAACTTTATATATGGTGAATAAGGGTTTTAGTAACCCCTCACTGTATTAGACTTGGCTGTGTGGATGGGAGCCAAAAGCTGGATTGCTTAAAGGGGACTGTATTTTAGCTTCTTGGTAACCAGCATGGTATTATAGAAGCTGTTTGGTTGCTGGCTTGGTGAATCTAATTATAGAATAAACCACCAGTTTGAGGGACTTTCTACCCTATTCCTTGAAGTTTGCCCTGATTAAGCATTCTTAGTGTGCCCCCCTCCAGGCCCCACGGTCACAAGGACACTATCAATTATAATTGTCTTCTGTCCTCAAGGGAGGTGGAGAGGTATCAGTTTAAGCCCTCAAAGGGCTCACTCACAGGAAGTGGCTATCAAGAAGTGCTAGCTGATGCCACCCTTTTTTGAATTTGTTCTAAATTTGGTAAAAAGAGTTCTGCCCTTCTTAGATTGCCTACAACTACACCTGCAATAATCAGAAAAATAGCTCAAATAGAAAAGCACTGTGAGTCTATAGTTTAATACATTTCATTCTGTATGTGCCAACCATTTGTAACAAGATGTGATCACTTACCAGTCAAAAATCAAGTGTGGTGTACTTAATATTTGTAAAGTTGATATTGATTTGTAGGCTCACACAGACTTTCTAAAATTAAGTTTAAATTACTTGAGCCAGAAAGATTTTGGACAAATGTACTGAGAACCATTGATCTGACTAGTTTGATGCTAACGCTCCATTAGAATGGATGGGGGAAGGTCTTCTATGTTGTTGCTGTATTGATTCGGTGTACCTGGCTGCTGAGCTGAAAAGGCAGCAGGGCATTGATTTAGAACAGTACTAGGGGGCTAGAATATTGTTGGGTTTTTTAAATTTGAATCTCCTTAAAACAACAAATTCTAAATAACCTGAAACCTTGAATTTTTGGAGCACCTCGCTACTATTTTGTCTCTCTACT
The DNA here is from genome assembly GCF_025201925.1 of Gopherus flavomarginatus. NCBI lineage: Eukaryota > Metazoa > Chordata > Testudines > Testudinidae > Gopherus > Gopherus flavomarginatus. The sequence continues at coordinate 100,503,587 of NC_066621.1, forward strand.
GACAATCATTAAGCTGTCTAGGAGCAAAATCTGGTTTGATTTGCACCCATATGATCCCACTAATGCCGGTGTGTGTGTGTGTGTGTGTGTGTGTGTGTGTGTTTTAAAAAAAAAAAGAGCAGAATTTGGTTCTAGACTTGAATCTAGGAGTAGTAATTCTGCAATGTATTAAGTCACATCCTATCCTGGTGAAGCTCTTTTGAAGAAAATAAAGTTACACCATAAATGAATATGACCCATTACATCTTGTCTCATTCTGACTCCTGATTCTCTTCTGGGTCAGTAACCTTCTGTAATTTTCTCTCTGCTTGCTCACATGTCCTCTCTCCTTCTCTCCCTGGGTAATAACTGCTATAGCTGTATCAAATTTTGTTATTAAACTTGCATGGTTTTTGAAATTTGTAACAAACATGACCATGTTTTGCAATTTTTGTTTGCTTGGTTTTGCACTAAACTTGAACAAAAATGTAATGAATGGTTTTGATTTGAAACCAGTTGAAAATGGGCAATTGAGGCTGAGTTTCATTTAGATTTTTCTGGTTAATGTCATATCCAAAATTCAAAGCAAACTTTGGTTATAAAACCACATGAGCTAAAAGCAAAAAGAGCTCTCACAGATGCACACAGTCCAAATCAGTGAGTCTTATTCAGTTGTCTTATTACATATACACTAACAAACAGATCTATTCCAAATAATGTTCTTTGGTTTTAAGGGAAGACCTCTGCTCATAAAAATGGATCAAATTCATCCCTGAAGCAAGCTTGCTGAAGTTAATGGCACTGACATAATCATGTTTTCTGCTGCAAATGTTTGTACAGATTTATAGCAGGATTGTACATCCAATCTGTCTATATGAACAGTTAGTTTGCGGTAAGATGGGATATAAATGTACCTCACACTAGCCTGCCACATGCTGCTTTTCCATTTGGACCTTGCTATTGCACACTAAAAGTTCAATAGTCTGCTTTGATCTCCTTGCCTTTAAATAGAAGTAGGTCAAAGCACAAGATGGAACTTTTTGTACGCAATAGTAGGGTCCACACTGACAGTTTAGTGCACGGCAGGCTTGTTCAAGTAGATTTACACTCCAGCTTGCCACACACTAACTGTTCATACAGATTGGAAGTTGTGGTTACAGAAGAAATGTAGGATTGGACCCTTGCAACCTGTTTGTGCACTGCATCGTGCCACCACTAAATCTACTATGTTCCAAGACCACCCTGCTTCTCAAGCTCAACTTCAGAGTGTGTGCTCATTTTCTGAGTGGAGGAACGAATGCTGTCCACTTCTTGCATCACACACTTGCTTCTGGTCACCTCATTACCTGCATTCAGCTTCAGCCTTTGCAAATGGAACATGGCGGCAACATCTAAGACGTAACCTGGAAATGTGAAGCCCTCTGGAACCCTGGATTTTAGAGACACAAACCTAGCCTAGTGGCAGACATAATGGAAGGAGGAGTTCAAGCTGTTCACAGACCTGGCCATGCAAGATGACAATACCAGTAACAAAGCAAAACTGTTGTTTTACCTTACTGGGGAACATGGCAGAAAAATTTGCAATATACTGAAGCTCACGCCTGCCTCAAGCTTCACAGCAGTGCTAACAGTCCTGGGGGTGTATCACTCACCAGATAGAATGAAACTATGGAGCAACAGAGGTTTTCACTAGAGACCAATCCGAAGGGCAGGGGATAGACCTCTGTGTTATAGCCTTACACACACTGGCTGCTACATGCAATTTCCCTAACTAAGGACAGCATAGTCTGTGGCACTTGGGGTCACTACCTGCAGGGGCAGCTGCTCCAGGAAGGCAATTTCACATTAGACAGATGCTTAGACATGGGGCTTGCAGCAGAAAAAGAATGAAAGCCATAGGAGGCACAAACACCCCCCAGCAGTACGTTCAGTGAAACAGCAAAGGAGAGCAGGTGGCCAGAGTTCCATACTCATTGTGAGATGCTGGGTCAGATGAATGCATATTAAGTTTTTACCAAAGGGTGGCATGTGAGGTCTCTGCCAAGAGCCAGTAACCCACTGGTCATCATAGTCATTATGAACTCTGTCTATGGCTACGATTTAAGGAGTTATGTATCTATATTAGAAATTATGTTGAAGCCATGGAATTAAGGCAGGTAACCAAGCAGTGATATGTATGAAAGTAAGAACATAAGAATCGCTGTACTGAATCAGACCAATGGTCCCTCTAGCCCAGTATCCTGTCTTCTGATAATGGCCAGTGCCAGATGCTTCAGAGGGAATGAACAGAACAGGGCAATTATTGAGTAATCCATCCCATTCTCCAGTCCCAGCTTCTGGCAATTGGAAGTTTAGGGACACCCAGAGTATGGGGTAATGTCCCTGACCATCTTGGCTAATAGCCAGTAGTGATCTTATCCTCCAAGATATTAATATCACAGCTTTTAAATCTTAGTCTAGACAAGACCACGGTTACTTTGTTTGGATGTGATGAGAGAAAATGTGAAGTCCACGTCTAGAGTAAAATTTTCAAAAGAACCTGAGTTCCATCTTCAAAAGTGATTTAGGAGCCCAGATCTAATTAAAATTCAATGGAATTTAGGCTCTACATCATGCTGGTGCTTTTGAAAATGTTCTCCCTAGTCTAAAAATCTTACAATAGCCTCCTTTTCCTAAGAACGATGTCTTAGTCAAGACCTCTGTGATTCTGAAACATTAAGATTTAAAATTCCCTAATCCTATTTATCTGTTATCTCTCCTGGAAGGATTTAAAAGCCCCAGAGGTTTCTTCAGAACCATTTCTTGGTTCTGAGATGTTCTTTCCCCTTTACAAAAAATAACCAATACTGTGTAACTTGTGTTGGATAGTTATGACTGGTCACACGTGTTGAATTTTAAATACTGAGTATTGAATACTCCCAGCAAACTGTGATTAATTCATTTGGGGGAAAATCTGAAATATTTCATTTAAAATATATGTAAATTGAATTAATGATCTGTTTAGTGAACATTCCCAGAACAGAAGGAAGCTACATTCACTGTGCTGTATTAGCTCAACTCTACTAGCTATCAGATTTGTTGTTGCTGCAGCCAAACAAAAACCAGTAAGTTAGAAACAGAGTCTCTGTCAAACTCTACGCTTATGTCATGGTATAATTCCCTACTCTGACCCTTAGTGTCCAAAAGATGGGGTGGGTACCAGCATGAATTCCTCTAAGCTCAATTACCAGCTTAGTACTTGTAGCGCTGCCACCAACCAGGAATTCCAGTGCCTGGTACACCCTGGTCCCCCCAAGACCTTGCCCTGGGAACCCCAAGACCCAGACCCTCTGGATCTTAACACAAGGAAAGTAAACTCTTTCCCTCACCGTTGCCTCTCCCAGGCTTCCCCTCCCTGGGTTAGCCTGGAAGATCACTGTGATTCAAACTCCTTGAATCTCAAAACAGAGAGGAAAATCCACCTTCCCCCCCTCCTTCTCTCTCCCCCTCCCAGACTCTCCCTGAGAGAGAAAGTAACCCTAACACAGAGAGAAAATTAACCTTTCTCTCCCCCTTCCCTCCTTTCTCCCCACCAATTCCCTGGTGGATCCAGACCCAGTCCCCTGGGGTCTCTCCAGAATAAAAAAAACAATCAGGTTCTTAAACAAGAAAAGCTTTTAAGTAAAGAAAGAAAAAACAGTAAAAATGATCTTTGTAAATTTAAGATGGAATATGTTACAGGGTCTTTCAGCTATAGACACTGGGAATACCCTCCCAGCCTAAGTATACAAGTACAAATTAAAATCCTTTCAGCCAAATACACATTTGAACTCCTTCCAGCCAAATACACATTTGCAAATAAAGAAAACAAACATAAGCCTAACTCGCTTTGTCTACCTAGTACTCACTATTCTGGACATATAAGAGACTGTATCAGAGAGATTGGAGAGAAACCTGGTTGCACGTCTGTTCACTCTCAGAACCCAGAGAGAACAACAACCAAACACTAACAGCACACACAAAAACTTCCCTCCCTCAAGATTTGAAATTATCCTGTCCCCTGATTGGTCCTCTGGTCAGGTGACAGCCAGGCTCACTGATTTTGTTAACCCTTTACAGGCAAAAGGGATATAAAGTACTTCTGTTCTATTAACTCCTACTATCTGTTTATGACAGCTTATATTTGTGAAACAAAATTATTAGTGGTAATGGTAATTCTGGGAGGGTATGTGTATGGGTGAAAGGAAGAGAAAGATCTTATTCTGTTGCTGACATTTGTTCTTCAACATATTCTGTTTCCTGGCAACATGAACTGGATGAAAGATATCTCTTCCTCTTTAATAAGTTAATAAAGGTTGAAAGGGGTGAAAGACTAAATTATACAGTTGGCACTAAAATGGATTTCAGCTTTATGTATTGTTAGAGCAGTGTGAGACCAATAATTGCATTATTGTTAGTTTATTTTTAATTCCTATATTTGAAGGACAATAACAGTATAAGTATAACCAAATAATGCTTTATAGTTCCTCTGGTTGACTGCAGCTGGGGGTGTCAGGTTGTATTAATATTAATCACTGGGGCAAAGTTGGCGGATTTGAAGGGTAAATGAGTAGAACATGAGAAGTCCCCTCGTGGCACTGAGGTATTTTATTGCAGAGCAGAACAGGAAAAATGGCAGGCAAGGATAAAGTGATAGATTACAAATGATAGGGCCCCATCTGCAGTGATCTGATGTTTTGAGTCCATGACTCCGGGAGTGGAGAGTGCTCCTTTTGTACACCAAACATAGAAGTTGCATCTTGCATGTGAAGACCACAGAGTGCAGCAATGATCTGCAGATTATTCAGAGTAGAAGTTTGACACCAGCCCCTTTTCTTCTCTCGAGTGAAGGGGACTAAGTGACTTCATCTCTTCTTGGGGAGCATTTTATTTCCATTTGTGAGCTTGGCCAGAGAGTAGAAAGGGCAGAGCTGTAGCTCTTCCATCTCTGTGCCCCTCTCCACTCATTTGCACACAGCAGGGAGTATTAGAGTAATAGTCCATTCCCCTCGCAGTCTTGAGCAGGGTTGCACTGGGGAGCCCAGTTGTCTGACTCTCTTGTGCAGCCAAGTTAGGGCTGTGACAATCTAGGTCTATGGCAGTGGGCTGCTTGAAGATTGGAGGAGTAGCCTTCACTCTGAACTCCTGTATTTTTATTGGTTTACTTTTATAGTTTGGCTTATGGTGTGAGCCTTTGTCAAGCCTCATGTATCATAGTGACCTTCCTTCCAGTAAAAGGGGTTTGGATGTGAAATGTTCTGGAAACAGGATGGTCTCAATGGAGAGATATTAAGTGTTGCCTTTCCCATGCTTTCAAACCAAGCTTGCCCAGAGAACAAGATACTGAAATCGATCTGTGGGCCATCCTGCAATTTTGTTTTACTGTAGATGTTTTTTTATTTGCTTTTAACTTTCATTTTCTTTTCAAAATGACATTAACGAGTAAAATTAAAAACTATGTAACTTTGAAAAGGCTAGCAACTTCCTTTGGTTTTTGTAAGAATGTTTCTTGCTAATTACTTGTGGTGTTTGTGGATTACAGTTTCAAAGAACTGCAGAGATTTTAGCTATGTGACTGCCATTAACATTATAGTTAAGCTTGGTAGAATTTGATTTTTATTCTTTTTACAATTTTGACATAATATCGATTTGTTTATCTTAAGCATCTTTTTATTTTTATTGATTTAAATTTTCACAGTTGGAGGAAATTTTTTTTGGGGGGATCAGACTATTATTTAATGACAATAGATGTTGAGATTAAAAAATTAAAGTTTTTTATAACTTTTAAAACATAAATTTTCAAAATCGCTTGTCAAAATATACAAGGTAAATATCCTTAAATCAAATGTTATTCAGTTTTTGTGCAGCTTTTCTCTTACTTTGTGTATCTGTAAATGTTACTTATTATTGATGGAAATATTTTTTATTCTTAGTTTGTGTGTGTATGGTGAAATTAAAGTTTACAGACATTTACTGATAAAAAATCTACTTCTTCAAGCGTAATCATAATAAGTCATGAGGCTGAAAGCCTGAACGAGTATTTTTGTTGGGGGGGAAGGATTAGCTTAAAAACCTATAGGGAATTAGGTGCAAAATAATTATATTAATGCAATTTTAAAGTTAAGCATCTAGACGCAAGAAAGATTAAGGAAATGCAAGCAATGTTTGTTCTGCTACACTGCCAGATATGACATTTTTAGTGCTAAGTAGGCTGTTCAATGTATAACTTACAGTTTGTTCAATGTCGGTGAGTTAATGGTGTAATAAGAACATTAACGTTTGCATTTTCGGAATTGTTTTTTGTATATCTAAATACTCAACCTTTAACAATGCATTTGCACTTTTTTGCATGTATGTATTCAATAAATATTATTTTTTATCAAACATTACCTTAGATGGTTAAATAATTGTAATTAATTATGGTTTTTAAGAACAGGGTAAACAAACACCTGTTAGGGATGGTCTACATTTATTTGGTCCTGCCTCAGTGCACAGGATGGACCTGATGATCTCTCTAGGTCCCTTCCTGCCCTACATTTCTATGATTTTATGCTTCCCTTTAACATGCTCGATAAATAAAGCTTGAAATGTTAAGCAGATTTCTCTCTGCTTGAAATGCTGAATATTTTATTCCTCTACTCCTGGGGCACTTTCAAATATGAAGCAAAGATTGATGATTTTAGGGTTATTTAAATGGCTCTTTAAAATGCCATTTTTAAACTAGTCTGAAAGGTTGTAACACCTCAATAATTTTTATTGTGTGGACTTCAAAGCAGATTGGAAACTTCAAATAATGTTTTTTCTCCTAGTGCTGAATCTAGAATTGCCATTTCTAAAACCTGAGAAAAGAAAAACAGTGAAGGATCATAATACGCTCCTCCTCTCCCCTCCCTTCCCCAAAAGTTGCTCACACCTCTGGCCCTGGTACTAGAAATCTAAGCACAAAGGGGAAGGGCTGAATGAATCATGAACGCAGCTACAATATTGCCTGATAAGAAGAGGACCCTCCACGTCAAGGTTGAGTACAACAAAGTAGGGTAGTGTGGGGCAGCTGTGCTGTACATTTTTTGTTGCTAGTATAGGATCCTGATGTCCCAGGCTGTCAATATTAACACTCCATTAATTTTAAATGACTTATAACTCAGAAAGAATGTAGAAAAACTTTAAAGGAACCCAAACGTCACATAACAAAGAAATCTTCAGACGGGACTGCTGTAAATGATTGCTATATTTTGCCTAATGTGTTCATACAATTTTCAAAACATAGAGGAAAGATCACTCTGGTTTTAAAGTCTGTAGTTTCACTCTTAATTAATAATAGCTCACAGCCTTGCTGTTTGTTTATATCTGTGTTTTCATGAAAGCTGATATGTAAGTTTCCAGTAAGGTGTATGTGCAATAATATGTCTTCCCGATTCAGCTGCTACTTTTAGATGGAGCCATTACCAAAATCCAATTACTCTACTCTATATTCCACTTTGGATGAATGAGTCATTGTAACGAGGGACTGGACCCTGGGTCTCCCAGTTCGATGCCCTAACCACCAGGCTATAGAGTGTATCTCTTGTTCTTCTCCTCTCCCTGTACCCCTCCCCCCACTCTTTAAGAACGATATATCTCCAAAGTGAAACAGCTTCAACAGGAGAGATTGATGGAGCCCTATATCAGAGTTTCTCATAGTCCAGTGTTTAGGGCATCCTCCTGATACTTGGGAGATCCCCCCCCAAATCATTTCTCTCCATCAGGCAGAGGGGGGTAAACTGAACCATGGACTCCCATATCCTGGGTAAGAGCTCCGATCACTGGGTTGAAAGTTATAAGGAGGGAATCAGCATCTCCTCCTTATCCCACATTTTGAATAGGGTTGTCAACTTTCTAATCATACAAAACTGAACACCCGGGCCCTGCCTCTTCCCCAAGGCCCCACCCTCGCTCGCTCTCCACCACCCTCACTCACTTTCACTGGGCTGGGGCAGAAGCAGATGGCTGGGTGGTGGGAACGGGTGAGGGCTCAGGGATGGGGCCAGAAATGAGGGGTTAAGGGTGCAGGAGGGGGCTCTGGGCTGGGGCAGAGAGTTGTGGTGCAGGAGGGGGAGAGGGCTCTGGCTGGGGGTGAAGGCTCTGGGGTGGGGTTGGAGATGAGGAGTTTGGGATGCAGGAGGGGGATCCAGGCTGGGGGGTGGGGCTGAAGGATTTGGAATGTGGGAGGGGGCTGTGGTTTGAGGTTGGAGGCAGGGGGTTGAGGTGCAGGAGGGGGTGAGGGCTCTGGGGTGGGGTGGGGTCAGGGATGAGGTTGTGGGAGGGGGCTCCGGGCTGGTGCACGGCAGGTAAGGGTTCTGGGCTCAGGGTGTGGGCTCTGGGATGCCGCCCCGCAAGCTCCCATTGGCCGAGAAGGGTGCTTGGGGTAGGGACTGTGCGTGGAGCCCTATAGCCCCCCCGCCTAGAAGCCGGACCTGCTGGCCGCTTCTGGGGTGCTGCGTAGCACAAAGTCAAGACAAGTAGCGACTAGCTTGCTTTAGCACCACAGACTGGACTTTTAATAGCCCCATTAGTGGTGCTGACTGGAGCCGCCAGGGTCCTTTTTTGACCAGGTGTTCCTGTCGAAAACTGGACATCTGGTCACCCAAATTTTGAATGGGTCTAGCTCTGGTATGAGTGCTCTGACCACACCTATTGGATCAGGCCCTGAAGGCAAAATAGGCTGAGAAATACGACTTATCTTCCCCTGCACTGAGGCTCACGCTAGGGCTTAGGCAGGAGAGAGGTAACTGAGTACTTGGAGTGGGCAGCAGTGTGCATACCCAGAAGCCGAAACTTAGGCACCTATGGAACGTTTACAGTGAAAATTTAGGTGCTGGCTGAGTTTAGGCACCTACAGGGTTAGGCAGCACCTGAGCGTCGGTTTTGTGTATCACATTGGTGCCTAAAACTAGGTCTTAGGCACTGAAATCTGGTGTTTAGATGTCCTAAGTCCATTTGTGGATCTGGCCCTCATTTCAAACACTTTGAAAAAGTGGGTTTTAACATATTTTTGTGCCATACACATACACTATGTAAAACTGTTCTAGTGCAGATGAGCCTTCTGTTTCTTTGCCACAAGACATTGCCTTTTTATTCAAGCGAACACGGTAACAAATCAAGAGGAGTGAGGGTAACATCACGCAATATATTGCTTCGCTCTATGAGTGCCTTTTAGTTAGACACGATTTGTACTTCCCAGGGCACTTCAGCGCTTGAGCTGCTATTTTCATTGTCCTTAAAAAATCAGAGAGAATTTCTGTAATTACTGTTCAAGAATTCATTTTTCTATACAATATCTTTCCCAGAATGTGTTATTGTAGGCGACGGCTCCAACAATCCATATTCATTCGTTTGTCTATGTAAGAATAAAATATAAAAACGTTCTTGTGAAAGTGTACTCTGATGGTTTGTTTTTGTGTTTGAAAGGGCACTCTAGTACAGAGCAGTGGGTGCTATATAAGAAAATAGCTAGATAATGTGATATATCCAGCTGTTTTTACTTCAGTTTAACCGTTTTTCATCAGTCACTCTGTGTATACATGATGAGAGTTGCTGTAGCCAAGGACTGTATTTAGTTTTAGTGTGTCTCTACTTTCTTTTTAATACTATTTCTATGAAATTACACAGAAAGAGGTTTCTACAATTCCAGCTATCCAGCACAAAAGATTGGAGTTTTTATAGATATGGGGCATATGTGGGTGTGTAAAATTGTGTTGTGTTCAGTATTCATACAAGCAAGTGTACCACTGGTACAAATAATAAAGGATATATAAAGATCCAAATGATCTTCAGCATAAATTGAGACAAAAGGCCATTTATAAGGAACTAAAATTATGATTGTCTCACAAAGTAATAAAAATAACAGTATCATAGATTTTAAATCTCCCGTTAGCTCCTTGAAAGGCTTTCTTCCTGGAATTAACACATAATAAACATTCAAATAAGGGGAAACTATTGCACTTTCAAATTTAGTGTCTGACAATGCAGCAAAGGGTCCTGTGGCACCTTACAGACTAACAGACGTTTTGGAGCATGAGCTTTCGTGGGTGAATACCCACTTCGTCAGATGCATGTAGTGGGTATTCACCCACGAAAGCTCATACTCCAAAACATCTGTTAGTCTATAAGATGCCACAGGACCCTTTGCTGCTTTTACAGATCCAGACTAACACGGCTACCCCTCTGATACTGTCTGACAATGCCAATTGACCAGACACTGAAATACGAAACCCTCCATAACTGGATTTGTCCAGTATAATGCAGAATCTTTTGTAGACTTTGGAGCAACAAGTTTTTTTTAAAAAAATCTAATATAATATTGTGGTATTTTTATAGCAAGATTTTTTTCATAGAACTCTATCACTATGGGTCTAGTTCTGCCACTGATTAACTGCTTCTTATTTCAATGGGAATGGAATGGGTATTTATAAATGAGGGCAGAATTTGACCATACTGTATAAATGAAAGTTCAGTATGGGCCCAGGCCTGCATTCTATACGATCAATGGGAGTTTTTACTTAAAGTTTTCAAATTGCAATGCACTGACACATTTAGATATGAACTATACGTGGAATTTCAATAAATATTTGAGTTAATTAGAAGAGGGTTCTACATCCAAATGAAAAGAAGCCAGCAGCATCAACTTTATGCCCAAGGACCGGATTCGCACATTTTTTTAAAATCCATTTTAGGTCAATACTTGAAGGCTATACAGCTATGCAGTAAGTCATTATTAACATGAAACTTTTTTTTTTTTTTTTTGGCTGTGCTATCTGTGAAGAGATCACGAGCTCTGTATCTGCTACAACAGCCTTCTAGGATCAGTGGAAAAACAAGGGCCTAATTTTGCACATTTTATTTCATATTCAAGAGCAATTACTTGCACAAGTAGTCCCTTTATTATTGGGACTAATCAGATGATTAAGTGCTACTTGATGTGAATTGGGCCTTGAATATTTCAGTATCTGGAGAATAGTCACACACTTGCACGAGTTTCTTTCATGAATGGAAGATTTTAAGTTCCTGTATGGAGTCCTTTTGGTACTGAAAATACAGATCCAAGTTTTGGTAGTTAAACTCAGCGAGGTATTGATATCTTAAACTCCAGTGCGAATGTATAGTGTTCATTTAAATTAGAGGGGCTCCTTTTGGATTCCATTCTTTTCTTCCACACTCTATGCTCAGAACACACAGAATTGCTTTCATATTAATAGTCATGTTGCATTTCAAATAATGTATTGCAAAGGTTAAAAAAAGGTAAAAGCTAGAGAAATAATTATAACAGCAGGAACAGGAAAGTATTCAATTTTAATAATTACTGCAGTCTTTGATTGCTAGTCATGCCTGTTAATCAGCTGTCAGTTTACTTCACCAAGGATATATATTTTTGTTAATGCTTCACTAATGCAGAACATCATACACTTTGGTATGAGAGCCTGGAAGATGCTACACATTACAATTTTCTGGCAGCTAAACATAATGTTTTCCTGGAAACAAATACGTAGGCCTAGTTTCTAAATGTGGGTGTTGTAATAGAACCATCAAGTCCTGTATCAGGACGCCATATGGGCTGGTAAGTGCACCAAACTGGTATGTCAGTTTAAATATACAAGAGATGTCAATTTAAGAATACAAATGAATTTGGATGTCCTACTGAGGTGACCATGTCCTACTGAGTTCTTTATTGCATTCACATTATTCACAATTAACCTGCCTCATTAGGAACTGTATTACCTGTTTCTTCCCTTGTGCATAGTAGGGAGCAAAAATTGGTACTTTTGTGCTTAATTACTAAAATGATGTGTGTTAGTGGCTTTTAACATCTTCTATAAATTTGTCTTCTCTATAAATCATATATAAAGTCATAGTATAGTAATGTGCAAACCAATAGGTGGTCGCAGAAAGGTTTTCTTTTGAATGTGACAAATCACAGCCCTCCCAGCAGGAACAAGCTTTAGTCAACTGACAATATTACAGCACTTGCAAGGCACAGCTGTTGGAAAGATCCAGTGTTGCTTTTTAATTAAAATATAATTTAGTCCTGAAAAACAAACAGAAGTAGAACTATTGTTATGCTCTCAGCTTGAGCTATTTATATACTGTGACACTGAGCACTTTTTCTTATATTATTGTTCTTCCACCTACTCAGAGAAATAGTTTGCCTAAAAAAAAAAAAGAATTATATTTTCTTGTCCTTAGTCACATCAAAAGTGGTTCCTTCTTTCTCTATCCCTTTCTTCCTCTCCTATTTTCAGGTTACTTGGGTTCAGTTGTAAATAAAGATCAGCTGCTAAGTGCTGTGTAGTTCCTTGAGAGAAACTTCTTTTCGATATGATCAAATAAAGAGGCTTGACTTTCAGTATGGCTCCCCTATCTATTATTAGTTTTAGTGTTTTTCACCCTTCCCCTCCTGTTTTCTCTCTTGTCTGTGTCCTGTTCTGTCTCCTATTTACTTTTTCTCCATCATTGTTTTCCTCCTCCTTCCCCGATTCTCTTTCCCCACTCCTACCCTTCCCCACATATTCCTCTTTGACATTTCCCCTTCGCCCCCTCTATTTATCGAACCTTGTCTCTTCACCCTCTCCCCTCACATTCTCCTCCTGGCCCCCTCCTTAGGGAATGGAGGATGTGCTGCTGCTGTTCAGGATCAGGAGGTGAGTGGCTTATTGTAAGATTCCTGGGGGAATTCTGTGCCATTGTGCAATGCATAATTTGTGCAGAATTACATATTTCCCCCGCAGAATTGGGGCTGCAGAGCTGCTGGCCACCATTATGGGCCGCTAGATTCTGCTCACAGTGAGCAGAGCACACAGCCTGGCAGGGATGGAGGTTCTATACGCTCTGGCTGCCCAGCTTGATCCTCAATCTCCCGGGAATGGGAGAGGACCTGAGAGACCCAACTTTGGCAAAAATTGTCATCATCATCTGTCCCTTGATATAAGGATGATGTCTACCAAGGCAAAAAGTCATACTGAGACTGAAGATGGCTTAGTATCCAATTTGTGCTCTATAGGTTTTTCCACATATTGACAGGTGGTTGCTTGGAATAAGCACAACTGCTGGCTGGGATACTGTACCCTTTCCTTTCTTCTCTGCCATTTCTCAGCCTCTTGAGCAAGGTGATTCTCTTCAAAATGGGCTGAGACTTGATGTATGATGCGACGCCATTGCAGTCTATTGCCAGTCAGCTCTTCCCAGTTCATGGGGTCAATGCCTCCCTTCTTAAGATATACTTTCAGGGTATCCTTGTAGTGTTTCCTCTGTCCCCCATGGATCCTCTTACCATGACTAAATTGAGAAAAGAGGACTTGCTTCGAAAGACAAGTATCAGCCATCCGCACCCAATGACCAGCCCAGAAAAGTTGATGTTTCATAATTTTTGCCTCAACACTGATAATGTTAGTTGCAGAGACCATGCTGGCATTAGTGAAATGGTTTTCCCAATTGATACAGAGAATCTTCCTAAGGTAGCGCTGTTGGTGCCACTCCAGACACTGAAGATGACTTTAGTATGTCACCATGTCTTGCACCCAAAAAGAAGAATGGGGATGATCTTAGTTTCCATTTGCAGATCTCTGTCAATATAGACACAACGGAGGAACTTTCTGAAAGATGTGCTGTCACAACAGATCCTATGTTCAATCTCCACATCAAGATTGACTGTCTGGGAGAGATGGCTACTAAGGGTAAGGGAAATGCCATAACTGTTTGTGGGAGAAGAAAGGCAACTTGTGCTGGGGCAGGCGACGCACCTTAGTCTTCCTAACGTTGAGGGAATGTCCCAGGCTATGATAGGCACCTAAGAAGAGCTCTAGGGTGGATTGCAAGTCAGCCTCAGTGTGCATGAGGATAGCACAGTAGTCAGCATACTGAAAGTCAGTAATAACATTTCTGGTGACTTTAGTTTTAGAATGAAGATGTCGCAGATCGAAGAGCTGGCCATCTATGCGACACTCAATCCCAATTCCAGAAGAAAGGTGGTAACAAATAAGAATAAAGATTACGGATTAGATGGAAAAAAGGATTGGAACAATAACAGAACCCTGCTTAACACTAGTATGGATGTTGAATGTGTCCATCCCCAACCTATTACAGAGAACGTTGGCAGTCATCCCATCATGAAGTAGCCTGAGAACATGAATGAACTTTAATGGACAACTGAACCTAGACAGCACCTTCCATAATGCTTCATGATTGATGGAATCAAAGGCCTTAGTTAGGTCAATACATGCCATAAACAATGGCTGGTATTGTTCTCTACACTTCTCTTGGATCTGCTGTGCAACAAAAATCATGTTGGTAGTGCCCTGAGATGGTCTGAAACCACATTGGGATTCCAGAAGAACATTTTAAGCAAGTGGGAGGAGACAGTTCAAAAGGATGCAAGCAAGGATCTTACTGGCAATGGAGAGCAGGACAATACCTCTGTAATTCCCACACATTGACTTCCTCTTTCTTAAAAATGGTCAAAATATTGGCATTCTTTAGATTGGGTGGAATTTTTGTTGTTACTTAATATACAATAGTCAAGAGAACATGGGTTGCAGATGGTGCAGAGGTATCTGAAGTGCCCTGTTCTGCTATCACTGTTGCTATCTGGGGAGCTGAGAATCTGGTATACAGGATAAAGAGAGAGTGGTTATCATGTAAGATGATACATGAGCAAAACTGATATTCTGACTACCATGAAGTTGTGCTTTATTTTCTTGTTTCTTTTATATCTTAGTGGAAGGATTTTAAAACGTGGGGCTATCCCAAATACATGAAAATGTAGGCTGAACGGCAGGATAGTAACCTTTAAAACAAAGGTGACATATATGGAAATAGAGGAATTTGTTGAAATAAAAATAATGTAGTATTTCTGTAGTGACAGGGAGGTTAAATATTTAAGCCAAAGTCAGTTATGCAGTGATGGAGCCCTTGATTGCTGCTGGATTTATTACCTGCTTTGCTGGCAGTTGTACCAGGTACTAACTTAGATTGAATAATGTTTTTGGTGTCTTTTAGTAAGCATAGATCTAATGTGAGACAAAAAGGAGGAAGGGAGCAGGGGAAATGATCACAGTGTTTCCCAATCTCATTAGTGCAATCACCTCCTCTAGAACTTTGGTACAGTAAATGGAGAATTTGTTCCTCCATTAGCTATTGGTGCAGAACAACTGTAGGGAAATGCAGACTCAGTTATAAGAGGATCCAACACACATACTCAAGTACAGGTTTGGCAGAACCTTGCTTCAGTGCCTGTATTTCTGGATGATGAATGCTGTGCAAATTATACAGCTCTCTAGGTACAGAGAAAATTCAAATAACATTGAACTAATATGAATACAAGATGGCAAGAACAAAAACCAAGACTTTCCAGGCAGTCTTTTACTAGTACTTTGGCTCTTGTTTGGTCCCAAGCATTGGTTTATTGCCAGAGGATTTCTGAGTCCCTTACTTTTAGTCATTCCACTATTCCTAAAACCAAGTAAATTTGATAAAAAAATCTATTTTTGATTTACAGCCCTTCTTCAGTCAGTATGATTGGTTCTGAGTCCCTTCACTTCAGCAAGCTCCGTGCATCTTCTGCATGGCATATGTTGTGCCTGATTGACTCTGGTATATGCCAAGGGGACTTGCACCTCCCTGAAGGAGGAAATACAGAATTTGGGCCAGCCTGAACTACGTACCTGCCAATATTTTGACTCTTGCAATAGGAACATATGAGGGTGGCAAAAATTGACAGGGTTTCCATGGAGGCAGTCAAAGGAGACACAGTGGTAGCTAGCACAAAGGAATCTAGGACACTTATTAGACCTAAAAGTGTCAGACCACCACAGGATTAAGCTGAAAACAGCAAAATTCTTTTGTAAGAGGATCCAGGACAAATGGAATCCAGTTAGTGGCTAGAAAAGATACCAAGATTTCAAAAAAGTTTGTGGGGAATGGGTGTTGTAGAGGCATTACAGTGATGACCCTTTGTTAGCAGGGCTTTGCAGGAAAACAAAAGAGAGAGAGAGAGAGAGAGTGGTGGACTTCTTTTTATACCCAAAATTAAAACAGTTCTGCTGAAATCAGAACACTTGACTGGTATGGCGTCCTGGCGTGAAATCTGGGTCTCATCTAAGTCAATGGCAAAACTCTCATTGACTTCAGTGAGGCCAGGATTTCACTCTGGTCTTTGATGTTGATAATTTACTGCTTGGGTATTTAATTTATATGTTGTTCTTTCCCTTGAAAATCTGAATAAAAAAGCTGGAATTCTATAGACATATGTCTCAGTGAAATGCCTTAACATGGCAACTAGACAAAATATTTGTCCATGTAATTTTGTCTTACTGATTTGTTGTTTTAATTTATATAACCAAATACTTGAATCTCTGAAACTTCAAGAATTAATAGTGGCTTGATGTTATTTTTCTCTTCCCGTTGTGTATTGTTTGACTCTGTTCACTATGTTTGTGGGATCAGCAAGAACTTCTTTTGTTACAAAGGCAGCATGAAACTAGAGACTTGAGAGAGTCTTAAAATATTTCCACTGAGAGATAAAAGAAAATAAAGCTAATATGCCAAAGGTGTTTCAGCTCTAAGTAATTTCTGTGTAAAGAAATAAAAGTAAAAGCACCTTAAGGATCGTAGATGGCCTGGTGAGTAATTACATTGCAAAAATTCATATAGAATAAAGTTAGGACTTTTTTGTTTTGTTTTGTTCAGTTACTTTGGCATTTTAGGAATGGGAAGGGAAGTCCATTCAGATTGCTTCAGAAATGGCACCGGATCTTCATGTGCCGTCTTGGATGTAAAACAAAAAATGACTCACAAGTCTATGTTCCTACTGAGAAAATTGTTTCAGTTCTACGAAATAACTGTTGCTATGGTAACTTTGGGCTGCATCCTTTATAGTCTGAGCTCCTAAGGAGAATAGAAGTTGAATCTAATGGGTGAGAATCAAGTCTTTCTTGAGAGAGAATGAAAGTATACAGGAGGACCTCAATTACCAATAATAGAAGACTACTCTTTCATGATTACATCTAATGAACACAAGTTTTTTTTCAGCTGTGCATTCACCTGTTACTCAGTAATTTTTAACAAATGTTAACTGGAAGTATCTTCTTTTTAGTCAAAAACTAAGAGGAAAAACAACTAAAGAGTAATGCAATAAAAGTAAAACAAATTGTTCAATGGTTCCTGTATTTTGATGTCTGAAATATAGCATTATGTAATAACAATATGGCAGCGACCAGCTTCCTTTAGGAGTATTGTCTCAATAGCCAGGGCCAACAATCAGAACAATATTAAATACAAAAGAAATACACTGCCTTTATTCTGGTTCGGTAGCATTTTACACCTTTGCACAGGCATAAGTGTGCAAGGCAGAGGAGAATCAGGTTTATAGTGGGTTCATAATGTCTGCAGTGTGGGAGGTAGGAGGTTCACTGCTCAGGACTTTAAATAAGAATTGAAATACATAGTAATGCCCTGTTTTGTGCCAGCAGCCAGAGGTAACTGACGGTAGTTTGGGTGACTCGGTATGGGATTCACAAAGGTATTTAGGCAGCTAACCTTCAGACTTGGAGACCTAAATCCTATTTTTAAGTGCCACTGCAATTCACGAAACTCCCACTTGGCTGCCGCCTAACTCTGTAGGCGCCTAAATTCACTTGGTGCCTAAGTTTCTGCAGTAAAAGTTCCCTAGGCGCTTATGTTCCTGCCTCTGAGCATGTGTGCTGCTGCCTCACTCTAAGCAGCTGGGCAACTATCTTCCGCCTAAGCCTCAAAGCGACTCATGAACCAGGGCAAGACAGCCATGCCCCTGCCTAAATTGTGTGAGGCCCAATCCAGTAGGCATCTTCAGAAACTAACTCCACACAAAATAAGTAAGGGGAGGGGGACCTCCCTCATAACTTTTAGCCCTGTGGTTAGGGAACTCACTTACAATGTGGGAGGCCACCGATTTTAGTCCCCTCTCTGCCTAATGAGAAGAAGGAATCTGAAGAGGCACCTGCCACCTCTACCAGATTGGCATCCGCACACAAGTTAGACAGGGAAGTGCCTGTCTTCCCACTGTTCATGGATCTCCTTGCTGCAGCCTGGATTTAGGTGTCTATTTCTGGAAGATGGGAGGGACTTTAGACACACCTTTCTTATCAGCATCTATCATTGGCTAGCTTAGGCGACTCCCCACCTAGCATGCTGGCTTTGTGAGTTGCATTCTAAGGCGCCTGAGTTTTTCCATTCATTGTACAGGGAGTCCAGGTACCTAATTCAGGGTTTCTGAATTACAGAGTGTTCCTGTGATTTCCTAGGCACCTAAAAGTTAGGTTTTGAAACACTCAGCCAGAATGCCTGAATCCCTTTGCGAATCAGGCCCTAAATGCTTAATGGCATTCCACCGACCCCTATTGCTAGATCTTGCAAATCACAGGACGCTTCCTGTTTGATCTTTCTGATGGTTGTTGTTAAAATTAGTTCAAGACAATACAAACCTATTTTCCAAAAGTCAAGGGTAAGATTCTAATGACTCCTTTTTGACTCAGAAGAGAGAGGGAAAAATAAGCCTGTAACTTGCAGCCGAAGGACTAGAACACCTTTTAACAACTGGACTAACCCAAATAGTTTGAGATGCACATTGAGCCAGATTCTCTGCTGCACTTCTCAGGAGGCACAGCACAAAAGACGCAGGAGAGGGAGGATGGAAAGGTGACTTTTAATCACGTTTAAATCTCACAGATTCTAGTCTACTCTGGTAGTCACAGTGGCTCCAAGCATAAGTTAGGGCAGCCCCTGGTTCCACCAAGAGACTGGTCTAACTTATGGCAGCTTCCCCGTGGCCCCATGTGAGCTACTCTGCTTTCCAGAGCACTTTAGCCATTCTCCTTCCTAGCCTCACCCTTGGCATGCTCCTACGCTGGGGATGTATCTATCCTGGCCCCTATGACACCCCCGCACTAAGAGGATTCCCTGAGGGAACATAGCAGGGGCTGGAATCCATTCAAAGATCATAACTGAATCTGCACTAATTAGTACCTGGTACAAGAGAGGAACAATCTCAATGGTATTATCCCCAATGCATATAAACTTGAATATACATGCGTGCTCATAAATTAGTGGAGCTAGCCAACAGAGGGTGACTGGACAGCAATCCAGACCATATTTAGCCAAATCCAGCTTGGTAGTGTGTAAATAAGAGGAATGAAAGGAGAACCCAAGGTAGCAGAGTCACTCGCATTTCCGACAGTTGTGGATGCCTGCCAGCTACAGCCAAAGAGACAAGACTTTCTGGAAATGATAATAGTATTCTTTCTAAAAATGAAATTCACTTGCTCTGTAATAACTCCCCTATTTGCAATTAAATTCAGTGTATTAACGAAGAGATTTTAGGTAATAGTTGTCTGCTGCTTGACTTTGAATTCTGCATCTTTGAGAGTATAATAAATATCACTGCCTCTCTTGCAAGAGTCTGGTTCTTATTAAAAGACCCTGCAAAGATAGATTTTCAGAATATAATTGTGCTTTTGACTCCCCTCTTTATAAAGAAAAATGCAAAAAGACATCCATGTTATAGCAAGGGAGATGAGGTTTGGACAAGATCTGTGGTCAAGTGGACCAACTGAATTTGCAGAAGTGTCTGCTGTTTTAATACAGTCCCTTGGGAGCAAGAGCAAGGTTCCAGTTACCACCTTGGATTTGCTATGTGAGGATGGTTACCATGGAGTTTGGTAGCTCCAGACGTTCTATAACTGAGAGGGAGCATGATTCAGTGGATGCGGCAGTATGCTGAGACTTAGGAGACCTGGGATCTCTTCCTATTCTATTGTTGACCTGGTGCATTGCCTTGGGCAAGTCATTTCACCTCTTCATGCATCTGTTTTCCTTTACCCTTTATCTTGTCATCTGGTAAAGTCTTTGGGACAAGGACTGGTATGTGTTGGTACAGTGCCGAGCACAATGGGGCCCTGATTTTGTAAAGTTCTAGGTGCTTTCCATGGCTAGAAAGTCAAATCTGGATTTTCAAAGAACCATTTATTTTGTCAGGATTTTAATGTATGTGTTTATATTTTGACAGTAACCCCACATGTTCATGCTGGTGCTTGGTGTGGGAACAGTTGTCGATCCTGATCCAGTAGTAATCTTAAATCTCCACCTTGCAGAAGAATTGGAAATTGTTTCAAGTTCTCTGAGGGGGTCAGTGTCACTATCACAGGATGACTGCCTCCAGCATGTCCCCTTGTGGGCTCACGGGTGGCCCTGCAAGCAGGCCCCCACCTCCATTTCCCTCTTGCACAGTGTGCAGTAACTCCAGACAAGCTTTCCAAATATAAATAGCTCTTTGCAGGGTTGATTTGGTGCAAAAAGTCTCACAACCACAATCCAGATGTCCCCAGCATAGTCCAAACAGTACATTCACTCTTTCAAGTCCCAGCAGTCCAGCTAAACACCAAGTAGAGCTCTAACAACTGTCACCATGCCCCAGCTCCCAGCTACGGCTCCAACCCCTGCCCAGAGACATCAGCAGGCTCAGCCCTCCATCATTCCCCAGCCTTCAGCCCTCTTAGGTCCACTGGTTTAGATCTCTGTCTCGGCATCTCCCTTGCTGCTCTCATACACCAGCCCTCTCTACCCATGGATCTCCAGCCTGGGGAAGTTTCTGCTTTCGCCACCCTGATCTGGCTTCTTTGCTCATTACCACTCCCTCCTTTGGGGTATCTCTTCCCTGAAGCTCTCAACCCAGCGCTGTTCTTATTCTGAGCTTTGGGGCCCAGATTTTTTAAGCGATTTGGGCATTGCTGTGCTGAATGTCACAACCCCTGATTTAGGAGCCTAAATTTCAGTTTAAAAGGGATTTAGGCACTTAGGACTCTAAATCCTATTGACAGCTGATGCAACTTAGACTCACAAGTGCTTAAATCTCTTTAAAACATGACATATAGGCTCTTAAATCAGTTAGTGTTGAGACACTGAGCGCAGCAGTGCCTAAACGGCTTTTAAAATCTGAGCTTGGGTTCTTAAAGCTCCCATTCTGGACTCTCCTTCAGGGCATCCTTTCCCTGAGGATCCTGGACTCCTCCTTGCCTTTAGGCTGTCTCATTTATAACTCCCACTGGCAGCCCCACCCTCCTCATTACATCCCACTAGGCACACCTGGACTAGAATAGGAGAGCTCGGCCTGACTTAATTTAAGAGTCACAGAGGCAAGAAATTCTATCAAGTCAAGTGTACTTTAACGAAAGAAGGGCTTGGTTTTTCTTGACAGACTCAAATGCTCTTGAGAGTTCTCAGATCACCGCAGTATATTCAGAGGGAGGCAGGCAAGAGGAATGGGTGGAATCAGAGTGTGAATATTTTGTTGTCTTTGACAAACAGACCAAAGACAAGTAATGAGTGTGGACAGCCCTGAGTCCTTAATCAAGCCAAGAATAATAATTAAAACAGTCATACCACTAACTGTCCACTTTCAATCTATGGGAAGAGAATAGAATGAATCCCTGAAAAGGTACTTGAGATCATAGCCTGAGAAGCTGTGAAAGGAGAATGAAGCATCTTTTGAGGATTTCTGATCACCATTGACTCAAATCCAAACACTTTTTAGTTTGTTCATTTCCTTGCAGTTGGCATCTCCGATATTTTGGAGATAGTTTTGTGTTACTTTGCTTTCCAGAACTTCCAGAGTGCAGAGCCATTCCTCTTCCGACCCCCATGCTTGGCATATCCCTATGCTGGGGCTGTATCTATACTGGCCCCTACAATACCCGTGCACTAAGGGGATTCCCTGGGAGAACATACCAGGGGCTGGAATTATCTCAAAGACTATAAGCGAATCTGCACTAATTCGCATCTGGGACATGAGCAGAAGAATCTCAATGATATCATCCCCTAAACACATAAACTTGAATGTACCTACATAGTCATGAAGCAGAGTGGAGTTAGCCAAATAGGGCGGCTGGACAGGAATTCAGATAATATTTAGCCAAATCCACTAAGTAGGAGGGTAAATAAGAGGAATGAGAGGAGGACCCAAGGTAAAGGGGTCACTTGCTCACTCACACTTAGGGTAGTGGAGTTGCAATCAAAAAATAGCTGTGTCAACTGCTTTGAAGTTGGAGGTTGGGCTGGAGCTCCTATATATGCTAAGGACAAGTTATGGTTGCTATAGGAACCAAAACTGTGAATTCCTTGAAGTTTGTGTGTTTACTAACTTATTTACCTCAAAAGACTGTTGTGAGGATTAAGGTGGTGTAAATGGCTTTGAGGCGCTATATGAAAGCTAAATATTATTTAAATTCCAAACCATAAAGCTGCAATAATGTAGGTGTTTTACATCGAAAGGTTGTACTTTAACCTTAGCAGACAATACTAGAAGAGATAAATTGCTACTTGAGAAAGTAAAAAAACACAAAGTGAAATTACTGAAAATAAAATAATGTTGCTTGAAAGGGCAAAAGGAGGATGTGGTATGTGGGTGGAGAAGGATTTGCCTTGTTTGCTGAATGTATTGTTTAGTTCTAAAATGTGTTTAAATATGACACTAATAATATGAGAGTTGAATTTAAGGTTCTTAAAAGGCTCAGTGTTCAAAAAGAAATATTTTAGGTAAATAGTAAACACAAACCTTTTCTGACCATTACACC
Organism: Gopherus flavomarginatus; assembly: GCF_025201925.1. Taxonomy (NCBI): domain Eukaryota; kingdom Metazoa; phylum Chordata; order Testudines; family Testudinidae; genus Gopherus; species Gopherus flavomarginatus. Next base: position 100,526,215 of record NC_066621.1, read on the forward strand.
AGTATAACTGCAGATTGAAAATTAGTTTAAAATCTCTCTAAGCTTCCAGACTGTCAGTGGGACAAATCATATCTGGTATAGCAAAATGGCTGCCACAAGTAAGAGACTCAGAAAAGCCAGTTGTAATTAAACACTGTATTTTTCAAGCATAGTATGTTTTTCAGTTTGTTGAGATTTGCCTTTTTATGAACTTTCAGCCTGCTGGACTAAAGACAAACAAAGTGTTCTGTTATGGCGGTTCATTTGCTGATATTTCATGCATTATTTTTCATGTGACACAACTACGGTTTGGTATGTGATCAAATAAACCCCAAAATCTCAAAATAAAAGTCTATAAATACCAAGTTTTCCCCAGATTAAGGACATAACCATATAAAAACACTCATCTTTGTATGTTTTCACCAAAACCATTAATCCAGCGCTCAGAGTTTAGCACAGCCAGGTTCTTAAATCTGACCCATACTTTCTGGTTTCATTTTTTACCTGTTTCCTGGATTTATTAAAGTTTTGCACAGTGCTATGTGTTCTTGTTTCCCAAAGACAGTCATTCTAAATTTTCCGGAAGGTGGACAATTGCTGTTCCTATATCAGCCTTTGTGCATTATTGGTTGCTTGCTGCAGTATAAAAATATCAATTCCTGAATAGTTTTTCTTTTGTCTAACATTAGTGAGCAACATCTACTTCTTTGTCGATTTCTTTCATCACTAGCTAAACTTGCAGGGCCAGATTCTTAACCTGATGTAAGTCTATGAAGCTCCATTGACTTCAGAGAATCTAAGCTGATTTTCATCAGTCAAGAATCTTAATATCCTTTAAGGAACTTTACTGGCTTCTGTGGGCAAATAATTCCACCTAGAATGTATTCAGGGCAACATAAGCACTGCATAATCAAGATATTTCTGACCTGGACCCAAGCCAGGAACTATTAGACATCTCACAAAGGGACAAAATTTTGTGAGATTTACAGTCAGGTTTCTGGACCAAAGAGGATGAAATAAGCATCCTGGCTTGGATATTGATCCCAACCAAACTGCCCTACCATCACTGAGACAAAGTGGGTGAGATAATAACTTTTATTGGAACGTTTGTTGGTGAAAGAGACAAGCTTTCCAGCTTACACAGAGCTTTTCTTCCAGGAAATGTACTCAGAGTGCCACAGCTAAATGCAAGGTGGAACACAGCAAAATGATAAAAGCACTGTGTTGCCTGTGAGTGAACACTTTTCACAAAGCGATCACTCCAAATCTGACCTCTCAGCCCTCATCCTCAAAGGAACACTAATCAACAGCTTCAAATGATGAGCCTGGGAGCTAAATTCATAACTTTGCTAGATACTAAAAAATCATGGCCTTTATAAAGATTTATGACTTATTTCAAAAATCTATAACTCACTAACCTCTCTTTTTGTCCAATGACAGCAGAGGGCCATTTCACCTTGAATGGTCTCTTAAAATATGTGTTAACTACTTGTGCTAAACTATCTGTTCCACCTTGAATTTAGCTGTGACACTCTGAGTACCTTTCCCAGACTGGAAGAAAAGCTCTGTGTAAGCTTGAAAGCTTGTCTATTTCACCAACAGAAGTTCGTCCAATAAAAGGTATGACCTCACCCACTTTATCTCTGTAATATCTTGGGACCAACATATCTACAACAACACTGCAATCATCACTGGTTTACATATATAAGAGAACAGGAGTAATTGTGGCACCTTAGAGACTAACAAATTTATTTGAGCATAAGCTTTCGTGGGCTACAACCCACTTCATCGGATGGATGCAGTGGAAAATACAGTAGGAAGATGTATATATACACATAGAACATGAAACAATGGGTGTTACCATACACACTCTAACGAGAGTGATCAGTTAAGGTGAGCTATTACCAGCAGGAGAGAGAAAAACTTTTTGTAGTGGTAATCAAAATGGTCCATTTGCAGCAGTTGACAAGAAGTTGGGAGGAACGGGGGAAGGGGGGAGAAAATAAAAATGGGGAAATAGTTTTACTTTGTGTAATGACCCATCCACTCCCAGTCTTTATTCAAGCCTAATTTAATGGTGTCCATTTTGCAAATTAATTCCAATTCAGCAGTCTCTCGTTGGAGTCTGTTTTTGAAGTTGTTTTGTTGTAATATTGTGATTTTTAGGTCTGTAATTGAGTGACCAAGGAGATTGAAGTGTTCTCCAAATTGTTTTTGAATGTAATAATTCTTGACATCTGATTTGTGTCCATTTATTCTTTTATGTAGAGACTGTCTGGTTTGTCCAATGTACATGGCAGAGGGGCATTGCTGGCACATGATGGCATATATCACATTGGTAGATGTCCAGGTGAACGAGCCTCTGATAGTGTGGCTGATGTGATTAGGTCCTGTGATGGTGTCCCCTGAATAGATGTGTGGACAGAGTTGGCAATGGGCTTTGTTGCAAGGATTGGTTCCTGGGTTAGTGTTTTTGTTGTGTGGTCTGTAGTTGCTGCTGAGTATTTGCTACAGATTGGAGGGCTGTCTGTAAGCAAGGACTGGCCTGTCTCCCAAGATCTTTGAGAGTGATGGATTGTCCTTCAGGATGGGTTGTAGATCCTTGATGATGCGCTGGAGAGGTTTTAGTTGGGGGCTGAAGGTGATGGCTAGTAGCGTTCTGTTACTTTCTTTGCTGGGTCTGTCCTGTAGTAGGTGACTCCTGCTGGTAATAGCTCACCTTAACTGATCAATCTTGTTAGAATGTGTATGGTAACACCCATTGTTTCATGTTCTCTGTGTATATATATGTGTCATAAACAGATAGCTAAGGGTTAATGTCTCTTTCACCTATAAAAGGGTTAACACCAGTAACCTGAAACACCTGACCAGAGGACCAATCAGGAAACAAGACTTTTTCAAATCTGGGTGGAGGGAAGTTTTGGGTGTGAGTTCTTTGTTTTTTGTCTTGGGTCTGACCCTCTCAGCTCTGAGAGTGATCTTTCTATCTCCTGCCTTTCTAATCTTCTGTTTCCAAGTTGTAAGTACAAGGATAGTAAGACAATAGGTTTATATTGTTTTCTTTTGTATTTACATGTGTGTAGTTGCTGGAATGTGTTAAATTGTATTCTTTTTGGATAAGGCTGTTTATTCATTTTTTTCCTTTAAGCAATTGACCCTGTATATTGTCATCTTATTACAGAGACTATTTTTAATGTCTTTTTCTTTCTTTTTTTTTTTATATAAAGCTTTCTTTTTAAGACCCGTTGGAGTTTTTCTTTAGTGAGGACTCCAGGGAATTGAGTCTGCAGCTCACCAGGGAATTGGTGGAAGGAAGAAGTCAAGGGGAAAATCTCTTTGTGTTAGATTTACTAAGCCTGACTTTGCATACCCTCTGGGTGAGGGGGAGAGATTAGATCTCTCGCTACTTGTGTTTCCAGGACTGGAAGCAGAGAATCTCCTAAGGTCGTCCAGGGAGGGGAGCCTGGGACGAAGTAACAAGGAAACAAGAGGAGGGGGTTATTTCCCTTTGTTGTAAGACTCAAGGCATCTGAGTCTTGGGGTCCCCCAGGGAAGGTTTTGGGGAGACCACAGTGAGCTAGGCACTGTATAATTCCTAGCTGGTGGCAGCCGTACCAGGTCCAAGCTGGTAACTAAGCTTGGAGGTTTTCATGCTAACACCCATATTTTGGATGCTAAGGTCCAGATCTGGGAAGAAATGTTATGACAATATGTCTTCCTACCATATTTTCCACTGCATGCATCTGATGAAGTGGGCTGTAGCCCATGAAAGCTTATGCTCAAATAAATTTGTTAGTCTCTAAGGTGCCACAAGTACTCCTGTTCTTTTTGCAGATACAGACTAACATGGCTGCTACTCTGAAACATATATAAGAGAGATGCTATTAAGTGCTGATTCCAAAGGGCTATGCAATTTACTGAGTTGATTTACAAAAACATTTTCTAGGTTTGAAACTGATGAAATTACCGTTTATTGGAAGTTAGGAAGGATTTCAATCATAATTTATTTGGTTCCCACATACTGTGCCAATGATACAGATTCAGCTTGGAAACCCACTAATATACCAAGTGAAAAATCAGCCAACCACAGAAGTAAATGCTCTCCACCTCCTCCTGTGTCCGCCTTCTGTTTGTAATGGATAAATAAAAGAGGTCACAGCTCTAATGATTCCATCTCCCTTATAGTCTAGCAGCATTTCTTACTGGTGTCAGAACCAGCAGGAGAGTTAAATAGGGGGGACCAGACAGCAAATGTGAAAAATCGGGACGGGAGTGGGAGGTAATAGAAGCCTATATAAGAAAAAGACCCAAAAATTGTGACTGTCCCTATAAAATCAGGACATCTGGTCACCCTAATGGCACAGAATGCAAAGTGAGAAATCAAGTGAGAATTGTGAAATTAGAAGAGAAATGTGTGATGAAATAACAGGCTTTTGCTGTTTTTTAGAATTTGGCTTTCAGTTGTTTTTGAGCTGATATTAGAACAATGGTTCTCAACCGGGGTAAATGTACCCCTAGGGTTACGCAGAGGTCTTCCAGGGGGTACATCAGCTCATCTAGATATTTGCCTGGTGTTACAACAGGCTACATAAAAAGCCTAGTGAAGTCAATACAAACTAAAATTTCATACAGACAGAATGAGAACATAAGCACTTTTTCAGTAATAGTGTGCTGTGACACTTTCAAATTTTTATATCTGATTTTATAAACAAGTAGTTTTTAAGTGAGGTGAAACTTGGGATATGCAAGACTAATCAGACTCCTGAAAGGGGTACAGTAGTCTGGAAAGGTTGAGAATCACTGAAATAGAATACATTTTTCTTGGCTTTTCTTGCAGTTAAATCATATCTAGCACTAGGTCATCTGCACTCATTGCTGTCACTTGTTGTCAGCAGCAAACACTTTCCATAGGGTAATATTGGCTTCAGACCATGTCCGCATTAGGAAATTTTAGCAAGTCATTCAGTGATAGGAACATCCTGAGAAGGTTTAATTGAGATGGTGGTACAAGCGCCAGTAGCCAGCAATCCTAGCTCACATGGAGGATCTGTCCGATGCAGCTGCACCAGCAGTAGGGATTCTTTTGCTACAGTTCCCTAGAGCAGATCTGGCTTGATAGTGAAGATGTGGCCTTGTAGAGCTGCGTGTGGTGTACAAGGCCCTACCACTGCTCCTCAGATGGAGTGGAGGGGAGCATTTGTCACATAGGTCTTTGCCTGCTATAGCGAAACCACACTTCTAGTCTGTGAGGAAGTCTACACTTAAAGTGTGCCACCAGTGGTAGCCATAGCGGGAGTCCTAATGTAGACAAGCATTGGAATTTTAACCCCATGTCATCTAACTCCTCAGAGTATGTCATAAACAGATAGCTAAGGGTTAATGTCTCTTTCACCTATAAAAGGGTTAACAAACAGTGGCCTGAAACACCTGACCAGAGGACCAATCAGGAGACAAAATACTTTCAAAACTGGGTGGAGGGAAGTTTGGGTGTAAGTTCTTTGTTCTTTGTCTCGGTTCGATGACTCTCAGCTCTTAGTGATCTCTCTATCTCCAAGTTTTCTAATCTTCTGTTTCCAAGTTGTAAGTACAAGGATAGTAAGACAATAGGTTTGTATTGTTTTTTTGTATTTACATGTGTGTAGTTGCTGGAATGTGTTAAATTGTATTCTTTTTGGATAAGGCTGTTTATTCATTTTTTCTTTTAAGCAATTGACCCTGTATATTGTCACCTTGATACAGAGACCATTTTGTGTCTTTTTCTTTCTTTTTATATAAGCTTTCTTTTTAAGACCTGTTGGATTTTTTTTTAGTGGGAGCTCAAGGGGATTGAGTCTGCAGCTCACCAGGGAATTGGTGGGAAGAAGACGGGGGGAAGAGAGAATCTCTTTGTGTTAGATTTACTAAGCCTGAATTTGCATAACCTCTGGGTGAGGGGAGAGAAATATTTGATTTCTCGGTGCGGTGTTTCAAGGACTTGAAGCAGGGGATCTTCTAGAGTACCCAGGGCGGGGAAATCTGGGAGGAGGTAAAGAGGGGGAAGGGAAGTGGGTTATTTCCCTTTGTGGTGAGACTCAGGGCATCTAAGTCTTGGGGTTCCCTAGGGAAGGTTTTGGGGAGACCAGAGTGAGTCAGACACTGGAATTTTCTGGCTGGTGGCAGCGATATCAGATCCAAGCTGGTAATTAAGTTTGGAGGTTTCATGCTAGCTTCTCATGTTCTGAACTCTAAGTTTCAGATCTGAGTAGGAAAGTTATGACAGAGTAACTTTAGACAACGGGTAAAAGTGACAATGCCTTATCTGTACTAACACTCACAGTGCTGGGACCGTAGCAGGAGATGCACATATAGATTTCTTGAAAAGGAAACCCTTTCAATGAAGATACAAAAAAATTAATCACTTTGCAAATAGTGACAGGGTGTTGCTTCTATTTTCTTCTAATGATGCCTGTATTTATTTTAATAAGTTGTCTAGTTTTAGAGTCTTACTTTTGTGTTTTTTCTTTCCACAGTGTGATTAGTAAGGAAATAAAAGGCAAATAAAGAATGGCAGACCATGCTGTGTACATACAATTGGGAACTAGTGATATAATGTGGTGTAATTGTTGGATACAATATCACTCCAGATTACACTGACAGTACAGTTTACGGTGAAGAGAAAGTAAATATGTGAAACTTTTATACCTGTAAAAGCAGATAGGCATTCACGGAGGCAGGAACATGATAGACAGACTTTCTGAACACCTACTCCTCTGGCAAACAAGGATTTTATAGAACATCAAGCTCCACTGCACAGTGTTTACTCCAACTATTTTTAGTATTCTAAGGGACATTTTTGTATCCACTCAGGCATTCGTAGAAAATGAGCGCTGATCTCTCGTATCTGAGTAAGACTTACTTCATTCCTCTGTATACATGCCAAAAACAGATTCAAGTTACCAAGCATATGGTACTCACGTGTAAGCCAAAAAAGTGTAGATTTGAGGTTGTGATGAGAGTGTTTCAAGGTTAGTTTTATGCGCTAGTCAGTTTGGCTCTGGGATATGGTGGAATGCAGTCAGTAGTACACTAGATTACAGCCCACTGCCTTCCTCATTTTTAAGTAAGAGGTAGATCCCTGTGAAAAGCTGTTGGGATCAAGAGGAAGCTTTGACTGCTGGGACTTGGGCTGTTATTTCTAACTGGAAGGTACTGAGATACTATGGTGATAGAGGATATGCAAATGACACATCTTTACGATCGAGTTGTGGCTGGCTTTTATCTGTTCCATTTTATGGAATTAAGTGCAGCATTTGAGCTCCTGGAAAGCTGTCACTGCCTCAATAGGAAAGGGTTTTTTATACTTCCGGTTTACCAAGTTAGTTATACAAAGTAAACCAATGGCAATAATTCTCACATTCACCTTTGTGTGATAGCTCCAGGGCACAAGCAGGGCTGGCTCCAGGGTTTTTGCCGCCCCAAGCGGCGGGGGACAAGAAAAAAAACAATTGGTGGCAGCTCCACCGCGCCACTTTCTTCTTCAGCCGCAATTCGGTGGCAGGTCCTTCCCTCTGAGAGGGACTGGGCAACCCACCGCCAAATTGCCGCTGAAGAGCCCGATGTGCCGCTTCTTCCCCCTGCCGCCCCAAGCACCTGCTTGCTGGTTATCATGTATCAGCCAAATTGATCTCTGGGGTAACTTCATTGGTTTCAGTATGTTTGCACCAGGATGAATGTCGGACCATTATGGGCCCAATCCTACCAACTCTCTACATTCTTAAATCTCATTGATGAAAATGGTAGTGATGTGTGTAGGGTGTTTGTAGCATAAGGAGCTATGTGTAAATGGAAGAAGCTAGGTCTGGAGTATGGCTTGTTACTAAAGGCTATTGCATTATGGTTATTAAATTCCTTAAAGCCAGACAGAAGGAAGTGGGGAGAAGGAAGGAACGTGCTTAGTGAAGTCTCAGCAAGATGGAGGAAATGTTACACTTTTCTATTTAAAGACAGCTGTATACATGAAATAATTTATAAATGCATTCCAGTAGTTTGGTGTATTGGAGAGAGATAGAACACAACCGGTATTTTAAATGCGGGAGCAAGCAACTATCATCAATTTGCATACCAGTTTCAAATCTCTCAGAGTCATGTGTGAACGATAACTGCAAGCATGTGAAAAAGAAACATTATCTTTAAAGTATCAGAGGGGTCACCGTGTTAGTCTGGATCTGTAAAAGCAGCAAAGAATCCTGTGGCACCTTAGACTAACAGACGTTTTGGAGCATGAGCTTTCGTGGGTGAATACTCACTTCGTCAGATGCATCTGGGTATTCACCCACGAAAGCTCATGCTCCAAAACGTCTGTTAGTCTATAAGGTGCCACTGGATTCTTTGCTGCTATTATCTTTAAAATAATGCATATTTGAATAGAATGGCCTGATTCTTGGAATGAAAAAATAATGAAGTTTACAATGAATTTTGCTCAAAAATACAAAAATGCACATTGTTGTGTATTTGGTAGTTGTAGTAATAGAGTCTTGTTGTTGCTATGGTAACTGAGTTAGATTATTAGAGGATAGCCCAGCTGATTTTGGCTGATTGTTAACTTTGGAATAACGTCGGCTCCCACCTTGTTCCAGAGGGCTATGTACCAGATCTTGTGTGGCTTTCCAGGAGTCCAGTGCTATCTGGATGACATCCTGGTCACTGGAAGGAATGAGGAGGATCACCTAAAGAATTTAGAGGCTACCCTACGAAGATTGGAAGAGTATGGCCTACGAGTCTGCAAAGACATATGTGAATTCTTCCAGTCCTCTGTTGAATATTTGTAAACACATCATTGATGCTACGAGTCTTCATAAGGCCCCTGCAAAAGTTAAGGTTATTGTGGAGGCTCCACCTCCTCAAAATGTTAGCCAGCTTCGCTCATTTCTAGGACTATTAAACTATTATGGGAAGTTCATCTCTCAGTTAGCCACACTGTTAAAATCACTTCACGAACTCCTGGGGCAGAACAAGGTCTGGAAGTGAACTTAAGCCTGTGATGTTGCATTTAACAAAGCTAAGGGTGCATTGTTAAATTTGGGAGTTCTGACACACTTTGATCCATCCTTACCTCTGCAGTTGGCCTGCGATGCCTTCCCTTATGGAGTGGGAGTGGTCGTGTCATAGGCCTGGTCTACACTACGCGTTTAAACCGATTTTAGCAGCGTTAAACCGATTTAACACTGTACCCGTCCACACTACGAGGCCCTTTATATCGATATAAAGGCTCTTTAAATCAGTTTCTGGACTCCTCCCCGACGAGAGGAGTAGCGCTAAAATCGGTATTAACATATCGGATTAGGGTTAGTGTGGCCGCAAATCGACGGTATTGGCCTCCGGGCGGTATCCCACAGTGCACCACTGTGACTGCTCTGGACAGCAATCTCAACTCGGATGCAGTGGCCACGTAAACAGGAAAAACCCCGCGAAATTTTGATTTTCATTTCCTGTTTGCTCAGCATGGAGCTCTGATCAGCATGGGTGGCGATGCAGTCCCAAATCCAAAAAGAACTCCAGCATGGACCGTACAGAAGATACTGAATCTGATCGCTGTATGGGGAAACAAATCTGTTTTATCAAAGCTCCATTACAGAAGACGAAATGCCAAAGCGTTTGAAAAAAAAATCTCCAGGCTACACAGTGCTGCGTGACAAGCGTAACGGGAAGCCAGAGACTCAAATGGACACTCATGGAGGGAGGGAGGGGGTACTGAGGACTCCAGCTATCCCACAGTCCCCAGCAGTCTCCAAAAAGTTTTTGCATTCTTGGCTGAGCTCCCAATGCCTGTAGGTTCAAACACATTGTCCGGCGTGGTTCAGGGAATAGCTCGTCAATTTACTCCCTCCCCCCATGTGAAAGAAAAGGGAAAGAAATCGTTTCTTGACTTCTTTCAATGTTACCCTATGTCTACTGAATGCTGCTGGTAGACGCGATGCTGCAGCAGTGAAGAGCAGTATCCACTCCTCTCCCTTCCCTGGTGGCAGACGGTGCAGAAGGACTGGTAACCGTCCTTCTTATCAACCCGTGAGTGCTCCTGGCTGGCTTCAGGTGAGGCTGGCCGGGGCGCCTGGGTGAAAATAGGACTGACTCCCGGTCATTCCCAGTAGATGGTACAGAACGGCTAGTAACCATCTTCATCATAGCAACTGGGGGCTGAGCTTCAATCAACCCCCTCCCTTTCATATGTAAAGAAAAGATTCTGTACTGCCTAGACTATCATAGCAGTGGGATGCTGGGCTCCTCTCCCCCACACCGCTTAATGTCCTGCCTGGACTATCATAGCACCGGGAGGCTGCCTCCCCCTCATTTTATGTCACTAAAAACTCAGTGTTTCTTATGCCTGCATTCTTTATTACTTCATGACACAAATGGGAGGGACACTGCCACGGTAGCCCAGGAAGGTTGGGGGAGGAGGGAAGCAAGGGATGGGGTTGTTGCAGGGGCACCCCCCATGAATGGCATGTAGCTCATCATTTCTGCAGGATCTGACATGGAGCAGCTGTGCTCTCTGATACACTGCTTCTCTAGTACATTTGCCCCATATTCTAGGCAGGACTGACTCTATTTTTAGAAACCATAAAGGAGGGATTGACTCGGGGAGTCATTCCCAGTTTTGCTTTTGTGCCCCCAGCCGATCTCAGCCAGGGGCACCCATGATAGCAGCAGACAGCACAGAAGGGACAGATAACCGTCATCTCATTGCCAAATTACACTGGCAGCAGATGGTATAGAACGACTGGTAACCGTCTCTGCTATCATGCAAAAGCAAATGAATGCTGCTGTGTAGCGCTGGAGTATCGCCTCTGTCCGCGGCATCCAGTACACATACGATGACTGTAAAAAAGAAAAGCTGAACGGGCTCCATGGTTGCCGTGCTATGGCATCTGCCAGGGCAATCCAGGGAAAAAGGGCGCGAAATGATTGTCTGCCGTTGCTTTCCTGGAGGAAGGAATGACTGACGACATTTACACAGAACCACCCGCGACAATGATTTTTGCCCCATCAGCCACTGGGCTCTCAACCCAGAATTCTAAGGGGCGGGGGAGACTGCGGGAAGTATGGGATAGCTATGGAATAGCTACCCACAGTGCAATGCTCCGGAAATCGACGCTAGCCTTGGACCATGGATGCACACCGCCAAATTAATGTGCTTAGTGTGGCTGCATGCACTCGACTTTATACAATCTGTTTTATAAAACCGGTTTATGTAAAATCGGAATAATCCCATAGTGTAGACATACCCATACATTGTGCCTTCAGGAGAAGAAAGACCTATTGCTTTTGCTTCACACACCCTAAGCAAAGCAGAAACTAACTATGCCCAAATCGAACCTGAGGCATTGGAAATCTTTTTGGACTTCGGAAGTTTCATCAGTACCTGTTTGGATGGAAGTTTACACTTCTCACAGACCATCAGCCTCTGCCTTCAATTTTTGGACCACACACAAACATTCCCCCATTAGCTGCTAGTTGTATGCAATGAGGGGCATTGTTGCTTTCCACACACACGTATGGAATCCGCTATCGGAAATCCACTCTTCATGGCAATGCAGATGGTCTCTCAAGGCTGCCTTTGCCAGTCAAATATTGAGGTATTGCCAAGAAGGAAATCTTTTACTTTGAACAGGTAGAGAACACACCCATCACTGCTACTCAGGTAAAGAAGGCCACTTGCATTGACCCAGTATTGTCCAAAGTTATGGACCTTGTGACGCATGGAACATCTCAGCGAACCTCTCTGGTCTCACCCGACCTCATTACCTACACGTCCAGGAGAATGAAGTTATCAGTCCATTCTGGTTGTTTGTTGTGGGGAAGATGTATCATTATCCCACCACCACTGAGATAACAGATGTTAGAACAGCTACATTCCAGTCACTGTGGAATAGTACGCATAAAGGAAATTGCACAAAGCTATTTTTGGTGGCTGGGATTGGACAGTGCTATTGAAGAAAAGGTAAGAGCTTGTATGTCATGTCGGGGTGTGAGGAATGCACCCCAGTGAGCACCCCTACACCCGTGACACTGGCCTGAAAACCCATGGCAGCATATTCATGTTGACTTCGCTGGGCCACCAAAAGGAAGCCTCTTCTTGGTGGTGGTAGATGCCCATTCTAAATGGCCAGAAGTGTCTATAATGCAGTCCACTACTGCAGAGAGTACTATCCAAAAACTATGGGACTCTTTAGTCGTTTTGGTCTGCCAGAACAACTTCTGAGTGACAACAGACCGCAGTTTGTCTCTCAGGAATTTGAAAATTTTATGAAGGCAAATCGCAAGACACCAAATCAAGAGTCACTTGTTCCTGACTTTCCCCCTCCATTACTGCCTGCGTCAGAGATACATCCCCCTGAACAAGCTGATACCACATCCTCACCAGTTTGCACTACGAACCCTGAGCCCATTGTCAGGCCTGCACCCAACATGCTTTTGGGTGCACCAACACCAAAAGTTTGCTGTAATCCACCTAGAGACAGAAGGCCTCCTCAATGGCTGGATCTTTAGCTTGGGCAAGCCCATGGTTACGGGGCAAAATGTTTATTTTATTTAGGGGATGTTCTCATTAAGAGGGTAGGAATATGTTGTGTATTTGGTTGTCGTAGTAATAGAATCTTGTTGTTGCTATGGCAGCTGAGTCAGATTATTAGGGGATAGCCCAGCCAGTTTTGGCTGGTTGTTGGTTAGTTCAGTGTGGCAATAAATGTCTGCTTTTCAAGGTCTACAGCTCTCTGTGTCTCAAGTGATTTCTTCCTAAAACTGCTGCCCCCAAAGATACAACACACATCTTGAAACATATTGGAAACAATTAAGTTCACCCACACTGGTGCACACTGTTCTAGAGCAGATGTATTTTTTTCTGTACGGGAGCATTTGTTGATCCCCATGGTATAGCACTGTGCGGCATCCCAAAAGGATTACCTAATAGTTTTAGCAGAAGAAATTAAAAAACAAAACAGGGAAACAACCCAGATTTTAATCTAGACTGTTTGGGAAAGCAATCTTGTAACAGCCCATGTGGCATGTAGATAGGGAGTTGTGTATCACCTCAGGTGCGCAGTGAAATATCACAGAGGTGACATTCTGGCTACACTGAAATTAATGGGAGGTTTTCTGTTGACTTAAATGTAAACATAAGTCTCCATCCTGTGTTATTTGCCACAAGATTTTAAAATACCCCTCTACATCCCCTGTTGGTGCGTAAGAAAGAAAGAAGTGTGGCATAGGTCGGGTAGAGTGGATGGTTCTCTTAATTGCTGGTCCTGAAGTAATAATTCCAGTGTGCAGCAGCCACTCTGTTTTACATTAGTTACTCCTACAGCAGACGTTTTATCTCAGATGTAAAAGATCTGCCTGCGCACACATCAGAATTAAGAAGTGAAAAAACAAGAGTTGAAAAAAAGAGTGAAATCAAAATTAATTGGCCATAGATTTAACAGAAGTGTGGTAATGACATTAATGTAAGCAAGCAAGAATTACTATTATTTATTTGTATTACGATAGTACCTAGAAATCCTACTCATTATAAAATTCATTGGTTAGAGAATTTAGAAACTTTGCTTTATATTTCCCGTATGCAAAGAGGATGCATACTGTCAGTCTATATGACTTTTACTTTGATTAGGGAAAAAAATCAGAAAATTAAAAAAATATTTTGTTTTGGTTGTTACTGAAAATTAAAAATTGTTGGTTTTTAAGAGGAGGTATCAATGTTTAAAACATTGTTTTCAATGAAATTGTCCATGAAGATGGGGGAACCCATTTCTCAATCAGTTCTATTACCAACTTTGATGTTTTTGTTACTGTTGTAAAGATACTTACATCCAGTGAATTCCACTCTACGTGGGACGTGAGAGTTCATAAAAGTAAGAAGTAAGAAAAAGAAGACAGATTTGAAGTGTGTGGGCTTTGTATTGGGAGTTTTGCTTCACTCCTCATCTAGCTAATGTTCACAAAGTGTAATTTGATATACAGGTGAAGACTAGATACATCAGGGTATGTTAGCTAAGGTTTCATGAGTAAATCCACAGCAAATAAAAACTTTATTCTGACTTAGTGGAAAAGATATTTCTTTTAGATGACTATCTCTGGTTTCTATTGCGATCATCTTGCTGGTTGTTAAAGATATTATTCGAGGTTTTACGTATTATTAGAGTTATTATTAAGAGATGTTGTTACAAAATTATCTCAGTTTAATTTTAATTCCTGGATCAACACTTCGAGTCTAGCAAAGACATTTAAGAATGGTGGAGCTTGGTGTACAAAAAGGTGTGCTGACAACGGAGTTTAATATGTTTCTACCTGTTTCACCACTTTTAATCAGAATGCAACTTTATTGATAATAATAAAAGTTTTGAGAATGTTGCTACCCATAGATTCCATGAACACTATACAAATGTTTGCCGGAGTTTGTCGACTTAGCAGAATATTTTTCAGCGTGATGTATTAACCCATTCTTGTAGTACCTTTTTTTTCTGATTCTACATCTCCGTGTATTTTCATTATTGTAACTCTGCTTACGTTGGCCTCCCTAACATTTCAGAACAAAAAAAAGTTGGGGTTACCTAAGGCAACCATTTATTACATACAAATGTATCAGAATGAATATATAGTGCATAAAGATATTTATTGTGTATTAAAATTTATAGTAGTACAAGTGGATAAACTAACTGTATTTAAATTAGTTTGGCAGACTATATACTTAATTTTTTTCCTAAATTTAAAGGATCTATTTCTCAGTGGAGCCTGCAGAGGCCAGTGATGACCATTACCTTTCCTCATTGTTGCTGGGAAACATTTCCAAAGGCCTGAACGGGAGTTAGGCATCTACCTGTCATTGAAAGTCACACAGAATGCCAGCAAGGTTGCCAACTAATGCCAGTTGTAGTGGTTGTTTTATTGTAGATATTTGCCCATTAAGAACTACTATCAAACAAGAATTTATATTTCTCCTTTTTAATTAACATGCAGCTTTGTCCTTTCCTCTAACATGTTTGAAATCTTAAACAACAGTAAGTGACTTGATATACCAAGGTTGCCATAAGAGATGCATTAGTTTAGTACTGAGGGGTCAGTGCCATCTATTGAATCACCAGCACTGCTTCCTATGGAAGTCTCCCATCTAAGAACTGACTAACACAATTTGGTGTAGTTTATGAAATGTGAGCCCAAGGTGACCTGGCTCTAGAGGAGTTATCATCCAAAGCACCTAGGAAAATAACCTTTGATAGAAAATGTTTACAGTATTTTCAGCTGTGATGACCTGAAACATGGAGCTATAAACCAGACAGAATACGATAGTAGTCTGAGATCTTTCACAAATTCCAACAGCTAATGACAGAGGAACGTGGACAGAAAAGGGACAACTCCGGCTATACGAGTATGGAAAAGACTCAGAGCACAGACTGCTGTAATGCTAGTTAAATAACTCAGTCACCTAGAACACTGTCATCCTCTCCCATGAAAATAAATGGATGATGGGTGAGCAAAACTGATATGGAAAACTTTGCAGTGCACTGTGTAGGCTTTGATCATCTCCATACTATGACTCCTGCGTGTAGTTTTCAGTGCCTTATTTTCTCTGAGGTGAAGGCTTTGTGGCATATGGTGGAAAATCTGCTGATTTCAAGGAATTGGCATGGAGAGCTTGCTACTCCATGCATACTGTCCAATGTCCTATTCTCCTCTGGTAGCCTGGCTTGCCTCGGAGCTAGGTAGCCATGGCTGCAAGTACAAATAAAGTTAATGCTTCTCTGAGTAGCATTAGTGCCTGATTAATTTTCCATTGAAAAACCATTGGTTTTGGAGGTATAATATCCTTTTGAGTGCTTGCACTCTGCTCTGTCCCCAAGCTATGTTTGCCATGACCCACCAAACATGTGGGGGTCCAGTTGCATCATGTATAGGTAAAGGATTCCTGCATTTTAGAGAGAGAGAGAGGAACAATGCCTTGCGGACTCTACTCCTCCCACTCATCAGCCAGGTTTGGTCAGGACTTGTCCTATTTTCATTTCCTCTATACCTCCCAATGGAAGAAATCACAGGACAGCTCATGGTTTATAAAACTGACTCCAGGGCTGTCTCTCTAGAATCAGACTGTCCTACTTCATTAGACGTTATGCCATAGGAATATGAAGCATGGCTCAACACTTCTCTAGCAGTGTCTGAACCATAAAAACTCCCACTAGTTGCTTTTCTTTCTCGACTTCTTTATTTGTATTCATTCTAACAGAGGTGAACCTTGCAGTGATTTAGTGATTTACTGTGAAGAGCTACTAAAGAAATTCAAAATAGGTAAATGGGTTCAATTTACAAACAAAGCTATCAGCTTCTCCCCTGCTCCAGGGCATCTTAATAGTATGTTGTTACTGTCTGAAGTGTCCTCCTTTAATAACTGGAGGATAGGAATAACTAGGAATACTTTGCTGAGCAAGTGATATGATTGACTGACTACTGTACCTACTAGTGCTTTAGGAAGCTTTAAACACAGCTGATTGAATGCTGCTTGGTGAATATTTTATCATGCCCAAGGCACCTGCCAAAACTAGATGATGATTCCATTTTTAAACACATCAAATAGTAAATACTTAGCTAAATATTTTTTCAGCTACCAAATAGGAATTTGGGTAATAAGAGATGATTCAATTTTATATCAATTGTATGGTATAAGAGTTATATTTATTTACTGTAATCCTATACAGCACATTAATGGGGAATATTTCAGAAGTTATACTGCACACTTTTCTGAAATGATACAGTAAAGATACTGGCTAGTTTCTAAAAAGCTAGTTGGCAGGATGAAGCAAGGACCTACACTCAACTCAATGGCATTTCTATCTGTCTGTTAACACTAGTTGTGACCTCTGGTTGTGTTTTTCCTATTAGGGAATGTTCTCTTTTCTGTACAAATCTCTCTCTTGTAATCTGTTTGTGCTCAATCTTGTATCTGAATTTTTGATATCTTGGTGTGCAGCAGGAGGGACCCAGCACTACATGCCGCAAAGGCAGATTGCGTCCTTTCCCATTGTACTGCTGCTGTGAGATTTTAGTGTCACGAGTAAGGAGTCCTTCTCTGTGCAATGACAGCTGTGGTCCTTTAACAACTTCTTGTGAAACCAACTACCCATCTGGATCGGTTGTGCCTTCAGCAGGGGCAATGATATTTCTCTGGCCTTCTGTTTGTAGCACAGAAGTCTTTCTGTGTGTTAGGTGATAAGCTTTGTGGGTGATATTTCTGAGCCACTTTTGAAAGGCTGGCAAATGCAGCCCTCTAGTTGTAGTGGGTATATGTCTTGTCACTGGATATATGTGTTCTGTTACTGCTTCTGTTTAAAAGTAGGGGAAACATGCTGGGATTTTAGGGTCTACAATTATCCCCAAAAATGGCATGCTGGTGTTGTCCCTTCTTCTGACATCAGTGTCCTTTTCTGACACCAATGTCATGCTTCTGCTGAGAAGTAACAAATATCTGGAGCCTTGCAGGTCAGCTTCCCAGTGGAGAAGATATCAGTGACATAGAATTTTGAGTATATGCTAAGTGCAACTTGTTTTATTTGTACCCATACACCGTTCTAGAACAAAGGTGGTCAGACAGCATGCAGGGCAGTCAGTCCCTTTTTCCAGGAATCTCAGCCCAGCAGCAACACGAGTTACTGCCTCAAGAATTTATTTTATCAAAGCCAAAGGCAGATAGCAAACTTTTCTGCTGCTCACAAAACTCCCTCTCTTCAGAAGCTACCTCCTACAGAGAACCTTGCCTAAGAAATACTAACAATAGCACAGCATGTCTTCCCAAGACTGAACATTATGTTGCGCACTAAAGAAAAAGAACTTGAAAGACTATGTATAAAAGCACCACTTGGTGACACCTGCCATAACATTATGTATTATTAATTACTGTCAAGGTTGTTCAGGAAGAACTGAGTCTTTGATTTCAGACTTTTTGTGTCAGGAGTAGAGTGTGATCAGTGATAAATAGTATCTGAACTAATGTTGATTTCTGTCTTTCCTCTTTCTTTTCCTCCCCGCTCCCTCATCCCACATTTCTTTTCAAACTGAAAACTATATGTATCTTGAATATTGGAAAAACTTGGTTGATTCCATCTTGTGTGTTTCTCTTCTCTTTTTTTCCCTTGGTATAATTATTGTCTATATGGAATCCCGTAAATTGAAAAGTAAGTGAAGATAAATCTCATTCATTTGTTGCCTAGTACAGGCCTCAATGCACGAATATAAGCTTGTACCAAGGTCTCCAGAGGTAGTAAATAAAGCAGGCTACTGACCCATTTTCACACCCAGACTAGTAGTGTAAAATCAGCTTTACCTGGAATCTTTTTCTTACTCTGTATATCCATCTTTAAAAATACTGTGTGCCAATTTTTTGAAATGGTAGTACCTTAATAGATTTCCATATTTGGATACTCAGAACAAACTGCCCATTTGAAACACCTATGTGTCAGTTTAAGCATCTAAGTGCATGGTTGGAACATCCTACTTATGTTTGGAAACTGAACTCTTTGTATCCAATTTTGCATGCACATACATACGTGCTCTTGATCTGCTTACACAATACAAATATTAAACAGAGCCAAAGATATATAGCTAATTCTAAACAAGTGCTTTTATTGAAGTACTTTGAAACATTCAAATCAGTGAAAAGTATAGATTTGTATTTTGTCATTTTCTTCCCCCTTTTTCCAGGAAACTTCATGGTGCTGTGGTCGACCTGCAGAACATCAGTATTTAAATCAGTAACAAACTGCTTCATTAAGAACTTGGCCTGCTCTGGGATCTGTGCCAGTCTAGTCTGTGTGCCTTTTGATATTGTCCTTAGTGCCAGTCCACACTGCTGTTGGTGGATCTACACCATGCTCTTCTGTAAAATTGTCAAGTTTTTGCATAAAGTCTTCTGCTCAGTGACCATCCTTAGTTTTCCTGCCATTGCTTTGGACAGGTAAGAAATCAAATTTACTAGCATCCTGTCCTTGATTTTCTTTATTTCCTTCCCCGCTTAATTACACACATCTGAATGTTAAATATTGTTTAATGGTGCCTTGTGCCAATATATCAACTGCCTCCACTCCAGCTTTGTGTCCCCAAAGTTCAATTTCCTTGCGCACAAATATGGATTAAAGATTAATCTCTGTTGTGTGGAACAGTTTCATTTCAGTTTATCCTGATATCTATGGACTTCACAAAGGGATTTTGATATGCAGATGTATCTTCAAAGATGCTTCTAGCCTCCTATTCCTCCTGCCATTAATCCTTCTTAGTAATAAATCTTTGGGCTGAACAAACTTCTTGGATACTTGTCCATTAACTTGCTCATTATGTGATTAATACTTTCTGAGCCCACCCATCTTGAGGCAGATCTCTATTAACAGGGAAAAGTACAGTTTCACATGAGTGGTTCTGTGAGCAAAATACACATTTTTGGTTCCAAACTAATACAAAATCACTATTTGTATAACCATGGTACATAGGAGCCCCAGTCATAGACCAGGACCCATTGTACTAGGCATTGTATAAACATAAACCAAAAAGATGGTCCCTGCCTCAAAGAGCCTACAATATAAATAGACCAGACAGACCTAGGGTGGGGAACGGGGTATAACGCACAAGCAGAATGAATGGTGTGATGGCAGCAAACACCATGTTATTTCCACAGTTTTCTCACTCTCTTTAGGTAGCTATAGATGGAGAGGATAAAGTAAATGGAAAGAAAACAGAAGAGAGAGGGGCCCTGAAGGCGAGAGAGTAAGGGGGTCAGGGCAGGTAAGAGGGACAGGTCTGGAGTGAAGCTGAGGTGAAGAGACTGTGAGGGAGTGAGAGGGTTGGAGCAAACAGCCAATCAGCACAGGGCAGAGAAAATACAGTCAACACTAGAGAAAATTCTCCAAAGCACTAACAGTCCTTGCTTTGGCTGCTTCTTCCCGTACTGACTGGAGACTCTGGCTGGCTCCTCTTGGCAGCTTTCTGCCAGGCCACACCGTGGGCAGAGAGGGGCAGCCTGGGGGTCTTAGTGTCCCCTGAGTGGGTGGCTGTCTCCTTGCACATACCTGAGTCCAACAGGGTGCTGGACCAAAACAGAAATATGCAGTGTGTAAGATTAATATTGGGCAGGTTGGTCACAAGGCATAAGATAAATGGATGTTACAGCTGCCAAAGGAAAGCAAACTGTCTTGTAAAAATCAGTGTGATACAAGTAAATTGCATAATTAATGCCAACTAAATTGTTACCTCACATCAAAGTTGTATGTTACTTGCAAGTAATGATCCCTACATTGTATATCATACCAGTGCTGTTTGTGCTAATCTGATAGCTGTGTAGTTAACTTGAGTCACTTCTGTAAGGAACCGAATCATCTATTGACTTCAGCAGGGTTAAACCAGGTATGAATTTCGTTCAATACCTTTCCATTAATATTGGGCAAAATATTAGAAACTACAGCTATGCCTGGAAGTGCCTCTTTAACTTTCATTCTAATTTCTGTATTTACTGGTCTTTATGATTTGACTCTTCCTTCCCTATATGGTGCCTGACTGGGGAGAAAAGAGAATTATCCCTTAGGGGTTGAGGATCTACTAATCCTGACATTTCAGGCATGATCAAGAGGGAGAATTGTATTTCACGCAATGCAAACTAAATGCACGAACAGAATTTTCAAATGGGGAAAAGTGATTGGCCCATAACTGCTACAGCACTAGTGAGCATCAGGATAATATGTACAAGTAAACATAGGGATCAGTCCTGCAGGGGTTCTGCAAACAGAGCTCTCATTGATTTTTTAGTAGGAGATAGAGACAGTCACTCACACAGGGTTGGCAGGCTTGGGTGCATAATTTATATGCGTATTGTTCCATTATATACACCCCTGTTTTGAAGGATTTAGCTTTGTAATTATAATTTGCTACTTTGGCTTTCATTACAAAGTTTGCACCTTGTTTGAGCAAAATTGGCCAAGTTTCAAGAGCACTTGGACTAATTAATGGTGGAGTGGAAATCACTAGTATAAGAGGAGTAGCCGTGTTAGTCTGGATCTGTAAAAAGCAACAGAGTTCTGTGGCACCTTTAAGACTAACAGATGTATTGGAGCATAAGCTTTCGTGGGTGAATACCCACTTCGTCAAATGCATGTGACGAAGTGGGTATTATCCCATGAAAGCTTATGCTCCAATATATCTGTTAGCCTTAAAGGTGCCACAGGACTCTCTCTGTTGTCTTTTGGAAGTCACTAGAAACTCAATTGAGTTTTCCTTTGAGTTTTTGATGTTGTTTAAACTGAGCTCAAAAGGAAACTCAGGATGGGAACTCACCCAAACTAATAAAAGAAGAAGCTTACAGGAAGCCCTATGAACCAAACTGGAGGTGTTTTGAACAGCTCTATCTGACTAGACACATTTCCTCTTTACTGTTCACAGCTTAAGGATGGTGTTAGCTAAACCCAGTTCCTGGACTCTTGGTTTGTTCTGGTTTGAAGAGAGACTGAAACAGAATTGTACTTTTCTCTTTAAACAAAAGGGGCTAAGTGGGGCTGATTATTAAAACCTCATGTTTTGTAGTTTCCTAGGCTTCATTAGTTACTTGTGCCCTGGTGAGATACTGTATGGACACTTTACAATGACTACTTTGTATACAAAACTGTTGTATCCAGTTAAACTAATCTCCATGGAGGGGGGCTTCTATTCAAGGTTGATCTGCTATCAGCAATTTCAGCTTCTAATAGCATCTCTAGCAGTAAAAGCCAAAGGCATATCTGTGGTATCATGAGATGCCTTTGAAGTCTGATATGAATTTTTATATTTATTAATTGGCTGGGGCTTAAATTGAAGCTATTGTTCATCTCTGACATCTTCAAGGAAGAGTATATGGGGGCTTTGCATGGCATTTATTGGGATGAGAAATACTCAAGATTCATATTGAAGCATAACTATCTCAAACAATAAACACTATACAGCTATCTGCGACCATATAAGCAACAGACACCATGGTCACCAGTGAAACTGCATACTATGTGGGCCTCAGTGATAATATTCATGACCTTCAGCATCAAAAAGCACAAGCTCCTACCACTTGATAAGGAGAATCCCTATGATTAGAAATAAGCCACCTAAAGGACAATAACATCACAAATACATGAGCGGATCCTGATTTTTAAAAGCTCAAACATCCACATCTGCAAGCAAACAAGAATATGAATTTGAGCATGTAATTTGTTCAGTTACCACAGATGCATATGCAAATTCAGGGCCGGTTCCAGGCACCAGCTTATCAAGCAGGTGCTTGGGGCGGCAACTCCGGAAAGGGGCGGCACTTTCATGTATTCAGCGGCAATTCGGTGGAGGGTCCCTCACTCCCGCTCGGAGCAAAGGACCTCCCGCTGAATTGCCGCAGATCACCATCCCGGCTTTTTTTTTTTTTTTTTGGCTGCTTGGGGTGGCCAAACCCCTGGAGCCGGCCCTGTGCAAATTGCTAGGTATGTGTATAATTATCCATTTACTGATGGCCTTGGGCACTACAACTTTTGAAAATCAAATCCACACTATTTTCTACAGTAGAGGAACACATGCAGTGCTACATACATTGCACCTAGATGCAGAAATCATACTGTACTGACAGAGGCCTTGTAGTTAAGCACCAACCATACTACAAAGCAAAATGTTTTTAAAAATTCTTGTACCTGTTTTCATGCACATGCCAAGTAAAATTATATCCAATTTATTTTAGTGCTCTCTCGAAGAGTAAAGCTAAGACGTCTGAATTTTACAGCGCTTATAGACATCATGCTTGCTTACACAGGGTAGGTAACTTACCACAGCCAAAAGCATGTATGTGACAGGCCTCTCACTTCACTGACTTGCATGCCACATGACACCAAATACTGCAACCATTCTCTAATCATATCAGCCAGGTATATCTTACAATTTCATTTTGTTTAGAAACAACATCAGAAGATATTTAGGATGAAGACATTGGCGGTGCATTAGCCTACTGTTCTGGCAAAATCTATCCACATTTCTTGTTGCCCTACATACAAATGGTGGGATTATTTTGGCCCTGTTTGTGACCTCTGACACTTTGTTTTTTGGGTTTTTTTTTGGTGCTAAGTACTGTGAGAAGTAATCCATCATAGGACATCCTTCAGATTAACACTGAGACTGTGGCCTTTTGAGTGAACATAAATGTGCCTCAGTCATTATTCTTTTTTTCTGAATATGACCAGTGCAATGTGCATGGAGGTAAGAAAATTGAGAGAGAGCCACTTGGAAGTTTTAAGACCAGTATAAGTTATTTTTAATGAACATAAATCCAAACAAAAATGTAATATAATCCCAAGTATGATAGGGATAGCTATTGCTTTATCACTGATCATGTGCTTCCTAGGTGTGGCTCTTCAGTCCTGTTCTAGAGCCAGATCCGTAAAGCCAGACTCTTGTTTAAGAGAAAGCAGAACTGGTAGTCATTTAGCAACCCACATCATACTCAGACAGCTACCAAAACACTATCCTCATCTCCCTCCTTCAAGGCAGGAGACTGGCTTATAAACTGGAGTACACTTATAAAGTTTGCAGATGATACCAAGCTGGGAGGGATTGCAAGTGCTTTGGAGGATAGGATTAAAATTCAAAATGATCTGGACAAACTGGAGAAATGGTCTGAAGTAAATAGGATGAAATTCAATAAGGACAAATGCAAAGTACTCCACTTAGGATGGAACAATCAGTTGCACACATACAATATGGGAAATGACTGCCTAGGAAGGGGTACTGTGGCAAAGGATCTGGGGTCATAGTGGACCACAGGCTAAATATGAGTCAACAGTGTAACACTGTTGCGAAAAAAGCGAACATCATTCTGGGATGTATTAGCAGGAGTGTTGTAAGCAAGACATGAGAAAAAATTCTTCCACTGTACTCTGCACTGATTAGGCCTCTAGTGGAGTATTGTGTCCGGTTCTCGGTGGCACATTTCAGGAAGGACGTGGACAAATTGGAGAGAGTCCAGAGAAAAGCGACAAACTAGAAAACATGAACTATGTGGGAAGATTGAAAAAACTGGGCTTGTTTAGTCTGGAAAAAAGAAGACTGATGGGGGACATGATAACAGTTTTCAGATACATAAAAGGTTGTTACAAGGAGGAGGGAGATTTTTTTTTCTTAACCTCTGAGGATAGGAGAAGAAGCAATGGGCTTAAATTGCAGCAAGGGAGGTTTAGGTTGGACATTAGAAAAAACTTCCTAACTGTCAGGGTGGTTAAGCACTGGAATAAATTGCCTAGGGAGGTTGTGGAATCTCCAGCATTGGAGATTTTTAAGAGCAGGTTAGACAAACACCTGTCAGGAATGGTCAGGCAACTGGACTAGATGATCTCTCAAGGTCCCTTCCAGGCCTATGATTCTCTAACTGTATGATCCCAAACAATCAATACATATATTCACATCTCTTTAAACTGTCCTTGTTTTTTGGCAGGTACTACTCAGTTTTATACCCATTGGAAAGAAAGATATCTGATGCGAAGTCTCGAGACCTGGTTATCTACATCTGGGCCCATGCCGTGGTGGCCAGCATTCCTGTGTTTGCTGTGACCAATGTTTCTGATATTTACGCCATGTCCACCTGCACAGGATCCTGGAGCTACTCCCTAGGTCACTTGGTGTATGTCATTATTTATAACATCACCACTGTTATTGTACCAGTGGCTGTGGTGTTTTTTTTTATGATTCTTATCCGCAGAGCACTGAGTGCCAGCCAAAAGAAAAAAGTCATCATAGCTGCCTTAAGAACCCCTCAGAACACTATTTCTATTCCCTATGCCTCCCAGAGAGAAGCTGAGCTTCATGCTATGCTGCTCTCCATGGTTATGATCTTTATTTTCTGCAGCGTTCCCTACGTGACTCTGGTGATTTACCGCACCATACTCAACATACCAGATATTTCAGTCTTCTTGTTCCTCACTGCCATCTGGTTGCCTAAAGTCTCCCTGCTAGCCAATCCTTTGCTCTTTTTGACTGTAAACAAATCTGTACGGAAGTGCTTAGTGGGTACAATAGTGCAGCTACACCGGAGGTATAGTAGGAGGAACATTATCAGCTCCGGGAGTGTTGCAGATACCAACTTGGAGCCCAATGTCCGCTCTGGTAGCCAGCTTCTGGAGATGTTTCACATAGGGCAGCAGCAAATCTTCAAGTCAACAGAGGATGATGAGGAGAATGAAACAAAATCCATTGGTTCTGGTGACTTTCAGCAGAAGGAAATCCCTACCACCAGTTTAGAGGTAGAACACACGTTAGTTCAGAAATGTCTACAACACACCATTGCTGACTCAGCTGCTCAGGTGGCCCCGGCCATGCCAACAGAAGCAGATCTGGTTAATGAAAAATATTCAATGCAGTTTGGCTTTGGGCCTTTTGAGTTGCCTCCACAGTGGCTTTCAGAAAATTGGAATAGTAAGAAGCGACTGCTGCCTCCCTTGGGGAATACCCCTGAAGAGCTCATCCAGACAAAGCAGCCCAAGTGTAAAGCAGAAAGAAAAATCAGCAGGAACAATAAAGTCAGTATCTTTCCCAAGGTGGATTCCTAGTAGGAGCAGGAGCTCTGAATAACAAAGGAAGTCCACTTTCTACTGTACATGTGATCCCATGGATCATAGTTATGCTGAAATTTGTTACAGGCTGATTTTTGTGCCAAATACATAAAAACAAAAGGGAAACATATAACAAAAGTGTTCCTCATGAATGTATTTTCATTAAATAGCGACTGATGTCATTCCTGCTTTATTTGTACTATAGTACAGGTCTGATTCACTTCCAAAGGGTGTGTATGGCTTTGTGTACATTTCCTGTGAAACTTTCATGGTGTTGTCTGGCAGCTGGTTTACTGGGCACTCCAGTGTTTAGTACAATGAAAACATAACTATTCTGTGTTGCAGCAGCAAGCCAATAGGCAGGACTTCAGGGAGCACAAAATAGCTAGGCCATGCCCATTCTACACTAAAATGGACACAGCAAGTTTCTGAGAGTTTCATTAATGAAATGTGAAAAGATGCTCTTTCTCTTTAGCTGACCTCTTACAGCAAAGTAAAAAAAAATTGCCATGTCAGGAACAGCCCATAGGTTTCTTATACATGTTGCTCTTCTCTTCTTTTTGTAGCCCAGTTATTTTCTCACTTAAAGTATGCTCACTTTTGGCCTAAAAAAGATCAACTAGCATGAGGAAGCCCAATTGCTGGTGTAGGAGGCCCCCCCCAGATTGTTTAAAAATTAACAGAAAAAAACTTCTAAAATAGCCATTTCCTCCCTTTAAAAACAAATGCATTCCTGTAGTTTAATGAAAAGTAGACTGTAGACCATGTGATACAGTTTCTTCCCAAAAGAGCATGCATAGATGTGCTGAGGGCATGAGCCAAGGGCAGTTAGATCCCATGGTGATGTGCATGGTGCATATGCCTACTGGGTGCATGATTTCAGCATGCTGTAAATAGCAAAAGAGTCCTGGGTAAATATGTGCCTGCAGAATGGTCTGCTTGTGCCCTCTTCTTTTGACTGTTTTGTGAAAACACAAGGCATTGCCTTTATTTGCCTACATTTTCCAAGGTGCAGAAATGGTAATACTTTACAAAAAAGTGATGTTGCAGCAAGCTGATTGTTAGCCTCCGAATGGAATAAATGTAAGTGCCATTCTTTACCTTTGGTGGGAGTAGGGAGACAGCACAACCTCTAAATTTCCTTTTAGTGGTGGGCATAAACCCCAAATATGCTAATTGTAATTTACACGACTCATCTCATACTAGATCATCCAATGTATGACTTTCACAGCAGATTTCCATACCTGGTGCCTAAATTCTTTGTGAATCAGAACCAAACTGTCCATTCTATCAACAAGCTAGTCTATCTAGGAGTGCTTAGGCATTATACTGTAGCTCACCTTCCTCCTTGATTACAGATGTATTGTTTTGCGTATCTTGAATGTGAATTTTAAACTGTGACAGTCTGTAAGACAACCTTAAAACTACTGTACCCCTGGAACTTTAATCCTTGTTCCATTGCAAGCAGCCCTTCCTTTCTTCCATCTCTGCATTTGCTATTGTCTCACACTGTAGATTATCAAAAGCACAGAGTGATGATACCCTAGTACTCTTTTGCACACTTGTTCTCCGTCTGTAGTTTAGATCTTTGGTGCATGCCAAGCCCTCACCTGTAGCCTACTGTCTGTTTAGTAAGTAGTTTTCTTTAAAATGTATTGTCTAGTTTAAAATAACTTGCCAAATCTGACAGTCCGGTGTTAAAAGAAAGAAAAATTCTGTCTAGGTAGAGTTTGATGAATAACTGTTCTTCCTGAAACACATCTGAAACAGGACAGTGATTTCAGAGGGAGCTAAGGTGATTCATGTCTACAAGTCACTCAAAGCAAACATTTTAACAAAAATGTGTGTCAAGGTTTTTTCCCCCACTTTGAACTTTAGCGTCCAAAAAGTGGGGACCTGCATGGACCATTCTAAGCTTAATTCCTAGCTTAGATCTGATAACGCTGCCACCAGCCAAAATATAGTGTTTGGCACACTTCCTGTTCCCCCAAAACCTTCCCTGGGGAACCCAAGACCCAAACCCCTTGGGTCTTAGAACAAGGAGAAATAAACCATCCCCCCTCCTTTCCCTCCCAGACTTTCCCCTCTCTGGGTTACCCTGAGAGGCTATACTGATCCAAACTCCTTGGATCTTAAAACAAAGAGGAATTAACCTTCCTCCCCCCTCATTTCCACCCACCAATCCCTGGTGAGTTTAGACTCAATCTCTTGGATTCCAAAACAAGGAAAAATCAATCAGGTTCTTCAAAAGAAAGCTTTTAATTAAAGAAATAAAAAGTAAAATTTATCTCTGTAAAATCAGGATGGTAAATGCTTACAGGGTATTCAGATTCATATAGGTTAGAGGGATTTTCCACCCCCTAGCCTAAGATTCAAAGTTACAGCAAACAGAGGTAAAAATCCTTCCAGCAAAATACACATTTACAAGTTAAGAAAACAAACATAAGACTAATCCGCCTTTTCTGGCTAGTACTTACTATTTTGAAACATGAGAGACTGATTCAGAAAGATTGGAGAAAACCTGAGTGTACGTCTGGTCTCTCTTAGCCCCAAGAGCGAACAACGAACAAAACAAACAGCACAAACAAAGACTTCCCTCCACCAAGATTTGAAAGTATCTTGTCCCCCCATTGGTCCTCTGGTCATGTGTCAGCCAGGTTCACTGAGCTTCTTAACCCTTTACAGGTAAAAGAGACATTAACCCTTAACCATCTGTTTATGACAATGTGAAAAGTGTTTTTTAAACTCCATTGTAAACAATGTTTCTCATCCTCTCCTTTTATGTTTGTTGCTATGCTAGTTTAGGAGTTCTCAATCTGGGGGCCACAACCCCAGATGGGTCACAAACAGGTCACAACCACCCTCCTCTTCCCATTTAGCTATATGGGAATGGGGTCTGGCGAGTGGAAGGTCCCAGGATGGAAAATGTTGAGAATCACCGTTGGTAGTTATATTTTGTAAGTGTTGATAAAATATTACAATGGAATGTGTGTTTGTTTTTTCAGAGTTACTAGATCAGCAGCCTTTATTAACAACACATCTAAAAAAGAAAGCTGTCAGCTGCTGCATCTTCCTTATATGCTTGTGGTTAAATTAAACATTTGTGGTCTACTTCCTCATAGGCATGAGCCAAAGCCAGCAGTCTTCATCTGAACCTTTCCCCTTTCTCCAGATTTGGGACTTCAGATAAAATGGAACCCAGCTCTGAACCTCCCTTGAAAAAACAAAGCCACCCTTGGTTTTGCCCATTCCTACTTTCACGTTCAATATAACAGTGATAAACATGGAGTCAAATTCAATAGACTTACACCAGACATGAATTTGGCCTTTTTAATCTTGGATTGTTTGGAGGGTGACGGGGTTTGGTTGCTTTTCATTATGAAGACAAACATATATGTTTCCATTCACACGGAATGTATTTAGAAGCTGGCTTGTACTTTTTTCAGACTGCCACTGGGGACACTGCATTGTTTCAGGAAACAAATTTGATTAGGATGCATTTTTTACACTTTAAGAATTGCTTTGGAATATGATAGCTGGAAACATTTTATTTTAGTCATTTTTGCAGCAGAGTTTATCCATTTGAACTTCTGTGAGAATCAGAGAAATGTATGAAAGCAGATCTTTTGTGTTCAGAGAAGGAATGAGCCCCTGGATAACACATAATACAGATGCTTTAGTCAGACTATAAGCAACCAACACTCTGATAGAACTATAGTCAAAGAACAGTAAATAATTCAGGTGAGTGATAATGAGCTAGGGAGTATTTCACTTTTAGCGTGCTGGATAGCAGGATAGATCACCAGGAACAGTTATTATCATAATAGGACTTGTCACTACATTCTTTCATCAGAGTGCCTCCTAAATGTTGGAACAGGGCCCATGCATTTACCTAAGCCTCTGCTCTGCACTGTCTCATAGACTCATAGACTCATAGGTCAGAAGGGACCAATCTGATCATCTAGTCTGACCTCCTGCACAAGGCAGGCCACAGAACCCCACCCATCCAATTTTATAACAACCCCTATCCCAGGACCGAGTTATTGATATCCTCAAAAATGGTTTGAAGACCTCAAGCTGCAGAGACACCACCAGCAAGCGACCCGTGCCCCACGCTGCAGGGGAAGGCGAAAAACCTCCAGGGCACCTGCCAATCCGCCCTGGAGGAAAATTCCTTCCCGACCCCAAATATGGCGATCAGCTAAACCCTGAGCATGTGGGCAAGAGTCACCAGCTAGCACCCAAGAAGGAATTCTCCACAGCAACTCAGTACCCATCGCATGCAACATCTCCCCGCAGACCATTGAGCAGCCCTGTCTGGTGGTAATTCAAGATCAATTGCCCAAATTAACGATCCTATCATAACATCCCCTCCATATACTTATCAAGCTTTGTCTTAAAGCCAGGAAAGTCTTTTGCCCCTACTACTTCCCTCGGAAGGCTATTCCAGAACTTCACTCCCCTAATGGTCAGAAACCTTCGTCTAATTTCAAGTCTAAACTTCCTAATATCCAGTTTATACCCATTCGTCCTCGTGGCTACATTAGTACTATACTTAAATAATTCCTCTCCCTCCCTAACGTTAACCCCCTTGATATATTTATATAGGGCGAGCATATCCCCCCTCAGCCTTCTTTTGGCCAGGCTAAACAAGCCAAGCTCTTTGAGTCTCCTTTCATAAGGCAGTTTTTCCATTCCTCGGATCATCCTCGTAGCCCGTCTCTGAACCTGTTCCAGTTTGAATTCATCCTTCTTGAACATGGGACACCAGAACTGCACACAGTATTCCAGATGGGGTCTCACCAACGCCGTATACAACGGTACTAACACATCCTTATCCTTGCAGGAAATACCCCGCCTGATGCATCCCAAAATCGCATTTGCTTTTTTAACAGCCGTATCACATTGGCGACTCATAGTCATCCTGCTATCAACCAGTACCCCAAGGTCCTTCTCTTCCTCCGTCGCTTCCAACTGATGCGCCCCCAACGTATATCCAAAATTCTTATTATTAATTCCTAAATGCATGACCTTGCACTTTTCACTATTGTATTTCATCCTATTTCTATTACTCCAGTTTACAAGGTGGTTCAGATCTTCCTGAATAGTATCCCTGTCCTTCTCCGTGTTAGCAACACCCCCCAGCTTCGTGTCATCCGCAAACTTTATTAGCACATTCCCGCTCTTTGTGCCAAGGTCAGTAATAAAAAGGTTAAATAAGATCGGTCCCAAAACCGATCCTTGAGGGACTCCACTGGTGACTTCCTTCCAGTCCGACAGTTCACCTTTCAATACGACCCTCTGGAGTCTCCCCTTTAACCAGTTCCTTATCCACCTTACAACTTTCATATTCACTCCCAGCTTTTCCAATTTAACTAACAGCTCCGTGTGCAGAACCGTGTCGAACGCCTTACTGAAATCTAGGTAAATTATATCTACCGCATTTCCTTTATCTAAGTAATCCGTCACCTTCTCAAAGAAGGAGATCAGATTGGTTTGGCACGATCTACCTTTAGTAAATCCGTGTTGCAATTCGTCACAATTACCATTGACCTCAATGTCCTTAACTACTTTCTCCCTTAAAATTTTTTCCAAGACCTGTCTAGGTTTTACACCACACTATTCCAGTCATGACAGTCTCAGATCTCCAGCAGAGCTGCAGATAGTGCACCTCTTCTAGGATTGTGAACAAATACAAACACATACCTGTGATAGTTCTTGGGGTACCCAGGACTGTGAGTCACCTTGTTATGCCCCTGCCTCCAGCATGAGAGAGGCTTGCTTATACTTACCCAGGTGTCAGCTCCCTGACACCACCAGCCTGTTAGCCACCCAAGCACTCTCCTCTGGGCTGTAGTGTCCAGCCCCTTACCCACTAAACACTCACAGAATACCAGGTCTGCTGTCCCCAGAGGGTCAGTATACACACCAGTTTGTATGATTCAGCTCAGGATGAGCATCTTGCTTAATACTCCAGCACTCAGATTACTCCTGGGGAATTCTGCGCCACTGTGTGCATGCAGAATTCATGTCCCCTGCAGATTTCTTTGCTTCCCCGCGGAAAAATGACTTCCTATTCCTTTTAAGCTCTTCCCACCAAGTCTGACATATTTCGCAATATAGCAGGGTAGGGCCATCTGAGTCTACAATAGCTCATTAACCTTGTGTCACCCTGTGTGGGGTTTGTATACATATTACAGGCTGTTTGTTGGCTTCTGACTTCCAGCTGTGCAATATGCTCTCTGGTAACCGGCTATGAGGAAAGAGCTAACTATCAGGAGTTCTACCTTCTCCTGATCATCAAATCAAATGGGAGGGGGGACCCAAACACCTATCCCCATACTGACCATTGGGGAAAGTAAAGGAAATTGAATGATGGAAAAAAGAACAAAGAAAAGACTGAGGTAATTTGGGGAGGCAACGAGACTGAAAGATAATCTGATCCCTTTAAGAATAACATTATAACCCCACAGAAGAAAGAATACAGAAAAATCACTCATAACTCATAATGTATGGAAGAATAAATCTTTTACAAGGAAAAGTACAGATTAGAAAACAATGTCAATTTCCTGTACTCAAGTACCCCCTGAAAATAATGTAATATTTAAATAACATATGGGTTTAAAACAAAGCAATTATTCAGCATTGTAGTGCTGCATTGGTTGGCTCTTCTGGCAACAATGGATTTTGATTGCCTAGCAGGATACACTTGCATAGAAAGCCAGGAGTCTTTTAGTAGATTAGAACATTTGGTTGTTCTGAAGTTGTAGTAATTTAATGTATGCACTTGATTTTTAATATATATTTATACACATGTATACCTGTATGTATAATTTGCAGATAAAAAGCTGTCAGGTTTGCTCTACTCTGATATTTGTCCCCTTTTATAATCCTTTTCTCTTATCTATACTAGAGGTCTGCTTGCAAGTACTTTAATAATCAGTTTCCAAGGGGTTGTTGTATCCTTGTTTTGTTTCTGGAATACACCACTAGATTTGAACTCCCAGTTTCATTAATCTTGTGATGTTTGGGGCTATCACACCGAACCCTAAAACATCAGACAAAAAATATTGTTACTTTTTAAGTTGCTAGCTTAACATTTAAAGTTGAAGCGTATGTATATCAAGCAACTCTGCAGTTTAAAGACAAAACAACTAAGCAACAGAAAGTAATGGAAATGAAAGGTTGAGGGAAAGCTGACAATGTATTCAAATATTCACAGTTTACATAGCATCTAGAATAAATGCATCTGCACTCTTGTTTCCTGTCTTCCTCTTGCTTCACCTGCTGCGCAGAGCTTTAGAATTCTGTAGGATGCCCAGCTCCCTGTCTTGCTCCGTCCTGAAGAACTTGCTGTGTCCTGAAGAAGCTTCTCACAGCTCCTGTCTCCTTTCCTTCCAGGGCATGGCTCTTACAAAGCTTGCAAAAGAGCATATAGACTTTGCAAAATGGATTATGAAAGGCTTTTTAAAATAGCCTCTTTCTCTCTACTAGGCTTTAATGGTATATCTTTAGGTATGTATGGTATAAAGTGTTACAATCAAGCTTTTATTTTTTTTAAAGCTAAAGAGCACTCATGAAAAGGTAAGACACTGTGTGATTTCAATAAAACTCATTTGTAAGGATCCATAACTTAATGGTTCAGCTGACTGCTTTCAGACTTTCAAAACAAAAAGAGTATACCTGGAAAGTATTCACATTTTATTTCATTTGAAAAATACTTTTTTCTATGTAAAATTAGGAGTTATTAAAATAGGTGTTATAAAGAAGTTATAGTGGTATCTGCACCTATTAAACTGCTGCTTTGGGACTAGTCATAGTAATCTTTAATAACTTATAATTCAAGGACACATCAATTTTCTTCATACAGAAAAAAACCTAAAAACCAAAAACCTGGGTGCTAATCTGCAATAAAAAGTTGACACCTGAACAAAATTAAATAACCCCCCATAACTTGAACCCTGTTCTATACAACTCTGAGCACACAAGCTCTACTACTTGAACTGAGAAAAGCTGCAGCCTCCCTCCTGTTCCCTGGAGGCCAGAGAGAGAGAGAGAGGAACAGTAGGGGGTGCTGCCAAGAAAGATCTTCATTTCATGTCAATTTTAAAGCTGCTACACCAGTCAAGGTCAGTGGAGTTCTGCAAAATTGATTTTTCTCGATACTTTACTCAGCAACACCAAAATGTGGAATGTAATAACATTTCTTTGCTCCTTGAACTCCTCTTGTGCATACTCAGTGCTTAGCACTTAGAGGCTTTCCAAACATTGATTTGCTCTTCTCCCAGACACTGCTCTGAGGTAGGTGCCAGCAGGTATTGTATCTGTCTTACAGATAGGAGAACAAAAGCAGAGAGGCAGAATGCTAAGGTGTCCCCCCATGCCTCTCCTCTTACGCCAAGACCCTGCCCCCCAGCTAAGCGGGAAGCCAGAGCCAGGCTGGGAAGCCCGAGTCCCTCCACTTGCCTGGAGTGTGGGTGCCTGAAAGCAGTCCCCACCTCCTGAGCCCCGTGCCCTGGGCAGGTGGAGGGTCTGCGGCTACTCAGAACTGCCCATGCAGCACTTACCCCTACCTGGCTCCAACTTCTGGCCTGGCCTGAGCAGGGTTGCCAACTTGCTACTTGCACAAAACCAAACACTCTTGTTCTGCTCTGCCTTTGAGGCCCCTCCCCTGTCCCGCCCCATCTCTGTGGCTTTGTCCCCTCTCACTCCATCCCCCCTCCCTCTATTGCTTGCTCTCCCCACCCTCACTTACTTGCTCATTTTCATCAAGCTGTCTCAGAGGTTTGAGGTATGGCAGGGGGTGAGGGCTCCGTGATGGGGCCAGAAATGAGGAGTTCAGGATGTAGAAAGGAGCTCCAGGCTAAGGCAGTGGGTTGGGATGCAAGAAGGGATGCAAGGAGGGCTCTGGTTTGTGGCTTGGGATGAGGAATTTGGGGTGCAGGAGGGTGCTCCAGGCTGGGATTGAGGGGTTTGGAGGGTGGGAGGGAGATCAGGGCTGGGGCAAGGGTTTGGGATGTGGGAGGGGCTCAGGGGTTCAGGCTCTGGGCAGCACTTACCTCAAGCAGCTCCCAGAAGCAGTAGCTTGTCCCGCTCTCGCTGCTATGCAAAGGCGTGGCTAGATGGCTCTGCACACTGCACCGTCCACAGGCACCGCCCCTGCAGCTCCCATTGGCCACAGTTCCCAATCAATGGGAGCTGCAGAGCTGGCGCTTGGGGTGGCGGTATCATGCGGAGTAGGGTGACCCAGTCGAAAAGGGGCCCTGGCAGCTCTGGTCAGCAATGCTGACTGGGCCATTAAAGGTCTGCTCGGCGGCGCTGCATCGCTAAAGCAGGCTATTCCCTACCTATCCTGGCTCCACCCTGTGTCCCAGAAATGGTCAGCAGGTCCGGGTCCTAAGCGAGGGGGGTTCCACGCACTGTCCCCACCCCGAGCACTGCACTGCCATTAGCTGGGAACCGGCCAGTGGGAGCTGGGGGAGGCAGTGTCTGTGGGCAAGAGTGGTGTGTGCAGCCTCCTGCCCTCCCTACCTAGGAGCAGGACCTGCTGGCTACTTCTGGTGAGCATGCAGTGCGGTGCCAGGACAGGCAGGCTAGTCTGCTTTGGCCTCCCCTGCTGCATCACTACCCAGGAGCCGCCCAAGGCAAGCCCACACCCCAACCTCCTGCCCCAGCCCTGAGCACCCCCAAGCCCAGAGCCCCCTCCTGCACCCAAACCCCTCATCCTCAGCCCCACCCCAGACCCTGCATCCCAAGACAGAGCCCTCACCCCCTCCCGAGCCCCAACCTTCTGCCCCAGCCCTGAGCCCTCCCAAACCCAGAGCACCCTTCTTCACCCCAAACCCCTCATCCCTGGCCCCACCCCAGAGCCCTCACCCCCTCCTGCACCCCAAACCCCTAACTCGACCTGCAGTCCCCTCCTGCACTCCAAGTCCCTCAGCACCACCCCCAGCCTGGAGCCCCCTCCTGCACTCCTAACCCTCAGCTCCAGCCCCAGCCCAGAGCCAGCACCCTCAGCCCAGAGCCCGCACCCCCTCCTGCACCTCAATCCCCTGCAGGGGCAGGAGGCCGGGCCTGTGGTGAAAAATGGATGGGCCAGGCCTGTCCTCTTTCAAAAGTGAGAGAGCCATGGCTCCTTGACCCCCTTGTTCCGGTGCCACTGTGGCCTGAACAGTTGCAGAGCCTCCTGCTCCCTGATCACTTTTACCCACCCATCAGCCAGCCTTTGGACACAAAGCAGATGAAATTAGTGTTTCAGTTTTGCTGAAACAAAATCTGACATGAACTAAAACTGGGTTCAGTGGAGGAGTGCAAATTAAAGTGATATTAATGGGAGCAAGTTTTCCATGGCATTTCCCCTAATTTGTGCTGCTTCTTGATTGGTTTAGGAAAAGAAAGGTAAATGAATTCTGTTGCCATGGAAACTGTATTATGAATGTATCAAGGGGGCTTGTATGAATGTGCCCTAATCATGATCTAACCTATCATTTCACATGAAGAGCACATCTTGGAGTGTTCGTGCCTTCTGTGTCCTCTCTACACACAAGTTTTCTCTAATTAAATTTCTGCCTCCCCCTTTCAGGATACAGTGTTTCTGGTGTTTTTTATGGAACAAAATTTACCCATTCTCAGAAAGGCAAAATGAAAACTGCATCTGTTTTAGCTTTTATATTTATAGTGTTGTTTAAACCATAAACACCATCTGCTGTGTTACTAACATGAAGGAGATTTCATGACCCTTTACAAAAGTGCTGTCATTTTCTTTAGAGTGAATCCAGTTGTTCCCTGATTTACAGCCCATGCAACATAACCACGCTCAGAGGAGTTGCATGGGGTATAAGTCAGGACAGCCGTGCTGCCAAATCTTATGATTTTACTGTCAGTCTCATAATATTTGGTGTGTTGGTTTGAATCCCCAGCTCCTGTTAAAGTGTAAGAATCTCAGACTTTAAAAAATTTAAATTTCTCAGAATTTAAAAAAACTCTATGTTTCTGGCCCTCATGGTTGTAGAGGAAAACTTGAAAATATGCCATGAGTATACTTGAAGGGCTCAGAAACCAGAGGGCAAAGGAAAACCCCCAAAATTTAAAATGCTTTAAAAAGCGGATGATTTAGGGGGTGGGAGGGAACTCAGGATTTTGAACACGTGAGTTAGCAATACTGGGCAAGAATTTATCATATTGTCCTCTAAAATGATCACAGCTTAATAAATGTATTATTTATTGAGTGCTAGAGGTGAACTCAGCACTGTACATACATGAAAAAAGAGACTGAGCATATGCTGTCTCCTCAGCAGGAAGAAGAGTAAAACACAATAGACCAAAGGTTCTCAAACTGTGGTCCGTGAACTCCATTCAGGTTGTCCGTGGATAGTTCCCTCTAAGGTGCACACCTGGGTGGCCACACATGAGAGAATGAAGGGCCACCCACCTAATTAGTGGAGCTGTGCAGGCATGGCTCCAATAATTAGGTTCCTGGACTATGGAGAAGATGTACATGTAAGGTGAAGTGGTGACCTTGGGGGAAATAGAGGGTAGGTGGGAGGAATTTGGGATGTCCAGGGCTGCAGTGGCCAGAGAAAGAGGCAACTTTCCCCAGCCCCAGGTCTAAGGCTGCTGGGGAGAGAGGGCCTTCCTTCCCAGACCCAGCTCTGTGGTTGATTTGGCAGGGCAGAGAACCCTCTCATTCCCAGCCTCAGCTCGGGGGCTGCTGCGGCAGGGGAGAGAGGGCACATCCATCACATTAGAGAGGTAAGACTACTGATATTAAAATATGAGTTGTGTGCTTTTATTTGTAGAATAAAAAAATGTTGAAGTTTTTTTTTATATAGCACTTTTATCCAAAGCATTTTACAATAGTTAGCTAATGGTACAAACAACATTTGGAAAGATCATTAAGTAGGCTGCTGAGACTCTCAGCAATTTTCAAGTTGTCCACGAAGAAAAAAGGTTGAGAACCACTGCCATAGACCCTACTGGTAGAAAGAGAGGGAGATACAACAAGCAGAGTCCATTTGCAAAATGGCCACTTCAGATCTATAGCTGCTTGGCTGTGCCCTCTTTAAAGGGCATATTTCCCAGAAAGACATGCTGGAAAAATGATTCCTATATGAGGGGAACCCAGCCATGGGGATAATAAGGAAGGACTAGACACTCTCAAAAGAAAGTGCTTGTGGGGTCATTGCTGTTTCCGTGCATTACAAGCCATTACTGAATCACACAGTCCTTGCCACTAAGGAGTTTATTATTTAAATCTGACAGATAATATTGATCTAGCATATTATACAGAAGTTGATGATACAAATGTCAAATAATGCAGGTTTCCCCCCGACCCACCCCCCCAATAGTTTAATGGTGAATGACTGTATAGGATAAGTATTGTGAGTAGAGATTTGAATTAAAAAAAGAAACGGGATGGTGGAATCCCTTAGGTACCCACCAAGTTATTTAGGTTCCTAACTTCCACTGCTATTCTTTTGAGGATGTGGCCCTCAGAGACTGCTGAGCAATTACAATCTCCAGCTTCAATGGGAGCTGCAGGTGCTGAGCTCTTCTGACAATTAGATACCCAAGGAAAGAGAGGCAGTTCCAGGCACAGAAGAAGTTGTTAACACCAGAGAGAGAAGGGTACACATAAGGACATCAGGAAGGAATGGAACACTGTGCACAGTGAGAGGGATGGCTGGAGGAACTGTGATGTACAGAACCTTGAAAGTGAGGAACTAGATGGAGAAGAATCATCAGAAAATCCTGTTTTAAAGAGCTTTCAAGCCTAATTTTGTAGGAATAAGAGGGTTATATAATCCAGATTGGTTTCAGAGAAGCAGCCACATTTTGGATATTTATCTGGATTAATTTTAAATTTGAACTATATGAGGTTTATCCAGCACTACTGCCAGAGTGCTGTGTGTATGGTGCTTAGGCAATTTAGATGCATCTCACATAGATATACAAAAAAATGTGAGTGTGATGAGAATTTTTGGCCCTATTCTATCCCATTATACACTGCCTCATTCACACCAATTTCAGAATCAGTCCCTCTGCGTTCATCATGCTCTCATATCAAGATACTCTCATTAGTTTGTTGTACAGATAGATAATAATCTTATTGTTCCCTTAGGAAATATCTGAGCAGATGAATATCTAATGTACCCCCCCAAATAGTTGGACAATTTTAACAAACACATGTGAAACAGAATGACGAGGAACGGTGCTCATCGTGATGAACAGAAGTGATGGGCATTCTCAGAGCTATGACTGGTCTGGGATCCTCGATAATGCCAGTATTTGTGGGGAGAAAGGCACAAGGTGGGATTTTTTTTTTTGTTATACACAGGTGCTTTGTCCTTCCTGCATGTTATAATCCATATTATAATGTAACTTCTAATACATGTAGAGACACACAGTAGGTTACAACAGGAGCTATTTGCAAGTTTTTGCTGCTGCCAGTGCTGGCCTTAGTTTAGTGCTGGGCATTGAGAAGTGTGTTTGATGTAAAAAAGGAAGAAAAAGGGGAGGCGTAGGCTTCAGCATGTATTGTAGCTTTGCAGGGTCCCTGCTTACCACCCCCTGATGCTGGCCATGCACTTGCAACCCCACTAAATCCACCCCATGGCCTTCCTGGGAAGTCGCCACCCCCAGCTTGAGAAACACTGATATTATGGAGAGGTAAAAAAAAAAAAGTAATTGTAGGAAATTTTAGTTTGTACTGACTTCACTAGTGCTTTTTATGTAGCCTGATGTAAAATGAGGCAAATATCTAGATTAGTTGATTACCCCAGGGGTACATGTACTTCTGCTTGAAAACCACTCAGTTAAGCTTCTTGACACCCATGTAAGTCAGGGAAGTGTTCTTGAACTGTGTGTGGGTGTCTTACAAACTGACAACCCTCCATACCACAGGCCTGAGGGCTACCTCTGCAAACCTACTTCTCTTCCTTTATGAAATTCCCAAAGGATAAGTAATGCTTGTAGGTCATAAAATCTGCTCTGATTTGAGACAGCAGTGTTAAGACAATTAACTGTTAGCTCTGACAGCCGTGTGGCAATCCCTGCCTCATTTTGTAGGGATAAGCAGCAATAATAAATGTTGTCAGGGGTACTGGCCCTGGCCTACTCTCATAGGGGGGTTATGTTACCTTGCTGTCTCCTGCTATTTCAGCAGCTTTTGTGAGA
The DNA here is from genome assembly GCF_025201925.1 of Gopherus flavomarginatus. Taxonomy (NCBI): domain Eukaryota; kingdom Metazoa; phylum Chordata; order Testudines; family Testudinidae; genus Gopherus; species Gopherus flavomarginatus. Next base: position 100,565,970 of record NC_066621.1, read on the forward strand.
TGGCAGTCAGTTTGTAATATGGGAATTTCTGACAGTGAGTGAGATACAACTATTAGGAATATATATGAAACATCTACACTATTTGTGGGAAGAAAGGCACAAGGTGACTTCTTGTTCCTGCGTGTTATAATCTGTATTATAATGTAACTTCTAATACATGTAGAGACACATACATAGGTTATAACAGGTGCTAGTTGCAAGTGTTTATAGTTAAATCTGAAATATGCTTTGTATTGTAACCTCTCCTTTTCATGTGCTCAGCTATTGCTTAAATATTTCATTTTTGGTCTCAAATGTTCTATGTTCTGCCCAAAGATGAATTATTTTTCAAAGCTGAAACAAAGTCCATGCAGACATTTTTTAGTTCTCAGAGGAATAAAACAAGTATGCTTTTCTTACATTAAAGTCAACTACTTTTAAAAATAGGTCTTTGTCAAACCAACTGAAATATGAAAGCTGACACTTAGACCAGACTTATCCTTCATTTGACAATAGTACCTGTGTTTGGCCTGAAAAAATGGTTTTCATTTACACTTGTGGCAAGGTACCCATTCCCTGCCCTGGCAAATGAGAAATTAACGATTTAGGCTAACTCATAGGTGATCCAGGGGGAGGCCATAAAAGCATTTGTTTCTAAAACACTGAGAGAGAGGTAACTTGATCTCACTGAAATATGAAGTTCTCTCTTAGAAAAAAATCAGCCACTTCTATCTTTGGGGTTTTGTTCTGAGTCCTTTCTTTAACCTACATTAATGTTGTGAGCCTTTGAGAACAGCATAGTGTGAAGATGCAGTATGTTTTTTCCAACTGTCATGGGTGGCGTCCTGCACTTAGGGGCAATGTGCCTTGCCTGTGCTGTGTGCTCTCTCTGAAACTAGTTAAGAGGCAGCAGTTGGACATTGCCTCCAGCAAGTGCCCTGTCCCTATGTCTTGAATATGAGATACACCATGAAAAGCAGCCTTGGAGTGCTTGCAGATGTCCCAATAGAGATTTAAAGAGTTCCCAAGTGGAGTCAATAGACAGTTCATGGGCACACAAGGTCTAATGAATTGCTTCTGGCTCAAGAATATAGCACAAGCCTGAAGCAAGGTTGATTCAAGTTGAATGTGTCACACAGCTCCTATAATCTCAACCTAGCTTTTGTTCTAAAAAAACTAGACACTTATGAAGAAAGCTGTTGAAGTTGTTGACTGTCATATGATGGTGGATTCTATGGGATTTCACCTTTCTACAAATTAACATTATATGTTAGACATATTGGGCTAGATAAATCCTTGTACTGGTTTCTGAGGTGGCTTGCACCTCCTCCATTCAGGGATTTGTGGAGGCCAGTGCAACCTTGTGCCCCTATTGTAATGGCTCCTATGAACATGCCTCCCTGTCTGTCTCCACGCTGCCCTGGAATGTTCCCTAAACTTGTTATTCCTGAATAGGTGGCATACAAACCCCCTTGCCCCTGCACTACTGTCATGGCTCCTTGGCACCAGCTCAGCTGCTACAAAGGGCCATAGGGCAATGAGTAATTGGGCCAAGTGTTGAGACAGCACTGGATGGTAGAAGGAATAGTAATAAGATAAAGCTTTTTGCCTCTATAGGGTGTTCAGATCCATCCCAAGTAACAGTTATGACCACAGGTAATAATCATTTGACTGTTCAGTGGTTTTAGTCTAGTTCCAAATGAGTAGGTGTCCACATAATCAACCCCCCCCCCCGCCATCATGATTGGCACCGTTGTTACTAAGCTGAGCAGAGAGTGGGATGGTTATGATGACTCTTCCACTAACAGGTCAGGGCTGATATATCTATTAGTGTGGGGAAAGTTGCCCTGCTGCTGCTAGTTCAGTACTTGCTCTATGAATAAACACAGAAAGGGAGATTATTTCTTTGAATTCTTGGGAGGCACTTAAATACTGCTGGGCTGGTTATCCTAAACAAAGAGGATTTCAGTCTTCAGGTCTAAATGTCCAGCACCCTTCGTAATCAATATCACTCATTCAAAAATATTTTGAAAGAATCATTCATCATCTGGAAGTATGTGTTGTGATGTGACAGGATATAGACCTTACAAAAATGAGGGCAAACACCGGCGAATAAGACTGAGACCCTATCACAGAGTATATATGTGTATCCAATAGGCACACATCTGTATCTCTGGAGAAACTTGTGACAGGTAGAAGAGCCACAGTTGGAAACTCTTACTGAGGGATGCAGCAACTACTTGTCAAGAAGTGAACCAATTAAAAAGCTATGAAGGATGGGAGGTGTAGAAAGCCTAAAGCTATCGAGTTAAACTGCTCAAGGTCAGATTATAGTTTGGAATATTGGAATACTAACTTTAACCCCCTCACACCTGCCTTAGCAGGTGTTACTCTGAAATAAGGGTCACTCACATTCAATCCTATGTAAGCTGGTAAGAGTTTAACCCATCCAGAAACCCTATTACAGCGAGCGATTCCTGAGGCCCCATGCAATTTAGATACAATGTTTTCGCTCCGCCCTTCCAAAAAGGGCAGCTTGCTGCACCATCTAGTGGATGAAAAGGGACTCTATAAATAATTTCTTTAGTTTTTCATCAAGAATTTTTAACAAATTGTTTTAAAATTATTTCATGACCTAGTTTACTAATTTTGAAGCGGTAAAAGTTAATTTGTTTTTGAAATGGGAGTTTACATTTCACTTATTCTTGTCCACGCTCCCAGTCTGGACAACAGACAAGAGTCTCCTGAGTTTCAGTGCAGGTTTTCTAGCCAGCGAGAAGGGGTTTCGCTTCAGCAGGTAGTTGACAGTTTCGGACAGTGGCTCTGGCCCGCCTGAAAGGCAGGACTGACGGCGCTGTGTTTACCCTGGTCCCGAGCTTCCCAGGCTCCGTCACAGCACTCGCTTATTTACAGACCAGAGCTTTAATTTCAATGACAGAACGTGCGGTGTCAGGGCTGAACCATATGGAGAGGGGGCACGACCAGCCCCTTACAAAGGGAGGCAAATGAACCCTCCCTCAGCTAGGCGCATAAAGACAGGGCCTGCTGCGGACAGCGATTCCTCCCCCCCCTTCCTTGTGAATGGTACCGCCCACTCTTAGCCGACGGCAGGGAGTAAAGAGAGTGGGGTTACAGTTCTCGCGAGAAATAAACTAGGACGTGGAGACCGTAGTTTTTGGTTGGCATGGAAACGGCGTTCCCGGATGTAATGTGAACGGGAGTGCAGCGGGGCTGGGGAAGGGACTCAGTGCACCAGCTGGCACAGGGAGTGGAGCAGGGCACGCGAGGCCCCGCGCTGAGTCCGTTGTTGCAGAACCTGGCTGCGCTCCCGCAGGGTGAGTGCAGGGGTGGAGTGGGGCCGCGCACGCTGTGGGGCTCGTTAGCTGTGGGCTCTGGTTTGTTGCCTGGCGTAGGGCTCGGAGCTGAGGGCCCGTTGGAGGGCGGGCCAGGGGTGCTGATGTAACCCTTCTGCCGCTGTGAGTTGGCAGCAACAAGGGCTGGGTTCAGTATCCAGGGGTTCCGTTTTAATAACACAATGCATAACTGGCTTGAGCCCCCACCCAGTGACTTGGGAACACTTACATACGCCCCCCCCCCCCCCCGCGCCTCCAGGAGGCAATACTTCCACACTCGCAAGCACGGAGTCTGAGTGTAGCAAAATCCTTTTAATAAAGGAGGGAAACAATGTGGCATCACCTTGGAGAAATACCACAAACAGGATTATAACACAAACCATAACCCCCCCCCAAAAAAAAACCCACCTCCAAGTACGTCTGGCAATGTCCTTTCACCCTTAGGGTCTTAAGTCCAATAAGTCCAAAGTCCAACAACCCAAAAGTCGCTGATCAGTGCCACCCCAGAGTTCAAAAGTTTATCCGCAGAGTTTACTGCCCCCCAGCCTGGGTGGTGGGAGGGGAAGCCCACACAGGGTGTTAAGGGGCAACTTACATGGGCCAGGGCCAACTGCTCCGCCTCTCCGTGGAGTTCTGCTGTAGCCTTCACCATGAGCAGCTCCAGCTGTGCTGCTCCTTCAGCCAACCTGTGAGTCACTCCAGCCGTCCCTGCAAACCGCTCCACTCCGCTCGCTGTTCCATGGGCTGCTCCAACATGCTGCAAACTGCTGCACTCTGCCAGCCACTTAGCGATATGTCTTCAGGCTCCCCCACTAGCTAACACAGCACTCAGTGATTTTAGCTCTTAGTAGGGGAGCCCTGGTGCTGGTGCACCATTAGCCCAACATGAATTCAGCTTAGCAGTCTTTAGATGGACTCCTAATGGAATCAAAATTAGCTCTACTCTTTAACAGTGGAGAGAGGAGGATGTGCAATTGGTGTTCCAGGCCCATACCATCAGGTGTACACACACCAGTCTCTCTCCATTCACTGGGAATTGGAACCCATGTCCCTTGTCTAGCAAGTGTCACTTAATTTATATTGAGTCATCTCTGTCATAAAGCAGTCTGGTAGTTTCTCATTCACATAATCGGGTGGCAACACTTTATTTATCCTGCCCCAATAACAAAGAAATTGGGGATCCCAGAGCTGTCAAAATAACCATCCCAGGCTGCCTTGGGTTATGCTGGGTGTGCCCATGCAAATACATGAGATTCCACACTTCCTGAAATTCTTTCCACACTTCCCATAATTCACCACCAGATGTCAGGGTAGAGCTCATCCTGACTCTGCTTACTCATAGACTCATAGACTCTAGGACTGGAAGGGACCTCAAGAGGTCATCGAGTCCAGTCCCCTGCCCTCATGGCAGGACCAAATACTGTCTAGACCATCCCTGATAGACATTTATCTAACCTACTCTTAAATATCTCCAGAGATGGAGATTCCACAACTTCCCTAGGCAATCTATTCCAGTGTTTAACTACCCTGACAGTTAGGAACTTTTTCCTAATGTCCAACCTAAATCTCCCTTGCTGCAGTTTAAGCCCATTGCTTCTTGTTCTATCATTGGAGGCTAAGGTGAACAAGTTTTGTCCCTCCTCCTGATGACACCCTTTTAGATACCTGAAAACTGCTATCATGTCCCCTCTCAGTCTTCTCTTTTCCAAACTAAACAAACCCAATTCCTTCAGCCTTCCTTCATAGGTCATGTTCTCAAGACCTTTAATCATTCTTGTTGCTCTTCTCTGGACCCTCTCCAATTTCTCCACATCTTTCTTGAAATGTGGTGCCCAGATCTGGACACAATACTCCAGTTGAGGCCTAACCAGCGCAGAGTAAAGCGGAAGAATGACTTCTCGTGTCTTGTTTACAACACACCTGTTAATGCATCCCAGAATCACGTTTGCTTTTTTTGCAACAGTATCACACTGTTGACTCATATTAAGCTTGTGGTCCACTATGACCCCTAGATCTCTTTCTGCCATACTCCTTCCTAGACAGTCTCTTCCCATTCTGTATGTGTGAAACTGATTGTTCCTTCCTAAGTGAAGCACTTTGCATTTATCTTTATTGAACTTCATCCTGTTTACCTCAGACCATTTCTCCAACTTGTCCAGATCATTTTGAATTTTGACCCTGTCCTCCAAAGCAGTTGCAATCCCTCCCAGTTTGGTATCGTCCGCAAACTTAATAAGCGTACTTTCTATGCCAACATCTAAATCGTTGATGAAGATCTTGAACAGAACCGGTCCCAAAACAGACCCCTGCGGAACCCCACTTGTTATACCTTTCCAGCAGGATTGGGAGCCATTAACAACTACTCTCTGAGTACGGTTATCCAGCCAGTTATGCACCCACCTTATAGTAGCCCCATCTAAATTGTACTTTCCTAGCTTATCTATAAGAATATCATGAGAGACTGTATCAAATGCCTTACTAAAGTCTAGGTATATCACATCCACCGTTTCTCCCTTATCCACAAGGCTCGTTATCCTATCAAAGAATGCTATCAGATTAGTTTGACACGATTTGTTCTTTACAAATCCATGCTGGCTATTCCCTATCACCTTACCACCTTCCAAGTGTTTGCAGATGATTTCTTTGATTACCTGCTCCATTATCTTCCCTGGCACAGAAGTTAAACTAACTGGTCTGTAGTTTCCTGGGTTGTTTTTATTTCCCTTTTTATAGATGGGCACTATATTTGCCCCCTTCCAGTCTTCTGGAATCTCCCCCGTCTCCCATGATTTCCCAAAGATAATAGCTAGAGGCTCAGATACCTCTTCCATTAACTCCTTGAGTATTCTAGGATGCATTTCATCAGGCCCTGGTGACTTGCAGGCATCTAACTTTTCTAAGTGATTTTTTACTTGCTCTTTCCTTATTTTCTCTTCTAAACCTACCCTCTTCCCGTAAGCATTCACTGTACTAGACATTCCTTCAGACTTCTCAGTGAAGACCGAAACAAAGAAGTCATTAAGCATCTCTGCTATTTCCACGTCTCCCGTTACTGTTTCCCCCTCCTCATTGAGCAGTGGGCCTACCCTGTCCTTAGTCTTCCTCTTGCTTCTAATGTATTGATAAAAAGTCTTCTTGTTTCCCTTTATTCCCATAGCTAGTTTGAGTTCATTTTGTGCCTTTGCTTTTCTAATCTTGCCTCTGCATTCCTGTGTTATTTGCCTATATTCATCCTTCGTGATCTGACCTAGTTTCCATTTTTTATATGACGCCTTTTTATTTTGTAGGTCACGCAAGATCTCAAGGGTAAGACAAGGTGGTCTTTTGCCACATTTTCTATCTTTCCTAACCATCGGAATAACTTGCTTTTGGGCCCTTAATAGCATCCCTTTGAAAAACTGCCAACTTTCCTCAGTTGTTTTTCCCCTCAGTCTTAATTCCCATGGGACCTTGCTTATCAGCTCTCTGAGCTTACCAAAATCTGCCTTCCTGAAATCCATTGTCTCTATTCTGCTGTACTCCCTTCTACCATTCGTTAGAATTGCAAATTCTATGATTTCATGATCACTTTCACCCAAGCTTCCTTCTACTTTCAAATTCTCAACAAGTTCCTCCCTATTTGTTAAAATCAAGTCTAGAACAGCTTCCCCCCTAGTAGCTTTTTCAACTTTCTGCAATAAAAAGTTGTCTGCAATGCAGTCCAGGAACTTATTGGATAGTCTGTGCCCCGCGGTGTTATTTTCCCAACATATATCTGGATAGTTGAAGTTCCCCATCACCACCAAATCCTGGGCTTTGGATGATTTTGTTAGTTGTTTGAAAAAAGCCTCATCCACCTCTTCTGCCTGATTAGGTGGCCTGTAGTAGACTCCCAGCACGACATCACCTGTGTTTTTTACCCCTTTTAGCCTAATCCAGAGACTCTCCACCCTTCCGTCTCCTATGTCCATCTCCACCTCAGTCCAAGTGTGTACATTTTTAATATATAAGGCAACACCTCCTCCCTTTTTCCCCTGTCTATCCTTCCTGAGCAAACTATACCCATCCACACCAACATTCCAGTCGTGTGTATTATCCCACCAAGTTTCAGTAATGCCAATAATGTCATAGTTGTATTTATTTATTAGCACTTCCAGTTCTTCCTGCTTATTACCCATACTTCTTGCATTTGTATAAAGGCATCTAAGATACTGGTTTGATCTTGCCTCCCAGCTTTGCCCTGACCCTCCTTCCTCTCTGCCATTATAGCCCGTGCTCCCTCCTGTTTCCAACCCATCTCCCAGGTCTTGTTCCCCACTTACCTGTGGGCTTTGCTCACCTGTCCCCGTCGAACCTAGTTTAAAGCCCTCCTTACTAGGTTAGCCAGTCTGTGCGCAAATAAGGCCTTTCCCCTCTTCGAAAGGTGAACGCCATCTGTTCCTAGCAGTCCTTCCTCGAATAGCATCCCGTGGTCGAGCCATTGAACCAAACTGTTACACTGAGAGCCATTGAACCAAACTGTAAATCCTAAATATGATGGAAACCACATCGAGCCAGGGGGTGCAGTAGCACCCCCAGCACCCCTAGTTCTTGCACCTGTGGATGGGGGGGGCAGGGGGCTCCTCTGCAGAGCCTCGCCCTCATTGCATCTCCTGTGACGGGCACCACGGGAAGACAACATACGGTGCATTCTCCAGAGTGGAGCTAACCAGGGCCACTCATCCCACTGGTTGCCCCAAGACAGGAGCTCCATGCTGCTGGGCTGGAGAAGTATGTTCTGCTGTCTGGGTTTGCACTGCTCCAAGCGCACCCACACACAGCGGGGCAGAGTGCTGGAGGGGGCCACGTGGCCAGCGTTGCCTGGCAGCAGCACCCACCATTAATTTTAAGGGAAGCACGCCTGGGGCCCAAGTATTTGCATCCGGCTGTCTCAAGAAAGAGACTTCTTGGGTGTAAGTTATTCCCTGTTCATGATGGAATAACCAGGACACAAGAAATGCTTCAGCTAGGTGATTGGCAATGCCTGACTACATCTGTTGCTGTTGGCTGTTTTGTAGCTGTATTAGTCCAGGATATGAGAGTGACCAGGTGGGTCAGATAATATCTTTTATTGGACCAGCTTCTGGTGGTGAAAGAGACATGCTTTTGAGCTACATGGATATCTTCTTTAGATCTGGGAAAGGTAATCTTTAAAAAAATAATCATTTTTAAAAGAGTATCTTTCCCACACCAGAAGAAGAGCACCTTGTAGCTCAAGAGCTGGTCTTTTGCATCATCAGAAGCTAGTTCAATAAAATATATTGCCTCATCTGTATTTTCTCTTTTATATTTATTAGCATATCTTCCAGCAATCCGAAGATTGCCTAAAATTAGACATTAGACAAATTAGACAAATATCTTGTGTCACGTGGCTTATGATCTCACTTTGGATTAATTGCTTGCACCTAGCCATATAGGGAATTTCAGTCCTTTTCTTTCCATGCTTCTTAAAAAGAAACAGTTTTTAATTGATTTAAAACTTTTGCAAAAGTATCTATGAAGTTTAGTTTTAAAAGTTTTTATTTTGTTTTTTGGAGCTTTATTCCCCTTTTCTTTCTTTTCTTCCTTTTTTTAATGATCTTTCTTCTTTTTTTGTCAAGTCCCACCATTTTTTTCCATTTGGTCACTGAAAAAGGGAGGAAAGAAACTGAAAAATGTAAGACAAAATTTTTGTTTTAGTGAAAAAACAATTTCTGATGGCCCAAAATGCTCCTTTCTTAACTAAGTTTGAGAATTTTTGACCACCTCAGAATCTAGCTATAAAGAGAAATAAAATATAAATATAATTTTCATAAAACAGTTAACTTGAAAAATAAATCTGAAAGAACACAACAGGAAGAAATTATATGTGTGAAAAGTTGCAGAAGTTTATGACATGTACTGCTCACCTTTCTGTCTCCCTGGCTCACTACTTCAGGCCATGGCTACACTGGCGCTTTACAGCGCTGCAGCTTTCACGCTCAGGGGTGTGAAAAAAACACCCCCCTGAGCGCAACAAGATACAGCGTTGTAAAGCCTCGATGTAAACAGTGCCGCAGTGCTGGGAGTGCGGCTCCCAGCGCTGCAAGCTACACCCGTAGAGGATGTGGAGTACGTGCAATGCTGAGAGAGCTCTCTCCCAGCGCTGGCGCTGCGACCACACTCGAAACGGCAGCGCTTTGAAGTGCAAGTGTAGCCATACCCCAAGTGTTAAATTTGACTTTTCTCTTTTTTCCCCTGTCCATTCTCTTGTTAAGTCTTATAATTTCTTACTCTTTAATCAGAGTTTCTTCTATTTGATATCCCCATTGATTAAACTCTTTGTTTTTGCAATAGTCAAGTCTTGTGTGGATTTACTTTCCATATGCTTTGCAAGGCTCTTCATTTATCTCAGGCATTTGGGGAGGACAGCGTCTGAAGGCTTAGGAAGATTTATCTGGGCTTGGAGTGTGTGTCATTGCTCATCCTTCCATAAATAAGATCAACCCACCATGTAACTGTATAATTATATGAAATGTTTTAATATGAATGTAAATTTAAAGTGTTGCAGCCAAAATATAGGATGGGGAGCCAATTGATTGAATGATTAAAAGATTTGCAAATCAGAATAAATAAGTACTGTAAATTTCTCCTTTCTGTCATACCTGCCGCTTTTCTGTATTTGTAGAATGCTGTGTAAATGTAATGTTCTGTATATATGATTTTAAATAATAATATTGTGGTATGCCTTACGCTGATGTGAAAATGGCGTTGCCTACTGTCTTTTGACTGTAGCATACATTTCACATCATTTACTGGGATGTATTCTATATGTCCACTAAATACTTCAGCCTTGCTGTTTTCTTTTGTTGATGCTATCCTTGTTGAGCTAAGGTTTAAAATGGTCTGTTTTGGTATTTCTTCTTGATGAGAACATTTTTAGGGATTGAACATGCTGTTCAGATACACTTATAATGCCTGTCACCAACCTACTTAACTTTTGGCTGGGTTTGGGACCCTATATAACCCATATACCTAACTTTGTTTTGCACTTTTCTTAAGCATCTGAGTATTGGATACGTTGTTTATAAAGGTTGTATAATTTGTTAGGGGTAGAACTTCTTGGTTTGTTTAATTCGTTGCCTAAGCCTTGTGCGGTTTTTTGTTTAATATATAAACTATTGATATGTGGTAGCATTTGTTGTTCTCTGTTTGCCCATTTTAGATCACAATGGATATTACCAGGGGAAACTTGGATGAAATTTCAAGGCCTGCATCTAGCTCAAGAGTGCATCCTGTAAGCAGAGCTTTAAGTGCATCTTTGGAGGTTCTAACACCAGAGCCATGCTTGTCAAAGGTATGAGCTTTGGCATGTCACAACTTCCGTGTGTCTTATTTTTTCCTATCTATAAAATGAAAAGAATAAACCTTTGTAAAATATTTATAAAGTGCTTTATGGATGAAAATTGATATGTAAATGCTAGTCAGTATTATCAAAGAAAGTAACTTGAAATGCAGTTCTAGTTTCAAGAGTGAGTTTGTGTATACAGGTCAGCTCTTTGTATGTATTTAGAGTAATATTTGCTTGCTTTTAATGACTTACATAAATCTGTACTACTTTTCCCCTCTATTCTGTTTTATGTACCACTAGTCAAATTGTTAACTAAATTTTCCCTCAATTAAACCTTTGTTACCCCATTGATAACAGGAGGGTTGCACAGATGTAACTTGGGACAGAGTTTGTGATGGTTCGTTTGGTATCCAGGACTGTGAATCACCTTGTTAAAACCTCCCCCCTGCCTCCAGCACGAGGGAGACTTTCTTGTGCTTAACTGTATATTAGCTCCTTGACACCACCAGCCTGTTAGCTGCCCAAAGAAAGTCCTCTAGGCTATGTCAGCCCTTACTTTGCCTTGCAGATTATGAATAGATGCACCCCAGTCTCTGAGCCTCTTTTCAGCGTTCACCTGTAGTGTTCAGCCTTTTATCCGCTGAACACTCACAGAAATATCAGGTCTACTGGCCCCAGGGAACAGTGTACACACCATCTTGAATGATTCAACTCAGGATCATCTCATTCTATGATATCACAGCAATGAGATATGTTTTCAGTGAAAACAACAATACATTTATCATAAAAGATTTGAGATTCAGGCAATAGTAAGTAAAAATAATGGAAACAAAGGGAATGTATAAAACAAAATCATAACATGATTTCTAATAAACTTAATAGACTAACGTTCTGTGTATAGAAGTTTATTTCACCCCAAATGTCCTTTGCAGCATTTCAGCCAAGATTAGTTGTGATCCTGTTTTCCAGAATGTAATCACACTACTCGATTACTTCCTAATTGGAGGATAAAGGGATGTCTTCCTTACCTTCTCCTTCTATCCCCCAAAGTTCATAGCCTGTACCCAGAGTTTATTCTCCAGTGTGCTGCCTTCCTGTTGATTTCACATCCCTCCATCTGATGACTTTGTATGGAAATGTGGCTTCCATTGTGTTGACTTACAATGCTCAGTTTACATGCTGACAGAGAGAAGAATAAACATCTTTCCTCTGGCAAACAGAAAACTTGTTTGTCAGCTCTGCTTTGATACAGGCTGGCACACTGTCTGAAGTGGCTCACGACCATGTGTGCCTATCTCAGGACAGATTGTCAGAAACAGGGAAGACACTCGAAACGGATGGTATGTTCTATAATTAGATTTCACCAACCCAGTAACAAATGTGAACTCCTGGATCATTGTAACAGTCTTACTGTGAAGTTGCAGACAGTCCACTTAGGCTCTCCAATCTATCTTGCTACCAAAGCAGGCTGGACTTAGTGATTAAGTGATTGCTCTCACCAAAAATCATACAATATTCAGGTTGCTTCCAGTCCCCAAGAGACCAGTCATTTACCTTAGATCAATTGGTACCCTAGATCTTACACCAAAGACACTGCCTGTAGCCAATCCTGTCATGAACTATCTATAGGCTTATTATCTAGGAAAAAGACTTGAGTTATTAAAGCAAGCTAACATGCACACTAATGAGTTGCAGTTTAAAACCTAAGAGTGACAGAGTTATAGTGATCTGTCAATTCAAAACATCTTTCAGAGCAAACACAATGATAATCCTGGGGGTTCTCTCTCTTCAGTTTAAATTCTCTGGCCCTGTAAGAGTTCAAACAGCAAAGAGATGAAAAATTCTCTTGTGACCCTGTTTTATCTTTTACGGTTAGGCCTACTCGATAGAGTTAGGCTGACTTACATCAACATAACCATGTTAGTGTCTTCACTAAAATTTTGCTCCCGCTGATGTGACTTACCTGCTATACCAACTTAACTCCACTTCCACAAGCGGCATAGAGTTTAGATTTACATCGACTGCTAGTGGCCTCCAGGAGGTGTCCCACAATGCCCTACCTTGACCACTCTGGTCACCGTTTTGAATTCTGCTGCCCAGTGGCGAGGTACACAGGAAGCTGCCTCTCTCCTTTAAAACCCCGTGAATTTTTGAAATGGCATTCCATGTTTGCTCGGCTTGGAGAGCTCACATAGCGACTCTCAAGCATACCTGACAACTTCCTAGCTGACCATGCCGGTTCCACGCTGCAGATGTGCTCCTGGCTGGAGTGCACAAGAGGTGTTTGATCTCCTGAGTCTGTGGGGAGAAGATGCTGTGCAGGCACAGCTCCAATCCAGCCATAGAAATGTTGACATCTACGAGTAGATTGCTCAGATCATGGAGGAGGAGGGCTATAAGAGGTAGCAGCAGCATGAAAGCCAAGAAGATACAGCTGGCAAACCAGAAGGCAAGGGAGGTTAATAATTGCTCTGGTGTGGAGCCGTTGACCTACTGCTTTTACACAGAGCTGCATACCATCCTCAGATGAGACTCCACTACTACCCAAAAGAGTCCCATGGATAATTAGGAAGTGTTAAAGGCCCCCACTGTGACCAGTGAAGAGCAGGAGGAATATGGGGAACAGGCAACCGATGAATCCAGCTGTGCAGCAAGACAGGACATGTTTTTGAATCCTGTGCCATTCAGGACAGGTGAGCATGATACAGGGAAAGAAACCTTTGGTAAGTATGCTGTTTGCTTTGATATTGCAGGGATGGAACCCACAAAGTACCCAGACATACGTGTTGATTTACTCTTTTTTTTTTACTTATGCTAGATGGGGTAGTGAAACAACCAATAGAGGTAGAGTTGCCATCTGCTTTTCATTCCCCTACGGAGTTCAGCAGAGGGAGCCCCAGAGAACAATTTGTTTATGTGCACCGGGACGTCCTATGAATCCTCCAGAGATCTCAAGGAAACTTTCCTGGAGGTAGTCTGCAATTCTCTGCTGAAGGTTTCTGGGAGGGCTGCCTGATTTCTTCCGCTGCAGTCAGATGCTTTCCCATGCCACTCAGCGATTATGTCATCAGACATCATTGCAGCACACAGCCTAGCAGTATATGGCACCAGTTGGCAGTTGGATGCCTGCAGACACTGTTTCCTTTCAGACTCTGTTACCCTCAGGAGTGAGAGATCAGTTAAAATCATGCCTGCCTGTGGAAATCGGTGCCAGTATTCAGTTCAGTTGCTCAATATGCATGTACTCATGCCCATGAGCTATGCCTCCTTATTTCCCTAACTCAGCCCTTTCCCCCAAGGCCATGCTCACCATAGCTAGGACTGTCACCGTAATCTATCAGTCCCAAAGCAAAGTGAGAATGTAGTGAGAATGCAACTTGTGTGGATCAAGGGCAGTGAGTTCTGCATAGCAGGTTTCCATTTATCTTGTGAATACACTCACAATTGTACCTATGTGCGTTGTATCTTTTGCAGCTGGAAATGTGGCCTTGAGGCTCTTTCCATGCACACCAGTGGAGCGGCTCAGCCAGATAGGGACGAGAACGAAAAGGATATGGGATGACATGTTCCAAGAGATCCTGCAGGCCTCTGGTGCTTTGGATACTGAGCACTGGGCTTGGAGAATCACTCCTGCAGACAGCATGCCCAGGGATAGAGCGGAGAGGAGAAAGTCATGGGAAATGGACAGGGAAGTGCAGCAGGAGAGGCTAGCACTTCTCTAGCAGCAAACAGACATGCTGTAGACTCTGGTTGACCATCAGATTCAACAGTACCATGCTCACCTTCCTCTGCAGCCCATAGAAAACGGTATTCTGGGACCTCCCTACACACACACATTCCATGTAGCATCTTTCGCCGCTGCACTACCCCTACCACTCTACATCAGGGGAGAAGTACAGGCAGTCACAGCTGTACATGCACTGACCTGTAAAAGACACAGTTGGTGTATGTGTTTCTGAAATGGAAATTACTGTTCTTTCCCCTTCAAAAGTTCTTTTCCCTTTACTTAAGTTTTATTTAGGTATAATGTGTCTGTTTACATGGGCATGGGATAAAACTCTATTTATGGAAACTTAATTCATCTTTATTAGTTCACAACATATGCTGGCTGGGGTGCTAGTAATAGGTGCATTTGCAGTGTTATATTACTACAACACTCATTACAAGATTCATACCGGGGTGCAAAAGAGCAGTGCCAGGTAGAGCACACTGCAGCAACACACATTACTGTGGCTCACTATTGAAATGGTCTTTCAAAGCCTCTCTGAGCCAAACAGCTTTGTACTGAGCTCTTCTTATAGCCCTGGTATCTGGCCACTCAAAATCAGCAGACGGCTGTTCCATGTCTGCCCTCCACTCCAGCAGAAACGTTTTCCCCTTTGCTTCACAGATGTTATGCAGGACACAGCAGGCAGCTATAACCAGTGGATACTTTTGTCACTGAAGTCCAGTCTCGTGAGTAGACAGTGCCAGCGACCTTTTAAATGACCAAAGGCACATTCAAGTGTCATTCTGCATCGGCTGAGCCGGTAGTTACAGCTCTCCTTGCCGGGGTATGGCTTCATGAGCCATGGGAATAAGGGGTAGGCTGGGTCTCCCAGGATCACTGTTGGTACTTCAGTATTCCCAGTGCTAATCTGCCAGTCTGGAAAGAAAGTCGCTGCTTGCAGCTTTCTGAACAGTCCTGTGTTTTGAAAGATGCGAGCCTCATGCATCTTCCCTGACTAGCCCACATTGATGTCAATAAAGTGTCCCTAGCGATCCACCAGCGCTTACATTACATAGAAAAGTCTCTCTTTTTGTTGATGTACTCTCTGGCAAGGTGATCAGGCATCAAAATAGGGATATATGTGCCATCTATCACCCCACCAAAGTTTGGGAACCCCATTGCTGCAAAACCATCCACTGTATCCTGCAACTTGCACAGACTCGCAGTCATTCGTAGCAGGACTCAATTAACGGCCCTGCACACTTGCATCACAACAGCCCCCATGGTGGATTTGTCAACTCCAAACTGATTCCTGACTGATCAGTAGCAATCATGTGTCACAAGTTTCCACAGAGGAATCACCACTTCAGTGCAGATTGCATTTTGGTGTTGCTGCACTAAAGGGCTGGGGTGAGCTCTGCACACAGATTCAGGAATGTGACTTGCACATCTGAAAGTTCTGCAGCCACTGCTTGTTATCCCAAACCTGCATGACAATGTGATCCCATCAATCAGTGCTCATTTCTTGGGCCCAGCACCAGCATGCCGCCATCTGCAGTTGCCCCATGAATGCCTCCAACAACTTTGAATTGTTTCTACATCCCACAGCTATCTAGCATTCATGGACTCATGTTCCCCATGGCTCTGCAAATACTTCAGGATCAGGTGCCCTATGCTTGCAATGCTCATCACAGTAGTGCAGAGCTGCGTGGGATCCATGCTTCTGACACAGATGATGGACAGAAAGCAGGAAGCATGGGTCTGTGAGGATTTTGAGAAAAGGTGTGACACATTATGGGATGCAGATGAAATTATGGGATGGAGAATACTGCAATTTGGGATGTTGAAATCATGCTCCCAGTCAGCCCTGCATGGCTTTTTTGGGACCCATGAGGCATTGCAGACCTCACAAAAATACCCTGTGCTAGATGGTGGCAAATTGCACAGTGTAATAAGTACCCATGGTTAACTTCTCTCTGCATCGATATAAGCGCTGCTAGTGAGGACATGTGCTGCTGATGCGAGGAGTGTAGTTTGGACACGCAAAAGCGATTTAATTACTGTGGCAGCTGTATGCCAATGTAACATAGGTCCACATAATTTTGTAGTGTAGACATGTCCTTAATCTTCCACTATGAGATGAGCTCCCTTGCATGTACATTTTAAGATGTGATTGAGCCATTCACCAATCCTTGGTGTCACGATGTTCCTTAATGTCTCATTTCATCTTGGTAGGCCACCTAAATGGGCAGGGAAGATGATTCCCGTGCCTAGCTTCACAAGTTCAGAGCAAACATTTTCAAAGTTATAAAGCAAAGCTTACATATTTCCTTATGGCATGGAATACAGACATTACAAGTGAGATTAATGCATGCAGCAACTTACAAGCATTTCACAGAGTCTAAACACTGAATACATCCTTGTAAGACTAATACCTATTTTGAAAAAACTAACATACAGGTGAGCTGGTTTGGTCTCCAGCTATGAGTTTCTTAGTTCGTAGCTAATGCCTATGGCCTTGGCCAGAGCTGGCATTAACATCATACAGACTTGATGAATCTATTGTCAGTATATATACATAACTCTGTACATAAGATATGTACGTACATTTCACGATGATATTAATGACCAGTGGGACCCTGGCTTTCATTTAAGACCTAATATTCTTTAGTGCACCAGATTGTACATACCAGGATATTCTTGTAACCCCCTTGCCAGTGGGCACTAAGGAGTTCGTAGGGCTACAGAATCTTTTATTACTGATGATAATTAAAGCTATATGAAAGTTGCAGGCTGTGATTTTGTTGTGGAAACCTCAGCTTTTAGCACAAACCTTAACTTTTTATAGTTGTCACAAATTTCAGTAGTGTTGGGACCCTGTGTGCAAGGTTGCAACACCACTCACTCGAATTTTGGCCCAGCTGTCCCTTCATAGGGGTGGGTAGACCAAATTTGAGTGAGTGGCATTGTGACTTTCAGTCAGATTTGGTCTGAGCACTCCCCTAAAGGGGTGGTTGGGCCAAATTTAAATGAGTGGTGTTGCAGCCTGGCACATGGAGTTGCAACACCACTCAAATTTGAACTGACTATACCAAAACCACAACTATACCAAAAAGCATCTGAACTTTTTGAACAAAAAGAGTCACAACTTTCTTACAGGCTTAATGCTGATACATGAGCCAGAAAGGGCATAACTTGACTTTCAGATCCTGGGTTGTGTTTGCGTGGTTAACAGTTAGAATAGATGTGACAATACCTTTTATTGGACCAACTTCTGTTGATGAAAGCGACAAGCTTTCAAGCTACACAAATCTCTTCAACTCTGTGTAGCACAAAAGCTTTCTCTTTCACCAAGGGAAGTTGGTCCAATAAAAGATATTACTTTAAACATCTTGTCTATCTAATATCCTGGGATCAACATGGCTACAACTAACGCTGCAAACAAGTTGGAATAAATGTCATTGCACTTGTAAACTGAGCACATTTGGGAGATCTCAGCTAAGTGGAATTCCTGATTAAACACATCCTGACTAAGGTGAGGGCTCTGTAATGAGTGGAATACAATTAAGAGATGTTTCCAGTGTCATTATTTAATTATTTAGTTCAACAAATTCTAGTGTAAGTACAATGTTTGCCCCCACTGTGAAGATATTAATATTTGAAATCAAATTTGAATTTCAGGGCAAGGAGTGTGGTGTAGTGTTATATCAGTGTCTGGAAATCAGGATGCCAGACTTCAAGTGCAGCATTGACTTGCTGTGAGGTTTTGAGCAACTCATTTTATCACTTTGTGCCGCAGTTTGCTTGTGTGTAAAATGAGAATAATACCTATGTCCCTGACAGAGGTGTTGTAAAGCTTTTTTATTTGTAAAGTGCTCTGAGATCCTTGGATAGAAGCAGCTGCAGAACTGCAAAGTCTGATTTGGTGTCACTATTATTAGCAGTCATAAGAAAGAAAAGAAAGTATTTTTAAAAGATTAATACTTTTGTGGAAAATGTTAATTTACATAATTTTTAGGTTTCTTCACCAGTTGATTGTAAAGAAGACAATTCACGAAACAGCAGTGTAGAGGAAGACAAAGATGATGATAGCGAGAAGCATGAAATGAAGAAAATGAGAATACAGACTTCTGAGGGGGAAATTAACTGCATTTTCCAGCAGCAGATACAAAATGCTAATGAGCATCCAGGTATGAGAATGACTAAGTTTACCTTGTTGGTCAGCAATGCCAACTACTATTATAGAACTTTGGTAAAATTCTGCTCTTGAATCTGCAAATGGGGAATTCTGTGTCTGTAAGAACAGAATGATGGAGTCAAAATTCACCCTATGGATATGAGAGCAGAACTTTGTTCTTAGTATTTCATATTTGCACTTATATGAATTAACTCGGAGGAGGAAAAAAAAGTCATGGATGACAGGTGCCCTAGCATTTGTCAGTTATCTCAGTTTTTCCAATCTAGCAATTGCTAGTGTACAATGTACATCTGAAAAAGAAATATTTTAAATAAAATGAAGTACTGCATTTTCTAATAATAATACTTGGTACTTATAGGAGATCTTCAGATGGAAGATGCTAATATACTTTACAAATATTAATAAAATAAAGCTTCCCAATACTTCTCACACCCTAAAACATGAGTAAGCATATATTGCCATTTTACAGGCAGGGAGATGAAGGCACAGAAAGCTTAAATGACTTGTTCCAGGTCACACCAAGATTCTGCAGTAGGGCCAGGAGTGAAGCAGATTGCTTGATTCCTAGTCCTTTGTTCTAACCACAAAATCATAATGTGCTGGAATGTGCTTTTTCTAGACAGGAATCTGCTGTGGAGTGTTTTAGAGATGCTATTTTATGATTGACAGGAAGAAAAATTGTACTTTGTTCTTTTAATATTTAACATTTCAGTCAAATATTTTTAAGTTATATGAAATAATCTATATTTTTGTGGTGGTCTTTTATCAAAATAGATTTCTAGCTCAGTAGGTTCTGAAGATGAGTGTGTTGAAACTCAAGCTTCTAAATTCAATAAAACATCTCAGTGGAAACTAACCAATGTGAAAGAAGGTATTATTTTTCAGATGCATTGGTTAACAGAGCAGTAAAACAAATTCTTAGAAAAGGCGAAGGAGGAGTGAGGAGAGGGAAGAGAAGTGCGTGGTGGTGATATTTCAAGAAGGGAATTAATGAGGGTACAAGAGGGTTGTGGGTTTTTTTTAATTGAAGTTCTTTAAATAAAAGAAAAGGAAGGAAAAATAACTGTTCGTGTGTGTCAAGGTCAAGAGTTTAAATTTGTGGATTTGATTCTATCTAGGTTTTCATACTATAGTGATGGATGTGGTGTCTGAGTGCCTGATACGCCTTTCTGGATTTTGTCAACACAAGTCTGCAGAACCCAGTGGTAGTAAGTGTGTCTGGAGCAGTGTTAGGCAACTTGTACCACATCCATTCCACTATGGCAGGAATGGTCTGATGAAGACCTCAAAGTGATTTGGATTTGTTCGGTAACTCTACATGTCCACGCCAGGTGGGAGAGGCACTCTTAGACATGGAGACCAAGTTGGATTTTAAAGCTGCTTTCCCCTGGCAGAACCACTAATATCCTCCCTTGTGGTGAATTCTCCCCCCACCCCAGCACAGCTGAGCCCCTGTAAAGGTGAATCTGGTTCCAAAATGTCAGAAAATCAAAAAGTATTATCTATGTGGGATGTGGAAGAGTATTATTATAATACTTTTCCTTACCAGACTGTTAAATTCATGTCCAAGTATAACATTGCTACTTGTGATTCTATAGTTAAGGTTGCAACTGTTGTTCCATATCACTGAGGCCAATCATTTTTTAGGAATTAAAAATGGATTACTCATTTATATGGATAATGAGGCCATTCATAGCAAAACATATATCATTGACTTTTATGGCTCTGTACCAGTTTATGCCAACTGAGGATATAGCCCAGAGTTGTCCTGTAATTCATAAGGGAGGCACTATGATTTAGTGCAATGGTCTCCAACCTTTTTACGGCCAAGATCACTTTTTGAATTTAAGGGCAATGCAGGATCTGCCCTTCCCCAAAGCCCTGTCTCATTCACTCCATTCCCCCCCCCATCGCTCACTTTCCCCCACCCTCACTTACTGTCACCAGGCTGGAGCTGGGGCAGAGGGTTGGGGTTTGAGAGTGAATGCGGGCTCTGGGCTGGGGCTGAGAGGTTTGCAGTGTGGGAGGGGGCTCTGGGCTGAGCCTGGGGCAGGGGGTTGGGGTGTAGGAGGGGGTTTAGGGTGCTGGCTCTGGGAGGGGGGACAGGGCTGGGGCAGGGGGTTGGAGTACAGGAGGGAGTTTGGGGTGCTGGATCTGAGGGGGGATCAGAGCTGGGGCAGGGTGTTGGAGTTCAGGAGGGGGTTTGGGATGTGGCTCCGGGAGGGGGCTCAGGGCTGGGGCTTGGGATGCAGCCTCCCACCGGGCGGCACTTACTGTGGGCAGCTCCTGGTTGGTGGCGCAGAGAGGCTAAGGCAGGCTTCCTGCCTGCTCTGGCCCCATGCTGCTCCTGGAAGGGGCCATTGCGCACCTGTGGCCCTGCATGCTGCCCTTCTCTGCTTGCAGGGTTAGTGCAACTATTTAGGTGATCTAGGCAGTCACCTTGGGTGCTAGGATTTGGGGGGCGCCATTTTCTTCGGCAGCGACCGCGGCGGCCAGATCTTTGGCCACCCCGGTTGCCGCCGGCATTTAGGTGGAGGGAGCTGGGGCAGGGAGGTGTGGGGAGGGCTTCCTGCAGCAAGTAAGGGGGAGGGCACTCAGGGGAACACCCCTGCCCTGCCTCCTCCCTGAGCATGCAGTGGCTGCTTCACTTTTCCTGCCTCCCAGGCTTGCAGCGCCTAAGCTGATTGGCACCGCAAGTCTGGGAGGCGGGAGAAGTGAAGCAGTGATGACGTGCTTGGGGAGGAGGTGGGGCAGGGGTGAGCTGCTTCACTTCTCCCACCTCCCAGGCTTGCGGCACCAATCAACTTAGGCGCCGCAAGCCTGGGAGGTGGGAGAAGTGAAGCAGCGATGGCATGCTTGGGGTGCTTGTGCTTGTGCACGGAGCAGGGTGAGCTGGGGTGTAGGGGGGTGCCTCAGGGCGGAGGGTGGGAGATGGGGAGCACCTCAGGGCGGAGGGGGGGAGCTGCTGTGGGAGGGGGAAGGGCACTTCAGGGTGGAGTGGGGGAGCTGCCACGGGGGAGCGCCTCAGGGCGGGGGCTCGGGGACAGGGGAGGGCGCAAGGTGGAAGTTTCACCTAGGGCATGAAACATCCTTGCACTGTCCCTGTCTGCTTGCACCCTCCCCTCAGCTCCCATTGACCACAGTTCCCCATTTCTGGCCAATGGGAGCTATGGGGGTGGTGCTTGCATGCAGGAGCAGTGTGCTGAGACCCCCTCCACCCCCCCACCCCCATGGGCCGCGGAGGATGCACTGACAGCTTAGTGGCAGCCCTGCTGTACCACCAGAGATCCCGATCAACTGGGAGAGTCTCTAGGATCGACAAGTCAATTGCGATCAAGTGGTTAGTGACCACTGAGCTAGTGACTAGCTTACATCAGGGTTCTATTCTGGCTCTATTACATGTTTTCCATGTAACTTTGGCAGGTCACGTCAGCTCTTTCTTCCTCTCTTAGCTCTTCAAATAAGTGGACTTGTGCACATTCCTATAAACAAAGGGGCAATTTTAGTGGAGAATGCCTGCAGAAGAACTATCTTACTAGATCCTGAAATTTCCTTTCAATTTAGAAAAGAAGACCAGACCTGTTCAGAGATTGATCACAAATATATATTTCTTTGTTTGGCATCAATGACAGAGAATCCTGTTTAATTTTGAAATAATGGTAATTTCTTAAGGATATTATTGTTTCTGTTCTTAACTGCTTATTTCCAGATCAAATGTCAAAATGTACCTGAGTTTCCCATCTTTTGGTATCAAAACTTTTTGTTGAGTACATAGAGGAACATATTAAAACTTTAGATGCTTTGTAGCATTTTAAAAATGGAGCTGTTTAAAATATTCTTGATCTCAAAATGACTTAATTTAATCAAAAAATTCAGGACACATTTTAGTTGTCAATGAGATTTACCTTTAAAAATTTGAAAGCATGAGTTTTTTTTGAGTTTCAGCCTTATTGTGGGATTGTGGCTACAACCTTTGCTATGGATAAACCACTACCTCCCCAGCATAAATATTACACACCTGCCAAACTAGAACTCTGGTCCTATGTGTCCAGAAACACAAACATCTACCACTATCTTTTTACAACAAAGGAAAAGTTCTATTATCTTCTTGAAGGACCTGTATATTTCTTTCCTGCTGTAACCAACCAACAGAAAGCAACATATGCTAGTGAATGGTCCTATTCCTACTGAAGCTGCTGCCAAATAATTCCTATTGACTGGTGATTATTTTATTAAATGCTTGAAGATCACATTCTATTTTATATATAATCTACAGCAAATTCTACCAATCTAGAAAATACTGAAGAGAAAGATACAGATCCCCGGATTCAAGAAGCGATAAAAAAGATGAATAAACTGGACAAGATACTGGCAAAGAAACAATCTAGAGAAAGAGAAGTTAAAAAACAAGGCAGAGAAGTGAGGGCAAAACTTTGGGAAGAACTTCAGGTTAGCAATGTGTGATTTTTTTTTTAATATTTACCAATAAAACATTATCTCAGAATGCTATCTTATGGAAGGGAACAGTCTAGTTCAGCAGTTCTCAAACTGTGGGTTGTGACCCCCTTCAAATGGGGTTGCCAGGGCTGGCTTAGACTTGCTGGGGCCCAGGACTGAAGCCCGAGACCCATTGCCCAGGGCCGAAGCCAAAGACTGATGGCTTCGGCCCTGGGTGACAGTTGCAGCTTTGGCCCCCTTGCCCAGAGTGGTGAGGCTTGGGAATCCCCCCAACCCAGGGCAGTGGGGCTCTGGCTTCAGTTTCCCTTCCTAAGGTTGGGAAGTAATTTTTGTTGTCAGAAGGGGGTTGCGGCACAAGGAAGTTTCAGAATCCCTGGTCTAGTTTCATGAACACAGTTTATTATTCAATAGTTTTTGACTGGTGAAGGACACGGACATGAAAGGGAACAGAAAGAACTGTACATTATTATGATCATCTTATTATTAAACCCTCAGGTCTTGGTTCTCAGATCAGATTTAGTTGCAACTAGAACGTCCTCTCAAACTCTCAGTGCAAACACAAAGCATAGTGCAACAGGGAACTATCCTGTACCAATATCCAGTGCTGTCTAAATTGTGTCTGGGAAGCCGAGAGGAAGGAACTACAGACAGTCATTCTAAGAAGATGATAAACACTGTCCTAGCATTTCAGAGGAAATTCACAAACGATGTCTGTGTATCTCTTGAGGTTTAGATATTGGTGTTGCAAGGGACACACATCAGGGCAAAGTCAGGCTGTCAGCTGAAGCGAAGGACACTCTTTAGTTTGTTCTGACCAAGAGGCTCATGCCAACACTTTTTGGAAAGATCAGTCAGCAACTTCAGACATATTGCAATGTAAGAAACCCATGAGAATTTGTCATTAGTGCTACATAACTAATTCCTGAGCATTCACCACTCTTATCAGTTCTTTGACAATATGCGGATTCCTGTAACAAATTTGATCTGTGTGTAGGATCTACAATCCTCATAAAACTACTTTTCAGCTTCATGGTTGGTAGGTCTCTTCCTTTTCTCCCTGAAAGTATCTTGCGTTCTCATTACCTTATCCGAAGGGCTGTCAGCACTTAGCACACTCTCACTGAAAGCTCAGTTACACATTCTGTCAAACATGATAGTTCAGTGAACTAAGCTGGCCTCCATCCACAAGGTCACCATAATTTTCTTCATAAAATATGAAGTCGTATTGTAGTTCTTTTTTGGATGCATCCAGACATCCAAAGGAAGTACAAATGTATAAGTTAGATGTGAACAGACCTACAGAGGTGATTATAACAAAGACCTTCAAAACCTTTGGTACAGCTTCTCCCATTACTATGCACTCTATGAAAAGAGCAGCAATTTTTGTTGGCAGAGAAATCACATGTCTTATGAAGATGTCTGATAGAGCTGGCCAAAACTCAGGGGTTTTGGTTTGCCAAAAATGTTGGTATTTTGCAATTTGCTTTTGGTCTGATTTAGAGCAAAACCAGATTTTACAGAAATGTCTCCCAAAACAAAACAATGAGGAATCCTTGTGGCACCTTAGAGACTAACAAATTTATTTGGGCATAAGCTTTTGTGGGCTGTAACCCACTTCAGCAGATGCATGGAATGAAAAAAAGTAGGCAGGTATAAATATCCAGCACATGAAAAGATGAGAGTTGCCTTACCAAGTGGGGGGTCAGTGCTAACGAGGCCAATTCAATTAGGATGGATGTGGCCCATTCCCAACAGTTGACAAGAAGGGGTGGATATCAACAGAGGGAAAATTATTTTTTGTAGTGACCCAGCCACTCCCAGTCTTTATTCAGGTCTAATTTGATGGTTTCCAGTTTGCAAATTAATTCCAGTTCTGCAGTTTCTCATTGAAGTCTGTTTTTGAAGTTTTTTTTTTGTTGAAGAATGGCCACTTTTAAGTCTGTTATTGAGTGTCCAGGGAGACTGAAGTGGTCTCCTACTGGTTTTTGAATATTACAATTCTTGATGTCTGATTTGTGTCCATTTATTCTTTTGCATAGAGACTGCCATGTACATTGACCAAATCGGACAGAAGGGTATTGCTGGCACATGATGGCATATATAACATTAGATGTGCAGGTGAATGAGTCCCTGATGGTGTGGCTGATGTGGCTGGGTCCTCTGATAGTGTCGCTAGAGTAGATATGGGGACAGAGTAGGCAACGCTGTTTGCTGCAGGGATTGGTTCCTGGGTTAGTGTTTCCATTGTGTGGTATGTAGTTGCTGGTGACTATTTGCTTCAGGTTGGGGGGCTGTCTGTAAGCGAGGACTGGCCTGTCTTCCAAGGTCTGTGAGAGTGAGGGATCATCCTTAAGGATAGGTTGTAGATCCTTGATGATGCACTGGAGAGGTTTTAGTTGGGGACTGTAGGTGATGGCTAGTGGTGTTCTGTAACTTTCTTTGTTGGGCCTGTCCTGTAGTAGGTGACTTCTGGGTACCCTTCTGGCTCTGTCAATCTGTTTCTTCACTTCCCCTGGTGGGTACTGTAGTTTTAAGAATGCTTGATAGAGATCCTGGTCGTGTTTTTCTCTGTCTGAGGGATTGGAGCACATGCGGTTGTATCTTAGGGCTTGGCTGTAGACAATGGATCATGTGATGTGGTCTGAAAGCTCAAAGTTCAGCCACCAGGTTTGCTGTGACATTATTGGGGATGCTGTTCTTGATGGTTTGTAGTCCATCTTTGTGTGGAATGTTGTTGTAGAGGGCTTCTACATCCATAGTGGCCAGGATGGTGTTCTCTGGAAGATCACCAATGGATTGTAGTTTCCTCAGGAAGTCAATGGTGTCTCAAAGATAGCAGGGAGTGCTGGTAGCATAGGGCCTGAGGAGAGAGTCCACGTAGCCAGACAGTCCTGCTGTCAGGGTGCCAATGCTTGAGATGATGAGGCATCCAAGATTTCCAGGTTTATGAATCTTGAGTAGCAGATGGAATACACCTGGTCGGGGATTTAGGGGTGTGTCTATGTAGATTTGTTCCAGTGCTTCTTCCAGGAATTTCTTGAGCAGATGGTGCAGTTTCCTTTGGTACCCCTCAGTGGGATCAGAATTTATTTTTGGAAACACAAAAACATGATTTTCTTGAAAGGAAATATTTGAAATTAACATTCTTTTTAGTTTCACCATAGCAGTGGTGAAACTGACAAGAATGTCAAGTTTTCTCAGCTGCTGCCTGGGCTCTCCAGAACAGATCAGGTGTGTCTAGCAGAGTGTCCTCCTAATCCCCAGAAAACTGATTCTCCGTGTTTTTGCCCAGCCAGTCCCAATCTCTCCATTTTTTGTGTCCCAATCTGTTTCTTGGTGTGGAACATGCTCACTTGCTCTGTGGTGATGGCACCATGCACTGTCCAATCACATGTAGGAGCTGTGAGGGAATAAGTGCACACAGACTCTGTGGAGATTTTAGCTGCTAAACCCTAAGAAGTCTCTGCTGAGCGTGTGTGGACTGAAATTTTTCAAAGATTTGTAACTTGGCCCAACAATAAAAGGTACATTCCTGACAAAAAGCCCACTCCTTTCAAGTTCCTGCTCCAATGTGTGGGAATAGTAGAGCTTCTCACCAAAAAGGTCACCAGAATTTTGTTAACATTACAGAACATATTTTCCCAGAGCCTCATTCTCAGAAATAGTTGAACTATTTTGGCTGAAACTTTCCAAAAAATCAGCTTGAAGTCTGGGAAATTTCAGACCAAACAGTTATATTTAGGCAAGGTTATGAGTAGGTGAAAATAGAGTCTTATACTGGGAAGTGTCTTGCAATGTTAATAATAGGCAGTGCTACCAGCCCCGCATATAATATGTATAAAATTGGGTTTGGAATGGTAAAGCAGTATATTCAATGTAAATCATGCTGCAAGTATACCAGGATTCAAATTTATGTATGTATAAAACTATATAGTAGTTCCTATAATCCATATATAGATGATGTACAATAATTATAAGAGTTTACAGGGCTTTAAAATCTGTGCTACTTTCATAAATGCTCAGAGGGTCTAAGACATTCAAATCACACAAAAAAGTAAGAGAAAAACAGTAAGAAAATAATGTTCACCCAAAAGCTTGATTGACAAAAAAGGCTTTTGGTGTGTGATCTGAAGTTTGCTAGACTTGGGACTCTGGTAGGTCATCAGGAGAAGTATTTTACTGTAATTCCAATCTGATCATATATTTGCTGCCATCTTATATTTTCATACTTTCTTTTAAATAGTCTGTAACCTCACTAAGTGCTTCAGGAACTCAAGAGGAGATAGAAAATACAAACAAATTTTTAGCTTTGACCTCCTCATTGCAGGAGACCGTTGGTAAGTAAGTAAAACAGGTAAATGATAAATATCTCATAAGATTATTTTATATGTTGATTATAGCTGTATTTCTGTAAGTTCTAAGTTGTCACTACTATTAAAATAGAATAAAATGTTTTCCATAACAAGTGCAGTTTTAAACTTTTATTATTAAAATAGTCCTTACACTTAAAAACTTGTAAAGACAATTTTTCTAAACCTCAAACTGAGTAAAAAGTACTTCACAAGGCAGTATTGCTTTACAGATTTTTGTTTGCAATAATTCTGCGGTATTTCAAATGACTGGGTAGCCTTGAAGGTTTAACTAAGTAGAAGCAAGGTAGGAAAAATGTGAATAACTTATGTCTGTGATAGATAAATCAGGGCTGATGTTAGAAAAAAAATTCTAAGCTGCTTTATTGACTGAGTTGGCAAACCCCATTTTATTTAAATCCGTGCAGAATCCTGTATGTGTCTTCAGAATCTAACTACTGGCAATTTTATCTTCATTTTTTATCCCTCTCATTTACATTTTGACCTTTGATCCCTAACCATTCAGCCTTATCTGGAAATTCATCAGCAAAGCTAAACATTTTTAAAAGGCGCTATCCAGCAGAGCAGTTATATGGTCTCCTGCAGTGTGAGGCTGTGGCTATAACTATCCTATTGAAAAGGGAGGTTGGCCAAGCAGATGCTCTGAATACTGCTGCTTCTGCTTCTCAGAAGGAATGACATTAAAGCACTGCAGAAAGAAATCTGGAAAATAAGTGGGCTGCTTTACTGAAAGCAAGGATATTTAACCCACAGCCTATAACACTCTTTACCTGGCTACTCCTGAACATTTCAAATGGAACTGGAATTCCAGTGCTTTGAGATGCTATCGTATAGCACGCTAAGTAAACCTCTGATTGCAACAATAATCAGGTTCAGAGTTTCAAAAATATATCTTAATGAATTTTAACATTCTGGTTATTAAATCCAAGGTCAGGCAACTTTTTGAAGTCACATACAGCGTTCTGCGGGTTAGTTGGCTATGCAGCGTTGTTGCAAAGAATAATTAAAAAATAACACTTTTGCATTTAAAATGCAGCAAATACACCTGCTTTGCTCTTACCACCTTTAATTTTGACTGTGCTTTGCACCGAATTACTTTGGCAATGCTTATACTGCTCTCAAATTTATTAATTGTTTTGTTCAGCTTTTAAACACAGACTTTTTCTTTTTGGTTGGGGAAAGATTTCTTGGAGTACAAATTTTTGACCTCTGTAATCTAAGAAAGTATTTCAACCTCTTAAATAAAAGAATTACCAAAAGTTGTAGGTAGAATTTTGATTCTCACCACCTCATGCACTCCAAACTTAAAAATATTATATTATTGGCTGTTACAAAATTTAATGAGAGAATCTTTACTTAGAATCATCTTTCTATCAGAAAGGTTTTTTGTATAGTTGTCTGACCATTAACGTCAGACCTGTTGTGACTTTGTGTAGTTTTATAACTGAATTATACCATTCTGTGTTGGACTTTTTGAAAATGGTAAAGAAGTATACACAGGAGAAGAGGATTTTTACATCAATAACTGCATAACATTTATTTAGTTTACTGTTCAGGGGCAAAAATCACAAGATTTACAAATCAGCTTTACAGTAATTTAAAACTGTCCAGTAGGTGTCAGCATCTAATAAAAAGAATACTAGGTCTCTTAACCTTTAAAATATGGAAAGAAAATTTGTTTATGAGGTTATTCTTAACAAACTCCACACTGCACTTCCTTTTTCTTTTCAAAGGTAACTACTGCTGTATGGGTCATGTGGATTTTGGTGCATGGCACCAGGACAGCTCTGTGCATAGTGTAGATATTTTCCAGGGTCCTCCTTGCCTCAAGCTTTTATGTAGAATGTTAACATTTTTCGTTCATCAGGTCATTTTGTATGATTGGCAGCAGAGGAACTTTCCCTGGTTGAAAATAAAGAACTGAACAAAATTAACTTTGTCTTTTAGCGCTTGAATATTTAGCTTTTATTTTATTTGATGACAACAAATGATGCAAGGAAAATGGTTTGAAAATGGTCTCTTTTGAAAAGAGTTATTAGAGTATCAGATGCTAGCTACATCTACAAAATCACTTATATCCATCCACTTGTGTCTCAACCTCTTTAGCCGCAGAAACACATTTGCCCTAATTGTGGCAGAAATTAGACTTTGCAGCTATAAAACTCTCATTCAGTTGTTGCTAAATGACAATCATCATCATGCTTTCAGTTGAGAAGGATAGTATTAATTTGTTTAGTTCATATTAGTTATAGCTCTCAAATGTATGGGGAATCCTTACAGTATATGCTCTTTAAGTGTGCACAGATTGCAGAGCAGCCAGTGAGGGGCTTCTCCTTAACCTGCACTCCCTGGCTAATTCTTGCCAGGAGCCTTACTAACACTTGGAGTATTTAAAGCAGCTCTGAAGCACTGGGATGTTTGGCTCCCATTTCTCCCAGATCACACTCCTGACAGAGGCCAGTTGGATTTCTGACAACTTGGGCACAGCTAGACACCCGCTGTGAAAATCCCTTGGGCACTTAACTTTAAATTGAACCGCTAGATGATTCCCCAAATGGCTATTCATGTCTACTGAAGCTTTTGAACATTTTGTCCTTAGGCTGTATCACTTATGTATAATTACCAGCCCTATAGAAGCCTGCAAATGCAACAGAAGAAAAAATAAATGTGTAATCCCATTTACTCAAAACCTCTATCAGACTTCATAGACACATCAGAAGTGGTATACATTTTGATATTTTCTTCCAATCTTACTTGCCCTTGTTCATAATGATTCTTTTACTCACAGATTGACTCTCTTACTCACCTCTCATCTTTTCTTTTGCTCCATCTATTCTATCTCTTGTAAAATGTTTTATTGTATTGTTGTAACTACTTGAAGAAAACCAATAATAAACTTCTATGACTCTTGTGTATCAAACTTGGAGAAATGTATATAAATCATACTGTTAAGTCACAAAAATCTGCTTTAAATAAATATTCAGCAATTATTCAGTACACTTCTAATTAACAGATCCTTCCCATTCTGAAGAAGATGAAATATTTATTTCAGTATTTCACACACAAATTAATTCAGAAGATTACGGCCGCAATGAAAAGCAGGCTGTACAGGGTAAGCCCTTATTACAGTCCTATAATTATGTAATGAGCTTTTGTATTCTGGATTTGAATGAGTAAAATGTTCCAAAACATCAAGGCTGAAAGGGAAGCATTGTGTGCCAAATAGATGTTGGAAACATAACATAACCCATAATGTATGTAATATAAATAGGTAATACAAGCTTACACTCTGACTGAAAAAATTAGGAGTTTATCAACAATGTGGTTCTTTTTGGAAATTGTATAAAATGTATCTCTGTTATTAATCTAATGCTGATAATCATAGGATCGTAGAAATGTGTAGCTAAAAGAGTCTTCTAGAAGTATCAAGTCCAGGCCCTGCACTGAGGCACCACCAGTTAAAACCTAGACCATCTGTGACAGGTATTTGTCTAACCTGTTCTTAAAACTCAATGATGGTGATTCCACAACCTCCATGGAAGCCTATTCCAGAGTTTTAATATCGAACATAAATCTTCCTTGCTGTAGATTAAAATCTTTACTTCTTGTCCTAATTCCAGTGGACATAGAGAACAATTGATCACCATCCTCTTTATAACAGCCCTGAACATGTCTGAAGACTTTTAGCAGGTCCCCCCTCAGTCTTCTTTTTTCATGACTAAATATGCCCATTTTTTTTTTAACATTTCTTCCTAGGTCAGGCTTTCTAAAGCTTTTCTCATTTTTGTTGTTCTCCTCTGGATTCTCTCCAATTTGTCCAGATATTTCCTGAAGTGTGGTGCCCAAAATACTCCCACTGTGGCTTCACCAGTGCTGAGTAGAGCAGGGCAATTACCTCCTGTGTCTTACATATGATGCTCCTGTTAAAACATCCCAGAATATTAGCCGCCTTTGCAATTGCATCATGGTGTTGATTCATATTCAGTTTGTGAGGCACTGTAACCTCCACTTGTTTTTATTGAATGTCATCTTGTTGAATTCAGACCAATTCTCCAGTTTTCAAGGTCATTTTGAATTCTTATCCTGTCCTCCAAAGGGCTTGAAACCCCTCTCAACTTGATGTCATCTGCAGATTTTATAAGCATACTTTCCACTCCCATGTGGAATCCAGCTATATACTATCTGCCACCTAGTTTGATCAAACCATTGATAACTACACTTTTGAGTATGGTCTTTCAAATAGTTGTTCTCCAGCCTTATAGTAATTTTATCTAGATCATATTTCTCTAGTTTGCTTTTGAGAATGTCACGTGGAACTGTGTCTAAAGCCTTACTGAAATCAAGATATATCACCTGTACTGCTTCCCCCCAATTCACTGGGCCAGTAACTCTGTCAAAGAAGGAAATTAGGTTGGTTTTGTATGATTTGTTCTTGACCAGTCCATGGTGGTTATTCCTTATAATCCTGTTATCCTCTGGGTGCTTACAACAAATTGATTGTTTAATAATTTGTTCCAGTTAGGCTGACTGGTCTGTAATTCTCAGGTCCTCTTTGTTTCTCTTTTGAAAGATAGGTACTATGTTTGTCCCTCTCCAGTCCTCTGGCACCTCACCTGTCCTCCATGAGTTCTCAAAGATAATTGCTAATGCTTCAGATATTGCTTCAGCTAGTTCTTTAAGTAACTAAAGTGAATTTAATCAGGCCCTGACAGCTTGAATACATCACTTACTATGAGGCATCATCTTCCCTTACGTGTACAATTATTAGGCCTATGCTCAAGAAACCATCTCTCAAATCTGGCAGTTGATGCAAAATGCAGTATTACCCAGTCTCTGATGTTCCTATTTTGGGTCAGGGTTCTCTGGGCCTGTTTGACATCTTCAGACTTCCTTAATCTCCTTTAGTTTAGTGTTTTTTTGTTTTTGTTTTGTTTTCTATTAAACTGATTATGGTACAGACTGCACTTGTCTTGATGTTTGAGGATCTCCTGACAAAGATCAGACATCCTTGCTAGTTCTTTTAGGTTTGTCTGTTGTTTAGATGCTATTGCTTATGATACTATTGTGGCACTATTGAGAATACTTCAACCTCTCTGGCCAGTAACAGACCTGAAGGTGGCAATTTTGCAACAGAAAGACTTCAAAAACAGACTCCAACGAGAAACTGCTGAGCTTGAATTGATTTGCAAATTAGATACCATTAACTCTGGTTTGAATAGAGACTGGGAATTGCGGAGTCATTACACTACTTGAATCTATTTCCTTATGATAACTGTCCTTACACCTCTTGTCAACTGTCTGTAATTGACCATCTTGATTATCACTACAAAAGTTTTTTTCCTGCTGATAACAAGTCATCTTAATTAATTAGCCTCTTAGAGCTGGTATGGCATCTTCGCTGTATGTATATATATACTCTTCTTATATGTTCCATTTTATGCATCCGAAGAAGTGGGCTGTAGCCCACAAAAATTTATGCTCAAATAAATTTGTTAGTCTCTAAGATGCCACAAGTACTCCTGTTCTTTTGATGGATACAGACTAACACGACTGCTACTCTTAAACCTGTCATTATTGTGGCAGGCATCAGTCCAGATTGAGTTGTGTTTCAGTGTCTGTATTCTTCCATCTGTATGAGATTCCAGTGGGTGGCATTAGACCGTTGCTCATTTACTCAAAAGGTTATTTTCAGCATGTGTACATGACCACTTGGGCAGTAGTGAAATGTTTTAAGTTGCCGTTGCCACCAGTATGCCAGTGATGCTCAGCTCTGCAAGCATATTATGTGATTCAAAGTAACCTGGTTTCTTGGTGACTGGCCAAGATGGGGGATTGGATGAGAGGGACTTGGCTAGAGATCATTCACAACAGGAGAGATGAGGTGTGTGTTTGTGGGGGGTGGGAACGCACTAAGGAGGAGGTGATATTTGCTGTTTCTACTTAGGCTTCTTGTTATTGTGGATTGGTTTGTAATCTTGAGGTCTGTTGCATTCTTGGCTGCTACTTGGGTTCCCAGGTAGGAGCCAAAATAAGCCTTGAGCCAGTAAAGCAGAGAAGGCTGTGCTTGACTATAAATACTTGCGTAGTCCCATTAATGGGACTATTTATGTGCTTTATTTTACATTTAATCCAGTTTCATGCTCTGCTCGATTGGGGCCATAGTCTCTTTCCTCTGGTCCAGACATCAGGTTGCAGTCTTTCCTCTTTGATGCATTCCTTGCCACAATTATCCATGTCTCTGTCATTCTGCATTAGATGTTCTATGTGAGTCTACCTTTGAGGCCATTCAGACTTCGGCTAGCACAGAATGCGGTGTTAAGCGGTGTTTCTTATGTGACGCTTATTACACCTGTGCTCATAGACTGGATTGGCTTCAGGATGCAATGCAAAGTGTTCATTTTTATCTATAAAACCCTGCATACTCTGGTTCCTGGTTAGCTTCAAGGTAATGTCTCTCCTATGCTCTGTGATAGTAATTAAGATAGTTTGGGATGCTTTTTCCTAATAGGCCCTAGATTTGAACCCTGGTGGGTTGGAGGCAATTTTTCTTCAAGGGGGAGACCCTCCACTTGGGAATTCACCTCCTTCATTGGTATTTGCACAGCCAGAGTTTGTTTGACCATAAAGAACATTGCACAGCCTCTGTATATACCAAGGCTTGGTCTACACTATGGGGTTAGGTTGAGTTTAGCCACGTTAGGTTGATTTTAAAATGAATGCGTCCACATAACCAACCCCATTCTGTCGACTTAAAGGGCTCTTAAAATCGACTTCTGTACTCCTCGCCCAATGAGGGGTTTAGCGCTAAAATCGACCTTGCTGGGTCGAATTTGGGTAGTGTGGACACAAATTAATGGTACTGACCTCTGGGAGCTATTCCAGAGTGCTCTGTGACCACTCTGGACAGCACTTTGAACTGCGATGCACTAACCAGGTACACAAGAAAAGCTCCGGGAACTTTTGAATTTAATTTCCTGTTTGATCAGCGTGGCGAACTCAGCAGCACTCAGCAGCACAGGTGACCATGCAGTCTCACCAGAATCATAGAGTGTAGATTGTTTCTATGCTCCCTCTATTATCTCTGTCCCTGAGGTTATTGCAGATTAGAATGAGAAAAAAACGCACTCGCAATTACGTTTTCCGAGCTCATGCAGTCCTCTCGCACTGATAGGGCACAATTTAATGCATGGAAGCATTCAGTGGCAGAGGCCAGGAAAGAATTAAGTGAGCACTAAGAGCGGAGGCAGGACACAATGCTGAGCAGCAAGAGCACAGACCCCCGCTACATCCACTGTATAACCGCCTACCCTCCTCCCTATGTTCCATAACCTCCTCACCCAGACGCCCAAGAATGTGGGGGTGGGAGGAAGGCTCTGGGCACCCAGCCACTCCACTCCAGAGGATGGCCCAAGCAACAGAAGGCTATCATTCAACAGTTTGATTTTTAGTGTGGCTACAATAAGCAATGAGGCCGTGTCCTTCCCTCCTTCCCCACCTCACCTGGGCTACCTTATCCATGATCTCATTTTTTTTAATTAATAAAGAAAGAATGCGTGGTTTCAAAACAATAGTTACTTTATTTCGAAAGCAGGAGGGTGGTTGGCTTACAGGGAATTAAAATCAACAAAGGGGGCAGGTTTGCATCAAGGAGAAACACACACAACTGTCACACTGTATCCTGGCCAGTCATGAAGCTGGTTTTCAAAGCCTCTCTGATGCGCAGCATGCCTTCCTGTTCTCTTCTAATTGCCCTGGTGCCTGGCTGCTCAAAATTGGATGCCAGACGATTTGCCTCAACCTCC
Source organism: Gopherus flavomarginatus (assembly GCF_025201925.1). NCBI lineage: Eukaryota > Metazoa > Chordata > Testudines > Testudinidae > Gopherus > Gopherus flavomarginatus. The sequence goes on from NC_066621.1 coordinate 100,601,166, forward strand.
CATCCCGCCATAAATGTTTCCCCCTTACTCTCACAGATATTATGGCACACACAGGAAGCAGCAATAAAAATGGGAATGTTGGTTGTGCTGAGGTCTGACCTAGTCAGCAAACAGCGCCGTGAGCTTTTAAAGTGCGTGATGGTGAGCTGAGTGGGCTCCATGCTTGCTGTGGTATGGCATCTGCATGGGTAACCCAGGAAAAAAGGCGCGAAACAATTGATAGCCGTTGCTTTCACAGAGGGAGGGGCAACTGATGACATGTACCTAAAACCACCCACGACAATGTTTTTGCCCCATCAGCCATTGGGAGCTCAACCCAGAATTCCAATGGGTGGCAGAGACTGCGGGAATTGTGGGATAGCTACCCACTGTGCACTGCTCCATAAGTTGATGCTAGCCACGGTAGTGAGGATGCACTCTGCCAACTTAATACGCTTAGTGGGGACATACACAATCGACTGTATAAAATAGATGTCTAAAAATCGACTTCTATAAAATCGATTTAATTTCGTAGTGTAGACATACACTAAGACTTCTGTGTGGAGGAGTGGGTAGAACATCTTTTATGATCCAGTGATCTTTCTTTTAATTGCCTTTTTTGGTCAGATTGCATATTCTTTAACTTGGATACTTTTAAATGTAATGTATGTGCTCCTAGAGGCTGCGATAGTTAATCTTTTTATAAATCCAATGATAAGCACATTCTAGTTTTATAATCAAATAATCCCCAAACTTGTGTCTAACCCCAGGATCAAAGAAAAAAAAAGAGAGAACTATTATGCATGCAGGAGAACAGATCAATTTGTGAGATTTGTAGGACATTAAATGTGATTGTTTAGTTTTGTCATTTATAAATGTTGGGAATCTGGATCATTCCAAAGTCATGAAAGAATTACCACTTTAAAATTATTAGAAATCTCTGAATGGCACATACCATATATTGTCTTTTCATATGGCCTTTGGAGAAACTATTCAGAAAACATTAAATCTGAAAATAGCTTGAGGGTGAATTAAATGTTCAGTGTGCTACTTTCTAAATAATCTGATCTGTTTATAAGAATATATCTTTAAATGTAATGATCACACATAATATATTTAAGACTGTTACTAAGAAACCATGTTCGTTTCATAACTTGCAGAGATTTAAGGTGAGTTTTAAAACAAAAATTGTTACAACAAGGGACTGTAAAACATCAAAGACCTCATCTGTTTTTCAGCTGTTTCATTTAAGAAATCTGCTTGAAATATCCCCAAACAGTTGCATGCTTTCCCAAAAAATCACCACTTAATTTATCTAATACTGGTGATATAGTTCAAACAGTAAGAGGTTTAAAAAGAATGGGTTTAAAATCATGGCAATGTGTTTAACATTTTTGAGGTCAGATCTCCATAAAAAATATTTTGGCCTTCACAAAACTATAATCTTATATAAGAAATAACTTTGCTAAATGGGCACCCTGAACAACTTGCATTTACCACATTTAACTGTTGAAATGGTTATGATAATAGTTTCTAATGGTAAATATAAGTAATACTTCCAATACTATAAATATAATAAATAATAATGAAAATAGTAATTATTGATTTTGTCTATTGGAGAGGCAACAGTCACATTTTTGCAACTGTTTTTTTTTTAACTACAGACCATCTAAATGAAATTGAAACAAGTGGCTCACTGAAAGTAACAGGAAAAACACACCATAAAAGTGACACCAGAAGTAAAAATACTCAAGATTTTATTAAAAAGAACATCGAGGTATGTGTTAAGGCCTAAAATTACTAAAAGATTAGGGAGTTACTCATGTATACTAAATGCATTGCCAAAAAAAAAAAAATGACAGTGTATACACACTTCTACAAATAGGTTGGTTTCTTGATCAAGACACGTCCCATTATTAACTCTGTAAAAGTTAATCAGGATTAAATGAACATTATACTACAAAAATTTGTTGCTCATTGCAAAGTGCTGCTCAGTATTCATCCTTCACTGGTTGCCTAAATTTGCAAATTAGGTCCCCATTTCCCCATTTGCTTTTAGATGGTCATATAACAATGAGAAAGTTTATGTTTTCCAGTCTGTGCCTGGCCACAGCCCATACATTTTGTAGACAAGTACTTCTTTATAACCTGTTTCTAAAAAAAGAAAAAATGATGTTTGGTGTTCTTAAAAAATAATGGGTGGACACTGAATGACTTGAAATTCTCTATCTACAGAACAGTTATTGCCAAGGCTATGGCACAGCAACGTGTCCTATACCATTCAGCCAGTATTTCTCAACCCTGATGGAGAGGAGCACTTTACTGCTGACAGAGGGCAGTTTACTTTCCATGCATCATTTAGTTCTTGACCCATCTGCTAACATTCTCTGCAACAAGGTTGCCAGATGTGGTAGAGGTTTTTGATGTATGCACACTTCTGTGCCATGAACAGGAATAAGAATATTAATTTACTTCTTACAGGCCACTAGATTTGTGAGTGGTTTCGATCAGCTACATTTTAGGTTTTAACTAGTAGCACAGAAATTAAAACTTGTTTTCCATTATCAGCATTGTGAGCAAACCCAGTTTTATTGTTTTATTTTTAATGCTTTCTATCCATAAATACTTCAGCTGGCAAAGGGTTCAGGGAGCCAACTGGTTATGCTAGCAGAAGAGAAGAAAAGATTGGTTGAACTGTTGAAAGATATAGAAGACAATGGCAGTGAACTTCAAGGCATTGAGGTATGATGATTTTAATTTGCGCTGAGTCATGAGTGGACTTCCATGGATGTTTATGATGTGGCAAAGGAGGTAAACAGTGAGTTTACCTCAAAGCTTGCAGATGATACAAAATCAAAGTCCAAAGCAAACCGTGAAGAGTCACAAAAGAGTCTCACAAAACTGGGTGACAGGGCAACAAATGGCAGATGAAATTCAGTGTTGGTAAGTGCAAAGTAATGCATATTGGAATACATAATTTAACCTATGCATACAAAGTGATGGGGTCTGTATTAGCAGTTACCACTCAAGAAAGAGATCTTGGAGTTATTGTGGATTGTTCTCTGACAATATCTGCTCAATGTGCAGTGGCAATCAAAAAACCTAACCATGTTAGGAACCATTAGGAAGGGGATAGATAAGAAGACAGAAAATATCATAATGCCACTATGTAAACCCATGGTATACCTACCCCTTACATACTGCACCTAGTTCTGATTGCCTAATCTCAAAAAAGATGTATTAGAATTGGAAAAAGTACAGAAAAGGGCAACAAAAATTATTATGGGTACGGAACGGTTTTCATACAAGAAGAGGTTAAAAAGACTAGGGCTGTTCAGCTTAGAAAAGAGACAACTAAGGGGGGATAGGATAGAGCTCTATAAAATCATGAATGATGTGGGAAAAGTGTGTTATTTACATCTTCACAAAAAACAGGGGTCACCCAATGAAATTAAAAAGTGTCAGGTGAGTACTTCTTCACACAACACAATCACCCGGTGAAAATTGTTGCCAGGGGATGTTGTGAAGGTCTAAAGTATAACTGGGCTCAAAAAAGAATTAGGTAAGTTCACAGAGGCTAGGTCCATCAATGACTATTAGCCAAGATAGCCATGGATGCAACCCCACACTCTGGGTGTCCCTAAACCTCTGATTGCCCGAAGCTGAGACTAGATCACTCGATAAAGTGCCTTGTTCATTCTTTCTGAAGCATCTGGCACTGGCCAGCATTGGAAGATGGGACATTGGGCTAGATGGCCCACTAGTCTGACCCAATTATCAAACTGTAAATCTCTAGCTTTGTCTTTCTTTTCAGGTTTTACTACAGATTTAAGATAGTGGGTTTAAGGGAAAAAGTGTGATTTACACTATTTACTCTTTGTTTAGCTTCTGTAATTTTTTTAAATGTAAAGTTTCAAAGTTAATATATGATTGAGAAATCAGCGAACAGTGTTTTTCATCTCTTAATAGTATCAGATTCTACTACTTTTAAAAAATTTAGCTGAGTACTGTAAACTATTGTGCCATCTTTTGTTCTGGTAACACATTACCATCAATTTCCCTAAAGTTGAATATGACTGCATTAGGTGCACACCATGTTATGTTCATTGCTCAACAAGCGTTATGGGTAAGGAAGACAACAATGTTATATCCATTTGTGATGGGATCACCATAGAAGTTATAAGCATATACTGTCCTAATACCATCAATTGAATGGGAGTGAGGTTGAGATTAAGCAATGTCCAGAGGTATAACTGTGTTGAAGTTTATAAGCCAGGAACTTTCTAACAGTATTTTGCTGTGTTGTACCATCGAAACATTATAATGCCTTATATTTCTAATAGTGTAATGTTGTTGCGACATACCAGGCCATAATCCAGATCAGTAGGGGGATTTGTCACGCCTGTCCTGCAACATTGGGTGCCCTACAGTGTTTTACTGTAGTAGTTCCTATCTGGGCCGCTCACAAACAACCTTCTGGCATGCAAGCCACCTCCTGAGTGTCTACGTGTAAATGCAGCTGGCCATCTACACCCTGGCTCTCACCAGCCCCTTGGTTGTACTGCATAGTGACCTCAACCCACCCCCAGTCTGGGATCTTCCCCCAGAAATATATGTTGTTTACTGCCCAGCCATCTCCTGGACAGGACAAACATATGAAGCTGATTATTCTTTTAAGGAAATAATAAGCCATCTTGTTTTGAATAGAGTACCCAGACACTCCAATTTAAGCACACTTGGTTAGATAAAATAGTAAAATAAGTTTATTAACTACAAAGATATTTTAAGTGACTGTGAGTAATGAGGCATAAAAGCCAGAAATGGTAACAAGAAAAATAAAGATAAAACACCTAATAATATCTACTTAACAAACTATCTTAGTTGCAAAGCAAACTTTCTCACCACATGCTCCAGCAGATTACTGACCAACTCTCAGGTCAGGACCCCACTCCCAAAGTCCAACCGCTGTTTCCTTTTGTCTTCTCAGATGTGGAGAATGAAATGAGCAGAGAGAGAGAGAGAGAGTGGTGCTTTGGGCTGTTTGTCCCTCCCTTTTATAGTTTTTCTTGAAACGTTCTGGAATGTTGAAAAACATTTCCAGCTGAGAACCAGGAGATAAAGAGTTTATCTGGAAGGATATTCCCCACTGGTTTTCTCACGTATTTGAATTTCCTTTGTTTTTCTTTCCTGCTTGATGACTCTGTTTACTCCTTAAATGCAGATTAAGGCAAGCACACATTCCTTCCTTTGTCTATGACGGACATGACTTCTGCCTGGGCAGAGCTGTGTGGTTTGGGGAATACAGGGGAAGCTTATAACTTCCCATACAATGTTGCACACATGTTTTATCAGGACTGTACTGACCAGCAAATTATGAGTTTTCAAATGGTACCTTATTAAGGCATACTGTGTACAAAGATTATTACAATAATATGTATGGTGTGAATACAGAGCTGTATTCCATCCATTGCAAATTATTTTAGAAGGGAAATTTACCTTTCAAACAAAGCATTCTTTGTGATTAAAGACCTTATATTGCAGGCACTGTACAAAGTCTTCTTGGAAATGTGTTTCCAGAAAGCTTTGTAAATTGGTTGATTTGTAAGTTGGCTGACTTTAGGAAACAGACTGGGCTAGTTTGGTAGGACAAAAGATGAACAAAACTCACTCATTCACTTTGTGCTCAGGTGGAGATTGGGATTGGAAGTGAACACAGGTTCTTCGGGTAGCCTCTGCACATTCCCACTATTTGTAAGTGAGCCAGGTTGCTGCAGAGCACCAGAACCTTCTGAAACCAATGCCCATCAGGGTATCCACTTTTTCTTAATCCCTGAAGAAGGGCTCAGAGCTTTGCCCTGCAAGGAATGAGAAGACAAGACCTGGCCTCTCAGTTTCTTTGCTGGCCCTTGGGAAAGGAACTTGCATCACACAGCATTTACATGGGTAATCTCTCTCTGAACTCTGAAGTGGACTAGGCAGATACTTGCTTCCAATATGCACACCAAAATCTCTGGATAGGAAGCTATATTACGTCTGACTGGGAGCTGCATAATAGGGCTGAGAAGCCAAAAACTTCGAGAAATGCTTAAAAAGCTATGCTGATTATTGTAATTAATCAACTGTGTGCAATGATTAATACTAAAATTACAAACAATAGGGGAGGCCTAATGAAAATCTAGGTGCAAGTTTCGAGGTCTGCCTGCTACTGTGGCTCAGAGGAACTGAGGTAGTTGAAGATGCTTTTGCTCTATCCTTAATTTGGAGAGTTTTAGAAGAACAAAATTTGAAAGTGTAGTTCACCAGATTATGAGTCAATCTTCCCTTCCCTCAATGTGTTAACTATTCCTGCAGAAAATGGTTCAGAGCATGCTACCAGATCATGTTGCCAGATCTGCTTGAAACAGATTTGGCAGCATGAAAATGACATTTTAGAATGAAAAATCCCAAACCTCTTCTGCCCTTTTTTTTTTAATATGCTCCACATTCTAGCACACACTTTTCACATTAGCAAAAGAAAAACCTGAGAGAGACCCATTCAGAAATGCCTTCACTTGAAAGTCTTTTAAACAGTTTTTTTGGAGGGCAACATCAAAAATAGTAATGCCTTTTCTAAACATGAAGAATGGCATTCTCTGCTACATGCAGATTTATGTCTTCTCTCTAGATGTTTCCTGTTTTAAAAATCGGAGAGACTTGACCACTTCAAAAATAGTTAATAAAGGTTTTCTGTGTATCAGGAGTCACCTGTTTAGGATGAATAATGAAGATTCAGCCTAGCAATGCTTTAGCTGTTTCTTATACCAACTCTGATGGCAGCATGGCCATGGAAATGCAACAGTCTACCTGGGTTCTCATATTGGGACCAGTCACCATGTTGTTTGGATACCTATTAGAGACTTTCTGTTGTATGTGACAGACTTTCAGCAGCTCACATTAGGAAATGCTTGTGTATTGCTGCAGACTTAATACACAGTAAACACCAGAAAATAGGAGTGACATTTTTAGGATTATTTTATTAAATGATCATTGGAAAACAAATGTGAATATTATGGCCAAAATGGGGAAACAGAAAGGAAAATGCTTTCCTTAGTCATTTGAGACCTGACCAGCCTAGAGATGGATTATTTTTTCCCACATTTGATTTATAATCTGACTTAGGCATTTCCTGAGGCCTTTGGTAGGGAAGATTTTGAGGAAATTATCAAAAAATAATGACTAATCTTGACTGTTTTGAATTGGCTCTGATACTTGTTTCAAGAACTGATTAACACTTTTGGGCACTGGCTGGTGAGGGTTAATGAACTGCTCTAGGCAAAGCCTTCAATTCTTGGAGAGGGTTGAGCAGAAGGCAGGAGCTGCTGAGGGAGCTGAGGGAGCCTGTTGAGGCTCCCTTCAAGAGAATGGAGGGCCTGATGCTGAACCATTACTTTGGAACTATTAGTAGAGACTTACTTGTGGGTGCTGAACCAGTCTATTGCTTGCTAATTCCTTCAGAGAGTCTTGCTGTAATTTTGTATGTGTTCATGTATGTGGTTTTCTTTTTGATCTTTGATAGCCCTGAAAGGTGTGGACTTCCACAGACTCAGTAGCAGGGCTCTCTCTCCTACAGCCAAACCTGTGCCAGAGATGGAAGATTAAAGGCTGTGTGAGTTTAAAGCTCGTCCCTCACCTAGGGTGCGCCCTGGGAGACCAGCTCTTTGCCAGGCACATACTGCCCTTACAGTCCGTCCAATCTCATTGGCTTCACTGATGTTATGTGGGATGTAAGTCAGGACAAATTTGGCACACTATATTTAAAGCTTGGTTTTTTTCAGGGTTTATTTTTTAGCAGTTTTTGAGTTTTTTTGTAGATGTTTAAAATCAAGGGGCTTCTGGGTGTTTCCATTGTATATACTGTAATGAGTAATGTATATAATATAACTTATAATGAGAATCTCTTTGTAATATTCTCTAGTGCATTTTAACATAGTACAGTTTCAAACAGCACTATGTTAAAGCGCACTAGGGAACCTTTAGTGTGCACCAACCGGGCCTATGAGGACCAAGTAATGTGCAACACAGCATGCTTAAGAAATCACATCCCTGTAGTTCTCATTACGGCTCCATGTAGGCAAGACATTAGACACAAGTAACCATTACCACTGTTTTTCCAGTGTTTATCCAATAAACACAGCCTTCATTTTTTTAACCCCAGGGATATATTGTCTGTGTTTATTGGTTAAAACCAAAAATCAGATGCCCTAAGTACGTTACATAATTAGTCTTTGAATTGTATTCTGCATTAAGCAAATGTGCATTCAGTCAGTTCTGCTAGATAACTGTCAAATAACACAAATAGGATTTTTCCTTTAGATCTACAACCTTTGTAAAAGAGATTTCTTATCATTTAAAACATTTCAAAAGCTCTTTGTCAGGATAGTTTGACCATCAAATTTGCAAGAGTGTAAATTGTCTCAAATATTCTAAGAGAATAATAATAAGACTTTACTATGTTGTTGGAAAAGCATGTTCTGATTTAATGAACTGGAAACTGGCAGTAGGAGTCTCAGAAGTTTTCTTTTTATGAAAAACTTAAAATCACTAAGGCTGTTTTGAGAGTACAAGAGAAATTATATATGTATTGAACTTGCTTCTAGACATCATCTTGCCATCGTAACGTGCTATTTTAAACTGGAACTAGTTGTGTTGTGTACTTATTTCCGTGCAGTTCTTCATTTGCTCAGCAAGCTGCAGCCTGATGTGATATTTTCAATAATTGGCTCCAGAAGGTGATTTTGTAACTTCCTTCACCTCCAGTTAGTTTTGGAATGCATCCTTGTCTGAAAAGCCACTAGAGAACCAACTTTTGACTTGTTGAGGTGGCTCTTGTTTTTTATATGGACATGATGTATTGCTATAAAAGAACAGTAAATGTTGCTACTAATTTGTGGTTGTCTGTTGAATTTAGTTTGACATGCTCTTCTAATTTTTTCAGATTTATTTCAGGTTTTTATCATAAAAGTATGCAGACTCCTCTGACTTCTGGCAGCTCTTGGTTGCTATTAATTCCATGTGTATTCTCTTACGTAATTCATATTTTAGCCTGTGGTATATAATCCATTTGTGCATATTATCAGGGAAAGACAATAGTGAGAGTTTGCAAGGTATTATTTTTGGCATGAATTGCACTGAATTAGGACTGATGTGTATGTTTTTCTCAGACTGCATGTTAATGACTTTCTTTCTAGTGAATTGATTTACACAACAGATTGGTTTTAAAGAATCTTCACCAATCTATTCAATTACTTACATTTAAAACATTTTAAGTTTCATTTTTTAAATAAAATATAATGCCTCGGAACTACTATAAGATGTCACTTTGAAGTGATACCAGTTTATTATTTATAGTAATAAATGAAAGCTATATTTAGTTATTTTTTCCTTTACCAGTGTCATTTCATGGACCCATTTTTTCTGTGTAGCACCATTTGTCTACAAAAGATTATGGCTCCAGTCCAGCAAAATCCCCAGTGCTGAACTCCTACTGAAATCAGAGAGTTCCATATGCAGAAAGCTTGCAGGATTAGGCCCTTTATTGAAAGGATTCATTAATTAACTGATGATTTCTTCATGCTTAGTCACTCAAGGCCTGATTTCCCCTCCCATCTACCCCCCAAAACTGGGATTTAAATATCACTGTAAAGTTCACTGCTGTAAATTCAGAGTAAAGCACTGAGTCAATTTACACCAATGTTAGAGTGTAATTTTGCCATAGGTACCCAACTGAGTGTCTAAATGGCCAGTTTAAAGTGTCACTAGACACGTGTCCTCTGGGAACTGCACCTTAATACAGTGAGAGAGCCTGTGTGTTTCAGTGACCAGAGAACTGTGCCAGTGGGAGTTCTAACCCCTAGTAGAGCCACTCAAGCTCAAAGCATAGGGACCAGATGAAAAGAGGTTGAGTGATAGGCCAAGGACCTATCCCTGTAAAAAAAAAAAAAAAAAAATTACTGTATAGAAACACAGAAAGGTAGCTATTTGAGCAAACAGCACGATAGAGATGGTAGAGTCTTGTTCGTGCCCTAAATGATGTTTTATGGTACAGGAAAGATTCAGATACTAACTTAAACAAACTAACTTAAACAAACACTTAAACTGTTTTTGCATATAGTTGTATGCCTGACATTCACAAAAGCAGGCCATCATGATTCTTCTCCCCTTCAGCTAGTCTTTTGTCTTGATTCTGCTTATTTCTGTCCTGTTCCCACTCTGCTTATCAGATAACACTGGTGTGCTAGCTGTGGCATCTGATTTCTGAATGTGAAGCTTATGCACACCCTTGAACTCGCATATACATTACATTAATGAGGTGGTATTTATGTTTGAAGGAGAGCCTTTATTCAGAGCCTATATTTTCAATCATTTGAAACTTTTTTTAAAATTACCTTTTGACTTAAAACTTCTCTTGTTTATTTATGCAGTGACATATTTGTGGATAGAGTTCCATTTGATTACTGTCTCTGAGATTTTTGAGATTTAAATAGACTTCTTGACATGTAATAATTTGTTTGAGGTTTAGTTTTTTTATTTGCTTTCTGGTAACTGACTTCATTTGAAGATTTCTAACTTAATGAGGACATGTTTGTCTTATTTAAAAACCCTTTGTTTAGAAAGAAGAAGCTATAATCACTGCAGAACTGTATTGTACATATGCAGTATGTTTTTTCTGTTAAATTTTAATGATTCATGAAAATATGACAGTATAAATGTATGTTTTTTAGAATGTAGATTTTTTTTAATGTAGGAGGTTTGCATACACTTTTTAAAAATTGCTAATTAGTTATGTTTAAGAAAAATTAAAAATGTATGCTTGCAATTATTAGATGAAATTTTGTTCTCAGGTACACTAGAAGAACATCATTAATTTCAGGGGAGCTCAGATTTACACTCATATGATTGAGAGCTCACTATATTTTAGTTCTTAAAAATAACATTTCTTTGAGAAGTAATATATGTTGATATTTGCCTTAAACAGCCGTTTTCTTTGGTCATGTGAAATAACCATTTCTCTTAACTTATTATAGGAAGATGTATCTGGTTGGCTAATACCAGGAGAAGGGTACACACCTGAACCAATGGAATATCATCACCTAAGTGAAATAGATGCTAAACTCCAAGTAGTACTCTCTAATGGAGATTTCTCTGCAAGTCACAGCTCCTGCTCAAAAGTCCCAAGCCAAATTTATCAGGTACAGTAATGCACAATGCCTATGAATTATAGATTTCTTTTTTGGAAGATATGTTGAGGTTTAATGAAAATAAACATGTAGAAAAGTGAAAAATACACTTAAATATATCAGGAAGTTTCAGATGCAAAATCTGAGTACTGTAACTTGAATTTTATTAATCATACAATGGACTTCAGTTGCTCTTTTATAATGTGGTGTTGCCATAGTTGCTGACAGCTCTGTCTTTTGGGGACTAAAATTGAGTTTCCTCTTTGTTTTTGAAGATTCAGACGGTTTTCCATGATCCGTTGCTGAAGTATGTGCAGTTAGAAACAGTAACAAATGTAGTGAGGATAATCCCCCTTTGGATGCTAGTAGTAAAAGGTGTTAAAGTTCTTTTACTTGGAAAAAAGCACTGTTCAGATTTTGTGCCTGGAGAGTCTAAATTCTCATTCTTGTTTTCCAGTAATGTAGTGTACTGTGAATTAATGGGCCTAAAGTTTGAGTTGACTAAAGCAAAATACTGGTGTGTGTTTTTGAAAATGCTGACTAGAAATGTATAGTACAGTGTTCATTCTTGTAAACAAAAGTAAATGCAGTGACATATCCCAATTTTTGCATCTCTTTACACAAATTTGTTCTCTTGTATTACATCTACCATGCTGTTGGAACAGATGTTTCTACAGAGCCATACATTTGCAAAGCCATATGTCCTCAGTCATCTATCAAAGAAACAAAAATCTCTTTGAGCTAAAGAGAAGTGAATTTGTCTTATCCCTTGAGGTTTACAGTTTTTTTAAATTGTATCATTAGTTTTATTTTTACATTATTCTGAATTATCTCCTTTTTGGCATCCTGTTTCTGACATTTTGTCAGAATAATAGAAATGTTCCTCCAGCTGTACGAGTGCAGGGGGAAGCTCTTCCTGATACTGATGTTAATGCCTTACTAGGAACAGATGTTTTAGTGTGTGAAGCAGCAACCCCCACAGTTTGTTAATTTAATCACATTCATAAATATGGTTAATATACATTGTTTTTAGGCTTATGGGTCCAATCCTGCAAACATTATCCAGTATAACACTCACAACCATGAGCAGTCCAGTTGAAGTCAATTGGACTGTTCATGATAAGAAGCACTATGTTTGGCCACGTTAGACCTATCATTGCTTTTGCAGAAAAATGCTCTGAAGTTTTTGAGTTGACTTGACCATAAAAAACACCACCACCACACAACATCCGAAATACTGTGTATATGTGCTTTTTAGAAAGTTTAAAAACATTTCATTACCTTTTAGGTACGTTATGAAAACTAAAGAACTATAGAGTGTCTTAATTCCATAAATAAATATTCTATACCACCCGATTACAAATTGATCATAAACTGGCAGTTTTGAAGTACATAAAGGGTTTTTTTTTTTTGACATTCTTATTTAGGAAATTATTTGCAAGGTTTTATATGGTATCTTTGTTTTTACGCAAATATTCTTTCTAACGAGAGAGCCATTTGGATGAAATGTACCTAACAACTGAGCCCTTTAAAAGGACTTCATTAATTCAGTCCAGCATCCTTTCATACTCTCTATTTAAGTGTGGTGATAGGTTTTATCTAAACTTTGTGTTAACCAGTTGGTACCCAGATAATTGTTCTCAAACTGTAAGTACTGTACATATATAATCCTGTACATATATAATCCTCTCACCGCCTCACTCCTAATGAAGCCTTGATCTTCTGCAGCCTAACATCAACAGAACCCTTTCCTCCAATCCTTTTCAAATGCCTTTTTGACAGTCACTTTTTATTAAATAGACAAGAGCAACAAGTAATCCTTATTACCTCAGAACCCTAGGGAATCTTTTCACATCTATAGAAGAGAGATAGAAAAGCCAACTTCGGAGAGAGTTCTATTTTTTGTGTGGACTTCAGGATAAAGCTGACCTGGGAAAACTGCAGTAGTCTATGAAGAGCAAAAGACTGAGAAAGTTTTTGTCCTACGTCTCCTTCTCTCCCAAAAGTCTTTTAAAAAGGGCAAGGTCAGGTAACCTTTTTTCTTCCAAAACGATTCTAAAATCCACCCTTTTTGATTTGTCCAAAGCCTTATCATCTCTTGCCTCAACTGTGGCCATCTCTTCATCTTGGATGTTTCAATACTAGCCTCTGCTCCTCCTGTTCATTCAAATTGCTGCTGCCAAAAGTCTTTCTTGTCTGTTGCTTCAAGGTGTTGTCTCCTCTGAGCCACTCCACTGCAATTCAAACTTCTTGTACTTGCCTTCAAGGCCTTATCACATAACCCCTCTTTACATCACTGAGTTGGTTTCCTTTTGCTTTTCCTCTGCTCCATAAGCGATTTCAGCCTTGATATCCCCTTTATTTAGTTTTGTGACAGGGCCTCCCTTCTGTCCCTTATTTTTGGAATGCTTTCTCCAGTTTGTCAACCAATATCCCTGACGTCAGTGAAATCCCTCATTAAAAACTCATTTTGCCATGTTTCCTACAGAAGTGAGGTGGAAGAAAGGTAATCAAACTAAACAATAAAGGAAACAGAACTTGTCACCCATTTCCATCCTTGCTTCTCCTTTCCCTTCTTTCTATTATCTGTGTAACCCTTATGTTTGTCATATTGTATTTAGGTTGTACACTCTAAGGTAGGGTGACCAGATGTCTCGATTTTATAGGGACAGTCCCAGTTTTTGGGTCTTTTTCTTGTATAGGCTCCTATTACCCCTCACCCCTGTCCCGATATTTCACACTTGCTGTCTGGTCACCCTACTCTAGGGACACTGTCTTTTCGGTGCTTTGTAAGGCACCTAGCATGTTTCTGGGTGCTTGAAAAATAATAATAGTTATTGGGGTTTGAAAGAAGAGAACATTTGCTTCAAGTGTTTCCTGTTGAATGCCCTGGGGATTTTCCCTTTCCTGTAATCACTGTGTTGAACTTTTAGAATGAATAACTTGATTTATAAATTTTAACTGTGACAGATCTGCTCCACAGCAGATATAATGTGCCCCAGGATAAGAGCATCTCTTTCACCGATTGTACTGCTGAAGATTTATAGGAGGATGAGCGTATATAATATGAGATTAGGTAACCAATAATATATGCAAGGGCATGGAGTTATGGTGTTTTGCATGCTTCATCATTTAGCCAAATGCTAAGCAAATAAAAAGTGCCTAAATACAGTTACCAAAAAAGGGAAAATATTAAAGAATAAACCAGGAAAAAAACACACCTTCTTTTAGCACTTGCCTTCCACACACCATCATTTGGTAGATAAGCTACAGTTAGTAGTAATCACTCAAAGTGAGCTTTGAAGTTATATTAATTTTAGAAACACAAAAACTATGGTAAAATAACATTAAGGTTCTAAAGTCAAGCACTCAAAAGTTAGGAAATGCTAGAATTGAAGTTGCCTACGTAACCTTAATTTAGCCTGCTTGGGCATTTCTGCATTATGTCTTTAATTACATGATGGCATGCTATGTTTTCCACAAAATACCTGCCTCCATAACTGCACAGAATGGACCTGCTCTGGGGATGACTCAAGTTTATGTATTGAAAGTGTCTGATTGTTTGTAGAACCTCTGCCTCATATGTTGCAGCAGTTAAGTGATTCGTGAAGGAGTCATGGGATTGTGGGAAGAGAATTGATAGTCTCACGATTAAAGCAGTTGAATGCTGCCCTGGAGATTTAGATTTTATCCCTATCTTTGCCTCAGAGTTCTCATGTGATGGTAGGCAAGTCACGTAAACCAAACTATTTTTTTCCACAGGTGGTCACTAATTGTGCGTTTCTCATCTTCTGGGTGCCCAAATTGAGACCCTAGGATCTGACTTATAAAAATGCTGAATACTCCCAATAGCAGCTGAAGTCAGTGGAAACTTTGCTTTGAATGTATAAAATGATGTATAATGCTAAGTGCTCTGAAAAATCAGGACCTCAGTATCTCAAATTGGGCTCCTAAAATTAGTGGGATCTGGTCACCTTAATCTCTGTGTGCCTCAGTTCCTCACTTATAAAATGGGAATAATACCCCCATCCCTTGCCTTGCAAGGATGCTTTGAAAATTAATGTTTGTGAAGCACTCTGATACTATAGGTATGATCACCACAGAAAACCCAGGAGAAAATTAACAATTCTGTGTTACAGGATTTGAATAGTGTGCAGTAAATAAAGCATTGCACTACACATTAGAAAAAATGAAGTTGAAGCAAAATACTGAATAGCTGTTTATTAAGTGAGCACCTTCCATCCTGGGCAGTACTGGACTCGACACAGGCCTAGACATACCTCCCAAGATTCTGGGCCGTACGTGATATCATTCGAAGTCTCAGGCAGTTCCCTACCACCACAGCAAGGAATTCCCTGAAACTGCCTGAAACTCCTGGGACATATAACCGCTCGTACATGCCACACAACAGGACACAACAGGAAGTGTCAGCAGTTTTGCTTCTTCCTGAATCACCGCCCAGGGTCCATCGTGGGTGCATTCCTCCTCCTGTGGGGGGACCACCTCCTATATGTGTTCCCTACCATTCCTCTCATTCACAAAGTGCTCCTCAGAGTATGAAGGGTTGAAGCTTTGGTGATATTAATAGCTCCAGCCTGGCCCTGCCAATACTGGTATACAACCCTCCTCGAAATGTCTGTGGAAGCCCCGATCACCTTACCACTCTTCCCGGACTTGTTAACTCAGAATCACAGCCATCTGCAGCACCCAAACCTCGATTTGTTGCACCTCATGGCGTGGAAGCTCCATGGCTGAACCTGATGGAGCTCTCCTGTGTGGACCCTGTCAGACAAGTCCTCCCTGGCAGTAGGAAACCTGCCACCAGGGTTACCTACCTGGCCAAATGGAAGAGATTTTCAGTCTGGTAGGCTGTTCTCCTCTGTGGGCCAGATAGTAAAGGGGGGATGTGTAGCATATCAAAACAATGAGTTACACATGCAGGAACCACCCCATGTTATAGACCTCCCAGGCTAAGCACACAGATTTGACAAATTCATTTTGAGAGGCTGTGTGGCTAAGTGGATGAGACTTGGAGTTGCCATATTAGAGACCTAGGGCGAAAACTTGGGGCCCCCTGAAGTTTCTATCAGAACTCCCTTTTACTTCAGTGGGCCCAAGATTTCATCCTGAGCTTCTATTCCCAGCTCAGCCAGAAACCACCTTGTTTAACGTTCCGGTTATTTTTTCTGGAAAATGGGGGATGGGGCTGATACTTGTCTCCTTCCTAAGGTAGGAGGATAAAGGTCTGTTTCAGTAATGAGGATTGTGAAGGGCACACAATTATTTTACTAAAAATACTACAGAATTATTACCACAAGTGAGTAGAAGTATTAAGTCTACATCGCCTGTCTCCCACCCATTGGGCTTTCCCTTGGGCAACAAGTATCTTGCTAAGGGGCAGGGAAAGATCCATTTTGTCTACGTCCCGACTGGAAGCTCATTTCTGTGTGATCACTTCAGAATGATGCTTGGAGTGTAGTGGGGCCTGGAACTGTGCACCGTGCAACTGGAATGTTCAGAGAAGTGTTGTGTTTGTTGTTTTTAAAGCACCAAGTCAAACATTTTTCAGAGGGTTCTCTTTTCTAAGTTACATTTTCAGGTGGACAACCCGCTCTCCCTCCTCATCCCACTCCCAAAAGTATAACAATTTCCTGTAACTGGAGACTGTCCCAAATGCTACTCTGTCAGTTTTAAAAAAGAGGATTTTGTTGGTAGAACTAAGATATGATTTCAATATATAGGATGTCAAAATAAAACTTGAACCCTATCAGATGCTATCATTTAATATAAAAATACTAAATTTGACTAGGGTTATAAATATTTGACAACAGAAACATGTTATACTAAAATATTTCAGGGTATAGGACTGTTTAGAACTATATCTATATTAATCTAGTTCTCTCCATTGCACTTCATTCTCTTTTGCCTGCATTGATATATTTTTAATCACTGTGGGTACAAAGAAGAAACATCTGTGCTTTTGAGGTTTCTGTGAGCTTCTAAAACAAAATAACTAAAGCAACAACAGTGCAACTGATCCTTCTTCAGAGCAAACTGGAGTATCCTCTGATACCTTTTTCAATTTTTTCATGGCATTTCCTGTTTTTCTAACAAAATAAATCCCTTACTTTATTTCTAGAAACCTAAACTAGCATAAGTACTTCCTAAGATCATTTTTGGGAACAGTTCGTCTTGCACCAAGCATTCTGGCCAAATGATGTTGTGGCTAATGTGTGTGATAATTTGGAACATTTTCAAGCATCTGCTATTTGTTTTAACTTCTCCCCAAACTGTACTGTATAGTTGAACTGCAAGCTCTCTCTATATAGTTGTCTTTTTCCTGTGCAGCCTGCATCTCACTATATGTAACTGTTAATATACTTCTATGACACTTTGAAAAAGCATGCACTATCTTTTTAGCTCCCCTCCTCATCCTCAATTAAAAATTGGATGCTGTAATTGTGTAACAAGGTAGTCTGCCCCTTTAAGGACTGGACATCTGGGGACAACCAGCCACATTCAATTATCGGACCAGCTGGGAAGGGGTCAGGTGATTCCTATAAAGGGCTGAGAGAGCTGCAGGAGGGAGATTGGCTTCTGTGGCATGTCCTAGAGTAATGGAGAGACATTCGGGCATCTGGGCCCCTGCAACCCAGAGAGCTGTTTTTGGCAGATCTATTCAACCTACTATAGCACAGTGAAACCCAGACTGTGGCTCGTGAACTGCAAGTGGCTCTTTAATGTGTCCTGCAACATTTTGCAGCACAGGGTGTCAAAACACTGTGTTGTTTAATTATTACCCAATGCAAGTTATTAACCATCAGGATCCTTTTACTATGTTATTAACCAATTAAGTTATCAACTGGCACTAGGGTATTATCTTATTTGCTATGAGAATAGTGTGTGTGTGTACACTAAATATTTCCCCTGTCATACTGTTTAAATATGAATATATAGTACTGTAGTAAATGAAACAATGAATTCACACGATTGTGACTCTCTTTTGGGTAATGTTGATTGCTAATTTTGCTCCTGAACCACTGAGGTTTGAGTATCATTGCTCTAGCATATATTCTCCCTGGGACTATTATTTGGCCAGATCCACAATTTAGGCTTAGCGTTGTAGTGCCTAATATTAGGTAATGGCTTCCCAGTGGGCACTTCAGCCCAGAGCCCACTGAGGCTGCTTATACAATGTATGTGGTGAATTAGGGGTCTACAAATGGGATTCACAAAAGCTATCACACTGAGCAAGGAGCTGCCTAAGCTAGCCAGTATGAAATGCTGAGAAGAGATGTATAGCCTAAATCCTGGCCCTCAATGGGAGTTAAGTGCCCAAGGCTATTCAACAGGAGGCACTTATCTCTGCAAACTGTCTCCTAGAGTTAGGGATCTAAGCCAAGTCAGTCCTTTTGCACAGAAAATGAGGAGGTGTACTCCCCCTTATTCCATATAAACCAGTAGTTAGGGCACTCACTCGGGCTATGAGAGGCCCAGTATCAAATCCCCAGTGGGTCTGCTTTGGAGCAGGGATTAGAACTAGGACTGTCAAGCAATTAAAAAATTAATTGTAAGATTAAAAAAATTACATTGCGATTAATTTCAGTTTTAATCGTACTGTTAATAATAGAATACCATTTATTTAAATATTTTTGATGTTTTCTACGTTTTCAAATATATTGATTACAATTGCAACACAGAATACCAAGTGTACAGTGCTCACTTTATATTATTTTTTATTACAAATATTTGCACTGTAAAACAGATAAGAGTATTTCAGTTCATCTCATACAAGTACTATAGTGCAATATCTTTATCGTGAAAGTGCAATTTACAAATGTAGATTTTTTTTTTACATACCTTCACTCAAAAATAAAACAATTTAAAACTTTAGAGCAGTGTTTCTCAAACTTTCTGTGCTGGCGACCCCATTTGGACTTTAAAAAAAAAATTGTGATCTCTTCCCACCCATCCCCATCCACGCGCACACGAAAAAATTCTGATCCCTTTACCTCCAGCCTTGTGGGGTTTGGGTCTGTAGCCCCCTTGGGGTGCAGAGCTCCAACCTTAAGCCCTCCTCAGGATTCCAGGCTTCAGCCCTGCTTGTGGCACAGGACTCTGGGCTTCATGGTTAAGACAGCTTACAGAAATGTAGGAAATTTGCTGTGTGAGGGAGCATTAGGTTTTTTTTTGTTTTTTTTTGTTTGTTTTTTTTTGCAGTGAAGAGCAACAAATTTATAAACAGTGTCTGTAAGCCCGAGATAGAATTCCTGCCATGTAGCTTAATTCAGTGCAGCACAAAGTCTAAATTCTTCTGACATGGGTGCAACTCCTATTGGAGATTAATTTGACTCATGAGGTGAAATCCTGGCTTCACTGAAGTCAATGGCAAAACTCCCATTTGCTTCTTTGGGGCAAGAATATCACCCATAGTCTCTGAAGAAAGAATAGTGTAGTCATGATGATGAATAATAAAAAGAACATGGTTGTCATTTCTAAATCATCTGTTTTTGTTTCCGTTTAGAATACTATCACTAATTTAAGAAATTTAGCCTCCAGTGTGTGTAATAAATCTGTCCATTTTTTCTGCCAAGAATTGTACTTTCAAAGTAGATTCCCAAAATCAAATTGTATCATGTACAAACATTTAATTACCATAAGCTCCTGGAGAGAACTGCTTCTTGTCACTGTTAGCTATATTTTCAGGTTCTAGGAATTATGCTGTGACTTTGTTTCTGAAATCTTTAACAACTGGCTTTAAGCCTACAGTACTGCAGTTTGGGTATTACAGAAGTGTACTTTATTAATCTCTTTGCAATCAGTCCAGTTGGATATTGGTTAATATTCTTTTTTAACTTAGAAATGGTTCTCATGAAAACCTTATTTCTATCAGAAGCATTTCTCCTTATGCCATCTTAATTAAATAATTTTACAAATGCCTGTCTCTTAATTTGTTTTGTGTTCCTTAAAAATATCGATTCAGCTTAATACAATTTTGAAAAAATGGGATGGGAAACGTAAGATTTATAGGGTAGAATAAATTGTCTGACCTCATTAACTAAAGACACACTATTGTCTGTTTGCTAGGTTGGGACAACTGGATGCAGAGTTGGTATGGTGATTACAAATGCCAACTTGAAGAACTGGAAAACTCATCTGGGAATAAAGTAAACCCAGAATCAGTGAACAAGGAGTGTCTCAGAACATCTGCATGCTTGATTGTGATTAAGGCTATGATTTAGTCATGGGTATTTTTAGTAAAAGTCGTGGACAGGTCATGGGCAATAAACAAAAATTCATGGCCTGTGACCTGTCCATGACTTATACTAAAAATTCCTGTGATTAAATCTTGTGGGAGAGGCTCTGGAGAGCCATGGAGGGAGGGTTCACTTCTAAGAGGCAGTGTTGGGGCGACCGCTGGGGGGTGTGTGCCCAGGGCCAGTGACACCTGCTGCCAGGGGCTGCGACCCATGGCTGCTCTGGCCAGCTGCCTGGGGATCACTGACCAGGGCCGTCGACTGCAGCTGCTCCAGCTGGCCAGGGACAGCTGCCCTGGACCGCAACTGCTCCAGCCAGTCAGCCCGGGACTGCTGCCTAGGGCTGTGGACCACAGCTGCTCCGGCCAACCTGGGACTGCTGCCGGAGGCCACCGGAGCAACGGTTGATGTGGCTGTCCTGAGGGCCACATGAGTTGATGGCCCTGGAGCCAGCTGCTTGGGTGGCTGTGGGGCCAGCCATCCTAGCCCCTGCAGAAGTCACGGAGGTTGCGGAAAGTCACGGAATCCGTGACTTCCACGACCTCCATGACAGATACGGAGTCCTAATTATGATATGAAGGCAGTCACAGCAAATCTCTTGGATCTCCGTTTATCTTTGATAGGGGCTTATTTCATTAGAAAAACTGGACATCTTAGTTACAGCAGTCAGCTACAATAACCAGATGAATTATATAAGTAACTTGTCAAAAGAGCAAAAGGTTGCTTAGGGAGCTCATGTTTTCATTAAAGAATCCTCTGGCAGTGTGTGCTCCTAGCATCCACACCAGCATGGTGGATTAGATGAGCAGGTACGTATACTCTCAGTAATGGATGCTGTTTAGAAGCAGTTTAACAGCATTGGTAGATCAATGGGACTTGTAATCAAAGGACCTGTTTGTGCCACAAGAGAATTTCAGGGCAAAATGTATTTTATCAGGTGTCTTTGTCAGAGTAAAGAGTGCAGTATTTGGGAAATGGTGGTCATCTTGGGTTGTCATCTTTTCCATCTTCATTGTTACTCAGCTCATTACCTTTTGGTAACATTATTCTTTTCTCCTCTTCCTCACTTTCCCCCTAACTCCCCACCTTATAGCCATACCCTTGCCAGATACTTTCTTTTTTGTGTATAACAGGGGTCGGCAACCTTTCAGAAGTAGTGTGCCGAGTCTTCATTTATTCACTCTCTCATAAGGTTTTGCGTGCCAGTAATATATTCTAATGTTTTTAGAAGGTCTCTTTCTATAAATCTATAATATATAACTAAACTATTGTTGTATGTAAAATCAATAAGGTCTATAAAATATTTAAGAAGTTTCATTTAAAATTAAATTAAAACACAGAGCCCCCTGGACTGGTGGTCAGGACACAGGCAGTGTGAGTGCCGCTGAAAATCAACTCACATGCCGCCTTTGGCACATGTGCCATAGGTTACCTACCCCTGGTGTATAACAATTCTAAATTCTGTCCTTTCTTCATCTCTAAAGTTAAAATCCCTTTTGAGGCTTTATTAATCCATAATTCAGATTACTGTACATTCTCCTTTTTTGCCTTCCACATTGTACCCCTGCAGTCTAACTAAACTTGCTCTTACTGAGATCATCTTGCTTGCCCACTGCTTTGACTACATCTCCTCCTCTTCAACTCCTCCCTTAGCTTTGTCTTCCTTCTGACATAAATTATAAGGTGATTGCTTTGACCTTCACAGTTCTGCCCAGCTCTGCTCCTGCCAATATCTTCTCATCCCTCACTGCTCTACTGAGTTCTTTCTGACAATCTCATCTGCATGTTCCTTCCCTTCCATTGTGCTTCCTTCTATGCCTCAAATGCCCTTGTCATCCTGATCTGGCAAATTTCAATCCTTCCATTTTTAAATCCATCTAAGCATAGTTCTTGTACTGAGCTTTACTGTTAGTCCTCACTAGTTTTGAAGTCCTTTAATATTACATATATACAAAAGTCAAAATCTGCTGTGTTGTTGAGTAACCACATTGTTGCCTGGTTGTCTTTGTGCTTTTTTGTGGTACATGGTTTGTCTTGAGGTTAAGTCTTGCTCTCATTGAAGACAATTGCCATTTTGCCATTGATTTAAGTGGGGAAAGGGTCAGGCTCTTAACTTAGTTTAATTCTGTGTTCTGTGTGTGCTGCTGGTGCACAACAATAATTCTAAAGAGAAATAGTCACAGTGTTTATATTCCTTTTTCACTAAGCTGCAATAACAAATCATGTAATCCATTCAATCTGTCTTGCTAATGAACTACCTAGATAATAAGTTCTACCTCTAACTGATAACTTCTCAAATTTACACACATTTAATTCCCTTACAATTGTTTAAAAATATTCAAATTGTCATGGCTTCGATATAGTAAACATTTCAATAATCATCTGAATGATGTTTGAATACATATTTGACTATTTCTGTGCTGACCAGTGGAAAAAATAGTCTGTTTTGTGTATTCATACAAGTTGACTGTAAGGTATGTGTCAGAATTGTTAATGTAACCCTAACTCATGGTTTCCCTGTTATATTTTTCTTAAGTGGGTCTGTGTATGTGCCCTGAGCATGCATACCCTGCACAAAAGACAGGAGAAGGAGGAGGAGGTTGTACTCCCCTGCCTTTATGTCAAATACCCAGTGATTAGAACACTCACCCAAAATGTAGGAGACCCAGGTTCAAATCATCCCTCTTCTGGTTCAGAGCAGGGACTTGAACGTGAATCTCCTACCTCCCTGGGGAGTGCCTTAATCATTGGGATATATAGTATTAGACTCTTAATCTCTCCTGTTGAAACTGTTCCCAACAAGACATGCTGCTTTGGACTAATTTGACCTTTTATTACTATTTTATAATTATTATAATTATTTATTTGTATTATGGTAGTGCCTAGGGGGCCCTGTTTGAGAATTCAGACAATATGTGCTTGTTTTTCAGAAATGAAGTAAAAAGACATATGACAAGAAACAAGTGGCTGGAACAGATAGATTTGAGGCGTGAGGAGAAGGGGTTCATGAGCAAACATTGAAACAAGCAGCTTTGAAATGTTAAACAGTAGGCATAGACTCATAGTTCACTGTCTGCCTAGTGATTGTCAGCTGGCAGGGATTGGTAGGCATTACAGCAGAGTTTTTAAAGACATGTTTGGAGTAGGATAAAGTAGTAGCTTTAGGTAACCCAAATATGCCCTTCTTCCTCATAGGACCATATAGCATATACCAGAAAAGCAACAAGACTCAAACATGTTGAGTGACTATAATGGGGTGAAATGATGGGGGTGGGGATAGAAATATGTCACAGTTGCCTTCCACATCTATTATTTCTCCTCCAAGCACTATGCAGTGGGACTTCCCATGAGCATGAAGTGAAGCATATATGTAAGTGTTTGCAGGACCAGGAACAATACCAGTAAAAAGTCTTGTTCAGGACAATGTGCAGGGGGAAGAAATGGAACTTGGAGCCAATAACTTTTGAGTTGAGTGGCTTCTCTCCTCATTACCCTTTTAAAGCTATGTCATATTGAGATAAAAACATTTTGCAGATTTACATGCAATTTAAGCTCTATTCATTGAAGTCTAAATTCATATTAAAATATCCACTGCTATCCATAAACTCAAAACCAAAACCTCAAATAAAATTAATAGTGAAGCAAAATGAGTGGGAAATACAATATAATGTTTAGTGACCTTGCAGTACGACTAACTGTGTTCTCCGTCTCTCTATATCTTGTAACAGTTATTTTCCCAAACAAATTATAATCACAGCTATAATCCACACTGAATGGTATCCATAGAACTGGCACCATCTCTGTAAGTATGCAGATTATGAAGGTGGATTTTGAAATTTGATTTCATTGCAGAAATAGGTGTAATTTGTTAAAAAAATGTAAAGTTGTCACAATCTTTTCTATTTTGCCAAATAAATGGGTTTTCTTACATTGCAGTCATGGGAGAAAAAAGCCGTACATCAACTCCGAATAAATGCTGTGCCTGAAGAGGAGTAACTTTTAATCTTTATTATTGGTTTCTTGAGCCACTTCTCCATTCATATTGAAAATATGAAGATGATATACTGGTATATTGAATTAATGTATAGAAATAGAGATATGTGGTGCAGTTCTTGGTATTCTACCCTGCAAAGATGTTAATCGTGCATGCCTGTTGACTTCAGTCCACTTATGTAGAGAGCTAAATATGCATTTAGGTACCTAGCCATAGGTGGTCATTATTGAGAATCTTGGCTGAAGATAGCTCACCCTATTGAGGGTTAAGCTGGTTCAGTTTGAGGAGATTGCAGGCTTCAATAGATGACTCTTCTTATACCTTCTTCCGCTGTGCTTGAGATTTCTTGGAATTGTGATACTGGGAGCCATTGTGTGATAGCTCTTGTACTGTCAAATACTCACTCTGAGAAATAAACTCCATATGTCATGTTTCACTGGTGTTATGGTTTAAAGCCCCTTAAAGTCACTTATTTGTCATATGCATTTTGGCCAGAAAATATATTGTTTTTAAACAGTCACACTTTTTACAAACTGTAGCCTATATGCTGAGAAGTTTTCATCTGAATCATTAAATCTAGAAAACTGTCCCTCTTTCCAGTTAAGTATAGTACAGGAACTCCTCACTTAAAGTCCTCCCGGTTAACGTTGTTTTGATATTAAGTTGCTGATCAGTTAGAGAACATGCTTGTTTAATGTTGTGAAACGCTCCCTTCTAACGTTGTTTGGCAGCCACCTCTTTTGTCCACTGCTTGCAGGAAGAGCTTCACGTTGCATCTAGTTGGTGGGTGGTTGGAACCAGGGTGGACCAGCAGCACCCCTATCAGCTCCCCACTCCCCTAAGTTCCTTGTGGAGCAGCTGTCCCTCCCTCCACTGCCATGTGCTGCTCATGCCTTTTGCCTTGTAGCTGCTCCCAGAGACTCCTGTTTGCTGTACAAGGGAAGGGGGAAGAGCGGGGCTAATGTCAGGGTGTCGCCCCCTGCTCCTGCATCCTGCTTACCCCAGCTTCCATAGAGCGGAGGGGGGGGGGACACACAATGGTGCGAGGGAGCTTCTAGGCAGTAGCTGCGATCTCAGCAAGCTGATTTAATTAACAAGGCAGTGTACTTAAGCCTGGGGTCAGCTACTTAAAGGGGAAATGCATATTTTTTCTCTCACACACAGGGTATGTGTGTCTGTCTGCCCTCCCTCCTTTCCTGCTGCCTTGTAGAGTGTTATGAGAGTTAACCCTTGAGGGTTAATTGCTAGTTCATTCAGCAGTAAGGCATTCCCTGGGAAATATCCCACCCTCTGACTCCTCCACCTCAGCCAAGCTTCACAATCATAATCACTGTGTACCAGTATTAAATTGTTTGTTTAACATTTATACTGTGTGTGTGTATGTGTATGCGTGTTATATAACATTATATATATTGTTATGTATATTGTGTGTTATATAACATTATATATATCTGGAACGTAACCCCCTCATTTACATTAATTCTTATGGGGAAATTGGATTCGCTTAACATTGTTTCGCTTAAAGTCACATTTTTCAGGAACATAACTACAACGTTAAGTAAGGAGTTCCTGTACTTAGTTTCCTTTACTGAGGAATATATGTTAATCAGGAATTGATGAGTTGCTTTTGAAAATAAGAGTGATTAATTAGACTAGGATTTTATTTAAAGTGTTGGACATACTCTCTTGGGTTAAAGGTAATTAGAGTTTGGCAATTTTTTTTGCTCTTACTTTGACTACTCTATGACTTGGATTCTTATACTGAATCCTTGGTTACCAAAGGCAAACCCTGTTTTTGTCATTTGTAGATTTGCGATTTTGTCAATATTTAGCATTCCCTGTTGGCTAGATTCCATTCTGGTCTTACATTGAATGTTACCTTGATCCCGCGAACAGTCCAGTTGATTTCAATAATTAAGGTAATACTGTGCGTAAGAACATTAGAATCTGTTCCCAGACTACTGAATATTTGCTCTGTAGTAGTGGTTGCAGTCCAGCTGCACATGTGCCGCATGGCTTAGCTATGGGTTAGGGGATGGGTTTTGTCTTTCATGTCCCCACATAGATCCATTGTGCAAAGGCTGTTTACTCAGGCTTCGTATCGGAGAGAAACATTTTAACTGAGATTTTCAAAAGCACTCAGCATTGTCCTAACTGGTCCCACTGAAGTCAACTGGAGTTAAACCAGTGCTGTGTGCTGTTGAAAAGTCCTCCCTCCACTGTTGGAAATCTTCAATATGAATGTTTATTCTTCTCCTTTACAAGTTTGAACAGAGTAAATTAATACTCTTTGTGGAAAAAATCCTGTTTGATATTTAAATACTATTAACATACATTGACCAAAATGTGAAACTAATCAATTTTGCATAAATATTTGTGTTCTCTCACCTTTTTCTGTAAAGGTCTAATTCACTTTTTTTCTGCTTTAAAGCATATATTTTAAGATGTTTTAGCTGTGTCCACTCTTACTTTTGTCAGGAATCTCTGGCTTATGCAAACAGAAGTTTGGAAGCAGTTCCAGGTGAGAAGGCCCTGCGAGACACACATGAGCAACGTGAGCAACAAAACCGACTTAAAGAGATTAATCAACAGCTGAAAAATCTGGAGGGAAATCTTGTAAGTTTAAACTCGAAAACTGTTCTGGAGCTTAAAATTACGTATGCTTATAAAATTAACCCCAAAAGAAGAAATATATGATACAAGTTTCTCTAGTTTTGAGAGATTCCCAGTTCTAATGATACTCCCCATTTATATATAGGAAATATCTCTCAAACTCTCTTTTAGAATGGAAGAAGCCTTTCAAGAGTGACTGCTATATATACATAAAGAAGTAGATATTTGAAGTACTTTCTAATAACTTACAGGATTTAGTGTAGTTTCTTCACATGTTTGAAATAATTCATTGTGCTCCAACATTAACTCTGTGAGGTAGTTTTGTTTAATTTGTATGATTTTTTTTAAAACTGACAATTATTTACCTAGCCCAATACAGTACCTGAAGACCAATAGGAGGCAAGAAAGTTAAAATGTTAGTAAGTGTATAAAATGTGAATTGCAACGCAGTAACACTTTAGAAAAAAACTGGATAATTTCTCAGTCTTAACAATAATTATTTTGGAGTAAGAGAAGTGGGGGAAAGAGAAATGAAATTTACAAAGATCCTCTAAGCGCAAAATATATTGTATTTATACCTAAAACATAGAGCAAGGGTTGACAACAAGCCCAAACCTTGGTGATCATATGAATCTTCCAAATAACATATCAGACTTCTTTCCCTTTAACTCTAATTTGTGGACACATTTTTCTGTTATAGCTTGAAAGCAGTGTCATAGCAAAACTAATGCTAGGTGAACTGCAATGTTCAGATATTTTGTTTAGGGTAAGTTTCTCACAGTTGAAGAGCAGCTGCTTATTTTTATTACTAGATTATGAAGCCAGAAGGGACCACTGTGATCATCTTGTCTTACCTGTGTAACACAGACCATAGGACTTCCGTGAATTAATTTGTGTGTGAACAAGAGCATGTCTCTTAGAAAAAAATCCAATCTTGCTTTAAAAATTGCCAGCGATGGAGAATCTACCACAATCCTTGGTAAATTGTTCCAGTGATTAATGACTCTTTCTATTTTGTGTCTTATTTCTAGTGTGAATTTATCTAGCTTCAACTTTTAGCCATGGATCTTGTTATACCTTTGCTAGACTGTAAAACCTATTATCAAAGTTTTTTTCCCCATGTAGTTACTTATGGACTGTGATCAAGTCACTTTTGTCTCTTTAAAGTAAAGAGATTGAGTTTCTTGAGTCTGTCACTGTAAGGCCTTGTGGTGCGGCTTTGCTACGGTTCGTCTCTCAGCGGGGCTGTGGGGTATCCCACCGCCTCGCTCTAGTTTGCTGGCTGTCGGCTCTGCAGTCGGGGGGAATAACGCAGACTCGGTTAGGGGCTGAGGCCATTGGAGCGGGCGCTGAGTCAATAGTCAAATGGCGGCCCAGGCCCTGGATCAGGGCGAGGCAACAAGCAAACAGTCAGAGACTCAGGCCTTTAAGCAGGGGCCGAGTCAGTAGTTACATAACAGAAGGTCCTAGCCTCTCCAGGCCAGGGAAAAGGGGGAGTCTGCCACCCAAGGGATGGGTGGCAGGGGGGATGCAGGCCCTCCCACTCCACTGTGTCCCAGCCCGGGGCCCTAGCAGTGGCAAAGACTCGCTGCTGTCAGCGGGGATCCTGGCCGCAACACACTGACATAGGTTCAGGCAGTGCTGCAGCCAGAGTGGGGTCGGTTGCCCCCGGGCTACTTCCGCACTCCACCTCGTAGGGTACCTGGGTCGTGTTAGCATCCTCGGCTGTCTCGAACAGCATCGGTTCCTCGGGGTAGCTGGCACGGGGCAGGTTCGGCCAGTCCTCCTCGGGGTAGCTGGCACGGGGAAGGCTCAGCCAGTCCTCCTTGGGGTAGCGGGCAAGTGATAGGCTCGGCTGACCGGGTGCGAGCTCCGGCTGACTGCAGCCTGCTGCTGTCTCCCAAGAGGGAGCTCGGTCACAGACATCTGGCCTCTGCGGCGGCTGGTTCTTCACTGAGCTCTGCAGGTGAGCTTTTATACTTCCGGGTCTGCACCATGACCTCTGAGGGACGGGTGCAGGACCCAGTGGCTCCGCCCACGTTGGTGTTAGGTGAGGCTCGTCTCTCAGCGGGGCTGTGGGGTATCCCATCGCCTCGCTACAGGCCTCTTTTTCCAATCTTTCTTGTGGCTTTTCTCTTAACTCTGTGCAATTATCAACATCTTTCTTGAATTGTGGACATCAGAACTTGCTTGCTGGAGAAGCACTCTAGAGAGAGAGGTTAGACATGGTGTGGGATGCAGAGAAGCTTTCAGCCCATGAAGAGCTGTGAAAAAGGCATGTAAAGAGATAATACATGGAAGTTCTGGGGAGGATGAAATATAAGGAGAAGGTTAAGGACAATATGATTCTAATATGGGCTGGAGACTCATTGTTGTTAATGGTTCTTACTTAGGACCCTTCCAGAATTTCTGGAGGAGGTGCCTTTTTAGTTATGGCATCAAAAGGGGGTAGACTAGGGCTTGGTCTACACTACGTGTTTAAACCGATTTTAGCAGCGTTAAACCGATTTAACTCTGTACCCGTCCACACTACGAGGCCCTTTATATCGATATAAAGGGCTCTTTAAATCGGTTTCTGTACTCCTCCCCGATGAGAGGAGTAGCGCTAAAATCGGTATTACCATATCGGATTAGGGTTAATGTGGCCGCAAATCGACGGTATTGGCCTCCGGGTGGTATCCCGCAGTACACCACTGTGACCGCTCTGGACAGCAATCTGAACTCGGATGCAGTGGCCAGGTAAACAGGAAAAGCCCCGCAAAATTTTGATTTTCATTTCATGGAGCTCCGATCAGCATGGGTGGCAATGCAGTCCCAAATCCAAGAAGAGCTCCAGCATGGACCGTATGAGAGATACTGGATCTGATCGCTGTATGAGGAAACAAATCTGTTCTATCCAAGCTCCGTTACAGAAGACGAAATGCCAAAGCGTTTAAAAAAAAATCTCCAGGCTACACAGTGCTGCGTGACAAGCGTAACGGGAAGCCAGAGACTCAAATGGACGCTCATGGAGGGAGGGAGGGGATACTGAGGACTCCAGCTATCCCACAGTCCCCAGCAGTCTCCGAAAAGTATTTGCATTCTTGGCTGAGCTCCCAATGCCTGTAGGTTCAAACACATTGTCCGGCGTGGTTCAGGGAATAGATAGTCAATTTACTCCCCTGCCCCAACGTGAAAGAAAAGGGAAAGAAATTGTTTCTTGACTTCTTTCAATGTCATCCTATGTCTACTGAATGCTGCTGGTAGACGCGATGCTGCAGCAGTGAAGAGCAGTATCCGCTCCTCTCCCCTGCCCGGTGGCAGATGGTGCAGTAGGACTGGTAGCTGTCCTTGTTATCAACCCGTGAGTGCTCCTGGCTGGCTTCAGGTGAGGCTGGCCGAGGGCGCCTGGGTGAAAATAGGAATGATTCTCGGTTATTCCCAGTAGATGGTACAGAACGGCTGTTAACCGTCCTCATCATAGCAACTAGGGGCTGAGCTCCATCAGGTCCCTCCCTTTCCTGTGTAAAGAAAAGATTCTGTCCTGCCTGGACTGTCATAGCAGTGGCATGCTGGGCTCCTCTCCCCCACACCGCTTAATGTCCTGCCTGGACTGTCATAGCGGCGGGAGGCTGCCTCCCCCTCATTTTATCTCACTAACAAGTCACTATTTCTTATTCCTGCATTCTTTATAACTTCATGACACAAATGGGGGGACACTGCCACGGTAGCTCAGGAAGATTGGGGGAGGAGGGAAGCAACAGGTGGGGTTGTTGCAGGGGCACACCCCGTGAATGGCATGCAGCTCATCATTTCTGCGGGATCTGGCACGGAGCAGCTGTGCTCTCTGATACACTGGTTCTCTAGCACACTTGCCCCATATTCTAGGCAGGACTGACTCTATTTTTAGAAACCATAAAAGAGGGATTGACTCGGGGAATCATTCCCAGTTTTGCCTTTGCGCCCCCAGCCGACCTTAGCCAGGGTCACCCATGATAGCAGCAGACAGTACAGAACGACAGATAACCGTCATATCATTGCCAATTTACACTGGCAGCAGGTGGTACAGAATGACTGATAACCGTCTCTGCTATCATGCAAAAGCAAATGAATACTGCTGTGTAGCGCTGGAGTATCGCCTCTGTCAGCGGCATCCAGTACACATACGGTGACTGTAAAAAAAAAAAAAAGCTGAACGGGCTCCATGGTTGCCGTGCTATGGCATCTGCCAGGGCAATCCAGGGAAAAAAGGCGCGAAATGATTGTCTGCCGTTGCTTTCCCGGAGGAAGGAATGACTGACGACATTTAACCAGAACCACCCGCGACAATGATTTTTGCCCCATCAGCCACTGGGCTCTCAACCCAGAATTCTAAGGGGCGAGGGAGACTGCGGGAACTATGGGATAGCTACAGAATAGCTACCCACATGCAACGCTCCGGAAATCGATGCTAGCCTCGGACCATGGACGCACACCACCGAATTAATGTGCTTAGTGTGGCCGCGTGCACTCGACTTCATACAATCTGTTTTATAAAATCGATTTATGTAAAATCGGAATAATCATGTAGTGTAGACGTACCCTAGGACAGGCCATGTTGGGGCTATTGTTTTAGCCCAGAGCTGAAGGACTTGTTTCTTTGAAGTTTTGGATGTGCGTTTTTGTTCGGACTCTTGTTTTATGCTTAAAGGGGAGTGTTTTCCTAGGCTGTTGTTTGAGGGCTAAATTGTAATTCAGAATTGCACCAGAGTGGACAAGAAACTGAGCAGAGAGAAAACCGGCAAGGGCAACTTGTTGCAGGAAAACTGATTTCTGTAAAATAAATTGTAGATGGTTTTTGACTGACCTGAAGAGCGCCTTGTCTTTTTAGCTGAGAGGTGTTTCAACATAGTTGATTCAACAAGCATTTCTCAAGTTGAGTGAGAAAAAAATTGTTGCAAGAAGTATCATGTATAAGCTTGTCATTCCAGAAATGTCTGTCCCAAGGACAATGGTCTGAGTGTAATCTATAACCTATGCTTTAAAACTAAAATGAAGACACTGATTGTATCTGTCTCTTGTATGGCGCTTAACAATACAGAGGCTGGAATATGGAGAGAGAGAGAGAGAGAGGGCTCATTTCTACAGTTGACAGATGATGGTGAGTGATGACCACTGATGGAATGATAAAAAAGAAACCCCAATAAAAATAATTTTTGTTTACATCAATACAAAATTCTTTTATCTACTGTTGCGAGTAATCCCTTAAATAGCAGTAACTGGAAGAGATTGTAGAAAAGTAATATATTAGTTTCCAATTTTGTGCATTTAACAACCTTTTGAATATAGTCAGTTTCATGGTTTTCCCTGTGTGGCCAATTAGTTTTCTCATTTAGTTTTGTCAGTCTTTCATATAGCAAAAAGCAAGAGAAAAACGTTTAAAAATGAAGAAAATGGGTTTATAAAACTAAAAAATTCCAGCCAGTTTCAGCCTGGTACCTTAAAATACTTCTAATTTTATCTTTTTTTAATTGACCAGATTTCTGTTAGTGCCCACTTAAAGATTAAAGACCTAGACTGTTTCTGTGTATTTTCCAGGGCAAAAGGATGTGAAAACAGTAGAGAAATTCTAGAGGAAACAGCTTAGCAGATAAATATCATTAATTTTTTAAGCTATTTTTGCTATTGGTATATAACCAGTTGGATTCAAGTGGAACAGATTGAACTCCTGGAACTGGCTGAGCAGACTTTTCTATTTGATTAAGAATTTGGCTAAATGGTGTTGTCATTTGTTATGCCCCAAATTTACAAAGCAACAAAATGTTCTTACCATGGTATTCTCTACTAAGCATTCTCCACCTGTTGGAAGTGCTTGATGTGCCCCTCTGGCTGGCATGCTGTCGTCAAATCATCACAGGCTAAATAATGACACAACCTGTGCACTTGGAAAAGAGCAATTTTGAACCATATCTGACACACAAGTTTGTACAGAAAGGCCATTGTTGAAAATGATGGCAAGATTCTTAACCTGGATCACTACTTTCTAATGAGGAGGAGGGGAAGTTGTTGGTAGTGTTATTATTTCTGATAGTGTTCACAGTGCACTTGGTGCTTTCCTGTTTTAAGGAGCTCACAATCTAAAGATAGACAGACATGCAGAAGGCAGGAAAAAAGGGGTATACTGTAAGTTCAGTTAAAAATAAATAAATACATTTGTTAATTTAAGTAGGACAGGTAAACTATTCCAAATTATTTCTCTGGGCTGTTAGCAAATTTCCCAAGGGCAGTAAGGCAGAGGTGGCCTTCAGGTGAGCTGGATAATGGAAAGAGTAGGTCCTTCAAAAGTGTTCTAAGCTGTAGGGGTCAATGTAGAAGGAGCCACAGAAATGTTTGTGTGAAAAGCTGCCAAGTGGTTGGATGAGGCCGGCATCTCTGGAAGAGCAGAAGGCATGTCGTGTGATCAATGGTGGATTTAGAGTTAGTGGGGCCTTGTTCACAACTTTATTTTTGGACCCCTTCCCCTCACAACCCAGCCAAGAAAAAGAACGTGCTCTCTTGTCCCACCCCCGCCATTTTTCATTCTTTTTTTCTTCATTCTACTCCTGTATTATAAGTTAAGGGGATTAAATGAAAATAAAGTGAGGTACCTTGATTGGGGCAGGGGGTTGGAGTACAGGACGAGGTAAGGGGGGTGGCCTGAGCCCTGCTGCACTGCTAGCCAGGATTCGGGGGCAGGTTGTCAGATATTTGTGCTGCATTTGGCTGGGGGGCTTTGTTGTTGGGGGCCCTGTGCCACCACAGAGTTTGTTTCATGGTAAATCTGCTCCTGCATGTGATGTAGAACAAGACTAAAGTGAAGAGGGCCAGAATTAATCAGGGCTTTCAAGGCAGTAACAAGAAGCCAGACCTCGATACAAAGGGTGTTTAAATTTGCAGAAGTTTTGACTTCTAATATGTGCTAAATCCTCCTGTAAGTTAAACTGGAACAACCTCACTGACTGATGTAACTGAGAGGAAATTTTGGCCCTGTTTTGAAAATAAGTCCGACAACTGGATTGCTTTTTACTCAATTTTTGTTGCTTTGGCTCACATTATCTTTGTTCCAAAGAGGAAAGTTTGTCAGATGATTAGGGTGCTAGTCTGGGACTCATAAACCTGGATTCAGTTTCCTCATCTGCCATAGATTTCCTGTTGTGACCTTGGGCAAGTGACTTAGGATGGATGTTTCAAATGTGCCTGATTGATTTAGGAGCATGAGCCCCACTGACTTTCAAAGGGACTATGCTCCTAAATTACTTAGGATTTTCAAAATGTCTATCTTTAGTTTCTCCAGGCCTCAGTTCCCCATTTGTAAAATGAGGATAATAGCACTAACCAATTTCACAAAGATGTTTTGAAGATAAATACCGTAAAGATTGTGAAATGCTCAGTTATTGTAGTAATGGGGGGCCACATAAATACGTTAGGCTTGGTCTGCACTTAAAAGTTTCATCGGCATAGCTACATTGGCCAGGAATCTGAAAAAACACACCCCTGGCTGACATAGCTATGCTGATAACCCCCCCCTGTGTTTTTTCACAAAACAGCTGTGCTGATGAAACAGGGCTTGTATCAATGTATACAACATCCTTTGGGGCTGTGGTGTTCCTGTACCAATAGAAAAACTCCTCCTTCTGTTGGTGTAGGCTGCATCTATAATAAGGGGCATAGTGTAGACATTGCCTTAGATAGATCATCTTCGGTAGTTTAAGTATCATAAGGTGTTAGGTGGCCTCCCTCTGTGTAGGTAGCTACCCCTAGGTTTGCAGAAGTGCAGAGTGGGTAAGGGGCCAAGAGTCAGAACTTTTAAAGATTTAGCATTCAGCACATTAATATATTTCCCAGAGCTAGTGTGATTCTTAATTAACATGAAAAGAGAACTGGTACAAGAAAAGTGTAGGATGTACTTTTTAGCCAAACAAAATTAGAGAAAGTTAATGATTTATTTTGGTATATTTGACAATTATATACTCCCTTTTGTTCATTTTAAACAGATACAAAAAGTTTTGGTTTTTTTTAAGAATTATGCTAGGTAAAAGGAAAATAAATTATACATTTTTGTATTCAAACAAAGGGCTGAATAAAATTTTTTCCCAAAAGTTAATATGTATTTTGTGACTTTTTAGGTTAAATTTTGGGATCAAATGATCTTTTCCCCCATAACTGTTTTAACTTGGGAGAAGGGAGACCATTCCTTCTAGGAAGATCTGTCACACTCCTAGAGATATTGTATGTTTGTTATATAGTTGTTACTATAGGAATGAAATCATTCTCTATCTGAGGAATAAGGTGAGCTATACAAATATTTAGTAATTTAATTTTGTAGTGCCAGTTTAAAGAATTTTATAGTAAATTACATGTTAAATGTGTAAGATAACTTTTATTTTCTAGTTTTGTTTTTCTTCCATTTTGTAAAAAAGACAAAAATACTTATTTTGTTTAGTTCAAGCTGAACAAAGTCTAATATTTGGGAAATTACTGTGTGAAGCTCTTGGAGGAAAGGGAGCTCTGTTCTCAGTGGAGGCAGAGAACAATGGGCATATCACGGTCACTGGTTGAGGGTATAGAGATGGCTGTGGTCTTCTTCTGTAGTAATGCCACAAATGGGCCATGAGAGTGACAGTATGGACACAAGAGGATCAAACAGCTTAAGGGTATGTCTATACTGCAATTAGACATATGGGGATGGCCAGTCCCTGCTGACTTGGGCTCATGGGACTCAGGCTAAGGTGCTGTTTAATTGTGGTGTAGATGTTCAGGCTTGGGCTACAGCCTGAACTCTGTGATCCTCCCAATTTGCAGGGTCCTAGAGCCTGGTCTACAGCCCAATCCTGAATGTCTGAGTCATCTGGCACATTCCGGCCTGAGGTTTTTAGTTGTACTTTAGACATACCCTAGGACGAGGATACAAAGGTCCTTCACAAAGAGAGGAGATGATAAAGAAAAATAACTGAATTTGAAGTTTTCTCAGAAGCAAAAGTAAAGGGAGCTTATTTACGTAATAGGGAACGTTCCTTATTAAACAGCAGGAAACAAAGAAAGGGAGAAGGAAAAGAAAAACATTACATTTCCAACAGGCTGAATTAACAGCTGTTGCTTGCTTGCCAACTTTGGCTGACTTTTTAGCAAGCTTGCTTTCAACATTAATCCAGTTTGAGATATGTACCGTAAACCCTTCCATCTAATTCACACTGTAAAGACCTAATCTTGCACTCTTTAAATAGGTGTTGCAAAGTGAGCTTGGCCAATTGGCTCTTTTATTCGCACTGACTTCAGTGAGGTTTACGTACATAAATAGTACAGGATCAGAACCAAAGAGATAATGAGAGATTCAAAGACTCCATCCAAGTATGTGCCACTTCAGCAAGAGAACATATTTAGCTCCTTTTCTATTCAATTTCTAAACTGTGGTTGACCTCCAGCTTAGTACGTTGTAGTTAGCATGTAAGTAATTGTTAATCAGATAGTTTAAGCCAATCTTGTGAATCTTCAATTTAACTGAATTAGGTCTGCTGGGGAACTGATAAAATAAATCCATGCTATGTCATCCATTCCAGTCACTGACCCATACATTACTCTCTCTCTCGTCACCCTTGCTAATGAGGCAAATATAATCGCAGGCAGTATGTCTGCAGCACTGTGTGGTGGTCCACAACAGGACATTACTGCACTTTGGAATGTAATGGGCTACTGAGTCATTAGAATGTTATGAATGTTAATAGCTCAGTTTCAAGGCTTGATCAGCACAACACAGTGTTTTCTTGGTATCTGCCATGGCACGCAACCCTCCCGTAACATGCCAAATGTGTTTCTTTGACTGGATTGTATGTGTATAGAACCTTATGTGACTAGAGCCTATTATTTATTTTCAATATTTATCAACATAGAAACAGCCTGAAGTAATGAGTATGCCATGTTATATAGCATGGCCAGAGGGCAGCAGGAATATGATAGATGGGAGATATGTAAGCCCCAGGATAACAACCCAATGCCCCAACAGGGAAGAGCCTATGCAGTGCAATCTAGGGGATCACGGAGAGCAATGTGGCCTAATTGGCCTGGTAGGGGTTGGAGTGACCCCATATGGGTATACAGGGTCCATAAAAATGAATAGTATTGAGACCATAGCATTAGTGGATTCTGGAAGTGCTGTCATGCTGGTCTCTGAAGTTGGTGGCGCAAGACCAACTAACCCGGGCAAAAAATACAGTGGTAACGTAAATTTTTACCCGCCAATCCCAGTACGGATTGAGATCCAGGGGAACACTACCAGGGTAACTGCAGGGATGGTCCCCAGGCTCCCCTACCTGGTCTTAATTGGTAGGGACTTCCCAGGGTTTGAGAGCGTAGTTCCCCTAGTAGAGCCAGAGGAGGGTAGCAACACCCAGACTGAGACTGAGGCACCTGCAGATAGCCTTACCCTAATTTTTGCTGGATTTGCCCCAGAGTTATTTTCATCCCCTGGAAAAACCGGAAAGTCTAAGTAGGAAACGAGGGCAGATAAAATATTAGGGACCAGGATTATAGCAGGGAACCAGAAAGCCTCCCTTGTTGGTAGGCGAACCCGTTCAGGAGGCCAGGAAACAATTCAGGCCACTGAGGATTCGGAGGCGGGTCTTAGCTCAAGTAGAAGCAACCCCGGGGGTGGAGTTGAAATAGGTCCTGTGGAATTAGGTCAGATTGGTCCAGCACGTGACAATTTCGGACAGGACCAAGCCAAATACCTGCTATATGTGAATGTGAGGGAGGAGGTAGTGGAAGTGAATGGTGTGCCTGTGGAGGGAAAGACCAAGGGCCCAAGGCCATATTATGTGTTCAAACATGATCTGTTGTACCGGATAGCGCAAATATGAGGGGAAGAAGTAGAGCAGCTCTTAGTCCCATGGAAACACACAAGGGCAGTACTAGAATTAGTTCACAGTCATTTATTTGGGGGACATCTAGGAGTAGACAAGACACTGAATAGAATCTTAAGAAGGTTTTATTGGCCAGAAATATGCACAGAGGTCCAACGCTATTGTGCCTTCTGCCCAGAATGCCAGTAGCATAGCCCTCGACCTCACTTGCAGCCTCAGTTAGTACCTTTGCCGATTATTGAAGTCCCTTTTGAGAGGATAACGATGGACCTACTGGGCCTGCTAGAAAGATCGGCACAGGGCCACCAAAATGTACTAGTCATCCTTGACTATGCCACATGGTACCCAGAAGCCATTCCTTTAAGAAACCCGACATCCAAGGCAATAGCAAAATAACTACTCCACGTTTTTGCCAGAGTGGGTATCTCTAAAGAGATCTTGACTGACCAATGAACCCCTTTCATGTCGAAATTAATGAAGGACTTATGTACCCTACTCCGCATCCAGGCCCTACAGACCTCAGTCTACCATATACAAACAGATGGCCTGGTTGAGTGGTTTAACCATACCCTTAAAAGTATAATCTAGAAGGTGGTAGCACAGGACGGAAAAGACTGGGATACCCTTCTACCTTACCTAATGTTTGCAATACAGGAAGTTCTCCAGGCGTCCACTGGTTTCTCTCCCTTTGAGCTACTATACGGACACCACCTATGCAGAATATTAGATATCGCCAAGGAGGATTGGGAAGAACAACTTAACCCAGGAAAGACTGTGATTGAGCATGTAACACGGATGAGATAGTGAATAGCTTGAGTGACCCCCATAGTATGAGAACATTTGGAAAAAGTACAAGAGGCCCAGCAGAGATATTACAACCGCTGAGTGAAAGTACGGAGATTTCAGCCAGGAGAACGGGTAATAGTGCTAGTGCCGACAGTAGAAAGCAAACTCCTGGCCAGCTGGCATGGGCCATATGAGATAGTGGAAGCCACTGGGGAGGTGGACTATAGGGTCAGACAACCAGACTGCCGAAGGCCAGAGTAGGTCTACCACGTCAACTTACTGAAGCCCTGGCATGACCGAGAGATGTGCTTGGTCATTCAGGGAGCTCCACCCCAGCCAGATGACCCACAGAGGCAGGTGAGGATATCCCCCAAATTAACCCCAGAACAGCGAACAGAGGTCATTGATATGATCCAACGGAACCAAGACGTATTCTGTACACAGCCGGACTGTACAACACTGATCCAACATCATATTGTTACCAGTCTTGGAGTAAGAGTGACATTAAGACCATACCAAATACTGGAAGCTAAAAGGGAAGAAATTAGGACAGAAGTGAAGAAGATGCTGAAACTCGGGGTTATTGAAGAATCCCAAAGCCAGTGGTCCAGCCCTATCGTCCTAGTCCCCAAGCCTGACTGCACCCTGAGGTTTTGCAGCGACTTCCAGAAGTTGAATGAAGTATCCCAATTCGATGCCTATCCGATACCATGCATCAACCAGCTAGTTATCAGTTAGGCAAGGCCCGATACCTAACCACCATGGACCTGAGAAAAGGATATTGGCAAATTCCGCTGACCAAGGATGCCAAGGAGAAGACTGCCTTCTTTACACCTGATGGCCTGTTCCAATACACTTTCCTCTCTTTCAGACTCCATTGGGCCCCTGCAACATTCCAACGACTTATGGACAAATTGCTGTGACCCCATGCCAACTATGCTGCCACCTATTTAGACGACATAGTCCTCTGTAGCCCTGACTGGGAAACACACCTAGGAAAAGTAGAAGCAGTGCTAGATGCCCTTCGGAAGGCTGGCCTCACTCCCAACACTCCCAAGTGCATGATAGGGCTAGCTGAGGCCAGATACCTTGGGTCTGTAATAGGGAGAGTCTTGGTGAAACCCCAATGGAACAAAGTGGAGGCAATACAAGGTTGGCCTTGACCGGTCCACAAAAAGCAGGTCAGAGCATTTCTAGGGATAGTAGGGTACTACTGGAGATTCACCCCTCATTTCACCACAAGGACAGGACCGTTGACAGACCTGATAAAAGCTTGGAGCCCCGAGAT
This sequence comes from Gopherus flavomarginatus, assembly GCF_025201925.1. Taxonomy (NCBI): domain Eukaryota; kingdom Metazoa; phylum Chordata; order Testudines; family Testudinidae; genus Gopherus; species Gopherus flavomarginatus. The sequence continues at coordinate 100,641,152 of NC_066621.1, forward strand.
AGTAAAGTGGACTGATGAAGCAGAAGGAGCATTCACAGATTTAAGGACAGCCCTTTGCTGTCATCCAGTGCTCATAGCCTCAGACTTCGAGAAGGAATTCATCCTACAAACAGATGGCTTGGAGCTGTCCTTTCGCAGATGGTAGGGGAGGAGAAACACCCGATCCTGTACCTCAGCCGGAAACTCCTCCCCAGGGAACAAAAGTTCGACGTTGTTGAAAAGGAATGTCTGGTGGTAAAATGGGCCATGGAGGCTCTCCACTACTACTACTGGGGTGGCGGTTTACCCTTGTGACAAACCACGTCCCGCTCCAGTGGATGCACAGAAACAAGGAGAAGAATGCAAGAATGACTAGATGGTTCCTATCCTTGCAACTCTTCCATTTCCGTGTACAGCATAGGGCCAGAAGCCAACACGGCAATGCTGATGGCCTGTCACGACAACACTGATTCTTGTCCCAAGTAGCCCAACCCCATGCTATTGAGCGGGGTGTGTATGTGGGGGGATGTATGATATAGCATGTCTAGAGGCAGCAGAAGAGTGATAGATGGGAGATATGTAAACCTTAGGATGATGAGAGCCTTATTCCCTGTAGAGGGAAGAGAGGCTGCTACAGATTAATTAGAACAGCTGGAACCAGTTAAGCCAATTAGAGCACCTGAAACCAGTCACCTGATAAAACCCCCCTTCTTCAATCGGACAGTCGAAGGAATTGAAGCAGAGTGGTTTAGTGTTGGAGCGAAGAACAGTTTGGAGGAGAGCAGTTTGGAGAAGTGCTGTGGTGAGCCAGAAGACCAAGACCCTAGGTAAAGGAAAACCTGGCTTGTGCAGAGCAGAGGGACTCTACAGACACAAGGGGTTGGGAGAAATTTGCCCCCAAGCGGAGAGAGGGCAGGAAGCCCCACACGCTGAAGGGCCAGAGAGGGAAGTACCCTAGGGAAAGGAATCACTAGTTCAAGTGGTTCACCGCTATCCCTAGGGCCCTTGGGCTGGGACCCGGAGTAGAGGGCGGGCCCGGGTCCCTCCCTCTCCACTCTCCTTTTCTGGGACACTAGTGGGACAGTTGATACCCCAGTTCAGGGGTAAGAAATGGTGCCCTGAACCCCCACAAGAGGAGAAAGCACGGGACGCATCATAATAGTGCCAGCAATTTGCCACAGCCATGACTAGGTTAGCTTTACTGCATAGTATGAGAACTACATCAGAACATTTAATTCATAAAACTACTTCTGAAGGAAATATTACATTTTTACATCAGCTGTTGCTGGTAGCATAACAAAGAAATTATGACATACAGTTTCAAAATTATATGGATATGCCATATCTTATAAATTCTCTGGATTGTCTGCATAAAATATGGAAGCATCCAAATGTAAATTAAGGTGGGGTTTCCCTCCCAGTAGTTGAAATAATAAAAATGAAATAGTATACATTTCTTCATTGAAAGAACATCAACCTTCAGAAGATAGTCCACTTATCTTATCATTTTGAATGATATTCCAGGAAGCAACATCTCAGAAGTGAAGCTTCTTGGAATGATATCACAGCACTGGCCAGATTTGTTGTCACTTTCTTAGAGTACATCATAATGACATGCAAAAACTGGCCACTTCCCAATCTTCGTTTATTGTTGCAGGAGCCCACTACTAAGAGGATTAAGGTTATATGTAAATTACTAGTTTTTGGATTATCAATCATCTCCTAATTTTAGATCCCTGTATTAATAAACATGATTGCTTTCCTATATTATCATGACATGTCATCTGCAGTAACTAGACATCTTATGCCAAAATTTTCAAATTTGGATAGCTACATTCAGGTATCCAATCTGTATATAGGAAGCTAAATATAAGTGACCTTACTTTTCAGTCTCTCTAAAAATCAGACCATGTTTACTTAGCTGCCTATGCACCAAAGTTTGAAAATTTTGGACATAGTTTGCATAGCAGAACTCCTTAGTTAGGGAAGCAGCTCTTTAACTTTTCCTCTAGTAGTTTCATGGCAAAACTGAGTGCTTGGCCCTGGTAGTATTTGATGGCAGACTTTGCACTGAAAGCTCATTTTTTCAGGAAATGTTCATTATTGAATAGGTGACACCCTCCCCTCTGAGTCAGTAAGCAATGCCTAGTTATGGGCTAGGGACCATTGCACTGCTGAAAGTGCTTTTATATTATGTAAAATTGAGAGTACATCTACACTTGGAGCTGGGGGTGTGATTACCAGATTGAGTAGACATGCTCATACCAGCTGTTATCAAGCCAGCATTATCAAGCAGCAGCACAAGATGGTATGATGGGCTAACCTTCCTGAGTATGTATCTGTCCAAGACCCTAGCTCATTCCACAGTTTGTGCTGCTATGGCTATATTTTATTTTTAGTGCACTAGGTGATGGGAGCTAACATGAGTATATCTACTCAAGCTGGGGGTGTGATCCTCAAATTGTTCATGACTGCTTGTATCGTGGCAGAGCTCATGGCACTTTCCACAAGTTAGAGATGTCAGCTATGATGTATACTCATATTTGCACATGTATATCACATGCGTCTGACAAAGTGGGTGTTCACCCACGAAAGTTTATGCTCCAATACGTCTGTTAGTCTATCAGGTGCCACAGGACTCTTTCTTGCTTTTTACAGATCCAGACTAACATGGCTACCCTCTGATACTTGACTCAAATTCTAGTTTGGGTAACGATACTCTGTTTAAAATTCCTGTTGAACTTGGATAGGGTATTCTCCTTCACTTTACCCTAAATTGTTCTGTAATATGGCTGTATTCTGAAAAGAACTTCTATGTTCCACCTTAGAGGAGGCTGCATTTCAACAGTAGGGGATGTGATGCTTATATGCATACTTGTGGGGGGCTTTATCTTTCTGTATGAATGACATTTTTTAAATGTATGATATTATTACTGATTTGATTATTAAGATATTACATTGGTTTGCATTATAACAAATTAAATTCCCAAGTAAATAAAATTCCTGTTTGATATATGTCTGTACTAGAAGTAATTGATAATTCAGGTAGCAGGAATGTGCACAGTACTACACTGTGTGTTAGGAAATGGCTTGTCACAGTTATAAAAATAATTAGAGAGACAAGGTGGGTGAGTAGGGAGGGATAGCTCAGTGGTTTGAGCATTGGTCTGCTAAACCTAGGGTTGTGAGTTCAATCCTTGAGGGGGCCACTTAGGGATCTGGGGCAAAATCAGTATTTGGTCCTGCTAGTGAAGGCAGGGGGCTGGACTCAATGACCTTTCCAGGTCCCTTCCAGTTTGCAGTAAGATCTGTGATCCTCTTCAGCAAGGAGCTGTGGCTGGTGAATTTATTCACCTCCCTTGACCCGTGCCTGTGTGAGAGAGCACAGGGAAACCCAGTGGAGCTGGGATCCATGACATCCAATACTAGGTGCTCACCACTAAGTTATTGCCTAAAATCTCAACAGCCTCCACCAACTCCTCCCTTACCCTTGCGTATACATGCAGTAGAATCTCCCTGGATCTGGTAACTGCTGAACCCACAAAGGGAAGCAACATATGCCCGTAAATGTTGAGTCATAATTTTAGTTATTATGTGATTGGGCAACAAAATGGCAAATGAAATTTAATGTGGATAAATGTAAAGTAATATTCATTAGAAAAAGTAACCCCAACTATACATACAATATGATGGGTGCTAATTTAGCTATAGCTAAACAGGAAAGAGATCTTGAAGACGGAGTCATCGTGGATAGTTCTCTGAAGACGTCCACGCAGTGTGCAGCAGCAGTAAAAAAGCAAACAAGATGTTAGGAATCATTCAAAAAGGGATAGAGAATAAGACGGAGACTATCTTATTGCCATTATATAAATCCATGGTATGCCCACATCTTGAATACTGTGTACAGATGTGGTCTCCTCATCTCAAAAAAGATTAGGGGTTTGGAACGGGTCCCATATGAGGAGAGATTAAAGAGGCTAGGACTTTTCAGCTTGGAAAAGAGATGTCTAAAGGGGGATATGATAGAGGTATATAAAATCATGAGTGGTGTGGAGAAAGTGAATAAGGAAAGGCTATTTACTTGTTTCTATAATATAAGAAATAGGGGCCACCAAATGAAATTAATGGACAGCAGGTTTAAAACAAATAAAAGGAAGTTCTTCTTTACATCGCGCACAGTCAGCCTGTGGAACTCCTTGCCTGAGGAGGTTGTGAAGGCTATGACTATAACAGGGTTTTAAAGAGAACTAGATAAATTCATGGAGGTTAAGTCCATTATTGTCTATTAGCCAGGATGGGTAAGGAATGGTGTCCCTAGCCTCTGTTTGTCAGAGGGTGGAGATGGATGGCAGGAGAGAGATCACTTGATCATTATGTGTTAGTTTCACTCCCTCTGAGACACCTGGCATTGGTCACTATTGGTAGATGGGATACTGGGATGGATGGATCTTTGGTCTGACCCAGTATGGCCATTCTTATGTTCTTAATATTTAAAAAGAAAAGTAAATCAGTTATACTGTTATGCTGTAAGTAAATGAGAATCATTACGGGCTTTGCAATGTGACTTCCCCTCCCAACTTCTTAAAAAAATGTCCTTAGTGAAATAATATGCCAAGGAATGTATTGTATACCATGTTAAAAATGCATTCTGAAGTCTCGATCCAACTGAAATTTATCTGACCATGGTTTCTGGGCCCTTGTTGAATTTCTTTTTGGTTCTCTATTTAGCCTTAGTTCACTTGTTCTTCATTTGAAGATATGGCAGTGTCTTTCCACATTCTTTCATCTTTCAGTTTCCTGGAAACCATTGTGCTTAGCTTTGTTTTGTCAATTGCATTGTCGTTACTGCTTCAAAAATGTTCAGCTTCTGAAGACTTGTTGCTGAGCATTGATAAAAAGAATGTTGCAAAGGATAACAAATCTAGTGGTGTTTTTTACATTTTGAAATATGGCTTCCATTAGTTATCTGTTTGTGATAAGTGAGACCCCTACTCAGAAGATATGGGGTTTCTGCAGTGTCAAAGATGATGGATTTTGATCCTACATCTAGGCAAGCTATTAACAGGAAACTCCTCTGGACCCCATATATTCTTTTCTGTGAAGCTACAAAAATAATCTTGATTTCCAGTGCTTTACTTGAAGTCCGCATTGGCCTTATGTATTTGTAATTGTTTTGGTGTTTTCAAAGTAAATGAGAATAACAGGTGGGTACGTGGTGACATATTACCTTAATTGAGAACCTATTAGCTTATTTTTAAATAGTTTAGTTTCTCTATATTTCAGCTTCACAGTACTTAGTACCAGTAAACTACTCATATCCTTTTCCATTAGTTATATGTGCCATACCCATTTTTCTTGAGCACAAGCCAAACACGGTTTTGTTTAATTTGAGAACCAGTGTCATCTGGGATGTCTGCACAGCTGTGGAAAGAGTTTGTTAATTAACATTCTGACCAGGCAGGTGGTTCAACAGCTGAGCATAAAATGTGGTTGTAAATTCTTAACAGTGATTACCTTTTGTATCCTATCCTGTATACAAGCTTAAATCTTAAGGTGGGAAAATATATTATATAAATATAAAAATAATTTTCAGAGCCTCATGAGGAAGTTAACATTTTAGAATAGGGAGGGCAGAGAACAAATTAAATGGATATATGAAAGTTGGAAAATGTTGGCACACATTGATGTCTTCAGAAAATATTGGCCGGAAGTGTCTCCTTATACTCTTGATGCTATAGTAGGTAGTAATGATGTACAATACATGTCTGGTGAGAAAGTCACAGGGTAAAATTTATTTTAGTTCTGAGAAGCTGGACAAAGCCTCACGCACCATTTAAACCCTATGTTAGGACCTTAGGTGAGGCTAAAGTAGTGCATATGATCTTGTCCAAGCCCTATGTACTGGCATTAATTTAACCCAGTGGGCCCAATCCAGCAGTCTCTGTGTAGGCAGAACTCGAGCTGAAGTCAATAGGAGTGCAGTACTAAGTCCAAACAAACAAACAGAACAGCAACAACTCCCTTCCCCCCAACTCTCCCAATCCCCAAAACCTTAGGAAAGCAATTATATTTCTTCTTCAAGGAATGTCCCTGTGGGTGCTCCACTTTAGGTGTCCTGGCGCCCTGTGCTTATAATCAGAGACTTGTAGTAGTGCCCTGGTTGGCCACACAAATGCAACAGCCATCTCATGCCATTCTGAGCGGTTACCTAGCATGCACAGCCAACTGATCCCTGGTTCCTTCTCTACTGCCCTTGGCCTGAGTCAGTGCGACAGCAGTGCCCCTTCAACTCCATAGAACGTTTATATTTCTTCCTTTTTCTTTTATCCCCTCTAATCTAGTTAACTTCGGTTACCATTACTTTTATTTTTTTCCATATTTAAAAAAATATTTTAGGGTAGCTTTTCTCCTCCTGCCCTGGCGACCCTCCACCACCGACTTCTTGGACATGGGCTGCCCCATTTCTCTCCAGAGCTGGACCTTCCTCAGGCATGCCTGATTCCCCTGGATTTAAATGCTGCCTGACTTGCAGGTTATTGATACCTGTTTCAGACGGCCATGCTCAGTGTGTCCACTGTCTCAGAGAGACCCATATTCCTCAAAAGTGTCCCTCATTGAAAAAAACTGACTGCCAGGACATTAAAAGCCAGGGACCTCCAACTTAAATTACTTATTATGGAGAAATCCCTCAGGCCAGCCTCTGACCCAGAGTCCAGGATGCCTCTTGGCCAATGGTTGCCAGCAGCAGCATCAGACAAGGGCTCCACTACCAAGCCTGCTTCTAAGGACCCTGTCCCTAAAAAGATGACCAAACACCAGTCTCAGTCATCGCCACAGTAAGATTCACCTAAAAAGAAACGATCTCCTGGCGAAAAATCTGCCCCGGTACCAACAGCACTGAGAGCCTCAGACCGAGAGGCACTGGGAGCGTCTGATATCGAGACTTCCTGAGGAGCCATGGGCCTGATATGGGCAGGCTCTCAGCGATCTAAAGCCACGATCCCTAGCTCAGCATCTACCGTGCCGAAGACCGTCCTGGCACCGACTGCTGTAATGGTGCCACCTGCTGCACATATACAGCTCAGCAAGACCTCGGCACCAACAGTTCTGACCCTCTCCTCTCAGACTGCACTGCCATCCCAGGCACCGAGCTTCACGGTACCAGAACTTTTCACTAGACAGGTGAACCTGACAGTTTATTCTACACCAGACATCCCCCTATTTGGTACCGACGGTATCCCGGCAAGGCCTAAACCAAGCCAAATCTTCACCCTAGGGGCTTCAGCGCCACCTCCCTCCACTGATGAGGATGACCCAGGACTGTATGCCCCTCGCCACTCCTCTCCTAAATCTGGACCCTCACGTAACCAGCCACTGCTAGACATGCAAGCTTGGCAGCCCCAATCCTGGCTGTCACCTCCTATGGCCCTCCCACCCAATTGGCCATATTGGGACCCATGGACCATTTATAGGACCCAGAAAATTAGACAGCCTAACCACTGGTCTCCAGAACACCCTTCCATCCCTCACCAATGGACCCAGTGCCTTCAGAGGCCCAGGATGAGGAAACTGAAGAGCAGCAGGACACAGCTGAAGGAGACACCTTGCCACTTATGCATATCTCATCTTCATCTCCAGAAGAAATGATCATGTCACCACCTCCCATCGGGATATGACTTCAGGTCCTGTCAGGACCCTTTCAAGAGGTGGTGGACTCCCTCGACATCTCCTTGTCTGAGTTCCCTGAGACTCAACGTAAGCTCACTGACATTCTCCAGTGGCAAAAATAGCACTGCCGATCAACGCTGCCAAAATGGATCCTGCCAAAATCATCTGGCAAACTCTAACCATGGCCCCTCCTTCATGCAAAAGGTTGGATAAAAAATATTACATGCCGGCAAAACGGGCTGAATTTCTATTTAGCCACCCCATTCCTAATTCCCTGGTCATGGAGGCAGTAAATCAGAGGGGCAAACAGCAACAGTCCAGATCCACCCCTTATGACAAGGACTGGAAGAGGCTAGACCTCTTGGGGCACAAAGCTTATTCTTCTTCCACCTTGCAATTCCACATCACAAATTACTTTGCATTGCTCGCAAAATACACTCACAACCTGTTTTCTACAGTGTCATCTTTATTGAACATCTCCCAGAGGACAAGAGAGAAGTGTGTAAGTCCAACAACTCCGAAGACTCTTTAATTGCAAAGACGACCCTCCAAACTTCCCTCGATTCCATGGACACAGCAGCACGCTCCATCATGACCTCCATTGTCATGTATCGGGCATCATGGTTACATCTCTGTGGACTCCCGAAGGAGATGCTGCGGAAGACCTACCGTTTGAGGGTCAGAAACTGTTCACGGAATCCACAGATGTGTCCTAACATACTTTAAAGGACTCCCAGGCCACCTTAAAGACTCTGGACATCTATGTCCCTGGAATCAAGAAAAAGCAAGGCAGGTTTTACAGCCAAAAATTCTGGGCTGCACTATACTCCCAGCCCAAAAGAAACTATACGGAACACCTCAAACAGAGGCAGATGGGACAAAGACAGAATCAAGATCAGCCTTCCATGTCCCAGCCTTCCACCTCCAGGCAGTCATTTTGAAGATCTAGTTGAGGGCCTGAGACCTCTCTACTCCCTAACTTCGGAACTTAACCCCACCTTAACAACATTCGGGGACCGCCTGTCACCATATTACCCAGTCTGGAGCAAGATCACTGCAGACAGATAGGTCCTGGAAATTATTCAGCAGGGTTACTCCATCCCATTTATTTCTATCCCACCTACCCACTCCCTTTGCCATCCCTCTTCAGGGACCCCTCTCACGAGCCCCTATTACAACAGGAAATAAACCACCTTCTGTAATTAGGGGCCATGGAACCAGTGCCACCTCAACACAGGGGAAGAGGATTTTATTCCCATTATTTTCTCACTCAGAAAAAGAACGGCAGATGGAGACCCATTCTGGATCTATGCAAATTCAAGAAGTTTGTGAGAACACAGTGATTCAAAATGGTGACCCTGTCAACAATAATTTTGGCATTGGAGAAAGGAGATTGGTTCTCGTCTCTCAACCTACAAGATGCTTACTTTCATGACACCATGACAGAAGATTCTTGCGCTTCACCCTAGGACATCAACATTACCAATACAATGTGCTACCCTTTGGACTGTTAACCGCCGCAAGGGTCTTTTCCAAGGTCTTCTCTGTCACTGCAGCTCACCTTCTCAGACATGGGTCATGATTTTTCCATACCTAGACGACTGCCTATTATGAACACACAAACCACAATGGCCCTCTTTATGAACCTCAGACTCCAAATAAATCTTCAGAAGTTCACTTTGGTCCCTGTCCAATAATTAGAATTTATAGGAGCCTATCTCAACAGTGCTTCCTCAACTTAACCACTCTGATTGCTACGGTCACACAGTCCACAAACATCCGCCAGGGGCAACTTTTGGGGCACATAGCTGCTACAGCTTTTGTTGTCAAATATGCCAGACTGCATATGAGATCCCTACAAGCCTGGCTTTGCACTTGCTACATACCACACAAGCACTCCCTCAACAGGCGGCTCACCGTGCCCCACAAAGTGAAGGATTCCCTCAAGTGGTGGACACTCCCACAAAACGTCTGCTCAGGTGTCCCATTCCAACAGAAAGCTCCTACAATATAATCACCACGGATGCCTCCCTCATGGGAAGGGAAGCTCACCTAGGTGACAACATGATCCAGAGTTGTTAGACAGCAGGGGAAGCCAACTGGCATATAAACATACTAGAACTAAAAGCAGTCAGAAACGCAGGCAAGCATTTCCTTCTTCTAATCCACAACACTACTATCAAAGTCCTTATGGACCACATAGCATGCATGTTCTACATAAACCACCAAGGGAGAGCCTGATCAAACCCTCTGTGCATGGAGGCAATACGCCTCTGGAATTGGTGCATCTCTCACAACGTAGACATCTCAGCATCCTAACTGCCGGGACACTGGAACACCACGGCAGACCAATTGAGCAGAGACTTCTCACAAACCTACAAGTGGGAGATGGACTATGTAACCGTCACCACTATCTTCAACCTATGGGGGTTCCCCTCTATAGACCTGCTTGCCACAGCTCACAACACAAAGAGCCCTCAATACTGCTCCCAAGTGGGACTGCGACACCACTCCCTGGGTGATGCCCACCTCATGAAATGGGAGACACCCCTATTATATGCGGTCCCTCCGATTCCACTTCTGAGTCGGGTTATACACAACATCAGGCAAGACAAGTCCAGGGTCATTCTCATTGCCCCTCCACGGGCCAGACAAACATGGTTCCCGTATCTGAGACAGATGGCAGTAAAACTACCTCGAACCCTCCCTTTAATACCTCACCTCCTGACACAGGACTCAGGATGTGTCAATCACCCCCAACCTAGCTTTTCTCCATCTCAAGGCCTGGCTTCAACATAGCTAACAGGTATTGACAAAGACTGTTCTGACAAAGTTAAAAGCATACTCTTAAACAGCCACAGACTAAGCACATGGAAAACATATACACAGAAGTGGACATGATTTTGCACCTGGTGCGAGACTAACCATATTTCTTCATGCTCCGCCCCACTACCCAGGGTCCTGGAATATATACTGGGTCTTAAAAAATCAAAGCTATCCAATAGCTCCATCAGAGTACACCTCGCTGCAATCACCTTGTTTTGTTATAACATGGATGGAGCCACTATCTTTGCTCATCCAGTGACTAAGCGTTTTCTAAAAGGCATGATGAATACCTACCCAATGCTAAAAGACCCTACACCCATATGGGATCTTAACCTTGTCCTCGTAGCCTCATGGCGAAACCATTTGAACCCTTAGCAACTTGTTTGTTGCTACATCTATCAATAAAGGTGGCCTTCCTGATCACCATCATGTCAGCGAGAAGAGTAGGAGAGCTAGGTGCCTTAATGGTATACCCACCTACCACATTCTGTAAAGACAAAGCAGTCCTACAACCGCACCCCAAATTCATACCCAAGGTAGCCTCATCCTTTCATCTAAATCTACAGATATACTTACCTGTGTTTTTCCTGAAACCACACACCAACAACAGGGAGGTTTCTCTTCACATGCTCAACATCTGAAGACCACTAACCTTTTACCTAGAAAGAACAAAACCATTTAGAAAATTGTTTCATCTTTCTCTCCACAACAGAACGATCAAAGGGTCAGACCATCTCTAAATGGATCTTGGCCTGTATCCATTTGTGTTACCAGCAGAACAATCTACCTGCTCCACCAGGAGTTTGCACACACTCCACTAGAGCATTATCAACATCAACAGCATTTCTCAATGACATACCCATCATGGACACTTGCAAAGCTGCCACCTGGGCCTCTGCCCACACTTTTACTAAGCACTGTGCTCTCGAGCAGCAATCAGCTGCAGATGCACAGTTTGGACTCTCAGTGCTAGCCACCGTCAATAAACCAACTCCAAAGCTCCCCCTCCATTGAGGGGTACTGCTCCATAGTCACCTAAAGTGGAGCACCCACAGGGACACTCCTCGAAGAAGAAAAGAAGGTTACTCACCTTATGCAGTAACTGAGGTTCTTCGAGATGGTTGTCCCTGTGGGTGCGTCACTACCCCCACACTCCTCCCCTCTTCTTCGGAGTTTCATGCTGATCCTCTGGGGTAGAGAAGGAACTGGGGGTTGGTTGGCTGCGTATGCTAGGTAGCCACTCGGAGTGGTGCAGCCAACTGGGGCATCGCTATTACAAATCTTCGATTATAAGTGCAGGGCGCCAAGACACCTAAAGTGGAGCACCCACAAGGACAATCATCTCAAAGAGCCCTACTTACTGTACAGGGTGAGCAACCTTCTCATATCTAGTTTTGTCAAACCTACAATATAGTTATCTGTCTAGTGAGCTTGCACTCAGTCTCCTATACAGTTGTTTTTCTGTGATCCTAACGTATTATGTAACATCTTGAAAATAGCCGTAACATGTTTTCAGAACTCATTCGGATCTTACAGTGGTGGTCCGTTAGAAACTTGAGTAACATAGAAGTAGACTTGTCAATATATAATTTTTATTTCTGATAATTTGACAGATAATATCTGTGTGTTTAAGCATTTTTCTATTTTTATCAATTTAAATTTTTACCATGGGAAATTATGGGAGGTCAGGTAATAATTATTTGACAGTAAATGGTAAGGTTAAAAATGTTAGAGCTTTATTATCACTAAAACACAAGTTGTCAACCTCATATATCAAAATATACAAAGTAAATAGCCCTAAATCAAACTCTAATAAGTTCTCTAGTAGCATTTTTCTTACTTTTGTCTATCTGTAAATTTGGATTATTACTGATGGAGATAGTTTTTCAGTGGTTTGTGTATGTACAGTGAAATTGACATTTATCAGCATTTACCAATACAAAAATCGACTCTCCCAAGCCTACACATAAGTAGCATAAGTAGACAAAAATTATGTATTAGTATACACGCTATCCTCTAACATCTGGTTTCCTTATAAACGTGTTTATGCTTAAATGTACAATATTTATTTATCATAGTGATTTCCTATTAAATGCTTCACTGTATAAACGGAAAGGAAAAAAGCATACCACATGTCTCAATGAGGACAACTCTTATTCTGTCACTGTGTTGACCTCACTTCAGCAAAGCACTATTAGCCAGCAGGTACTGAAGATTTGATAAATAACATTTAATCATATTTTGCTTATGTAATTCTGCAATATGAGTTCTATTCATGTGGTTATACAGAACTATTTCAGAATGAAAAGTGGTAGCACTTTCCTCCTGGAAGTAATTATTAGTATGAAAAGCAGATGTTCTGCACATAACACTTACTGTATAAACAAAAAATGATATAAGAAAGTATTGCCATAAACAACATGCAACAGAAAAACAAATTAACTGCTGTGCAGTTATTTTGCTCAGATGCTTGAAACAAAAAATTATTATAATGTTCTTAATATTGACAGTTTTTCACAGTAGCGAAAATGAGAAGAGGCAGATGAGCACTTAGTTAGAATTCTCTTAATGTGAATTCCTCCATTTGAAAATGTGATAATTACTTTCAAAACAAATAATCGTAAAAGGAAGAGATGCTTATTTATATGAACTGTTAGTAATTTAACACATACAAATAATTTCCTGGAACACTTGAAACCAATTGAACTGGATACATTTATAGCAGTCAAGTAACATTGCAAACTTATATTTTACTTGGCACCCCAGGATCTCAAAGGACTTCACAACTATTATTAGTTAGGCTTTGATCCTGCATATAATAGTAAGCGGCTGGACTTCTGTGCCCACACAGAGCGGTATTGAATTAATTGGGGCTCTGTGTGGGTACAGCAGTCTCTCCACACACTAGTAAGTAAAGGTTTGGCATCTTAAGCTTCACCACACTCTTGTGAAGCATGTATATAATAGTGTACAAATTGGAGGCAGAGAGGTTAAGTGACTCATCAAAAATTGCACAGGGAGATTGGTAGCAGAGTAGGATTAAAAATCAAGAGTCCCAGACTCCCACTTGTTTTATCAGCTTTTTTCTTACTCTTTTCACCTTTTCCTACTTTTTACATCTTTTCCCTAGCATTTTCTCAATTTTTTACTTTTTTAAAATATATTTTTTCTCACTTTTGAAAACAATGTCACAAAGCCATGACTACCTATGACTTCACATTTATCACTATGCTGTTACACCATGGCTACATGGGACTGCATGTCAGCAGAGAGATAATTCAGACACTGCTCCCAAAGTAGAGGTTGCTACTATTTGTGCTAAAGAAGAATCTGTTAAATTTTATTGGTATGGGGTCTACAAAACACCCTTGAGCAATTCTGATTCCACTAATTCCCCTCCAACTCTCTTCCTTCTTCCCTGTCACAGATACAGAAGTGTCTCATTTGCTCTCCTTCTGTAACTTCTCCACTTGTCCCAGTGATCCCATCCCATTCCTTCTCCTGATCTCCCTCATGCCCACTCTTCTGTTTTCAGCTGGAATGCTCCTGTTTCTTTCTCAGAGGCATTTTGCTTTTGACTCTATAAACAGGATTAAAACTGATTTTGGAAAAGCTCTGGAAGCTTTCCCTCATGAATCTAAAGAATCTAATCAAACAACAGGTTTTTATTTACACGGTATTGTACTCTAATAGAGATGTTCTTCCATAACTATTCGGCTTATTTGGTATTTCTGGTACAGATGATACTGAAAGAGACATCCCTATTTGTGGATAATGTTAGGTTGATGCTGGTAAGCTGAATAGACTATATATATGGGCCTTGTAATAGATAAGATTGTCTTCCTCTCCAACCCTTTACACTCAGATATTATTCCGCCCTCTCAGCTGGTTGTATGTACTCAGGAGAGGAAAGCTTTGTTTGAACTGCTATTTATAGAATTAGCTGGACACTTTTGGCTTCACACAAATTAACGGTGTATTCCTCACCAGGACCCTCCTTTCTGCATGCAAAACCAGTTAAAGTAAATGGCTTTTCCCAGTGTAAACAGCAGTTCTGCTAATGTTATTCCCCCACCAGCATGCAAACAGCAGTTCAAATAAAAAAAAATCCATATAAACAATTTTACTAGTCCAGGAACTCTGTGCTCCAGTTCACAGCCCATCTCTTTTCTAAGCTCAAGGCTATCTCCGCTATTTTCCTCTGGACCACTTCCTTTTCTGCTGTACAAGGCCGTTGGCCTTGACTGTTTGATGGGATCCAGTTCTCTTGATCTTTTAGCCGCATCACTTTTTCCTGCCTGTACTTCTACAGGTCAGCCCAGATGCCAGAGCCGTTTTGCAGTTTACTTTTCTCTTATCCCTGTGTGAATGAGATTAACCCTAGAAGCAGGTTTCCAATGTAAATACTCATGCTTAAGTTCAGAATTTGCTTTCTGCAGGTAGTCTCTCATACTCACTTAAAATTCATTGTTTCTTGTGAATGTTTTTGCCAGTAAACTCAATTGATGGACTGTTCTCAGAAAGCAACCCCAAAAGACAAACATAGACAAAGCAACATTGAATTTTATTTTGAGTGAATATTCCTAGAAATATTTTTTGAGATATTCACTCAGCTGTCATACAAAGTTGTCTGTGCTTGTGGCCTCACAGCTTAATTAGATAGTGGTATATGCCTAATGTCCTGTAGGTAACTTGCTAAAAAATATGGACTGATAGGAGGTAGATAAGGAACAGAGCTGTTAGGTCACCTGGTTACTCCCTCTATCAGTGCAAGATTATTCCCTACATTATATTTTTAAATCCTTTGGCCTGCATTGGGTTGTGCATATACAGTGGACATGGGACTTCTGCAATTTCCCTTGGAATATTATTTCAAAATCCAATAAATCAATCTGTTGGGAAGAGTTTCTATTGCCCAAGATACAGTTTTCTTTACATAAAGTAGGACTCCTGGAATGTAATTAACTCCTTAAACAATTCCTTTCTGTCCTTGATATAGTCTCCCTTTAAATATATATAGATGATTATCTGTTTTCCCCTCCCTCCCTCCCTGTTTTACTATGTCTAATGATAGAAGACTAAGAGGACACCGATGACATTTAACAGCAAATTGAAAAAGGAAAAACTTTTTATGTAATGCGTAATTATCTTGTGGACCTCACTACTACAAGATATTGAGGCAGAAAGTTTAGGATTCAAATAAAGGAATACACTTTTATATTATTAATAATAATAATTTGCAGTTGCCCTAGGTAGTTGATCTTGGTACTCAGGCAGGTTGGTGTAAGAAAGGTAGGAAGGATTAGTCTGTTGCTAGTTTACCTTTCCCTACAGCTGTATTTGTATAAAGTCCACACTACATTTATAACTTATTTACCTTTCTCTGTACTCATCTTTTCCAGTCAGCCAAACATCCCTCTTTGATAGGTATTTCTTTCATAGAGTCATAGATTCCAAGGCCAGAAGGGACCATTGTGATCATCTAGTCTGACCTGCATAGCACATGCCATTGAACATCCCCAAAATAATTTCTAGAGCATATCTGTCGAAGAACATCCATTCTTGATTTAAAAATTCAGTGATGAGGAATCCATCACCACTCTTGGTAAATTGTTCCAATTGTTAGTTACTCTCACTGTTATAAATTTACATCTTATTTCCAGTCTTAATTTGTCTAGCTTCAACTTTCAACCATTGAATCATATATATCTTTCTCCGCTAGATATTTGTTCCCCATGTAGATACTTATAGACTGCAATCTAGTCCTCCCTTAATCTTCTCTTTGTTCTCTTTACTTTTTATAATAATAAGAACATTTTCAGTGTGTTTAGTTCCAGATTCTTGGCACTGGAGTTAAAAGAGTTTTATATGCCAAGTACTAATACAAATGCATTAGAATTTAGCATTGGAAGTTCCGGACTGATGATCCCAAGTGGATAATTGGTGGCAATTATGCAGATTTAGATTTAGGAAAATTCAACAGAAGTTGTTTTATGCTGATAAAATTTCAGTCCAAAACAACTTGACATTTGTTTCATATGATATGGCTCAGAAACTGACATTTCCCCCCACGTAATAGATGTTTGATAAAGGATGTTCTTTTAAGTGAGTAAACTCATATATATCTTGCTTGATTTCTTGCCAGACATTCATAACATTTAGCTACAGAGAATAAAGTGAATGA
The DNA here is from genome assembly GCF_025201925.1 of Gopherus flavomarginatus. Classification (NCBI taxonomy): domain Eukaryota; kingdom Metazoa; phylum Chordata; order Testudines; family Testudinidae; genus Gopherus; species Gopherus flavomarginatus. The sequence continues at coordinate 100,657,809 of NC_066621.1, forward strand.
GCAAATCTTTTAATTAACCCATGATTATGCATCATGTCCCGTTTATTAAATCGATCTAATGGGGACAAAAGCCAGTTGTTTCTAATAATTTTCTACTGCTATTGTGGTTTGTATACTCCAATATTCTGGAGGTCAGATGGAGTCACCAGACCATAAAATCCAGCCAGCAAGAGAGCTGGCACTAAGAGAGCTCAAGGATTTATTAAGTGATGTGAAACTCTATTGTTTTGTGCATGTGTTATATAATTGCTGTCAATGCAAAGCTGTTAAAATTCCCTGCTAGTAATAACAGGCATACCATTTTATGGCTTCAAGAGGAGATAAAAGAAGTTTCTTAGTCAGCACTTCAATAATATCACAGCCCATGTCAGTTTTATTATTGTGGGGCCTTCAGTTTCGGCAGATGCTCTCCATTCTGGCTATGGTGCAATAATTACCATATAAATTAAGCAGTGAAATAAACTGAGTGCAGCCTTATCCCTTCTTCCTGTAACCAGGTTGCAAGTACTGCACCGTGAAACAGGCATAATTCAGGCTGATTATGTTTAGAAGGCCACGTTTTGAAATGCTGGGCCTTTATCTCTATTCAAATCAATTAAAAGTAAATTGAAGCTGTTTAGTTGCTGTGCAAACAGAAGGATCATTCTTTCTGCACAAGGTACTCTCCATAATAGCATTCCAGGAATTAGTTTAATCTATGCAGGGTTGATTCATAGCCACTCATTATATTTCAGCATAAATTCTAATGCTTCACATTATATGTGTCCTCACTTTAATGAGTTGTAACTAGTCCTTAAATTGGGAGCTTTGCACTTTCCTTTTATATAGTAACAGGCTTTACTCTGAGAGATGATGGGATTAAACTACAATAGAAAGTCCAGGGCACTGAACTGAAATGGATGATGGATGTATTTCTTTTCGTTGTGCATTTTTTTTACGCAGTTTGATTCTGATCTTTTCAGCAGATTTGGTAAATTTAAATAAAGTCAGGAAGCTAGAAGACTATAAATGCCTTTTTAGCTTGGATTATTATGATAAAGTAGACATTCCCATGCAAATTATAAATATACATGGAAGTAAAGAGTGGAATAAGGCAATTTAAGGATGACACATATTATCCCCAAGTTTATGATTTCTAAAACAGTAAAAACGTTACTGAAAATAAGTGTGCAAAAGAAAAAAGTCATGTGCAACATGTCAGTAGGCATAATATTTTATACTTATATTGCATGTTTCATCCTATGATCTCAAAGCACTTTACAGAGGTAGGTATATTATGGCTGGAGAAACCGAAGTACCAAAAAATTAAGTGACTTGCCCAATGTTACTTATTAAGTCAGTAGCAAAGCTGATAATATAACTTATTTTTTTTGTTTGTTTTTTTTTAACTCAGACTCCCCTGCTTTAGCTTTGTTAGCTGTTGTAACTCCTCCTATGCATGCAGTTACCATCAAGCCACACTGAATAATTATTTACGCTTGACTGGAATATTTTCTCTGTAATTAAATTGTGAACCCATAAAACCGTTTCAGAATCCCTAAAGCTGTTTCAAAGGGAGTTGTGCTGCTGTACTCTTAGGAGGCTTTTGCAAAAGGAAATTATACTGGAAATACCAATTTTGCTTGCAAAAGGAGATTTCTACCCTTCCTATCTGAGGTTGTAGTTTTGGAAAGACTCTCACCACTGGATCAGTTGCTTCCTCCAGCTATATAGGTGGAGCTCTTCAAGGTTGTATGTTTGTAGTCTTTAGGGCTGCAGCAGGGTGTTAATGTGTGATTCGTACACCAGACAGGGCTCTTAATTGCCATGCTTGAAACCTTCCAGGTAGTTGCTATTTGAGCAGAAAGTGAAGATTCTGCAAAGAAAATCATAACAAAAATAAAATGATTGAAAAATTAGTGTCTCAAAATGCTACAGAAATAAAGATATAAGAGAAAATCATCTCTTCAATAGCAGGTTCCTCACCAGCATCTCAGGGGAGGTCATCAGGTGGGTGAGAACACAACTGGAGTGATATATTTAGAGAAATAGAGTTAAAAGGCACGTAAATCTCCCTGTTTTGTAGATACCATACGAGCAGGATTTTCACTCCTGGAGAATAACTTGCTTGAAGGATGTCACTAAAGAAAAAGGAATATAACAGCAACTGCTGCAGCCAGAAGAATGTACTAGGATAATGCCAATAATATATAATCTACAATAGGAAAGTGGTGAGATAACTCTTAGGGTATCAGGTTTAACATTTGGACAGCTTGGGGATGCATCCAAACCGCAAAACTTATGTTGGCCATCTCAAAAAACAGGTCTCAGTTGATTAAGAAACAAACATTCTGTGGTGTGGGAAAGTTACTGCTCCTTTTCCTTAGAAACAAGTGCTGCACTATTTGAGAAACCCAAGCAGAGCTCCTCCCTTGAGTCAGAATTCAAGCAATATCACATTTATATGGAGTAAGGACCATGTGGCTGCCTTGCATATGTCTGACATGGAAATATCCTGAAAGCAGGCAGCACAGGCTGCCCTGTCTTGAACTGAATGGGGGCCCTTGACATGGTCAGGGCAGCCAGATCAAAGTACACTGTGCAAATGTCCACATGAGCAAGATCACATAGCTAGTTGCCTTGTTTTAGAAGAGGCATAATGGTTCCTGGGATGATCATGTTGAATTTCCCTTTGTCCATATACTGATTCTGGTCTCCGAGACTCAGTATGGACTGGCGCTCTTATCTCTTTGATTATCAAGAAGTATCTTGAATAAAACCTTTCTGCTGTTGCTTGATGGTTTTCTTTAGCAGGAGAGACTGGATTTTATTCAGTTTCTCTTTCTGAGAAGCAGGCTTCCCAGCGCATTTTCCAGGGGGATGGCAGTCTGATGGATGAAATATAAAACAGAAGCCGTAACTACTTATGGTCATTAAAGATCTACATTACTCCTAACAAGGGTAGAGGTATTAACCCCAGTGTCCTGGACAAATTCCTGCACGGGTAATTATATTCTGCATACCTGAAATTCCCCTGTAATTTTAATTAGTTGATTTGTTCTTTGCATCCTGTCATATGTTGCTTTTTTTAATGTTGTATGCTGCTAAACAGTTGACTTGTTCTACTTAAGTGGTAAATGAACCACTTTGGGATCCTTCAGAAACAAGGTGCTATATACAGGTAAGCTATTATTTATGTAAATTCACAGGTTGGAAGTTAAATCTGTTAGGGCACTATTAAATTGCATATGTGTCTTTACTTAACTGGTGTGGAACATGTTTTGATATGTTTAGTCTTGGAGAAGAGGGACCCAGTAACTAATAGCCTAATGTCTTCCATTTTTGAAAATTTCCTCCCTCTCATCCCTGTTTTCATTTTTGCAACAATCTGTTGCCTGGAGAAGAGAGAACTTGACAGTTCGTCTAATCTTTAAATTAGGTTTCCTTCTGTATTTTAGTGTGTTCATATACATTGAATCATCCAGCCTGCTTGTTAGAATTGTTCTGAATCAATTTTTGCATTTCTTTTAAGGGCCCAAACTTAAGGACACAGTTCTACAGCTAGTTCCAGTATGGGATGATCCCATGCCCCATGCTGAAGTCAGTGGGTTTCATGTGGGTGTAGGCGTCTCTTGATGCTGAGCCAGTTGAAGGTTTGGTGCCTAAATTATCACTCAGTTTGCGAGATGGAGCCCTCCAGTCCATACTTGGTTTCATATCCATGGGGAGAATCAGCAAGACATCAGTTTTTGGATAGACTTGCATAAGAAGAATCTCTATGCTTTGAGAACACATCCCTTAAACAATGAAGAATGAACTCCCATTGTTGTGAATGGATATTAACAACTAAGTAATCTTAAAAATGTGGGAAGAAAGGATGGTGGTTAAGCATTAGAATAATATCTCAGTTAAAGTTTGACACTTCACTGAACCTAGTTCTCATGCAAATAAATAAAAACTTAATCCCCAAACCACTGAGTATATTACCTCACCTGACCTTATATTTGGATGTCAGCCAGGTACAGAATGACTTAGTTAAATCTTGCTTGTACTTTCATGGTTGACCTCTCTGTAATCCATGGGAAAATGAACCTTATGGAAAAAATTCCTTGTTTGATCAGTTTAGACAAATTTTGCCCTCACTTACATTTGTGCAACCCAATTTGTCCAGAAAATATATCTGAGTTGTGGGATGACCAAACATTACCATTTTCCCCTTTTAAATGTTATTAATTCACTAAACTGCCTGTCTGTCCTTCATCCAAGTGTATTGTATATCAAATGGGAGAATGAACTATTAGACTGATAATATCTTTGAATGGTCCCAGTGCCCTAAGGTGTTGCAGGACATTCTCATGTTTATGAAAATATTTTAATGACTTTCCCAGGTAGCAGAATGGAATGTTTTAACAAGATAGTGGAATAAACTTAAGTAAAGCACAATATTTCTACAACAGGAAATCTGTTTGGCCAGTGTTTTTCTCAGAGCCCTTTTCTGTTTCTGCTGATATTTGTGGTAGGATGGATAGGAGCATACCATTTCATTGCCCACCTTCCACTTCAGCTGAATCTTCTACTGAATTAAGTACAGCATTTCTCACTTGGAGTCTTTTCTTTTGTCATGTAAATAACAGATATCATAAATGTGCAGGATCAAGTAGGAGAAGATGGAATTATGCAAGGGAAAAACCTTATTTTAATATTTTTAGTAGTAGCTAGATGGGGATCAAGAAAATTGACAAATATTTGAAAGATAAACATAAATGCAGTAAATGGAGTATGTTTAAATCTACTTTGATTAAAACAGAATATGCTTAAACCTACTTTGTTTTCTCCTGAAAGGGAGTCTAAACAGGGCTTGCCACTGAGGCCTTGTCTACACCGCCATTACAACACTTTTCTTCGCTCGGGGTGTGAAAAAGCACCCTCCCTGAGCGATGCAAGTTTCAGCACTATAAAGTGGCAGTGTAGACAGTGCTACAGCTCTGGGAGCCTCACGTAGGCGGTTTTATTACAGTATTGGGAAAGCTCTGTCCCAGCACTGGAACTGCGACTATACAGCCATGTTAAAGCCCTTGCAGCACTTCTTAGGCTGCTTGTATTACTAACCTAAACAATCACTTAATGTTATTGCTGTAACCCCATTCCTTCCCTGCCTCCTCTTATCTTTCATTTATTTAATTTATTTATTTATCGTTACTTTGCTTGCCCTGTTACTAGCAACAATGTCTTCTACTTGCTTTGTTGGCAGTAGTTCTAATGGTTCGGGTAGAGTGTATGCTATGTAGAGTGGCTGTTCTCCAGCCCTGAACCCCAGCTGCCCCAACCTGTTTTTCATTTGTCTGTCTCTATCTAATGTATCTATCCTAATCTAATCTAAGTACTTACGTTACACCAATTTATCATCACATCTAGTACTTATTACAGGTATCTAGGACCTTGGAGTGACCCCTTCTAAAGAGTCCAAGAAACTCGACCATGTGGAATGTGCTCAGGGAGAGCTTTTGCTCAGCTCCAGGAGTTCTGCTTCCTCCTTTGTACTTTCAGGCAAATTTTATTCCATTTTTTAGCCTGGTTTTAATGTTTCCCTTTACATCTCGCAGTGGGGCGAATAGATTAGGCACAGTATGTAGCATGAATCAAGTACCATACAAGATCTCATTTTCAGCCTACTATGTGCCTGTAGAATTATGAGGTCACAGTATATGTTTCTGGGCTGTTCTTGTTGCTTTAAAACATTTTTGGACATAATAGTAATTATTTTATTTTTGAAAATTCTACTGTGCATGCAAAAAAAGGAAAGAAATTTCACTACATTGCTTGCAGATTTTTAACATGCAGTTTTGTTTTTGATTTTTAACTTTCCCCAATCATACTATTTCCGCAACAAAATGTGCACCAACCATTCTCTAACCCAGTTTGCTCTTAACCTAATCTGTTTCAACATGTGTCCCAAACCCTGTTTTGTTTAGTAATAACTCCCTGAAGCTATGATCTGCTAGTTGACCATCCATATATGCCATATGTCAGATTAAGCTAAATAGTGTTGATACACAATCCAGATAAAGAATCCCAGAGACTGACACAGGAGTATCACTTACATTTTAAATGTTGAACTCTTGATTTATTTTGATGAAATATTTATTAGTGGGAACATTATTTGCAAGAAAACCTGGGAATGTAAGGAAGACGCATGTTAATCCGAATCCTTTCACTTTAAAATTCAGGCATTCTGTAATTCTAAATAGGATTTATTTCACTAAACCAAAAAATAACACTTCTGTAAAAAGGTCAAGGGATTTCATGTTTGCGTCTGACCAAAGTCTGAAATGCGTGGAAGAGAAAAAATATGTACACTGGAGAGTATGGGATTGATCTTGACATCCTTGCTCAGATGAAAGTCACAGTGGCTTTAATGAGAGTTTTACATGAGGAAAATAGTAAGATTGGACAGCAAGGGCATATCACCTTTTGAAAATCAGTGAAGAGTATAATGGTTTATTGGAACTGAGTCGCAGTTCAACTTTTTTAATAGATATTGCATGCTGTGTTCTTTAATGCCAGTTTTGGGGGTTTCCTAGCTTGATGAGATAATGCATTTTGCATTAATACTGCTTGGTGCTAGCTTCAGTCTATTCTATTAAAAGAAGATTATCAAGAGGAATTAGTTCATCTATGTACTCTGGCCCCATTGAAGTTAATGGCAAAACTCCCATTGACTTCAGTAGAGTTGGGATTTCACCTTGGGACCATTTAGGATATTTAATTTTCTGTGGAATTCTTTAAAAATATCCTTAACAAAAACATGTTTAGTCATGCACCAGTAAGGCAAGGACAGTGTAATCACACCATAAAGGGACACAATAAATTTATTTTAAAACCAAATAAATTATTATATGATCCGCATTCTTGTCACACTGTGATATATTGTTTTATAATTTTATTATCGAGTTCTCTTCACCAGCTTTCATTGATATATCCCAGACTGGAGTTCTGTGATTTCCTGAAATGAGCCCTAGCCACCGGAAAAACTGTTCTTAAGTGTATTGCTTTGTCAGCTATGCAAGGATTCTTAAAGTAAAATGAATACAAGAGGAGGGCTATAAGCTACATTAACTTCCTATTTTCATTTTTATCTGTTGTTTTGCATCTGTTCACAGTGGAACATGTGTTGACTATAGTGCACCAGGTTAAATGCAGTGAGGTGTACTGAATCTCATGGCAGTTGGAGCTGCATGTGTTTATTAGACCTGCCTTTAAAAATTAATGTAATTTTGTATACAAAGGCCTAGGAAACAAAATCCTTACATTTAGATTTGTCAATAGAAAAATCTGTTATCTTGTCTTTGAAACAGTTTCTAGGTTGTTTAGTGCGTTTATTATGCTGATGATTTCTAACAGAATAATGATTAAATGTGGAAGTGGTTTAAGTCAACCATGTTGTCTGAACAATGGACTTTTCCAGGGATCTGTGCTCTCTCTGGTGATCTTTTTGCATATGCGTGCACACACATACAAAACTAAGTTTGTATATGCTGATGACATCACCTTGGCTAAGTACTTTTCAAAGTGGAGATTTGAACTAAACAAACTAAAGACAATGTCATCTTGTTTCCATCTCACCAACTGGTTAGCTCACTGACAGCTGCACGTCATTCTGAACAATCTTCCGATCATTTTTGAACATATCCTACTTATTTGGGGATAAAGCTTGACTGTTCTCTGTTCTTTCAACAATACATCAAGAAAACATGCACTAAAATCCAGTTGAGAGTCTCACTCCTCCGCAGGCTTGCCAGCAGCTCATGAGGCACCAGCGCCACAATCTGATGGACATCTACCATTGCCCTAATTACTGTCCATACCAAATACTGTGCAACAGCATGGAACTCCAGTCATCATTGTGGCAAGTTGAAATCAAAGATCCACTCTGCCGTCTGATCCACTGTTGTGATCTGGACAACTTCCATCTCCAGCCTTCCAGTTCTGGCGGGCATAGCTTCTCTGACGATTAGGCACAAAGGTAGGGCCCTGGCTGTATTACTGCATGCAGTCAATTATTAAGATAACTTACTTCACAATTTCACCCCAAAGCAACATCAGAAATGCTGACCGTAGTCAAGACATCTCTTTTCTGAAATAGTTGAGCCTCTCAGACAGTACATCGGATATGACCTCTTTAAGGAACAGCGGGAACAGGGTGTGCTGGACAATATTTTTGGATAAGTGGTGCATTTCTTGGCCGATAGACAATACAGATCTGCATCCTCTAGTCTTCCCAAATCACCTCTCACATGCCTCTCCGAACAACCATATGAACCAAAAGATTCTTCTTTGTTATAACAGGATACGTTATAGTCATAGACTGTTTAACGTACATCTTTGCCATTGGGGCTTCTTGAGCTCCCCCTGCTGCTCCTGTGGAGCTCAAGAATAAACAGCATGTCATTTGATTATAGACTGCCCTCTTGATGGTGGATGGATGCGCTTGACATCTCCAGTTGATTGTGCTGGGATAGAGTGGCTGCATCACTTACCAAACTTCTGATTCATTGTTTGTGCTATCAGAAGCCATATGCCGAAAGTGCGTAGTCTTATTTGTCATTGCATCTTTGGGAATCCTTGCTGAGTTAACAACTGAACCTAGATCCCCTGAGTTCCAGTTTGGTGAGTTTACCACAAGACCAACTTTCATCCAACAAAGAAACAAAAGAATGCAAAACAGAAAACAGCTCTTCTCCACAGTCCTGGAACTGTCATGGAACTACAAGCAGTGAGTTAAAATTTAGTGATGATAACAGGTGTCTTGGCTGCCAATTGTCAGTGTGGCTTAGGAACCTTGGCATGAGCTGACACCTGATCTGCGAGCATCACAGTAGCATGCCAAGATCTGTAAGGCTTGTTGTAAACAACTCATTTTTGACTAGTCTACTTTTCTGAGATCCACCTTAAAATATTCAGAAGAATACCTATATATTATATTTTGAGTACAAAGGCAGGTATAAGCTATATCACTCAAATTTTTCCAATACTCAGCCATATATAGTGTCAGTGAATGAAGGGTTTGATCCCATGGGGTGCCTAATATTACCCATGTTGATGTCATTCCCTTTAGCATTTATCTATGTAAATCGCCATAGAGAAAAGAGAGATGGTGGCAGAGATTTTAAAAAATGACTAGTTATTGTGGTATCTCCACTTTCAGATGTTCAACTTTTGAGACACCTTAAAAAGGAGCTTAATATATGTTCTATGCATATGAATTTCAATTTCTTTTTTGTAAGTTAATAACATAAGTAATTGTTTTTGTTGGAAGGAGAGAATATCACTAGTAAAACTATTAAATTGATTATTTCATCGGGATATAACAGTAAATGGATTCCCCACACTGTGAGAGTCCCATCAGGACCACGTATGTAATAAAACAAGAGTGATAGGGACTCTGGGATGCTAATTAGATGGCAAGGAGGTGATGATTTGTACAAACAACAGTCATGCATCTTTCTCTTCAGACATCTGTTTTTGTTCAACATTCTAGTTCTGAAAGCATTAATGAAACAGGAGAATAATTTGGCTTAGGTTGTATGAAATGTTAGTGGCTCATTGCTGTAGCCTTCATGCTCCTAGTGTGTTTTATCCACGTAACAACAAGGCGAACTGCTGGGTTGGAATTTAGCTTAAATGTTAAAAATTCTTGAGGGGTATCTGTTACCTAAGTTCATAAAATTGTTAATGTTTTCTCTGTGTGTTTCACAAGAGATATTACAGTATTTCTACAAAGAAAACATAGTATAATTATTCCTTTTTTCATGTGTCAGTGTACCCAGGTCCCTCAACAATGGGGATAATTATAATATTTGAAATAATATGGCCAAAATATATGTATGTAGATGTTTTTGTGGAACAGACTTGAGAGCCTTAAGTTTCGTTGCCTTAATGTAAAACAGGTGAATTCACAAATGACTAAGCCCACTATAACAACTTGATGAGGTTTTGGCTGGGTGCAGCATTAAAAACCATTTAATTTAAAGTTAAGAATGATAGAACTTGAGCCATTTTGAAGAAAATAAAGAAATATGAATTTAGAGCACCACAAGTAAAGTAAATAGTGATACTGTAATTAATTGGTACAACTAATTTATATGTGGAAGCAGCCCTCACCTGGAATAAGTCTCCTTGCATCTTCAATACTTGCCTTTTCTAGGAGTGCTGTGAAAGGTGCCAAATGTGGTGGTGGTGGTGGTTTTTTGACATGCCATTGAATCCAGTAGGAACTTGATTGAGATGACTAACCAATTTCTACTGTAATTTACTTACTTCCTGACTTACTATAAAATAGAGTGACCAGATAGAAAGTGTGAAATATCAGGAAAGGGGGTGGAGAGTAATAGGCACTCATATTATAAAAAGCCCTGAATATCAGGACTGCCCCTATAAAATCGAGACATCTGGTCACCCTGTATACAAATTAAGGTCCTGATCTGGCCAAGACATAAGTATATACTTAACAAGTAGTCTTAGTGAAACCAGGTGGACTGTTCATGTCTGTAAAGCTGTGCACGTGCTTACATGTTTGCAGGACTGGAGCTAATGCAGGCAGAAATCTTTGTGTCTAACCAATTCTATAGCTTGTTTAAGTTGTTAGATTCTTTATATTGCTGTTAGAGTCTGATCCTACAAGCCCACATGTGTAATGTGAATTCTAAGGGCAATTCGTGAGCAGAATTACTCACATATGTGTTTGCAAGATTGGCGCCATAATTTGTATGTTCAGAAATCTGAGAGCAACAAAATAAAATCTTATCCATTGAACTTGGAGTAAGCCTAGAAGTGAATTATTTTGGAAAGCTTCACAAAAATCCATTGAGCCACTTCTGAGTTATTTCAAGTTGACAAAAATGCATATTTGTTTTTTAAAAAAAATTGAGAAATGCCTGGATAGAATAAGTGAAATACAGCTTTCATTTTAAATCTCCAGTTTGATATGTACTTAGTACTGAGCTTGTTTTATAATACATATAGAGAAAGGTATAGAACTGAAGTTACAGTGGAAGCCTTATTTCTGAACTTTCCGTGATTTTAAATCTCAACACTAACTTTAATTATTTTTTCATATGCTATCTTGGCCAGTCAGGTGACACAAAAAAAAGTCCAATTTTCAGAGTACCATCCAGTTGGCAAACTGTGCATAATCCACATACATTGGTTGGGCACACCAATTGTGTAATTTCATACAATTACTGGATTTATATATGGAAATTTAGGGATTTGCTTATATAATTATGCACATTCAGCATAGATAATCTGTTATGTTCATAGGTCCAATATGGAAAAAAATTGTGGGCCACCAGATGTAATGTCATAAGAGACCTGAAGCTTTACTGTTGGGAGACATCAAAGGGATAGTGAAAAGTGAGGGCGAGAACACATTTCCCTCTCCCTCTGCCTCTGTCTCCAACCTAGTGCTTGCACCTATGGCTGAATGGGGCTTTGCAAATCAGACCCAAAACTGACTTTATCCACTTACTAGTTAAGTAGCTTCAAATCATTTGGACAATTTTTAACTAATTTTAAAGTCAAGCAATGACTTGCAGTTCATGTATTACAACAGTTTTTGCTGAGTATTAAGCATAAATATTCTTGCAATAGGTGTGTTGGTTTGGCTAGCTTTTTTTCTGATATTCTTTAACTGTAGATGCACTGCTTCTGATCCACTTTAACACTGACTATTTTCTCCTTTTATGGGAAACAGATGGAATGTCTGGAATTTTACTTAGAAAAAGGAATCTGAATCCTGCTGTGCAATAGTAATACACTTGTCTTGTTTTCTCTTTTTCTCTAGCTGCAGACCTAGAATTCAATACCAAAGGCATTTGAAAAATTGAAGGTGATTTACTGCCAAAGTTTAATATTTTTTAAATTAGGTAGCTATGAGAAGTATATTTGGCTACAAGAGTAATATCAAGAGGTGAAGTTTAATTATTTTGTTGGGAAAATATATATTTTAAACAGGAGAAATATAATTCATAAACCAGAATCATTTATCTTTTCATATTAGTCTGTTTAATTTTGTGTATTTTATAATGTCTGTGTTTAAAAGGATTCCTTAAAAGTGTGCTTACGTATCACACTGTTTACAAAATCCAGGCACTCAAAATCAAGTAAGGCTTTGATCTGGCAAAATGCTCAGCAGCCTTAACTTCTTTTGAATTCATTGAGAGTTGAAGAATCTCAGCACTTCATAGGATTGATCCCTATATGAATAGTAAAGGGCATAATAAATTCTATGCTGCACACATGATAAACATAAATACATTATTCTTATCAAGTACAAAGAAAAATACATTTCATCACACCACAGTGATCTTAATACTGACCCAAAATAACTGATCAGTATTCTCAAAATTAATCTGCAACCCCAAAATAAAAACCCAACATGAAACTCTTATTTAAAACCCTCACAAAAATTATGGGTGGCATTTTCAAAAGCACTCAGCTTTGGCCTAGCTTCCTATAGACCAGGACACGCAATTTCAAAGTGGCATCAGACCCTGCCAGCACAACTGATGCAAAACCTGCAAGCATATCTCCACTGCTACAATGATCAACACTCCCCACAACACACCTTTCAAGATCCATGGGTCCTATACATATGCCTTTCACAATATGTGGTGTACCTCATCCAGTGCACTAAATGCCCCAATAGCAACTATGTGGATGTAACCAGACAATCACTGTGCTTTCAAATGAACTGACACAGAAAAATGATAAAAGATACGAATACTGTGTCATCTGTGGGTAAACACTTTTGACAATGCTGTCACTCCATAGCTTACCTCTCAAACCCTCATCATCAAAGGAAATCTGCACAGCACCTTCAAAAATGGGCCTGGGAGCTTAAATTCATGACTTTGCTAGACACAAAAAATCATGGACTAAATAGAGACACTGGATTTTATGGCTTATTACAACAATCTGTCACTCACTAACAACCCTTCCCCCCAACTTCTTCCCCCCACCTCCTTCCCCATGACTGGAGAGATTTAACGGGCTACTATTTCATGTTGAATGGTCTCTTGAAACGTGTTAACTACTCATGCTAAAAAATCTGATCCATCCAGTGTTTAACTGTAAGCAAGTCTACACAACAACATTAAGTTGATCTTAGTTACGTCGACATACAGCTGCCGCAGTAATTAAATCGCTTTTGCATGTCCTCATTACGCTGCTTGTGTTGGTGGTGTGCATCCTCACTAGCAGCGCTTACATTGATGCAGAGAGCAGTGCACCCTGGATAGGTATCCCACTGTGCACAAAGTGATTATACACAAAGTGCCATAAATACATAAATAAACAAACTGAAAAAAAGTAGAGGAGACTCCCCCCCATACCCTAATCTCTTTTGGTTTTCATAATTTTACTTGTTAGCTTGTCACTACAGTAGGTACAAAGTTTTCAGATAGAAATGTGATTTTTAAGTTGACGTGTTTTTAGCCGTGATCCTACATTTCTGCCTACCTGGAGAGTGAGGAATGTAGGACTCCTAGACCTGTAGGGAATTCCAGACTGACTGTCACAGGCCTGGTGTAAAGGGGACTTGAATGGTGGCCATCTTAATAAAAAGTGTAAGCACTTTTGCAACCCTGCTTTCAGGAAATATTACTCTACAGCCAACCTTAAATCTTTCATATATACTGGAAACTTGACAAATCATTATCGATCAAGCAGTTTGTGCTCCAGAAAGACCCCAGGAGAAAGTATGTTTCCAGAATCGCTGCACATGGTCTGGTTCATACACAAGCAAGGGACACAAGAGTAATTTATTCCTGTCTCTCCCTATTTGGGAATTTTGTTCTCACTCAGATATAGAAACACCAGAAAGAGCATCTGGTGGAAAAATGTCTGCAGAGATACTCCCTGCTGTTAGGTAGAGGAGGAATTTGTATGGTTTATTTTTAAGTTGGAACAATTACCACATGTTTGTACCTCTATAACAGATGCTTTGATGAGCAAAATAAAGCTGACAGGCATTCATGGAACACAACCCAGGACTGGAAAATTATTCTTTGGAACACCTGAGGTCAAAAAAGACACTGGGAGGTTCTATTGAGCTCAGCCTGAAGGAACTCTTATCTTCAGTCTATCCTCCTGATAATTGGAAGGGATAGACAGAGGCACAAGAAAACTCGAGTGTACAGAACTGTTCTGTATAGCATAAGGAAGCTCAATGGCTCTGTCATACACAGAACACAACAGTGCATCAAACCATAGTTAAACTTTATAGGCCTATATTTCCTCACACTAGTGGGGTGAGTCTGTAATGAGGTTGAGGACCTATACCTTAAAAGGCTCAAAGAGAAAGATGTAGCCTGCAGTTAACCATGAATATCCCATTAACTCCTGAGTTTTTGACTTGTAAAAAAAGAAATATTTCATTTGCAGAAAAAGTAAAAATAAACTGAATGATGAGGCAGCTGGTAACACACAATTAAATGCAGCACTGTAGTGCACTATTAGAAATCCACAAAATAAATGCATATTTACCCACCTTCTCTGCCTCTGCCTCCAGCATTCAGTAATGTAAACAGCACAACTCAGGATTTATTGTGAAGATGGCAGTTTAACAAGATGAACAACAGATGCTGCTTAGTTTACTAAAGATTTTAATTTTGTTCTTTATTTTGCTTTATTTTTAAGATGCAAGTTGGTTAGAGAATTCATATTGCGTAGGGTTTATTTAATGGCTATTTTAAATATATATATTTAACACCCTCAATTTTAAATCTAGATGGACTCCAAAAATCTGTTATACTTGTTTCTAAGAACAGAAGCACAGAAATATAGGAAAGTTTACTCCTATTCCCTAATAGCAGAGGTTAGCTTATGCCCTACAGAATGTTAAGGGTTTATATCCCTTCCAAAATTCCTTGGGGTATTTCTTTTAACGTATAATTACTATTATAACTTGGATATTCTTACTATCCATAAATGTCTAATCCTTTTTGGACTCCTTCTCAGCTTCTGGCCTCAGTGAGATTGCAGTGAGTTCCACAAGCTGGTTTTGCATTGTGTGAAAAATATTCCCTTTACAAGAATTGAATTCGCCTTTCAATTTCATTTAATAGCCCCTTGTTCCCAGAGTATGAGACAGGGTGAACAGAAGTTCCCAATCTACCTTCTCAGTACCATTCATTGTTTTCTACAAATTTATCAGGTCCTCTCTCATTCATCTCAGCTAGGATTTTCAAAGGCGCCTGGGAAAGTTAAACACTGAAATCCCATTGAAGTTCAATGGGAGTTGGACACCTAACTCCTGGGGCTCTTCTGAAAATTTTAGCACATCTTTCTGGTAAATATGCCAGTCTTTTCCATATCTTTACTTATGAGAGCTTAATCTCAGCACCCATGCCTGAACTCCCTCTATTTATGCTTTATCCCTATCTGATCTGATCTGCGCATAGTATTCCAGATGAGTCATACCATTGATTTATATATTGGCGTTATTTTACTTTCCATTTAGTCTCCATTCTATATGTATCCTAATATTTTGTTTGCTTTTTAACCCCTGTGGCTGCACAGTGTGTGGAGGTCTTCCCTGAGCTGGCTGCAGTAATGTTCTGCACTTTTTCCTGTTAATACAGAATGCACTTAGGTATATGACTAGTCGAAATTACTTCATGAATTATGAAAAAAATCTTTGGTATAAAGCTTGGCTACAATATGGGTGTTTAAATATATATTGGATCAAAATATGATAGTGTACCTACTTTTATACAATTTAATTGAGTTGTGGTAAGGACATTTAAGTGTACTTATGAACTAGCAGCAAAGCAGCTACTTCTCTCAGGAGAAACCTTGCTATATTGCAGTTAAAGAGGAAGACAGCAGAGTCTTCTTCATGGCATCTGCTAAAGATTTTACTTCTCCACTAAGTGCAGAATTGGGTCCTCGGATTGAAACCATATTGTACAAACACAGCAAATAGTACTCACACAAGTATTCAGCATATCAACATTAGCTGCATTCCACATCACTACTCTAACTGATTTCAATAAGACTACGTGTATAAATAACATTGCACATGTGTGGAAATGTTTGAAGGATTGGGCTCTAATCTACTAATTTAGGGAATGCCACATTATCAGTTACGAAACTCTGGAACTGCTAACGTAATCAGCACACATTCCTGAAGCATTTCCCATAGTCTGACTTGATTCTGCCTTACAAAACTCCACACACAATTTTTTTTGGGGGGAGGGGGTGGGGAGGAGGGGAAACAAGCAAGTAAAATATTGCTTTCATTAAAATATTATAAGTTCAAGTTAGTACAATTTGTGTCTCTGCTGGTAAATTTTCATAACAATTTTGCAGGCAGTACTCAAATGCAAAATGTGTTCATAGTCAGGGAAGAATGAGTAACTTGCACCAAGTTACCTTGATATTGCTCACCTCAGTTACTCAGTTCTATACCCTTGCATGACAATTGCTCTTAAATGTTCTACAAGTGTTGGCTGCAGATTTTTTTTAAAATGCCCCAAGAGCAATAATTGTTGCCTCAAAGAAGGCAATAACCTCCAGACACACCGACCAAGACTTTTCCCCCCCTTTAAATATGTGCCCCAGGTAGGCTCTGAAATATGTATCCCAGTTTTTAAAAAATGAAGCTGATGGTGCTTTGAAAAACTGGGCCACTTACTTAGGAACCTCAGTAAGGATTTAGGGCTCTGATCCTGTTCCCATTAAGATCAACGGCAATGGTATCCTTGAGTTCAGTGATGCAAGATAATGCCCTATGTGCCTAACTTAAGCATCCATTCTTTAAAGTCTCGTCCCTAATATTTTAATAAATACTTTGTCCTTCTATAGCACAGTCTTGCAAAGTTTCACAGAGAAGTTCATCATCATATGCCCTTCTAAGCTAAGAATTATCCCCATTTTATAGATAGGGAAACTAAGGCAGA
The DNA here is from genome assembly GCF_025201925.1 of Gopherus flavomarginatus. NCBI lineage: Eukaryota > Metazoa > Chordata > Testudines > Testudinidae > Gopherus > Gopherus flavomarginatus. The sequence continues at coordinate 100,674,749 of NC_066621.1, forward strand.
GAGAAATTAAGCGACTTGCATAAAAGAAGTCTCTGGCAAAATAATAATATTTAGGTCTTATAAAGAGAAGCCAGTGTTTTAACCACAAGACCATCCTCCCCCTCCTTTGAATTTCATATCAACAAACAACAAACATTTGGAGGATGCACTGGAGTTTTAAGTGCTCACCAGCTACTAGTAGGCTGGCTCAGATCACATGAGAAGTTTGGTTTCCTTTCCTGAAATATGAGTCTGATTCTGCACTCATGCAATATTTGGAACTCAGGCAGGGCCTTATTTAAAGTAAAATACCTGTTTCCTACCTTTATGGCTTTAAAGGAATCCTGTGCATTGCTAAAAGCACATCAGAGATTTCCGTCTAGCTTATTGCATGGCCGGAGGAGCCCAGGCCAAGAAAACTCTCTCTCCAACACAAACCCCCCATGGGTTTTGCTCCTCCAAACACCCCACACCCAATCGTGAGCCCTTGGCCCTGCTGCTCCCCTTCCCCACCCCCGATGCTCATCCAGGCCAGCCTTCCTTGCCCCTCCTCCTACCAGACTCCCAGCCCTGGCCTATGCTGCCTCCACGTCCACCCTACGATCCTCATGATCATCTCCAGTGTCCCTGGCATCCCCCCTTCCTCTCTACCCTGAGCCTTCCCAATATGCCCCCTCACTGCAAGAAAGAAGCTCCCCTTCTTACTCACCAATAGTGGCAGGCAGAGTGATTCCAGCAAGCTCAAGCAAGCAGATCCGTACCTGAGCACAGCTGGTGGGTGGGACAGGACAGGGACAGCTTCCCCACTGCCCTCTCTGGAATGGAGGATTCATCGGAGTGACATCCTGGTTCACATAAGCAAACTGTTCTTCAGGGCCCCCCCTTTGATTAACGGGGGAGAGAGAATGAGAAGCAGAGAGCAACTCTATTTCTATTGTTTTTTACTACCTCTTGTAGCATGATTAAAAGCGTAAATGAACAGATGTGCCACTGTAATTTCAAAGCAAACTGCATACTTATCAGAGGTTCCTTGTCATACATCCAGTCCCCTCCTCCTCTTCCTCGTCCAACACATCATCTTCATGTTTCACTCTGGTGGCCTGTGACACTGACACCTCTGAAGTATCCACTTTGCCCTTGGTGTGTTGGTGGGGTTGCCACTGAGGATGGCATGCTGTTCCTTGTAAAAGTGGCATGTCTGTGACTGCACCAGAGCAACTGTTCGCCTCTCTTTCCTTTTGGTATGCCTGCTGCAGCTTCTTGGCATTAACTCAGCAATGCTGCATGTCTGTCTTGTAGCCCTTCTCCACCATGCCTTGAGTGATCTGCTCATAGATATTAACATTTCTATGGCTGGATTGGAGCTGTGTCTGCACAACCTCTTCTCCTCACAGGCCCAGGAGATCCACCACCTCCTGTGTACTGCAGGCAGGAACACATCTGCAGTGTGGAGCTGACATGGTCAGCTGGGCAGTTGCTATCTGAGGCTACATCTTCACTACCCGCCATATTGGCAGGTAGCAATCGATTGCTTGGGGATCGATATATCGCGTCTCATCTAGACACGATATATTGATCCCCGAACGCACTTATATCGATTCCGGAACTCCACCAACCCGAACGGAGTTGCAGAGTCGACATGGGGAGCCACCAGGGCCGGTGCAAGGATATTTTGCGCCCTAGGCGAAAATTCCATCTTGCTCCCCCCTTGCGGTCACAGAGTAACATGTTATAATTTAGAATTTATGTTTCCGCGCTTTAAGTTTAGCAAATTTAGAAACAAGTTCCTCCAAGTCAATGTTGTGAGCAATGTCATGTACTATTGACAAGGTAGATAGCCCAACAAGTCTTTGTTGCAACATTGATGTTCGCATATATGTTTTTATCAACTTGAGCTTCGAGAAGCTTTGCTCACCACTGGCCACAGAAACTGGGAGAGTCAACAGGATGCGAAGAGCAATAACTGTGTTAGGGACACTATCTGTCAGCTTATTTTCCCATATGAAGTTCAATACATCTTGGGGTGATGAACTCTTTTGGACTCGTCTTGCAATAGCTTGCAATTCACTGCACAAGTCAAAGGCATCAATATCCTTGGATTCACCATGTTGCAAAGCTTTCTCCAGATTCAAGCAATGTTCCATAATTTGCTTTGGTGTTTTATTTTGCAAACTCTAAACATCATGTATGAAGCCAAATACTGAACTAATTTGCTGCATCAATGTGAATCTTTCTTCAACCGAATGTATTGCTGTGTCAATGACTGCAAAGTAAAAGTTCACTTTGAATTTTTCTTTCGGATCATAAATAGGTTCGTCATATGCTTCATATGTGAACTGTTTCCTCTTCTCTCTAATATGGATTGGATCTGGTTCAAAAAGTGCCGGTACATCCAACTCCTCCGCAAGTTCACCTGCATCTACCAATGTTTTCTCAAAGGCTGCGTCACTTCTGCGGCCCACAAGAAACTTCTTAGTTTCTCCAAGTTGATTAATGGCATCACATATATCAAATTCTTTTGCCTGAAGTTGTTTGCTAGTTATGTTGATCTCAAACAATATGTCATACCACAAAACAAGAGAAACAAGAAACTTGAAACTAGAATTGGCTTTTGTAAGAGCCTTTGCATCAACTCGTGATGTATTGCCAGATGATCCTGTCAGAGTATTGTCTTCATAGATGTATACCAGAGCATCACAGATGTCACCAATGAAAGCAGGATGGAGAAGCTCCCCCCGCAGAAGACCTAAAACATGATGGCTGGATACATAAACAGACACCTGTCCCTCACAGGTGACTACCTCATAACATGCCAATTTTGCTCAGGACAGAATATCATAGAGGAATACTATGCATTCAGTGGTCTCTACACTGGCCAAGCAACAGCATGACAACTAACCTAACCAGTCCATCCAACTTTTTTGACTGCTTCTTGGGCACTGGTGAGGGGTAGCAGTGCCAGACTGAGCCCGGTGATGGGTGCACTACAAATCTACAAACTGAGGCAAGGTGCTGGGCCTAGAGTCCTGCTGAGACTGCTGTCCTGCACCAAGTGGAGCACAGCCTCCATGAGGAGAGAACTCAAACAAATATCACGCTCCTTCTGCATGATTCCCCCAAGCACTTCTTCAGGCAGCTGCTATGGAGGTCACTCACAGGCTTAGGCCTGCCAGTTGCAGGCAAAACACAGCAGCAGGGCTTAAAACTCAGACAGGGCCGCCCAGAGGACTCAGGGGGGCTTGGGCAAAGCAAAATCGGGGGCCCCTTCCATAAAACATTTGCAATACTATAGTAACATGTATTAGGAAATGTAAAAAATAACTAGTGAAATACATTCAAAAATTAATTTGTAATAATTTGAGAATAAACTAAATACATTATTTAAAAACATTAAAAGCTGTAATGGTATGTATACATTTGCAATTACATAATGGGCAGTTGCTGGGTGATTGTGATAGTTGGTACCAATGGGCTGTCGTTGCCTGGGGGTGGTGCTGTTGTTGCCCACGGCTGGGTGGGGAGCTGGGGTCTGGATTCAGGGGTGCCCAGCTCACAGGGGCTGGGCTCAGGGATGTGGGGAGATAGGGTCAGGGGGGTGTCCAGCTCAGAGGGTCTGGGCTCAGAGCTGGGGGTCAGGGCTGTTGGGGGGATGGGGTCAGGGGATTTCCAGCTCAGAGGGACTGGGCTCGGAGCTAGGGGTAAGGGCTGTGGGGGGATGAGGTCGAGGGGGTTTCCAGCTCAGAAGGACTAGGCTCGGAGCTGGGGGTCAGGGCTGTGGGGGGGATGGGGTCAGGGGGTGCCTGGGGGCACTGGGGCAGCTCAGCTCTGCAGGCTGCTGTTCTCTCCAGCTGTCCAGGCACAAGGGGAGCAGGAGGAGGGACCAGCTAAGGACCAAGGGGGCAGGAGCACAGGCACCTGAGGCTGACCCATGGGGAGGCACTTGCTTACCTTGCCCAATGCATGAGCGCTAGGGTCCTCTTTCTTCCTCTGCTCCACCAGACCACTGCTGAGGCTCTTTTCTTCTCCGTGCCCCTCGCTGGGGCTGACGTGGAGGCTGAGCCAGGGGGCAGCCGCGGCTTTCCTCCAGAAGTGAAGCCCTGGTGTTGCGCCGCTGTTGCAGGGCCCCTGCCATGTGCCCTAAGCAGAGCTGTGCAAGTCTGCCCAGCTGCCGGCGCCCCCGCCGGGCAATGAGAAAAATTGCAGAGGCTGGAGCCCCTGCTCTGGGAGGGAGAGGGATTCTGAGCCTCTGCCTGCAGCTCAGGGATTCCCCTGGGTCAGCACAGCCACCGTCAGCTCAAACCTCTGTGCTGCCGCGGCGGTACGCTGACCCCAGGGGTGCCCTGAGCTGCTGGGCTGCCTCGCCGGCGCCCTGACCCCGGGGGCGCCCTGGGCTGCCGGGCTGCCACAGCGGCTCCCTGACCCGGGGGGCGCCCTGGGCTGCCGGACTGCCACCCTGACCCTGGGGGCGCCCTGGGCTGCTGTGGTGGCGCCCTGATCCCGGGGGGCGCCCTGGGCTGCTGGGCTGCCACCCTGACCCTGGGGGCGCCCTGGGCTGCCGCAGCGGCGCCCTGACCCCGGGGGCGCCCTGGGCTGCCGGGCTGCCACCCTGACCCTGGAGGCGCCCTGGGCTGCCGCGGCTGCGTCCTGACCCCGGACTGCCGCACGGCGGCGCGCTGATCCCGGGGGCGTCCGGGGCTGCCGTGGCAGGGCGCTGATCCCGAGGGCGCCCTGGGCTGCCGGGCTGCCGCGGCGGCGCACTGATCCCAGGGGTGCCCCGGGCTGCCGCAGCGGCTCCCTGACCCGGGGGGCACCCTGGGCTGCCGGGCTGCCACCCTGACCCTGGGGGCGCCCTGGGCTGCCGCGGCTGCGTCCTGACCCCGGGGGCGCCCCGGCCTGCCGCATTGGCGCACTGATCCCGGGAGCGTCCCGGGCTGCCGCGGCGGCGCGCTGATCTCGGGGACGCCTTGGGCTGCCGTGGCGGCTCCCTGACGGGGGCACCCTGGGCTGCCAGGCTGCAGCGGCTGCGCGCTGACCCCGGGGGCGCCCTGGGCTGCCGGCTGTAGGTAGCTGCTGCCGCGGGCAGCTCAGACTGCCTCTCCAGCAGCAGCGGCTGCAACCATTTAAAAATTTTTTTTAGGGTGCCGCTTTTTGGTGCCCTCAAATCTTGGCGCCCTAGGCAACCGCCTAGTTCGCCTGAATGGTTGCACCGGCCCTGGGAGCCGCGGACATCGATCCCACACTGTGAGGACGGTGAGTAATTCGATCTTAGATACTTCGACTTCAGCTTTGTTATTCACATAGCTGAAGTTACGTATCTGAGATCGATTTTCCCACGTAGTGTAGACCAGCTCTGAGTTTTCCACACCAAGCAAATAGGAAATGGAATGTTAAAAATTTGCGGAGCTTTAAAAGGGGAGGAACATTCACCTGTGTACCTGGCTGCAGGGTATCAGAGTTCAATGGTCATGGTGGGACATTGGGGGCCACCCCCTGGAGGCCACTAAAGTCAATGTAAGTAATGCAGTGTCTACACTGACATTGCGTTGACCCAAGTATGTCAACATAAGCACTACACCTCTCGTGCAGGTAGAGGTATTAAGTCGGCATAGCAGGCGAGTTACGTTGACAGCAGTGACATTTTAGAGTAGACGCTTACAGAGTTAGGTAAATGTAAGCTGCCTTGCATCGACTTAGCTTGGTCGTGTAGACCAGGCCTGTGTCACTCTGATTAAGTTTCCCAGACCTGAAGAAGAGCTGTGTGTAAGCCTGAAAGCTTGTCTCTTTCACCTGCAGAAGTTGAAATAATAGAAGATATTATAACCTTACCCACACTGTGTCTCTAAATGTAAGTTACTTATTTAAGTGGTTTCCATACGTTTTTATTTGTCTTCTTTTAGATCAATGAAAGGAAAATACTTTGTTTTACATATCTCTATTTAACACTTTCGTTTATTCCTTACATACATTCACACATAAGCCTTTAGAATGGTTTATTATAGAAGTAAATTGGTCGAGAGGTATCTGTCAATAAAGAATGACTTTTGGAAAGATTGCTATCACTGCATGTGTCTGTGTTTCTCACTTAAAGAACACTCCATTGCTCAAGGAATAACAGACACTTACTTCCCTTTTGCTTACTATTTCCAAAGCTTTCCCATGTATTAAATGTCTATCAGATATTTCTGGGCAGGCTTCCAAATACAAACTGTGTGCTATAAAAGGAAATGTAATAAATAGGGGATGTGCTACTGTCTGTAGTTATTAAATATAACTTTATCATGTTGTAACTATTACAGTGCCAGTCAACATGATAGATGCAGCAAATCCACCTGTCTCCTGTTTACCATATACCTTCTGCTCTGTGAGAAAACACACCAATCACAGGAGGAGCTTTCTGAGGCATTGATTTTGTGTGAATCACATTGTTACATGGTGAAACCAGCACCTTGATTGGTTTATTGCATGATTTGCAATCTCTCTTATGTAAGGGTCATCTCTTCGCTCTTCCTCTTTCCCAACTTTATGTATGATTCAAATGGGGGAGCAGCAGAGCACCTGAAAAAGATGAACAGAGCAGGTTAGTTAGTGACTCTTGGAGGCATGAAGAGGCAAGTCATGACTCTCAGGGAAATGGAAAATCAGAAAGGGAGAGAATCTTTTTCTCCTCAAAGTCTTAAAGGTACTAAATTCGTAGTTGACACATGGAATGGTGTGACATTTGAGGAATGTGTCTGTCAGCTTATTTCTTTATATTTTCTGAAATATTTCTGATTGTGACCTGCGGTGTGGATTAGATTAGATCCTCTGTTTTGTAGCAGAAACAGACTGTCTTGGAAACTGAAATAGGGCTATCGAGGAGTCATCAGTATTGAATAATTGTACCCTCGTAGAACACCGAGGTTGCTATTGGCAAGCCATTGACTCTTAAAGACTCTCTGCCAGCAATCCAGTGTGTGTGTGTATGTGTGTGTGTGTGTGTGTGTGTGTGTGTGTGTGTGTGTGTGAGTGAGAAGGTGAGGGGGGGGAAGAGTTGGAGCTTGTAAAATCTCCAGTGGAAAAAGAGAAAACGTGTCACAGACTACTTTTAAATGAGATAACTGACATGCATTCTAAGCAAGTCCATCACCAGAAATAGAAGATACAATGGGAGGAATGGGGGAGATACAGTGGGAGGAATGCTTTCCCTCTAGGACACTAACAAAACCCAAGGGCTGTCAGGGATGGTAAGGGTTTTGACACTTGATCTATACTATAGAGTTAGGATGACATAAGGCAGCTTACATCAACCTAACTCTGTAAGCATCTACACTAAAATGTCACTCCTGTCTATGTAAGTCACTCATTACACCGACCTAATAACGCCACCTCGACAAGAGGCGTAGCACTTAGGTTGATGTAGTTAGACTAACACAGTGTCATTGTAGACACTGTTACTTACATCGACCTTAGTGGCCTCCAGGAGGTATCCCACAATGCCCCACCGTGACCGCTCTTGTCACCATTTTGAATGCTGCTGCCTGGCAGTCAGTACAAAGGTACACACTCCTTCCTTTTTAAAGTTCTGCGAATTTTTGAAATTCCATTTCCTGTTTGCTTGGTGTGGACAGGGGTGGCTCCAAGCACCAGCGCTCCAAGCGCGTGCCTGGGGCAGCAAGCCACGGGGGGCGCTCTGCCGGTCGCCGCTAGGGCGGCAGGCAGGGTGCCTTCAGCGGCTTGCCTGCGGAGGGTCCACTGGTCCCGCGGCTTCGGTGGACCTCCCGCAGGCTTGGCTGCGGAGGGTCTGCTGGTCCCATGGCTTCAGCGGACCTCCCGCAGGCATGCCTGCGGGAGGTCCGTCGAAGCCATGGGACCAGCGGACCCTCCATGCTTGGGTGGCAAAATGTCTAGAGTCGCCCCTGGGTGTGGAGAGCTCATCTAGTGTCTCTCGAGCACACAGGAGGTGGATCTCCTGGGTCTGTGTGGAGAAGAAGCTGTGCAGGCACAGCTCAGATCCAGCCATAGAAACATCGTTATCTACAAGAAGATCACTCAGGTCATGGTGGAGAAGGGCTACAAAAGGGCATGCAGCAGGGCTGCATGAAAGCCAAGGAGCTGAGAAAGGCATACCAGAAAGCAAGGGAGGCTAACAGCTGCTCTGGTGCAGAGCCAGAGACATTCCACTTTTATAAAGAGCCGTATGCCATCCTTGGCAGAGACCCCATGACCACTTTCAAGAGTCCTGTGGATACTTTGGGGTAGCTGGAGTCACAGGCCCCAGAAGTGAACTGTGAAGAGAAGGTGCTGGATAAGGAAGAGGAGGAGGAATATGGGGAACAGGTGACTGGAGATCAGTGGTGCAGTGAGCCAGGACCTGTTCTTGACTCGAGCAGTCAAGCCAATCCCTACAGTCCAGCACAGGCGAGTATGTTGCAGGGGTAGGAACCACTGGTAAGTGTGCAGTTTGCTTTGATATTACAGGGACACATCTGTTCATTTACTCTTTTTTAATCATTCAATCTTTTTAATCTGGAAGAGGTAGTGAAATAACCAGTAGAGGTAAAGTTGCTATCTGCTTCTCATTCCCCTGTACAGTTAGGTAGAGGATTGATCCAGGCATTTATTGTTTTGCATAGGCCTGTAACTCTTATGCTGGCTGAGTAAATGACTGTGTTTAATAATTTCCTTTGCAAAACTTGTGCTCATTACTTTACCTGCCACGTGTCCCTGAAGAGTTAAACTATAAACCAGAGAGCCCATGGAAGTGGATTCTGGGGAAGCATGCATGAATGACAGGGAGCTATGGGAAGTCTCAGCATTGGTCTTGGGGCTTAGGGCATTTGGACTGTCACAGTGTGTCTACATTGCAATTACACACCTGTGGTTGGCCCAAGCCAGCTGACTTGGGCTCGTGGGGCTCAGCTTAAGGAGCTATTTACTGAAGCCCAAACTCTGGGGCCCTCCCACCTCGCAGGGCCCTAGAGCCCAGTCTCTAGCCTCAACTGAAACAATTACACTGCAATTAAACAGCCCCTTAGCCTGAGCCCCATGAACATGAATCAGCTGAAATGGACCAGCCATGGGTGTCTAATCGTAGCGTAGACATATCCTCGCGATCCACGTTCCAAGGAAAGGTTTCAGACAGGGACTCTGCACCCTAGAGTACATCTACATTGCAAAAAAATCCAAAAACCTGCAGCGAGTCTCAGAACCTGGGTCAACTGACTTGGACTCACACTACAGGGCTAAAAATGACAGTGAAAACATTTCCACTAGGAGCTTGGGCTATGAGATTTTTACCCTCCCCCCCAACAGCCTGGTTTTATAGTCCGAGCAGGAACATGTACACTGCTGGTTTTGGCCACATACTGTGAGCCTGAGTCATTTACCCCGGGCTCTGAGACTCACTGCTGCGGGGGGTGTATGCTTAGATGCCAGAAATAGGAAAAGTGTCTGGATGCTGCCCAGACGGCTTGTAAGCATGTGGGATCCAAAGTTTGGTTCTGATTAACACAGTCTGACAACCATCAACTAGGAAGACAGCCTGGACTGTAACAAATGGATCAGCAAGAATGATCAGCTTCATATATTTCCTTTCTTCAAGATTTCATCAGGATGTGCTATTTTTGTTTTCATTTCCGGCTGGAAGTGTATGACTAAGGGGCAAATGGAGTGTCCAACAAGCTTTTTGTGTCTCTGCTTCATAGAATAATATGAGTGCAATTAAGGGGGACTTCTTTTGGCTCAAGCCCACCTTTCTGCTATCATTTATCCCTCATTGCAAACCTATCCTGTAGCAAAAAGAGTCAATATCTGCCTGTGTTTTATGATATTGTTAAATCCTTTTAAAGGTAGCAAGTTAAAAGTTATTTCTACAGAAATATTTCTCAGTCTTTTAGGTCCTCCCATCTTCCTGTCTTTGTCTCCCTCACAACTTCTCTGTTCCCATCCCCATCTCTGTTCTTTGTCTCTCCTTCCTCACCTCTCCATTGTGGTCATTATCTCTGCTCTGCTCCTTTACCTTGAAATTAATTATCATGATCTTTCCCAACCTACTCCTGGCTTCATCCTTCCATTTCTTCCATCATTATACCCCCATCATCACTGTCTGCCCCAGCTTCCCATCACCCTCCTCCATTCAAGGAAAGAACAAAGCTATGTGCCCATAGGCCACATGCTCTGTGTCCTTGATCTCTGCTAGCTTCTACCTATGACATGCTTCCCTTAGGAACTTCTTGTTACTATAGAAACAGGAAGTGTATCCAGTCTTGGAGGCACTGCAGGGGAGGGTGCAGAGTGACAGTGCAGCAGAGCATGTAAACAGATAACAGGATCTCCTGAGGCAGCACTTTCCTCCCCTTCTGCATGCAGGTTTAGGGTTAGGGTTAGTCTGGAGAACTGAACTATAGACAACAAAATGAAATTCAACAAAGACAAATGTAAGATGCTACACTTAGAGAAGAAAAATCAAATTCACAAATACAGAATGGGGGATAATCGGTGTGGGAGCAGCACTACTGAGAAGGATCTGGGAGTTGTGGTGGATCACAACCTCAACATGAATCAGCAATGTGATGCTGTAGCAAAGAAAGCAAATGCATTTTTAGGTTGCATTAACAGAGGCATAGCCAGCAAGTCACAGGAGGTGATAGTATCTCTCTGCTCTGCTCTGGTTAGGCCTCAGCTGGAGTACTTTGTCCAATGTATAGAAAGGATGTAGAGAAACTGGAAAGTGACAGAGGCGAGCCACAAAGATGATCAAAGGGATGGAATGCAAGTCATATGAGCAAAGCCTGAAGGAAGTGGGTATGTTAAGTTTGGAAAAGAGGATATTAAGGGAGGACATGATAGTGGTCTTCAAATACTTGAAAGGCTGCCATAAAAAAGATGGAGAAAAAGTGTTCTCTCTTGCCACAGAGAACAGGACAAGAGGCAATGAGTTCAAACTACAGCATAACGGGGTTAGATTAAATCTCAGGAAAAACTTCCTAACTATAGGACAATGGAACAAACTGCCTAGGAAGGTTGTGGAAATTCCTTTGCTGGAGGTTTTCAAAAGGAGGCTTGATAGCTATATGTCTTGGATAGTTTAGACACAACAAATTGTGCATCTTGTCTGGGCATTAGATTAGATGACCCCTGTGGTATCTTCTAATCCTATGATTCTATGATTATAAGCCCCAACAAGAAAATCTGAGTTTGTTTTCTGAACCTGAGGGGAGCAGTGGTGGTGAAAGTTACAGAAACTCAATTTTAAAGCAAAGAGTGGGGAATGTATGTACTTTGCTATGAATCAGGTGCAAATGGACAGTGCCTTTCTTAGGAAAACAGCTGCTTTAAGTAGTGATCGTCTTTTCTAAAACTACCGTATTTCCAAATTCTCTACTGATGCTAAAATGGAAGATTTTAATCTGACATTGAAATTTAAGGATTAGTATTTATTAGCATTTGTCATAATTGTGGGATGTATTAGAAGGGGGAAGGAAGTTAGAGGTGGGTTATTCCAGAGGTTAGATACCAATAATCAATGTTTGAAAAGAAAATACAAATTATCATTATTTAGCCATTATTGTAACTTTCTTTTGATTCCTTTTATTTTAATATACCTCATGACACTGCTACAGTTGATCGCTTCAGTTATAGCTGTCCAAGAATTATAGAAGATTCGTCTTTTGTGCAGTTAATGAAATTAAAGAAATCCTTGCTTTTTCATGTCAGTGCAAGCGTACCACTCTCCATATGTTTTAAAGCATGCAGTGTAAATCCTTGTTTGCTTAAAACTATACTGAGTCTCTCTGCATTTATTTCACTTGCAGTCTCCTAAAGCTTTTCAATTCAAGAAGCTTTTAGTTGCTGTTAGTGAAGCTGGATTCAAAACCAGGTGGCAGAGATGAATAGACAATGTCTCTGGACAATGCTTTGTTGAATTCCACTGCACAATACCTACCCTGATGAGATTCTTTTCTTCCCACTGGAACAGCACTTAAATAGAGCACAGTGGATCACTGAATAATGCTTTCAGAAACATTAAAAAAAATCTGAAAGTTATTCTTTTGGTACCTTTGTCTGTTTCTTTATCATCTAAATTCAGACTGTTTTAATCCTCTAGCCCCTGTTGTTTCTTACATTATTCCTCTCAGTTCACCACACATTGTTACTTCTGCCCAAGTTCCCCTCAATGAAAATGGCTTAGTCCACTGTCATTCCTAACCTCATATTATAAGGAAGTATTGTGAGTACCAAGTACAATTTTTTTATTGTGGTTATGAATATAGCTGCAGGTACTGCCAAGGCTCAAGTGTGTATTTTCCATCCCTTCTCTTCGGTACTTATCAGCATGAATTTGAAATTGGATACTGAATCTAGCATATTTGTCCTGAACTTTACCACCTCTAGAATATGTGACTCCAGGGGAGGAAAATTCTTCTATTGTGACATCAGTTAATAGTATTGTGTTGTATAGTAAGCAGGAGTGGCAGAAATCCAGCCAGCCAGTAGGCATGTAGCTTCAGGTTCGTTTGTTGCAATATTCAGTACTGGTGTAAACTGGGTTTAGAAGCTTTAGTCAGTCCATGAAATTCCATCATTTTATAAGAGAAAAACAAAATTAAAGCCAATTTAGCTCTAATTGGAGATGGTTGGGGGCAACATTTCTCCAGAGTCTAGGAAACTATTGTGTTGATTTTATTTTGTCTCCGTGCTTGTTACAATGGGTTTGCAGCTCAGCTAATTTGTTTCTACAGAATAGGTTTAAACTAAGGCAAGGCAGTTGGTATTTCTGTTCAGTGAGCTAATTTTTTCTTACGGTAATGTTAAAGTACAGCTTGCTTCTCTCTTCTAAGAGGCAGAATAAAGTAAGAGAAGTCAATTTCAAAATATTTTCTATTTTCTCACTTCCAGAAGTCTATTAAGTATTCTTAACCTGTATAGGAAAAAATCAATAGATAAATGTTTCCTAATGATTAAAGCACAGGACTGGAAATCAGGATACATGGGATCTCTTGCTGGTTCTGTCACTGACGGTACATTTACGCTGTGATAAAGAACCTCTGGCACTGAGTCTCAGAGCCCATATCAGCTGACTTGGGTTTGCGGGGCTCAGGCTGCAGGGTTAAAAATTGCAGTATAGACATTTGGGCTCAAGCTGCTGCTTGAGCTCTGAGACCATCCCCCTTCTCAGGTCTCAGAGCCCAGTCTCCATACCACGCCTGAATGTCTACACTTAGAATTTTATAGCTCTGGAACCCGAGCCCTGTAAACCAGAGTCAGCTGACCCAGGCTCTGCGACTTGGTGTCTCTGTTTTTATATCACAGTGTAGATGCACCCTGACTCACTGTGCACTTGGACTAGTCAACTGCTGGAGAATTTAGTGTGGGAGCAGTTTGGATGCACAGCAGGGAATTTGAGAAATTTCTTTTTGGATGCTTCAAAGCTGAAGGGAACTGGTGCTGTAACTGAAAATTCAACCCCTCTACTGGGCGACTGCCTGCACTTTGGCTCTAGAAAAGTGCTTGGCCACCAGGACTTTCAGAAAGCAGCTATCATAGAAGCTAATGATGCCTCGGAATTGCTGGCAAAAATAAACATGTCCTTCTGCTACTCTGGGGCCCAAGCACTTGACAGGAAACTACACAGTGTTTGTGTGTGTGTGGATGGATGGATATGAGTAAATCCTTGCTGTCATGTTATGCCTACTAAGGGTAAGTGTAGGAGAAAGGAGTACAAGGAGCGTATGCTGGATAAGGAGCTACTGCAGCTTATTTTGGCCCCAAATCGATGTATTTAGAACAGTGTTCCCTCTAATTTTTCCCATGCATGTGCAGAATGAATTTAGTTATGTGCACCAATATGGAGGTGATCAAGGAGCGCGGAGTGTGGGAGGGGGGCTCAGGGCTGGGGCAGAGGGTTGTGGTGCAGGAGAGTGAGGGCTCTGGCTGGGGGTACAAGATTTGGGGTGCAGGCTGCCCAGGGGCTATGATGGGGAGAGAGGACTCCTCCCAGCTCTCTCTTCCCACAGCAGCACCTGGGCTGGGTGTGGGGAGGAGAGGTGCCTCTCCTCCAGCCACTGCAGGTCCCCACCGGGGCTGAGTTGGCACCTCTCCCCCGGTCGTGGCAAGTCCAAGGTAGGTCTGTGTTGGAGCCAGCATGTCTGTACTGGGGCCGGTGGGGAGAGCACCTCTCTTCACCGCAGCAGGTCCGTGCTGGGACTGGTGGGGAGAGGCATCTCTCTCCGCAGCAGCCCTGAGCCCCTGCATGAGGCTTAATAGGCAGCTGCACGGCTATGAAGGTTAGAGGAAGCTTTGATTTAGAATATAAATGTAAGACCATCTCAGGAAACATGTTTTGTCAGCAGCAACTTGAATCTCTGAAAATTGTACTAACTCAAAGATTGCTCTCACCTTTGTTATAGTGAGTTATGCTCTGTGACCTGCAACTGGATCCTGGATGGAGCAGAGTAGGGGATATTCGCTATTAAATGAAAAGATACTGAAGACACTTTCCTTCTGTCATGGGCACACAGACAACAATAGCTTAGATTTTAAGTACCTTGGGACAGGGACCATCGTTTTGTTATGTTTATTCAGTACCTAGCACAATATGATCCTGGTCCATGAATATGGTTCCTAGGTGCTACAATAATGCAAATAATAAATTATTATAACAATAATAGCTAGTTATATCCCCTGCAGAGAACTCTGCTCAACCTCCTTGTCCCCACCACAAATCAACTCTCTACCAAATGTAATGAGTAACCAACCAGCTTAGCAATAACTTGTTTTTAAAAATGGTGCCAGTCCACATTGTGGCAGAATTTAAACAGAGTTCTTGTTCCAGCAGGGGCAAAGGAAGGATGTGCACTGAAAGATCTTCTGGCCACCTGGATTTACCAGAAATATGCTTATCTCAGTAGTGAGGAGTGAACAAAGATAGATCAGTAACTTTCTGATAAATTAATTAGTTGTTGTGAAATCCCTTCTGTTCAAGCAGTGCTGCACATTCATACTTGCCAGCATCTAGTCACTGCTCAGAATTGGACATTTTTGTGGTAATAATACATTCAGAAAAATGCAGATTAAGAAATGGTCAGTGGCTTTTATTAAGAAAAAGTGATTTGCTTTTAAATTAGATATCACTAAAGGGGATTGACCGCAGTGTCTTGGGTCATAGTCTGGGGCCTGTGTAACCAGTGTTTAAGGAAACGGGAGTGACTAATAGAGTCTTTGGCTACATGAAAATTAATCAAAATGGAGAGTCGCTGACATGACTTAAGTTTGAAGCACTTTGTTGAATGAATGTGGAGCTCTGAGTGCTTTAAAACAGGATTTCTCAACCAAAGGGTCATGACCCAAAATCAGGTTGCCAAAATGTTTCAGGGGCTCATGTGGCGGCTCCTGGGGTTCCAATTCCATGGGGCTGGCTGGGCTCAGTTTCCAGCTTGGTGTTATGACCTCTGGGGTCATAGCATCACTCAGGTTTGGCCAGTCGCCCCTCCATCCTGATGACAGTGGGCCAGTCAGGCCAAATTTGAGTGACTGGCACTGCAACCCCATGCTCCAGATCGCAGTGCCACTCTCACAAATTTGGCCCAGTTGGTCCCCCATGAGGGGGCAGGGCAAACCTGAGCAATGCTGTGATTCTAGAGGCAGTGCCTAGAGCAGGGAGCCAACTCCAGCCAGCCCCATGGGACCAGAGCCCCAGAAGACACTTCTGCCAGGTTGAGTGCAGGGTAGGCTCGGGATCCCCACAGGGCCTTGGACCCATCCCCAGGACATCCAAACCCTGTGGGAAGGACCTGGTCTCCCACCCCTCAGGGGCAGGACCTGACTCCCTGGCCTATTTACTGGGTCGTGACAGATCATTTCTCCCCCCAGGGCTTCCCACCCCTTTGGGGCAGGACCTGACTCAACTCCCTGCCCCGGCCTATTTACAGGGTTGCAACAGGCCATCAAGATTAACAAATAGGTCCTGAGCCCAAATAGGTTGAGAATCATTGCTTTAAAACAATACCAGTTGAGTTGCCACTACCTTAACTATGCCCTGGACTTGCCTTTTGGAGTGCTCATCTCCCAGTGTGTTCAGAGGACATGGACATGACTAAATACCTGTTCTTAAAATCCTTTGAGCACCTAAACGTGCTCTGCTCTTTAGCTGCTTGCACAGGCTTTTGAAAATTTGACTATTAAATAAATAAAAATAAATAAATAAATAAATAAATAGCCTCTCCCTACTTACTTCAGTTTCCCCTCTTTTGAGATGCTTATTTAATATAAAATGCTTAGAGGTTCAGGTTCTTCTATGATAGATGCTATGTAGCATGCCAAATATTATATATACATTAATTTTTAAAAAAATATTTGTCTTAATATTTTGTCTACTTTAGGCTTGATAAAATGTAAACATTGATAGTCCTAGCTACAACAGGCTCATTTGTTAATTCAGTTTTGGAGAAGTTTCCCTCTTTTTCTGGAAGGCTTGTTTATAGATATACTTTTATTCCTGCATTTCAGCACATTGACAGTAATAGGCAATACTTCATTTGCAGCCATTGCATTTCTTCCAGAAATTCCTCTTCCTCTTATCCAGTTTACCATGTAGAATTCTATACCTTAATTTTGAGAAGATATGTTTGCTAAGTATCAATCCACAATGGTATTTCCATCTCTATTATGCAAAGAAAAAGTCTCAAACATGTTTGAATACTTGTCCCATTTATCTCTCAGTAAGTAGCTGCGGTGAAATGCTGTGGGGCTTTGCAGATGTTCTTGATAAAGGTGAGAGATTATGCAGGTATGGAGAATTGATGGGTATGCTATGATTGCAGTGAATCCCTAGATGAACTGATCCTGAATCAAGCTCACTGATTGCTATAACTGAAAAGAAAAGTGGCTGTCAGCCTGGAGCATTACTGTATTGACAAAATGTAATGGCTTCTAGTAGATGGATGACAGTATAGTTAGGAACAACTTTCTTCATCAAAGTACTGTATGCATTTATTTATCAGTATTTTATTGGTATAAGATTTATTTTTTTAAATCACCGTTACAGTTTAGAACAAGATTTCTCCTTTAATCTTTACCATTCTTCTGTGCTACTTAGTAGTAATAATAATTGACATTTATATAGTATCTTTTGTCTTTAAGGTTCACACAGCACTTAACAAACTTCGCCCTCCAAAGAAATCAGCAGGGTTGAAACATATACCTCACTAGAGCATAGCAACAGATTTACAACAGGAAATGAGGATAAATATCTTTTCCAATGGAAACTATGGGAAGAATTTAAGTAGGCAGAAAGTTACCTGGACTGGAATTTGACCAAGACACCAAGGCTAAAACCCCTATACTTACATAGAGACGCAAGAAATCTTTCTTCTTTGACTGTGCTGCGTGCACTGTTGCTAGAAATTTTCCCCTCAATGGCCTCCGTTGGGCTTGCTCTAGCTCATTCTGGTGCCACCCACTTTTGCACCAGCATAAAGGGAGCTGCTGGCCCTGCATGCTCTCAGTTCCTTCTTACCACCCATCATGGTTGCTGAAACAACTCCTCTTGCTTCAGCAAGGCATCTTTCAGTGGTTTCTTCTCTGTACTGTAGTTTATCAATCTTAGTATAGTTGTAGTATAAATAATGTACATAATCAGAACCCCTCCTTTATCACTGAGGGGGTTTCCTGGCTTCAAACCTTGTGCCTCCTGTGGTAACCCTACGTCCCGTGATGAGCCGCCAAAATATTAACAACCGGTTCCCTCCTCCTCACCCCATGAGGGGGTCATGCCCTCCCTGACACCTGCCCCATCTACCCCCCTTCTCTGTCCCCTGACTGCCCCTTGCCACCCCATCCAAACCCTGCTCCTTCCTGACTGCCCCCCCGGGACCCTTGCCCCCATTCAATCCCCCTGTTCCCTGCCCTCTGACTGCCACAACACTAATCCACCTCCCCAACTCCCCTGCCCTGTATCCAACACCCCCTGCATGCTCCCTGCCCCTTTACCGCGCTGCCTGGAGGTGGGGGCCAGGCCAGGCCGCTCGGCCAGGGCTGGGACCGGAGTCGGGGTGCTCGGCCGGAGCTGGAGTAGGGGCAACCAGCTGGCCGGGGCCGGGGCCAGAGTAGGGGCGCCCAGCTGGCTGGGGCCGGAGTCGGAGCGCCCAGCTGGCCGGGGCTGGGCCGGAACCGTGAGCCCAACCGACCGCGGTCAGGACCGGGCCAGAGCTGTGCCGCCTCGGGATGGGGTCGGAGGCCAGGCCGGAGCCATGCAGTGTCTAGAGCCCTCCTTGCACCCCCGGCCCCCTACCCCAGCTCACCTGAGGGAAGCCGCTGCTTCCTTCTCAGGTCTTCCAGGTTTCCTACACCAACAGCTGATTTGCGGGAAGCCGGGGAGGGGGTGGAGAAGCCTCGGGAGCATTCAGGGGAGGAGGCAGAGGCGGAGTGAGGTGAGCTGGGGCCGGGGGAAAGGCAGGGAGCTGCTGCATTTTTTGTTAAATTTAAAAGCCCGTTTAGAACCAGTTGTCTCTCACGGAACAACCGGTTCTAAAAGGGCTTTTAAATTTAACAACCGGTTCCCGTGAACTGGTAGGAACCAGCTCCAGCTAACCACTGCAAATAGGTTGGGCACTTGGAGATAAGGTTAGGGTTCCTAGGGGTAGGGCTTTCAAATCTAGGGTTAGGGTTTCTAAGGATAGGGCACTTGGAGCTAGGGTTAAGGTTCCTATGGGTAGGGCGCCCCACCCTAGGGTTAGGGTTACTATGGGTAGGGCACTTCGAACTAGGGTTAGGGTTCCTATGGGTAAGGTTCCGCACCCTATGGTTAGAGTTCCTATTAGTAGGACACTTGGAGCTCGGGTTAGGGTTCCTATGGGTAGGGCTTCCCGCCCTAGGGTTAAGGGTTCCTATGGGTAGGCCACTTGGAGCTAGGGTTAGGGTTCCTCTGGGTAGGGCTTCCTGCCCTAGGGTTAGAGTTCCTATGAGTAGGGCACTTGGAGCTAGGGCTGGGGTTCCTATGGGTAGGGCACTTGGAGCTAGGGTTCGGGTTCCTGTCGGTAGGGCACCTCGCCCTAAGGTTAGAGTTCCTATGAGTAGGGCACTTGGAGCTGGGGTTATGGCTCCTATGGATAGGACGCCCTGCCCTAAGGTTAGGGTTCCTATGGGTAGGGCTTCCCACCCTAGGGTTAAGGATCCTAAGAGTAAGGCACTTGGAGCTAGAGTTAAGGGTCCTATAAGTAGGCCACTTGGAGCTCGGGTTAGGGTTCCTGTGGGTAGGGGTTCCCACTCTAGGGTTAGGGATCCTAAGAGGAGAGCACTTGGAGCTAGGGTTAGGGTTCCTATTGATAGGGCGCCCCACCCTAGGGTTAGGATTCCTCAGGGTAGGGCACTTGGACCTAGGGTTAAGTTTCCTATGGGTAGGGCACTGGGAGCTAGGGTTAGGTTTCCTAAGGGTAGGGCACTTCGACCTAGGGTTAGGATTCCTATAGGTAGGGCTTCCCGCCCTAGGCTTAGGGTTCTTATGGGTAGGACACTTGGAGCTAGAGTTATAGTTCTTATGGGTAGGGCACATGGAGCTAGGGTTAAGCTTCCAAAGGGTAGGGCACTTGGAGCTAGAGTTAGGGTTCCTATGGGTGGGGCTTCCTACAATAGGGTTAGGGTTCCTAAGGGTAAGGCATTTGGAGCTAGGGTTAGGGTTCCTATGCATTGGGCTTCCCGCTCTAGGGTTAGAGTTCCTAAGGTTAGGGCACTTGGATCTAGGGTTAGTAAGACGCCCCACCCTAGAGTTAGGGTTCCTATGTGTAGGACACTTGGAGCTAGGGTTAGGGTTCCTATGGGTAAGGCTTCCCACCCTAGGGTTAGGGTAGGGCACGTGCAGCTAGGGATAGAGTTCCTATGGATAGGCCACTAGGAGCTAGGGTTAGGGTTCCTAAGGGTAGGGCACTTGGATCTAGGGTTAGTAAGACGCCCCACCCTAGAGTTAGGGTTCCTATGTGTAGGACACTTGGAGCTAGGATTAGGGTTCCTATGAGTAGGGCTTCCCGCCCTAGTGTAAGGGTTCCTAAGGGTAAGGCACTTGGAACTTGGGTTAGAGTTCCTATGCATAGGGATTCCCACCCTATAGATAGGGTTCCTAAGGATAAGACACTTGGAGGTGGGGTTAGGGTTCCTATGGGTAGGGCGCCCTGCCCTAAGGTTAGGGTTCCTATGGGTTGGCCACTTGGTGCTAGGGTTAGAGTTCCTATGGTTAGAGCTCACTGCCCTAGTGTTAGAGTTCCTAAGGATAGGGAACTTGGAGCTAGGATTATGTTTCCTCTGGGTAGGGAAGTTGGAGCTAGGGATAGAGTTCCTGTGTGTGGGCACTTGGAGCTAGGGTTAGGTTTCCCATGGGTAGGGTTTCCCGTTCTAATGTTAAGGTTTCTAAGGGTAGGGCACTTGGAGCTAGGGTTAGGGTTCCTATGGGTAGGGCACTTGGAGTTAGGGTTAGCGGTCCTATGGTCAGGGATTCATGCCCTAGAGTTAGGGTTCCTATGTGTAGGGTTTCCTGCCGTAGGTTTAGGGATACTAAGGGTAGAGCATTTGGAGCTAGGGTTAGAGTTCCTATGGGTAGGACTTTCCGCCCTAGGATTAGGGTTCTTAAGGGTAGGGCACCTGGAGCTAGGGTTAGGGTTCCTATGAGTAGGGCACTTGGAGCTAGGGTTAGGGTTCCTATGGGTAAGACACTTGGAGCTAGGTTTAGGGTTCCTATGGGTAGGGAACTTGGAGCTAGAGTTGGAGTTTCTATGGGTAGGGCTTCCCGCCCTAGGGTTACAGTTCCTAAGGGTAGGGCACCTGGAGCTAGGGTTAGGGTTCCTATGGGTAGGGCGTCCCGCCCTAAGATTAGACTTCCTATGGGTAGGGCACTTGGAAATAGTGTTATGGTTGCTATGGGTATGGATTTCCGCCCTAGGGTTAGGGTTCCTAAGTGTAGGGCACTTGAGCTAGGTTTAGGGGTCCAATGGATACGGCTTCCCGCTGTAGCTTAGGTCCCTAAGAGTAGGGCACTTGGAGCTATGGTTAGGGTTCCTATAGGTAGGGCTTTCCGCCCTACAGTTTGGGTTCCTGTGGGTAGGGAATTTTGAGCTAGGGTTAGGGTTCCTATAAGTATGGCTTCCAGGCCTAGGGTTCTGGTTTCTGAGGGTAGAACACTTGGAGCTAGGCTTAGGGTTCCTATGGTTAGTGCTTCCCATCCTAATGATAAGGTTCCTAAGAATACGGCACTTTGAGCTAGGGTTCGGGTTCCTATGGGTATGGCTTCCTGCCCTAGGGTTAGGGTTCCTAAGACTAGGGCACTTGGAGCTAGGGTTAGGGTTCCTATGGGTAGGGCACTTGGAGCTTCGGATAGGGATCCTATACATTGGGCTTCCCGCCCTAGGGTTAGAGTTTATAAGGGTCGGACACTTGGAGCTAGGGTTAGGTTTCCTATGAGTAGGACTTCCCGCCCTAACGTTAAGGTTCCTCATGGTAGGGCACTTAGAGCTAGGTTCAGGGTTCCTATTGGTAGGGCACTTGGAGCTAGTCTTAGGTTTCTTATGGGCACGACTTCCTGCCCTAGGGTTAGGATTCCTATAGATAGGGCACTTGGAGCTAGGGTTAGGGTTCCTACGTGTAGGGCGTCCCGCTCTAGTGTTAGGGTTCCTATGGATAGGGCAGTTGGAGCTAGGGTAGGGTTCCTACTGGTAGGGCTTCCTGCCCTAGGGTTAGGGTTCCTAAATGTAGGGCACTTGGAGCTAGGGTTAGGGTTCCTATGAGTAGGGTTCCCCACCGTAGGTTTAGGGTTCCTAAGGGTAGGGCACTTGGAGCTAGGTTTAGGGTTCCTATAGGTAGGACTTCCCACCCTAGGGTTAGGTTTTCTGAGGGTAGGGCATTTGGAGCTAGGGTTAGGGTTCCTATGAGTAGGGCTTCCCACCCTAATGATAGGGTTCCTAAGGGTAGGGCACTTGAAACTTGAATAATGGTTCCTATGGGTAGGGCACATGAAGCTATGGATATTGATCCTATGGTTTGGGCTTTCCAGTGTAGGGTTAGGGTTCCTAATGATAGGGCACTTGGAGCTAGGGTTAGGGTTCATAAGGGTAGGGCAATTGGAGCTAGGGTTAGGGTTCCTATGGATAGGGCTTCCACCCTTAGGGTTAGGGTTCCAGTGGGTAGGTCAGTTGGAGTTAGGGTTAGGTTTCCTATGGGTAGGGCTTCCTGCCCTAGGGTTATGGTTCCTAAGGGTATGGCACTTGGAGCTAGGGTTAGGGTTCCTATCTGTAAGGCGCCCCACCCTAAGCTTAAGGTTCCTGTGAGTAGGGCACTTGGAGCTATGGTTAGGGTTTCTATGGAGAGGGCACTTGGAGCTTGGGATAGGGGTCTTATGGGTAGGGCTTTCCGCCCTAGAGTTAGTGTCCCTAAGGGTAGGGCACTTGGAGCTATGGTTAGGGTTCCTAAGGGTAAGGGACTTGGAGCTACGGTTAGGGTTCCTATGGGTAGAGCACTTGGAGCTAGGTTTAGGGTTTCTATGGGTAGGGCTTCCCGCCCTAGGGTTAAGGTTCCTATGGGTAGGTCACTTGAAGGTACGGTTAAGGTTCCGATGGGTAGAACTTACTGTCCTAATGGTAGGGTTCCTAAGGGTATGGTGCTTGGAGATAGGGTGAGAGTTCGTAAGGTCAGGGCACTTGTAGCTAGGATTAGGGTTCCTATTGGTAGGGCCCTTGGAGCTAGGGTTTGGATTCCTATGGGTAGGGCTTCCCGCCCTTAGTTAGGATTCCTAGGGGTGGGACACTTGGAGCTAGGTTTAGGATTCCCATGGTTAAGGTGCCCAGCCCTAGTGTTAGGGTTCCTATGGTTAGGGCACTTTGAGCAACGTTTGAGCTTCCTATGGGTACGTCTTCCCTCCCTAGGGTTAGATTTCCTATTGTTAGGGCACTTGGGGTTAGGGTTTCAGTTCCTAAGGACAGGGTACTGTTAGCTAGACTTAGGGCTCCTGTGGGTAGCGATTCTCACTGTAGGCTTAGGGTTCCTAAGGGTAGGGCACTTGAAGCTAGGGTTTGGATTCTGTGGGTAGGTGACTTGGAGCTAGAGTTATCATTCCTATGGTGTGGGCTTCCCACCCTAGGGTTAGAGTTCCTAAGGGTAGGGCATTTGGTGCTAGGGTTTGGGTTCCTATGGGTAGAGCTTTCCACCCTAGGGTTAGGGTTCCTAACGGTAGGGCAGTTGGAGTTAGGGTTAGGGTTCCTATGGGTAGGGCTTCCCTCCCTAGGGTTAAGGTTCCTATGGGTAGGGTACTTGGAGCTATGATTAGCATTCCTATGAGTAGAGCTTCCTGCCCTAGGGTTAGGCTTCCTAAGGGTAGGGCACTTGGAGCTTTGGTTAGGGTTCCTGTGGGTAGGGCTTCCCGTCCTAGGTGAGGGTTTCTAAGGGTAGGGGACTTGAAACTTGGATAATGGTTCCTATGGGTAAGGCAATTGGAGCTAGGGTTAGGATACCTATGGGTAGGGCACTTGGAGCTAGGGTTAGGGGTCCTATGGGTAGGGCTTCCAGCCCTAAGGTAGGGGCCCTAAGGGTAGTGCACTTGGAACTAGGGTTAGGGTTCCTAAATATAGTGCTTCCTGCCCTAGGGTTAGGGTTCCTATGAATAGGGGACTTGGAGCAAGGTTTAAGATTCCTGTGTTCAGGACTTCCCTCCCTAGGTTTAGGATTCCTTAGAGTAGGGCACTTGGAACTAGTGTTAGAGTTCCTATGGGTAGGGCTTTCCCCCCTAGGGTTAGGGTTCCTAAGGGTTGTGGACTTGGAGCTAGGGTTAGGGCTTCTATGGGTAGAGCTTCCAATCCTAGGGTTAGGGTTCCTAAGGGTAGGGCACTTGGAGCTATGGTTAGGGTTTCTGTGGGCAAGGCTTCCCTCCCTAGCATTAGGGTTCCTATTGGTAGGGCACTTGGAACTAGGCTTACGGTTCCTAAGGCTAGGCTATTTGTAGCTATGGTTAGGGTTCCTGTGGGTAGGGCTTCCCGCTCTAGGGTAGGGTTCCTAAGGGTAGGGCACTTGGAGCTAGGGTTAGGATTCCTATGGGTAGGGTACCCCACCCTAGAGTTAGGGTTCCTAAGAGTAGGGCACTTGGAACTAGTGTTAGAGTTCCTTTAGGTTGAGCTTCCCACCCTAGGGTTAGGGTTCCTAAGGGTAGGGCACTTGGAGATAGGGATAGGCATCCTATGGATTGGGCTTCCCACCCTGAGGTTAGGGTTTCTAAGGGTAGAGCATTTGCAGCTAGCGTTAGAGTTCCTGTGTTAGGGTTCTTGGAGCCAGGTGTATGGTTCCTATGGATAGGGCTTCACACCCTAGGGTTAGGGTTCCTATTGGTAGGGCTTCCTGCTCTAGGGTTAGGGTTACTATGGGTTGGTCACTTGGAGCTAGGGTTCCTATGGGTAGGGCACCCCGCCCTAGGGTTAGGATTCCTATGGGTAGGGCCCTTGCAGCTAGAGTAAGGGATCCTATGGGTGGAGCACCCCGCCCTAAGGTTAGAGTTCCTATGGGTAGGGCATTTGGACCTAAGGTTGGGATTCCTATGGGTAGGGCACTTGGAGCTTGGGTTAGGGGTCCTATGGGTAGGGCTTCCGATTCTTGGGTTTGGGTTCCTAAGAGTAGGGCACTTGGAACTAGGGTTAGGGTTCCTATAGGTAGGGCTTCCCACCCTAGGGTTAGGGTTTCTAAGGGTAGGGCGCTTGGAGCTAGGGTCAGGATTCCTATGGGTAGGGCACCTGGTGCTAGTGTTAGGGATCCTATGGGTAGGGCTTCCCACCCTAGGGTTAAAGTTCCTAAGGGTAAGGCACTTGGAGCTAGCGTTACGGTTCCTATGGGTAGGTCACTTGGATCTAGAGTTAGGTTTCCTAAAGGTAGGGCACTTGGAGCTAGGGTTAGGGTTCCTATTGGTACGGCACTTGGAGCTAGGGTTAGGATTCCTAAGGGTGGGGCAGTTGGATCTAGGGTTAAGGTTCCTTTGCGTAGAGCTTCCTGCTCTAGGGATTAGGGTTACTAATGGTAGGGCAATTGGAGCTAGGTTTAGGGTTCCTATGGGCAATGTACCCCGCTCTAGGGTTAGTCTTCCTATGGGTAGGACAGTTGGAGCTAGGGTTAGGGTTTCTATGGGTAGGGCTTCCCTCTCTAGTATTAGGGTTCCTATTGGTTGATCACTTAGAGCTAGGGTTCCTATGGGTAGAGCACCCCGCCCTAGGGTTAGGATTCCTATGGGTAGGGCACTTGCAGCTAGGGTTAGGGTTCCTATGGGTAGGTCACCCCACCCTAGGGTTAGAAGTCCTAAGGGTAGGGCACTTGTAGCTAGGGTTAGGGTTCCTTTGGATAGGGTTTCCCTCCATGGTGTTAGGGTTCCTAAGGGTAGGGCTCTTGGGGCTCGGGTTAGCTTTCCTATGGGCAATGATGAGCTGCCAACATAATAACAACCGGTTTCCTCCTCCTCACCCCATGAGGGGGTCACCCCGGGACTCCTATCTCATCCAATCCCCTACGTTCCTTGACAGCCCCCCCCCACGGACCTGTGTCCAGTCCACCTCTCTTCCCTGTCCCCTGGCTGCCCCCTGCAACGCCATCCAACCCCTGCTCCTTTCTGACGGCCCGCCCCGAGACCCTTGCCCCCATTCAATCCCCTTGTTACCTGCCCTCTGACCGCCCCAACAGTAATCCACTTCCCCAACTCTTCTGCCCTCTATCCAACACCCCCTCCATGCTCCCTGTCCCCTTACCACGCTGCCTGGAGGTGGGCGGCCGGGCCGGGGCTGGGCAGATCCACTCGGCCGGTGTTGGGACCGGAGCCGGGGCACTCAACTGGGGCCGGAGTTGGCGCTCCCAGCTGGCTGGGGCCAGACCGGAACCACGCCGCTCAGCCGCCCAGCTGGAGCTGTGCTGCCCAACCAGCCGTGGTTGGGACTGGGCCGGAGCTGTGCCACCGGGGATGAGGTCCGGAGCCAGGCCGTAGCCATGCGGTGCCTGGAGCCCTCCTCGCACCCCCGCCCTCCTGCCCCAGCTCACCTGCGGGAAGCCGCTGATTCCTTCTCAGCTCTCCCAGGCTTCCCGCGCGAACGGCTGATTCGCGGGAAGCTGGGGACTGGGAGGAGAAGCCTCGGGAATGTTCAGGGGAGGAGGCAGAGGCAGAGGCAGAGTGAGGTGAGCTGGGGCTGGGGGAAGGGCAGGGAGCTGCTGGGGCTTTTGTTAAATTTAAAAGCCCTTTTCGAATCAGTTGTCCCTCATGGGACAACCGGTTCTAAAAGAGCTTCTTAATTTAACAACCAGTTCCCGTGAACCGGTGGAAACCGGCTCCAGCTCACCACTGCCTACGTCCATGAGCAACCCACACTCCAGTTGTCTGAAGCCTTTGGGAGAAGCTCATGTAAGAGAGAGCTGTCAGATTTGTTGGGACTTTAAGCCCCGAAGAAAGAGAGGCTAGACAGAGGGCTATCCTAACGGTAGCCACCCTTAGACCACCTTCAGAGCAAAGCCGCTCAGATTTGACACCAAGCACTTTGGCCTTGGCACAAAGTGCTCCTCCGGCACCATGTGTATTCTGGCACTGCTCTCCATCTCCGGTGCTGAGGAAGAAACATAAAAAGCAGCGCTTTGAGAGAGGGCACTTGCCCGTGCTGGTCTTGTGAGATCAGGTTTGGGTAGACTAGGGGCGTGGATGATTCTGATAAGTTCAGCAGTGTGCCAAACCAGTGTTGGCACAGCCATGTTGGTGTTAAAAGAATAACTCACATTGTCCTGCTTGATTTTTAGATAGACCTTGTGTACCAGAGGAACTGGAGGAAATGCATAGAATAGGAGCTCTGTCCATGGAAGCTGGAAAACATTTGAAAGGGAACTCTGGGGAGTGCCCTCTCAGCAAGCAAAACTGATGGCATTTCCTGTTCTCCTTGCTTATCAATAGGTCTACATAGGGAGATCCCCATCTTTGGAAGATGAATCTGGTGACCTCTGGGTGAAGGGATCACTCATGGTGAGTGAAGAAAGATCTGCTGACGTGATCTGCCAGGACATTCTGGGGAAGCCTCAGAGTCGATGGAGTGCTTCACACAGAAGTCCCATAGATGAATGGCCTCCTGACATAGGGTGGAGGAGCATGTTCCTCCCTGCTTCTTGATGTAGAACATGGTTACAGTGTTGTCTGTCAGTACTTGCACTACCTTGCCTGTGATCTGGGGAAGAAACACTTTACAAGCTAAGTGGACCACTCTGAGCTCCCTAATATTTATATGCAGGGAGAGCTCTTCCTGGGGCCACAGGGCCTGTGTCCTGAGCTGATCGAGGTGGGCTGTCCAACTTAAGTCTGAAGCATCCGACACTAGGGACATTGTTGGAGGGGGACGGGGGGGACAAAGGGAACACTTACCATTGCTAAATGGGCGTCCTTCCACCAGTCGAGAGAGATGAGGACCGGTAAGTACTGAGTACAAATTGTGTCTGTTCGATGAGTACATTGAAGCTAACCATGCCTGCAGGGGCCTGAGGTGCAGCCTTGTGTGTCGTATCACATAAGTACATGCAGCCATGTGTCCTAGGAGCTTGAGGAAAACCTGGGCTGTTGTGATTGAGTGGACCATGACCTTGGATACCAGGTCCAACATTGTCTGGAATCGAGCCTCTAAAGGGAAGGATCTGGCCTTGCTTGAGTCAAGCACTGCCCCGATAAAGTCTATTCTCTGTGCTGGAATAAGTTGACTTTTGCTCATTTGTCAACAGGCCCAGTGCTTGGAAGGTGGCTTGGACCAGGCTGATGCTATTCTTTACTTGGGCCTCTAGGCAACCCTTGATCAGCCAGTCGTCGAGGTACAGGGAGACTTGAACACCTTGCCTTCTGGTTTCTTTCATCTGAACGCATGGAAGGTCCATGGCTGAGTCCGGAGAAGCAAGCCTGTTTGGAACGTGTTTGACGGGTCTTACTGGATAGTAGGAGGCCATCCACTATGGCTACCTACCTCGCCAAGTGGAAGCGTTTCTCAATATGGTTGCCCTAATGAGGCCTTTCTCCAACTCGGTCTTTCCTTCAGTCTACTTTGGACTGTTTGCGCCACCTAAAACAAGAAGTCCGGCCTCACATCTATCAAGGTGCACCTAGCAACAATTTCGGCCTTCCATCCACCAGTGGGTGATAGGTCATTTTTCTCTCATGAGATTACATTCTGTTTTCTTAAGGGGTTAGAAAGACTTTACCATAAAGTGTCTGAACTGATTCCCTCGTGAGATTTGAACTTGGTCCTATTGAAACTCATGGGCCCCCCTTTGAGCCAGTAGCATTGGGTCCTCTTCTGTTTCTCTCCTGGAAGGTTGCCTTCCTGATAGCAATTACCTCAGCCAGAAGGGACTCTGAAATCAGGGCCCTTACGTCAGAACCACCGTATACGGTATTCTTCAAGGACAAGGTTCAACTGCGCCTGCTTCCAGCCTTTCTGCCAAAGGTAGTCTTGCAGTTCCATACCAACCATGCCATTTTCCTGCCAGTCTTCTTCCTGAAGCGGCACAATAATTCAGAAGAGCAGCAGCTTCGCTTGTTGGATGTTAGGCATGTCCTCTCTTCTGCATCAAGATGACTTTGTGGCAATAGCAGAGAGGATGAAAGGCCTACCAGTTTCAGCCCGGATAATCTCATTCCGAATAACTTCCTGTATTTGGGCATGCTATGAGCAGGCGAATGTTCCACTGCCTGCCATCTTGACCGCTCATTACATGAGAGCTCAGGCCTCTTCAGCAGCATTGCTGACCCAGGTTCTGATCCAATACATCTGCACAACCTGGTCATCAGTTCATACCTTCTCATCCCACTACGCCATCACCCAACAACAGTTATGGAAGGTCAATAACCAGTTTTTATTAACAAATTGATTAAGACCTTGAGTTTACATCTCATTCAGAAGAAGGCATCTCCAGTACAACAGTGCTTTCAAGCATCCATGCTTGAAATTCAATAGTGACTCAAAGGGAAGAACACAACCAGATGAATCATGAACATTATTCACTGTAGCAACTAGTTCTTTAGAAGTCTCCCATCCGTGTTCTGACCAGATTATAGCTTTTAAGATCTGACTGAATCACACACAATGTATTACAGCTAGATAACAGAATGTGTATTTGAATAACCTAAATAAGTAAGGTGAGATATATTATTTAGTATGTTTTGGGTTGTTCAAGTTTTTCACCTTCCTTAAACTCTAAATAACAGATATATTATTTTAAATTTTACATGTTTTATTAGGGATTGTGGAGCAATTATATTTCTGTTCTGCCATAGTCATGCCAACTGATTCTAAATGCTGTTTGGAAAGAAGTTTGTGTATTTTCAGTAGTGAAGATCATATTCCAGTCCATGATGTCTGTGCTCAATTTATCTATATGTTAAGACTTGTCTATGCTAGGAATTTTTTTTTCTTAAAATATCCTGTAGTTCAACCACTGGTATAGCTCCATCCACAGTAGTGTGTCAATGTAGACAAGCTGCCAGTATCTACTGATGTTTTAAGCACGATGTCATCTGGGCCTCTCTGAACATTGTTAGATGTTACATTTGTTAAAATGCTGGTGTCCCTGAAGCCTTTTCTACACCAGCACTCTTCCCTTTGGTGCCAGTGATGTCAGAAATAATGGGAAATTTTAGAGAAAAAAGGTATGTGTAGAAACAGCCAAAGGGTTCTACTGTGCTGATGTGGAATAAGTGATGGGGCTGTATTTCTTACAGTCTATTAAATGTTTAACACAAGCTGTTGTATGTCATTTATGTTTCTGCAAGCAAGACAGTAAAGAGTCTCTTTGGAAATACATGTTAAACATCCACAGATCTATAAGATCTAGGACAGGGAACCTTTGATTGGGTGATGTTATACTAACATGCACTATGCATGTTTTGAGATGGCGTATTAGTAGTCTGTAAAACACTGCCACATAATTTTTTTTAAGTGTGTGTATGCGCGCCCGTGTATATAGACCTCAGTATGGGCCTAGACCTCAGAGGTGCTGAGCAGCCTCAGTGGAAGTTAAAAATGCTCTTCATCTTTCTCATGGAATTGACTCCTCAGCATGAGGGTCAGAATTAATTTCATAGTGTGAAGACCCTAATATTGTATAATAAGAGTAATTTACAAAATAACCAAAACTTGCCACAGACACTGTATTTCCCACTATGTGTTAAGTAGTCTATGGTTTTCAGACTGTTAGGTTTATTGTGCAAGTATATTATTTTTGTATTGCAGATTAACATTTATTGCCCTATCTGGATGTTCGTCCATCCTTATCGATGAAGATCTCAACAACTTATTCATTTGATGACCGGACTCTGTGCATCCAAAGATGACTGATCAGTCCGATTCGGGCATGGAACGTCCTGTCACACGTCAGGGAGACGTGATGGCACTGTCGATGATGTGCGGGCAGCTCTGGACTTGCGCGGCTCATGCTTTCTTTCAGCCTCAGCAGTACGCCTCGCCTCAGAGGTATTACTGCCTGTGTGAATGAGGCTGCACCATGCTGGACGGTTCAGTGCGAGGATTTCCCATGTGGCGGTGTTGATCTTGAGGGACTTCAGAGAAGTCTTCAGCGTGTCCTTAAACCGCTTCTTTTGTCCTCCATGGGAGCGCTTTCCCTGGGTGAGTTCTCCGTAGAAGAGTTGTTTAGGAATGCGCTCATCTGACATTCTCATGACATGTCCAGCCCATCTGGTCTGGGCTCTCATCAGCAGTGTGTGAGCTGATGGCAGACTGGCTCTGGTAAGGACTTCAGTATCGGGCACTTTTTCCTGCCATCTGATTTTTAGAAGCTTTTGCAGACAGGAAATGTGGAAGTGATTGAGCCTTCGTGCATGACTCTGATAGACAGTCCATGTCTCGCAGGCGTACAGCAGAGTTGGAAGCACCACTGATCAGTAGACCTTCAGCTTCGTTGGTAGGCTGATCCCTCGACGTTCCCAGACATTGGAGCGCAATTGGCCAAATGCAGAGCTGGCTTTAGCAGTTCAGCAGTTTACTTCATCATCGATTGGCACTGCTTGGGAAAGGGTAATGCCCAGGTATGTGAAGTGGTTCACTGCCTGAAGTCTCTGTCCATTTACAGTGATGGACGGTTCTGAGTACGGAGCGTGGGGAGCTGGCTGGTGCATGACCTCAGTCGTCTTGATGTTAATGGTGAGACCGAAGTTGTTGCATGCAGATGAAAACTTGTCCATACTGGCTTGCATTTGTGGCTCTGTACTAGCATTCAGAGCACAATCATCGGCAAAGAGAAAGTCTCGAAGTACGGTTTCCTTCACCTTGGTGATGGCATGCAGTCGCCTCAGATTGAATAGTTTCCCATCGGTTCTGTACTTCAGGCCTACTCCTTCAGTGCAGTGTTGAAAGCCATCAGTCAGAATGGCAGAGAATATAATGCTGAACAAAGTGGGTGCTCAAACACACCCTTGTTTGACGCCATTGGTGACTGTGAAGGCATCAGATGTTTCACCATCATCCAGGACACGAGCCATCATACCGTGATGAAATTGACATACCATTCGTATGAATTTGTCTGGACAGCCGAATTTTGACATGATCCTCCACAGACCCTGGCGACTGACAGAGTGGAATGCTTTCGTGAGGTCCACAAAAGTTGTGTAGAGTTCACAATTCTGCTCTTGACATTTCTCCTGTAGCTGACATGCAGTGAAGATCATGTCAATAGTCCCATATCCCTTATGGAAGCCGCACTGTGATTCTGGCAGTAAGCCCTGCTCCAGGTGAATGATCAATTGGTTCAACAGAACCCGTGCAAGAACTTTCCCCGCTGTAGAGAGCAGCAAGTTTCCACGGTGATGGTCGCATACCTGGCGATTGCCCTTCCTCTTATAGAGGTGCATGATGGACGCGTCTCTAAATTCCTGTGGAATGCATCCCTGCTTCCAGAAGGACTGAAACAGCTCAGTGAGTTTCCGTAGCAGCACGGGACCACCGACTTTGTACACCTCTGCTGGTATGGCATCTGACCCTGGGGCTTTGCCACTTGACAGCTGGTTGGTGGCTTTCTTCACTTCGTCCTCTTCTGATGAAGCATCCATGGAGTCATTGACTGCAACCTGGGGCATCTTGTCAATGGCCTCATCATTGATGACTGAGGGGCAGTTGAGAACTGCTTCAAAATGTTCAGTCCATCTCTGGAGAATCTGCGTCTTTTCTGTAAGGAGCACAGTGCAATCAGAGTTCAGGAGGGGAAAGCTCCCAGAAGGCTGTGGACCATAGAGTGTATTGAGGGCTTCATAGAACTGCTTATAGTCGTTCCTGTCCGTGTACGCCTATATTTCATCTGCTTTGGCGCTCAGCCACAAGTCCTGCATTTTGCGCCATCGGTTCTGTACTGTTCTGCGAGCATTGATGAAGGCGGTCTTCTTTGCTGCTGAGGATGGATCATTCTGATATGCACAATGCAGGCAGTGCTTCTCAGCAAGTAAGGCCTGGGTTTCTGCATCATTTTCATCAAAGCAGTCTTGCCGCCTGCGTGTGGAGGGCCCCAATACCTTCGATGCAGCTGTATGGACAGTGTTGCAGAATCGCTCCCAGTCTTTCTCAGCGTCATCCTCAATACGAAGATCAGCAAGCTCATTCTCTAGGTCTTCCGCTAGATTTTCAGTGATGCGACTGTTCTTCAGCTTTGACACGTTGATCCTTTTGAGAGCCTTACAGCCTTGTGGTCATCTCTTCGGCATGATACGGAGCTTCATTTTAGATACTATGAGCCTGTGATCCATCCAATAGTCAGCGCCGCACATAGCTTTTGTAACCCTGACATCTTGTCTGTCCCTTCCCCTGATGATGACATAGTTGATCAGATGCCAGTGCTTGGAACAGGGATGCATCCATGAAGTCCTGTTACGGGTAGGGAGGTGGAAGACCGAATTGGTGATCAGAAGGTCATGTGCTGCACAAGTTTTCAGCAGTAACAGACCATTGCTGTTACACTTTCCCACTCCATTTTTCCTGATAACTCCTTCCCAGGCTGCGGCATCGCATCCGACTCTTGCATTAAAATCGCCAAGCAAGATCAGCTTGTCTGTGCAGTGCACTGATGATAGCAGAGCATCTAGTTCTTCATAGAATTTATCCTTCACATCCTCTGGGTTGGTCATTGTGGGAGCGTATGCGCTGATCAAAGTAGCTTGTTTTCCTTTTTGAAGCGGAAGCTGCATTGTCATGAGACGATCATTCACACCCTTGGGGGGACTGGCAAGTTTGCAAACAAGATGATTCTTGATGGCAAAGCCAACTCCAGATTCGTGATGCTCATCACTGCTGCGGCCACTCCAGAAGAATGTATAGCCTCCACCTGACTGGAACAGCTGTCCTTCATTAGCAAGGCGAGTTTTGCTAAGGACTGCAATGTCAATGTTGTAGCGTGCAAGCTCTCTGGCAACAAGTGCTGTTCTTCTCTCCAGTCTGTCTACCGTGATGTTGTCCAGTAGCGTGCGCACATTCCATGTGCTAATGGTGATCGGTGTCACTCTGTTTTGTTTTTGTTCGACCGCTTTTATGGGATCCCCACCAGCCGCGGTATGCTGGTCAGGGTAAGGCGAAGCAGGCAATGTTTAGGGCACCTTTTCTAGCCCCTTCCTCATTCTACGGAAGTGAGCAGTGCAATCCTGAATAGGGCTGCTCAGTCGCTCAAGAAGACGCCGAGCTCCACTGCTGCTTCGGTCAGTGAGGAACGACCATTATACCTGAGCTGCCTATGTGCAGGTCCGCAGCTACAGCTCCCAGTGTATCCACACCTGCTGCTTCGTCGCTCGCCCATCGCCACAGGACTTGATATGATGTGATATGATATGATGTCGAGACTTGCGCGTGAATTGGATTAAAGTGAGGGAGAGTTGCGTGACGTCAACCTCTCTCTCTCTTTCCAGTTCCTATCTGTATCCAGTGGCAGGACAAGAGTGGAGACGGCTGGAGATAGGGCAGGGTGCAGTGGATGACCAGGACACCTACGTGTCTTGTTGTGCTCTTGAGCGTTCCACAACGCTTGCTGTCCTTGCCTTCCTGACCATTGAACCAGGTTTCCTCAGTCAGCTGGATCCAGCCTTTGCATGCAATGGGTAGACAGGCCTTAACTCACCGAGAGGTCTCAGACTCATCAGCTACCCTCACCTGGTTTAGCCTGCCAGTGGAGACGGGTTTCCGGGGTGTGGCCGCTGTCGCATGCTGACAGCTACTTGGAGCCACAGGTGAGAACTGGGTGTCAAGTGGGGACCAAAGTGAATGAGCTACTCCTAGGAGTATGACTGCTCCTCTATCAGAGGTACTACCCCTCCCTGACAACCCCGTACACTGCCCTATCTAGAGAGTGTAAGGAGGCACATGGTATCTGTTTTAGTAAGACACATCCAGCCAGTCTTTCATTGCCAAAATAAACTCATTTTAGTAGGTTCATTGTCCATGACACAAGCATTGGCAACTGCAGCAGAGGGACTGGTTCTCCATCTTCATGATTTGGGGACTGGGAAAAGGTCTGTAGACTGAATATTAATTTATAGTGTAAAACAGTGGTAACCAACCTTATAACAGAGGAAGGCCACATAAATCTAAGCACAACCTTGTACAGGCCAAACAGATTCTACATATTGTAATAAGATTTAAAGTCACTTGTATTGGTTTATATTTTAAGTTCAGCTTTTTTGTATATATTTAGATAGGTTGTTTCTATCTACAGCATTGTCTATTGAAACAAATAAACAAATCAGTGCATAAAACATGTATCAGAATTATAGAAAACAGGGGAAAAAAACAGGAAAAAACACATAACCTTCTCCCTAATCACAAATAGAGAGTGCACTTTCTGAGTTAGCGAGAAGTCTGAGGTTGTTTGAGCAATCCGTTTGTTGACATTTGACTCAAAATGAGAGGCACTCGTGAAGTACAGCATGCAGATGGTCATCTGTGAGGCAGGACCACAGTTTACATTAATTCAGCTTCATAACTGACCAAGTTTGTTCGCAGATATATGTGCTGCTTTTTGACCGGGTGCCCTGAGGTTGGCACTCATGATCGTGAGCCACTCCAGACAGCATGACAGACTGATTATTTCAAAAATTAATTTCTAAAGAGCTTATAAGTTTTGCAAAGCAAAAGATATATCAGATCTTTTAATAATTACATTAAAAGTGCTTTTCTAGCAATGTGACTGAATCTCATGTCCTGTCTTTGTTAGTGAAAGATCACTTCAAATTTTACAAGATTATCATCAGCTCAGTGTTTGGATTGTATAATGCTCTGAATCAGACATTGTATTTTTGGATTTCCTGTTTCTAACACAAAGATTGAACTGTATTGGTAAAAATACCAAACAGCATAGTTTGCAAATCATATGAAATCTCAGTGAGAGTGAGCTTGGCTTTAGTTTCAGTTACAGCAGTATAAAATGTGCAGTAAATCTAAATACGTCAGTGGAACTACTTCAATTTTACCACAGCGTAACCAGGGTCAGAATCTGGTCCATAGATGCTAATACAATGAAACCATTTGTTGACTGCACAAATCAAAACAAACTTCTGAATTGTTAATCAGAAGGTTTTGTTTTCATGTCAGATATAAACTGTTCACGTTAGATTAACTGTTTAATCATTTTGCCAAGGTGTTCACATTGATATTTTTGAGCCAAACAATTGCGCTTCCTTGCCTTTCATGTTTCTTTGGCTCTTTCCTGCATTACCATCTCATTTTGTTGGATATTTGTAAAGACATACTATGCTGGTTGCTTGCAACAACTGATTAAAAACAGACGAGTCAAGCACATTTAACGTTTATCAAGACAGATGGAAATACTTTAAGATCAGGAATCTAAGAGGCATTTTGTTTAACTTGCACATGAATTACATATTTCATCACATCTTTTATTTTTACAACTTACATCATGTGAGCTCCCAATAACAATAATCTGTGAATTTTGCCACCTTTTGGCAAAGTCAGGATAAGGAGCAGGTCAGAAAATTAGAAGTGTTCAATCTAGTCTAGACATAAATATCTCTTTGACCTAGAGCGTTCTGGTCAAGAATATAATTTATGCTCAGTTTTCAAATCAGATGTAAAGAAAAATGAAGTTGCCCATATGTGTAGCATTTTTTTCAAGTGTAAGTGGGCAACTAGATGTAGAGCATCTCTTTCACTCCTCTCCCTCCCCCCCAACATCAAACTTGGCAATGTAGGGCTCGGGAGTAAAAACTGATGTCAATGGGAGTTTTGCTATTGACTTCACTGGGGCCAGGATTTCATCCCAGGTTTCTAATATGGCAAGTCTCATTCACTTAACCACCCTACCTTTCAGAATGAATTTGCAAAATGTATGTGTTTGGATGTTCTACCTGAAGTCATCGAGAAGATCCAGTCCCTGTTTCATGTGTTGGATCTGTTAACCAACACTGCCAAATAAGTTCTTCTCATACAGAGGATTGAATTTATAGGAGTGGTTCTGGACTCAGTGTCAGTGAGAGCATATTTGACAAGCCTGATTTCAAGCTACATTCAACCTATGCAAAGAATTCAAGGTATATTCCCATACAACAGTAAGGAATTGCCTGAAACTTCTAGGTCACATGGCAGCTTGCACATATGTAACTCAACATGCTAGACTTCACCTCAGAATCATACAAGGGTGGTTGAAATCTGTCTACTGTCCCTCTCATCATTTGCTGGACAATTGTTGACTCAGATACCGGCAACTATCCTGTCTTCCCTGGATTGGTGGATGGTTCCTGCCAATGTATGCAGTAGAGTTCCATGGAGTTCCCTTTGCTCCAACTCTGCCCTTTGTGATCTTAGGGATTCATGGTCATTGGTCAAATCAGGACCTCCCCTTCACATCAGTGTCAGGGAGCTTTGAGCTCAATCAACCAGCTGCTAAGACCATATAAAGAGGCCAGATCTGGGGTAGAGAGCATGTCCCTTAGATCTAAATGATATGTATCCTATTTATATCTCACCTGTACATATTGTCAGAGTTGTTTTATTAAGTTGTCTTCCAGCATAAATTTTTCTCAAAGTCATAGGAAAATAAAGTCCTTTTTTTGTATACTTGATTAAATAAAATTATTTTGTCAATCCACTTATTATTCTTGATTTTTTTTTAAGATGGATTTTTCCACATAGCTTATTTTCATGAACATATGGGTTGACTTTGTGGTTTTTGGGTAGACTGTGGTCCAAGCTTATGTGTATGCCTAAGAGTAAAATACTGAGGATGTTTTTATTATATAATTGGCTGCTTTCACTGTAGAATAGGGAATGATTTCTTACACATTCATATTATTACTATAGTTCTTAATATATTATTATTTTATTATATTGTTACTATATGCATTTTCCCCCGCCTGTGCCTGTTCTGGTGTTTCTGTGCTTTTGGAATACAAGATTGGAATTAATTTTAAAGGGCAAGTGGTATATCCTGAAAAATGGGAATTTAAATTTTCCGTTCTCTCATTAAGAGTGACACATTTTTTCAATGACGTCCTCATTATATGAATTTAGACCAAATAAACTCTTGGAACATCTTGAGAGGAATGATGGTCCAGTGGTTAAGGCATTAGTATAGGCTATGGGAGATCTGGGTCAAATTCATGCTGTGAGACACACTTCCTGTGTGACCCATGACAAATCACTTACTCTGTCTTTGCCTCAGTTCCCCATCTGTAAAGTGGGAAGATAGCACTCTTTTCACAGGCATGTTGTAAGGATAAATATATTAAAGATTATGAGGTGCTCAGATATTGCAGTGATGGAGACCATAGAAGTACTGTGGATGGCTAGATAGTTGTTTTCGTAAGTTTTTGCTAACTGACTTTTGTTGGCTTAACAAATACATTTTTCATTTGAGCTAGATTAAATAAATGCAAAATATGAATATATGGAAAAATCTTCTATACATCACATTACCAAATACAGAAACATATAGTAAAGAAACACAAATTGAGTTTGCAGACATCATAAAGAAAGTCTTGTGAGAGGTATCTAAGAAGCATTCCTACCTTAACCCCTAAACCATGAAGAAGAGATGCAAAATTACAAGGCATTTAAAAGAGATGAACTCAGGGCTGTTTCACCCAGTTGTTTCAGTTATTCAGATGCACTGAGAACCTTCATCTGTGTGGTGTGATGATCTAGTGTTAGTGCACAGGGCTGTAATATAAAACTCATAGGGGTCAATGTACATCTAAGCTCAATCAAACTTTTATTCTTAGGCCTATTTTTTAACCACACATAGCCTTCTTTGTTCAATCAGATAGGTTTGTAATATGCTTTTTGTATAGTTGTAGGAATGCGTCATCATGCACATGAACGCATGAGTTCATGTGACTGACCTGTAAAAGGGTGGCAGCGCACTGCAATCAAATCACAGGAATGCCTAGAACAATGAGTTAAATAGGGTATTTGAGTAATGGAAAAACCTATTATACGAAACATGATGAAAATTACTAATGTTTTGCAACTAGACTCCATGTTGCTGATTTTGAGACTCAGATGTCCAAACCACCTTTTACTGCTCTTTGCCAGTTCATTGCCCATTGTGTTACACTGAAGTTTATTCTGTCTTTACTTACTTTGCTATCCACTTGTAATCATGTTGCCATTGTTATGTGATTGTGAAAAATTCCTTCCCT
This sequence comes from Gopherus flavomarginatus, assembly GCF_025201925.1. Lineage (NCBI taxonomy): Eukaryota > Metazoa > Chordata > Testudines > Testudinidae > Gopherus > Gopherus flavomarginatus. The sequence continues at coordinate 100,713,363 of NC_066621.1, forward strand.
TTACTCGGTGATTGTGTCTTTAAAACTATATACATCTCACATTTAACTTTCTCTTCGCTGAATGTAACTCTCTGAAATAAAATCATTTAAATTAGGAAACAAACAAGTTGTGATTGTGAAAGACACAACCATGGTTCAGTGCTTTTGATTCATTCTTGGAAATGCATTCTTTACATGGTTAATTCAGCTTTGATTTTTTATGTTTATAGACTTTGAATAGGCCTGGCTTGTGTGTCGAGGGAAAGGTCCAAAGTGCCATACCTTCTGTCCCATTAGTCATTATAAAAGTAAAAATAGGCAAATGCACATCTATCAAGTATGCAAATTAGGATAATCAATAGTTAACATAAAATCTCCAGACTTCTATATCTGTAGTCTTCACATGTACAGTCTACATTTAGTGAAATTGATTATGGAAGAGATGAGGAACATGAATGTTTAGAGGCACACAAATCTTTCTATGGATGCCTATGGTATTTTTCATATTAAGGCTGCCCTATAACTAAATCAGAACTCCAGTACATTTGACTTGAATAGTTTGACTGACCCTCCTGAAACCGTTTAAATGCTCAAACTTCAATAAAATCAGCAGTGCTCTTGGCAAAATAAGTTATGTCGGTTAAATTGATTTAATCCATCCTAAGCTGCTACTATTGTGTTTTAGAAAAAACAATTATTTTGCTATAGTGTTTCTATAGGAACACTCTGTCTGAATTAGTGTTATGAAACAAAGGAGCCTTCTGTTAAATACCTTGAAGATATACATACAATATTTGACTGTGGCATTGCCTGCTGATCAGTAGCTATGATAATAAAATTCCACATAAATATGAGCAGTGCAATATCTTGTTAAACCAAAACTTGTCAAAATTAATTCAGATCAGAAGCACAGTTGTGAATGTTAGTTGTTTTTTACTAAAGTAACTGAGTAAAGAATTCCAATATGTAGTAAAGAAATTACCAGACTGCTGAGTACAGAGAGTTTTGCGTTTCTGCCATTGACCTTGTAATGTGATCATGCAGACTTCTTGTAAATTAATCTTTCAGATCTTATCAGTGATATGTGAACTTTGATCTCATAGGCAAAAAGACACAGTTTAGTTAGCTCCAGTGAAGTCATGATCATTTTACCATACATATTTCTTTTAATAACATATTCTTTCTCAATTTAAAAAATCTGAATATTTTTGTGCGTTGATGTCTTTTCTCTAGCAAGAGAAGTATTGATCCTAATTTTCCTTTCATGCTGGTGTAAATCAAGAGTAATTCCACTGAAGTCAATGTAGGTACATTTGCGTGAAAGTGGTATAAATGAAATTATCACAATCACCAAAAAGTTAATTTTAAAATGTGTACTTTATTTTAATTGTAATGAAAATAATCTTTCAAATGGCTGGGGTATATAAACTTTCTTGTAAATCACACATATAACTGCACTTGAAATGAAATTAACTGTATTTCTCTTACTAGGAATACAAAAACATTTGAACCGTTCTGTGATATGTTTCCAGAATGGTTTTGCTTTCCTAAAAGCAAAACTAGTTAAAATTAATATTTGGCTAAATGTCTAAAATTAATGTTGTTCAGCATATCCTGCACAAAATAGATCAGAAATTAAAATATGTTGACTAAACCTTCCTACACTATTGAGATTTGATAATTAAGAAACTTTTGTCACAGAGATTTTAAGACTCTAGTGCATCAACTTAATTTTTTGCCCCCAATTCAGAAAAGCATTTAAACCTGTTAACTCCATCCTTATTTAGGATGGCACTTATGCATGTGCTTAATTGTGTAAGTATCATTGAAATCAGTGGAAAGGTAACTGGATTTAAGGACTTAAGGGTATTGTTAAACTATAGAGAGTTTAATTTTAGATTCTGAGTATTTTATTCAATAGTATTTTGGCAAATGTAATTACTTTGTGTAAGTGCAATATATTCAACCTAAGTAATTATAATGTAAAATCACCTAGTGTACCATTCTGTGCTGCATTGCTATAGCAATATTGTCACCTATATAATTAATTGTGCAGAAAGATTTGTGCAGAAAGAGAATTTGGCAAATGACATTTTCATAGATTTTCACAATGGTGAAAACTGGCACATTTTCACTTTTTTGCCATATTTGTATGATACAAGACATTTGAAGGTCAATGGTTAAAGCATACTGTCTGTGACATATTTTTGCCAGCTGATTCTTGACTCTGTGACTATAACAGAGCTTGAGTCAGAAGTTTGGAGAGGGAGGAAGCTCACATAGATATCTTATTTGGCAAAAACCTTCAAGAATTATTCATGCAAAATCTCTCTCACTAGACAAATATCTTATTTTTATGTTTTTCACATTAATTGAAACATGTCTATGGAGAATAGGGAGCAAGAGCATCCATGTTGACCATTTGGGAAGGAGACGGGAGTTATGTAAAAGGATGATTGTGGTGCCAGCCTTCAGAGGGACCCTGTACAAAATAAGATATGCGGGGTTCCATCTAGCTTCTTACGCATGTGTCATGAGGTATGTGACACAGGTTTGGTGATTTTGGTGTTTGTATATAGCTTTGTTTTCACAGGTCTAGGGCTCCCATTACTTAAGTACTACTACCACAGCCTTCCCTTGCTTATTAAAGAAAGACACCCTTACTGGTTAGCTACAGTAGATAAATTGATAAAGAACTAGGAATTGCAAGAATTTGAATGAATGTACTTTTTCAGCTGTCTGGTGTTCTAGCACTTGAGAAAGAGCTTATCAGTGAGAAGAACAACGGGAGACCCTGAAAGTGGCTCTTATTTCTAAGGCCTTGAGAATTAAATAAAACTAAAATAACTGCAGTGGAAGGAAAGAACAATGACTTTTTTGTGGAGAAAATAAAGGTGGTGTACAGGAATTTGGCTGGTTAATCAAAGTCCTGTACCATGAATTTTAGTGTATCTGTCATCAGTACAAACAGTAAATATTTCAACTGCTGCTCTATGCAGTCAGATTTATGAATTTCTATGCAGGAAAAAGCAAAAATGTGAAACTCATAACTCATATCTGTCAGACAGGAATCATTAACACTGCATCCTGCTCGATAGTTCTTCAACAGAACATGCATGCAAATAGCTATATTTAATTATATTTTAATTAGTAAACAAAGAGAATCTAATTCCTTTTTTAAATTAAAGTAGATACTATTTGTGAATTCACTGAGGCAACTTAGTTGGAAGAACTGCAGGGGAAGTTGATATTTTTGTTGTTTTGTTGTTATGTTGTGGTCCATCCCTGTAATAAATTTGAGCATGATGTTAACTAGGCCCAGGAGGGAATCATGTCCCACCATTAATTAATGGAAAATTGCTACAACAAGAGGCTTATGGGGATTTCATGACAGTCAAAGGTAAAATGGAATGATGCCCCCCCCCCGCCCTCTTTTTCAACATGCTCCTTGAGGGATTGGGTGGAAATCAAAGGTTAAATGGAGGGACCTTTTTTACAAGATCCCTATAAAAGTCACTCTTAGGGCTTCAGTCTTCACTTCCTCAGCCTTTATTGTTCTGCATTCGTGGTTCATCTAAAGCAGAGTTTCTCAAATAGCGGTCGCCACTTGTGTAGGGAAAGCCCCTGGCAGGCTGGGCCAGTGTGTTTACCCACCCCGTCTGCAGGTCCAGCCAATTGCGGCTCCCACTGGCCGCGGATCACTGTTCCAGGCCAATGGGAGCATACTCTGGTCACGTTTTCAAGCTTCTCTCTACAACCATGAGAACTTGCTTTTTAAAAATTTCTAAAAGAAAGCTGAGATTTTCACTTAATTGCTTGACTTCAGAAGCTGGGGCTTTAAAAAGAACACCAAATATTTCAAGACCTCTGATGAAATTGCGAGAGTTGGTAGCAATGTATGTGTGTATGTGAATTGCAACTTTGGCATCAGAAAGTCTCTTCCTAGTTACACAGGTGGATCTTCAGATAGAAAAACAAGAGAGCTGAATCTTCATTCATTTACTATTCATGAAACATGTGTAGACCTTCCAACAGTGACCAATGCCAGATACCCCAGAGGGAATGAACATAACAGGTAATCATCAAGTAATCCATTCCCTGTCACCCATTCCCAACTTCTGGCAAACAGAGGCTAGGGAAACCATCCCTGCCCATTCTGGCTAATAGCCATTGATGGACCTATCCTCCATGAACTAATTTAGGTCTTTTTTGAACCCTTTATAGTCTTGGCATTCACAACATCCTCTGGCAAGGAGTTCCGCAGGTTGACTGTACATTGTGTGAAAAAATACTTCCTTTTGTTTGTTTTAAATCTGCTGCCTATTAATTTCATTTGGTGACCCCCACTAATTGTGTTATGAGACAGAGTAAATAACACTTCCTTATTTACTTTCTCCACACCAGTCATGATTTTATAGATGTCAATCATATCCCCCTTAGTCGTCTCTTTTCCAAGCTGAAAAGTCCCATTCTTATTAATCTCTCCTCATATGGCAGCCATTCCATACCCCTAATCATTTTTGTTGCCCTTTTCTGAACCTTTTCAAATTCCAATATATCTCTTTTGAGATGAGGGGACTACATCTGCATGCAGTATTCAAAATGTGGGTGTACCCTGGTTTTATATAGAGGCAATATGATATTTTCTGTCTTACTATCTATTCCTCCTTTCTCAATGGTTCCCAACATTCTGTCTGCTTTTTTGACTACCGCTGCACATTGAGTGGATGTTTTCAGAGAACTATCCACAATGACTCCAAGATCTCTTTCTTGAGTGGTAACAGCTAATTTAGACCCCATCATTTTATATGTATAGTTGGGATTATGTTTTCTAATGTGCAAACTTTGCATTTATCAACATTTGAATGTCCTCTGCCATTTTGTTGCCCTTGTGTAGCTCTTTGCTGTCTGCTTGGGACTTAACTATCTTGAATAGGTTTGCATCATCTGCAAATTTTGCCATCTCCCTGTTCAGCCCTTTTTCCATATCATTTATGAATATGTTGAATAGGACTGGTCCCAGGACAGACCCCTGAGGGACACTGCTATTTACCTCTCTCCATTCTGAAAACCGACCATTTGTTCCTACCCTTTGTTTCCTATCTTTTAACTAGTTCCTTTTATCCTAGGGCAGCTTACTTTTGGTTAAGAGCCTTTGATAAGGTACCTTGTCAAAGGCTTTCTGAAAATCTAAGTACACTATATCCACTGGATGCCCCTTGTCCACATGTTTGTTGACCCTCCCTCAAAGAATTCTAGTAGATTGGTGAGACATGATTTTCCTTTACAAAAAACACGTTGGCTTTTTCTCAACAAATTTATGTTCATCTATGTCTCTGACAATTTTGTTATTTACTATCGTTTCAGCCAGTTTACCCATTACTGAAGTCAGTACTGTAATTGCCTGGATCACCTCTGGAGCCTTTTAAAAAAATGGCTTCACATTAGCTATCCTCCAGTCATTTGGTGCAGAAGCTGGTTTAAATGATAGGTTACAAACTATAGTTAGTAGTTCAATTTCACATTTGAGTTCCTTCAGAACTCTTGGGTGAATACCATCTGGTCCTGGTGACTTATTACTGTTTAGTTTATCAATTTGTCCCCAAACCTCCTCTAATGACACCTCAATCTGGAACAGTTTCTCAGATTTATCACCTAAAATGAAATGGCTCAGGTTTGGGAATATCCCTCACATCCTCAGCTGTGAAGATGGATGCAAAGAATTCATTTAGGGTCTCCTCAATGGCCTTATTGTCCTTGAGTGCTCCTTTAGCCTCTTGATTGTCCAGTGGCCCCACTAGTTGTTTAGCAGGCTTCCTGCTTCTGATATACTTAAACATTTTTTTGCTATTTCTTTTTGAGTCTTTGGCTAGCTGTTCTTCAAATTCTTTTTCGGCCTTCCTAATTATATTTTTGCATTAAATTTGCCAGAGTTTATGATCCTTTCTGTTTTCCTCACTAGGATTTAACCTCCACTTTCTAAAGGATGCCTTTTAGCTTCTCCCTGTTTCTTTTACTTTGTTAATTAGCCACAGTGCACTTTTTTGGTTCCCTTACTATGTTTTTTAATTTGGGGTATGCGTTTAGGGTATATATACATTTGTGTATGTATATAGATGGGGTTAAGGTAACTTTGGCACTACTGAGTCTGGTTATGAGATGTCAAGGTTTGAGTCAGCAAGGAATTTGAATTCTTTCACAGTTTCAGTGGAGGTGGTTTCTTCAGGTTAAGGGTGAGGTTACTGGTGAGCTACCGTGGGAATCTCATATAGCAGTAGTGCTCACCAATGTGTGGATAATTTTTATGAGCTACTGAAAAAAATATGAAAAGAAAGAGAACAGAAATTCCTGACTACAGTTTTTCTTTCTGAAATGATGGCAGGGCCTTTGGAAGGAGCTACATGCATCTGTCTGTTCTATTTCCATACACAAGAGCCCTATGAAGAATATGATGAACAATATACTTGTTTTGGGAAAACATTTTCTTTGGCTTTACAAATCTATTTGAACCGGTTCCGGTTTCTGAGCAAAGAAAATACTCCTTTTAGTAAGTGCAAGAACATGAATCTCTACTCATGTCATGTAAAAGTAAGAAAAATGAAGTAAAGAAAAGACTCAAATAAACTAACAGCAGCATTAGTAAATCAGCAAACATTCTGAATGTATCTGGCAGTTACTCATGACACACTTAGGAATTCAATATGATACCATTATTAATTTTTTCCTGCAATCACAAATTAGTTAAGCTTCAGTGGACCATGTGAGAAGGGACAAAGAATTTTTAAAACAAAGCTGAGATTTTGACCTTTAATCAACACAACTGTTCTTTTTTTCTTAAAACACCTATTGATTTTTCTTCAGGTTAGTCTTCTCTTTCTCGGCTTTTGTCCATATCATACAGTGAACACGCAGGAGTACCAATGAAGTTGATCCTGCCCCAATGGCAGCTTGTGTGTGTGTGTGTAGGTAGGTAGATAGTTAAATATAGATAACTGACAGCAGAAGCCTTATGCCAGTGGGCAGAAGATTTCAAGTGAGCATTTATTTGGAATGTCCAAGGAAGGTCTGCATATATCCTACATTAAAGTCACTGCGTGTCTATAATTAGAAAAAAATTGATTGGGTCATTTTTTTGATTGGGTCCAATTTTAATTGGATTCATGATAACTAGGGGTTGGATCCAAAGTCCACTGAAAACAAAGGAAATACTCCCTTTGACTTCAGTAAATTTTGTTTCAGGCTCTAGGCACATGGCTTCACTGGCAGAGGGATTTGAAAATAAAAAGTTACAACATCTTAGAGGCAGCTAAGAGTCCTGTGGTACCTTATAGATGTCTGATGCATGCATCCGACGAAGTGGGTATTCACCCACGAAAGCTCATGCTCCAATACGTCTGTTAGTCTATTAAGTGCCACAGGACTCTTTGGGGCTTTTACAGATCCAGACTGACACAGCTACTCCTCTGATACTTGACAACATTTTAGAAATCTCTCTAGAAGATTCCTAAAAAACTTTTTTTGTGACATATGCAAAATGTATATCTAAAAATAAAAGACATTATGCGTATGACTTTGGGGTGGTTGCATACCAGTGGGCTTATAGTGAGAAGATAGTTGCAGCCTTCACTGTGGAATGGCTACCATCCCTCCATAATAACACACATACATACATACATGCACATTTTATCTGTGATGGTGATATTCATGTGCAAAATTACATTAATCATGAGAGAGTGCTTTGAGTTGCAGGAGGGTAATACTCACTAGAAGTCTACTTAAACATGTAAAACTATGTAGAGATCCAATTGTCTTTAAACATTGCTTTTGCATGGAGGTTATTTTGTTGTAAATTAAGGACTGTAACCAGTAGACTATAGTATTACTGGTATTTGTTGTTTGTTTTAATGTTATTTTGTTTAAACAATATGAAGCACACAAATACTACAGTGATTAGGTGTCCTATATGAATTTTATATACATTATTCTTTAATGGTATAATTATTTGCTTTCAAACCAATATCTAGCAATTTGTACTTTTTAAAATCTTACTAGAGAGTAGCAGTAGCAGTTTAACTCCAAACATGTCACCCCTTCAGTGCGCTGGACCATGGGTCTGATCCTGTGTGGCAATTCCTATGTTTTAATTCTTTTAAAAATAAAATGGAGGCTTTGGTTAGCATTGACGAAAATAAAAAAGGAGGTTGATTATCACTGACAAAAGTGATTCTTTGTTGATGGTGGTAGGAATGGCAGCATCATCCTTGTCAGTGCTTTTGACTTTACACAAAAGCATAGAGCTTGATCCAGCCAGACGCTGATGGCTGCGGCCTGAGCAAACAAATCACCTAAACACTTGTTTAAAGTTAACCATATATCTAGGTACTGTGTTGGATCAGAGTCAGAGTGCTTAGCATCATTGTAGGATTGAGACCTTCAGGAGAAGACTGCTTTCATTGTCTATCCAGATTTCAGTTCACGAAAATCCTAGTGTGGTAGTGACAGTTGGGATTATGCTTGGTAAAAGGCACTTTAATTAACTGATGGATGGATTGGCCGGCAATTATTTTTTTTTACATCTAGCATTGATTTAAATAAGAAAAGCTCAGTGAAATTGGTGTTTTGATGTTCTTTTGTGACAAAAATTGGTCTGTAAACTGTAGAGCAAATTCAGTGTTACATATATATTTATTTTTAGGCCTCTTTTTCTGTGCAGAAAATGATTTTAGTTTTTTTTTTACTTATGTGCCTATAAAACTAGAGTTGATTTTGTTCATTTAAACTTAAGTTAATGTTGAATTTACTTTGAAGCAGTTTCAATTTACCCAGTTAAAATAGATTAGGCATGAAAAATGCACTGAATTTTTCAGGAAGGGAGAAGAGGAAGGAATGTGTAGAAGAAAAAATAGTTTACTTATTTCAAGTTCTCACTGGGGAAACAATTGTATAGAAATCCATGCAGTATAATGACTAAGTATATTAATATGTTGCAATAGATCTCTATATGGATAATCTCCTTGGTATCCACAAGTAAATGTCTTCATAGTTCTCTTCTCTGCTGAGCTTGTGAAATGCATATTTCTCAAAAGCAGCCAGTTCATCCTGGCTTTTATACTCTCCTCAGTCATAGAATCATAGAAAGAAGAACTGGAAGGGACCTCAGGAGGTCATCTAGTCCAGTCCCCTGCACTGAGGCAGGGCAGTGTTATCTAGACCATCCCTGACAGGTGTTTGTCTAACTTGTTCTTAAAAACCTCCCATGACAGAGATTCCACAATCTCCCTAGGTAATTTGTTCCAGTGCTTTACTACCCCTATAGTTAGGACATTTTTCGTAAAGTCTAACCTAAATCTCCCTTGCTGCAATTTAAGCCCATTACTTTTTGTCCTGTCCTTTGTGGATAAGGAGTACTATTTATCATCCTCCTGTATATAACAACTTTTTATATATTTGAAGATTATCATTCCTCCCACTACCCTTTCCCCCTGTAAATCATGTTTTCTAGACCTTTAATCATTTTGGTTGCTCTCCTCAGAACTTTCTCCAGTTCATCCACATCTTTCCTGAAGTGTGGTGCACAGAACTGGACATTGTATTCCAGGTGAGGCCTTATCATTGATGAGCAGAGTGGAAGAATTACTTCTTATGTCTTGCTTACCACACTCCTGCTAATATGTCCCAGAATCATGTTTGCTATTTTTGCAATAGTGTCACATTGTTGACTGATTTGGTTTGATATCCACTATAACCCTCAGACCATTTTCTGCAGTACTCCCTCTTAGGGAGTTATTTCCCATTTTGCATGTGTGCTATTGATTATTCCTTCGTAAGTGTGGTACTTTGCATTTGTCATTATTTATTTGTATCCTATTTATTTCAAACCATTTCTCAAGATCATTTTGAATTGTAATCCTGTCCTCTATAGCGTTTGCAATCCCTCCCAGCTTGGTATCACCTGTAAACTTTATAAGAGTACTCTCTATGGCATTATCCAAATCATGTATGAAGATATTGAATAGAACTGGACCCAGGACAGATCCCTGCAGGACCCCACTCAATATGCCCTTTCAGCTTGATCGTGAACCATTGATCCCTACTCTCTGAGTACAGTTTTCGAACCACCTTATAGTATGTTCATCTAGGCTATATTCTCTAGTTTGGTTATGAGAAAGTCATGTGAGACAGTATCAAAAGCCTTACTAAAGTTGATATGAAATATACAAGGTTAGTATAGATGACCTGAGCTCCTTTGTTAAGTAAAAGGATTATTCTGCTATTTGTTATGCTCCTGTCAATAACTACTTTTTCCAAATTTTATGGTATGCCTACACTACAATGTACTGTGACATAAATCCATGCTTAAACTCAGAATCAAGCCTAACCCCCCTCTCATCTCCGTTGAAATTATGCTAATGCAGGGCTTGAACCCAGTGTCCCAGGATCTTGCAGAGTCTGAGCATGAGTCAAACCAGGACCCAGGGCTTCAGCCCAATTGCTTTGCAGAGTAGAAGCAGCCCCACTTGACTCGTGTCCTGAGAGTCCACCTGAAGTATCCCAGAATTCCGTGGGCCAAATTCCTTAATTCTCTCTATCCCAGTTGACTCTACTGAAAATGGAAATTGACCACCGCAGCACACCCCACTCCCTGGCGTACAGCAGCAGTTCAGGTCACCATTAACCCATTCTCTTCTGATCACCAATCTGCAAGCACACTCTCGGAGATCCTCCTGGATTTGCAATGGTGCCTGAGCAGAGCATGCCTTTTGAGAAATGAGCTGCTTTATCATCATGGGAGCACAGCCAGATTTTGGTGAATCTCTGGTGTGAGGCCAGTAAAACTGGAATTTAGCAAAAGCACCTGGAATGACCATGTGTACCAACAGCTAAAGAGCTGGCAGCCTTGCAGATTTTCCTGACAGGTGATCAGTGCAGAGAGTGTATTAAGAGGCTGAAAAGCAAGTACCGGAAGACCAGGGACAAAGACTGCACCTCCAACAACTCGCCAACAATGTACCCGCTTTATGTGGAGTTTGACACATGATACAATCAAGCTGTCTGATAAGAAAGCTAAAAACATGATTAGGAACATTAATAAGCAAACCAAAGTACAGCAATTCACATTTCAATAAATTCCATACATAACCCCATACTGACCCTCACAGTTCATTAATCATCATGTCATTCATAATTACATTGTATGGCAATCAAGCCCACACACCTTCCAAAGCACTAAATGCCCCGCTCCAACAATTGATTAGCCCCTTCCTCCCACAAACACATTCTTACAGACACTATTCCCCCTCTTCCATTGGGCCATGCAAGTCCATAATGTGAGCACATAAAGCATCCCTAACTTCTGCTGCCCGGGTGCAACCAGCTCCAACTGTGGTAGCTGCACTTTCTGGCTGAGGTTACCCATCCATCATCCCCTCTCTGTCATAGGTCCATTCAGGGGGAAGTGGCTCACCTATGGCTTCACAAAGATTATGAAGAGCACAGCAAGTCACTGTAATGCGACAGCATTGATGACACTGGTATCCAAACAGTATGTAGGCATCTCCAAAGTGATTTTAATCTGCCAAAAGCACATTCAACAACCATTCTATCCCTGCTGATAGTGTAATTAATTTTTCTTTTGCTAGGGCCTTTGAAATCAGGGTATGGTTTCATGAACCAAGGCAAAAGGAGTATGTTGGGTCCCCCAGAATAATGGTGGAAACACTGACTCTATTTATGTCAATGTTATTTGGTGGGAATAGTGTCTCATCCTGTCCATGAATGTAGATTCCTGAGCGGCGAAAAACTCAGGCATCATGAACTTTTCCAGTACAGCTCACACTGACATTCATAAATTGGCCTCTATGGTCCACAAGTAGGTGTAGTACCCATGTGCTTCTTGAGGAAGGCAAACTGTGGGCACGAGTCCCATCAATGACCATGGTGAAGTTAGGAATCCCCATTCTTTCAAAAGTAGCTTTACCTATGGAATATCATTAATGACCACCTCTTTGGGGTAATCACACACTTGATTGCCTCAGAAACCTCTGCCACCACTTTACCCACAGTGAACTTTCCAACCCCAAATTGTTTGGCAACGGACCTGTAGCAGTCTAGTGTAGCCAGTTTCCAAATGGTAATAGCAACCTGCTTCTGGACTGGCAAGGGTGACCTCAATTGTGTCTGTTTATGGTGGAGGGTGGCAGCAAGCTGCTCAGAAAGCTCCAGATTTGCTTTCTTCATGCAAACATTCTGGACTTACTGCTGATCACCCCAGGTCTGCATGACAGCATGATCCCACCAGCCTGTGTTTGTGGCCCTGCGCCAGAAGTGCTGTCTACATAGAGGGCATCAGCGGCCATGCCAATTGTACTGAGCAACATCTGCCAGTGCAAGTTTGCCATGACAGGGTACTCCTCCTCTGCTGCCTCCTCCTGCTCCATCAGGAAATCTGTCAGGTACTTTGGTGGGACAGAAATGTCCACCAGTGCCTCACAGATGCTCTGCCAGTTTCCTGACACAGGAGTGAAAGCTCAAGCAAGAGAAGTTCTTCAAAAAGCACCTCCTCCATGTTGCTGGCTCCGATAGCTGGGAGCACGTAGAGCAAAATGACTGCTTGGCAGGCTGTGTTGGTAGGTTATTCAAACTTCCTGTAACATGGATGGTAGGCAGTAAAGTGCATCATGGTCATAGGGCTAGAGCAGCCACATTTCAGGAAGGAACTAGGGACTCTGGCTGGTTTGACTTGGGTCTGCGCTGCAGGGTGGATGCCAGAGCCCAAGGTTTGAGCATGGGTTAGAAAAGACTGAATGTAGGATTAAATCCCACTAACCCATAGTTTACACTGAGAGTAGACATACCATTAATGGGTTTCTGCTTTCTGTTCTCAAAATAGTTCTTTTGCAGTGGCATGTTTAGCCACAAGGTAGATCTGACATCTGGATCCTGTGTTTGCTGCTTCTGTTTTTCCAATGTCATTGGCTTGATGGGCATATGTTAATTCTGTCAGTTGACAACCACTGTTAGAAGCTTTTTGGATGTCAAGTGTGAAAAATCAGGACAGGGGTTGGAGGGTAATAGGAGCCTATATATGAAAAAGACCCAAAAATCAGGACTGTCCCTATAAAATTGGGACATCTGGTCACCCTAATCCACCCCAATGGCTTGATAGCTCTGGATGTTGAATGATGGTTAATATTACCTGGGATCCTTATACCTCTGTCTTTTTTAATCACTCATTTTAAATTGTGTGAAGGAAATTGGCTAGTTTTCTTCTGGCTAATTCAGAGTACTCTCTCTGCCTCTGGAAGCTGAGTGTCTTGTCTTGTTACTCAGTGGTTTGAGCTTGGTCTGCTAAACCCAGGGTTGTGAGTTCAATCCTTGAGGGGGCCATCTAGGAATCTGGGGCAAAAATCTGTCCAGGTGATTCATCCTGCTTTGAGCAGGGGGTTGGACTAGATGACCTCCTGAGGTCTCTTCCAACCCTGATATTCTATGATTCTAAGACAAATTGCACCTACTACTCAAGTTAGTTGGATTCTTCATGAACCTGGTGTAATGCTGAAAACTGCCATGTGCATGAATGGATGCAAGCCTTTGTGTAGCTCTAATTGATTTCTTTTCAGATGTAAATATATCTTTGTACTGTGGCTTGTTAGTATTTTATTTAATTTCCATATGCTGTGTTTCATGATGTTTTAATTGTTGTCCTTAAATTTTAACTGAGCAGCATTTCAGTGGAGTATACACTTTAGAATAATAATAGTTTTAGCTTCATTAAAATTTGCAAATAGGATTACAAATAACAAAATAAATATTTCAAGTTATTCTATCTGGCTGCATTCCTTAATTTTTTAATGGCACAAAATTAATGGAGACTCTGGGCCAGATTAACCCTTGTTTAGCCATATTGGCTGCCCATTCTTTTTAGCAGTCTTCATTACATCTCCTCTTGGAATTAACCTCACAGATGTCAGACTAATTTTTTCCTTTAATCTTTTTTCTGTGTTCTTAGTGTTTCTAAAAAAAGTAGAAAGACATAACGGGCTACTGGCAATTGCACTTCAGAATTAACATATGGCTCTGATCAGCATAAGACCCAGCAACTTAAAACCAATTTTGTAAACCCCAGTCCTGTGCTGACTTCAGAAATGCTACTTACTTGCCCAAAGTTAAGCATGTGTGTAAGTGTTTGCAGGGTCTGCGCCTTAATGTGTTTTGGAAAACTTCAGGCAAATCATTCACATTTAATAATAAACTGTCTCCATTTGTTTTTAGATTAAACAAATATCCTAATGAGTGGTGTTGACTGACAAATGTGTGATTATTGAGGAGGAAGGATAAAGTATGGCATTGCCTGACTGTTGATAGGGCGTGTTGGTGTGAAATGCTAAATGGAAAGGTACAGGGCAAGGATTGCCTTGTCAGTGTTATGGTAGAGCTATGCACTTAAAGTGCTATTTATCATTTAGTAAATAACTATTTAAAACTTCCAAATGATAACAGTGCTGATATGTCAGAAGCCAAATCCTTGTTTCAGTAGGTTATTGCACTCTTGTAACGGATTCCTTTCAGCTGGAAGGGAGAAGATTATTTCAGAACAGATTACAAACCGTACATTTGACATTGCATTACAGTTAAAATACATCTCCAACAATTTTAAGGAATCGTACTGAACAACTTCAGAGACAGTCACAGCAGTTAACTGTAGTACCTCCAAGGTGAACAACAAAAATATATCACACCACAAAACAAAAAGGCTTAAATATTCCTTTCTGTCTTTTTTTCTAATATAAGGAATGCATTTAGTAGTCTGTCTCCGTTATTGTATAGAAATTGAAAACATTCCTAATGCTTTGAACTTGTAAGCCCAGAGTCACAGCAGGTCTGTACACAAACTAAGTACAAGTGTGCATTCCTACCAGATGCTGTAAGATTTATCCTATAGACCCATGCCACTGAGGAATTCAGCTAAACACAAAAGACCCTCAGGTAGAGAGAGGCAACTGGGGTCAGGAAAACTAGCTGCACACATAAATAGATTCCTGCTGGAAAGGTCATTAACAGGCATCCAGGACTCCAGGCTAGGAATTAATTTCTTGGACCATTAGCAGTAAAAAGCCTAGCAATTGAATGGGATTCAGTGCCCTATTAAAAATTAGCAAGAACAACTGGAGCTTTTCCAATTATAATAGGAACCAGACTTCATAGATCATTTTGCCTTGTCTAGTATGTGGTTTCTATATTCTGAATAATATGAATGATGCATTTATATGTTATTAAAATAGTATCTATGTAAATGTTTTATCTGTTTAATGAGGGTTTGTAAGTACATTACTGTGAGGACAATGAAAGCTTAGAACGGGAATTTAGTGTCATCCTAAGAATTTACTGTTGATTCCAAGTATTGAGCCTCCTAAAAGTGTACAGTTAACCGTAAAAGAATTATTTTTTTTACATATACAAATACTATATTGTATCAATTTTCTGTATAACCCCAGGTATTAAAAGTGCTTATGTGGTTTCATATAAACAATACATTTAATGTAAGTATATTCCCATCATTTCCCCCAGTTATTCAGACTTCTCTGAATAGAATTTCCAAAGCTAGTACTTGAATGGACACTAAGAGCAGCCTCTTTGCTCTGATTTCAGTACTGACCACCTGTCCCAATTTGTGAGTAGATGACAGGGTCATTGTCCAGCTATGCTGGAAGAAGGACAGGAGGGACTGGATGTAGTTTTAATTAGGCCACAACTTTATTTTTAAATATCTGGGAGTACTCAGCTGATAAAAATCGTACAGTACAGGTAATTCCATAATCATATACTCAGGGGCTGCCATCAGCCCTCCCCCTTTTCCATTCTGATCCCAGTCAACCCGCTGCTCAGATCCTACCACCCTCTCCCTCTCTTAGGAGGGTTAAGGGGGGTCATAAAGGAGGGGGATTGACTCCTTGCTGTACCAGTCATTTGAGCCCCTAACACACTTTCTCTGCTCCTTTAAAAAGTGCCTCCTTAAAATCCTTTACCTATCCATCTGTCTGTATCCATTCTCTATGGAATACCTGCACTGGACATTTACCTCAAGGAGGAGCCAGCAATTAGTTTGGCTGTCCTTTCCTCATTGCTGACCAGGGTCCTAGACATTTACTGACATCTTCTTTAATATGTCAGCTCCCCAGTCGGATAGGTGAGCCCTATCATCCCTGAATAACTCGGAGACCCCGTAAACAGATGAGAAATTACTAATCCCCCTTGACCACATAGGAATTAGGCCACCACCCTGTTCATATACCTCTCAGTCATCTACACTTTACCTAACTCAAAATTCTAAAACTAACTTCATATGATCCTATCTAGAAGCTTTAAAGTGTACAAGATCACTATAAAATCATAGAACGTAGGGCTGGAAAGGACCTCAAAAAGTCCTCAAGTCCAGCTTCTTGCACTGAGGCAGGACCAAATATCCTGGACCATCCCTGACAGGTGTTTCTCCAAACTGTTCTTAAAAACCTGCAATTCCACAGCCTCCCTTGGAAGCCTATTCCAGAACTTAACTACCATTATAGTTAGAAAGTTTTTCCTAATATCTAACCTAAATCTCCCTTGCAGCAGATTAAGTCAATTATTTCTTGTCCTGCTTTCAGTGGACATGGAGAACAATTGACCACAGTTCTCTTTATAATTGCCTTTATCTGAAGACTGTTAACAGGCCCCCCTCCAGTCTTCTTTTCTCAAGACTAAACATGCACAATTTTTTTAATCGACCTTTCCTCATTGGTCAGGTTTTCTAAACCTTTTCTCATTTTTGTTGCTTTCCTCTGTACTCGCTCCAGTTTGTCCACATCGTTTCTAAATTGTGATGTCAAGAACTGAACACAGTGCTCCAGCTGAGGCTTCACCAGTGCTGAATAGCACAGGCGCTGGCTTCTAATTTTCTCTGGGTGTGCTCAACCTCCGCTCAGCACCAGGCCCCAATCCCACTTCACCCCTTCCTCCAAGGTCTTGCCCCACCTGTTTCTGCTGCCTCCCCCGAGCGCTCCCTGTCCCTGTTCCTCCTCCTCCCTCTCAGCACCTACTTCATGCCACAGAACAGCTGATCGCGGCGTGCAAGAGGCACTGGGAGGGAGGGAAGAGAGGTGTTGATCAGTGGCGACCGCCGGCAGATGGAAGTGGGGGAGGGAGGGGAGCTAATTTTTTTACATGGGTGCTCCAGCCCTGGGGAACCGATGGAGTTGGCGCATATGCCAAGTAGAGCAGGACAATTACCTCCTGTGTCTTACATACATCACTCTTGTTAATTCAGCCCAGAATGATATTAGCTTTTTTTGCAATTGCATCACATGGTTGACTTTTACTCAATTTGTGATGCACTGTAAACCTCAGCTCCTTTTCTGCAGTATACCATCTAGCCAGTTATTTCCCATTTTGTAGCTCTGTTTTTGATTTTTCCCTCCTAAATGAAGCACTTTGAACTTGTCTTTATTGAATTTTATCTTGTTGATTTCAGACCAGTTCTGTAATTTGTAAAGGTCATTTTCAATTCTAATCCTGCCCACCAAAGTGCTTGCAACTCCTCCCAGCTTGGTGTCATCTGCAGATTTTATAAACATGCTCTCTACTCCACCAGTTCTCAAACTGTGGTTCAGGACCCCATTTTAATGGGGTTGCCAGGGCTGTTGTTAGACTTGCCGGGATTTGGGACTGAAGCCAAAGTCTGTGCCGCACCACCCAGGGCTGTGAGGAGCCCCTAGCCCTTGAAATCACTGCTGGAGCCCTGCTACTGCTCCCTCGGGGCTGCGGCAGAGGGGCTCGGGCCGCGCTTTAAAGGGTCTGGGGCTCCGGCTGATGTGGGGAACCCCGGGCCCTTTAAATCACCACCAGAACCCTGCTGCCGCTACCCCAGGGTTGTGGCAGCGGGGTCGGCCGGCAGTTTAAAGGGCCTGATCTCCCCGCAGCGGCTGGAGTCTGGAGCTCTTTAAATTACTGCCGAAGCCCTGCCACCGCTACCCCAATATAACGGCGTTTCACCTATAATGCGGTAAGGATTTTTGGCTCCCCACAACCATGTTATATCAGGGTAGAGATGTAAATCAGTTTCGCTAGTGAACACGCAACTTGATTTTGGGTGAATAATTACAGGATTGCATTACTCATGTGAGCCTTTGCTTTTAGTTTTTGAATATTTTTTTAGTAGAAAATATTCCCATTTCTCTATGCTTTTTGAAACCAGCTAGAAAAGCAAACCTTCACAACTGTAAGCATTCATTCATAGATTAATATTTGTATAACTCAAGATCAGACTTCAAGATACTCAAAACCCAGAAACCCTCACACCTGAATAAATGAAATGGCACAAGATAACTCAGCTCCACTTTTGTTAGGTGGGAAACCAGAATCTTTAAAAAAATTAATTTATGTAGTTTTTTCTGAACATTCACTGCACTTCTATGCCTTCCCCACATTACTAACAATCTATTAATTTTGCAGTAGATTATTCAGTATCCTTTCTCCATTTACTAAAAATTTTACTATAGCTCGAGAATGCTCAAAGATATTTTCTATGGCATGGGAATAAGCAATAATGTGAAATCAGACCCCATGAAAAGATATAAATACAGACAAACTATGTCCAAAGGCAGCTGTTTAACTGAATTTGTCAACCTTTCAACAAAAATATTTTACTCTGAATGGAAATATATAAATAATAGCAGATTAAGTGAAGGTAGCACTTTAGAGTCAAATCTTCAAAATCTGGAGGCCAACATATACAAAGGGAAATATGCATTCACAGTTTAACTCACATTGGAACACATATGTGTATGCACACAACAGATAATGGCACACAACCATAACTATAGGCACCCATCCTCCAAATGCTGTTTCACATGTAGAAAGGACCGTTACATATACAGTAGAAAATTACACAATGACAAACTGGAAAATGTGCTTTTAGACCCAGATCTTCAAAGATATTTAGGCACCTAATTGCCATTGATTTTAATTGGAATAGGAGACCTTGTGGCACCTTAGAGACTAACAAATTTATTTGGGCATAAGCTTTCGTGGGCTATAACCCACTTCATCGGGTGCATGGAGTGAAAAATAAAGTAAGGAGGTATAAATATACAGCACATGACACTCTGTGCATCTGATGAAGTGGGTTATAGCCCACGAAAGCTTATGCCCAAATAAATTTGTTAGTCTCTAAGGGTATGTCTACACTACTTTCCGGATCGCTGGGTAGCGATCAATCTATTGGGTATCGATTTATCACGTGTAGTGTAGACGCAATAAATCAATCCCCGATCGCTCTCCCATTGACTGCTGAACTCCAGCAGTGTGAGAGGCGGAAGCAAAGTCAACAGGGGAGCTGCAGCCGTCAATCCAGCACTGTGAGGATGCGACATAAGTCATTTAAATTTGATCTAAGATATGTAGACTTTCGGCTACGCTATTCTCATAGCTGAAGTTGCGTATCTTAGATCAATCCCCCTCCCCCCCTGCTAGCGTAGACCAGGCCTAAGGTGCCACAAGGATGCCTCATTTTTGCTGATACAGAATAACACGGCTACCCCTCGGAAACCTAATTGGAATTAGTTGCCTAAATACCTTTGAGGATCTGGGCTGTAGTTTTTCATTTACATGTGCAATTACCAGCTTTGTTTACAAAACATAGGTGCCCATTTAAAAAATATTTGCTGTAGAACCCTGTATATTAAAGTGTTTATTTTTAACTAATAACACCTCTTTAGTTACATGGTAACTAGAGTATGCTGTTCCTTGTAAACACAGTGTAATTCCTTATGTTAGTATTTACATACTTCCGCAGATTGTCATGTAATCACTAAAAGTAATTCCCATGTAAGTGGCACTGTGGATTAAAAGGACAGAAATAATACATATTTCTTAGTTGTGGTGTGTTAATTGTCACATGATATGATATCACTATATCTTTAAATGCTCAAGAGTTACCTTTTAAATAAAAAGTACTTGCAAAAAATTTGCTGTACAAATTAAAGCACTACTATAAAAAGTTTAGAGAGACAGCATGGGGTAATGGATTGTGCTTAGAGGTGGGAGTTAAAATCCTGAGTTCAAAGTGATTTCTCCTGTATTTTTGGGTTAGTTACAGGAGTCTCTGGCTCCATCCCCTGCTAATAAAGATTTTCCTCACTGTTATGAAAGCTTAAAAGTATGAGAAAATGGTATAAAAGGGCCATGACTTGGTCCGGGATCTAGTTAGCTATTGAAAACTAAATTATATCATTATTCTTTAGATTAATTGAGTCTTTATGTAATTACCATGCTTTATGTTCACCAAAATAAAATTCTACCTATAACACAGACAATTAGCACTGTTCTTTAAAAAACAACAGTAAACAGCCTTTTAGTTAAATGGCTGCCATCTCCCATTGTTCTCAATTGGAATGAAACCAAGTTGCCCTCAGGGAAGATGAGAGTCCATATAGTGAAACCAGGATGGGAAAACGATTAAACATCAAATGTCTTTAAAAATCAGTTTAATTTAATCTGTGTCTGCACACTCTATTATGCCACTATCAGAATTATAAAATTACAATATGGCATCACTAAGGGCCAGACTTAAGGTGGTTTGCATGCCTTCACTGTGCATTTCTATACCTTAACATTTTTGGATTTCTTTTAGGACTAACCTTAAGTCAACATTTTCTGAGTTTCTAATGTTTGTTTTGGGGATATTTATAACATCCTTGTAATTTTTTTTTTACCTTTTAATTACTGATACTAACTCAACTGTCGTTTTTTGGCGATCCCTCGAGGTAAGGATGATCTCTTTCACAGGTTTTATTTTTCATGGGTCCTTTGGTGACTGAGGAGTCTGATTCTTGAGCCACAGGCTCATTGTCAGACATTGCAGGTGGTGTTGGAAGACAGGGTTGGGCAGCATTTGCTGCATGACAGTTGTCTTCCCTGTCTTTTCTGGCGTTTTTCTGCGACTAGGGCAAGGAGATTTTCCTCTATTGGATGTTCTCTCTCTGACAAGTCTTCGCCAGTTATCCCTATCCTGGGCTGCTGTCTCCCAGTGTGTGGTGTCGATGCCACATCTCTTGATGTTTATTATGAGGGCATTTTTAAAGCATTTCTTTTGGACTCCCCGTTTCCTTTCTCTTTTGGTGAATTGGGCGTGCAGCAGTTATTTTGGTAAGCATATATGAGACATGCACACACAGTGCCCGCTCCATTTCTGCTGGTGCTGGATAATCAGGGCCTTAACGCAGAAGATGTTGGCCTCTGTGAGGACATTGACATTAGTGTAATAATCCTCCCACTTTATGTTGAGGAACTTCCAAAGCAAGTGCTGGTGCTGGAGTTGCAGGTTTTTCAGATGTTTTTATAGGTCACTCAAGTCTCACAGCCATAGAGGAGAATTGGGATTACTACTTCTTTATAAACTAAAAGTCTAGCATGTGTTCTGATGTTGTGATTGTTGAACACCTGGCGAGTCTGCCAAAGGCAAGGCTGGCACAGGGAATTCTGTGCTGAATCTCAGTGTCTATGTCTGCCCTCCATGGGAGATGGCTGGGAAGATAGGCAAATTATTCTACATTTTCCAGTTCTTCTTTGTCCATATCGATCTTCCTTGCTGGGTCTGATGATTGACCAGGGATTGGCTGGTGGAGAACTTTTGTTTTGCTGATGTTCAGAGTTAGCCCTAGGTTTTTGTAAGCTTCAGAGAAGCAATTAAGGGCTGTTTGAAGATCCTCCTTTGAGTGTGCAACTCCAGCACAATCATCTGCATACTGCAGTTTGGTTATTGTTGCTGATATTACTTTAGTTCTGACACGGAGATGAGAAAGGTTGAAGAGGTTGCCGTCAGTCCGATATTGGATGCCAATGGCCTGTGGTAGACGGTCTTGGGTTAATGTTTTCATAGCTGCTAAGAAAATGGAGAAAAGGGAGGGTGCCAGTACACAGCCTTGTTTTACACCAGTTCGGATGACAAAGAGCTCAGACGTTGAGTCATTGCACAGGATGGAGACAGTCATGTGGTCATGGAGGAGTCCTAACTGTATCTCTGAGCCCCTTCTAATTCTGCTAACTCCTTTCAGAAATGGGGCAAACTGAATACAATATCCTAGGTGAGGGCATATTGTTGAATTATATAATGGCATTATAATTTTACTTTATATTTATCATCCTCTGGACTGGACTTATTAATAATTACTGTGCATTAACACTCAGCAGATTTGTAAACAAGACTTTGCAAGAATTAATACTCTTGCTTAGTACTAAAAGGTTATCTAATCTTTATGTTCCCATTAGTATGTTAATATATTGGAAATCTATACGTATAAATTGTAACTCAAGTAGAGTGATTGTTGCTTTGAATAATATTTTTTTTCTGACATCATTAGGTTGACACACAGCTTTACATGTTGAGCTTCCTGATTCTTTTTCACGTCTGATTTTTACCTTTTAGGTTAGCTAGAACGATTTTTTACCTATAACTGCTACTGATATGGGATCTTAGATCGGCTTTTGTTCTTTTAAAAGCATTTTCCCAGACTTCATCATTGCTGTTGATTCTGTGCGACATTGCAAACAAACTCAGTTCATACTGTCTGTCATTCCGTACCTGGTGATGGCTTGATAATGCAAGCTTTTTCACATCCTTTTTATCTATTTGATATTTTAAAGGACACTAAGATTTGAAAACTCACTCACTGTAGAGTGATGACTGGAAGCGACCCCGATCTCTAACTTGTTGATTTGTAGAGTCAACTTGAAACTTTTAATACCTCAAACATATTTAATAAAGAAGTATTCATTTTTTCTTGACTGAAGGCTATTCCGATTCATAAACATGAATGAGCAGTTTTAATATGTAATCCTTTGGGCTGTGATCTCATCACATCACATAAAGTAAGCAGTGTCATGTTAGGTCAGTACTTGGATAAGGGTCCTACAGAAAAAAGCCAGGTACTGCAGGAAATGGTGCTGATGCTGGTAGGTGGCACTGTTCTCTGAGTCAGTGCTGGATCAATGCTGGATCGAGGCGTTGGAGGTTTTGTAGTGGGTCAGATCTCCAGGTAGTATACATTGGTGTAGCTGTATTGAAATCATCAGTTGATCATCTGGCCCATCATGTTTGGATGTCAGGTAAAACTGAGGCCCTAATCAATTGTGATCTTTAAAAAAAACTTATACTTTTTGTAAAAGTAACATTTTGTTACCCCTGATACTCTGGCCAAATTGTGATTTGAGTATCTACACTTTGGCTACCTAATAAACTCCCTGTAGTTTCAACTGGAAAAGATAATCTTCTTCAGTACCTGCCTTACACCAGTGTGTGGTGTTGTTCTGCTCTGTTACACAGGAGCATTAAAGGTTGTGATGACTGAACTTTTGCATCATAAGCCCTGTCTAACATAACTGCCCCCTCATTGTTAGTATAAGAAATTGACTGAAAAAGGGATACGTGGGTGTAAGAGCTCCAAATATATCATCCAAATTACTATGGATCTTTCAGCTATGTATTCTGTTTCTCTTGATAATTGAAAGAGACTGGAGCCCTGAAATCAACAAGGAAATATTATATTTTTAAAAAGTCACTAAACTGTTTAACTTAGTAAGTAAACAACTGTGCTTTTATCTTTAATAATACGAAGTCTTGTGTGAGATTGTAGGTGAAATGAAAGGCCTCTCCATTAAGTGCCTGGTGTACAGCAGCCTTCTTAACAAGTTTCAGTGTCGAATCTATCTCACACCTTTTGGAATGGTTTAATAAGTAGTATAATTACATATAAGCATATTTAAACTCAGGAAACCCCCAAAATAATATCATCAGTGTTCAAGAGTCCTATTCATTCTTTTGTGTCTGCCAAACTCTTTTGTGATGGTTTTATTAATAGTTATATTTTGACAGGAAGAAATTTTTGTTTGTTTTTTCCAGCCTGAAGAATTACCTCGTCTCTCTGAAGAGCAGCTTGTGACTCTTCTGGAAGAATGTATGCAGTTCTCAAGAACAATAAGCAATGTTACCGTGCCAGAATTACAGGAATCTCTTTCTGATGGAATAAGTCCCTCTTGTTACACAACTCAGGACTCCACCCTAATCTCCAGGTCTACTCTGTCCAAACTGTTAGATGAAGGCCACAGTGTGGAGATGTTAACAGCTCAGGAAGAGGCTGGTATCGAAGATAAAAGTATATGTGAAAGTGCAGAGGGTGAAACCTGTGGCTACTATCTCAGTAAAGCTTTGGCCATTAGTAATTTATCAAATGATTCTGTGGCCCAAATAGAAGAACCTGATGACCTAGAAAGTTCACGGGAGATGGAGAATAAGAATAATACAGAAGATTACTTTACGTCAAGAGCATTCAGTGCAGAAAGATTGAAAAAAACCTCTTTCTTGGATGAACTATTTTATTGCGTCAGCATGAACAATGAGCTATCCACAGAGGCTGACATTCCCAGCATACCATTGCAGACCAGAGGAGGTGAGGCTCTTAACCATTTAGAATAGGCTTTTGATTAAGATGAACAAAAGAAGCAGGTTCTCACCAAAGGTATTCATTAATGCAGTACAATTACAGTGGTGGGGCAACAAAGTACTTTTATAAAGCATAAAACCATGCCAAAAATAACACACGCAAGCTGTTTTTCAAAATTCTTGCCCTGATGTAATTGCTCCCAAAATTAATAGTTTTATGAAATACTAGTAGCTGAAAGACCATGCTGTCACATGGGTATCATTCATAAAGTCAAAATAACTAAGAATTTAAAAATTGGATGGTAACAGATTGCAAAACCCAGTGAGGATTCAACCTGCTGATATTCTAAACAAAAAGAGCCCTCAATCATGCTTGTAGCTGTTTCTATCGCTTCAGAGTGACAATCCTGGAATGTTCTTATATTGATTATACTATCAATAGTATCAAAGAGTACTCTCTTCTCTTCATGTGTCATTATATAATGCCTGCATCTGTAACTTTCACTCCATGCATCTGAAGAAAGCTTATGCCCAAATAAATCTGTTAGTCTTTAAGGTGCCACCAGACTCCTTGTTTTTGTGGATATAGACTAACACGGCTCCCCCCGATACTCGATAGTGTTGATTGTGATTAATACTGTCAACGGGAAAATAATGCTAGATACACTGAAATATTTTTTATACGAGTAAAACCTGTTGTTTCTTTTCTTCATATTGAACTTCCTTTCTGTTTCTGGAGAACATATATTCTCATAGTAGTTTCCAGGCTAATTCACACGAGTCCCACCATATATCTATTGAGTTGCTTCTCTGATATGACAAGCTCCATACTTAAAAAATAAAATAAAATGATATCATGATCTAAATATAAGAAAAATTAATCAGAATTGCTTACAGCATTTCAACCCTGTATGCTGACAGCATGCACATGGTATTAAAGTATACTAAATATACATATTGGTATTCTATATATTGGTTTTTGTTGTTTACATTCAGGAAAGACAGACTTGTACATATCACCCCGTGCAGAGTTAAATAGATATTATATATTACTATAAAATCTGAGGTATGCCCACATTTCTAATTTCTTTTACTGATGCAAAATGTTTGTATTATGATATTTTAATAAAAATCCAAATTCAGATTTTTATCCTAATAGCTGTGCGAGTCACCCCTCTTTTTCTAAAAAAGAACTGTGTTCTAATAAAACAACTAGACACATATCTATACATCACTGTTAGCTTAAAATGGCATCAGATTGGTAAAACATTGTTAATGTTACAGAGTCTGTGATAAATGGAGATAGTTTGGTTATATTGTAATTTACCAAATTCCTCTTTAATTTACTAAATTAGACCTCATCGTTTACTAATTATTGTCATTATACATCTAATCACTTCCAAATTTGGATTCAGCTATAACTTAGCAGAGCACCGTCACACCTCCTTATTGCAGTGGCATTTTTGAGCTCTGATTATAATGGTTGCTTTGACTGCACATTATTCTGCTTCCCCCATTCTGTAAAAATTATGCCTCACATTATACTGTTATCACTCCACATATCAGGAATGAGAAGGTAAGAAAGACTGTCAGAAACTGAGCCTGCAGAGATAAGACCCTGCTTACCACACCCTAGTCTTATCTTACCACCTCATCCTGGAAGCTTGGGGAAACAACTCTGCAAGATCTTTCTTCCCTTTCCTTCTCAAAAGAAATACGATAATGACAGGTGTAAGGATGACAGAGAGAAGAAATCAGAGAAGGACAAAACAGAGATGACAAGTCAGGAAGCAAATAGCCTTCTTTACAAAGTTTTAAGAACAGAATGATCAGACACATACGCAATTTGTTGGGTAAGAGTCAACACAGCTTTTGTAAAGAGACATTGTTCCACACGAATCTATTAGAATTATTTGATGGGAATGGGTCAACAAACGTGGACAAGGGTGATCCAGTGGATAGAGTGTACTTGGACTTTCAGAGGGTAGGTCCTCTCCTGGATTGGTAACTGGTTAAAAGATAGGAAACAAAGGGTAGGATTAAATGATCAGTTTTCAGAATGGAAGGAGTAAATAGTGGTTTCCCCCAGAGATTTGTACTGGGACCAGTGCTGTTGAAGATAGTCACAAATGATCTTGAAAAAGGGGTAAACAGGTGACAGAATTTGCAGATGATCCATCATCTTAGATAGGGCTGTGAGACTGGCAATTTCACTTAGTTCCTGCTTCCTGATAGAACATTGGAGCCATACTAGCATAATTTGAGGTATCTTTCTTGCAGAGTAGGGAAAAGAGGAGATCTTAACAAAACAAACACTGGTAAGTAATCTTCCCATTTAGAAAATCACATGCTAAAGCGTTGAAGTCTACAGAATTATTTTATTAGATTTATTACATAATAATTAAGGCTCCGTGTTTGTTATGGAGGTCACCAGGTCACGGATTCCGTAACTTTCTGTCACCTCCATGACTTCTGCTATGGCTGGTGTGGCTGGCCTGGGGACTGCCTGAGCAGCTTGGGCAGCCCTTGGGTCAGGCACATTGGCTGCTGCTGGGGCAGTCTTGGCCTGACCCCCCAGCAGTAGGAGTTTGAGTGGGGAGAGGGCTCAGGACTGGGGATTGGAGTGCAGGGTGTTGCTTACTTGGGGTGGGGGGAGCTCCCCAGAAGGGTGACAGCAACTCCCCTCCCTCAGCTCCTAGCTCCATGTGCTGACTCTGCCCGCAGGCACCACCCCTGCAGCTCTCATTGGCCGCAGTTCCCAGCCAATAGGAGCTGTAGATCTGGGGCTTGGGGCAGAGTGGAACTAGGAGCTGGGGCCACCACTTCCCAAGAGCTGAGTAGGGAGCCTGCTCCAGCCCCACCAACTGCACACCCCTCGCCGCACCTGAGGCACCCCTGGGGCCATGACTCCCCCAACACCCGTGGTGGCCGCGAGCTGCATCCCCCTCCCCAGTGCCCACAGTGCTTCCCGGGCTGTCCTGCCCAGCACTCGCAGCACCCCCAGGGCCACGCCCCCCACCAAGGCACCCCCCCCCCGCACCAAGTTTCAGTCAGGGGAATATAGTAAGAGTCATAGACAGGTCACGGGCCATGAATTTTTGTTTACTGCCTGTGACCTGTCCATGACTTTTACTAAAAATATTAAAATGTAGCCTTTATAATAATATAAGGGTCTTTGTGTCATGATAGTTCACTATCTCAGCACAACATTGTCTGATGTATTTATTCTTTGTTTCTTTAATTGTTGAATAATACTCAGCTATATACACTTTAAAATATGTAAAGTTTAAGTACACATAGTTATTTACCAACCTGTTTTGTTTATCAAATACTTTGAAAGAAAGTAGGTAAGTAGCAGAGATTTTTCTGCCCAAACTTTTGTGGTTCAGTTTTTCATGATGAAAAGCCTCTTCGCACTTACCTGCTTTCACATGAGTCTTTGGGCATGTCTACACTTACCTCTGGAGCGATTGATCCAGCGGGGGTCGATTTATTGCGTCTAGTGAAGACGCAATAAGTCAACCACTGAGCGCTCTCCCATCAACTCCGGTACTCCACCGGAACAAGAAGTGTAGGTGAAGTCAACAGGGGAGCGTCAGCAGTCAACCTACCGCAGTGAAGACACCATGGTAAGTAGCTCTAAGTACATCGACTTCAGCTATGCTATTTTCATAGCAGAAGTTGCGTAACTTAGACCAAAGCTAACCCCCCTCCTCTGGCCCCCCAGTGTAGGCCAAGCCTTAGACTCATCACGTTGGTTCTGGTCAGGTGATTGGAACAAGGGGATATGACTCATGTAGGGCAGAATGAAAGGAAGTATCAAAAAAGAATTCAGACATTTATGATATCAGTTTTCATAACTGACAACAATTTTCCAGTTCCCCATAAACTGAGGCCAATAGAGGGTATTTCAGATGTGCCATTCTGACATTAAAATACATATAGAACTTAAAATTCAGAAACAAATGTGAGGTATTTTAATTATTTTTGTCAGTTTATTATTGATTATATATATAACATTAAAGAGAAGTTCCCATTATTTATCCAAAGGACTAAAGTGATTCCTGCAAAGACAAATCATGCATAGATATAACATTTGTTCATGGCCATGACTGGAAGTTCATAACCTTTATCAAGGTTGTGAAATTATTCAATATTATATTGATGAGCCCAGTATTACTCCAGTAGCTAAATGTGATAAATTATGTTGACTAATGTAGGAATTAGACCCTTGGAGACTCCTGTGGATTCCAATCTCTGGCTAATACATTTCCTTTCAAAATTTCAACCCATGTTTATTTAAACAGATTTCTTAATCCTTTATTCCAAGCTCCAGGGTTGTGTTTTTAAATTATTTTTAAAAGAGCCATCCTCATAATTGCATCATGTTATGTATACATATTTAAACTACGCCTAATACAAGAACCACACTAAGGATAATTGTATGTTTTACTTTTTTGGAAATAGGAAACATAGTGAAAAATTCTACCAGACCACTTCACTGGTTAGCCACATAGCCCCAAATCCAAGGGAAGGTAGCGGTGAGACCTTAATGACCATGGTTGTAGGCAGGTCAGGCATGTTTACACACTCCAAACTACTATGGGAATGGCTGATAGCTTTATTTCAGAGACTCTGCAGGCCATTATGTAGTTTCCCCAGTTCTTGCTCAGCTGAGGAGGAAGCCAGCCTCTCTCTCTCAATGCTAGCATTGTCTTCTTTGATATCATCTCAAAACACCTCTGGAACATCATATGTGGTAGTTTGGGTGTGGGAGCTTGATGCTTCACTCTGTTACTCTGGTTTTACTTCAGTGTAACTGTTTAAGTGAATGGCATTATGCCAGTGTAAAGCTGGTGTAATAGAGCTAATACTCAGGCCTGAGATTTTGAATCATGGACTATTCTTTGGGACATTTAATTTCTGAGAATCTGAGTAGGTGACACAATTCAAGCTGGGCCTTGCAGCTGGATTGAACTCCATCCAACAAAGCTATTGAAGTCCAAGATTTGGTCCATTATGCATGAGTTATCCATTGACCTCAAAGATAGAAAAAATAGATTTATCATGACTCATTAATATATTTTACTAAAGCACACTGTGCATATATAAATTTCAGTGAAAAAAATCCTAATATAGTTAGCCATGTACTGTACTGCTAAATGTAGTATGACTATAATTCCTATTATAGTGGAAGTTTAGTATGTGGTAATTATGCTTTTCTAAAAGATAGGGTCTTTGTGAAAGATACTTATTTAAAAATCCTTGACCATGTTTTGGACTCAGACAATTTAGAAAGTTAGCAGTGTTTCTACTCTTTCCTACAAGGCCAGGAGAGCATGGGCATTGGCTTATAGACCTTTTGGGAGAAGGTATGTGCATTGGCCTTCAGTATTTACATTTGTACCTCTCAAGCATTTCTACTGAAGGCTGTATTGTTTTGTCAGAGATAAGATTTCTCTTCTAAGGTCTACTTTGGGATGTTCACTAGACTTTCAGAGCTCAGGAGGCAAGAAAGTCTATTTTATCTTAGCTTATTTGAGAAGGGAAAAGCTTATCCAAGTTCTTGCAAAAGCTCAAAAAGATAATTTTTATCACATCTTTTTTTCTTTAACTTATTTAAGAAAATACAGTCCTTTGGCGAATGGATGTACTCTAGAGTATTGACATATATTCCTGTAGATTCACTTTCTGAAGTAGATATTATACAGTATCCTGCAAACAGAATGAAAAACTCAGAAGTTGTTCATATTTCTTCATCTCTATTTAAATATATAGGGATTCATGTCTGCTTTTCACTTGTTCCTTACTATTTGCGGTGGACCTTCTTGTTTTGTCATGCAAGTGAACCTTACATGTTAGTATCTTACAGTATCAGCTCCCTTGAAGCAGGCAGAAATACAGACTGCAGCGATCCACGACTTTTACAATATCTTACTGTAATATTTTAGTGCTTACTGTGATATTTTAGAAGTACTCTGTGCTGAGGAATAATCAGTTACATCAATGTCAATTTATATCCCCCAAGAGTTAAGACATGAAGCATGTTTTGATCTGTAGAATGCAGAGAAAATCTTAAACTATGTCATAAATACTTGAGGTCCTTCAATATCTGGAAGAAAACAGTAAAACAGAATGTCACCTCATAGAGAAATGTGTCTGATAAATTCTGCCTCCCAGATGCGGGCACGAAACTTGGTTATAGTTGATCAACCAAGAATTTGGCCTTTTGTCATAAGGTTGGTTTATTAATCCCTTTCAGTTTAGATGGCAATATCGACACACAGATAAATTTTATTAAAAATTGGTAGCTTAAACTCCCTGCAGGAATTTGAGGTGTCATCCATTTACTTAGCTTTCAGACAGAAATCTTGAACCTTGTTGCATCTCACTGTCTCTCATGATCAAAAAAGTAAATGAAGATGTTTAACTTCAAGAGACACTATAACTTCCTGCATCACTTAGTTCCCTAAAAAACACAATTTCATTGCAAGAAGAGTGAAGAATCCTAGCCAGATATACACATTTAGTGATATTAAAAAGAATCCAGTTAACAGACTTGCAAGTAATTATCAGATCTTAATACTCAAGCATCCATTGCCATTTATAGCACAAAATAGAGAATTTATTATTTCACTTTTTCAGTGAGTGCATAGAGTGTCAGGTAAGGCAAGAAAACAGACAACTAACCAGAACTGGCAGGATTTGACTTCTATGCATAGGGCCCCTGCTGCTAGAATTGATGAAAAGAAGAATGTTGTCTTCAGATCTGCAGGAAAGTTGAAGATTAACTAAATGGGCCAAATTCTGCTTTCTCCTATGACTGTGTAAATTCTGAGTAACTGTCTAGTCTCCAGGCAGCCTCATCCAGATATCTGGCCTGTAGCAGGCTGCCTGATTGGTCACGCTATCAGCAGCGGGCAGTAGGCTGGTTCTTAAACCAGCAGCAGCTTATTGGCTGCTCAGTGCTTATGCCCACAACTGTGTTTGTGTTACTTTGTTTCTGCTGCCTTTACCTTGCACCCAGCCTTTCCTCTGTCCTGTCCCTGCCTTGAATCCCTTCTTGATTGCTACCCTTCTTGCTCCAGTTCCTGAGCTCCGGTTTGACTCTTGGCTCCGGCTTCTGATAACTGACTCCGGCTCTGATCTTGGTCCTTGGTTCCTGATCTTGCTCCCACCACTAGGCTAGACCACCCTCATCCCAGTCAGCTGACAGTAACTCCATTAAAGTCAATGGTTTCAGGGAAATGGTGGTCCTGGAAGGTGGAGTGCTTGCTAGGACCATGTGATCATGTGATCAAAAACACATAAAGATTAGATAACACTGACTTTCTAAATAAATACACAGGTACCTTCATAACTGCATTAAAAAGAAAACACCTAACATTGATTACAGTCACATAATACCAGACTTATTTCTGTTTATATTATTAATCTTTGTGACCGGCTATCTTGCGCAAACTCTTTATACTGATTATCTTCTGGATGCCTATTTCTTGAGATAGCTTTTCACCTGGAAAGAGCTGTCACTGGAGCTTTCAGAAATATAAAGCTAGTTGTCTATTTCCAAAACGGTATGAGTTTTAATTTCAAATACATCATAACATGGTCTACGATGCAAAATTACTTTCAGAGCTAAAAAAGCACTTACCTTAAGAGAACAGTGATTACAGTTATCGTTGAGAGGTGAGTGAAGTTGCTACTTCCCCTCGAGAACTGGTAAAGGCAGATGGTCAAATACCCTTGGATGCCCATGTGATGCCTATTGGGATAAACAGAAGCCGAACTTATCCGCAGATGCAGGCATTTACATCAGAAGTTGGTATTTCTCAATGTTCAGAGTCCAATCAGTAGTTATGCATGATTGACTGCTCTTATTCCCAGCTTTCTTTGGCCTTATTAGTGTTCAGGAAGATTGTGTATCATGATCAGTTACTACTTTTTTCATTGATACTTGTGAATATTATTGGCCTTCAAGCAATTCATGTATGATTTCTTCTTTTGTGCAGATGATCTGAAGATTGAAGATGTGGCACCAGAGTAATATACATACTCCAACTTACAGTCATTTTTATAAAACATTGGTAAACTACACTTCAGTGTTTTTCATTAACACATGATCATTTCAGACTCTGAATGCAGTGAAATCGTCATGCATATATACACTGCGTACCATAATTATTACTGTGAAATAGTTTCTTCTTACAGAGAAAGTTATTATTGTCACACATTGCAGTTTGAGTTCTAAAGGGAAAATATTCCTTTTAATTGAGTTTCTGGTTAATATTTTACATAATATTGTTCAGTGTTTTACCAGCAATGTACATTTTTTCAACATATAGTAGTAGACATAATCACAAAGTTGTATTGAATTCAGTAAAATTGAGTATGAACTTTGTAAAAATATGACATGTCAATTCTAATAATCTATTTTTTTCTGTTTTTGCATACACTTAACTGTTTTGAAGAAAAATGGCTAAAATCTGACTGCATCTGTTCCTGTCTGCAGTGGAGTTGTTTATGGTACGGACGGGATTCTGTAAAGTGGTGAGGGCTCTGTCCCTGATTCAACAAAGTGCATAATCATTTGCTTATTTTTAAACAAACAATAATTGACATCAATAGGACTACTCCTATGCATATTGTTAAGTATGTGCATAAGTACTTTGCTGGATTAGAGCTAGAGTGCTCATCACTTTGCAGGATTAAGCAATAGGTGAAGATAAGAATTTAATCATGTGGCGAGTAGCCTTGGGTTCCCGTTGAGGTACATAACTTATTTGCATAGAGAGTCAGTCTCTGTAATCCGTTCTTAGGATCTGCTTCTCAGTTGCACTAAAGTTCCTCTACACCAATTTAACAGTATAGAGAAGCCTAATAGTGTAACTAAAAGTCAGATCCACAGTCCTTAATGGGAGTTTTGTCTTAACAAGAACTGAAGACAGAATTTAGAAGTTGGACGTAACAGAAGGTAGGCAGTACCTGGAATGATAATAACGGAATCTGAAACCTTCTGGTAATGCCCAGCAGTAGGGTGGAAAACAGCAGCTGTTTTATGTTTGAGATAATGGTATTAAAAATTTACCTTGTCCACACTCCCTCCCTCGCCACTCCGTCCCTTGAATTTTTGCTTTCTTAAAGAGGCAATCTTCTTTTCACTATTATGTGAGAATGAAAGAACTTTTTAAAGTGATTTTTTTAAAAGATTCTGAGGGGAAAAAAATGGTCGTTCTAACAAAGATAATTTGGTGGTTACATCAAAGAAATCTATTAATTTAATGTGACCTCCACATATATCACATTGACAAGTGTTCAGTTAACACAAGCTAAAAGCATAAATTTTCTTTTAGAATATCATGCTGGCTATCCACCATTCATTGAGAAGAAACTTCTGGTTGTACTGATACAAAGTCAGTAATGGCAAAGGTCATACATAATCTAATCTGAACTCAAAGTAATAAACATATTGAAAGTCTAATCTGTGTTACCAATGTTAATGCAAATGGAGTTACTCCATTGACTTACTTGGGATTTACATGGATTTAACAGATCAGAAACTGGCCCAGTATGTTTTACCTTATGAATTTACATAACTGATGCATTATATTTGCCATAATCAAGTGCCACTTGTCCCGTTAGCAGTTTAGTGAATGTTGGGCTCGGGAACCAGACCCAAACCCCTCCAGATCATGGCCGCCACATTGTATGCATGATTTATATATTACATGCAAAAATTAAAGGCTAACAGAGAAGTTATCATGGAGACTAGCAGCCTAGGTACATTTTTGGAGAGCATAAAAACTTAAATCAAAATATCTCATACATACAAAATATTCGTGAGGTAATACAACAATAGATATATATATAATTGTAGTGGGTGGCCTCACCCATGGAGTGTCCCCTGACAGCCCAGTGCAGTGCCACCATTGTGTCTCTACTTCAGTCTCCCCAAGTGAGAGTTTTAATAAATCCCATGGGGCTTGTATATTGTATAGCGTCCCTTTAGGGGTCTAGTTTTTTTTAACTCCAAAGGAAGAATGTCATACAAATAGGCCTCCCTCTCAGCTTCTCTGGCACAAATGGGGCTATCTTCCAAACTGTCCTTTATACTTCTCCTTAATGCAGAAGTTTCCCACAGCTCTCTTTCCTGGGACTGTGATTCAGGCCAGCTTCAGGGCTTTCTCCTCAGCTGGGCCCCTTCACAGGCACCTGCCCTGCTGTGAAGAAGGAGGCACCATTTATGCTGACCCCTTCTCCCAGCTCATTCCTTATTGACTGGGACCCCTTTCCTTTCTTTTCATATCTTTTTAAGGGGAAGACTATCTGTCACAACAATATACCAGCAATCTTTATTAAAGTCATAACTATATGTAAAATGTGTATAAAATGTAACAATAAATTCAGACCCAAGATGTTGCCAGTTTCTATGATCAAACATAGGTAAAAGTCTCAGAATCTGCTCTTCTTGTATCCATTTTACTGACCCTACTTTCTTCTATTTTTCCTAATCTCCATGGGTGAGGTTGTATGTTGCAACTCCAAGAGATGCAGAACAGAACTCGCAGTGCATGGTGATGGGCTACAGCAATTTTAAGCCCCCTTTATGCCCTCCTGATCTTGAGCTGCTCTCGGGGTTGGAGAGAACCCTGGAACCTGTTTAAGGTATGACAGTGGGCTGCAGAATCTGCTCAGTACTGTGTGATACAGCCCCTCCACCACATAGTTTCCTGCCCCAGCCCTGGCCTTAGCATAATGCCTGCCCTGGGGGAATCCTTTTAGGGCCCCTTCTTGCAATCCCGGCCATTTTATGTGGCTTAAAGGGACCAGAGCAGTGGTGAGGATCTCATCTCATGTATTCCAAAAGTATGTTCTGTGAGCACTTGATTTGACTCTCATTGAAGTTTGTGGAAGGGCTCCCATTGTTTTCAGTAGGACCTGGATCAGGCTCTAAGTGTCTAAGTTAAAAAGTGTAAAAAGAGTTGATTTAATAGAAAGTGTAAGAAGAGTTGATTTACTGGCTTTTTCAGTAGCCATTTGTGTTACCTCATTTTAAGTTAAAGATAGGTAGAATTCAAAATTGTATTACTGGTAAATTTCTTATTTTAGAATTGTAGAGTTTATTTCAAATTTTTGGTGTTCCCTCTGGCCCTTTTTTCAGAAACGTGTTTCCCTTCCATTTGTCACATGACTCTCTTCTGTCCCATTCTCTGCTTACCCACTCACTTCAGTAATTCCAACTGCTGCATGCTAATGGAGAGAGTCCTCACAGTGTTGTTTCCATGCTGCCGGCTTCCCAGACTTAGAGTTGTAGTGTGCAGCCTCTCCTGCAGATCTCTCTGTTCATCCTATTGCTACAGCCACACAAAATTCCTGTTTGTGTGATTAAGGCATGTGCACCTCTGCAGCTGGCCCCTTCCCTGCGGTCTTGCTGCCATTTGCTCTACTGCCACCCCTGCCTGCAGCTGCTTTTGCTACATCCTGTTCCAGCAGGTTTAGACCTGCTTCTCCCCAAAACCCTTACACTGATTTCTCTCAGTTGATTTTCTTTGTGCAGGGAACACCAAGTTCCCTGGTTCCACTCCTTCTCCTTTTTCCTGGCCCACCCTTCATGAATATCGAGTGGGTTCTATAACCATGTTGATTTTATTGCCGGAGAGCTCACCCACACTATTTCCCATTTGGATGCAGCTAAAAGAATTACAATGTACAAGTGATGCTTCAATTCAGTTGGACAGCTGCATTCCACAACTGCCTAATGCCCCTCCCTCTATTCATACTCCAACCCTCTTCCTAATGCACATGTAACTAAGGCCCCAATCCAGCAAAGCACTTAATTACTCACTCAACTTTCAGCACATGAGTAACCCCATTAAATTCAAACTGCACTTAAATGTTTTTCTGGATCAGGGCCTAAAGTAAAAGGGCCAGCTGAAGGATCCAGTTGCAGTGATGAAGATTCCCCTCAGATGAAAGTGTGAGTTCAGATGAGTAATTGGCGGAAGGACCTTTCTAAGGGCTTGTCTACACAAGGACACTAATGAAAGCTAAAATGAATCAACTAAGGGTTTGAAGTTAAAGCTCCTAAATTAAGTTGCCTTAAACCTTATGTGGATAATCTCATTCAGAAGTGGCCTCTACGTGCCACTTTACTTTTGAATGAGAACAGCCACACAGGGGTTTAACATGCTTTAACTTTTGTGCGTTGACTTCACACCTTTAGTTGATTTGCTGTAACATTGCTGAATATCCCCACATAGACAAGGCCAAAGATAGCTACAACAACTGACATTAACACTTGGAAAATACTCAACTCTTTAGTTCTGGAACCTGAACCTTGGATGTACATGGCACAAATGCCTCCACGAGGTGAAGTTTCACATAAAGCGAATGTAGTTGAGAATTCTCAGACTGACTTTCAAATCATTCTTTCGCAGATCAGAGTGCAATTTGTGCAAAGTCTCATGAGCAACATGATTGTTATTTCTCTATCTTAAGGTTTTTTATATTAGCTCCTGTCACTCTAGTACTTGAGTATTTCCCAGGTTAACTCAGTTGGCATAACATGGTCTCTAATGGACCTCCTGGTATCTTCAGCTCTTCATTGGTTATTGTTCTGTTTTACTTTTTGCAGTGATGATTGTTGTAAGGATCATTCTGGTTCTGATACAAAAGCTTTGTAAAAGGTCTTGCAGTATGTCCTAAGAGCAGTCAGACTCTGGATTAGTCTAATCATCTTCCATAACTGGATTCCCTTGCTGAGATTGCCTTATCTCCAGCTGTCAAGGACTTCATCGTGGGCAGATAGGGAACACATCTATCTTACAGTTCCTAGATTAAGATGCAATCTTTGATGTAGCTGAGACCTGATTCTTAAATAAGATCAAGGCAAAGGCCTGAACTAGCAGCAGAAATAGTATAAAAGTCAGTGGAGGCAGAGGACAGCGGTGATGTCATCACCCATAGAAGAAGTGGGCAGTTGCATTCTTCACAAACTGGAGCCTTTGAATTTGCTTTCACATTCAACTTCAGAGACAGTGAATTACATTATTCCAATCTGGAGATGAAAAATACATGGATCACTGTGTCCAGGCCCTTCTCTAGGAAGAATTCAGCTCACTTATAGCTGTATTGACTCTGCCATTCTAATGAGAGAAAAAAGTAGTAAGCAGATATGACTCTCAATACTCAGGGAGCAGATCTGTTAAGTAATCACTTTTCAGAGAAGAATCACTTTATTTTCTGTTCCCTTATGTACAGTATATATTGTCTGAGATTTACATTCTCTCAAAAGTTACTCGGGTTGCATATATAGCAGGCACTTACTTTTTTGCAGACTCAGTTGAGAAAATGTTGCCCTAATATTTGTACTTTAAAATTTTGAATTGTAATTTAATGTAAATTTGTAAATGTCTTTTCATTTTATTTTGAGTCACTTAGCAGCAACTATCCACAAGTACTGAGCATTTGATATCCCACACTTCTTTGGATAAAAGAATTACAGTAAGCAGATTTCACTGACATTTACAAATCTACTCAGCTCAATTTATTCCAAAAGGTTTTGTTAAAACACTCAGTATGTTTCCTAATGGCATAAATATAATCAGAGCATTTCTGACATGTCTGGGTTGTTCAGTGTTATTTTCTGTGTATGTACTGTATGATATTCATGGTGAGCTATGAATTAGCTGCAGGCCTTTAAGAAATAGCATTAAAGGGCTAATGTATTATCAGTAAGCTCTACATATAATTTGGTTAAGAGGGTTATTGAGAAGAACCTTGTATTAGAAAACGAAG
Organism: Gopherus flavomarginatus; assembly: GCF_025201925.1. NCBI lineage: Eukaryota > Metazoa > Chordata > Testudines > Testudinidae > Gopherus > Gopherus flavomarginatus. The sequence goes on from NC_066621.1 coordinate 100,751,608, forward strand.
CCCCTTGTTCTTTGTGTGCTTGCCTATGTCCATTACACTGCAGGTATGTATGCATCTCATGCACCGGTACTGGAACGTATTCCTCAATGGTGCCTGCATGCACCCTGTCTTCCATGTGTTCCCAACAGAGAGCATAAAAGAACAACCATCCTGCTCATCCTTCAGTTCCTTCTTACTGTCTGTGGTTTGTAGTTGGAGCATTTCTGTGTTTTAAAGCCGCATTCAGCTGTGAACAAAGTTGCTTATAATTAGCTCTTTTATCTAATGTGACCTATGGACATCTTTTTTTCTTTTAGTTTCTTTGTATCTGGTGGGCCTCCAGGCCTTGCCCAATACCAGGGAAACCTGTGCCAAGATTCCCTAGTTTTAAGTCCTTCTCAACCTGCCATAAGCCAATGCCTGTTAGTTACCCTCATTTTTGCTGTTTAAAGTGTTTGGTTGAGGGTCACATTAGAGACAGATGTCTAGTCTGCCAGGAGTTCAAATCCAGAATGAAGATGCAGAGAGAAGAGCACCTTCTATATATTCTTATGGAGACTGCTCTTCACCCCACATTGGTGCAAAAAGGAATTCATTCATAGACTCAGTCTAGGAGTACTCCCTTGGCATTGCCTGTAGACAGGACTGTAGGTGATCCCCTTCACTGGGGTTGTCCTCTTCAAGGCATAAGAGCTTGGACCGCTCACATCCTCTGAAACAAACGAGGAAGATGACAATGATTTCTTTGAAGATCTCTGTACAGAGCTTCATCGCAGTGAAAGGCCACTCCAGTACAGAAGGTAGAGGGCACCCTTCAGCTTCCTGGTACCAGCTCACAGTGAGTCTCAAAGGGCTGAGCCATTGACTCAGGTTCCCACTCTGGGACCCTTGAGGCCGACAACTTCATCAGTGATGGCAGTAAAATTATAGAAGTGTAGGACTGGAAAGAACACCAAGAGGTCTTCTAATTCATCTCCCTGCACTCAAGGCAGGACAAGTATTAGACAATCCCTGTCAGGTGTTTATCTAAACTGCTCTTAAAAACCTCCAGTGATGGAGATTCCACATCCTCCCTAGGCAATTTAGTCCAGTGCTTAACTACCCTGACAGGAAGCTTTTTCTAATGTCCAACATGCAAGAGACTGTAGGAGATCTATCATTGCTGCTTACAGTGGGGTAGCCATCCATTTCAGTGCCAACAACACCAGAAGCCTATGTGGCTACCTGGGACCTGTTGTGCCTTTTAGTACTGCCATCACCACTGATTCAGGGTGAAGATCCTCTACTGGCACATGTGCCACTGTCATCAGCACTAATGTTAGGGTTTGTTGCAGCCCCATCAATCTCTGGGCTGGTACTGCACTCATTGGTGTCTTTGGTGTTGATATCTAGGCCTCTGGTACTGACTCCACACAGTACCAGTTTCTAAGGAGCCTTCAGTGCTGCTGCCGGTACTGCAGTCTCAACATAGATTCATGTCCTGGTCTCCAAAGTCTCTTCTGCATCACCTTGTCCTTCAGAGTTCTCTTACTCTTCGTCAGTGGGTTCCCAGGTCTCCTACTTCAGAGAGTCCAGGGCTCTTCAGAGAGTCCTCCAGAATCCATTCCTGCTCTCACGTAAGATCCTCTGTCAGGAGCAGATCCAGGGATTGGGAAACTTGATATAGGCACAACTGGCCTCCAGTACTATATCAGCCTCCTCACTGGCCATATTGGACACATTGAGGGATGCTTCAGGAATCCTGATAAACATTTATGCTTCTTCATAGAAGCAAATCACCAAGACAGGCGTCACCCCCCACACTCCTTGTTGAAAAAAACACAAATGGTTGTTACTAAACTGTCTCCAGAGACGGATTTGCTGGAGCTTCCCCAACTTGGCTTGGACTAATAATCTACCTCAGCAGTGCAAGATCAGCCTCTATTGAATACATAATCCTCATTACTTGATGAGGCTCTTGTACTGGAAGCTTCCTCTCTGATACTGGATGACTACAAAATCTACAAAGAGCTCCTGAAAAAGATAGCTGTATCTCCTAGTATTCAGATGGAGGTTTTGGAGGAGATTTCTCACAAACATATAGACATTTTGCACTTGGCTATTGCAGGGAAGGTAACCCTTCGTATAAATGAGGTGATAATGCAACCCATCAGGTCACTGTGGCAACCCCACACATCTGTTCCACCAATGGCTAAGTGCATGGAGCACAAATACCAGGTGGCATCCCAGAGGTTTCAGCAATTTTATTCACACCCTCCACTGGGCTCAGTGGTAGTGGCCATGGTGAACAAAAGGAACTGTAAAAAGTTGTCTTTGATTTTTGTGTGCCACCATTTTCGGATGTTGAACTTGAGACATTGTAGCCCTAATCTTCTGAGGTGCTGGACAATCAATATTCCAGCTGTCATTACTGGGCGATGTGAGTTCTCAACACCTGTAAAAATGTAGCCCAAAGTATCTCAAGGTGGACACCCAAACTCAGAGGCCACTTTTGAAAATACTAACCCGAATGTTTGTGTGAATTTGGTATCAAACACTCTAAATCACAGCTAGTTTTCTTCAGCATGACCACATTTCTTGCCTGTCATTATGTGTGTGGTTTGGTAATTGAGACATAAAATCGAGGCCTCCTTTAAATTCTTTTATTTTAGGTAAAACCACAGGAAATGAAAACATTTGGAAAATATTTTAACTTTTGGTTTCAAAATGACACTCATAATAACAGAGACAAAATGTGGTAACCACAAAATATCATTTGCTGAAACATCATGGATGAAATGCAAAAAGACAGGTTGGGTGCAAAAGAATAGTATTTTTTCCCTAGTTTTTCCAATGCCTCTCAGTCATGACCTGCAATAACCCCTGCTTTTGGACCATTCTTGTCCAGTCTGCCAGCTTGGCTGAAATGTAAGAGATTGTTAGTGTGTGTGGTGATGCAACACCGGAGGTTAAGACCTTTAAATATGTTTACATTTGCGACCTGAATCAGGATTTGGTAACGGGTCTGTCAAACTAAAAGGCACCATTTCAACCCATAAAACTATTTGCAACAAAATAGTATTTAACAAGTTTTTTTTAGGCTTTCCCAGCTCTTTGCTTATACTCTGACACAGCCGAGCAAAGGATATTCACACTTACAGTTATCTCACAAGCTTTACCAGACCTTTTCGATTTTGAGACTGTTGATTTTTGCTGTGCAAATAAAAAGTTCGACTACGTTCAACTTTGTACTGTTTTGTTTCTTGTCATATTTCCCAGTATGAGTCTTTCAGCAGGTTGCAAATAATTCTGTTCCAAAAATGTAAGGTTTTTATTAAAAGAAAAGTACCCAATTTACCAAGTAACCTGATTACAAAAAGTATTTTATGTCAGCACTTCGTCATCTAACAGAAGATTTTTGCATAAGACCCATCTGTTTTCTGAGCAGAAAATGAGCACTCCATTGTGTCATTGTCGGTGAAACTCTGAGTAATGTATATTATATGTAGCACTATTGTTCTGTATTGGGAAATGCTCAAGTGTTGATAATGAATAACTTCAGTGCATGCATCCGATGAAGTGGGTTTTAGCCCAAGAAAGCTTATGCTCAAATAAATTTGTTAGTCTCTAAGGTGCCACAAGTACACCTTTTTGCGGATACAGGCTAACACGGCTGCTACTCTGAAACCTGTCATTATTCAGTGATTATGTGTGTCAATTTTCCATGGCTGGCTTGCTTTTAGTGATCAATTCTACATTGCTTGTTGCTCAGATAGACAAATAATAGGAGCATTTATATTTGAGACCTCTTTCATAACCTCCTACTAACATGTTTAAAATAGAAATCATATCTGAGGCTACATCTTCACTACCCGCCGTATCAGCGGGTAGCAATCGATTTCTCGGGGATCGATATATCGCGTCTCATCTAGACTTGATATATCGATCCCCGAACGAGCTCCTATCGATCCCGGAACTCCACCAACCCGAACGGCGGTAGCGGAGTCGACATGGAGAGCCGCGGACATCGATCCCACACCGTGAGGACGGTAGGTAATTCGATCTAAGATACTTCGACTTCAGCTACGTTATTCACGTAGCTGAAATTGCGTATCTTAGATCGATTTCCCCCCATAATGTAGACCAGCCCTCACTCTTACATGATTTGTGGAAAAGCTATGCAATACCTATTTAGCTATGCTGATTCAAGGAACTCTTAAATGTTGGTTTTGGTGTAGGACAGTGATATAAAATTATTGGGCCATATCTTCAGCTGGTATAAATTGTCATAGCTCCATTGAAGTCAACAGAGCTATGACAGTTTATACTTGCTGTGGATCTGGCCCATTAGATGAAGTGTACTGGAGGTATCTGCCTATGTCTGGATTTCCTGACAAAATCATCTATGGACTATAGATAATTGGGAGCAAAAGAGTGAAATTGTGGATAATAGAATCTTTTATTCTCTTGGTGGGCATAAATACTCCCATTAGGGCTATAAAAACTATATACATATTGCAAGGGGAGAATAAACACCCCAAATGTGTCATAAAAAGAAGAAAAAGACCATGATGCAAATGGTCTTTTCTGAGATGGACTATGGCTGTGATCATATCCACTCTGTGGCTCTCTGGTGCATATTTTGCTCTAATTTCCCATGCAGAAATCCTATGGTATCCATGGTATCAGTGGAAACTCTGAGCACAGGCCAAGAATAGCCTACGGTGATCTACCACACAGATTAAAGAGGGGAGGTTTGCTTTATGATAAAAGTAGGTATTACTACATCATGTTTGTTAGAAATTCAGAACGGTATGGAAAAAATTGGAAGTAGAAAAGAGCGGCAGAGAACGTATGCTAAGAAGAATAAATTAACGCTATAATCAGGGATGGACAGCAGAGAGATTATTATTTCCATTCATTCAGATGGATTTCGGTAAACTCATTAATGCTCTGTCTGAATTTTCAGATATGAATTTTATCTGAAAAACTCTTCCTCTTCCCAAACAAAATAAAAAAAGTAATACACTATAGAGTTATACTCCCTTTTTCCTGCCCTTAGTATTAGTTTCTAAAAGCAATTTTAAATCATATAGCTTATTTTCAGTTTTTATCTATATAATTAATTTTATTATTTAAATTCCAAAAATGTGCTCATAGCTGCACAGGACACAAATATAAAGACAGTCCCTGTTCTGTGGATCTTATTACACTCTGAAAGACAGACATATTTAAGACAAGATACATTGGCAGATTCACAGGATGGTGTTAAGTTAGAAAAGTTTTTAAGGTCTAGAAAAAAAGGCATGGAACATTATGAAATAATCTTGAAATCTGCTTTTTATTTGAACAGAGTTCTTTATTTAAAAAAAATCTCTACTGTTCGAGGCTGATTTATATATTAGAAAAAGAGTACCCTTATAAAATAGGCTGGTAACTCTTGAAGACCACTACAGTTATCGTGGACTATTCCTCCTTATTCTCCAGCCGTGGAGGCTTCTCTTTATTTTATTTTTTAAAATCCTTCTGTAAAGCTTCACAATGTAGCACTGGCACAAAGAGCTGTTCAGGCAGCTGATTGTCTTTCTAATTCCCCAATGTCTCCCTCTGCTCCAAGGAGAAGAAGTTCCTCTGGGGCTCTCTATCTTCAGCCAGTAGCTTTTTCCATTGTGTTTTTTCATTTTTCTCCCTCTTCTTGGGGCCTTCCATGGTAGGCAAAGGATTTTTGAGAACAGGAGACTGCAGGAAACTGGTATTTGAGGTGAAAATGCTGCAGTGTAGCAGATCCGGCTAAGATCAAAAGCTCACAGCCCAGTACAATAGTGTGCTGCCTCTCGCACTCTATAGCAGTGTGGCAGGCAGCCTTAAGTTGTTTGGGGCAGAAATTCAGCCGCAGAAACTGGCTTTTTGGAAGTAACAAGTCAGAAGTCTGTGACTGGTTTTTCTGTTCTTCCTGGGGTAAAATAGGGTGTCCAAGAGTGTCTCCAAGAGACACTGGAAAGAAAGTCAGAGGAGCAGGAAGAACCCATGGCACAGGACCCTGCACCCCCTTTCAGACCACCACACTAACAAGGAATTTTTCCTTAATTGTTCAAGGAGAACATGTCTGTCCTTGTTGTAGCTGGTATCTTGTAACCCCATCCCCTCCCCTCACACACTGTCAGCTCCTTCGTCTCTGGGATTGTCTATGACTTTCACAGGCTCTGAAATAGAAACTTCAGTTTAAAAAACAAACCAACCCAAATGCCTCTCAAAGCACTCGTATGACTTGGATTCTCCATATTTGGCACCGGTTACCATTATGTTAGGGCAGCCTGAGAGTTCTGTGCACTGATTCTGTTCTCCCCACAGATGTGGGTTTCCCCAGCATTACCTAGACAGCCATTTCCCCACAGTTTTCTAACTCCTTCTACTGGCTATTCCTCAGTAAGTCAGCAGAGTGGTCTAGTCTATACTGCCAGCCTGCTAGTGCCAGTTAGTCCTCTCTTACCTTGGCTCCCTTGAGTATGGCATAGTCCAATCCTCCATTTACCTCTGCTTTCCTTTTCACAGGATGCAGCACAGCAGGCTAGTCTTTACTATTAGACCTATCAGTGGCAGTAGACCTTTGGTTTTCCATTTGGCCTCCATTGGGTCAGTGTGGTCTAACTTTGCCTGTCTTTTTACTGCATCTGCTGGTTGCTTTCTTAGCAATGCAGCAGTGCAGCCTCAAGTCGCCCATACTTATAGCTTGAATGTACCAACAGACCACCAAAATAGCTGGGATCTTCAGGCAGAGGTGTGATTAAGCTGTTCTCCTTCCAGTTTCCCTTCATATATGCCAAATCAGCTTGGCCTGCTATTTTATTGACCCTAATGGCAGCTTTCATCCAACTGATATTGGTGAGCGTGTTCAGTTGCTCTCACCAGTGGCTTCCTAGCTCTAATGGACAATCTGAAAGCCTGTGATCCTGCTCTAAAATGTCAGTATCAAGGGATTGAGAGTGCATCATTTGAAGCAAGGGACCTCAAATGTGAATGCTTCTGTTTGGCTCTGTCCCTTTCCTCACCATCCTGTGCTTCTACAAAACAAATGTAGAAACTATCCACAAATCTGGGATTTTAGGGGATTCTGAGAACTTGATCCTTATGGTGCAAGAATCCTATTTTTCTCAAAATCAGGGATATACTGGAGTTTCTTCTATGTGGGCTATTGATTGGATCCAAATCCTAACTTTCTGAAGGTACAAGTCTCAGTGTTATTAGCCTTGTAGCATATTTCTTTCACTTCTAGCCTTTCATTTTACCCTATTTCTTAAAGCCGTGTCTCTGCAGAGATGCCGACTAATAGACTAGTAATTCTAAACTGTCTTTGTTTAATATATAGAGGAATCTTCCTTTTACTTTTATTAATTATATTGGCCAGGAGAGTTAGTAAGTTGAGGGACATATCACTCTAGATTCCTTAAGTGCAGTTTTGTCCAGATGAGGTGATTCTCAACCAGCACTAGAATTTTCTACCCCCAAAATTATGATTTTCATTTAAACCAGTCTGTTGATTTGTGTTCTGTGTGTTTTAAGCCATAAGCTAGGAGAATCCTCTGAACACTGTAGGTATGGATGGAACACTCAAATTCTATTTATGCAGAATCAATCCTAGAAAAAAAAAATCACATCCAGTTTTAGGATTAGATGGATAAGTTAAGAAGAAGTGCAAAGCATAACCACTGTTTCCAGATGGATAAATTCAAGAATTTATGAGGCCTACAAATTGTTTTAAAAGATCTCCCTCCTGTTGTGAAGGTTATTCAGTCAGGTACCTGACCATTTCCTGTGAAGAAACTTCATTCAAGTAATTCCTGATCTTCAGTGCATTCCCTTATCATTTTAAAATAGCTGTGTTGTGTTTTTGCCTAATACAGCTTTTGGACTAAAGGTTCTGTTGTCTCTCTCTCGGTTTTCCTTCAGAAAATCCATCATCTAGTGGGTGAAGGAAGAAAGGGGAAAGCAAGCAAACACCCAGGCATCTAACATAAGAGCTGTTTTTTCCTCATGGTTCAGTTTTGTTGATGTTTTAAGTTTACTTCCCATCTGTGGTGATTGCTTTATTACTGGCTACTTCCAACTTAGAATGGCTTACTGAACATTAAATGTCTATTAGGGAGAAAATTGACACTTACCCACCTGCAATTTTTCTTCTCTGAAGTGGGCACATGGTGATCTCCATCCAGGTCATTACCTAATTTGCATTAACATATAGTTGGAGGGAAGATACCTTAATCCTTCCTTTTTCCCTTATGAACCATTCCTGCAGGGAAAGATGGAGAAATATTGGGATTTCTTCATATTGGGATCTTCTTTTCTGTATGTCTCTATTTCCATTTTTTGTATAATAAATGAATAAGTAGACAAAAGATAAAGTATCCTGCCAGGATATTGCTAATTTTTCATAGTGTTTATTAGTCAGAATGTATAATTCATTTTTTCAACTTGAGCAGTTGGCTGGGCTATTACAGACAGTCTGTGAACAGCTCCACCTAGAGTCATTGTGAAGTTAGAAAGAGAGAGAAAGGTTGAAAGGAAAGGAAAAGAAAAAGCACCAGCTGTGCTTGGCAGATGAAGAATAACCCAGTTGTAATGGAACATGGAGAACAAGATGCCCACTTCAGGGAAAGAAGAATTACATGTAGGTAAAGTAAATTTTACCTCTTATTCCCATCCATCACAACCCAATGCCTACGCTGCCAGTTAAGTGGGAAGAACACAAAGTTGTGAGGCTGCTCTAAGCTATACTGGAGTGTGGACCGATGTAGAACTTGCCCCTAGATCAAATGCAAAAAGCAATTTTGCATCTACCCTCACTCAGCTGTACTGAGCATTCCTTGTGTGTCACTGAGAATCTATATGTGCTAAAAGGTTTGTGGTGGATAGAGTGTAGTTCAGACTATTGCAAAGAGCAAGGCATGAGGTACAAAATTGTACTTTTCTCATTTATTACAAAACAAGAGCCCATGGTCTTTGCATGCTTTTGTTCCCTCTCCTTTTAAATTATCAGTATTGCAGCAACAGTTTGATGACAATCTAATACCACACCCTGAATACATCAGAAATCCAGATTATAGAGGAAGAGATTCTAGAAGAGAAATATTCTGCTGGTTCCCCACAGGTGAAGGGGGGGGAAGTATGATGTTTCCCTTTAAAAATTCTTTGCAAGTGGTGATTACTTAGCACAGCAGATATTTCCTTTCTGTCATTTACAAACAAATTGCTAGCCATTGGGTGCTGGTACCAATCTTGGCATAAAAATATATGAATGGCCATACTGGGTCAGAACAAAGGTCCATCTAGCCCAGTATCCTGTCTTCTGACAGTGGCTAATGCCAGGTATGCCAGAGGGAATATGTGATGGGTTCGGTCACAGAGACCCCCTTGGGACTGTCACCTGATGTGCTGAAACTACCTCTGAGCCTGTTTTCTCTGATGGCTTGGGACTCTAGAACCCTGTTTTGTTGAGCCAGACACACTAGCCTGCTGCAACACAGACCCAGTGTCTGAACCACACCCCCAAAGCTGCAGACTTAACTGAAAACAGCTCAGCAAATACTCCTGTCTCCAGCATCCAGATCCCAAAGGGATCCAAACCCCAAATAAATCAGTTTTAGTCTATATAAAGCTTATACAGGGTAAACTCATAAATTGTCCACCTTCTATAACACTGATAGATATGTACAGCTGTTTGCTTCCCCAGGTATTAATCACTTACTATGCGTTCATTAATAAACAAAAGTGATTTCATTAAATATAAAAAGTATGATTTAAGTGGTACCAAGCAAAACAAAACAAAACACACAAGTCTAAGGGCTTGTCTACATCAGAAAGTTGCAGCGCTGGTGAGGGAGTTACAGCGCTGCAACTTAGGAGGTGTACACATCTGCAGGGCACCACCAGCGCTGCAACTCCCTGTTTGCAGCGCTGGCCGTACTCCTGTTTTGTCTCGGGTGTAGAGGATCCAGCGCTGGTGATCCAGCGCTGGTAATCAAGTATAGACACTTACCAGCGCTTTTCTTGACCTCCGTGGAATAAGCATGTATCCCAGCATACCTGAGGAAGCCTCTGGTAATCAAGCTGGTCTCCTTCCCCGGCTTGCTCTCGCGTTCCCCGAACCCCGAGCAAGCAGGTCTTCTTCCCTGCGGTTTGCAGGGTGGTTCGGGGAACGCGAGAGCAAACCGCGGCGAAGCTGGTCTCCTTCCCCGGCTTGCTCTCGCGTTCCCCGAACCCCGAGCAAGCAGGTCTTCTTCCCTGCGGTTTGCTGGGTGGTTCGGGGAACGCGAGAGCAAACCGCGGCGAAGCTGGTCTCCTTCTCCGGTTTGCTCTCGCGTTCCCCGAACCCCGAGCAAGCAGGTCTTCTTCCCTGCGGTTTGCAGGGTGGTTCGGGGAACGCGAGAGCAAACCGCGGCGAAGCTGGTCTCCTTCCCCGGTTTGCTCTCGCGTTCCCCGAACCCCGAGCAAGCAGGTCTTCTTCCCTGCGGTTTGCAGGGTGGTTCGGGGAACGCGAGAGCAAACCGCGGCGAAGCTGGTCTCCTTTCCTGGTTTGCTCTCGCGTTCCCCGAAAGCCCTTGAAGCCGCCCAACAGCGCTGCAGTGTGGCCACATCTAACACCACTTGCAGCGCTGGTTGCTGTAAGTGTGGCCACTCTGCAGCGCTGGCCCTATACAGCTGTACTAATACAGCTGTAACAACCAGCGCTGCAAAATTTTAGATGTAGACATGGCCTAAGCCTAATACATTAAGAAACTGTATACAGGTAAGTCTCACCCTCAGAGATGTTCCAATATGCTTCTTTCAGACTAGACTCCTTTCTAGTCTGGGCCCAATCCTTTCCCCTGGTACAGTCCTTGTTAGTTCCATCTCAGGTGGTAACTAGGGGTTTTCTCATGACTGGAAGCCCCCTTTGTTCTGTTCCACCCCCTTTTATAGCTTTGGCACCAGGCAGGAATCTTTTGTCTTTCTGGATCCCCACCCCTCCTTCTAAATGGAAAAACACGAGTTTTAAGATGGATTCCAGTTCAGGTGACATGATCACATATCACTGTAAGACCTCCTTCTTCATTGCTTAGTATCTGGAGGACAGGTACACAGGAAGGCTTGCAGGTAAACAAACCCATTCACAGTTCATTGATTCTGAAGCACCCTTAATGGCGTCTACTTAACATGTTTACATCAGTAATACAAGTTTATATCTTATTCTCCTGACTCCAGATATAGAAATAATACCTGCAAACAAATAGGATGAACCTTACAAGAAACCTTTTGCATGAAGCATATTCCAGGTACATCATATTTACATTCATAAGCCTATTTTCATAAAACATAAAAAGTGCAATGTCACTGAATGAACAGAACAGATAACACTAGTCTACAATTTTTGAGAAGTCATCTGCTTCAGAAATAAAATGTGATATTTATTATGTGTTTTGATGTGCTGAATTCAAATATGACAATTAAAACAACTGATTGGCTACTGTTTCTAAGATATTTAAGTTTTTACATTTTATGTCTATGTATATTGTCTAGATAGTAGAGTTTTAATCATAAATTGTAAACCTAGGTCTTTTCATGTGTTTATGGTTGCTTTACATGATAATATTTCACCTGTCCTGTTTATGTAACACTTTAAAAATCAGCAAAAGGGTTATATAAATAAAATTTATTATGAAACAAAAGGCAAAAAACTATTATGTACATAGTTTAGTCCTATTCAGTGTCTACGCTGCGCTTCTTGGCTTGTCTCTTGTATTCATTAAATGGAGCATCTCTTGTCACTGTCCAGCAATAGTCTGCAAGCATTGATGGGCTCCATTTGCCCTGATAGCCTGCCAGGAGATTCCACTGCTGTAGTCTGGAGCCCAACAGCTCTGTCTTACTCTTGAGTAGTTCCAAATCCCTGACAAGGTCATTCAGTTCACCTTGTGTTATGAGGTGTGGTTCAGAGGAGGAGGATGGGAGAAAATGTGGGTCCTGTGACATTGATGGTTCAGGACCAGAAGTTTCATCCTCTTCCTCTTCCTCGTCTGACTCAAGTGAGAATGATTCTGGTGCATCAGGAACCGGCAGTCCTTCTCCGTGGGGTACTGGGCGTATAGCTGATGGAATGTTTGGATAATGCACAGTCCACCTTTTCTTCTTTGACACGCCTTTCCCAACTGGAGGCACCATGCAGAAGTAACAATTGCTGGTATGATCTGTTGGCTCTCTCCAAATCATTGGCACTACAAAAGGCATAGATTTCCTTTTCCTGTTCAACCACTGGTGAAGATTTGTTGCCCAAGTGTTGCAGCATATGTGTGGGGCCCACCTCTTGTTCTGATCTCCAATTTTGCAGCCAAAATAAAGGTGATAGTCTTTCTTAACCATAGTGGTTATACTGCACTTTTGCACTGCACTATAACCATAGTGGTTATACTGCACTTTTGCACTGCACTGCAGAAGTCACTTCACCACAAACATAGCAGAAGTTATCTGCACTGTTCACACAAGTATGAGGCATCTCTGCTCACTTCGGCTAAACAGAAATGTGTCCCTTTGCAAAATCAAACACTGACAAATAAGAGAGCACAACACTGTATGATTTATAGAGCTGATATAGGGCAATTTGTTCAGCAGAGTGATGTAAGCTTCGTTATGATTGCATCATCCATGACTTCTAGGAATAACATGATGCAATTCATATCATGTATGACACAATACCAGCTTCAGATTACATCATTCATTGTTTTGCCTAAAAAGCAAGTACTGTCCAAACCCAGTCCTAGATTTATTCATAGATCCAGTCAAAGATGTATTTTAGTCATTTCTGGTTTAAATTGAGATCCCTTCCCTTTATAACTCACTTATCCTCCGCCATTCCCAAGTCAAGGGTCGTATATATTGACCCAATAGCATATCTTGAAAACTAGAGCCAATCAACAATTTTAAGCATCATTTTCATTCTCAGTGACCCAGAATTAGTAAAGTTGGACTACATTTATTTCAGAAGCATTTTGGCTGTAGAGCAGTGTAATCATCAAGTAATCCATTCCCTGTCGCTCATTCCAAACTTGTGGCAAACAGAGGCTAGGGACACCATCCCTGCCCATCCTGGCTAATAGCCGTTGATGGCCATATCCTTCATGAACTTATCTAGTTCTTATCCCTTTGGTGAGGGACCTTGTCAAAGGCTTTCTGAAAATCTAAGTACACTATATCCACTAGATCCCCCTTGTCCACATGCTTGTTGACTTCCTCAAAGAATTCTAGTAGATTTATGTGGCATGATTTCCCTTTACAAAAACCATGTTGACTTTCTTCCCCAACAAATTATGTTCACCTATGTGTCTGACAATTTTGTTCTTTACTATAGTTTCAACCAGTTTGACCAGTACTGAAGTCAGGCTTACTGGCCTGTAATTGCCAGGATCACCTCGGGTGCCCTTTTCAAAAATTGGTGTCACATTAGCTATCTTCCAGTCATTTGGCACAGAAGCTGATTTAAATGATACGTTAGAGACTAGTTAATAGTTCTGCAATTTCACAGTTGAGTTCCTTCAGAATTCTTAGCATCTATAAGTAGTCCCATTAAGAAAAAAATGAACATTTGAGCACCAAAAACTACCCATGACCCTTTGCTATTTTTCCAGAGAAGAAATTGTTTAAAAATATTCAGTTGAAGATAAGAGCAGGCAGCAGGTGCTAGCACTGGTGTCTGTATACTTCTGGTGTCTTGAACAATCTTTTAGCTGTGGAAAAAGGAATATTAGGACAGATCTTCAACTAATAGTAAATTGGTGTAGCTCCACTGAGGTTAGAAGAACACCAGTTGACACCCTGAAAAGTATCAGAGGGTCATGGGTGCCATCATGAGATTTTTACATGTTTTCCAGGATTTGCTATTGCAGCAACTGAGAAATTCCTGAGAAAACTGACTTCAGCCTCATTACTTTTCAGCAGTGAGTTCCATATATATATATATATACTGTTGACAATTTGTTTGAAGTATGTGCTGTACTGGAAGTGGGAATTTTTTGTAGTATTTTTATGAACGATAGGCATATTAGTTGATCCATTTGGCTTGGTATTGCTACCCAGTGGATGCAATAAGTTTCAAATATTTCTCCTGGAACAGAGAGAAGGCATGAGGTATGTCATATAGTGGTTTGGGGTGGGGTGAATGAGATGTCAAGGGCTGCAATCCATGTTTGAATGGAAGGACCCCATAGGGATAATGGAAACCCCAAAGATCAACACCTAATTGCAAAAGTAACTGAACATGCAAACATAGCATGGCGATGTTGAGAGAACAAAGAAGAATGGGTGTCAGGAGATGGGTTAAGAGCTGGGTTCACACAGACATACAGGAGCTCATTTGGGACTGAGAAGCAAAGGGTCACAGAGGGAAAGAGGCCAGATGGATTCTACAGTAGCATGGCTTGGTGGAGCCCAGCTTTGGCCAACATGAATTCTGTCATAACCTTTGCTTCTTTATACAAACCTGAGGACTTCCCAACCCTGTATCATAGTTGACTACTAAAACCAACCTGGTTTTGAGAAGGCTGCCTGGTGTTGGTGCACATACTGACTGACATGCATTGGTCTCTAAAGGGGGTAAGTATCTCTGAACATCTGTCTAGCTCATTCAGACCCCCTGGGCAGACCTAATGGTGTGAAACAGGAGTTCTGGAGCCCCGTGGCTCACTCCCAGAGTCATTGAGGCTGCATAGCTTACCCTTGTGGAACAGGGTGAACCTGTGGGGGTCTGACACACTAAAGGGGTAGCCCCAGAGGACTGTTCAAAGGTTGGGGAATAGCACAGACACTGTAAATCCATAATATATGCCATACACTAAATTTATTTGGAGTGGCTGCCATGTTGTGTCATTAATGAAAAGGGCTTGATAACCCTCTGCTAGTGCAGAGGGACTGAAAACTGCACTCTGTTGAGACAGCTGCACCCTACAGAATGATTCTCCTGTTTCCTCCCTCACACCTTCTTTTGTAAGGTCACAAAGTTTTTCTACCACTGTCCTCCTTAAAAGCCCTGACGATGGATGTTTGCAGTGGTGTTGTAACCATCAGGACTGGCTATAAGCTGATTCCCCTGAACTGGGCCCTACACCTAAGAGGGCCCACTCCTCAAAGAGGAGCGCCTAACTTAGGTGCCTTTTTAATTTTTACACAGCCGTTGGCTCTCCGGCAGTGGGTCCTTCACTCGCTCCGGGTCTTCAGCAGCATTTCCGCAGTGGGTCCTTCAGTGCTGTGGAAGACTCGGAGCGAAGACCCAGGGCACCGCTAGGGGAGTCATTCCTGCTGGGGCCTCATCTAAACTATTCAAATCGGGCCCCACACTTCCTAAAGCCGGCCCTGGTAACCATGTTTGTCCCAGCATATTAGAGAGGCAAGCTGAGTGAGATAATATCTGTTGTCAGACCAACTTCTGTTGGCTAGAAGTTGGTCCAATAAAAATATTACCTCACCCCCCTTCTCTCTGACAACGGGTGGCAGCTTTAAGTTACTAGCTATGGTTGTCTGGGGGAAGACTCCCCAGAGTGAAGCCCCAGTAACTTGACATTCTACTACCAGGTTCCAAGAGCAGGTCAGTGGATACCATTGACAGTCTAATGCATACTGACCAGCCATGCCTTCATGGAGCATGCCCACAGTACGGAATACATTCTTGTCTACATCATACTTTCATCTGCTGCTTAACATACAGGATATAATCTTGGCTTGCCATTGACTTCAATCCTGGCCCTGTTCTATATTTCTAGGAAAATCTTCATTTTCATATTGTTGCTATCATTACTATATTAGTTTGCTATCCTTATTGAGTTGAGCCTTCACAACTGAGTTAACGTAAACTGACCCATTAATTCAAGTAGTCCACAGAATCATAGCGAGAAGAAATGAAACTAGATGAAAAAAAAATGATGTAAATATAGATTTCCATATTGGTTTATTGTTCCTTGTATGTAAGAAATTTTATTGTACAACTTACACAGCTTTAAAATGTAAAATGGTTAAAATGTGTACAAAAAAGCATGTTCTTAGAAAATTATGCTAATAGCAAAAACATGGGCGGCGGAGCAAAAAACTCTTCAATTCAGTGTGCAAACATTTTATAAAAATAGAAATACTAACTCTACAGGTAGCACTTCCTGATAAATTATTTAAATAGCGTATCTACACAATTATGAGATTAACTATTACAATGGCAATGAGAAAAATAATTTATAAAAATACAAGCAATGGTATACAAGATGACAAAAATATAACACGACATTAGAAATAGTATTTAACATTGTTTCAATGCCATTTTCTTACTGGGAATATGCTTTTCTGCAAAGAGAATTTGACTATGTACAGCATTTAATTTTTTAAAAAGTTCTACAGTAGCTTTAAAGTTTGTTAGACATTTAAATTCTGCTTGATCTAAAGATTTTTTTCTCAGTCACACAATGAGGTAATATTTGTATGTAAAAGTTTCACCTTGTTATTTTTTTTCCTTTTTTTTTTTTGGAAAGACAAAGGATTATAGGTATAATCATGCTGCCCTTTATACCTGAAACAGCTTCAATTAACATGTCTTCCCCCACCCCTGCCCAGGAGCTCCTAAAATCCCACCTTCTCTGTGAAGCCTCATATTTTCACCACTGCACATGGATCATTCCAATGTGCGACCTGCAACTTCATAAATGGCTACAATCCAATGCTATACAGACAAGTGCCATTTGTGCCTCTAGTTTGAAAACTTGTCGGGCAGGGATTCTGTTCTTTGTCTGGCATATTGTTGACCAATGGTCAAACACCATGTACATCTAATGGCACTATGTAAATGATTAACTAGTAACAAATGCTGTCCAGTCTCTCCAGTAACAGGCTCAAGAGATAGGAACTGACAGTATCTAAATAGGACTTGTGGTTTCTTAAAGAAGCAGAAAGGTAACCTATCAGGCCATCACCAATTGCCTTGCACAAAGTAGTAAAAAAAACACAACACTTGAAACGCTGACTGAGAAAAAGCCAACAAACATTCATTCCATTCCCTCTCTGCTGCTGTTCCCTGTGCTCCACATTCTTTACGGGAAAGTTGCTTTTTGTAATTAATACATCTCAGCTATCTGGTCCAAACAAAAAAAGCTTTCTAAACTAAAATCTAGGTTCAGTATAGAACAGAATAAATAAATAATCTGTATTTACAATTGTACAGTCTTGAAGACTTGTAACAATGATTATATGGATAGTCTTGACGCATTTATTGTGTTTTGTTTTATCAATAGTCCTTCAGTCATTATGACATCCAGGATAGGTAAAAAATAAATATTTTACATTTTTTAAGGTTTTATCTACAACCTTCTTCCTCCTTCCAAAAAATGAGGCATTAAAAAAAAAGTCCATGAAATTTGTAGAAAAAGGAATGTTACTATTGTCATTTGTTGTGCCTTTTTAACCATAAAATATAAAGCACAGATTGTTCCTTGAAGGCCAGCTCAGGTGCTAATTGAGATGGTTTGCTTTCCAGCACCTTTTTAAAAGTTCTTGCTACATCTGCACTTGCTACATGTGGAATAAAAAATAAATATCTCTATTTAATCAGGCAATGGCACTAGATTCCAATTGTGAATCCCAGTTCTCACCAAGCTGGTGCAATCCTGTGTGTCAATCTTTATGCCCTGTTCCCCCACTGGGGATCCATTTTACAGTTTCTGTTTTACACTGTATGGATTAACTCGCTAATACAGCTAGTCTACATCATGAAATCAAGGAATTTTAGTCACCTGAAAGATATTTAGTCCAAAATGTAACAGTTTCTCCAAGTTACCTGGATATAAACCCCAGAGAGCATAGACACCTTTTAGACAAACATGGCAATTTTCTGTTTAAGCTTTAAAAGTCCACCCTCCCATCCCAAATCCCCTTTCCCCACATATTGAAATGTCTTTCGTTTTTAAGTAGTCCAAAGCACAAAGATGTTCTTATTACAAAAATGCTACTTGGTGGGACCACCAATAAGAGAGAGGCAGTGACATTACACTGTGATAAACAGCAAAGCAAATGTCTTTCTTGCTGAAGCAAATGTGTGCTTTTTAGATGAAGACAAATTCTCATTCATTAAAAATACATTTGTTTCCTTCCATTTTAGCTGAGGTCACATATTGAGTGTACTTTCAGTTTCATTCTTTCAAAAGCATTCTTGAGGCAGGTCATGTGTTTTGAGTCCACATTTGTGCAGGCAGACGAAAAGGAGAAAGGAATACAATGGTCCCAGGGTTTGTAAAATATTAAACATTTCAGAAGGTGCAATACCAGCATTTTTAAATAGTCTCTGGATCAATAACCTCGTGATTATGGATCTGTGGAGGAAGGGTGGGAGGAGACAGAAAACTTATTACAGAATGCATTAAAATATTGCTGTATTATTAATCATAATTACAATTAGAGACTAAGCTGAAAAGCAGTTCTTTACCCGTTTGGTAGCAATTTCTTGAGCCAGACCTTTGTATGAAATGGCCAGGAATGTAAGAAAGATTTGAGTTATGCGATGGGCTAGGTTTTCTAGTGTGTATGCACTCTAACTCAGCTGAGCACAAACCCTGACTTATATGGGCACATAAACCATGAGCTGGTCATACATTTTGCATGGGTCCAAGTCAATTGGGATTTGTTTGCATGTACATGTGTACATTAATATGAAAGTAAGGATTTTGTCTTTTCAGACTGCAGTTTATGCACATGCATTTGAAAAATCTGGCTAGGTGTTAAAAAAATCACTAGCTGTAGTTCAAAGCATGAAGTAAATATATTTTATATGCCTCTTAAAACATTGTCCTGCAATTAAGTCTCTTCAACCTTTCACTTTTAGTGAACGGTAAATTAACTATGCAAAATTCATTAACAGGATGTCCTCTATCCATCCCTGCACAACTCACAGAGATCTCAAAAGAAATCCTGCATGTGGCTCAAGAGTAGTACAAGACGATCAAAATGTTGTATAATCACAGAATTTAAATTTATAAATTTCACCTTTAAAATCTGTTTTAAAGAAAGTTGCCTCAGAAGAAAACAATTATTTCAGTGTACTTCAGTAAAATGTCATACCAACAAGATGCCATCCTTACCTCTGCATTCATATTTAAGATCTGAGAAGAACACCATTTCTTGAGAGAAGACAAATAATCCTAACCGACCACCAGCATAGGTTTTATCATAGATTGGTCCTGAATCAGCCATGATTTTCTTCCCTTCGTACATTACAACTCTGCAAGAAGAGCAGTAATAAATCATCCTTGTCAGCTGCGGTAAGTTTTTATCTTTAATATAAAGCTAACCATTACCAAAATAACGACATTTGCCCTCAAGTCCCTTCGGATATATCACAACAATAGTTACCTAATGTAGCCAGTCTTTGGTCTGTGGCTAAGACGCCATCTGTAGGCAGTAAAATCTTTCCAGCCTATGTGACGAGGGTCATGCCACAAGGTCCGCACCTAAAAAAGAAGGATACGATTATAAAATAACCAACAGAGGAATCCAATTTTGGCAATATTTTGATACCATGACAAAATAAGGGCCTAGAGCTGGATAGCTTATCCCAGGGTTTCTCAAACAGGGGTTGCTGCTTGTGTAGGAAAAGCCCCTGTTGGGCCGGGCCAGTGTGTTTACCTGCCCCGTCTGCAGGTCCTGCCGATCGCGGCTCCCACTGGTTGAGGATTGCTGCTCCAGGCCAATGGAAGCTGCTGGAAGCGGCGCGGGCTGAGGGACATACTGGCCGCTGTTTCCAGCAGCTCCTATTGGCCCAGGGGCAGCGATCTGCATCCAGTAGGAGCCGCGATCGGCCGGACCAGCAGACAGGGCAGGTAAACACACCAGCCCAGCCGGCCCCACCAGGGGCTTTCCCCTACACAAGCAGAGACCCCTGTTTGAGAAACCCTGGTGTATCCAAAAGATAGGCTCTGAATAGAGTCTTTTGAAACCCATCTGATTTAACTCTACTCCTGGAGAGGTTCCTATTTAATTATTCAATCTGCCTAACGATGGACGTTAAACATTTCAGAAGGTCATCAGAAATAATGGACTCTCTACTTGTTTTAAACTTAGTAGAGTCCCTTAGCTCCAAAGGGAAACTATGTAGAGCTTATGCTTCATAATCAAGTTTATACAGAAAGTCCTACAACTACAAATTACAGATAGTTATTTCTTCTAAGAGCCCCTTTCTACATTAACAGGATGCATAAACTCCCCAGAATTACCATGCTTATTGTTAGAATAAAGCCTGGCCTCCGGTGCAAGAAAATAATTAACCTCAGATGCAGTTCTTACCTGCCCAGTGGTGTTTCCTGTGTGCCACAGAGCATTTCGAAGGTGCTCTCCAGGACCTGTGGTAGAGTTCACGACTTTGATAGAAAGACCCGAGTATCCTTGAGCTTTGGTTGGTGTTGAGTCCCAATAGGACTGGGTGATCTGCTTCCACATGACTACATAGAAACGGCTGCTAGACTGATAACCAAATACAAAGCCAGCATAATCATCATCCCTTTCTGTATTGATGAAGAATGTGCCACTGAAGTCCACAGCATTGAATTCATCAAATCCTGGGTAAAGAATAAGGAAACCAAGTTTGAAGCCTCTGCTTTTATTAGTCTTATACTGGACCTAAAGCTAAGTTTCTAGACTTTTACAAGACACTATGAGGAGAGAGGATCCAAAATGTTCTACTCACCCACTGCAAGTCCAGGATCACAATTGACAGTCTGAACCAGCTCTTTACCCTGGTGACGAACCACCCAGTTAGGATCATTTTGCGATGTTCCCTTGGGATCCAGGGGAACCATCTGAAATCGACGGAAGTCTGTCTCACTGATGTCAACATTCTCAGGGCAGATGTCATCAATGTCTGGCACATTGTCTTGGTCAAAGTCATCTTTGCAAGCATCTCCACGTCCATCACCTACAAAAGTATAGGTTCACAGTGACAACTCTGAAAACGCATAATTTCAGAGTGATGTATCACTACAGTTGCCTCAAAGTCATACATGATATTTGAGACTGAAATCTGTTGCAATATTTTGGCGGTGCCACTACTACAAGACAAATTCTTGTCAGAGGCCTAGATTTATTTACATATTCACCCTGGTCTTAGTGTCAAGAAGTTTTTTAAAGATATGGTTTAGGTTTACATTAATTACACTAGCCATGATGGATTAATATGTTCCTATCCCTTCTTCCTATCCCAGTATTTCTTCCATTTTGGCATATTCCCAAACTTCATTAAGATACTGGGAGTGAGCATAAGATCTGCAGTAAAAAGGAATGACATACCAATACAAACTGTATACACATGTTTTTTTAATCCTTTTTAAAAAGAGAACAAGTTATGAATAACAGAATATTTTACTCATCTCTGTGTAATGCTAGACAAGCCTTTGTGGAAGATTACTGGTTTTGATATAATGTTCATCTTACGTACCATCAGAGTCAGTCTGGTCTGGGTTGGCAACCAGCCTGCAGTTATCTTTGTCATCGGGGATACCATCATTGTCATCATCATGGTCACAGGCATCACCTTTGCCATCTTTGTCATGGTCAGCTTGATTGGCATTGGGCACATAGGGGCAGTTATCTAGGTTATTTTGATGGCCATCTTCATCTATGTCCTGATTGTTGTCACATTTATCACCTATGCGGTCAGAATCAGAATCCTCCTGTTTGAGAAGGAGAAGAGGAAAAGCTTGAAGAACAAGCTTTAAAATGCCAACACTTCTCGCAGCACTTGAGGATGCTGACAAGACAGACACAGAAATACAAATCTTGAAGGCTAGAATTTGGGATTGCTATTCACTTAAAGAAAAAGGACCAGGATTAAATTCTTACACTCATTTTGTGATTCAGACAAGACTAGCTGTGCTACCTTCTTTTGAACTACTTTATTATTAACATTTCACTAACCAATTGCTTTAGGCTTATTTATCTGAATATCTGGGGCTCAGAGAGTAGTGTGGTTTTCAGCTTTTCCCCAGGATATCTACAATTATGCATGTAGATGTTTCTGCCACTGCAGGCTAGTCTCTATTTACTCCATGAGATTTGCAGAGATCTAGTGTCAATTTACCCTCTGTCTTGCACCTAGTATCTTTCTGTTCCAAGCACCATATGAAACTGACTTTGGTATGTTCCTAGCCATTAGATCACTCTTACATTATAAGAATGTTTTGACAGACTGTTGTATGGCTTCCGCTCCATATCATAATTTTCTTAATTACGGAAACAGCCTCCAAAGCCCTCTATAAACATAGAGACTAAGTGGTATTGTAAGGAGAGACCCCATTATTAAAGGAAGTAACTATGTTCGGAAAACCCTCTTCTGCTTGTATTTTGCATATACTTTAGCATCTTGTTTTTGCTAAAGTATATACAAAAAAGTTAGTTTCTGTAATATGATCACATGGCATCTATCTTTATATCTGTTAGAGCTATCAGAAGTGAGCCTGTCCTATATTCTTGCAGGCACTCCTCAGACCCCAGGAGTTATTGAAATGTCATAGGCCATTTTAACTTACACATTCTGAATTGCTACAAGTGCTAGAGTTTAAATTATTTTTTCCTTAATACTCTACTCTACAGAAATACTTACAGGTGAGAGTTTTGTGGATTAATTTAACACAACTATTCAAGAAAACACTCCACGAAAACGCAGGGAAAAACCTAACAAAAAACAATAGACTGGACCATGCTTCCCCCACACTTCACCTCCATCTATTAGAAAGAAGTCAAGTAAACGGCAAATGTAAAGCCACCTAACTTTCTAAGCATAAGTTAAATCTTTGCATGTAACACTGCTCAGGCAACTACAGTAGTACACTGGATTCCACTGATTTGCAGCAACTTTTCTGGAACCATACAAGCATTCCAGTTATTCCCCTGAAGCTATTCATCTTACTGCCTTTTACTTGACAGGACTGTACAGGTTTTACCCACTGCTGCCGTCGAGTGTCTTAGAACCAGCAAATTCAGTGGGAGGGGCTGGAAACTCCCTCACCTCCACTTAATCTTGTAAAGATTAGTTCTTCATATTATTTATGAATGTTGGAATATGCCTTTGAGCCTTTGCCATAAAGAGGGAAAAGCAGGCAGCATTACCCTTATTGTATTGGCAAAGGCAATCTTTTGAAATGTGGTTGTTTTGTACTGCTTTAACCTTTGTCTTAAAAAAAGCAATGTGTCTATATGAAATGAAATGCAAGGCACTGGACTAGTTAAGCCTCTGGCCCTGCCATGCCTAAGACCTACATCTGTTCCTAGCACACTCTGATGTTCAGCATACGCCCTGCATTAGTGTCAAGCACCTGGCAAATGTTTGGAGGTTGTTTTTTTTTCTTTTTTTTAAAACAAACTCGACTGTTGCATTTTGAGTCACATTACTCCTTTATTTTAGCTAATTTGGATCCAGTGGGTTTTTTTTTTTTAACTCCAGCCCTAGTAATGCTTATGTCTCTAGTAATGCGTATGTCTCTATTTGTAATTTACATAGTCTGTTTTTTTTGTACAGCATTTTCAGTTGACTACACTCCAGACTGTACAGTAGAATCATTGAGAAGAAATTCTTATAGGCTGCTTAAAATTTGTTGTTACTCATGTGAATTTCATGCTGTACTCCCAGAGTTACTGCAACTGACAAGATCCATGGACAAGTTTACAGACATGAGTGTCTCCCATTAAAAATGCTCAGGACACATATGACTTCAAGCAAGAGTCCCACAAACCTTCGTTACTCAATTTTTCAGCCAATAGCTAGCAGCTGTCTGAACTCCTTGTGAGGTATGTTATCACCTGATAAAGGCATCATTTGTCATGTCAGCACAGCGTGTATAATAAAGGGTAAAAATTAAATGGTAAATAAGATTTGAATAGTAGGTCCAGAGAGAGGTCAGAATACAAAAACCTACCTGGTCTGGATTGTGTTCCATAGGGCAGTTGTCACACTGATCTCCAACACCATCCAAATCTGTATCCCTCTGGTCTACGTTGTAGACATATTGGCAGTTATCCCTTTCATTAAGAATGCCTAAAGGAGCAGAGCAGAGTTGATAAATTCAAGTGGCTTACATAGATCATAAAATCCCCAATCTGAATACTGTATACTGGCAATGGAACTGCAAAAAGTAAATAAGGCTGACAATTAAGCCTGCAGTTTGTATGTTGCTAAAATACCCACACTTGTACAGCATAATCTACAGTAATTTATCTAACAACTGATTGAGACCCGTTACAACCATGGGATAGCACAGGACTTCATTAGTTATATCTCACACCCATTGCCAGTGTGAACAGGGCTATAAATCAAGACTACCTGCTTCAAAAAAATACAGGCTCCTAAACTAAAGGGAGAATGTCTATTGGCTGTAATAGGATTAGTGCTTATAGCATCAGTCACTAGGAGGTGACTTGATCATACATCTGACTTTCTTTCTATCTAGTATAAGACAGTGGTACCAATAGAGGCAATATATAACTGCCATCTATGCAGTACTGAACTATCTGCATATGTGTAGGAGGGTGGAAATGGCAACAGAACACCTTACCATCTCCATCAATATCCACAGCACATGCATCTCCTTCTCCATTGTTATCAGTGTCAGTTTGATCAGGGTTGTGATTGTAGGGACAGTTATCACAGCGATCACCAACATCATCCCTATCATAGTCATACTGCTGCGGGTTGTAAATGAATGCACAGTTGTCCTGCAAGAGGGAGGAGAGGCCCAAAACCACTATTAATAAAACACCAAAATAGTTCTCTTTATCAACACAATTCAAATGTATGGCTTTTGTTTTAGGAAGAGATTTAATGCACGTTAAGAAAATGCTTGAAAATTCAAACTAGTTAAGCCCTCTTCAGTGGGCAGATCAGAACTACAGTTTCTTTTTAAAAAATAAACTTAGATTGTAATGGATCCAAATGATGTCTGGGAGGAAGAAGTGGAATAAAACAAATTTAGAGTTTGCAAAAAACCATGCACCCTACTTAACAACGTTGGCTAATATTTCAAGCCCTTTGCATCTCAGGTTTACCACTAGTGTAAATAGCAGAAGTGATAAAGTTGCTCTCACTTGCAGCAGTGGTGAATTACAATGACATTCTGAAAACCTTGGTTAGGCTGCTATTGTAATGAATAAAGCATGAAGTCAAGAGTCAGTCGATCTCATTTTCAAAGCTCAGGCAGCTGCAGCTAGTTCCTGGAACCACTGAAGATGCAATCAGAGTTAGGCATCTCTTTTCAGATAGAGAACTTTCCCTTCGAGCCTGTCTATTTCCTACAATCTTCTGTTAAGATTAAGGTCAGAGGCCAGGACTTGACCACTGGGAGTGGGGAAAGGAAAAGCTATGCTAGAAAAGGCATGAATCTTTCATATTGCCTTACCCTGTCATCTGGAATGTTATCATCATCATCATCGTTATCACAGGCATCACCAATTCCATCCTTATCATAGTCTTCCTGCCCAGAGTTGGGAAGATTGGGACAGTTATCCTAGAAAGGAGAAAGTGCACAATATTTTTATCGCAAGCATAAATGCCATTTTCTCTCTCTTTTTTAAGAGCATGAACAGCTAGAGCTATATAGCATAATTCAGATCTCATTTACACTGGTGTTACCTCAGTGTAATTCCATTGATTTCAACCAGTCATCATAATTAAGGAGTGCAGATAAAGTTTTCAAAAGTCACTTAGAAGCCTAAGTGCATGTTATTTTTGAAGATGGTACTTAAGCACTTGATAATCTTGCCCTGTATCTTTTTTGCCTAAAGCTTTCCTCTGTGACATTTGAGAATGTTTATGAGTGGCTAAAAATAGGCTCTTCGTAGGAACATACATGTGGTATTTTTGTAATTACTGGAATGTTCAGAATTCCTGAATGTTACAGGCATGACCCAACTACTGTAATAACAGGTTCTCTGACAATCTATGACTTTTTCTGACAATACAATGCCATGATATCCCTGAAGGAATATATTCCTATCTTGCACTATAGGTAGTTTAATACCTTTAATTACTCAAAAGCCTGACTGTCTCATAAGCCTTTAAAATACTGAGCATTTAGCACATTCCTCAGATATATACTAAGGCAATTTCTTAAAACCGTAAGTGGGAGAACAGGGGAATTTTCTTACTTTTTTGCAGTGATAAGTAGCATTGGTAACACAGACCAGGTCCTCATTTGGCCATCCATCTAAATCAGTATCTTCACCACAGATTATGCCATTGCCAGCATAGCCTGGTTTACACTCACAGCGGTACATGGGGTCACTGAAGTGGCCAAGGTAATTGCACTTGGCATTCTTGTTGCAATCATGAGTTCCATCTGTGCATGGATTACGTGGTTTGCAGACCTAAAAGGCCACACACACAAAGACAGTAAAACCATTGCAAAAGTCCCTATCCTCATTCTTCCTGGATATACCACTAAAGCAACAGGAATTTATGGCTGTTTTGATCTATATCCTTCAGAAACAAAATCTTGATGCAGAGTTGCCATCTTAGCATTAAATTACTATTTTTCCTTATTCAAACCTTTCATCTTTAAAGGGATCAGTCATGTACAGGTCTAAATAGTCACATGTTAAATATTTACTTCATTTCTGAATTGGCAACATTCCATCAAATGTTCATTCCCCCAAACTCATGGCATACACACTTTCCCACCTTTAAAAGGCTAAGAAAGCAACAGCTTCTAAAACTCATTTTACTGATGGAGATTATATGCTTGTACTATGTACAGATAACCTTTAAATTCCCAGACCATGAAGGGTGGTAAAGAACTTCCTTTTTCCCTTTTCTGAAAACTTCAAACTTTTTCAGGATACAGAAGGCAGCTGGGAGATTTTATAAACCAAGAAAATTCTCAACTTGGCAGTACCTGCTTGTTAGCTGTGGCATCCTCAATACTACGACCAAAAGGCTGTGTTCCAGTGAAACGTGGTGGGCAAGGCAAGCAGTTGTATCCAGGTTCAGTGTTCTCACACCTGTGCACTCCATTGAGGACAAAGCAGGTATCAGGAACCTCTTGACACTGATGTGGAAAAGATTGGGGTAAAAGGGAAAATTAGACAGAGGATTTCTTAGGACATTTGGATTTTTAATGTGTAGGTTAGTGTTTTGTACTTTTTTTTTTAAATAAAGGCTAAAAACCAGAACTCAAACTTCTCACCTCATCAATATCTTTGCATTGAACACCATTGCCATGGTAACCAGTAGGGCAAGCACCACACTTCCAGGAACCATCAGGGAAGCTGGTACATGTCGTTCCCGCAAAGCAGGGATTAGACAGGCATCCATCTGAGACACAAGATTAAATCATGGTAAATGTCAATCATTTTAGTAGTCTGTTAAGGTGCTGGATATGGCCAATATGTGAATTTAAACAAACTTTTTGGACTGTTTTAAAGGGGTCTGGCAGCATTTTAGACTTGAAAACAGCCTCACTAACCAATAGAAAACACTAATGGTACATTTCTACGTGGCAGTGACATTAGAATGCCAAATGAAAATAAGAAGTCATTGGTTTCAGTTTTCTTAGCTACAGAAAGTAGTGTTGTCTAATGGATTGATCATGGATCTAGGAGTCAAAAACTCCTTCAGATCTAACCTCAGCTTTGCCACTGACTTGTTGTGTTGTCTTGACAAAGTCATCCAGCTACTGTCGTATTCTACCCTCAGTTAGACAAATAGAAATCCAAAGTAAGGGCACTGAAATCAGTTGTGTTACTCTAGATTTGTAGCAGTGTAATGGAAAGCAGAATTTTTCAGTTTTTTCCCCCATCACTAAAATGTAGATAATACAGACTTCAGATGAGGTGTAATTTTTGCACAGATATTTGAAGATGTAAATGTATTTAAGGGCTACAAAAATACAAATTTTTTAAACTAAAGTTACTCACCAATTGGACAGTCCTGCTTGTTGCAGACCTGGGTCCCTGTGGCATGACCTACGCAGTCCTTCCCACCATACTGAGGCTCAGGATCATTGCAAAGGCGTCCACGTTTTTGAATGCCTCCTCCACATGTGACTGTACATACATCCCATGGAGACCAGGGTCCCCAGTTTCCATTTACTACAATGGAAATCGATGCAAAATGTAAACATGCACAGAACTGATTGTAAATTCAGCAAGATACTACTAGCTGCATCTAACCTAGGTATTGATGTATGTGTCAAGACCACTGCTGCACTTAGATGTCATGAAATAATAAAGGACAGAATGGCAGCACCTAAAATTTTTCATTTCTAAGTTTGCTAAAATTAGAGCCTGAGTGTTATTCAAACTAATTTTTTAATTTACTTATTTTATCTGTAGTGGTTTTTTTTACTAATATGAGATTTTACCCAGAAGTTGATTAAACAAGAGACAGTTGCCAGGAATAGATTATATAGCAACTTCCAGCTCAAGAGGTTTGTTGTTTAAGCTAAATAATGTAATAGTTTCTATTTGACCAGTATACTTACTTGGGCAAGGGTCTTTCTGGCATGATTTGGTTTCTCTTGCCTCACCCTCACATGGTTTGCCATTCATCTGTGGGACTGGAGAGTTGCAAAGACGGATTCTAGTGATCATGCCAGTGCCACAGGTAACAGAACATGATGACCATGGCGACCAATGGCTCCAACCACCATTCTGTTTGACTTTAGAAGAAACAAACACCTATTACTATCTATGAGATATCTGTGAGTTCTTTAAGGCATGTCTGCATAGTTCCTAGAAGACTTTTGGCAGTGTGTGAATGCTAATATTAAATAAAAACCAGAGTTTTACTACGCCACCATCGTGACTACAGATTCAAAAAAAATTAAATGCATGCTGGCCTGAGATTTTGCTATGTTTAGTTCAGGCTCAGTGCCAAAACAAACATTCATGCTTGCTTCCATTGCATACGTTTCAATTTTGAAATGAGTTTAGTAGACAAAAATCTCAGGAACTGCTAGAGCTAGAAACCAATGTTTTGTACCATCTGTAAGCAGCTTATTGTGGTTTAAATCATTACTATAACTTGTGTTAATTTAATACTTACATTACAACTATGGAAGCCAACGGTGGGCTCAGGTAATTTTTATGAAATACTTACACCTCTTATCGCACTCCTGAATGTGGCAGGTACGAGTCTGCACAGAAGAACCTTCACAGCGATTATTGAGACTATCACAAGAACGGCCTCTCTGCTGAACCCCATTCCCACAGGTCACAGAGCATGAAGTCCACTCAGACCAAGGGGACCAGCCATCCTCTGCATAGTCACTGGCTGTAGGAGAAGTACATTTATGCTTAAAATGTGAATAAAAAACTTCTATTTTATAGACTGTGTTTAAACCCTTTTCCCCCCGACAAAAAAACAAACACAACATCAAAGGCTACATTTGTAATTTTCCTTCCTTTTACAAAACATTTTAGCATGAACTTTAAAGGTTCTATGGTGTTGTCTCAGTGGCCAAGCACAGAGGAAGCCAAGGGCAACACAATTAGTTTAGTGCTGTACTTTACTTTCATAAGAGTTTCTCAGTTCACTGTTTGGAGGACCAGCTTACAGTTAGACAAGGGCTGTATGTATGTTCTGTTGTTGCTTATCTTCAATCCATTAGGCCATAAGTTGTGCTGCTTGGAAGAACTTCAACAGAGCCATTTTTTTTTTTAAATCAGAAAGTGCAGTTTGGTCAAAATCTAAATGCTTTGCAAAATCATGTTGCTTCTGCCAAAATTTCATTTTGGAGAAAAACCTCGAAAAAAGTTCCAACAATGTCAAAATATCCAGTTTTGACATTTTCAGAATGAAATGTTTCACTTTTTGTTGGGAAAATTTTATATTATATGATTTAAAGAGCTGAAATCCAAATGAAGTGTTTTGATCAGTCCAAGACAAAATTTTCAAAACTTCCATTTGGGGAATTTTGAAATTTTTGGGTTTTGTTCAGATTCAAAATGAAGCCAAATTTCAAAATTTCGTGAAACAGAATGTCTATCCTCTGCACAACTCTAGTTATTAGGTACATATGTTGTAACTTTAGCACCTGCATTCTTATTTTTCACCATAAACTTTGAAGATATGAAGCCACTTATTTACTATACAAGCACCCTCTGTTAACTCAGATGTAATACAGAGAAAGCTATGATATACCAAAAGCAAACACGTGTCATTATGACTTGAGTTCTATGCCAATTTTGCTTTTATTGTCATTCCTAAATTCATTATTAGTGTTATGTTGTGGTCATAGTTCAGTTGCTAAATCTTTGTGAAGATTCACTTTAAAAGCATAATCAAGACAAAATATTCTTGTAAATAGTTTACAGTATAGTTATATTTATTGTGGAGGAAGATAGAAATCTAATCAGAAAAGTTGCTATCAGAGGACCTAATGTAACAGCTTTACTTCTGATATTTTAAGAGATAAAGTCTTTCTGCAAATTTTATTGAAAAAAGTCAAATATTTTGCTGGAGAAAGTTAAGCTATCCAAATACAGCAGTTCCAAATTCAGATGATTTAAAAGAAGAACTTATGTTTGATTGGTATTAGAGCATTCCAGTTTCAATACTGGTTACATCAGACTACATTGTCTACAGTACTTTGGAATACGGGCTTTTGAGGGACAGTTACTCTTCCCTTATGTGGCATGTTTCTTTTGATCAGTGCCAGAAAGACCAAATTCAAAAGCAAGTAACCACATCTGAAATGTTCACTCCACCCTCCTTTCATTGCAAACATGCAATGGGATCCATGCCTGGACTGCCTGAAGTATCTCCGTGTTTCCAGTATTGCAGTGGTCATTACTTTGAGAAGTGGTAATTAGAATTTAATATAGCTAATTTATCAACTATAGTCTATTTAGAACAGGACTGCATGACCATTTAAGGGTGTCAAAATTCAGTTAATGCAAACTAAGGCTAATGATTCTCCAGTGCTGTAACCCTATACTCAATTGTGTTAGAGTACATTTTAGTACAGTATATCTAGCTAAGTGAGAGAGCAGAGCAGATTACAGCTAAGATTCCAAGCAAATTTAACTACTTACGCCAACATCGTGGGCAGCACTCCCCATCAGGAACGGTGGCATTAGAACAAGGCATGAGAGGGCAAGACACTTTCCTGCATATAGTGGCAGAATTCTACAAAGAAGAAGAATCATAACTAAGCAAGTACAAATAAATTTAAGCTGAAATTTTAAGCTGAAAACAGTCAAATGCTAAAGACTATTATCTACTGAACTTCTTGGAAAAGATTCAGTAGTAAGTGTACTGCATGGCTCCTTGTTGTATTTAGAGCTGACACAATAGTGGTAGTTGTTCCAGTCATTCGTAGACCAGTTTTCCCAAGTTATTCTTCAGTTACTTTCCAACCAAGGGTGGAAATGTTTTAGAATTTGTAGAAATTAAGCAAAAGAAACTGCCAAATGTCTGAGTCAAACTCTGCTACATTATATCCCAAATATTTCAAACTTTGAAGGAACTAACGAAGAATTTGAAACCAGCTTTCTCATGTGTTAATCTGAATTGAAATTGATTATATAAAGTGAGTTCCGTGGAGTTGGCTCAAAAAACAGCAATCCATAGCTTATAGTTAGATGTGACTTTGATCTTTGAAAGCAGAACAAAAACCACTCCACCAGAAGGCTGAATGAGAACTAAAATACAGTGTATACTTTTGCCAGTTCCATTCCTTTCAGGACAACAGGCCTTCTTATGGATATAGTTTTAGAAAATAGTGTGGCAAATGATTGTGAAAGCTACCAGTATTCAATAATGAGAATCATAATGTCATTAGCTGAATACAAGTTAAAAAGAATATGAAGGCCTACAAGTATTCCATTTATATCCAATACTTAGCCTTTGGTTTGCAAATTGAAGCAGCCTTTGAGAGATTTGTACTCCAAAGTGTTTTTAAGAAGGTATAATTAAGATTTGAAGAATGCCATAAAAGGAGTTTTAAGAAAAGGAGTCTGTGGAATTATATTTATGGCATTATTCAGTATTTTAGGATATTTTATAACATTCCACAGGAACAGAACAGATTGAAGAATGAATTCCTTGTATAGTTCTGTGGTAATTTTGGCTAGCAGTTACCAACTTTGAAATAGTCTTTCCTTTCAGGCTGCAAAATGTCGGCAAATTCAGTGGCATTAACAGTTTCATTATAGAATCAGGATTTTCTTTTAACTGGTTACATTTTCTGGTGAACTGCAAGGATTCATTCCTATTCATTTAAGTAAGTAAAAGATTCAGCTGAGCGCCTAATTTGGAACCCAAGTATTTAACTTAATTTACTTTTTGGTTTGTGTAAACTAAACAGAGACATTCCCCAAATCACTGAAATAGATTGGTTAATAGACTACTATATCAGTTGGATGTTTTTAGCCTACGCCCTCCTAAAATGCTTCAGCAACACTAAATGAAAGCTGCATTTACAGCACAGCCTACTACATCACTGGGTGCTAGATGGGTCTTTCAGAAGATGATACAATATGCAGTTTAAGTGTGCCTAGTTTTCTGTAGGATTCATTTTACATAACAAATATCATTTAGGTAGCAGTTGCTTATATACAGATGTTGGCATGTTGTGAACTGTAAGACGTCTTTACCTGGCAAGTACATTCAGTGCAACTATCAATAGTCCACTCTTCTTTATTTTTGTGCAGAATTCCATTATGAATGCACACACCAGGAGTGATTTGCACTACTTTGGCGATCAATTCATTTTCTTCAGTCTTAATGAAACAGAAAAGAAAAAGCATTACAGGTATCTTCTGTACTAAGCTCTCCTTTGTCTCAACACTTGTAGTTTGGTCTACAAGTCTTAGAGGCAAGTTGTATTTCACTCTCAAATATTAACAAATGAAAACTACTTTGGATTTACTCGGCACTTACCACTTTGCGCACTCTGTCTTGAAGTGTTGTAACCATGGACCGCAATCCTTGCATTTCCACAAACATATTTGTAAGTTCATCACAGGAG
The DNA here is from genome assembly GCF_025201925.1 of Gopherus flavomarginatus. NCBI lineage: Eukaryota > Metazoa > Chordata > Testudines > Testudinidae > Gopherus > Gopherus flavomarginatus. The sequence continues at coordinate 100,784,568 of NC_066621.1, forward strand.
AAGCCACAGACTGCCTGGATATCCTTTGTTTTATGGCCAATGTAATTAGTACGGATAGCTGGACTGGAGCCATTGATGGGATTGTCCAGTGTAATGATCGCACTAGTGGCTAAAAACAAAACAGTATATGCATGTTAATATAGATACACACACACTTGCTCTGTCAAGATTACAAGTAAAAAATTCATCGTTTGAAGTGTGCATAACGCCTGCTAACATAGCTGTCACCAGGTCCATTTATTTGCCTATAAGCCTGAAAAAGTCGTGTAATTTCTTATACAATAATGATTTGCATTTCAGCATACTTCTGAATTCTGTCTCAACTTGTCTTCCTAGCATGCTGAGGAATCCTATTTTTAATAGGTCAGTGGATTCAGAAAAAGTTGCAGACTTACAGCTGGAGCAACCTTTGTTCCTTAGGATGGCTTCCAGGGTTGTTCCAAAGACAAACCGCACATTCTGCAGCACTCCCTGTGGACAGAGGAAAAATGACAACTTTTTGTAGTAATTACAGGGGAAAGAAGTGCAATTTTGCACAGACAATCCAGTTTCAATTTAAACATGAAATTGAAAGGCAATAGGGTGAGACATGTGTCCAGAATGTTTCACTACCCCTGTTTACTCAGTGATAGCAAGCCCTATGTCTGAACACTCTTTTCCCCAGCTCTAAGTGTCTAATAACTCCACAGACACACAATGTCCTTTCTTCTCTCTATATTCTGGGCTTTGTTTTTGTTTACCAAAATTTGCTACACAACTATTTATCTGATCAGAAACTTTGAGTTCTTCTTGTAGTCTTAGGAAATTCACCAATCTCTCACCCAATGAGTCTAAAGCTTAACTGAGCTTGGGATTTGAAGAGGATTTTCTACAACCCACCATTAACCTGCAAGCATCCAAGTAGATTGTGGAGACTATTTATGTTGGATGTGGACAGTTTTCCTGCACAAGCTAATCAGCGGCTGCACCCCTCCTATTCTCATTACTCCTCTGTGTCTCTAGGGTATGTAGGTGCGGCCACTGTGCCTTTAAGCATTTCTCACATTGCAGGAGCCCCATGAAGCTGCTGACTGAGAGAAGGAGCCTAACCTGGAAATTGTCATTGACACCACCCTTGGCGATGCGGAGCTTGGCACTGCTGGCCAGGTCCCTGGTGAAGATGTTTTGGATGGGGATGTCCAGTTCAGCATTCTCCATTTTCTCACATCCTACATACAGCTGGGCCCGGTCCTCCTGCACGAACAGGGTGATATTCTTCCAGTGCCCAGTGGCCAGCAGGGCATCTTCCACTGACACCACCTGCTGCTTGCCATCACCGGACAGGCTCAGGTCTAGGGTGCCTGCCTTGCCATTAGACACAAGGTTGAAGATATGGCCAGAGCTGTCCTTGCACTCCACGGCCAGCAGGGTGCCCCGGCTCTTCTTGGCCTGCCGGAGAGTAGCCAGCAAGATGAAGCCCTTCTCAGCATGGATGGCATCCAGCAAATCTTGGAACTTGTCATCAGGCACAGCTGGGATGCGGCTGGCATCCTCAATGCGGTAAGCAGGGCTGGAGGGCTCGGGTCCCTTCACCAAGTGCACCCCAGTTGCCCGACGTCCGGCCCCCTTGCGAGTGAAGCGGATGAGTTCGAAGAGATCAAACACACTGTTATCATCTCCCCCAGACTCTGTGGAGAGACCAGAGCAAGCGCTGTGAACAAGGTCAGTAAGGGGCTGAGTGGCTGTGCAACCCCTGGGGTGGGGGAGCACACTCTGGCACTGGGGGCTGTGAAAGGGCTGGTGTTCACTGAGGCTGAGTGGGGGCTTTAAAAGGGAGTTGAAGTTAGTCCAATGGCATGGGGACCTGGTGGAGAGACCATGCAGGCAGGGGCAGCTGTGAAGCTATTTGAGTTCTGTAGGGGGGCTGCTAGGCAGAAGGGCATGATGCATTCCAGTTGGAATGCCAGTAGGCAGGTGAATGTCACTTACATCCTGACTTAGGCATAAAGGTAGCTGGAGAGCGAGTGGAGTTTTGAGCACCAATAGAGGAGGGGGAAGCACACCAGGAGACACAAGGGGAGGAGATCAGAGTGCTCACATCTGTCAGATTCCATTTTAAAATCTAAGGAGAGTTCTCTGATCACCTACAGAGATCTCAACTAGTACATAAATAATTTCTCTATATGGCCCCCATGGTCTATGCTGCTAAATAATGCACAATGCAGGCAAGATAGGGGAGAATTGCCTCAGCTACATTTTTTTCCAACTTAGTGTGGAAAGGGGAGTAAACCATGCTCTACTTTCAAGTCCTTGAGTGCTCAATCCTTCCTTGTTTGAAGGTTACATAAATTCTCCAGAGGAGGAAATAATTTGCTGTTCATAACCACTAATCTGAATATTCCTCAGGCTAATGCATTTTTGTGGGCTAGAAATATTAAAGCAGCTCTTCATCACAGTTTAAGGTTTCATTCCTTCAAAGTCAACACCAAAGATACCAGAAGCCTTTACAAAAAACAGAACAAAAAAACCCTGACCATTAATATTAACCCAATAAATCTCTTTATAATCACCAGATACAGAATGAAGCCACTGCTCTTACCTGGGATCTGGTTTGTTCCACAGACACCAAGCATTAAGAGGAGAAAAAGTCCGCCTGATAGCTCCATGGCAGAGATCGGTCCCCCAGACAAACCTTCGAACAACAATAAAAGGACATCTCATAGCCATTACATTCAGGACAGCAACCTTTGGGGACGCTGCCAATCAATAAGTTTGTCAGGTGCCCTGAAGATGGAAAGCACTGCAAAGGGCGGCTACGTGGGGGAGAGATCACCCGAGAGTGCATATGTAGCTAGATACACACAAACCCTCGCGCATTTCAGTTGGGTTTTCCCCCTACTTGATTTGATCGTGTCTCTTAGAAATTACCTTACGTGGCAGGGGGAAAGAAAAGTGCTACTTCAGCACTTACCTTTACAGAAAAAGATGATGAGACCCTAGAGATAACCCGGGGGGAGGAAATATCTTCTACAGCCACTGATTAAAGAGCGACCAATATCCTCCTGAAGCCCTTGGATTCTCCTGGGGACTCGTAGGCGAGTTGTCTCTACGCGCGCTCAGGAAAGCCCCACAGCCAGTAGTGCCAGTGTCTCTTTGCAGCGAGGTCTCTCGTGTTCCCGGAGCAGTCCGAGGGTAGCAGTGAGTCCTGCTCGGTGGTGGATCGGATCGGTAGCTGCTTGCAGCCCCCGCAGGTTTCCCTTGGCTTGCAGCCCCTGGCCGGTGCAGTGAAGCGGCTGGAGGAGCTGCTCTCGCCTTTAAGGGGTCGCTCGCATTCCTGAAAGTCCCGCGGGCCAATCAGCAGCAGCCGGGCAGGAAGCGGGTTGGTGTTTATCCAGTTACCTCACAACAAGAGAGAAACAAACCTTTCAAAAAAAGGGGGGGGGGGGCGGGGGAGAGCAATGATCACACTCCAGCCTCTCAACTCTGCGCACAGCAGCGCATGGTGCAGGCTCTGCCATGCCACTGCTATAGACCTGTCAAGAGATTTGCTCTGCCCCAAGTCGGGATTCCTGAGAGGCTCGCGCACCCGAGCCCACACGCTGGAGCAGTTCAGCACTCGGGTCTCTATGGGAGAGGAGGGTAACAACTCGGCAGGGAAAGAGCTGATTCCCCCAGTCTGGTTTCCCCCTGCTGCCCCAGTAGTTAATTCATTGCTGATCACTGCTGGGCTGCGGCTCTACTGATCCGTGCTCGTGCGGGCTGGCTGAACCCCTAGGCTGTCTCGGCCAGGCTGTTTGCACAGCGGGGCTCAGAGGTGTGAAATATACACGGACCTTCAATGGGGCGCGGGTTGGGGCTCTCACGGGATGCACTTCTCTGATCACGGGCACACTTTCAAAAAGCCTTCGCGTCCCGTTCAAGTTCGCAGTGGTACAATCCAAGCTGTCCACTTGGCGGCGCTCTGTGAATTCTTATGGCCACGGCCGGAGGGGAAATGGGTCTCGAGTTAATCATTCCTAAGGGGAAAGTGCATTTTTTCTTGTATATGAAAGAATGAAGTTGCATCTAGAAACTCACCCCCACCCCTGCAAACCAGCCCTCCCCAGTTGTACTTTTTGTGCGATTCTTGAGTGTTAGAGAGAATTATGATGTCACCAAATTCCTCATCAATCGCTACTCCTTCACAGGGAAAGAAACTGCTGCCAGTTCTTTCTTTTCTCTGCTTCCTAAAAATCTCTCCTGCCGGTCATCTCTGTTCCCCGGGCGCTTCTGAGGAGATGTACGTTAATGTCTGGGAAGTTGTGCAATTCTCCTGGGTGGCGGTGGTTGATTTTTCAGTACTCTCCTAGTGTATAGGGGATCTCGGTGCAGTGCACACTTACAGAACCTGTCCCTTGCCAGCATTACTCCAGCTGTCTGGAATCCCATTCATGTCCTCTGGCACTGACGTGAGAGCAACAGCAGCCCTTCCACGTAATGGAGTGGGTGGGATGAGTCCTACGAGCTAATCAGATCTATCTGTACAGCCTTGTTGTTACCAGGAGACCCAGGTTCTCAATCTTCTCCAGACAAGTGCCCACACATCCCCCCAAACCCAAGCTTGACAGCAAGTCAGATCAGTAACAGTTAGACACGTGTCTCCAGGTTAATTATGCAGTTTAAATTCCGAGTGAGTGTACCATAGTGTAGTGTGTGGGAGTGGGTTGGATAGGTGACAGGATATGTGTGACTTTATGTACATATGCCGGATGTGTAATGTGTGCCAGTAATAATGCTGAGTATGAATGTAGTATAGTACATGTAGTGTATAGTATGTTTGGAGTGTATGAGTTTAGTGTATATTGTGGGTAGTGCATATGGATAGTAGTGTAAGTTATGTATATATACTAAGCAATGTGTGTGTAATGCATGTATATATAAGTATGCAGTGTGTGTGCGAGTAGTGTATGAGTGTATTCAGGGCCTGCTCCAGGGGTTTTGCTGCCCTAAGCAGCCAAAAAAAATTTAAAAAAAAAGCTGCATCGCGATCTGCGGCAATTCAGCAGGAGATCCTTCGCTCCGAGCGGGAGTGAGGGATCCTCTGCCGAATTGCCGCCGAAAACCTGAAAGTGCCACCTTGCTCTGGAGTTGCTGCCTCAAGTGATAGCTCAGTGATTTGAGCATTGGCCTGTTAAACCTAGGGTTGTGAAGTCAATTCTTGAGGGGCCACTTAGGGATCTGGGGCAAAATCAGTACTTGGTCCTGCTAGTGAAGGCAGGGGGCTGGACTTGATGACCTTTCGAGGTCCCTTCCAGTTCTAGGAGATTGGTATATCTCCAATTATTAAATTAAATTAAGCTGGTGACTGGAGCTGCCCTGAGTGTGTATTGTATGTAGTGTGTAGAGGACATGGCTGTGAGACTTGGGTAACCTATAGAAAACACCTGAAACCCTGGAACATCAGCACCAGCACTTTCTTTGGAAGATCCTCAGCATAAAGGGGAGGATTGCAGCACTAATGCCAGTGCCCGCACAGAGGCCAACATCTTCAGTGTTGAGGCCCGGATTATCCAGCACCAGCTGAGGTGGAGCAGGCACTATGTGCACATGCCTGATGTATGTTTACCAAAACAACTGCTGTATGCCCAGTTCACCAAAGGAGAAAGGAAACAGGGAGGTCAAAAGAAACAGTTTAAAGACACCCTCAAGATAAACATCAAGAGGTGTGGCATTGACACCCCACTCTGGGAGACAGCAGTCCAGACAGGGATAAATGGCAAAGACTTATCAGAGAGGGAACATCTGTTTTTGAGGAACTCCCCCCTGCCCTGTTCACAGAAAAATGCCAGAAAAGACAGACAACTGTCATGCAACAAATGCTGCCCAACCCTGACTTCCAATGCCACCTGCAACATCTGCCAATGAGCCTGGGGCTCAAGGATCAGACTCCTCAGTTACCAAAAGACCCATAAAAAATAAACACCTGTGAAAGAGATCATCCTCGACCTCGAGGTATTGCTGACGATGTTGTCAATATACGTAATGACAGAACATAGCGTAAGTTCTGTTTATGCAGAATGTGAGCACAATGTTGGTAGTGTGCCTATGCATAAGTGGATAGTGAATAAGTGTAGTATGTAGTGTGTAAATTTAGTATGCAGTGCACATTATGTAAATATAAAGAAGGGAGAATAATTCAGTTACATTAATCTCAAATCAAACTCAAAACGAGATGGCAACTACACATGGTTACTTTTAAATGTTAACTGAAATTGCAGACTATATATTACATGTAAAAAGAACAGATGTACTTGTGGCACCTTAGAGACTAACTAATTTATTTGAGCATAAGCTTTCATGGGCTACAGCCCACTTCATCGGATGCATATAATGGAAGATATAAGAAGAGTATATATATACAGACAGAGAAGATGCCATACCAGCTCAAAGAGGCTAATTATTTAAGATGACCTGTTATCAGCAGGAATCTAATGATAACTGTCCTTACACCTCTTGTCAACTGTCTGTGATTGACCATCTTGAGTACCACTGCAGAATTTTTTTCCTGCTAATAACGAGTCACCTTAATTAATTAGCCTCTTAGAGCTGGTATGGCATCTTCGCTGTATGTATATATATACTCTTCTTATATGTTTCATTCTATGCATCCGATGAAGTGGGTTGTAGCTCACGAAAGCTTATGCTTGAATAAATTTGTTAGTCTCTAAGGTGCCACAAGTACATCTGTTCTTTGTATGGATACAGAGTAACATGGCTGCTACTCTGAAACCATACGTTACATGTGTTCAGCAGCAGAAATGCATTCTCATTTGGAAACTCAAATACCTGTTGGGAAAGAGCATCCTTTACTCTTTTTGATTGCTCAGAACTTCCTCTAATTTGTTTTGGAATGAAATTTCCTATGCTTGGTCTCAGCCTGGCATTTATCGTTTGTTTTTTTTAAAGTTGGAACCCAATTGGTTCAGCTGTTTTGCATGATTCAAGCATAAAAACACAATATCCCCTGCGATATGTTCTGATATACAGCACAGGTTACTTTGGCCCAAAAAAGAAACATTACAAATGCTATAGTGAACATGCACTTCTTTTGCTCTGACATAAGCGTGATCATCTTTAACCAGGTTGTCTCTGCAGGACGAAGGAGCAAGAACTGAGAAAGAGGTTCTCCCCATTCTTGGTGTGTTTATTGCTGTTGAGAAACAAGCCCCTTGCATGTATTTTAAGAGAGCTTTGACCCTCTGTGGAGGTTGTGTGGGGAGACAGACATGGAAATGTAAAGAGCATCAACTGGTGTAATTGTTATAGCTTCAGTGAATTCAATACACCTATGACAAAGTACATCAGAAGAGGATCTGCCCCATTATCCAGATTTCAGGGATGGGGAAAGGTTGATGGTTTAAAAAGATAGATTGAAAAAAAGTGATGTCTCTTTCCATGGTGGGGGTATAGTAAAATATGGGGTGTCCTTGTAAGGGAAAAGCAATAAGTAATGTATAAGATAGTATATTAATGTTTTATTTAGAACTGTCAAGCAATTAAAAAAATTAATTGCTATTAATTGTGTAATTAAAAAATTAATAATGATTAATCATGCAATTAATTGTGCTGTTAAAAATAACAGAATACCATTTATTTAAATATTTGTGGATTTTTTTACATTTTAAAATATATTGATTTCAATTACAGCACAGGATACAAAGTGTACAGTGCTCACTTTATTTTTGATTATAAATATTTGCACTACAAAAATAAAAGTATTTTTAAATTCACCTAATACAAGTACTGCAGTGCAATCTCTTGATCATGAAAGTTGAACTTAAAAATGTAGAATTATGTAAAAAAGATAACTGCATTCAAAAACAAAACAATATAAAACTTTAGAGCCTAAAAGTCTGCTCAGTCCTGCTTCTTGTCCAGCCAATCACTAAGGCAAATAAGTATGCAGGAGATAATGCTGCCTGCTTCTTGTTTGCAATGTCACCTGAAAGTGAGAACAGGCTTTCACATGGCACTGTTGTAGCCAGTGTCATAAGATATTTATGTGCCAGATGCAGTAAAGATTCATATGTCCCTTCATGCTTCAACCACCATTCTAGAGTACATGTGTCCATGTTGATGACAGATTCTGCTTGCTAATGAACTAAAGCAGTGCAGACTGATGCATGTTCATTTTTATAATCTGAGTCAGATGCCACCTGCAGAAGGTTGATTTTCTTTTTTGGTGGTTCGGGTTCTGTAGTTTCCGCATCAGAGTGTTGCTCTTTTAAGACTTATGAAAGCATGCTCCACACCTTGTCCCTCTCAGATTTTGGAAGGCATTTCAGATTCTTAAAACTTGAGTCAAGTGCTGTAGCTATCTTTAGAAATCTTACATTGGTACCTTCTTTGCGTTTTGTCCAATCTGCAGTGAAAGTGTTCTAAAATGGACACCATATGCTGGGTCATCATCCCAGACTGCTATAACATGAAATATATGGCAGAATGTGGGTAAAACAGAGCAAGGGACATACAATTCTCCCCTAAAGAGTTCAATCACAAATTTAATTAACACATTATATTTTTAGTGAGCATCATCAGCATGGAAGCTTGACCTCTGGAATGGAGGCCAAAATATGAAGGGGCATACGAATGTTAAGCATACTTGGCACATAAATACCGTGCAATGCTGGCTACAAAAGTGCCATGAGAATACCTGTTCTCACTTTCAGGTGACATTCTAAATAAGAAGAGGGCAGCATCATGTCCCATAAATGTAAACATACTTGTTACTCTTAGAGATTGGCTGAACAAGAAGTAGGACTGAGTGAACTTGTAATGATGTACACCAAAGTATTGTGGGTATAGTGGCTATGGGCTAGATCTTCAGCTATTGTAAATTGACATAGCACTATTGAAGTAAATGGAACTATGCCTATTTACGCTACCTGTGGATCTGACCCTATGTATCTTATTCCCATAAATGGAAAGTCCCCAAAGAAGCTGTGTAATGTATCTGTGTTGTTCACTATACCACGAACTTCTAAATTGCAGTGATCAGTGATGAAGCTATGGGGATTATTTTGTTTTGCTTGACAATTTAGCAATGCTTTTAAAAAATCTTGTGAGGTACAAGCCACAATTCTCTTTTTGCTTCATGTACTGACTTTCTTTGGTGAACTATAGATAAACAATTCCGCAAACAGTGAAATACAATAGCAGACCGAAAGATAGTGCAAAGCGTTTAGCCCTCTGACTCACATCACTCACATTTCCTTGGAGTGTCAGCCATTATCTTCTTCCTCCTCATTTTTGTTGTCATTCTGGTGCCTCCCGGTGCATTATCCCCGCAACCCAGCACACAGGCTGAGCAACACTATTTAGTTGTAATATTTTTTTTAAGGAAAGTGATGTTTAACTGTAGAAAAGAAATGAATAAATAATGTTGGGAATGAGGATTTGTGTGCAGGCAGAACTCCTGCTGTATGATACTTGATCGTGTGGTCACTGGCCGGTGGCTCAATTGCGTCTCCGTGAAAGACGCCACCCGGACAAATTCCAGTTAAAAACGTCATTTCTTCTTCCAGAGTATGTCTGTGTGTCGAGGGTGGTCTGCACATCAGTATTTTTTGTTTGTATGTATGTTCTCATCCAAACCCAAGCTGCATGCTGGCTGCATCCAAAACTCAGACTTTAGATATTTTTGCCTTTCAATTCCTTGCATCAAATGTGGCCCTACACCTTTGTCAAAAATATGGGAAATTGCAAATGACCGCTTGACTGATATGTTATTGAACTGGGTCCCAACCGCTTACTAAGAGGAGATCTTTGTAGCTGTCTGAGTTTCTGCTAAATTACAATATAAGCCCAGATGCATTTGTTTACTGTTAGTCAGATTTTGGTATTGGCAAAGAACAGCTCAGTTTCATAGGAGGAATGTGCTTTCAAGGAGTAATATTGTGGTGAGATGACTCGCGTACATTCAACTGCACGTGCTGCTGTACTAATGGCAGCACAACAAGAATAACAAGATCAGCTGTTTAAGACTGTTTTCCCCCAGTTTGCTGTTTTTCACAAACAAACAACCCAAAATATTACTGCTGGACGTCAGAGTTCTGGGGTGGCTTGCCTTGTGGTTGGACATCAAAAGAACCTGTTAGTGCAAAGATCCTCTTCCTTCAAAGTTACATTCCTTGTTACTATCAAAAAACAAAACTACAAAGTCATAGGAAATGTTGCTTTTCCTCCTGTTTAAAACAATTAATAAAGGAAAAGGTGGTCTGCACCGAAAGAAAGCAAATATTAGCTTGACTTTCATTGCTAACTTTAATATAGGAACAATGTTTGCATAGTATTGTATTCAGTCAAAACCTTATAATGGTAACTTCTTGGTTAACTTATTTTGGTAACAATGGGTCATATTCAACCTCTGATGCAAGTACCTAACCCTTGATTCAGCAAACCATCCCTATTCAGCAAAGCATTTGAGCACATTTAGCTTTAAACATATGCTGAAGTTCCCTTGATTTTAATTGGACTTCAAGCATGTGCCGAAGTTAAGCACAAGTTTAAATGCTATGCTGAATAGGGATGACCTCAAGCATGCACTTAAGAGTTTTGCTGCACTGGGGTCCTTGACGCTCATCAGCATCCAGGAGCAGAATGTGACCAAGTGTGTTCTCTTGTACTTTCAACAAGCAGATGAGGATCTTATGTTCCTTTCATGACAATCACATACACAGTAGGAAAGAGATTTGTTGAATTCATTCTCACTTATAAAATGGGAGGGGGGGTAACTGCACCATCATACTCCGAATGAATCTCTGAATTACCTTTATATTAGACAGTTGAGGCAGGGTTAAGTTATAATGAGAAGAAACAGAGATGCATTAATCACAACATGTGACCATTATGGCAAAATGCTAGTCAAATATGGACCCACCCTCCTTCTATTCTTTCCATCTTTTTTTTTTAATTAGAAGGAAAAGGTCAATTAATAGGATCAAAATATAGGGTTTTAAATAAAAAAATTACAAATCCTGTATGATTACATGATTTTTTATTTTAACTGTCAGTGAAAAGAGCCCTGGAAGGCAGATCTATGCCAGACATAATAGTGTGAAATGAATAGAACCAGGTTGGTGCTGATATGTTCAGAAGTTGAACATTATATATACACTCATATATATATGAAATTTCTGTGCTGTCATTACACATCTTAAAATATGTATCTAAGATAATTAACATAACCTATGAATAAACTGTATGTACTCCAGAGAAGAAAGAATAACTGCATGCTAATTGTTGAGTCTGTGACTTTCAGGCACTGCATTTTCAGTTACTGATGTTTTAAAAAGTATTGGAACATAGAAAGTAATAGCGGACATTGTGATTATATTTTAAAGTGGAGGAGAGCTTGAAAATTACAACGTTTGTTAAATTCTTCTTACTGAGGAGCTGATGGAGCAGCCTCTGTCACAACTGTGTTGTGAATTTGTTTTAGATCAGCAGGCTACATCAGCACTGCTGGGCTGTAAAACAAAAAGTAATTGCCTGCGTGTTGTTTTTTACCAATTCTGCAGGGTATCAGCAGTGGGTCAATGCAGCAGCTGTTACACAACATGCACATAGATAGTGACATGGACAACATTCTGAAGACCACAGAAATGAAAAGATTCTGTTTCATTTTGAGGGAGGAGACTAAAAAACATTGCCTCATACAGTTATTTTCATGATTTTGTTGCAAAAATTTCTTGGAGAAAGAAATGTTGCCAAATTACTTTGAACATGAAATGACCCATCAAGTCTTTGAGTCCTTCAGACAACTGAAATATTAGTTTACCCCCCTGAAACTTCACAAGCCTGCTGCTGTTGTAAACTAGCTGGATACTGTACATATACTAGATGCACAGTGTATATGAAACACATGAAGATCCTTTCCATCTTCAGATTGTGTTAGTCTTTTCTATATCACAAAGTCAGAGTCAAATCCTGCAGGTCTTTACTCATTGCCATACTCCTTACTCATGTCTATAGTCCTGTTGCCTTGACCACTCGTATGAATAAGTGTGTGCAGGATCAGGTCCTTATACAATACCATTTAGAACTGTATCCTACTATGACTTGTGTCTCCTAAATACACACCACATACAGAATAATTTATATGGAAAAATGGCAATGGCTGACAATTTAAGTCACGTGATTGGGATATAAAACTGATATTCATTAGAATTGTTATGTAGTCATGAGGGTTGCAATGTTTCTGACACCATATAATACTCTTGTTTGATTTCATAGTAGGTGGTGGCCATGCATTTGTGAAATTATTCCAGCAAAAGAGACATTCAGGGATTTGCTGGTGACTCACACACATTCTAAAAGAACCCTGCATCGCAACTAACACAACATTTCTTCTGAGGTCTAACTGCCTGTGCATTCAGTCAAGCAGAGCTTGTTAGAATAACTGTATTAGTGCCATCTGGTGACTCCCAATAAGATTCTAGAGACCAGATCCTTCAACTTTACTCAGTCTTTCGTGAGGCAAAACTCCCATTGACCTCAATGAGAGTTTTGCCAAAGTCTACTCAACACCCCATTGAAAATGGCTGCCAGGGCCAGAGAGCTATTTACATTAGTGCTCCCAATGTTTTTGACTCTGGAGCAGGTGAAGTGGTATTAAGGTGGGAATTTTTTGTGAAAATTCCTTACTGTACACAAGGCTATAGAATGGCACCCACAATATATGGTAAAGAGCTTTGTGGAAGGCCTAACTGCAAAGTGTTATGGGAAGAGGAAGGACTGGATTCATCAGTTCCAGTGGCACAGTTAGAGGTCCTGGAAACACAGCAAACAGCACTCAATCAGTTACAGAAATGGAACCATGTGGAAGATTAGATCTCCCGCAGAGCAGCATGCTGTTTAGGTTCACTGGTTATTAACCAGTTATGAAGCATGTGGTATGTGAATATAAACACTGTTTTTAGTAACTATGCCACCAGTAAGTGGCATGGAAAGGGGCCGGAGTCAAGGCTGATACATGCTGGTGAAGTAAAGTGGGGATGCTTACATTTATTTTTTATGTTATTGTCATTGTTAGGGCACTCATCACTGAAGTATCGGTGAACATTTCAGTCATTAATGAACTCAGGTAGGGAAGCTTTATTGTTCACATTTTACAGATGGGGAATTTGAAGATACTGAGGACTACATTTGGAAAAGTGGCCTCTAATTTGGAGGCTGCACATTTTGTGCTTCCAAACTTAGACACAAAGGCCAAAATCTTCAAATCTGGATGTATAAATTAGGCTCCTAAATCCATGTTCACCTAATAAGAAGCCTGATTTCCTGAAGTTCTGAGTATTCCCAAATCCATTGAACTCAGTAGGAGTTGCAGGTACTCAGGGCCTTTGAAAATCAGGGCCTACATTTAAGTAATAAAGTTGGATGCTTTGGGGTGTCTCCATTTTTAAGGCTGCTTTGAAAGTTTAGGTCAAAGTAACTCATCCACATTCACACAAGAAGAACACAGCAGAGTCAAGAATAAAACCCAAATCTCCTGGTATTTCCAGTCTGGTCCCAGAACTACACAGCCATCTTTCTGTCCAGTCCTAAACCTAGTCTCTGGTTAAATGGAGAATTATAACCTGCAATGCTGACAGTCTGGCATCTTTCACGAGCACTTAAGAAAAGAGTCAGTATGCAAGAAACTGGAGTATGCAGTTTCCTCTCAGGAACTTTCACCTAAACGACAGCCCAACAATGTAGGGTGTTGTTAAAGGAATTGGTCAGCTACTCAGCAACACAAAGGAACTCCTTTAGCTCCACTGGAGCACATCTGGATCCCTGTTCAGGTGCTCAAGCACACATAGGGTATGTCTACGCTACGGGATTATTCCGATTTTACATAAACTGGTTTTGTAAAACAGATTGTATAAAGTTGAGTGCACGCAGCCACACTAAGCACATTAATTTGACGGTGTGCGTCCATGGTCCGAGGCTAGCGTTGATTTCCGGAGCGTTGCACTGTGGGTAGCTATCCCGTAGTTATCCCTAGTTCCCGCAGTCTCACCCGCCCATTGGAATTCTGGGTTGAGATCCCAATGCAAAAACAGTGTAGTGGGTGATTCTGGGTAAATGTCATCACTTGATCCTTCCTCCGTGAAAGCAACAGCAGACAATCATTTCGTGCCCTTTTTCCCTGGATTGCCCTGGCAGACGCCATGGCAAGTCAACCATGGAGCCCGTTTTGCCTTTTGTCACTGTCACCATATGTGAACTGGATGCTGCTGACAGACACGGTACTGCAGTGCTACACAGCAGCATTCATTTGCCTTTGCAAGGTAGCAGAGATGGTTACCATTCGTATTGCACCGTCTGCCATTGTAAATTGGCGATGAGATGACGGTTATCAGTCGTTCTGTATGGTCTGCTGCTGTCATGCATGCTTCTGGCTGGCCTCACTGACGTCAGCTGGGTGCACATGGACAAAAATGGGAATGCTCTCCAGGTCATTCCCTTCTTTATGTTTTGTCTAAAAATAGAGTCAGTTCTGCCTAGAATATAGGGCAAGTGTACTAGAGAACCACAGAGCACAGCTGCTCCATGTCACAGCCCCAGAGATCCCGCAGAAATGATGAGCTGCATGCCATTCTAGGAGGTGCCCCTGCAACAACCCCACCGGTTGCTTCCCTCCTCCCCCAACCCTTCTGGGCTACCGTGGCAGTGTCCCCTCATTTGTATGATGAAGTAATAAAGAATGCAGGAATAAGAAGCACTGACTTTTTAGTGAGATAAAATGAGGGGGAGGAAGCTTCCTGCTGCTGTGATAGTCTAAGCAGTACAGAATCTTTTCTTTAGACATGAAAGTGGCGGGGGCTCAGCCTCCAGTTGCTATGATGAAGACGGTTACCAGCCATTCTGCACCATCTGCCGGGAATGACCAGGAGTCATTCCCATTTTTACCCAAGTGCCCCCGACCGACCGCATCGAGGCCAGCCAGGAGCACTCACGGGCTGAGGATGACTATGGATAGCAGTTATATTGTACCGTCTGCCACTGGGAAGGGGATGCTGGTGTTCAGCGCTGCAATACCCCATCTACCAGCAGCATGCAGTAGACATAGGGTGACATTGAAAAAAGGAGAGAAACGCTTTTTTCTCCTTTTCCTTTGGGAGGGAAAGGGTGTAAATTGATGACATATACCCTGAAACACTTGGGAAAATGTTTTTGACCCTTCAGGCACTGGGAGCTCAGCCAAGAATGCAAATACTTTTCGGAGACTGCGGGACTGTGGGATAGCTGGAGTCCTCAGTATCCCCTCCCTCCCTCCATGAGTGTCCATTTGATTCTTTGGCTTTCCGTTACGCTTGTCACACAGCACTGTGCTATGGCCTCTGTCTATCATAGCCTGGAGATTTTTTCAAATGCTTTGGTATTTCATCTTCTGCAATGGAGCTCTGATAGAACAGATTTGTCTCCTCATACAGTGATCAGATCCAGTATCTCCCGTACGGTTCATGCTGGAGCTCTTTTTGGATTTGCGACTGCATTGCCACCCGTGCTTATCAGAGCTCCATGCTGGGCAAACAAGAAATGAAATTCAAAAGTTCGCGGGGCTTTTCCTGTCTATCTGGCCAGTGCATCCAAGTTCAGATTGCTTTCCAGAGCGGTCACAATGGTGCACTGTGGGATACCGCCTGGAGGCCAATACCGTCCATTTGCAGCCACACTAACATTAATCCGACATGGCAATACCGATTTCAGCGCTACTCCTCTCGTTGGGGAGGAGTGCAGAAATTGGTTTAAAGAGCCCTTTATATCGATATAAAGGGCCTCGTTGTGTGGACAGGTGCAGGATTAAATTGGTTTAAAGCTGCTAAATTTGGTTTAAATGCGTAGTATAGACCAGGCCATAGAATCACAGAAGCATAGGGTCAGAAGGGACCACAAGATTCATCTTGTCTAACTCCCTGCCAAGAGGCAGGATTTGTTGCGTGTAAAATGTATTTTTTAAAAACCTACCTGCTGACCCAAGGTATCTGCTCTCTTTTGGCTATTCTTAATCCTGCTTTCCTGCTTTTTTTCACCACACCACTGAATGCCCTTTTCCAGTAAAAAAATCTAGCTGTTCTTTGAATACAAGTATATACTCTTTCTGCTTATGACCTTCCCTAATAACTTATTCTACATGCCAGTATGCCATAACTACCCTTTGTAGAGAGCAGTTTCTGCCAGGATAGGGAAAAAATCTCTCCTTTGTGGTCACTGGATAACCTTTCCTCATGCAGAGGAGAAAATATTACTTAATATTTTAAAAGTTTAAACAAAACTGGAGCTTCTAAAGCTTATTCCAGGGCCCTAAAAAATTCATAAAACAGAACCAAAGATGATGCAACTTTGCAGATGCAAGACATACATCCTTCAGCTCACCCATGCACACTTAAGCATGTATATATACATTTGCATTTAATGAATACATGTACTGGTACAGGTAACAGAATATCTTCTGGTTTTAATTAAAAACAGATAAAAAGCATTTTACTTCAAGAAGACTTTTAATCCGTGGAGTTAATAAATCAGTGTGTAGTTTTTCAGCTCATCACATGCTAGAAACAGTTCTTATACTGATGAATAAATCAGTCTGTGTTGCTTTGTATCTGACAAAATGTTTATTCCTAAGCAGGCAATGTTCTATACAAAATAACCAATCCAAGTACAAATATGAAATCATGTTTAATCTGAGCTTTCAGAAGACAAACTAAAAGGGCAGTGGAATGTATGATCTGCATAGAAAATGAAGTTATTTTCCTTTCCCTGATTCCCCCGTTTTCTCTATTGGAAAATGTAATTTGAAGTCAGGTAACTCATGCAAGCCAAAGGGAAAAGCACCACTAATCCAAAAGACACTGTCACATGGTATATTTAAGGAAAGGCATGTTTGTAGAGAAGTTCTCTGAACAGTTAGTGTCTCTAGATTTTGAAAGCAAATTACTAAATGAATGGAGTTGTAGCTACAAACTTGTCATGAGCTGAACTGGAGACAGGGAATTCCACATCTATCTGCACACAGACACACGGCCCATGAGGCTGTAAAACAGGATTTTTTCTTTTTACAAAAGGGATTATAATATTATTCGGGTATTGTAGTATCGATTATGACCATGGCTTGGTTATAGTGTGAGTCTCTAGGCTCTGACCCTGCAGTAAGCTAGCCAGTATTGATTATATGATTTGGACATAGTTTATGTCCAGTACTTTGTCAACTAAATCAGCCTTTCCCTTTTTTAATAAACATCCTTATTAGATAGGGAACAGATTGATGCTATTTAGATGGAAGGCCAGCATTTGAAGTTCTTTATATATATATATGTTTGTGTGTGTGTGTGTGTCTCCTGGACATGTTTAAATATAAACAAGATCTTGAGAATATTAATAGGTAAAGAGTTCTATGTATCGAAACCCAGACAACTAGAATGCAGAATGTATTTGCATAAAGGTAACGAGATTTTAAATTTGCATGCCACTGGTAGCCACAAAAGGAAAATCTTGACAGTATTTATAATGTACTCATTGATACATTTTCAGATGAAATCCTGACTCATTCGTGGTAGCTGATCTCCTTTTAAATCATGATGTTTTAGTACTTTCTGTCTGTAAATGATGCTTTGAAAACATCAGCTTGCAGTAGTTTCATAATGCAAGGGATTCAGTGACAGAAAATACTTGCATCTAGGATTTCACAATTTAGCCTTATTTTTTAAACTAGAAAAATCCCTTTCTGCATTAATTGCCATTTCCACTACAGAGTTTGCAGCATTGCATTGGGTTGCTGCTGTAATTAATTCTTCCCCTTCCCAGCGTATGAAATGCCGTGCAGGCAGTTATTAAAGTGAAAACTTATAGACTCATAGACTCATAGGTCAGAAGGGACCAATATGATCATCTAGTCTGACCTCATGCACAAGGCAGGCCACAGAACCCTACCCATCCACTTTTATAACAACCCCTAACCCAGGACTGAGTTATTGAAATCCTCAAAATTGGTTTGAAGACCTCAAGCTGCAGAGAATCCACCAGCAAGCGACCCATGCCCCACGCTGCAGGGGAAGGCGAAAAACCTCCAGGGTCCCTGCCAATCCGCCCTGGAGGAAAATTCCTTCCCAACCCCAAATATGGCGATCAGCTAAACCCAGAGACAAAAATACAAAGGTTGATGCATAAACATGAATAACTGCAGTGTTATTTAATCAAGTAGGAAGTGAAAATAAGTATTTGAACTTTAACAGGAACAAGGAAGAGAATAAGGCTATTCTGAGGAGGGATTATCCTGTGATCAGAACAGAGGATGGGGAGTCTGGGATTCTAGGTTCAATTCCCAGTGCTGCTACTGACCTACTGTGTGATCCAAGATATGTCACCAATCCATGCCTCAGTTTACCCATCTATACAATAGGGATAATAATACTCATCTCAGAGAGTTTTGCTGTGAAAATGACTGAATGTTTGCAAAGTTCACTGAATATTTCAAATAGAAGATGCCATCTGAATGCTAAGTATTTAAAATAATAATAATACCATCATTAGGTAGTACACAGCTGTGGTCTAGCAACTGAATGTGCTAGAAAGTTTCTGCTAATATACTTCAATCAACAACAAATGGAATAATGAGTTTACTCACATGCAAAACTAACCTATTACTGCAGAGTTTTAAAAATCTATATAGACCCTATGATATGGCAGAGGCCCCAGCTGATCAGCAGAAGCAGGGAGTTAACTTCCACCTCAGATCTCCCACAGCTGCTCGGGGTAGGGTAAGGAAGCAGGCTAGGGACTGAAGGCCCAAATCAGGCTCTCAGAGGAGAGCCAGGGAATGCTACATAAAAGCAGCCTTCTGCGTGCTACTCAGAGCTCTTGGCTTTACATAGGGTTTTCCTAGAGTGTTAGGCTCTTTCTGCTTATGTATTAATGCTTTCATACCTTATAGCATGTTAGCCCTTGAGCATGAAAAGCCATGGGGAGAGAGATGCTGTTGGTGAACGATGCCATAATGTTGCTAGCTCAGGTGACCCACTCTGCTAGTACATACCATATATCTCTCAAAGAAAAATTAGCTGGTAACTACTGTAAATGGGCTGGGAGTGGGATCATATAGTCTAACCTCTCACACATTCTGGGCTTAAGTAGGCGCATCATTAGCTTCTTGTCCAGAGAAGCTCCCCATGATGTACTGGCTGATTTTGCCCACAGTGTTAGTTACCAAAGTCTAACTGCTCTTGCCATATTAGTGATTATTATCCCTTTGCTGTGGATGTACCTTGTGTTACTGCTGGATGTACACTGTGGGGGGAAAGTGATAGCAGGCTGACACATACAGCACTGCTTCTTAGCAGTATTCAGAAACCGAGTCACTTGTGTTTTGTACCAAGTGGTGCTTCAATGACTGCTTATTAGTTATAGTCCTTTGCCCTGTGTGGCTCTTCATATTGGTAAGATAGGATGTTGAGGGAATGGTAGGTAACAAGACTGGCAGTGTTCTATTGGACCCCACAGAGCCAACATGCCTGAACTTCATGTAATAGCTTGGCCTGGCAAATAATAAGGTGAAACGTCACTTTTTTCATCTAGTTTGTATATTTTATTCTTGCTGTAAAGTGGGTGCAGCATTCAGAATGCACTGGAGAGACATCAGTGCAAAGTCTGACTGTATCTCAGATTATCAACAATTCTGTGATTTTGCATGGTTGGTGATATGAAAAATATCTAAGAAGTCCAGCAGTGTAAGAGAGAATGTCACAGCACATTATATTAACATGAGAAATGGGAATGCACCATTTAAAATTAAGGTGTCCTTATGGTGATATTGTTGAGATCTAACCTGATGAATTGCTGAAATATATTGATCATTAAACTATGGTAACCACCAGGGGGAAAAAATCTGCCTTTCTGTCACATGGTGGCTGAACTCTTCATGGGAAAATGGGGCCTCAGCCCCACCTGGGACAAGATCAGCTCACCTCCCCAGGTGGAAAAATGATTTTGGACATGTGATTAACTCAGGCCAAGTCTGGGGAGATAAGGGAGGAAAGGAGTGATGCCTGTGGTAATCTCTGGGGAATGGAGCTTGAGTGGGACATAACACTCCAGCTAGTCAGGGCTGGGAGTGCCAGCAGGAGAGAAGCCTGGAAAGCTGCAGTTGGTCTGAGAAAGTAGCTATAGGTGAGTGCTCCAGGGATCAAGGCTGGTTCCAGTAGGGAGTAAAAGTGATTGTTTGGTTATAACTGGGCTAGGTGGTCCTGACTCAGAAGAAGAATGAGGTGCTTGAATGACAACCAGGGACTGGAGCAGGGAGAAGGCAAAGAAAGGCAAGCCAGGTTTTGTGTCTTCCCATCTACCTGCTTTGATAGCAGAAAGAGACAGTCTCTCAGGGAGAAGGGGCTGGGGCTGTCTGGAGTCTGGGCAGAAGAGATTTTATTTTTTCTTTATTTGGACTCTCATAAAATAGAACCCCAGCACGGAACTTCTGTCCCATACCTTTCAGACTGGAGTTGTTAAGGGGCCCTGAGCAGGGGAAATTGGGTGCTGCTGTGTCACGCCAGCCTTGAGGGAGGGAGAGTGTGTGTGGCAAGTGCCCTATTGTACTTCACCCCGATCATATCACATTGCACAAGTAAATGTAACATGAGGATTTTGTGGTTTGCTCTGAATCATCCAGCTTTGGGGCACGGTTAGAGACAGGATGCTGAGCTAACTAAATTGTTGATCTTTTCTAGCATGGGAACTCCTATAGACATGGTCTCTCCTCTTGATTGTAGCCAAAAATAGAAAGCACAAGAACATTCATTCTCCTGGTATTTCTAACGCAGCTGTTAAAACCAGAATTCCCAAGGGATTTTGGGACCTAAGAGGTTGAGATAAATGTAGACAAAAAGGATGCTTTTGGGTGGCAATTGATCACTATCAAAAATATTATGAAAGTATTTTTACAGAAGAAAACCAAAATAAATGTCTTGGGGATCTCTCATGAGGAGGATAGTTTTGCACAGAAAGTGATGTCGGTAAAGCAAAATAATATATGCACTTCAAATGATTTAGAATAACCAAGCCTTTGGCTCTCTGTATATATCATGTCAAAGATTGACTCAGATCTGTAGTGGAAAGAAAATCCCTATAGATGTATTTGTTTTCAAATTCCTTTGGGGAAGAATAACTATTTTGAAGACCCCTGGCCCTTCCTCATGTGTGTTTAAAAACAAATGTCTGGCCATAAGTCATTTGGGAGTGCTGTTGCCAATGTAGCACTTGCACAGGGTTCTGGTACAGAGAAGCTGCAAATGCTCTTCAAAATATCACTGGCCCAGATATTAATTTAAAAGACGCTGTCAGCCAGCTCATGAGCGTAATCTGAAGAAACTGACCTAAAAATGTTGCTTTTCCCCTTGTACCTTTTCATGATCTGCCTGCAGTTCAGGGGAGGTCGTTGAACCGCCAGTAACCTACGCTCTTGCATGTGAGTGGAGCATAAGAGTGAGGCCTGAGAGACAGTTTGTGGAAGTATTAACTGCCTGAAGGAAGGAAAAAGGATGAGACTTGAACCTAGATGTAACTGGGTGACAACAATGACATTGTTTGTTTGTTTGGGTTTTTTTTACACAGGGCCCCATAAAATCTTAATCCTGTCATGTGAGGGAAGGGAAGTAGATTAACAGTGAAATAATTCATACCAAAGTACATCCATTAGAACAGTTACATGCTTTCCTAACAAACGAGCTGAGAGTCTACACTCCAGAAATTCAAAATGAGAGTGAGCATTAGTTTTCAAAAAGACTTTAGTGTGAAATGGAGCATAATGTACCTGAGAGAGGATGTGAAGAACATAACAGCATATGTGACAAAAGGAATTCAAGCCAGGTGGCATATGCTTTAGGAGGATCCAAACTTAGGCCCTGCCCTCCTCCGTTGCTGTCTCAGGTTGGGAGTGCAGACCTGGGGCCTGAACACATCTTCTGATACCAATGGAACTCTGTCCATTGCCTTGAATAGGCTTTGGATCAAGCCCATGCTTGGCTTCATTGGAGGGGGGAGATTTCTGCCCTCCCACCCCTTCTGTCTGGCGATGCACAGAATAATGTTGATGGCTTTGGAAGGAGCAAGGCTGAGCACTTCTCACCCATCTTTCTTGCCAAAGTGGTGCTAGGCTTTTGAAGTTAGTGACTGGAAAGTAAAAGGGGAGAGGAAATGAAAAGGACTCCCAAAGCTCGCCTTCTCCCACTACCCCATCTGTGCCCTCCCCCAGCAAACCCAAACCAAAGTAAGCTATTACATTATCAATATTCCCAACATCCTGCTGTTTGTTCCAGCAGAAAACCCTGTTATCTTTGCTATCTAATAGCAGAAAAACATGGGATGACCTACAACTGTTGAAACGTGTATAATAATATCTAAATGTAGACAATGGAAGAAATGCTGCAACAACCGCTGATGTTAAGTAGTCTTACCTCAGGGACGTGGTCAGTGTTCTGCTCTGGTTTACCACGTACACCTCTACCCCGACATAATGCGACCTGATATAACATGAATTCAGATATAATGTGGTAAAACAGTGCTCCAGGGAGGGTGGGCACGCTGCACACTCCGGTGGATCAAAGCAAGTTCGATATAACGTGGCTTCACCTATAACCAGTAAGATTTTTTTGGCTCCCGAGCACAGTGTTATATTGGGGTAGAGGTGTACTACAATGCATGAAGAGCAAACTGTTGCTATTTGCACATACGTTAGCATCTGGTCAGATAGCAGGTAGCATCTGGTGTTCTTCCTTCAGTTTTTTTAAACTCAGATTCTGAAGTGTGCATCTTCTCTGACCATCTTCTTTAGAGTCAGATGTAGCCTCTAATTGTCATCTTCATTCTTGCACCATCCATGAAAAGATTCCTCACTGTTAGGCACAGGCATATCATCCTTTTAACACTACAGGATCTAGCTTTTTCCTATGACATTAAATTGACCTTTAATTGTTTTGTTCCATTTGCACAGATGGATAGGATTTTGTTCTGTATTTTCAACAAATCATTTTATTCCCAAATAAGAAATCATTTCAAACTGAAGGTAGGTCATAAATAAGTGTCCATTTAAAAAGAAACAGGAATAATGGGAAATTGATAAGATACTAAACCTTGATTTTCAATGATACCCCAGCTTCTAAGTGCCTAAGTAACTTTTGAAAATGAGATTTAGGCTCAAAATTAAGCTTGTTCTACACTAAAAAGTTAGGTCGACCCAGCTATGTTGCTTAAAGGTGTGAAAAATCCACACCCCCGAATGACATAGTTAAGTCGACCTGATCCCTGATGTAGACAGCCCTAGGTTAACAGAAGAATTCTTCAGTTGACCTAGGTACCACCTGCTGTGGAAATGGGTTATCTGTGCTGACAGGAGAACCCCACCTCTCTGTCAGCATATGTAGTGTCTACACTGAAGCAACATTTCAAATGTAGACAAGCCCTCAGACACTTTTGAAAACTTTACCCCAAGGTCCAGAGTCTGTCAATTTCTGATGAATGAGCTGTCACATTGCGTTCAGTGGGAGTACTCACAGAAGAAGGCACTTCACAATGTGAGTAAGGGTGGCAGAAAGTAGCCTCAAATCAAAGTTCTCCTTCATTAGTTTTCAGTACCATCAAATATAGACCTGAAATCAAATCTCAAGAAAAATTAAAGTTCCAGGGTTTAAACTATTTTATTAAACAGTTTGTTTTATAAATGATTTTAAATTATCTGAATTATTCCTCTTACCTGACAAAGAACTGGGCACCTCATTACTTTTTCCTCTTACATATTGATAACCTAGTCACGTAATGAACCATTTCTTCCTCTGATTGAAACATGGTAACTGCTGATGGAAACAATAGGCTGCAGCAAAAGCCTATTCATAAAACTGAACATACAGAAACTTCTTTGTGTCTAGTAGTGCTTCTGAAAGCATCTTCCAGAGCAAAATGAGAGGAATGTTTGGATTTCTTGGCTACCGTGGAAGTTAGACAAGGTAGCTGTGTAATGCTACCTGACTGCTGAACCCTTTGGACACTTAGGCTTTGCGTAGCTGAAAATTAGACACAGACTTTGTCATTGGCTGACAAATAAACTTTGCTGCTTTAATATTTCTACTAAAGGAAAAAGAATTGTGCCATCTGCTCTGTGTTTGTCATTTTTCTGCCTGAGTGGAATGAAGTAAAACCCCTTCATTAGCTCAAATCCAGTTAAAGAATTAAGTGCACAAAATGTCATTCATTGATGGGCATTTTGCTAGTTCTGATGCCAGAGATTTTGTGGTCAGCATTTTACAGAGAAAGTTCAAGTTCATTAATGTCGGCATTTATCTGTTTCTAATAATGAATATGGCTGTCTGATTAGTCAGTCATTCTGCCTCCATTCTGAGATTTCTGGGCTCGGTTTTTCTTCTTCTTATTAGCATATGACGCACAATTTTCATGTTTAAGGGTTTGGGCAAAAGCCTTCACCAATTAAAATAAAATTTCGAATCTCTGGGTCTTCCTGGGTGGAGGTTATAGCTAAAGACAGAGCTGGAAGGAGATACCCAATTCTGTGGGCCAGATCATTGGCCCTCGTGCCATCCCTTTGCATTGTTCCAGTGGCACAAAGAGGCCACAAAGGTGCATGAACCAGCAGCTGAGGATTATCCCAGTCAGTGGTCACTCTGGTTTATGCCCATTTGTCCCTCTTAAATGGCATTCCCATTTAAGAGAAACAATACTAATAGTGATGGCACTGACTGGTGAGCTTCATGTTACTGGGCATGCACTGGGGGTATCAGGGAGGCACAACAGGAGAAATTGATCCTGCTGTCTGCTCAGTGCAAACAGCAGAGGAGCATGCATGTCACAAGTCATGATGGCCCAACCTCTGTAACTGGCATGAAAGATCAAATGAACAGCCAGGGACAGGCAGTGGTGAAACACTTTCTGCAGATATATTAGCTGGACAGCGACTGAGGGCTGTTGCTAGAGGAGCAAATGGACAGAACCTCCCTAGAGTGAGATACGCACTCGTTAGTCACCATAACATATCCCACTTGATACAACTATCATCCCCCTTAAGTAAAGACATTGGGCCTAATCTCTGTGTCTGTCCATGTGGTGCTTGGTGCAGGGCCTTGAGAGCAGGGGAAAATAAGGCTTTAAGCCATCTCCCCCAATCCTGGAGCTAGTTAAGGGATAAAACAGACCCTGGTATAATTTAGAGCAGCCTAGTGCCACTCTAAATTATGCTGGTGACAGCAGTCCACTCTCTTTTCCCCTGCTCCCTACCCTTATATCTTAGGGGCATGACTGGTGATTGAAATCACTGAGGATTCTCCTGAGGACAGAAGAATCCTGCCTACCATTCTGGTACAGTTATCTATCCCTTTGGCACTGCCAGAGCCATGCCAAAGGAATGGAGGTAAGGGCCAGGATCTTTTCTGTTGCTCCTGTGTGTCCTGATTGTAAATTGCTTCCCAGGGAGTTATAATCAGTAAACGGATTTCCTGATTCATTTGAATTCACAACTAGGGCCCACTTCTAAAGCATCAAACTGGTAATCATAGGTAAGAAGCCCATGCTTCATTTCTGCACATCATTGTCAGACAGTGGAGTGGTATTAATTCCTCCATGATAAGGCTAAAACATTTTCCAATTATGCACTCAATCTTTATTCCTACCTCTACATTTTACTAAAACCAAACCTATTCCATATGACATAGCTCATCCCAGTGTAAAATTTTTCTGGGTAGTTATTTAGGTGTTACCATGGCCACAGAAACCTTGGCTAGTTTGTAACAAGCTCTAAACTCTCCAGTCATGAGTGGGCATTGGCTAAAAGGATCGTCTTAAAGAACACTCCAAGTTGTTGTTAGAATATGTTGACAATGATCATGCTCTGGAGATCACTGCATGGTGAATTTTGTTTCTTTGTCACAGTTTTTCTCCTGGTTCCTCATGTAACCCATTTGAGCATTTATTTTGTGTGTTGGATAATCTTTGAGACAAAATTGTGAAATGACTTGCAATTTTAGAACCTTTTAAACACAAATGACATGATTAAAGAGACCTGAAAAATGTAAAAGAAACAATACCGAGAAGCAGAAGACTGTCACTAAGAATAGTAAGAGCACTGTGCATTCTTGGAACTTTTGTTGGAGTACTAGCAGTACAGGATGCATTGGGATTCTCCAGAGAATCTCAGTAATGGGATGTCAGCCTGAATAATGTTTGCTGCAGGCCTTGCTTAGGAATGGGGATTCATTATTCTACATCCTGATTCAAGGCTCACTGATTACAACAAAAAAAACTCCCATTGACTTCAATGTGCTTTTAATCAAGCCTGTATTCTATTAGAGTTTCCTAAGTGATTCCTCACTTTCACATCTGATGGATCAAAAAAACAGTGTGTTTGTTTCAGCTAGTACAATAAAGCTATGTAGCTGTGAATCATTCATCCATTTCCTGGAGTATACACATGCTTAAAGGAACCATTTGTTTGGGAAATGGGGGTAAACAATGAAGTTCAAGATCTGAAGTTTCCCGAAGTTCAGGAGTCATCTTAAACTGGGCTTTGGGCCAAGACCACTGTCCCAGACAATATCTGTTAGTGTGGTTTGTCCAATGTATGTGGAGTAAAGATGCTATTAACTATCTCCTTCTTTGGGAAAACTAAAAAGCATTGAGTATGCAGATCTTTTCTTTAAATAAAATAAAATCACACTTTCAATAAATGAGTCGGATACTCACAGTTTCTTTCATTGTTGAGTAAGTGCAAGGACTTAACAGCAAGAACTTGTGAACATGTTCCATTTGCAGTGTGGTTGTTTACCAACGCTGTCTTGTTTTTGAGCAATTGAGAAAAGCTAAACAAACTGAAGCTAGGAGCATGAGCTTCCATGCTGGGAGCTTTCATAAATCTGACAATTGTAAAATAATGGATCTCAGCCAATGTCTTTACGCAAAATTAAGGGAAAAAGAGTTGCAAGGAATATAGGATTACACTCCATGTTTTCTGAGTCACTATAACAGCATAGGGAATCAGAAAGCAAAAGGTTGGTGGGTTTTTGGTTTGTTTGTTTGATATTAAAAACTCAGAAAAGATTTGACTACTATACAGAATACCAGAGTTCTGTCTCCTCCTGCACTTGTATGACCTTGTATGTAATTGACTTGATTCATGTCTTGCTCGTTTGATATTTCCCTCCATAGGATTAGCATTTTTATCTCCAGCAACTTGCTGATGTGTTTTATTTCAATAAAAAATAAAACCTGCTAATCTTTTTCTTCCTGTCAAGGCAACAGATAACAGAGCAATTGGTGTAAAATGCTGGGTGCTTCAGATAAAGATTAAGTATATCCAGGAAGGAATCAGGACACCTTATCCCATTGAGCTACCTTAGTGAGCTGGCCTGCACTCACCAACCACCTCTTATAAACAAACCTCAGATGTAGTGGCCAAAGTCAAATGAGAAAACTAGACTTCCAAGTGAAGACAAATAAGGGTTTCTATAGCCAGGGTCTTGTAAACAAAACAAATATACTACATCCAGAGGGCCAAATTTTACCTTTACACCAGTATAAATCCAGGGTGACTTCAGTGATGCCAACTCTGGATTTACACCCATGCAACTGAGAGCCGAATGTGGCCTAAAGACCCTTTTTAATGGATAAATCAGAGTTCTTCTTACAGCCAGTGTACCCAATATCTCAGGGAGAATCTGTTCTCATACTTCTGTTCTACTGCCACATCATCTTCCTTGTTACACACAGCTTTCCTCTTCTCAGTCATCAGCTGTTCTCAGCCCCAGTCCTCAAATGTTGGGTTCCTTGCAATCCATGATAGCAAGAGGCATTTGCCCTCATTTCCTGTTTAGGAAGAGAGTTGTAGCATGAAGCTTGTGCTTGAGTAGTAGACTATTTACTGAGCATGTGAGCTGGTTATATTATCAGTTGCAAATGGCTTGATTTATTAGCTCATTTTCCTTTAACCTATGTGGCGCTTACAGGCTCCTGTGACAGGAGCATAACAAATCACTAAATAACCTTCTCCCCACAGAAGATTGGCTATGCTCGGTACACACCATTGTGTTACCCTTAAACCTTCTGGTTTGTAGAATGACAGTCTTCCTTCATGGTTTCCTTCACTTTGGGTTGTACTCATCAATTTTTTTGATCTTGTCCTTCAACCTATAGAATGCATCTGTTACTCTTAAATGCTGTCTCAGCCATCAGCGCAATACACCCAATCCTCAGTGCGAAAATCCATGTCCAATGACCCTGTCTACTGTAATTTTAAGTGGACTAGAGAAGTAAGTGTATACTAAGCCACTATCACTTCTCAGTAAGATCTAGACAGCAAAATCTCATTCAGAATGAATTCTTCAAGCCTGAATTTCATTCAGGAACTTCAATGTCACACTGAGAATACTTTAGACAGTCTTAAATTAAATTTCTTTTAATATGGGGGAGGAGGTTTGCAGCCTCCCTACTTCCACACATTCACAGAGCTGCCAGGGTTAAGGGGAGGGCAAATTGGTCCCAAGTTGACAGTATGAAGCCAGGGCTGTTTGGCCCATTCTACCTCTCCAGCTGTTACGCTTCTATTCTTTCTTTCATCACTGTCCTGTCTAGCTCCCTCACTCTATTTCGCCATAATAACTAGTAAGTGAGGCTGGGATTTCCACATGTTCTGCTTCCTGTGTAATATTTTTGACCTGACTAATGCTCCAGCAGTGGCATAAATTGCCACTCCCCATAGCATATGTTATTGTCACCGTGCCTCAGTGGGTAACAGCTGAGGATGCCAGAATCAGGACAAACTGCTGAGAAATAGAGCAGACTCACCCCAGACTGGAAGTTACTCTATCGTTAGATTATACCAAGCCAGTAACAAAAGTGAACTTCTGTCTTACCACATTAATTAACAAGAAGTCAAAGTTGCAATCTCCATAGGCATTCCAGACCTTGTATCACCACCCAGACTCTGGACTTTATGATGGGTGATTACTGAAAACCAGTTTAATCAAATATAGGGATCTTCTAATCCCATGAGATTAGCCACATAGCCCAGTCAATATATAACTCAGATCTTACCTAAAAAGCACACTAATGCCAACCCTTCAGTGACTAAAAATAAAGGTTTATTAAGAAAGGAAAAAGAGAGTTAATAATGATTAATAGATCATGTACACACAAATAATTGCAAAGTCTTTATATCAGGTTTGTAGCAATGATGGTATAGACTGCTGGTTGTAAAGTCTCTCTGGTATCTTCCAAAGATTGGAAGGTCTTCAGTCCATGGTTCAGAATGCTCCTTTTAGTTGTAAAGCCACCGTCCAGAGAATCAGTCAGGAAAGAGGAAAAATTGAGGTATCTCAGGGATCTTTTATGCCCTTTGCCACGTGCCTGGAAATTTCCTGGCTCAAATTTCCTGGTCACACGAGCATATCACATGTCCTCATATGCTTTGACTCACAGAGGCAGCCATTGCCCATATCTGTGCTGAGGCATCCACAAGAGGGCTTACTGGGTGGTATGCGTTTCTTCTATGGCCCATTGTTAGACTGAAGTGTCCTTACTGGGCTATCAGTCTTAAATAGTCCATTCACAATGGGCTGGCGAGGCTGGATGTAAGCTACCTTGTGGGTGTTGCTCTAGTACCAAACACATTTGAGATATAGATATATAACTAATATTCATAACTTCAGATGTAATGTTGATAAATGGATTTAAACCGTATAATCTTATTTAGCAAATCATAACTTTTCCATTGACTCCTTGCAACAAATCTTGTACAAAGTATGTCATGTAACTATATAACCATGGCAATATTGATGTAAATGGTCATATTTCAATCCTACAGCATCACAGTTATTGTGAGATGTCACATCCTGAATACTTCTATACCAGAGTTATGACCTCTCATGAATCACAAATCATGAATTTGTTTATTATAACATAGGCTTTCAAGGAAAACTGTACATATCATTGTCCCATCTTGATTGTTTTCCTTCCCACCCTTCTGTCAAACCTACATCTCATCACTGAGAAGAATTGACAAGAAATTCAGAAATTCACAACTTTTGTTCTGCAGGCTTGAATACCATGTTTAAACAGCACATCCAATGCACCAGCTAACAGGAGAACTATTTTAATATAGCATGGATCAGGCATGGGTGCTGTTCATCAGAATAGACTCAGGGAAGTTCTCTGGTTTCTCTATGCATGCCATGCAACATTTTGAAATGTCTTGCCATTTCAAGCAGGATTGAGCTAAACACGTATTTCACTTGTAGCTCTGTGCTCAAATGTTGAATTTATACTTCACTTGAGTGAAGATTTTCATTTCCAAAAGGAAGAAATTACTGCTTTTAGTGGTACAAGAAATCTGTGCAAACTCTTGTGTATAAATAATGCTCTTCTATGTAGATAACAGTATAATTTAATTAGCACTGATTTATGCACCAGAGAGAGGAAAGTTTTTCTCACTATGTCATGGAAGAGACCTTCCCAAGGAGAATGGGGTCCCAAAAGGCTTCAGCAAGTGTTCACAAGCCCTTGGCCTCAGAATTGTTAAACATATTTGTTTAATTTTTCTACATATGACAGCAAAATAGCACACATGAATCTCTCAGCACTAAAGAGTCATAGTACTTACAGATGGTAAAGACTTAGATCACTGAGTTCATTCCCCAAAGGGCAGGAGATAATTCCCCCCAACTCCCCTCATGATATAGGGCAGATATTATTACACACATGTGCTGCTCTTTCCCAGAGTTGAAATCATTCATTTGCTATTTTAATAAGCTAAACTACACAGGTGTCTCAGTCTGGAGTTTACAACTTCCTTAAAGAGGGATTAGTTTTCTGGAAAGTTTGGGGATACAACAAATAGAGCATTCCTAGACCAAGTTAGAAAACTTCAGAAAGTGAAATACACAACTTTTTAACATAATGGCTACCTCACGTGGCTCGTTTGCATCCACCTCAAATGCTGCAAAACAAACAAATAAGCCAAGAGACTTCTCTGACAGAGGAAACAAGCAAAATTTCAGGTATACAAGACCTGTATTGTGGAATTTTGTTGGAGAGTATCAAAATCAGTCTTACAATCATAGACTGGTAGGACTGAAGGGACCTCGAGAGATCATTTTGTCAAGTCCTCCACACTCTTTCAGGATTAAGTATGATCTAGACCATCCCTGAAGTGTTTGTGTAACCTGTTCTTAAAAATCTCCAATGGCAGAGATTCCACAACCTTTCTAGGCAATCTATTCCAGTACTTAACTACCCTGACAGTTAGGAAGTTTTTCTAATGTCCAACCTGCACAACCGTTGTTGCAATGTAAGCCCATTGCTTCTAGTCCTATCCTCAGAGGTTAATCAGAACAATTTACCTCCCTCCTCCTTGTTACAAATCTTTTTTGTACTTGAAAACTGTTGTGTCCCCCCTCAGTCTTCTCTTCTCCAGATTAAATAAACCCAGTTTTTTCAATCTTCCCTGATAGGTCATGTTTTCTAGACTTGTAACCACTTTTGTTGCTTTTCTCTGGACTTTTTCTCCAATTTGTCCATATCTTTCCTGAAATGTGGCCCAGAACTGGACACAGAGTAGAGCAGAAGAATTACTTCTCGTGTCTTGCTTACAACACTCCTGCTAAAATATTCCAGAATTACATTTTGCTTTTTTATTTTGCAACAGTGTTGACTCATATTTAGCCTTGTGATCCACTATGACCCCCAAGTCCCTTCCTAGGCAGTTATTTCCCATTTTGTATGTATGCAACTGATTTGATTGTTTCTTGCTAAGTGGCGTACTTTGCATTTGACCTTTACTGAATGTCATTCTATTTACTTCAGGTCATTTCTCCACTTTTTCCAGATAACTTTAATCCCATCCTCCAAAGCACTAGCAATCTCTTCTAGCTTGGTATTGTCTGCAAACTTTATGAGTGTACTGTCTATGTCATTATCTATATAATTGATGAAGATATTGAACAGAACCGGATCCAGAACTGATCCCTGCAGGACCCCACTTGATTGCGAACCATTGACAACTACTGTCTGGGAACAGTTTTCCAATCAATTATGCACTGTTTGGAAAACCAGCAAAGTGTCATACAGCTTTATAGTCACTTTCGTAACACAGAGTCAAACTTTACAGAATGACTGGCTTATTGTGTCAACTGAAGTACACATACTGTCTACTTAGAGAGAACAGCACACAGGCACCATCTACACCTAGAAAATAATGGCATATGGTCTCAGTCATGGACTCTGTCTGCAAATTGCTGAACATAGTTTTGCCCTACCTACACTAATAGACTCATAGACTCATAGACTCTAGCACTGGAAGAGACCTCGAGAGGTCATCGAGTCCAGTCTCCTGCCCTCATGGCAGGACCAAATACTGTCTAGACCATCCCTAATAGACATTTATCTAACCTACTCTTAAATATCTCCAGAGATGGAGATTCCACAACTTCCCTAGGCAATCTATTCCAGTGTTTAACTACCCTGACAGTTAGGAACTTTTTCCTAATGTCCAACCTAAATCTCCCTTGCTGCAGTTTAAGCCCATTGCTTCTTGTTCTATCATTGGAGGCTAAGGTGAACAAGTTTTCTCTCTCCTCCTGATGACACCCTTTTAGATACCTGAAAACTGCTATCATGTCCCCTCTCAGTCTTCTCTTTTCCAAACTAAATAAACCCAATTGTTTCAGCCTTCCTTCATAGGTCATGTTCTCAAGACCTTTAATCATTCTCGTTGCTCTTCTCTGGACCCTCTCCAATTTCTCCACATCTTTCTTGAAATGCAGTGCCCAGAACTGGACACAATACTTCAGTTGAGGCCTAACCAGCGCAGAGTAAAGCGGAAGAATGACTTCTCGTGTCTTGTTTACAACACACCTGTTAATGCATCCCAGAATCACGTTTGCTTTTTTTGCAACATTATCACACTGTTGACTCATATTAAGCTTGTGGTCCACTATAACCCCTAGATCTCTTTCTGCCATACTCCTTCCTAGACAGTCTCTTCCCATTCTGTATGTGTGAAACTGATTGTTCCTTCCTAAGTGGAGCACTTTGCATTTATCTTTATTGAACTTCATCCTGTTTACCTCAGACCATTTCTCCAATTTGTCCAGATCATTTTGAATTTTGACCCTGTCCTCCAAAGCAGTTGCAATCCCTCCCAGTTTGGTATCGTCCCCAAACTTAATAAGCGTACTTTCTATGCCAACATCTAAATCGTTGATGAAGATATTGAACAGAGCCGGTCCCAAAACAGACCCCTGCGGAACCCCACTTGTTATACCTTTCCAGCAGGATTGGGAGCCATTAATAACTACTCTCTGAGTACGATTATCGAGCCAGTTATGCACCCACCTTATAGTAGCCTCATCTAAATTGTACTTTCCTAGTTTATCTATAAGAATATCATGCGAGACCGTATCAAATGCCTTACTAAAGTCTAGGTATATCACATCCACCGCTTCTCCCTTATCCACAAGGCTCGTTATCCTATCAAAGAATGCTATCAGATTAGTTTGACACAATTTGTTCTTTACAAATCCATGCTGGCTATTCCCTAATACCTTACCACCTTCCAAGTGTTTGCAGATGATTTCTTTAATTACTTGCTCCATTATCTTCCCTGGCACAGAGGTTAAACTAACTGGTCTGTAGTTTCCTGGGTTGTTTTTATTTCCCTTTTTATAGATTGGCACTATAGCTGCCCTTTTCCAGTTTTCTGGAATCTCCCCCGTCTCCCATGATTTCCCAAAGATAATAGCTAGAGGCTCAGATACCTCCTCTATTAACTTCTTGAGTATTCTAGGATGCATTTCATCAGGCCCTGGTGACTTGCAGGCATCTAACTTTTCTAAGTGATTTTTTACTTGCTCTTTTTTTATTTTATCTTCTAAACCCACCCTCTTCCTGTAAGCATTCATTATATTAGACATTCCTTCAGACTTCTCAGTGAAGACCGAAACAAAGAAGTCATTAAGCATCTCTGCCATTTCCAAGTCTCCCATTACTGTTTCCCCCTCCTCACTGAGCAGTGGGCCTACCCTGTCCTTGGTCTTCCTCTTGCTTCTAATGTATTGATAAAAAGTCTTCTTGTTTCCCTTTATTCCCATAGCTAGTTTGAGCTCATTTTGTGCCTTGCCTTTCTAATCTTGCCTCTGCATTCCTGTGTTATTTGCCTATATTCGTCCTTTGTAATCTGACTTAGTTTCCATTTTTTATATGACTCCTTTTTATTTTGTAGGTCATGCAAGATCTCGTGGTTAAGCCAAGGTGGTCCTTTGCCACATTTTCTATCTTTCCTAACCATCGGAATAGCTTGCTTTTGGGCCCTTAATAGTGTCCCTTTGAAAAACTGCCAACTCTCCTCAGTTGTTTTTCCCCTCAGTCTTGATTCCCATGGGACCTTACCTATCAGCTCTCTGATCTTACCAAAATCCACCTTCCTGAAATCCATTGTCTCTATTTTGCTGTACTCCCTTCTACCTTTCCTTAGAATTGCAAACTCTATGATTTCATGATCACTTTCACCCAAGCTTCCTTCTACTTTCAAATTCTCAACGAGTTCCTCCCTATTTGTTAAAATCAAGTCTAGAACAGCTTCCCACCAGTAGCTTTTTCAACTTTCTGAAATAAAAAGTTGTCTGCAATGCAGTCCAGGAACTTATTGGATAGTCTGTGCCCCGCAGTGTTATTTTCCCCACATATATCTGGATAGTTGAAGTCCCCCATCACCACCAAATCTTGGGCTTTGGATGATTTTGTTAGTTGTTTGAAAAAAGCCTCATCCACCTCTTCCACCTGATTAGGTGGCCTGTAGTAGACTCCCAGCACGACATCACCTGTGTTTTTTTACCCTTTTAGCCTAACCCAGAGACTCTCAACACTTCCACTTAATTGTCAAACCACTTTCAGCACTGGATGAGGATTTGCCATAATTACCTTTGGAGCTATAGGTACATCAGGAAAATACAGTAGTGGTTCAGTAAAGAGACTGTGTTAAAGTCATATGGCAGACTAGTGCTAAAAGGCATGCTTCTGCAGGAGAGGCCATTGTTTGAATGTGAAATACAGTCATAGACCTGATCATTTGTGGTCATTAAATACCTTGTGCTACAGTTCATAAGAAGAGGGATGGTTAACCTTGATGTCCTGTCCAAAGCTCAGCATGGCTAATTACGCCTCTACTCCAATATAACATGATATAACACAAATTTGGATATAACGAGGTAAAGCAGTGCTCAGGGGGCGGCCTGGGGCTGCGCATTCCGGCGGATCAAAGCAAGTTCGATATAATGCGGTTTCACTAATAATGCTGTAAGATTTTTTGGCTCCCAAGGACAACATTGTATTGGTTGATCGCAGGATGACTATGAGCCGCCAATGTGATATGGCCGTGAAAAAAGCTAATGCGGTTTTAGGATGCATCAGGCGAGGTATTTCCAGCAAAGATAAGGAGGTGTTTGTACCGTTATATAAGGCGCTGGTGAGACCTCACCTGGAATACTGTGTGCAGTTCTGGTCTCCCATGTTTAAGAAGGATGAATTCAAACTGGAACAGGTTCAGAGACGGGCTACTAGGATGATCCGAGGAACGGAAAACTTGTCATATGAAAAGAGGCTCAAAGAGCTTGGCTTGTTTAGTCTAGCCAAAAGAAGGCTGAGGGGGGATATGCTTGATCTTTATAAATATATCAGAGGGATTAATATTAGGGAGGGAGAGGAATTATTTAAGCTTAGTACCAATGTAGATACAAGAACGAATGGGTATAAACTGGACACTAGGAAGTTTAGACTTGAAATTAGATGAGGGTTTCTAACCATTAGAGGAGTGAAGTTCTGGAACAGCCTTCCAAGGGGAGTAGTGGGGGCAAAAGACATATCTGGCTTTAAGACTAAGCTTGATAAGTTTATGGAAGGGATGGTATGATGAGATAGCTTAATTTTGGCAATTGATCTTTGATTACCAGCAGATAAGTATGCCCAGTGGTCGGTGGTGGGATGTGGGATGGGATGGGATCTGAGTTACTGCAGAGAATTCTTTCCTGAGTGCTGGCTGGTGAGTCTTGCCCACATGCTCAGGGTTTAGCTGATCGCCACATTTGGGGTCGGGAAGGAATTTTCCTCCAGGGCAGATTGGCAGAGGCCCTGGAGGTTTTTTGCCTTCCTCTGCAGCGTGGGGCATGGGTCACTTGCTGGTGGATTCTCTGCAGCTTGGAGTCTTCAAACCACAATTTGAAGACTTCAATAACTCAGGCATAGGTTGGGGGTTTGTTATAGAAGTGGATGGGTAGGGTTCTGTGGCCTGCTTTGTGCAAGAGGTCAGACTAGATGATCACATTGGTCCCTTCTGACCCTAAAGTCTATGAGTCTATTTGGGTAGAGGTGTATACACTGCCTACCAAAAAATCTAAACTTCAGTTGGATACATTATTCTTCACTTTGTACTCCTAACTTTAGTAAATACTGTTGCTATGCACAGTTAAGCAGAGTGAGATTTCAGCACGGCATCTGAATTTCACAGATTAATTGAGTGATCCCTGCATGTTGATATATCTGTTTGTAAAATGCTTTGTGATCACTTAAGAGAGGACCTAGACAAATGTCAGTTAATGGTATAGATATATGGTTAGTTTGACATCATTTCTTTTAGAAAAATGAAAGACTGACAGCAAATTTTACAGGCTGCTGCTCAGCCAACGATGGTCTCCAGAATTTGAGCTGAAGTTGTTTTGAACTAGCACACAGTTGCTGAAATTGGCAAGATAAATGCTATTGGAAAAGTCAGATGTTTTTGAACTAAACAAGGCTATTTTGTTTTGGTTTCTCCTGAAGGACAGAACAGCATAATAAAGGAATGCTATTAGTTTGTTTACCTTCTTAACATTCCTTCATCTGTAAAGAGCTACAGCAATCTGATATCCAGTGGAAAACCAATTTTAGCAGCTGATCTAGCCCTATGCTACCATACGGGAGTTGGGGGAATTGATATTCAGCATGCTGCGTTTTGCTCCCAAGCTGGCTGTGCACTCAGCTTCTTGTTAGTCTGCAACAAGCCTTCTGGGCCAATTCAGCAGCAATGCTATATGGGCTCAGGAGGAAAGCTACGTCCAGCTCTCCACTGCTAGAAAGATGGGCCTCTTGACATGAGGCTGTGTGTGAGAGAAAAGAAGCAAAGAATATAATGGTTCAGAACCCTCAGAGCTCTGAGTGAGAGGCTCAAATGTAACAACAGGCTGGTCGTTAGTGTTCTGTGGGAGAAACTTGGGTTTGAATCCCATTCCTTATATTGTAGGTCACTGAGATGTTTGTGTAGCAGATGCTAGTCTCATGGCCTGTTCATTACTGGTCTGTCCTGCCATGCGGGAAACCTGGGTTTGATTTCCAATCCTGGTAGATCATAGCACTGCTAGTTCAGTGGGGCAGAGGGTGAAAACAACCTAATTCCACATTTAAGATTGTTCCAATTACCATAGTAACTGTTTGTTTTTTTCTGTTGCAAGGTCTGGCTTGTTAGCTATTTTTTTAAATTATTAATGTGGCATGTAAATATTTCCCATGATCATCTCTGGTATTTGTAACTTCAATCCCAACCCCTGCGTTATGTTAAGTTGCCAAGAAAGGGTTAGCAGCACTATTATTAAGAGTTCTTTTAAGGACAACTGGGACCTAGAAGCTTTTGTAAAGTTCCTAAAGTAATTTTAAAAAACTGATAAATGCCAGACCTTTTCCCACCTCAATACGTTCCTGTAAATTCAAGTCATTAAAATGCCAAAAGGTCTACTGATTAACAATGACCCCTGCTTATAAACTGCATGAATCTTCAAGAATTCCTATTTGCTGGGGATGCACTTGTGCCAGCCATAACCATGTCTTCAACTGAAAGATGACTAGAGAAATCCCAGGGTTTGTCACACTGTATTTTAATACTAAGGAAGATACTGCATTTCAACATAGGAAACTACAGGATAGGTTTAGGGAATTTCTACTGACTTACATGGCAGGTGTAGCCACACATCAGAGGGCAGAATTTGTCTCTGGCATTTAAAAATATTTAAATGAACTAATAACTAATATAATATACAAGTAATCTTTGAGATGCATTAAGTCAGCCTCTAGGATCTGAAGAGGACCCTTCAGTTTTCAGTAAGCCCCACTCTGAAGAGAAGCTGTATTGATGCAGTTTTGCTGGCATCCTTTTTCCCTCTGTGAGTGTTTCTGGGTTCCTGCACCTTCAATGATAAGGACATCTTTATCCTTAGTCATAGACCTGGCTACCAAGGGCAAAGCCTACAGTATCAATGTTACAAAGAGTAACTTCTCTCAACAGATTAGCCTATAGGGCCTGATTTAGCACTTACTGTGGGTGGAGTGAATTCTATCCACAGTGAATATTCACAATTTGCACGGTGCTGGTTACCCATGAAAGGCACACAACACATTTAATAGAATATCAGGGTTAGAAGGGGCCTCAGGAGGCCATTAGGTCCAACTCCCTGCTCAAAGCAGGACTAATCCCCAACTAAATCATTCCAGCCAGGGCTTTGTCAATCCCAACCTTAAAAACCTCTAAGGAAGGAGATTCTACCCCCTCCCTAGGTAACCCATTCCAGTGCTTCACCACGCTCCTAGTGAAAAAGTTTTTCCTAATATCCAACCTAAGCCTCACCCACTGCAACTCCTTGTTCTGTCATCTGGTACCACTAAGAACAGTCTAGATCCATCCTCTTTGGAACCCCTGTCATAAACAGATAGCTAAGGGTTAATGTCTCTTTCACCTGAAGCACCTGACCAGAGGACCAATCAGGAAACCGGATTTTTTCAACTTTGGGTGGAGGGAATAGTGTGTCTGAGTCTTTGGTCTGCCTGCCTGCTTTCTCTGAGCTTTGGAGAAGTAGTTCTACTTTCTAATCTTCTGTTTCTAAGTGTAAGGACAAAGAGATCAGATAGTAAGTTATATGGTTTCTTTTCTTTGGTATTTGCATGGATATAAGTGCTGGAGTGCTTTGATTTGTCTTCTTTTTGAATAAGGCTGTTTATTCAATATTCTTTTAAGCAATTGACCCTGTATTGTATCATCTTAATACAGAGATAACATTTGTATGTATTTTTCTTTCTTTTTATATAAAGCTTTCTTTTAAGACCTGTTGGAGTTTTTCTTTACTTCAGGGAAATTGAGTCTGTACTCACCAGGGAATTGGTGGGAGGAAGAAATCAAGGGGAGATCTGTGTGTTGGATTGCTAGCCTGATTTTGCATTCCCTCTGGGGGAATAGGAAAGTACTTTTTGTTTCCAGGATTGGGAACAGAGAGGGGGAGTCTCTCTGTGTAGTTTCACAGAGCTTGTGTCTGTGTATCTCTCCAGGAGCACCTGGAGGGGGGAAGGGAAAAAGGTTTATTTCCCTTTGTTGTGAGACTCAAGGGATTTGGGTCTTGGGGTCCCAGGGAAGGTTTTTCAGGGGGACCAGAGTGCCCCAAAACACTCTAATTTTTTGGGTGGTGGCAGCAGGTACCAGGTCCAAGCTGGTAACTAAGCTTGGAGGTTTTCATACTAACCCCCATATTTTGGACGCTAAGGTCCAAATCTGGGACTAAGGTTATGATAACCCCCCTTCAGGTAGTTGAAAGCAGCTATCAAATCCCCCCTCATTCTTCTCTTCTGCAGACTAAATAATCCCAGTTCCCTCAATCTCTTCTTGTAAATCATGTGTTCCAACCCCCTAAACATTTTTGTTGCCATCTGCTGGACCCTTTCCAACTTTTCCACATCCTTCTTGTAGTGTGGGGCCCCAAACTGGACACAGTACTCCTTCTTGTCCACTGTAACCCCTAGGTCCTTTTCTGCAGAACTACTGCCTAGTCACCCAGTCCCTAGTCTGTAGCAGTGCATGGGATTCTTCCATCCTAATTGCAGGACTCTGCACTTGTCCTTGTTGAATCTCATCAGATTTCTTTTGGCCTAATCCTCTAATTTGTCTAGGTCCATCTGTATCCTATCCCTACCTGCCAGCATATCTACCACTCCTCCCAGTTTAGTGTCATCTACAAACTTGCTGAGGGTGCAATCCATGCCATCCTCCAGGTCATTAATGAAGATATTGAACAAAACCGTCCCAAAGACCGACCCTTGGGGCACTCTGCTTGATACCGGCTGCCAGCTAGACATGGAACCATTGATCACTACCCATTGAGCCTGATAATCTATCCAGTTCTCTATCCACCTTATAGTCCATTCATCCAGCCCATGCTTCTTTAACTTGCTGGCAAGAATACTGTGGGAGACGGTATCAAAGGCTTTGCTAAAGTCAAGGAATAACATGTCCACTGCTTTTTCCCTCATCCACAGAGCCAGTTATCTCATCATAGAAGGCAATTAGGTTAGTTAGGCATGACTTGCCCTTGGTGAATCCATGCTGACTGTTTCTGATCACTTTCCTCTCCTCTAAGTGCTTCAAAATTGATTCCTTGAGGACCTGCTCCATGATTTTTCCAGGGACTGAGGTGAGGCTGACTGGCCCGTAGTTTCCCAGAGCCTCCTTCTTCCCTTTTTTAAAGGTGGGCACTACAGTAGCCTTTTTCCAGTCATCCGGGACCATTTATATTCCCTGACTGAGTGTCTTGTAACTAACCCTATTAATAAAAAGACATTTGATAGTCCTTTAATTATGAATGACACTTTCCTCTGAGAGGTACACCTAACTTCATCAAATGGCAGAAATAAGATTGTAGTCATGGCTCCATTCTAAAGACGGCTGCTCAGGCCCTAATTTGAAGTGGTCTCTTGGCCTATTGGGAGGAGATGTAATTTTGTACTGTACAGGGTTATTGCAAATGTCTTAGTCCCCTCTACAAGAACCTCTGAGAATGGGCTGAGTAACCAGTACGCATTCTCTTTCTCTTCCAGATTTTCACACGCTCAAAGAAGCAAAATGCAATCACTTTACCTAACAGCTGAAAAGTTGGAGGAGGGGAAAGTCCAATGATCACAAGATGAGACTGTTCCATCAGCAGCAGCCAGATCTGAATCAGGAAAGCCATGGCACAGGATCAAGAATGCAAAGCTTGGAGAGGAAAAACAGTGGACTGGGGAGGATCGGATAGGTCACTAGGTGTGTGTGCGTGTGCGTGCGTGCGTGCG
Source organism: Gopherus flavomarginatus (assembly GCF_025201925.1). NCBI lineage: Eukaryota > Metazoa > Chordata > Testudines > Testudinidae > Gopherus > Gopherus flavomarginatus. The sequence goes on from NC_066621.1 coordinate 100,825,725, forward strand.
TGTGTGTGTGTGTGAAAGAGAGAAAGCATATGATAGGAGAATAGTAGGTGGAGATCAAACAGTACTCATTTTCTTATTCCAGAGATTCACGTGCAACAATAAAATGGCCTTTGCGTGTACTAAAATTTGTTTTGGGTTTCGAAATAACTTCCAGGTGATGATGCAATTAGACTCAAATGCATCAACGTTTCCTCTGTTAAATGATTCTCCTCTTCTCAGCAGATCTGAGCTGAGAACAGTGAGAACTGAGCTGAGAACTGAATCTGCTCATTGTTTGGGAAAGCTCAAAGCTGGGCCTTTTGGGCTGAGGCCCATCTCTCATCTGTTACGATTTTAAGAGATGATACAGCAAATATGCAGCATTTGTTCTTTTACTTCTTTTAGGGTTTTTAGAGATTTGAGCATTCTTATTGTAGCTTGGAAATAATATAATGGAGAGGACAACATAATAAGAGAAGAAGAATGGTCATTTTGTATGGAAACCTCAAAGACTGGGAGTATACCAATTATTTGGAGCCTCCTAAAGGGTAAGGATGTCATGGATGTCAAGGCAAAGCGCTTGTGGTTATTCATGACACAATCATAAAAAACCCTTGAGGAAGTGCAGAGACAAACACCACTTCCTCAGTGAATTTTACCATGCTAAACTGCCTCTTCTAAATCCCTGACTTGTTTCTTTCAAAAGGGACAGTGTTAAAAAGCACAAAAAAAAAAAAAGACAGTCTCTGGTTTAAGAATTCCAATATGCTAACACTAAACGTCTGACTGGGGAAATAGAAACAAATTCTTTTTAGGTTTTTTGTTTCCAAATATGTCAGTTCAGCAAACAAAGTTTAAAGGACCGCTCTTGGCCAGACTATTTATTTGGTTTTTCAATCAGATGAAGAGCTGTATATGCTACAGTGAGTACACTGGAGCACCTCATAAAGATAGGTGATGTCACAGCCTCTTCTGTGACAATAGTCTGTGAAGAATGCATGTGCTAAGGAATGCATTTGTCACCTAGCAACAGCCATGGGTAATCCATCAAAGTTCTGGTACAATGCTGCAAGTGAAAGGCACTTTGGTTAGTTTGCCTTGGGTAATTCAGGGGGTTGTCAGCTGTTGCACCCATTGCAACTTATATCTTTCCCTTGATGTGAGGTTAATTTGCAGTAGCCTATGCAAGAAAGCAGGAGCCTCAGCTGATGTAAATTGAAGTCAATGGTGTAGCCTAATCAAGAAGAAAGCAGAGAGGAAAAACAGAAAAATAGCCTAAAAACATGCCCCCCTGCAAATTTTGAAACCAGAGGGTCTCTGTTATGTGCTGCACTGGCATTATGATGAATTACACTAGCTAAGGGTCTGGCCCAAATGTTTTGGTGACACAGATTCTGCGTCACTCAAACTCTTTCTTAAAAAGGTAAGAATGCATAAATAAGCAAATACAGATCCTGTGAGATTTACAAGAACATTATATGTTCACTTGTAATTACATTCAGATGCAGAATTCTAAGTACAATAGCTAAAAATGGTCTTATTTCACTTATATTTTGCTAATGTTTCTGCACAGTAAATATTGCATTTACGCTGTAGTCCTCTTGCATTATAAAGATTCTATATTGCCCTTTACTGAGTTTGTTTTTGTGTTTGTAATATAAATCTGCAAAGCTCCATTGACTTCAATAGAACAAAACTGATTTACACCAAATGTGGATTTGACCCAGTGGATTCTGCTTATATACAGGCATGGAATAACCCCTTCAGCTGCAGATAAGTAGCGTATGCTCTTACTGGAAGGTAGACATTTAAGACCAGCACAAGAACTATCCACTTACACATTATTTTAACAGACTTATGCAGTGGCTAGGTCTTGCACTGGATCTCTGCCTAGGGTGGATTTCACGTGTGGGGAATAAGAAGCAAGAACAGATGGGCTTTTAATAATAAAGGTCCTGTTTTTCATGACAATACATCAGTAATAAATGATGAGTGGAAAAACTCCCCCAGACAATTTTTGAAGCATAAGGAGAATTTATTATTTATAGAAAGTTTTTCATAGTTGTTTTATTTCCTTCATGAGATGTCACATGCATTTAAAAATTCAGAGAAATTGGAACAGTTTCTTTTTGGCTTCAGCCAACTTCACTTGTTCTGCAGTGACCTGGCTCTTAATTGATCATTTTGTTTGCTATATGGCATGTTTGGCAGCAATCTAATTACAGCAAAGAATTAGGACAGTGTGGATCATAGAATATTAGAGTTAGAAGAGACCTCAGAAGGTCATCTAGTCCAACTCCCTGCTCAAAACAGGACCAACATCAACTAAATCATCCCAGCCAGGGCTTTGTCAAGCTGGGCCTTAAAAACTTCTAAGGAAGGAGATTCCACCACTTCCCTAGGTAACCCATTCCAGTGCTTCATCACCCTCCTAGTGAAATAGTGTTTCCTAATATCCAACCTAGAGCTCCCCCACTGCAACTTGAGACCATTGCTTCTTGTTCTGTCATCTGCCACCACTGAGAACAGCCTAGCTCCATCCACTTTGGAACTCTCCTTCAGGTAGCCAAAGGCTGCTATCAAATCCACCCTCACTCTTCTCTTCTGCAGACTAAATAAGCTCAGTTTTCTCAGTCTCTTCTCATAAGTCATGTGTCCCAGCCTCCTAATTATTTTCATTGCCCTCTCCTGGACTCTCTCCAGTTTGTCCACATCCCTTCTGTAGTGGGGAGCCCAAAACTGGACACAGTACTCCAGATGTGGCCTCACCAGTGCCGGATAGAGGGGGAAAATTACTTCCCTCAATCTGCTGGCAATGCTCCTACTAATACAGCCCACTATGTCATTGGTCTTCTTTGCAACAAGGGCACACTGCTGACTCATATCCAGTTTCTCATCCACTGTAATCCCCAGGTCTTTTTCTGCAGAACTGCTGCTTAGCCAGTGGGTCCCCAGCCTGTAGCAGTGCATGGGATTCTTCCTTCCAAAGTGCAGGACTCTGCACTTGTCCTTGTTGAACCTCATCAGCCTTTCTTTTGGTCCAATCCTCCTTTTTGTCTAGGTCACTCAGGACCCTATCCCTACCCTCCAGCATATCAACCTCTCCCCCTAGCTTAGTGTCATCTGCAAACTTGCTGTGGGTGCAGTTCATCCCATCATCCAGATCATTAATAAAGATGTTGAACAAAACTAGCCCCAGGACCGAACCTTGGAGCACTCCGTTTGATACCGGCTGCCAACTAGACATCTAGGATGTAGGTATCTGATACGGTTTCAGTGCCTGTACTCCTTCAAAAAACTGATTACTACCAAAACCTCTGTAGCTGCCTCAGAAAGGCTAGTCAAATGGAGCATATTTTGTATGACTCTAAACAAATTGTAAATAAACAGTGCTCAGCTGTGTTTTTACCTAATTTTACAAAACGTGTCTCTTTTTGTAAATCTGTTCTTTCCTGTCTGTCTCATTGACTGAGATCCCCATGCTTAGACTGAGAATGGGATGAGGCTGGAGGATAGTTTAATATGTTCCATTCTTTTAAATTCTGTTTAGGTCAGTGGTTCTCAAACTTCTATACTGGTGACTCCTTTCACATAGCAAGCCTCAGAGTGTTACCTTATAAATTAAAAACACTTTTTTTATATTTAACCCCATTATAAATGCTGGAGGCAAAGCGGGGTTTGGGGTGGAGGCTGACAGCTCACAACCGCACCCATGTAATAACCTCACGACCTCCAGTTTAAGAATCCCTGGTTTAGATATTGGAAACATTTTTGTTCTTTTACACTGATGGAGCCAAGGTTTGAAAAGTGGTCAATGAATTGGCACTCACAATTTTTCACTTATAGCTATAGCTCTGTGCACAGAACCATGCATTTGGATGTACAAATACCATCAGCACATAAAACTCAGGTAGTTGGAATTAACCTATATGCATGAGCACATATTATTTGTATATGCAAAAAACTGAATTTGTGACTGCAAAAATGTAACATGCTCTCACAGTATTCTATCGCCAATCTGAACCTTAGAGTCCAAAAAATTGGGGTACCAGCATGAATTCCTCTAAGCTTAATTACCTGCTTAGATCTGATACGCTGCCACCAACCAGGAATGCCAGTGCCTGGTACACTCAGGTCCCCCCCAAACCTTGCCCGGGGACCCCCAAGACCCAGACCCTCTGGATCTTAACACAAGGAAAGTAAATCCTTTCCCTCACCGTGCCTCTCCTAGGCTTTCCCTCCTGGGTTACCCTAGGAGATCACCGTGATTCAAACTCCTTGAATCACAACACAGAGAAATCAGGTTGGTTCCCCACCCCTTCTCTCCCCCTCCCTGGGTTATCCCGGAGAGACAGACAGATTCAAGCTCCGTGAATCTAAACAAAGGGATTCCCCCTTCTCCCCTCCCTTCCCCTTCCCTGTTAAGTACAGACTCAATTTCCTTGAGCCTCAACAAGGGGAAAAAATCAAACAGGTCTTAAAAAGCAAAACTTTTAATAAAAAGAAAGAAAGAAAGTAAAAGTTATCTCTGTAATTTAGATGATAAAAGTTACAGGGTCTTTCAGCTTATAGACACTAGAAAGAAGCCTCCCCCCAGCAATATGCAATTTAAAATACTTCCAGCAAACTACACATTTGCAAATACAGAAAACAATCAAAAGACTATAACCGCCGGCTCTACTTAATACTCACTATTCTGAATATATAAGAGACTGTAGCAGGGAGATTGGCAAGAAACCTGGTTGCACGTCTAGTCCCTTCCAGGACCCAGAGAGAACAAAGCAAAGCCTAAAAACACAAACAAAGGCTTCCCTCCACCGAGATTTGAAAGTATCTTGTTTCCTGATTGGTCCTCTGGTCAGGTGTCCGGTTCACTGTTTGTTAACCCTTTACAGGTAAAAGAGACATTAACCCTTAACTATCTGTTTATGACACATGCAAAACCATAGGTGCAATTTAGTGACCAGGTTGAAGTCTAGTAAAAGTATAGGCCTGGATCCACAAAGGGACATAGGCATTGTAATGCTTAGTGTTGAGGCACCTAAGTTTCAGGTGACTAAAATCATAGGCCCAACACAGCAATTCACAAAGCCTGAATTAGGCACCTGCATTCCCTATAAAATCAACTGGGATAGACAAGCACCTTCAAGTATGAGCCACAAAAATCAACATGATAGTTAGGGAGCTGCCTAAATTAGCCAATAGGAGATGCTGATGAAAGGGGTATGTTCTAAGCTCCACCCATTTCTTGGGGATAAGCACCTATGTCTGAGCTGTTTGAGGACTGGGAATCTGCCTCCAGGAGTCAGGTGGCTAAGTTGCTTCTCGTGGGAATGAATTAGGCACCTGCCTTGCTCCACACAAAATGGCCAGAGAAAGAGGTGGTGTAGGTGGTGTTGGTGCCCGTGGTGACTACCTTTATACATTTTAGCCCAGTAGTTAGAGCACTCACCTGGGATATGGGAAACCCAGGTTCAATTCCCTCCTCTCTCTGTGGGAGACCCAGTTCAAATCCTTGCAGGTGAGTGCTTTAACCACAGAGCAAGGCAATATTCCAATGTGAGTCTCCCTCCATCTTTCCTTTTGAAGGTGTTCCACTGTGGATAAATAATGAACGAGTGACTGGCGCAGGGGTACCGGACTTGGGTCTAACACTTCCCATGACTAGACTACAGCGTCATTCTTCCTCTCTGGTCCAATGACTCTTTCAGATTTATCTACAGGGGAACACCTTTAACATCCCCATAGCTCAATGGCTAGAATGCTCTCCTGAGAAGTGGGTGGCCCCTGTTTAAATCCCTTCCCCTACTCTGGCAGGGAATTGAACTTGAGTCTCCCAGATGAGTGATCTTACCACTGGTCTAGGCATCACTGCCAGAATTTGAATGGGACCTGATCTGCTAGGTATCCTCTGAGAACACCTACCAGATTGGGTCCCATATGTGACACAGGCAGAGGCGCCCCTGTCTTCCCCTGGCTCATGAATCTGGGGCTTAGATGGGAGATAGATGTCTGGATGCCTTAGTGAGGCAGCAGTGCACAAGCCCAGAGACAGAAACATAGGAGTTTGAGAGAGCTTTTACCCTGAAAACTAGGTACAGGGTTTGGTGGGAGTCTTATAGATCACTCTAAAGCCTAAAACTGGGACTTACCCACAAAGGTTTTTAGGTGAAACTGTGAAAAAAATAAAAAGCTTCTTAGGGTTTTGTGGACTCTTCCCTTTCCCCTTCTTAATCCCCACTTAAACCCAATCTAAGTAACTAGCATGTGGCATGATCTGCATCTGGACCAGTACTGCCACACATACAATACAGCAGTGCACATCCAGTGCATAGATGCTTCTATTTTTATTTGTGTAGCTACATAGAAAGTAGGCAGAATTTTAAGAGAAGGAGGAGGGGCAGGGAGAGTTATATACAGACATACAGGGGAAAAAAGACCGAAATCCATTGATTCGGTGGCAGTTAATTTGGTGGTCCTTACTGCTCTTTGTCAGGGTTCTCGTCTAGGTTGTGTGTTTCATGGACAAACTGTTACTGTGAGGGAATGTCTAGTTCTTGCTCATCTACTAAGCCTACAATTATTTATGTATTTTATTCAAGTGTTCTGGATACAGATGTAGTTTATTGAAATGAAAATGTGAACACTTTGCTCTTTGGAGTTGAGAGATCTCTAGTTTCCTTGTAGAAATGTTAGCTATTGAAATAGTTTGTTAGCTCTTCTTAGAGCAATTATTTGTGATATCTCACTGAATGGTCTCTGTTTCCTGCAGCAACAGGACATTAGGGATAGCTTTCTATTTATTTATTTTTTTTCCTGACAGAAGCATGCCATTATTGCAACAGGATTCTGTCCTTCTCTGAATTGACACGGTATGGTCCTCTTCTTCAGCAATTTATTCTCAAGACAGACTGGATTGCAAGCATGGTAGATCATGATATAGATTATATTCACCCTGAAACTGGGAGCATGACTCCCAGCCTGGGTAGACAGACACGCTAGTTCGAGCAGTGTGGACGCTGAAGCACAGGCTAGTTTCCCAAGCACAACCCTGCCTGCCCCGTTGGGGCCATACTTGGGTGGCTAGGTATGCTGCAACCTCTGTCACAGTGTCCACACTGTTATTTTTAGCATGCTAGCTCAAGCAGAGGTAATATCTACCTGCCTGGGCTGGGAGACATGCTTCCAGCTGCAGTGTAGGCATAGTCATACATACAGGCATGTCTATACCCATACAGTCTATGTGCTGTTTTGAACAGTTTTTTGTATGTAATCATGTTACGGTTACAAAATAAAACACTTAAAAGTTAGGAAGCGTCAGGATTAAGGTTGCCTGTGCAACTGTCCCCGTCTGCACATGCATTAGGATACTGTCTCCAATCACATGATTTGCTTCTTTTTTTTTTTCTTCTTTTTTGCACAGAACCCAGGATGAATCTAAAGAAAAAGGATAGGGAAATGTCAGTTTTAAACTAATGTGCTGAATCCCCCTCTTAGGCTGACAACCGGGGACAATCAACATATATGGTTAGAGTAGCTGGGAATTTTCAAAATTCCCAATGTAGATCCTTTTTAAATGCTCCTTTATTGTGGTGGCCATCCCTCTAAGCTTCCTAAAGTGATAAACACAAATAGATATTCCTGACTTGGAAGCTTAATAAGAAAGTGTAGAGGAAAATGCGCTGAACTTTTAGGGCCTGCATCTAATGTGATGAAAGGGTAAATTTCAGATAAAGGAAGTAATGCCCAATATCTGATAAAGGGATAAAATCGCTTTCTTTTCACATGAGACTGTGTCATTTTCAGTGCTAAATTTAGAGGAAGCTGTTTGTTTTTCCCTTTTTAAAAATGTTCAGTAAACAGTATTTTTTAAGATTTAACTGATTTACTGATTTAACTAAATGAGTGACGTGCTTTTCCCAAATATGTTGTGCTTTCTTTAGCTCCACAACAAAAAATATTTTTCTTAGTTTCTCCCACAATCTTGATGTGAATTATCTTCTTCAGACAGATGTTCAGAGAGCAGTCAAACAGAGTTGGAAAGTTTGTGAAAACGTTCGCATTCCGAGATGGTGCTGCAAAGCTGACATGCCCAGTCTACGCGTACACAATTACAGAATTCTGATGCTAGGGGCTATTCTGGGGAAAATTATGTTGGAATTTCTCTTTCCTGGACTTTGAATCCCAAGAGATTTTGGGGGTTTAGTTAAGGTAAACTGCAAATGTAAGATGTTACTTAATGCATGTGAGGGAAAAATGAATACAGGAAAACGTGACAATGGTATCTTGGGTAACTGAACAATGAAACCAAGCATTTGTAATCCAACTTTTCACTTCTGCATTTGAATGCTTAAGATCATTGTGAAATAATGGCCATGTGTTAGATCTATGGTAGAAGACAAAATACTTCAAGGACTGCCAGGATTTGGTTTTTATTGACGATAGTGATATTTATTGTCGTCTGTTTTTCCTAACATACTTTCCCAATATTGCTTATCTGGGGTTGCCAGAAGAGACACGCACAGCTGGACTAAATTCCATCCTGTTGTATCACACTGACTCATTTCTTTTTCTTATCTACAGAAGTGTATTATAAATAAACTCTGCATTTCTGCAGCCCTCTTCTTAGCTCTTTTTCTAGCTGTAGAGACCAACATATGCTGTAATTATTTTAAATCGTACAGTGTGCTGGATCCTGGTCTGTGCTTGGTCCCCTATACTGGGACTTAAGCGTATTCTTAATTGCTGTCCTGAACAGGGTTGCTTTCCAGACTTGGGGCGATGGCATCTACAGACTATGTTCAGTGAAGACTTCTTTTGTTCAGATTCCAAAAGCAGAAGTCCATTCACTTTTTTTGGGCGTTTGACAAGATGAAAGTTGGATGGGGTTTTACCAACGAATCCTAAGAAAGGGGACTTCTATAATTTCTTTGCTTTTTTCGTATAAAGTAGTAAACATATAGGTGATGGTGGTCATTCCCCAAATGCTTATGTGCTGTAGCTTGGAATCTAATCTTGTGAAAGATTATGATGCTTAAGGGCAAAACAAATGACTGCACAAATATGGTTAGTTAGCTGAATCACAGAAATGTAGAACTGGAAGAGACCTTGGTATGTCCAGTCCCCTGCACTGAAGCAGGATTAAGTATCCTCTTCTAGACCATCTTTGACAGGTATCTGGAGGTTTTTAAGAACAGGTTAGACAATGACAGAGATTCCACAACCTCCCTAGCTAATTTGTTCCATTGTTTAACTACCCTTAGGTAAGTTAGGAAGTTTTTCCTAATGTCTAATCTAAATCATCCTTGCTGCAATTTAAGGCCTTCACTTCTTGTCCTGTCCTCAGTGGATAAGGAGAACAATTTATCACCCTCCTCTTTTATAATCATTTTTTTTACGTACTTGAAGACTGTTATGTCCCCCTCAATCTTCTCTTCTCCAGACTAAATAAACCTCATTTTTTTCAATCTTTCTTTGTGGGTCATTTTCTAGACCTTTAATCTTCTTTGTTTCTCTCCTCTGGACTCTTCAATTTGTCCACAACTTTCCTGAAGTTTGATGCCCAGAACTGGACACAATACTCCAGTTGAGGCCTTATCAGTGCAGAGTGAAGCAGAAGAATTACTTCTTGTATCTTGCCTACAAAACTCCTGCTAATACATCCCAGAATCTTGCTTGCTGGTGTGTGTGTGTGTGTGGTGGGGAGGGGTTTAAGCAGTATCACATTGGTTACCGATACACTATAACCCCTAGATCCTTTTCTGTAGTACTCCTTACTAGGCAGTCATTTCATATCTGTACAATTGATTATACCTTCCTAAACAGAGTACTTTGCATTTTGTCCTTATTGAAGATTATCCTATTTATTTCAGACCATTTCTTTGGTTTGTCAAGATTGTTTTGAATTCTAATCCTGTCCTCTAAAGTGCTTGCAAACCCTCCCAGCTTGGTATCAAACTTTATAAATATACCCTGTGTGCCATTATCTAAATCATTTATGAAGATATTGAATAGAATTGGACCCAGGACAGATCCCTGAGAGACCCCATTCAGTATACCTTTCCAGCTTGACTACTAATCCTTTATAACTACTTTGAGTATAGTTTTCCAAATAGTTGTGCACCCATCTTACAGTAGGTTTATCAAGGCAATATTTGCCTGGTTTATGAGAATATTATGTGCAACAGTATCAAAAGCCTACTAAAGTTGAGATAAATCACATTTACCACTTCCCTCCGCCCCATCCATAAAGCTTGTTACCCTGTCAAAGGAAGATATTAGGTTGGTTTGATATGATTTGTTCTTGAGAAATCCATGTTGACTGTTACTTATCACCTTTATCTTCTAGGTGCTCACAAATTGCTTGCTTGTTTTTGATTACTTGTTCCATTATCTTTGAGTATGGAAGTTAAGATGACTGGTCTATAATTCCCTGGGTTGTCCTCATTCCCCTTTTTATAGATGGGTACTATATTTGCCCTTTTCCAGTCCTCTGGGATCATTCCCATTTGGTACAAGTTCTCCAAGATAATAGCTAATAGCTCAGAGCTCTACAGCTAGTTCCTTAAGTTTTCTAGATTATATTTTGTCAGGCCCTGCCAACATGATGGCATCTAACTTGTTCAATCAGACAAAATATAAGAGTTGGAAAATTTAATAAGAGCTTTTCATTCTTGATCCAAACACCAGTGCCTGGAACCTTGATGATTAGCCCTTAATATTTTGAGGGAATACAGATGGCATATGCTTTGAAATTGTGGTGATTGATTTGAGAAATGAATATTTTGGAAATAACAATTCAGAAATATTTAAGTCTCTCAAAAATGCAGATCAAATCTTCCTCAAAACCTGGATCAGGCAGAGGCTTGGCAATATAGTATAGTATTAGTTCTGAAAAATGCTATTTCATTAATGGAAAACTGAGATCCCTTGTCCCCTTCATGAAAGGGGATTCCTGACAATGAAAATGGTTATTGTTTCACTGCAGAATATTATCAACCAATTGTTTGCTTTCTTTCAATTATTTCTCTAGTTTTGGATTTTTTTTTTAAATTGTCCCAGAACATGTGTGATGGTATCTGCATATGCAAGGGAGATTCTTTCTTTACCAGCAGCGCACAACTCATTTTAAATGGTAGGGTGTGTGGGTGTATATATAAATACATATTACACACACACACATGCACACACATATATTAGGGCTGTCAATCACAATTAACTTAAAAAAATCACGATTAATTGCACTTATAACAATAGAACACCAATTGAAATTTATTAAATACATTTTTTTTACTTTTTCAATATTGATTTCAATTACAACACAGAATGCAAAGTGCACAGTGCTCACTTTATATTATTATTTTTTATTACAAATACATGGACTGTAAAAATGATAAACAAAACAGTATTTTTAAATTAACCTCATACAAATACTGAAGTGCAATCTCTTTAATTTGAAAGTGTAATTTACAAACTCAGATTATTTTTGGTTACATAACTGCTCTCAAAAACAAATGGTGTAAAACTTTAGAGCCTATAAGTCCACTCAGGGCTTGGCTACACTTGCAAGTTAGAGTGCATTAAAGCAGCCCCAGGAACCCCAACTCCCAACCTGTCCACACTGGCAAGGCACTTAGAGCGCCTGGACTCTGCAGCTGGAGTGCTTCTGGTAATCCAACTCCATGAGAAGCATAACACTTGCTGCACCTTGGCTGAAAAGCCTGGGTGCTGGGTGTCAATGTGAATGAGGAGTTGCATTACTGCGCTGTGATCGGCCTCTGGAAATGTCCCATAATCTCCTTAAATCAAGTGGCCACTCTTGTCATTGTTTTGAATTTGGCTGTAGATATGCGGATATCTCGTTTCAAAGCTCCATTTCTGATAACCGGCATGCTTATCTGCTCTGGGACAAAGCAACCATTACCGTGGAATGCTGCTTGCTGTGAGTGTGTGTGAGAGAGGCAGGGGGTGGGTGGGTGGAGTCTGCTGCTATCTGAACTTACAGGACAGCATGCTGACATGCTCTCAACCCACCCAAAACCTACTCTTTCTGTCTCCACATACATATAATGCACTCCCTGTCACACTCCACCCCCACATTTGAAAAGCACATTGCAGTCACTTGAACGCTGGGATAGCTACCACAATGCTCTGCTCTCTGTGGCGTTGCAAGAGCTGCTAATATGGCCAAGCCAGTGTGCTTGAATCTGACAGTGTGAACACACTGCAGCACTTTCTCTATTGCGCTCTTTGAGAGCTGGTTTAACTCACAGCTCTCTACATCTGCAAGTGTAACCATGCCCTCAGTCCTACTTCTTATTCTGCCAATCGCTAAGACAAACAAGTTTGTTTATGTAAGCAGAGTCAGGATGAGCGCTACCCTGACATCTGGTGGTGAATTGTAGGGAATGTGGAAAGAATTCCAAGAATTTCAAAGATGAGGAAAGATTTGCATTGCCATCCACTTAGCATAAGCCCACAGCAGACTGGGATGGTTATTTTAACAGCCCTGGGATCCCCAATTGCTTTGTTATTGGGGCAGGAAAAAAAAAGTTTGTCACCCTGATTGTATGAATGGGGAGCTGTGGGACTGCTTTGTGACCGAGATGACTCAACCTCAGTTGGGTGGTACTTGCTAAACATGGGACATGGGTTCCAAAACCCCATGAAGTGAGAGAGTTTGGGGATTGGTGTGTATCTGATGGCATGGGCCCCTTGTGAGGGCCTGGAACACCAATTGTATATCGTCCTCTCTCCACTGTGGAATGTCAGAGTTGATTTTTTTTTATTCCCTTAAGAATCTGGATACAGGTTACTGAGCTGAACTCACTTTTGGCTAAATGGTGCACTAGGACTGGGGCTCCCCTACTATGAGCTGAAATCACTAAAGAGCTGAAATTACTGAGCTGAGGGCACTGAGTACTGTGCTAACTAGTGGAGGAACCTGAAGCTATACTGTGGAACAGAGCAGCTGGAGGAGTGGAGCAGTTTGTGGGGATGGCTGGAGCGGATCACGGGACAGCTGGTGGAGCAGAGCGGCTGGCAGAGCGGAGTAGCTGTGGGACGGGTGGAGTGGCCCACAGAGCGAGCGGAGCCTAGCAGTTTGCAGGGGCAACTGGAGCAGCTCACGGGACAGCTGGTGGAGCAGAGCAGCTGGTGGAGTGGAGCAGTTTGTGAGGACGGCTGGAGGAGCAGAGTGGAGTGGCTGGTAAAGCAGAGCAGTTCCTGGAGAAGGCGGGAGCAGAACCCATGGAGAGGCAGGGCAGTTGACCCCGGACCACGTAAGGTGCTCCTTTCTACCCAGGCTGGGGGGAGGGACCTCTGCAAATAGACTCTCAAACTTTGGGGCTGCACTGACCCAGGACAGAGACTTTTGGATTGTGGGACTTTTGGGACTGAGGGTGATTTGGGGGTTGCTGGACTCAAGAGCCCAGGTAAGAGGACACAGCCCAATTTCCTGGGGTGGGTTTTTGCTCACGCTTGGGTCTATGAACTCTAGTTGAGGTGTTTTCCCAATTTAGTGTTTGTTGTTTATCTCATGTATTAAACCTTTTCTGCTGCACCGAGACTCTGTGCTTGCGAGAGGGGAAGCATTGCCTCTTTGAGGCTCCTAGGGGTGTGTGTAAGATTTTCCCAGGTCACTGGGTGGGGGCTCGAGCTGGTTTGGCATTGGGTTATTGAAACGGAACCCCTGGATACTGAACCCGGCCCTTGTTGCTGCCAACTCAGAGGGGCAGAAGGGTTACATTTACATTGATGGGAGATACTGCTGCCGGCTTCTTATTTACAATGTCACCTGAAAGTAAGAACAGGCGTTTGCATGGCATTTTTGTAGCTGGCATTGCAAGGTATTTACATGCCAGATATGCTAAACATTCTATGCTCCTTCATGCTTTGGCCACCATTCCAGAGAACATGCTTCCTTGCTGATGATCCTCATTTAAAAAAAAAAAGCATTAATTAAATTTGTGACTGAAATCCTTGCGGGAAGAATTGTATGTCTCCTGCTCTGTTTTACCCACATTCTGCATATATTTCATGTTATAGCAGTCTCAGATGATGACCCAGCACATGTTTGTTTTAAGAACACTTTCACAGTAGATATAACAAAACACAGAGAAGGTACCAATTGAGATTTCTAAAAATAGCTACATCATTCAACCCAAGGTTTAAGAATCTGAAGTGCCGTCCAAAATCTGAGAGGGACGAGTGTGGAGCACGCTTTCAGAAGTCTTAAAAGAGCAACACTGATGCGGAAACTACAGAACTCAAACCACCAAAAAAAGAAAATCAACCTTCTGCTGGTGGCATCTGACTTCGATGATGAAAATGAACATCTGTAGGGCCACACTGCTTTGGATTGTTATCAAGCAGAACCCATAATCAGCATGGAAGCATGACCTCTGGAGTGGTGGTTGAAGCATGAAAGGACATATGAATCTTTAGTGCATCTGGCAGGTAAATATCTCGCAACGCCGGCTACAACAGTGCCATGTGAATGCCTGTTCTCACTTTCAGGTAATATTGTAAACAAGAAGCAGGCAGCATTATCTCTTGCAAATTGTAACCAACCTTGTTTGTCCAAATGATTGGCTGACCAAGAAGTAGGACTGAGTGGATTTGTAGGCTCTAAAGTTTTACATTGTTTTATTTTTCAATGCAGTCTTTTTGTACATAAGTCTACATTTGTAAGTTCAACTTTTATGATGAAGAGATTGCACTACAGTACTTGTATGAGATGAATTGAAAAATACATTTTTTTTGTTTTTTATGGTACAGATATTTGTAAAAAAAATAAAATGAGCACTGTGCACTTTGTATTCTGTGTTGTAATTGAAATTAATATATTTGAAAAAGTAGCAAACATTCAAAAATATTTAAATAAATGGTATTCTATTGTTTCCTAGCGCAATTAATGGCGTGCCAGCCCTAATATATGTATGCTAACTGATTTTTCCTTTAGATGGGTGGGGTCTGTGTCTTTTGGAGCAGGAGGACCTGAGTTCTATACTAAGGGGCCATGGTGTGTTTAGCATAGTGACAACAGTTGTTTCACTAGGTGGCTCTGGATTTAGTGTGAGAAGCGGAATTTGAATTCCTGAAAACTCCAGGGGCTCAAGGACATATTGCATCTAGCTTGCAGTTATAATGAACTAGTGCATGTGTTTTATCCCTGCTCTCTACTGGATGGAACTAGAACTACGTGTCTCTGTGTGTCAAAGGGTTTGTCTTCATGACAAAGTTAACTCAAGTTCTAACTTGAATGTTGTCACTAACCTGACTCCCATCCATACCTAAAAATCTCTATCCTGAGTGTGGGGTGGTGCTCTCTCCTTGAGACAGCTGGCCCATCATGGAGAATAAGCTGAAGTTCAAGTGCTGCTGCAACTCAAGCTACTATGTGCTGTGTGGGCACAGCTAGAGTCCACTCAAGTGCTGATAGTCCCCCAGCACTTTCCCAAATTCCTCCTTTGTTGTATCTGCTTAACTACTCCTTGCTTCCAGACTGGAAACTACCTCCAGCCAGTATAGGTAGCCTGCTTTGAATTTTGGACCATGCCTTGCATGCGGCTTTCTGTATCTGTAACAATTTTGTGGTGCTCCTCAAAGAACCACAACTCCCAGCCTGGTGACTGCCCTAGACATCCCTCTTCTGAGAAGCTGGATGCGTAACAGTGCCCAAAGCATGGAACCCATGTACACCTTTGACACGTCAGGCAACGTGTATGGTCACAGCCAACGGGTGTGGACTTGGAGAAGGAGCAATCTCAGATGAGATGGATCAAATGCTCACCACTTCTGAGCACTTCTTGGACCTTGTTCAAGATTGTCAGTAGCTGTTGTAGAAGAGACAGAAAAATAGAGTGGGGAGGACATAAAAGTGGAACCAGCAGTGTCTCCACTCAGTAAGATGGACTGCAGTGTGTGTGTGTGTGTGTGTGTGTGTGTGTGTGTGTGTGTGCAGAATAGGGAGAGAGAATTATTGTGGCACACATTGGTATAAGTGTGTAAAGCAGGTATTATTAATACAGGTCCTGCAATGACCACAAACACAAGGAAAGGAGGATGGGACAAGCATAGCTGTGGAATATTGATGTATTTTTGACGGGGATGTATTCTGTCTCTTTGGTTTCAAAGAAAGGTGGGGTTTTGTTTTTAGATAGCATTGGCAACATAAACAGAAAGGACAATGAATGTGCCCCCAAAGCAGGTCTACTGAGTAAGAAGGTGCCATTCATTCATGTTCACTTTTCAGAGGTGAATTAACTACGCTGGTGGGATTAGCTCTCTCCCCTCAGTGTAGTAGCGTCTTCACTGAAGTGTACAGCAGTGCAGGTATGCTGGTGCAGTGTTTTAAGTGTAGACCTGCCCTGAGTGTGCTAGCAAGGCTTACACTAGCACAAGTCTGTGGACCTGGAGGAGACTGCCTCCCAGCTGCAGCATGACATACCCCTAGGGCAGGGGGTCTCACAACAAATTTTTTGCTGTTGGCTGCTCTGACAATGTTTCCTGAAATACTTAGTTACCCTTGGGGAAAAACAAATAAATATGCACATATATATGTCCAAATCATTGTAATTTATTTATGTAGGGTGGTTTTTTTGCAGACTCATAATAAAAATAATGTACAGTTGTCTCTATGCTTTACTGGACCTAAACAGAATAGAAACACAAATAAGATGCTTTGCAAGTTGTCTTTTTTTTCTTGTTTCTTTTGCTTTTTTGGTTGCTTTTTATTTATTTATTTTTTTGTAAAAGACTTGCTAGCTACTCAGTCTGCTGTGAAAAGTGAGATTAACATACAAACGAATATCACTTTTCACAGCAGACTTACTCAGCCCCGGCAAACCTGAGGACAAATTAAGTCCTGAATAGGGAGGTGGGTACAGAGGCAGTGGGGGTCAGGGAATGATAGGGCACTGGGGGAGGCAGTGGAGGCCAGCAGTGATGTGGGGGGTGAGCTCAGGGCCACAGCTTGCCACTGCATGGCTAGGGATTGGAGCCTGAAGTCCCATGGCTGGAGCCTGCCTCCAGCCACCCCAGGGCAGAAGCCCGACCTCACTGCCTCCAGGAAGGTGAGGAATTCACTGGCTGCCTGCTCCTCCAGCTTTTTGTGTGTCAAGGATGGAGGGAAGGCAGAGTCCAGCCACTGCTGGCAGCCCTGGGGGAGGGACTGCTGCTTTTCCCACTCCCCCATCACCTCCCAGGAGGCTGTGGCTGCAAGAAAATCTCCCTACTGGCCGCATACGGCCATGGTGGCCACATTTGAGAAATGCTGCCCTAGGGGTTCAGGGCAGTGTCCCAGGAGCTGGAAAACTCAAAGTGGGGCTGTCATGGTATAATTCCCCTCTCTGAACCTTAGCATCCAAAAGATGGGGTACCAGCATAAATTCCTCTAAGCTCAATTACCAGCTTAGTACCTGTAGCGCTGCCACCAACCAGGAATTCCAGTGCCTGGTACACTCTGGTCCCCGCAAAACCTTGCCTGGGGACCCCCAAGACCCAGACCCTCTGGATCTTAACACAAGGAAAGTAAACCCTTTCCCCCAGTTGCATCCCCCAGGCTTCCCCTCCCTGGGTTACCCTGAAGATTATTGTGATTCAAACTCCTTGAATCTCAAAACAGAGAGGAAAATTCACCTTCCCCCCTCCTTCTCTCTCTCCCTCCCAGACTTTCCCTGAGAGAGAAAGTAATCCTAACACAGAGAGAAAATTAACCTTTCTCTCCCCCTTCCCTCCTTTCTCCCCACCAATTCCCTGGTGGATCCAGACCCAGTCCCCTGGAGTCTCACCAGAATAAAAAAAACAATCAGGTTCTTAAACAAGAAAAGCTTTGAATTAAAGAATGCAAAAACAGTAAAAATTATCTTTGTAAATTTAAGATGGAATATGTTACAGGGTCTTTCAGCTATAGATACTGGGAATACCCTCCCAGCCTAAGTATACAAGTACAAATTAAAATCCTTTTAGCAAAATACAAATTTGAACTCCTTCCAACCAAATACACATTTGCAAATAAAGAAAACAAACATAAGCCTAACTCACTTATCTACCTAGTACTCATTATTCTGAACTTATAAGAGCCTGTATCAGAGAGATTGGAGAGAAACCTGGTTGCACATCTGGTCCCTCTGAGCCCCCAGAGTGAACAACAACCAAACACTAACAGCACACACAAAAACTTCCCTCCCTCAAGATTTGAAAGTATCCTGTCCCCTGATTGGTCCTCTGGTCAGGTGATAGCCAGGCTCACTGAACTTGTTAACCCTTTACAGGCAAAAGAGACATGAAGTACGCCTGTTCTATTAACCCCTAACTATCTGTTTATGACAGGGGCTTACAGGTTTTATTTATATATTAGCTCTATTCCAGAAGCTCGTGTTAGGTCCTTATTGATGGAAAAACTCCCGCTGATTTCAATGGGTGTTTTCTCTGAGTAATAACATCAGAACTAGAATAATAATAGGGACTTGAGTTGGTTGAACAGGTTCAGATAAAAAAAGTAACCACCACACTTAACTTTAAAATGGGAACTGGTTTTCAGGTTTCTACAAGTTTGGATAACTGTTTAACTTTGCCCTTTGGGGTTTTAACTTAAAGTAACATAAGTACAGAACTACATGAAAATATCTGTTTGGGTGATATTTCTAGCCCAACTGAAACTAGGAAGAGCTGCAAATGTAGCAAGATGGTTTTGACTTCCAGCTCAACAAAAGGTATTACCATCTCATTGCATTTATTAGGAACCAACAACAGCGTGTTTTTGGGACTCCTGGCAACCAGCCACAAAGATCTTACACATGGTGTGCTGATCTCAGCTGAAGGTTCAAGTGTATAAGTCTGGATTTATAAAGTAAGCAGCTGAATTTTGGAATGCTTTACTCATGCTGATTCTATGGAGGTTCACCCATAAGTTGTAAACAGCTGTAGAAAATTGGGCATAGGTTGCCCTAAAGTGTGCAGTGAGAGGGTAGCAAATTTTGGCAAGAAAATGCAAAGCTTTGCTGAGCTGATCAGCAGCGGCTTTTCCTGTGTGGTTGAGGTCCCTGATTAAGAGGATGTTTTCAGTGCTGTTGCAGGAAGGGGCTCTGGGCATTGTGCTTCCTGAGGAAGCTGTGCTGCCAAGGGAAAGAGACAGACAATGGGAAAAATATGGAGGCCCTGGGTTTCCAGGCAAATGCTCCTGCCTCCTCCAAATGCCCAAAGAGCCTTCTGTTGCCTCCGAAGGGAAAATTGGGAGGGTATTCTGAGAGGCAAAGGTGATCGTTTGCTAGCTCTGGGTCAGGGTAGCAGGCAACCAGTATTAGGATTCAATTCTCTGCGTTGGCACTGAGAGTTTCCACTTGAAATGCAGATTTAAAATATTTGCCTGCCAGCAGCATATCTGTAATGTGTGTTTATTGCCACTGGCTTGCTCATGCTTGTCCTGGTTTGGTTTGGTATTTATAGTTTGGACTGCAGAGAACCCTAAGTCTCTTTCATGTGGCTCGTCACATGTGCGGCTGTGTGAGAGACTTGCCACACTGCTGGAGTATTCTCTGCTTTCTGCTCCACATGCTTTCCTACATGGCTCGTCCTTTACAGATATCTCTTTTTTCGGCTTCCATGGATCTTCTGGTTGTTAATTTCTTTACATGTGTGTATTCATCCACGCAGACCTACGAAAACATGCTTTGTTTTTCTCTTCGTGTTTCCTGTCATCTAACGTTAAAGATTCAGATCTGTGAGGCCCTCACTGATGCTAAATGAAGCATAGCAAGACGTGTCCCTAATACAATTAATTCTTCTCTGTGCAATCCTTTTTTCCCTTTAAGGGAGTTAGAACGTTTACTTTTCTCTTTCTTTCTTTAACCCTTTGGACTGCAGGGGTCCAGTCCTCTGGTGCCATGCTAGTACTGCATACTTGCAAGCTGCTGACCTAGTGTTGTCCCTCAGTTAATTCTCTTATCACTCCCTGTCCTGCCTGATACCAACGAGCGGTGTGGGGAATACAGCACTAGCCTGTACTTCATCTGAAAATTAGAGATAACAAGCAACAGTAGTCCCTTAATAACAACTCACTCTCAGCACTTGTCAAGCATTTATGGAGTGAGTAAAATGGAGAAACAGAATTATAGAAGATTAGAGTTGGAAGAGACCTCAGGATGTCATCTAGTCCAACCCCCTGCTCAAAGCAGGATCAACTCCAACTAAATCATCTCAGCCAGGGCTTTGTCAAGCCAAGCCTTAAAAAAACCTCTTAAGGATGGAGATTCCACCACCTCCCTAGGTAACCCATTCCAGTGCTTCACCACCCTCCTAGTGAAATAGCTGTGATGGGTTCCATCACAGAGACCCCCTTGGGACTGTCACCTGACATGCTGAAATTACCTCTGAGCCCATTTTCCCTGCCAGCTTGGGACTCCAGAACCTTGCCTAGTTGAGCCAGACATGCTAGCCTGCTGCAACACAGACCCAGGTCTGGTTCATGCCCCCAAAGCTACAGACTTTAACCAAAAACTGCTCAGCAGATCACCTATTTCCAGCACCCAGACATCAAACACCCAATGGGATCCAAACCAAAAGTAAATCCATTTTACTCTGTATAAAGCTTATACAGGGTAAACTCATACACTGTCCATCCTCAATAACACTGATAGAGAGATATGCACAGCGATTTGCTCCCCCAGGTATTAATCACTTACTCTAGATTAATTAATAAACAAAAGTGATTTTATTAAGTATAAAAAGTAGGGTTTAAGTGGTTTCAAGTAATCAACAGAACGAAGTAAGTCAAAAGCAAAATAAAACAAAAACATGCAAATCTAAGGCTAATACTTCAAGAAACTGAACAGGTAAAATCTCACCCTCCGAGATGTTCCAATAAGCTTCTTTCACAGACTATACTCCTTCCTAGTCTGGGCCCAATCCTTTCCCCTGGAACAATCCTTGTTAGTTCCAAGAGGCATCTTAGGTGGAAAGCAGAGGTGTTCTCTTGACTGGCAGCCTCCTTTTTTCTGTTCCACCCCCTTAGAATTATACTTCATATTTCTAGCTTCAGACACAAGAATGATACATGCATACAAATAGGAGGAATATATTCAGTAGGTTATATCCTTTGTTATGATACCTTACAAGAGACCTTTTGCCTAAAGCATATTTCAGTTACATCATATTCACACTCATAAGCATATTTCCATAAAACATATGGAGTGCAACACCACAATAACTTTTCCTAATACCCAATCTAGACCTCCCCCACTACAACTGGAGACCATTGTTCCTTAGGCTGTTTTCAGTGGTGGCAGATGACAGAACAACTCCATCGTCTTTGGAACCCACCTTCAGATAGTTGAAGGCTGCTATCAAATCCCCACTCACTCTTCTCTTCTGCAGACTATATAAGCTCAGCTCCCTCAGCCTCTCCTTGTAAGTCATGTGCTCCAGTTCCCTAATCATTTTCATTGCCCCACTCCATCCCCAGGAGGCGCTGCCGGACAAGCCAGTCACTTCCGGGAGTAGTGTTGGACCAGGGCAGGCAGGGAGCCCTGGAGCCTGTTGAGGTAAGTGGCATCAGGCTGGAGCTCATACCCCAAACTCCTCCTGCACCCTGAACCCTAATCCCCTGCTCTGAGCCCCTTAACCCCCTGCCTTGAGCCTGCTCCCGCACTCCCTTCCACACCGAAATCACCTGCCCCAGCCCTACGTTCATGGTTCTGCATACAATTTACCCACCCAGATGTGGCCCTCAAGCCAAAAAGTTTGCCCACCCCAGTGTTTACAGCTTCTTATGCTGTGCACTTGCTGATACAGTAGAATCTCAAAGTTATGAACATGTCAGAAACAGAGGTTGTACATAACTCTGAACAAAATGTTATGGTTGTTCTTTCAGAAGTTTGCAAGTGAACATTGACTTAATACAGCTTTAAAACTTTACTATGCGGAATAAAAATGCCGCTTTTAACCATTTTAATTTAAATGAAACAAGCACAAAAATGTTTCCTTACCTTGCCAAATCTTTTTTTTTTAACCCCTCCACTTTTTTTCAATAGTTTAACATAGTACTCTATTGTATTTGCTTTTATTCTGTTTTGGTCTCTGCTGTCTGATTGCATACTTCCAGTTCCAAATGAGATGTGTGGTTGACTGGTCAGTTCATAACTTTGGTGTTCATAACTCTGAGGTTCTACTGTACTTGTTAGAGGTAGCATGGTCCAGTGAATAGGCACTGGATTAGGACTGAGGAGATCTGGATTCTATTTCCAGTTCTGCTGCTGTCCTGCTGTGTGCCCTTGACCAAGTCACTTCTCTGTGTCTGTTTTCCTTCCTAAGGTTTGTCTTCTCTATTTTTATTGTAAATTCTTCAGGGCTAGAGACTGTTTCTCTCATGGTGTTTGTTCAGTGCCTAACATAACAGGGCCACACTCTCAATTTGGGCCTCTTATGTTACAATAGTAAATATGTTTACAGTAGTAAGTATACAACATAAGAAGAATATTCAATAACTTTCTTGCATGCTTTGCAAGTTTGCAGAAAATGTTGGCCCAAGTGAAAACAAAGCATTCCAATAGCTGCTTCTGCTGACAGTTTGAATATTCTGGGAGATCAAATTGTCCCTGCCCCTCTTGTGCCTATAAGCCAATCAGATATTACTGTGTTCAGGTCTTTCTACTCTGGCTTTTCCCCCTACTCTCTACTTCCCCAGCTTTGCAACTGTGACAGATGTTAATCTTTTATACTTATTCCAAATAGCAATGCTTCCTCTTCTCCTTCCCTTAGTCCTGACTGCATGTTTTTGGACAGAGAACCAGGTGAGATCCTTTGCTGGATAGTATTCTGAATGTGCAATTACATCGGAAAAGTAGCCATGGATTTTGAGTGCCTATGTGTTTGATATGTTGGGCCTTTTTCTCAAAGGTGCTGACCACTGAAAGTCCAACTCATTTTAATGGAAATTGTGGAAGATTATAGCACCTCTGAAAATCAGGCCCAAATTGTCTTAAAAGCGGGATAATTAAATCAGTATCTATTTCTGAAAAATGTGGACCAAGTTAGGGTTCAGTTTTTAAATGTTAGCTTTCAAATATATTTATGAGAGAGAATATAAACAACTTTAACTGAGAATTTCCAAATTTCTGCCCATTTAAATTGAATTCTAATGGTTCCATACAGCTGTTTTTGTAAGTGTGGAATAACTTTGCAACATTGAAAATAACAAGACTCTCCTTGTAGGAACATATATGATGATACAATTGGGAAATAATAAAAACTGCTATATTTCAATTTATTATCTGTTTATTTTTTTTAACACAGATCAGGTACAAAGGAGAACAGGATTCCTGAAATCCTGTATGTTTTTGTTCTGACTGGTGATAGCTGCAGTTTAAACAATCACCTCAGGAGGAAATTTGTTTTGAATCTTTAGGGATGCAAAGAAGTACAAACAGTTTATTTTTTAAACAGGAAATTACCATTTGACAGGATGATATTGAATATCGAGAACTCAAACTGCTGGATAATTTTCCATTTCATTGAGGATTTATAAAAATATAACATTGCTTTTCCAGCCCATAATCCTGTCTGAAAACAATCCCAAAATTTTGCAAAGATATAAAGTCAGACAGAAAAAGATGACATACTAGCTAAAAGAGAGGAGCTGGGGAGAAAAGCACCTTAAATTAATGTACCAATCTGCGATAATCACAGCTGAGATTTTACTGACATGATCAAATATTTCTCCAATATATTAAAAATGTATTTATACATTTCTGAAATGTTTTTGGAGCAAACTTTTGGCACTGAATATATGGGTGCCGTGCTCTGATAATTGTATTCCCTCAAGTGTGACAGGGTTGCGGAACATAGATCATGGTACTGCAAGAAATACAAGACCGGTTCTATTACAGTTGCTACCTACATAAAATGACACTTTCTCTTCATGTTAAGAAGACAGCACAGTAAGTCATTGAATACTGTGCTGAGTATCTGCCCTTCTTTTGTTATACAACCTAGGAGCTTAATTAATCTATGTCAAACTTTCACTGCAGGCTTTAAACATTCCTTCCAAAATCTACCAAGACTTTGTAAATATTTTTAGCCTCATATTGGTTAATGTTTTTCAGTTGCCTGCTGGTTAATGATTTTCTGTTGTCTGTAATTCCTAAGAGCAGATGAAAGCAACCTTTACCCCAGTTTACAAAGCTTAGCTGGGATACTTTTATTGTGTTGAAGTACTTATTTTATGATGGGTTAGCAGAAGTTTGGAATAATTACTGGTCTAATGTATATGACGTACACAGTATGTCAGTATATTTTATCACTAATATAGCGAGTCAGATTAAGGATCAAATTTTGCCGTCATTTGATAAAACAAACACCATTTACTTCATACACACCTGAGAACTGAATTTGGGCTAGAACTACCCACCTGCAAATCTGCACCTACAAATTTGAAAGGCTCTTCTTTCCCACAAACTGTAATACACATATAATAAAAATTGATCCCTGACTCAAAGAGTTCATGCTCTTGAAACAACCCTGAAGAAAAACACAGAGAAGTCACTGGGGAGGGAGAGGGAGGAATCCAATAGGCATTCAATATGCATTTCTCATCTCATTTAGTCCAATACCCAGCATTAAATGACTATTTTCAGCTGGAATGTAGTATTTGAAGAGGAGAGTACAATACTGCCAACACTAAGGGCCTGTCTATACAGCCTAGGTGAACAGACTCAGGTTTGTGGGCCCACACTAGCACTCTAAAAATAGCTGTGTAGACAGCACTTTGAAGTTGTGGCTCAGCCTCTGATGATTGAGAGTGGGAGTGGGATGTCCAACTGTGGGCTGCTGCTTCAATGCACTGTCTACACAGCAGTTTTTAGAGCACTGATGTAAGTCCTGCAAAACTGAATATCTTGACCTGGGCTGGGAGGATTGCTGCTGTGGGCTGTATGTACCCAAAATGCACAAAAATCATGAGATTGGGTTAAAATAATGATGGTGTGTTTTTTTTTAAATACACATTGGGTTCTTTTTATTTGCTTTGAGGATGCACTCAAGTCACATTTCATGGTTGTGGAGAAAAGCTTGAAAGACCGAAACTTACTTTTTGAAAATGAGAGCTGAGATTCTCAGGAAAACACATGACTCCTGGAGTTGAGGCTTTTTAAGAATAACAACTAATATCGTGAGACTTGTGAAAAATTGCAAAAGTTGGCAACATTGAGGGTAATTTATTTGGGAGATTTGTTATATGTATTGCGATAGTTCCTAGGAGCCTCAGTCATAATCAGAACCCCATTGAACTGCATACTGTACAAATACAGAACAAAAAGACAGTCCCTACCCCAAAAAGCTTAAATGTGAGCTATTATTCTAGTGAGAATGACATTCAGTTTTGGTGCAAAGCCTATTAAAAAGTTTGGGTTGTGGTTTTTTTGCACCAAAAGTTGACATCTTTCCCTTCCCCTTCCTTTAGACTCCTGCATCAGTAGAAAAGACTGTCGCAAGAGCCAAATCCACTTTCTAGGGATACTTGATTCATTTTCATTACCATAATATTATCTCCCAGTTCATTCGCCTGAGTTATATAAACAGTTCTAAACATTGATCTGATGGTCTAGCCTGATATGGAATATAAATAAAACTTGGGACTGGCGAGGGTGGAGAACATAACATCTTACCAAGTCACATGTGGTTAGATTGATATGTTGTAGTAACTGACAACGGTGACTATAGATAGCAATACTAAGGATTTTGCTCTTCTGCTCACTATTTCATCATGAGTACAGTTGGTTGAAGTGTCCAAACTGAACTATTTATTCCACAGATCCAACCCCTTTCTCCTGTTTACGAACTGTCTGAACAAACTGTATATTTTTCTGAATTAATTAGCTTTTTTTTCTGAATTAATTGATTTGCATTCGTTCAATTCCCCATTCCAAATGGAGATGCCAGTGGAGTTTCACCACTGATCAGCTGAGGATCTCGCTCGTTATGTGAACAAATGGACTATGGATTGCTAGTGAATGGCTTATCACAAGTATTCATTTGCCATTTATCTTGCAAGCTGTGTGATTGGTCACCAAAATCACATGATCTTGTAGCATAGCCTCAGGGCATCTCTAACCTACACTGGCTGCCACCAGCCACTAGGGATGCCCTGGGCATATCCCCTGTGCCTGGTAGACGGAAGGAGTGACATTAGAGCCGCTCCTTCAAATAGGGCACATAACTTCCCTTCAAGATTCTGTGAGCTCTAGTGTAAATAGATGAAGAGGTCAGCAGTAGATGAACAGTGAATTATCTGTGACACTTCATCAGACAGATTAGGGGAGGGAACTTGCTGGATAAGGAAACAATATTATGTTGCATTGGGAAGATAGCACCTGTGTTCTGAACAAAGATTTATTCTCTCATTTATAAAAATGATACTGGCAGAGTGTTTGAGGACTTCCCCATTCGATTGTAACAGGATTTGGTTCTTCATCTGAATAGCTTAAGATGGAATCCTTACTATCAGCAACAAAAATCACACTGTAAAAGGACTTGTCTGCTGAGATAGTTAAGGTACAACATATGTTCAAAACAAAAGTAGGCAAGGTTATGGGGAGAATAAAGAAGGGGAATTTTCTCTACTTGATTCAGAGGATTAGACAAGAGCTATCCCTGTCATTCAAGATTCTGATCCTATATTAATTTTGATTGCTGTGTGGCTAGTGGGAAAGAGAAGGATGTGAAAAAGGAACAAGCAGAGGATGCAGAGATTAGAAAGAGGAGAGGGAGAGCAAAAGGATGGGAGAGATGAGAAAATGGATTGAAAGAGAACAGGTAGGAAAGGCATATGAAAAATATAGGTATTTCAAGGTGCCTATGTTTCCCAAAAAAGCAAGAGAGAGTCCTGTGGCACCTTTAAGACTAACAGATGTATTGGAGCACAAGCTTTCGTGGGTGAATACCCACTTTGTCATGTGTCTGACTCTCTGTTGCTTTTTACAGATCCAGACTTACACGGCTACCCCTCCATTACTATGTTTCCCAAAGCTACCTCTTTTCACCTGTACACTGAACTGGTGACGGTGCTGACTGACTGCTCTTTGACCTGAGTTAATGGTACCCAGTGATTTGCACAAAGTACTTGGCACTGAAGTCAATGGAGCTATGCCAATTGACAAGAGTTGATTGACGAGCTGGCCCAAGAATTCCAAAATATCAATTTATTTAGGTTTAATCAGGAGAGATTATTGCAAAGGGAAAGTATGCTTTGCAAATGTATAGCAACAAAAAAAGATCTTTACCAGAGCATTTTCAGAGACATTGCCAAAATAGCACATATTATCTTGCCAGACATCATGAAATACAACCAGATCATGGTTGTTTGCATGATGAGTTCACTCCTCATTCCATTGTTTAGTGTAGCTTAAATTTATGGGCTGTAGCAAAATTGCATGTCACCCAGTGGGCAAATAAACACATCTCCATTGTACTATATAGTAGCAAAGCAAGAGACTGAAGCTAAACATAAGCAATCCAGGAGGTAAACTTCTATCCTGTTGAATGTTAAAAATATGCAGCGCCTAAAAAGTGGGATTACTGTACCATATGTCAATATCCATAATGCATTAAATCCTTTAGGGAAAACAAACAAGAGACTGTCCCACAGGTATGGATGCAAATGCATTTAGAAATCCCTCTTAGAAGAAGAAACCCTTTGAATCATCCCCTTATTCTACCCTAGCGCCCCTTTAATCCTCCTGACTGAGGAAAATGGCATTTTCCCATGGCTTTAATAACACAATGAATTCAGAACAGATGGCACACATGGGCCTTAGTTTTCAAAGTCCTTGCTCCTTTTTATCCTCTGGTCCATTTTGCATTCATTAGTGGCTTGCATTTGTTTTGCTCATATTTATTTTATCTTAAATACCCCAAGCTTGGCAAGACAGAACAGTGAAACCAGGCCAATTTAAGGAGGCTTCTCTGTGTCAAATGCATTTGAAATTGCAGCATTTCATAAATATTGAGGATTGCTTATGAGCTACTGCCTCTAGGACATTGTTATTACGTATTGAGTTTGACAGGGCCTATAGATGGCATGCAGTTGGTGGCAAGGAGACAGTTAACAAGCAGAGTAGAGAAACTATCACAGCTGTCTGCCCTTATTGCAGGGATTGCCAGGGAGCTGAGCCCTGTGGGAAATGTGGCTAGGCTCATCTGCAGGTAATTACTGCACCAGTAAAAAGAGCAAGCTAAAAAATCTCGCCCACTCAAAACTAGGCAGACATAGGAGGCCAAACTGAGTTTAAGATGGGAAGGAAGCTTGGTTGTGACAGGGCCTTCCATTTTAATTTAGGATCTAGAGCTCCTCATCCAATTGACCTCAGCCTTTTGTCCTTTCTCTCTTTAAGGTAACCTCCCAATTTTAAACAATACTTGCCTAACATGTACGTGAGCTTTTCCTAGGCTCTGTGAGTAACAATGCAAAGCTCCTTTTAGTTGGGTGAAAACCTGCAACACAGGGCCACATTATAGGGATGAGGTGTAAAAGTAGAGTATTTAAAATGACCTAGACTCTGCTGCTTTTTTGCTGTCAGTGTCCTCCTTGTGGTGATGGTAGCTACCAGGTTTAAGCTTTAAGTGGGAGAGGGAATTTACATTTGTGCTTCAGTGATGTGAGTGATATGAATGTAATAATGCCTTTACTTGAGTCTCCTTTGGGAATGGAACCAGGGCTCTCTGGACACAAAAGCATCACCATAAGCCTCTCTTCATGTCATCTGATAGAGAGGCTTCTCCAGGGGAGGTGGAACTGGGGGGTAGTGCCCCCAGAATGGAAATATTGTAGGGGCTGAGCTATGTTTCCTCTGCCAAAACAAGCTTCTGCCACCTCTGGGCTTCTCCCAAGATGGACACCAGGGAGGTAGCCCTTCCCCTTACTACCAGGAGCTCTCTGGCATAAAAAGTTGGGTTACACAAGGGATGCTCCACTGTAGTATCAACTCCCTGTTGCACTCAGATGTCATCTACAGAGTGAGATGACATGACCACAGGAAACCTGGGTTAGGTGTATAAGGTACTCTTGTCACATAACTTCTGACCAATGGGTGAGCTTCTTCTATACTACCCCAAATAAGACACAGATAGGTATAAATGCCTTGCAACTTCACCATTAAATGGGTTCTATGGACATAGTTAGGGGACATCTGTTATGTGAGTGCTCTGTAAAAGAGAGGCAGGGTGTGTGCAGGTGAATACTCAGATACATAGTGTCAGCAGGTGGCACTGAAGAATATGCAGCATAGTTCCTGGGTTTTATAGGACCAATAAAACTTCTTGTTGTGAACTGCAAAATAGATTTTTATATGCAGCTCTTTGCATGCAGCGCTTAACAGCACTGAATTTTCTTGGATGCAGGTGTGATATGAGTGCACTCGACATAAACAGGTTCAACCAAATTCTGAAACTTTCTTGTACCTTGTGGAGTCTTAGGGGTTTGGACAGTGTCTGATGTGATAGATGAGCAGGGCTATTCCACCTGGCTAGCATCTCTGGACAGTGAACTTGATTCTGATCTCCCTTCTGTTACATCTATTCTCTATCTTACACCTTTTAGTGGCAAGAAAGAAGGAAATACTGTAACAGAACAAGCACAGTGAGGCAGGATGTGACACAATACCCTCCCAATATTAATCGCTGCACTATATTTTTAGTACACATGAGCTAATTCCTTTGGTGTTCACATTATCTGTAAATAAAGTTGGCTCAAACAAACAAACAAAGAAACAAACCCCCTAGATTTAGAAAAGAAATGTGTCAGTAAATTTTGGGTTTCTTTTTCTCCATATTATCAAAAGTGTATTGTTTTGGACAGGAATCAAATTGAGGGGGGGAAAAGGTAGTGGTATTCTTTTAAGTTTAACCTACAAGTACTTTTCCTCACTTGAGTGGTCAAAGTAAGATGCCATTCCCAGGGGATGGTGTAGATTCTTCAATTATGATCATACATACTGGAGGAAGGTACCAGTATGCCACACCACCACATCGTCCTTCTAGTTTGAGGCTGGTTTTGCATCAGTCACTTTGCAATCATCTATACAAACTGCTCCTATTTAAAGAGAAAGATGCAATATTTGCAGGTGATTAAACAGACTGAAGCATTGATATGGCTTCCTTTATTACAGTGCATCAACCTGAATAAGCACTTAGCAGGATATTTAACTGTGGGTGTTCAGATTCACAAGATAGATGCCAGTCTGATGATGAAGAGATAAGGTGGGTGAGGTAATATCTTTTACGGGGCCAACTGCTATTAGTGTGAGAGACAAGCTTTCAAGTCACACAGGGTATGTCTACACCCACAACAACTACACACCTGTGGCTGGCCCGTGCCAGCCAGTTAGGGCTGTGGGGCTGGTTCATTGTTGGGTAGACTTCCAGACTCGAGCTGGAGCCTGGGCTCTACAATTCTGTGAGGTGGAATGAATTTTGAAAGAGAAAATTGTTGAGGACATAGAAGTAAATGGTAATTGGGATAAAATACAACATGGTGCCAGACCAAACTAATCTCCTTTGAGAAGATAATTGATTTTTTTGGAGATCCAGGTAGATTGTATCTAAGGCATTTAATACAGTTCCACATGGGAAATTATTAGTTAAAATTGGAGAAGATGGGGATTAATATGAGAATTGAAAGGTGGATAATGAACTTGTTAAAGGAAAGACAACAATGGGTTATACTGAAAGGTGAACTGACAGGCTGGAGGTAGGTTACTAGTGGAATTCCTCAGGGATTGGTCTTGGGACCTATTTAATTTAACATTTTGATTATTGACCTTGGCACAAAAAGTTGGAGTTTGTTAATAAAATTTGCAGATGACAGAAATTTGGGAGGTATAGCCACTATGGAGGAGGACTGGAATATCATACAAGAAGATCTGGATGACCTTGAAAACTGGAGAAATAGAAATGGCATGAAATTTAATAGTGCAAAGTACAAGGTCATGCATATAGGGACTAACAGCAAGAATTTTTGCTATAAGCTGGGGACTTATCAGTTGGAAGCAACAGACGAGGAGAAAGGCCTAGTGTATTCAATGATCACAGGATGACTTGATTGGAAGGTTTCAGTAATTCTGCCAGAGGTTGGGGGTCTATTTCAGGAGTGGGTGAGGTTCTGTGGCCTGCAATGTGCAGGAGGTCAGACCAGATGATAATGATGATCCCTTCTGACCTTAAAGTCTATAAAATTATGAGCCGCCAAAGTGATGTGACTGTGAAAAAGGCTAATGGAATCCTAGGATGCATTAGGTGAGGTATTTCCAGTAGAGACCAGGAAGCATTAGTATCATTATACAAGGCACTAGTGGGACCTCATCTGGAATACTGTGTGCAATTCTTTAAATTCTGGTCCCCCATGATTAAGAAAGATAAATTCAAACTGGAACAGGTGCAGAGAAGTGCAACTAGGATGATCGGGGAATGGAAAGCCTACCTTATCAGAGGAGACTCAAAGAGCTTGGCTTGTTTAGCCTAACCAAAAGAAGGCTGAGGGGAGATATGATTGCTCTGTATAAATACATAAGAGGGATAAATACCAGGGAGGGAGAGGAATTATTTAAGTTAAGTGCCAATGTGGAAACAAGAACAAATGGATATAAACTGGCCATCAATAAGTTTAGGCTTGTAATTAGGTGAAGGTTTCTAACCATCACAGGAGTAAAGTTCTGGAGCAGCCTTCCAAGGGAAGCAGTGGGGGCAAAAAACCTAACTGGCTTCAAGACTGAGCTTGGTACATTTATGGAGGGGGTGGTATGATGAGACTGCCTACAATGGCATGTAGCCAATCTGTGATTGCTAGCAGCAAATATCCCCAGTGGCTGGTGATGGGACACTAGATGAGGAGGGCTCTGAATTACTACAGAGAATTCTTTCCCAAGTGTGTGACTGTTGGGTCTTGCCCACATGCTCCGAATCTAATTGATCACCACATTTGGGGTCAGGAAGGAATTTTCCCCTGGGTCAGGTTGGTAGAAACCCTGGAGGCTTTTTGCCTTCCTTTGTACCATGGGTCACGGATCACTTGCAGGTTTAAACTAGCATAAATGGTGGATACTCTGTAACTTGAAGTCTTTAAATCATGATTTGAAGATTTCAATAATTCAGCCAGAGGTTAAGGGTACTTCATATTTATCTATTTTGGAAATTCCCACTTTCCTTTACCCTCAAGCCCAGACAATGAACTCAGGAGATTAAGTTGGATGATTATAACAACATTTATAATTTATCTCTGCTGAAACAGAGAATGTGTTTAAAAAAACAAAACAAAAAAAAGAGTGAATGTACCACAGAATGCTGCACTCTGAGGGGCATACAAGCACGTTACAAAAATGTGCACAAACAAGAATTAATGCAATTAACCACTAATAGATCATGCAGCTATGAAAGTTAAATAATAAGGCAGAAGAGGAAGGATGCTCTGGAGGCAAAAAATACAATCTAATTAAGTTTGTGAGATGATATATATGGCATGGGGCCTTATCTAAAAAGTATTAAAGTTCATGGGAAGTCTCCCATTGGCTTTAATTAGTTTTTGGATCAGTTCTATGGTTATTTCTGTCCCTCCATCCCCCCAATAGTATATACTCCATAAAAGGTTTTTGGTCTTCACCTTCAACTTGTAACTACCAGCCCTTATATCATCTTCCTAGTGACCTCAGGCTGACAACATTTATATGTTTTCCCAAAGGCTATGCCAACTTTTATTCAAGTTCTTCAGCTTTAATTTTCCATCTCATGCACTTCCTCCCGGATACAGACTTTAGCTACCCATAGGATGGACAGACATCATAAACATGACAGGATTGCTTTCAGAAAAATTCCTGCCTTACAACACTACTTTCTCATCCTTTCTGGGAAGTGCTGGGATTTTCCATGTCACACTCTTTCCTGTGTAGTGTGTGACCTTCCTTTTTCCTATTTAGACCTTTTTGTTTTTTTAAAAAGCAAAATAGCAAGCCCCCATGACACCTCATTTTAATGATAGTTTTATCCAGCTAGACTTTTATTAATGCACCTTGTTGTTACAGGGTAAGGGTCAGGGGGAAGCGGTGAGAACTTGGTAAGGACAAAACACGAATGTTCTTGGTTACAAGAATAAATGTGACTTAGCTCTCCTACAAATCCAAATTTTTCTGAAGAGACCTCCTACAAGCCAATACTCACACTAGCAGGGAGCTGGAACCCTGAAATATTTCTAGGGAAAATTGACTTAAAAATGTAGACAAAGTCAAGATATGGGATTAAGTGCAAGGTGTGGAATTGAATGCCTACAGTGATTTAAAAAAAATCATTATTGACACACATAAACTTTCGATACAAACATTACCAAATCTTATTCATAACCTGTATTTGTTATCTTTAAAAGACATACTTGTGTTTGTTCAACCTCTTATTATTAGCTTTGTATTTATTTTGTGCAAATTCCAATTTGGTAACCATAGATTATGAAATGTACTTGATCCTAATGTAAAGCTCTCACATTTTCCCATTGAATGGATTTCTCATACTTTATTTCTCCATGACATTCATTGGAGGAGGATCTGTCCTTTTCCAAAAACAAGCTCTAACATATCTGGCTGCAAGTAGTAATTGTGTTTATCCGTGGGGTCCTTCTCTGAGTCAATGGCCTCCTTTGGACTGTAACCTGGTAGAATACTATGGGTTCTCTGGGTAGCCTAACATAAAATCGATTCACCAGAAGCCTATGAGCATAGGTACATTTAAAACACAACCATAAAAGTATCAAAAACTTTTCTCAAACATAGACACATCACCCTTACCTATCACCCACCTTCAGGCAAAAATCTGATTAAATACCTAGGTCTCAAAGTTAGTTTCATAGTAATTTAAAAAAAATATTTTTAGATGGAAAAATTATTTTTTGACTAAACTGAAAATGTTCATTTTGGTCAAAGTTTTCCACAGAGTATCCACCATTTACACTAGTTTAAAAAAAAAAAGGAAAAAGAAAACTTTTCAGTAAATATTTTTGGTATTTTTATAATCTTTTGGTTTTGTTTCTGATTTAAAAAAAACTTAGTTTTTGGTTTTCAGATTGTTTTGGTTTTTGATTAGATTTTTCATAACAAAATTTCACAGGAATTTTTTTTAATGAAAATGTTCAAAAATTCCCCATGGAAAAATAGTTGGCATTTTTTTGACTAGATCGACTTGTCCTGTTCTTGAAGGTCAACTAACCTAGCTTGCCAAATCAAAGAGAGAAGCAAATTTCAGATTTGAGGGACCGTCCATAGAGTAAGTCCTGCTCTCAGTCCTCTAGAATTCAAATCAAATGGCTATTAGTGGAAATGTCCAAATGGCTTCTACTGTTGAAATGATTCACTGATAGATGGGTGAGGATCTGGCCAATTGTCTCAAATATGCAACAAGAGGCAAACTTGAACCTTTATAGATTGGAATTAGAAGTGGGCAAATAATTTTACCATGAATAGTTTATTTTTCAATTTACCTCATGTTCTACCCATGGAATATCCATGACCCCTTTGTTTAGGTTAGCCCTGTAGCCAGTTTTCAGCCTATATTATAGTATTAATAGCCAAGATGGTACAAATAGATTTTGAGAGTAAAATTTTAAGCAACATAGTTGCAGATGCTTCAGTAACACCCAAACACCCAGCTATTGTTTTCCATTCATCAATTATCTTTGCAAAGTTTTAAAAACAAGTGAACAAACAAAGAAAAATATGCTGGTTTTGTGATATCCTTTCTCAGTACCTGAGCCCCATGAAGTAACGTTAGTTGTAGTATTATTAGTTGGCCATCTGCAACAGCTATTCTGTTTTTACCTAGAGTTATAGGGACAGTTGAATTTGCCCTTCACCCCTGAAATTCTTTCACTTACAAAACTGAACCCGCAGCAGATGCATCAAGAGTAGAAATCAGAATTGTAGCAATAGTATCTAACTTTTTGATACATTGAGTGTTGCTATTTTTTTCTTTGCATCTGATCAATATAAGGACATAAGTTTGGCGCATGTATTTGTTGAATCACCAGCTTTGATTCAAAGTACATGTCATTGACCATTTCCTCCCCTTCCTTTCTTTGGAAATTTATCATCAGAAAGATGTTTCTTGTCTAATTTTTTTAAGTTTCTATTAAGCTTCAGCAGACTTGCAGAAGCAATTTATTGAACTGTGCCCACACAAGACAACATTCATTCAGAAATTCACATATTACTGCCAATTGGAGAGAGAAGGGGGCTTGGAAAGAAAGCTAGTTGGAGGAAAAACAAACTGGAAGAAAGAGGAGAGGGAACTACCAGGTAAATAGTCACAGGTTTGAGATGGTTATGATGTGGTAACCTTCCTAGTGAAGATTTCCCTGGTAATGCATTCTTTTGTGACACCTGACCTAGTTTTGATGGATTTCCATTAATGGAATTTAACATTTTATTTCTCAAATGTAAGGTTAATACCAGAATGTCTCTCACAGATTCAGCGCAGCTGCATTGCTGATTTAATTCATAAAACAGAAATAATTCCAGAAAAGCTGCACAGGTGAATAATTACTTGTCAAGCCCATCCACCTGTAGTACGGTAAATGATTTAGAATCAGTACTTTCTTATTAAAATATAATATTGGTAGAGGATATCTATTTTTCTGTGTAAGAATAGAAAGCAGTTGTCACTATTCAATAGACACTATAGATTACTATTCAGCATATACAGGTTGTTTTGAAATCACTTTTTCCTAGAACTGTAATTCATTGGAATTTATTATCCAAATTATTCCCAATACTTATAACATTAGAAGGTTCTGAGATACTATGAAGATTCTTGGTTACCATGATGATAAGCACACTATAAAACTTAAGACATTTTAAAAGATTTTTTTATTTTATTTGTTACATGGGCTGTATAGATTGCATTTTTCTATGGCTTTCTATTTCTATTCCACTCTTCCTCCCTTGCAAAAAATTGAAATCAATATAAGTAGTTTTTTTAAATTCCTTCTGAGCTTTAACTTTCCTGTATTCTCCATATGGCTTACTCAAGAGACGGAATATATGGGCATTGAGCTGCGTAAATCAATTTTGTAAGTGCATACCAAAAAGCAAAAGATCAGAGGAGAGACCTGAATGTGAATTTAAGAACACACACAAAGTTTTCAAGCTCTTACAGCTACAAAGTAAATGGCTGCAATGCAGAACAAGGCATAAGGATTAGGAATTGTCTCCAAGAGAGCTGATAACTATTAGCTCTTACTCAATTTCCCCCTCCCTCTGCCCCCCCTCCCTTATTGTTTTAGTACAGCATGTTCTACAGTTTTATTCTCTTTCAGGTGGAAATTTTGATCAGGGTCAACATTGGGAACAGCACAGAACGTGTGCAATGACATTCCTTCCATCAAAGAACAGACAGTAGCCTGTAAAATTTGGTAAGTTAAAGGAACACCATTTGTGTAACGCTGCTGCATGTCATAGGAAGTCACTGCCCACGCTGCTACATATAAGGACATGGTTCCGCTGGAAGCAGAATGCCTGTCTTTATATATATATATATATATATAAAAGCAACTTTCTGAGCATCCCCAGATGACATCTGTAGTTTGTCCTGCAAACAATTGGCCTGATGCTTTGGTTGTGCAATCATGCCTTGGCTGATAGTAGGCTTCCTCTGAAATCTGTGAATCATCAGTACTGAGGTAACAAAAGAGCTTAGTAGCATTATTTAGATTAAAAATATTTAGAAATGTATCCCCACTAGAGCTGCTTATTTATAGCCTATCCTTGTGGTTCTCAAACTTTTTTACTTGTGATCCCTTTCATGTAGCAAGCCTCTGAGTGTGACCCCCCCCCTTATAAATTAAACATATTTTTTTATATATTGAATGCCATTATGAATGGTGGGGGCAAAGAGGAGTTTAAGGTGGAGGCTGTCAGCTCATGACCCCCCATATAATAACCTCACGACCCCCTGAGGGGTCCTGACCTCCAGTTTGAGAACCCCTGGCCTATCCCTAAATGTGCATCTCTTGAGTGAATTCATGCATCTATAATCTGATATTACAGCTGTTGTGCTGGATTGGGAATGACCAATGAATGAAGAGATGGCAAGTACAATGAGAGAATAAAAATGGTCTGATGGCAGCCCTGTCATTTGTAGCTAGTGTCTGTGGTGTGTTGCTTTTTTTCCCTAAATGAATTAGTTAAACTTCATCTTGTTGAAGTCACCTCATTTTAGAGGCTCTTACAAAAAGAAAGCTAATAAACAGATGGCCTCATTCTTGTTCTATATCCACAATCTCAGCTGGAACTAATTGCCATTCTCATTGTCAGTCTCAGGAGAGAGGCTGATGAGGAAATAGATGCTGACCTATGCTCTCACCCCAGAAGCAAGTCTCTGCTCTGGGGCGAGGGTCATGCTGAGAGATTGTAGGGGAAAGCTGCACTGCTGCTGCCCACGCTGTCCCTGTAGATCCCTTCAGCCTCCAGTGTTGGGAATCCAGAACCTTACATGAACATGACATTAATAAAAAATTACAAATGTAAAAATTCAGATAATAGCAATTGAAAACCCTTCACAGACTGGGAGAAGTGCTTGGAGGAGCTTTCCCATCTACCGCTAGAAGGTGCTGGCTCTTTAAGGGTAAAATGCACTGCACATGTCTACAGTGGCCATGTCTATCATAATTCGTAAGCAACAGTACTTCAGAAGGGAAAAGAGAAAACACACAGTCAGAGATTCACGGTCTGTCTTGGTGGAAATGAAGCCAAGTGGACAGACCAATTGAAGAAATAGCTGTGTCTCATGGACAAGTTCTCTCCCACCAAATGCTGCAGTAACAAGTTCAAAGGCTTGTCTACACTTACAGCGCTGCAGCGGCTGCGGGAGCACTTCATGAAGAAGCTACCTGTGCCGACGGGAGAGTTTCTTCCATTGGCGTGTGTACTCTGTCTTCCTGAGAGGTGGCAGCTATGTTGACAGGAGAAGGTCTCCCACTGACATAGTGCTGTCTACACTGGGAGTCGGGCTGGTATAACTGTCTCACTTGGGTGAGGATTTTCCACACCCCCAAGTGACATAGTTATTCCAACATAAGCTTGTAGTATAGACTGGGGCCAAGAAACCTTTAGTGCTTTTACTGTGTTCTTTGTCCTTCTACACTAAGGCCTTGATTCAGGAAACACCCATTCGGGACAGCACTTAAGCAGGTGCTTAACTCCCGTTGAAATCAATGGGTCTTCAGCATATGTTTAGAGTAATGCATGTGCTTCAGTGCATTCTTGAATCAGGGCCTAACACAGTTGTGGTAATGTCACTAAATAGAAGAGTTCAAATTCTCTTCTGTTCTATGCAGGTACACCCCTATTGGCTTCCATGGCCTTGCACTAGAGCAACAGAGGGGATTTTGTCCCCTTGCAATTCAAATGAAATCAAACATTTTTGGACTAGATCTTCAGTTGGTGTTATACAGCATAGCTCCATCCAAGTCAGTGGTGCTATGGTGAGTCACACCAACTGAGAAGCTGACCCAATGTTAGGAAATAAAACTGTAATTTATCAGTAGAAGCTGTGCTTAAAAATACATATGAAACTTTTAAGAATTACAAGCAGATTAGTCCACTGGTCTGGGGGATGTAGATTGGTTAAGGGTGATCAGCTACTTTATACTAAGAAGATGTAAAAGCTTAAGTAAATGTCACTCTGTTCTTGGACATCAAGTAGTTACAAGTACATTCTTCCAAGTAAATAGCCACATGAATAGACTCCATTTCTTTTTTCCTGTGTATTTACAATTTCACTGATGTGTGAGCTGGTTCACCTGTTACTCCAGATTTCAGTGACATTACATAAGCATAAATCTAAAGTTATTCCAGTGTAAAACTGCTATGCTTTGTTTCCAGTCTTGTTTAATTGGATATTTTTTTCTTTACTGAATGTTTGAATTCTTGTGTGTGTGTATCTATTACAGTTGCAATTAAAAACACCCTCTCTACTCGAGGT
Organism: Gopherus flavomarginatus; assembly: GCF_025201925.1. NCBI lineage: Eukaryota > Metazoa > Chordata > Testudines > Testudinidae > Gopherus > Gopherus flavomarginatus. The sequence goes on from NC_066621.1 coordinate 100,864,707, forward strand.
GGCTAAAATACTGCTGGGGAGACAGCATGAACTCAAGAAACCTTAGCATAAAAAATAACGAACTATCGCAACATTTTTTTCTTGTACTGCGTATAAAGACTGACTCATTTTAGCTTTTTTGTCAACAACAAGAAAATCCCTCATGCCTGGATTTAACTGAAACTGTAATGATTCATCTGTGCTGAATGTGCCATGCCAAAACTTAGAAAAGTCAGTTAGAGAGAGATGTTGGGGATTCCTTATGCATGAACAGCAATAGATGAACTCCTAGGTGAAGAGTATGACACCTGAAATATAATTTTCCACGGTTTGTAGCAAGGACATGGATTTCAATGACTTTTCTGTCAGGATGATCTGTGCATATGTAACATAACTATTCCTAGGACAGTGATGTGTATTCATTTGTATACAAGAATTTTCCACTACCATCACTTGCATTCCCCCCTCCCACAATTAGAGCACTAAATTACATTTTGGGGAAAGGCTGTGGGGTCTTCTCTCCTTCTGGCAAGATCAGCCCTCAAGGGCCATTGGCCAGATTCCAGGACTTTCTTCTCCCCAGGCAAGAAAAGCCTTTGAAGGCATGGTCTTTAGGAAAGAGAAACTACCTATGGACCCTCCCTAATTGCCAGAAGCCATCTTAGAGGAAATGGACAGGTTATTGGACTGACTTTTCTTTCCCTATCATTTTATATTCTCTCTCCCTAGACCAGTAATTTATCTTTTGGAAAAAAAGGGCCAGGGCTTCCAGGCTAATTCTCTTTCCAGAAGAGGGGCCTTGGTGCTGGCTCATTTTCCATGTGAGAGATGTAGGGGCTACCCTTTAAATAGATCCTCATGGCTGGAGCACCCTCATCTTATTTCCTGGTGCCTGGTTTTCCAGTTACCTGTGCTAATCTGATTCCATTGCCCATGGTGCCACTTCAGATGTCAGTGATAGCATTCCATCTTGACGATTGCACTTGAATGCAATAGCATGTTACTCCTTTTGAGCCTAGTGGCTAACCAAAGTTTGGGGCCCTACAGGTTGTTTCCACTAGAAGAAATTGATGATGGAGCCAAGTAAGTTACTAAGATTATGTATGAAGTCCTGTTGTCCTGAACACAGTAGGAATCAAACCTCAGGAGACTGTTCCTTTGCTTGTTGTTCCAAACCTGCCTTTCTAGCCAGCACTCTGTGCCCAAAATGCTTTCTTTCTCAGCTTTCTCTCAAGACCATGTTACCAGCACTTTTATTACTGTCTACTTGGCTTTCTGGCTGCTTCTGTCTCCCCTGGCTCCTTTTCTCTCACATAGAGAAAATCGATTCCACTAAAAAAATCACCCAGCCCTGCATTTGCTATCAGTGCCATGGGAAAACCCCTTAGACCTCATGTTTCAGCTTTTACTCAAATTTTCCACATGCTTGCTTTGGGTACTACAGCTATTGTTTAAGCTTCTTTATATATATCCTTACTGAAAGGTGGCAATCACCCCCCACCCATAATAACAAGCAAGTGCTTAGATTTGGTCACTTGATTAAGTTTCAATCAATGCGATTTGTTTAAAAAATACCAAAGATATAGTTAGATACAGACATATAAGTTTTAACAGGAGGAAATTTTAACATGTGGAGCATTATTTTTCCTACATAGAAAAATCACACTTTTCTATTCTTTTTATAAATAAAAGGCTAACACATGCACTGAATCTTCCATGGCCTGTAGTAACCTGAGACTGTGATTAATGGAAGACATTCTTTCCAACATCCAACCCATCCCTTTTATGTGATTTTAGAAATACTAATGTATTTTAGAAATACTAATGATATTTCCAATACTTCACATATACCATTGCGCCTTAAAACAATTACCTTGTGAAGTAGATGACTTGGAGACTTTTCCTGACTCAGTGCTGCCTTGCTCCATTTGTACATTACTGTAACTCCATTGTAATGACGTCAGTGGTGTGTTTCAGTGACATAAAACTGGAGTAATGCAATCAGAGTAGAGAATGGTTTCAGAAATTCAAACAAGATGCCATGGTATTGTTCTCCATTTTCTCTTGTATTTAGTATATTATCTAGAAGCTGATGGCTGGCTTCAGTTCATCTTAACTTTTTCTCACTTATAAAGATGGTAGGCAAGATTTAGCACTCATGCCAAATGGGATTGTGGGGATGAAATGAGTATAACTAATGAGTTTACTTTTTAAGTAAAAAGGGATCGATTCTCCACACTATTACACTAAGAGCCCCACATTAGCATAAAATGGGTGTAACAGAATGAAAACTAAGGCCTATAATGGTATTTCTTTAAATTTCCATCGGACTGCTGAATCTTGTGCCCCAAATACAAACTAAAGATGATATAAAGGATGTTTTGCATTGTCCAAGATCAATGCGTAGTTCTCAGAAGCCCTTCATGGCACAATACCATAGAAGTTTGCTATTTGTCAGGAGATACCTTCCACCGAGTTTGTTAAATGGACATTTGAACCTCCTATCCCTGGAAGCCTATTCTGGTAATATCAGAGTATACTGGTTGTGCAGTATGGTACAGTAGCAGAAATTGCATTACTAGTCTTTGCCTTCTGTGGCACGGTGTGGAGAGCCATGAGTTAATAACTATCAACTGAATTATCTTCCACTCCTGCAAGCTAAAGGAAATAAAGTAGACTGATTTTTATTGTAGTTTTGGACAAACACTTTCATTATGCCACTGACTATTGTTTATAAACTAATAAACAGTCTACTTCTGCATTGTTTGCATCTGGGGCTTTTATTACTATTCAACCACAGGCAACAAGTTCCAAGTTTAATTGTGTTTTTTTTCCTCTAGCCCTAACCTAATGCTTACTTCACAGTCATGAGGGTTTTTTTTAAGGGTGGAGGGAAGCAGGTAAAACATATTTTAACTTCCTTATTGCAAGAAGCCTCCCTCATTTTAGCCTCAAATAAGCATCAATATCATGGAAAGTCTATATAATCTCCCTTTTGATACTATAAATTCTTGCTATCAGATATCCTGAATAGTGAAGCTAAGATACATTATTTACCCTAAATAAATAAATCCCACAGAATGTTGGTCTTTCTGACATTATTAATACTATTTATTATTTTTGGAGAGACAACACATTGGAACTTTTTGCTGCACTAGGGTCTTGGTTGATTGACAGCTGTTAGGTCAAATAAAGTTTCAGTTAAGGGTCAAATTCTTCCCTTAGGTGTGTGCAGTTGCCTTTGAAGCCACTGGGCAACATAAAAGTGAATATGATAAAGACTTCGTAATGAAAATCTGGCATCCTAAAACTTGCATGTGGAGGGGGGTGAGCGCGGCATATGGGCATGCACACAAACCTTCATTCATGCCTGTGTGGAATGGAAATCTATTCTCCACATATGAGCAATGAAAAGTGGAGGGGAAAACACCCAGGAGCTACGCCTTAATGAAAACTCTCAGAGATAAGTAACACCAGCTCTGCAATGAAACTCACTGTTCATCAGTGGCAAGAGTTCAAAAAATGTCAGTAAAGGAATCCACTTTACTGACAAGAGCATAAAATATTGCCACCCTCCTCCTGCTCGCCCTGGCTTCAGCCATGTGGAATTCCTTCACTGTCTAAACTACTCCACTGGCCAGGAATACAAGTAGGTCCCCTCCCCCCGTCTCTTTAAAGGAATGCACTGAACTGCTACCTAAGAGCAGTTGTTAGAGAGAAGACCACCCAAAGTGGTCCTTGGTTTAGACACTTCACATGGAGTTACTGGGCACAAACCATCCCTCACAGTTTGCAAGGAACAGTTGGAATTCTCTGAATTGTTTCCAAGTCTTAACTGCATTGTAACCCTGGAGGCAAAAATTCCTGCCTTTGGTCCCATTTAATGCTTAAAAGCTTCCTAATGAAGTCCATCTTTTCACCATCATGGGACTTCCTGTTTTAGGCAACCATAATACCCACAGGAATATATGTATCTTATTGTAAGCACAAGTTTTTCTTTTGAATATGTTTACTATACCATTGTATACTACTAATAATTTACAGAAACAATCAATTGGACAGCATTCTTGAAAAAAAGGATTGGATCAGCATGTGTATGCCTGCCTATGGGTGAGAAACCATTACCGGAGAATTAAGTTAAAACTTTGGCTTGCTTTTTAGACAAAGGGGGGAGCGGGAGAGGGCATACCTTTAGGATGTATATTAAGAGTCAATACTACTTACTGTGGTATGGAATGAAGAATTGGTGCCTGGAAAGGAAAGGAAGTGAGGGAGTAGAATGAGGGAGAAGGGCTACCAGCTAAGGTGCCATTAGAATATGTGATGCAGAACTATGATAAAATGTGGCCCTAAAATGGCTTTTATGGTGTGAAAATGTCTTGCAGCAACTCCCAGGATTGGAGAGCAAACCTAGATTAGCTATAGTGAAATGTTACAGTATGAACATACTTTACAATCATAGTAAAACCCCTGGAAAGGGCTGGGGTGAAGGTAAGTTTGTAGTGAAGGTGGGTGAGCCATGCATTAAGAATAGGTCTATTCTTTCCAGGTTTACATCCCATGCATTCCTATTGACTTCAGCAGGATATAAAGCAGTATTCGAATTTAACCCAATGTTTGCAAACCAGACTTTAGCCAGCCGATAAGGGCTTAATATCAGAAAGCAAGTTTTTATAAAAACTTCAGCAAAAGCATTTGGGCCCTGATAGCAACATGAGCATCCTGCATGTGGTGAAGTTATTATCTTCAAATCTCACACTGGATGCACTTTAAAGTGTCTTTTTTGTCTTACCCCACTTGTAAAATTCCAATAGAATGTAAGAGGGATGAAATCAACCAAGCTATACAGAACTTACTAGCGCAATCGTCTTTCTATTTGCCTTTGAACAAATTTATAGAATTCTATAACAGGGATGGCATTCTCTAAAATTCTATATGATGATTAAAAACATATGGAGATGTTATGTTCTATAAAATTCTATAGAACTATTCCATATGTGACTGAACATATGTGAAAAGGTTTCTTTAGCTTTTTTTCTCTATAATTTCCTAGAAAGTATTGTCAGTTTCAGTGTGGTAAATGTAAAATGAAACATAGTCAGAACTGTTTCAAATCTCAATGCCAATTTGCCAAAGGAGGTGAGGTATTGGCATATTTGGTGTAATCTTTTTTATTTTCATATGAACTGTAACTCCTTCAGGTACCCTACAGTAAGGCTGACAGCATTACTTTAATTCTTGCTGTCTTAATGTAGTTTTCAGTCTGTGTAAACAATTCAATTTTACTGATCACCCTGAAAATCCATATGTCTTGACCGAACTCTGATAAACAGATGTCCGACAGGTTATAGAAGGCTGTGTTCAGCTTGTAGTTAACAAAACGGAACATTTTCAGCATACTTGAAATGAAGACAAAGATCTCAGGATCTGCCCCTTTCAAACTTATATCACCCCTCCCCCCAAAAGGCTACACACACATGGCCGAAATTTTAAGGATAGTGAGTGAAGACGACACTGAAAAATATTTGCACAGATAAGAGAATCTGGAAGGTAAACAGAGGATCAGTTCAGCCAAGGAGCGATGCTGGCAGTTTGACAAGCAAAGCCCAGTCCAGATGGGCTGTGAATTACACAATGGCTAAGTAAAAGGGACAGATTCTCACTTGGCTTAAATTGCCTTAGAGCGATGACAATTTACATTAAATGAAGATCAGGCTCTGAGTATCTCTATTTATACTTAACTCAGCTACTGAAAAAGCAGGGGCATAAATTCAGTCTTTAAAAATTATATTTAAACAAGGAAATGCTTGCGTATGTGCTGCTGACATAGCCGACTGAACATCTGAAATATTTAGTCATCAGATAAATTATCTGATGCATACTGCTATTTACTGAATTCATTTGATGAATGTTATTCAACTAGCTATGAAACTGGTTGAGTACCACAGATACCATTTGCCACATAAATCAATCTAATGAGAAACAGCAGCATTTGTTGGCTTCCATTGGTTAGTTTTTCTTTTCTTTGCCACTTTTGAGAATGGCGAGAGCCCCAGAAGAAGTAGACTCCTGCAGATCTCAATGGGCTGAGTTTCCCATGTCTAGAACTGTGCTGCCCAGGCATGGAGAACGGGATGCTGGTGAGTGATGGATACTGTTAGACCCCCAAGAGAGGAAGGCCTGGAAGGAGCACAAACCTCTATTCCTCAGCTCCTAGGAGGGAGCCTGGCTGAGGACAGAGCTTGCTCATATGACTATAGATGATCTGAGCCCTTGAAAGGAAGATGGGCTGGACTCCCAGCAACTGCCTCAAAATGTTTTTTGGTAGCTCACCTGAGGACATTAGGCTAGACTGCAGCTTGCCAGAGGCTTCCCCAAGGGAGGTCTGTGGCATGTCAGGGACTGTCATCTTTATTTTATTTTCCTTTTGTTTCAGTTCATCCCACTGTTTATATTTCAATATATACACCTATCATCCCTACCAAGGAATTGTGCTGTTTCCATTAATACTCTTCTGGCATTTCAGGAAGAACTCTTTCATCCAGCACAAGGGATCTTTAATGATTGTCTGCTCTTTGCTTCCCCTCTGTCCACACTAAGAGGATGGCATTAAAGCTTTTGTGAGTGTCATCTCATCACCCCAAGTGGCCAGCAAACACCCAAAATCTTCCCCAGGAATTGAATCATCTGCCATCCTTATCAGCCCGGAAACAAACTTGTGGTAATTGGGATGTGTTTGAGATTCTAACTTGGATCATACACATGGTAATGCATAATAAAGCCATGGCTTTAGATCCTGGGCCAGTTTTCTGAGTTGCACAATATAAATCACTCTGCCTTCATCCCCAGTTTGTTTTTATAGGTTTAAATTTGAACTCTAAGAAAGATTCCTCAAATTATTTAGACTTTTTAAGTATCCAAACTTCTGGCTCTGAGAGCATCACTACCTCACACTTGCCCAAGCCCATTTTCTTCGTGTTTTTCCCCCTTCAATGTCACCCATGCAACCCTTCCGTGGGATCACACAGGTTTACGTGATTGGAATTTAGTAACTGATTTTGCTGATGATACACAAGGAGAGATAGACTCTAGCTCAGTTCCTCTCAACTATACTCATTTTGCTTTATCTTATTTTGCCAAAATAACTCAGTGCTTTTTACAATGGCATGGTGTCCCCTAGCTCTGTTTGCCAGAAGCTGGGAATGGGACACAGGATGGATCACTTGGTGATTACCTGTTCTGTTCATTCCCTCTGGGGCATCTAGCATTGGCCACTGTTGGAAGACAAGATACTGGGCTAGATGGACTTTTGGCCTGACCCAGTATGGTTGTTGTTATGTTCTTATGAGCTCTGATACCATGGCAGCAGGCATAGTATAAGAACTTGAGCTGAATAGAAAAAGAAGTAAAAAAAAAATCTTAATTACATAATTACTTGAGTGTTACTAAAACATAAGAACAAGGAGATCTACAACGTAATTTAAAAGCACCAGTGAAATGTTTTATTGATTTGATCTCTGTCAGTTGCTCCCAAGATTGTTTTACATAATGCTATCATAACTAAGGGCCTGATCTGCAGATGCTTTCTTGCATGAGAAGTCTTTACTCAATTGTTAATTGTATAAAAATAAATGCACATAAAAATGTGTACACAGAGACTTGCAGATTCAAGTTTAAAAGCTGATTTGGCCTTAACTGACCTCACAAGTCTTTTAACAAAGAAAGAATCATGATCACCAAGGTCCCTTTTTTATGATATAGAAAAGTTGGAATTTTCCAGTGAGGGAATCATATTAAAAAGTTCATCCCTTTATCAGCTGCATGTTAGTATGGGATGTGGATTGTGATGAGGACACAAAGATGCAGCAGAATTTGGTAATCTATCCAGTGCATTCCGTACTCTGAAAGATGAATATACTCTTTCTCTAAGATTAATTTAAGCTATTTCTAGAAGCCATACAATACAGAACAGAGACTCAGAGGGAAATGTTATGTAAGTAGTCTCTCTACATATGTTCTGCATTACCCTAACATTTAAAACAAATATTGCACAACAGAGTATATATGAAAAGGCTTTTGATTTGGAATCCCCAGATAGATATTTTTGTCCATGAAAGTAAACCTACAGATTCTGGGAATGTTCTCTGCATAGCTCTTTCCCCCACTTACCCGAGATGAGATTCAGGAGTTGTGACTGAAAATGTTTATCTTCTGAAATCTCTTTGGTAGTCTAAGTGAAATAAATTCCTGTTCTCTATCCTGTTCTTGAGGCACAAATGTCCATATTATAAAATCAGCATTCTTTTCAGCCTCAGCAAGGACAAATACAGTATGTGCCTGGACAGTGAACTACCTTCTCACCCCTAGAGATGGTCCTTCTAACTTAGCTTAAAATAAAAGGGGCCTGCCTAGTTCAATGGGACCCTCTCCATTGGCTTCAGTCAGGCCAATGGTGTGGTAGCTAGGGCAAGTTTGCACTGCTACTGCCTGTGATGCATTGTTTTGTAGAATAATGGATTTACCATAGAGTTTGTCCACATTTCACATTTAACTATTCACAAATACACACCTCTGCCGGGGCTAGGGGCATCTATGTTCTAACCACCTTTTTATATTGCTGGTGTGGATGGTATTTCTGTAGAATAGTCAGAAGATCGTGCCCCTGGGATCCACATGCAAAGGGACACCGTCTATGGATGGATCTCTCTCCCTGGGGAAAGGAGGAATCAACCAGTTTTGTGGACGTTTTCTCCGCTTATGTCAGACCCCAGAGAAGATTATTGCCATTAGTGCAGCAATCCATAAATAGGGAGACCACAGGAAATGTGGGCTAGCCATGTACACATCCATTACCTAGCATGAACTGAAGAGGACAGTAATACCACCAGAAGCTGTGTTAAGTTTTTGTATGGAGCCTTATCCTTGCTGGGGGCCACAGTTAAGAGGGACTCTCTTAAGGAGTTCATTTGGAGGCAAAGGACCTCTGCATATATGGCCCTGAGCCACCTGTGAAGCCCCATGATCTGTGGATGGGCCTTTGACCCTCCAGTCTTCTCATCTAGCAACTTTTTTAATGGGCAACAAAATTCACTTGAAAAACTAAACTAACAATCAGAGGGGTAGCCGTATTAGTCTGGATCTGTAAAAGCAGCAAAGGTGCCACAGGATTCTTTGCTGCTTAAACTAACAATGAATAGTAGGCTGTAATATCAAAAGCTCTATCTCTGTTACTAAAACGCTTTTTTTCCCAAATGGGGACATTTTTCGATAACTTAGAAATTGTAATCTTTTGAAAAACACATAAAAATATTAACCCATAAATTGAACTTAGTTCACTCTTCCATTTCCACTGTGTCCAGGTCTGGAGAATGCTACAGTCCAATCATCTGTTTTGTCAAATCTAAATTAAACATTAAATCATGGCTACGGGGCGCATTGTGTCACAGTGTACCAGAGTGAAAAAGTGAATCATTTCCAAATCTCCCTAAACCAAAGGCTACCAAGAATTGATTAAAACATCTCGCTTCATTGTGTAAGTTACAGAGCTACTGCTAACTCTGCAGTAAACAAGCAGTGGGGGAAATTTTCATGCAACTAGTAGGGTGTAAAATGGTGATGGGCAAATTAAGAACCAACTCAGACTTTCACCTCAAGCTCATACCAGTTCTGAGCCCATAACTTTTGAGACATAAGGTTATTCTTTTTTTTTTACTCCATATTCCTGCATATCTCAGTTTCCTCATTTATGGAAATGTCCTATAGAATTCAATAGTGATGAAACCAAAAAGATTTTGAAGAAATTGGTTTTAGGGTCTAAAGAACTGAATGGCAAATTATGTCTACAGAATTCAACAGACAATTATATCTGGGAGTTTTGTAGTTTGGCTTAAAAAATGTACAGAAAAGTGGTTGTTTTGCATTTTAAAAAAATCTCTAGGTCTCTTCTATAAGGAGTGGTTTTCTCCCAGAAGCAAATACAATGATGATGCAAATCTCTTCAGAGTGCTGGTCCTCATGAAACGTCCAGCTGGTTTCTGGGCCCAAGAAGATCACACAGCTATATAGTTATTATCAACTGAATCTTGTAGAAATTCATGACACTATCTTGTAGAATTTCATGACACTATCAGGAATCTTTGAACAATCCAAACTGATTCAAGTCCAGTTGGGCAAGGAAAATGAGGGAAATGTAAGCATCTCTCATAAGCCACTTGCAGTGTTCCTGATGTGTATTCATATATTGCTTTATAACCACTTTGTAGATCTCTTCATCGTTGTTCACCTTTCCCTTTCTATGATGTTTTAAATTCTTTATATATACTTGCTTATATTGTGCAAAAGGTCCTCTTAACTTTCAAGAGTCTTCTGCACTTTATAATGGTCCCTATTCTTCAGTTATTTGTAATACTTTCTTAGAAGCATGAACATATTTTTCTTTAATTACTTTGTTATTTGTCATCCTTTGATTATTCTCCCATTTTCTTTGAGTACAGTTGATGGTTAATGAAGCTGGCTTTGTTTAACAATATCTTATGGATTTTTTTATCATGTGATTACAACATGGGCTAGCTTCACAAAGAAAGTAGGTGTGGTGATGCTTTTGGAGTCTGGGCACCAGTGAGGTGCCTATGTCTTGGTAGCAATCCACAAATGAGAAACTTTCTCCTGGACTCAGGCATTTTAGGCTTAAGGTGGTCCTGTCATAACATTTTTTCCCAGATCTGGACCTTAGCGTCCAAAATATGGGTGTTAGCATGAAAACCTCCAAGCTTAGTTACCAGCTTGAACCTGATAACGCTGCTACCAGCCAGGGATTTATACAGTGCCTTGCTCACTGTGGTCTCCTCAAAACCTTCCCTGGGGGACCCCCAGACTCAGATTCCTTGAGTCTCACAACAAAGGGGAATAAACCATTTCCCTTCCCCCTCCTCCCCTCCAGGTGTTCCCTCCCTGGGTTCCTGGAGAGATATACAGAAGCAAGCTCCGTGAATCTAAACAGTGGGACTCCACCCTCCCTGTTTCCAGTCCTGGAAACACAAGTACCAAGAGCTAATCTCTCTTCCCCCCTCACCCAGAGGGTATGCAAAGTCAGGCTTAGTAAATCTAACACAAAGAGATTTTCCCCCTGACTTCTTCCTCCCACCAATTCCCTGGTGAGCTGCAGACTTGATTCCCTGGAGTCCCCACTAAAGAAAACCTCCAACAGGTCTTAAAAAGAAAGCTTTATAAAAAGAAAGAAAAATACATCAAAAATAGTCTCTGTATAAGGTGAAAATATACAGGGTTAATTGCTTAAGAAAAAAAAGTGAATAAACAGCCTTATCCAAACAGAATACAATTCAAAACACTCCAGCAACTACACACATGTAAATACAAAAAAAAAAAACAATATAAACCTATTGTCTTACTATCTTTGTACTTACAACTTGGAAACAGAAGATTAGAAAGCTGGAGATAGAGAAATCACTCTCAGAGCCGAGAGGGCACAGACACAGCACAAAGAACAAAGAACTCAGACACAAACTTCCCTCCACCTAGATTTGAAAAAGTCTTGTTTCCTGATTGATCCTCTGGTCAGGTGTTTCAGGTTACTGGTGTTACCCCTTTACAGGTAAAAGAACATTAACCCTTAGCTATCTGTTTATGACAGGTCCATTGTGGATAAACAATTAAAAAAATTAATTGAAGCAGAGAGACTGGCACTTTAGGGTTAAGGTGGTCCACTGTGGATAAACAATTAAAAAAATTAATTGAAGCAGAAAGACTGGATTCTGGGTCTCCCACTTCCCAGATACTACCATGCTAGAACTTAGATGTGGATGGGGGAGAACTTCCTCTTTCTCTGCCCATCTAAGGCTCCTCCTCCCAACATATGTACGTAAGCTTGCCTATAGGGGCCTGATCTGGTAAGCGAGCTCTCAGCACACTTACTGGGTCAGTCTCCACCAGCTACTGAGGAAGAGGAATACCTATCTTTTCCTGGGTTGTGAATTGCTCTGGGGCTTAGGCATTCAGACTTCTGACTTGGAGTTGACACACAGGTACTTAAGGAACTTTTACTACAAACATTTAGGTGCCAAGTGAGTTTAGATACCTTAAAGAATTTGGGGGAAGCTGAGCAGGAGTTGTGTGTATCCTAACGAGACATGATTCTGGGTTTTAGATGCCTATAGTGCCAAAGGCCCTTTGTGAATCTAGCCCTATGTCTCTATCTCTATTCCAGCATTGCCAGTAATAGCTGCACTGTTCTATATTGGTTTAGCAGTTAATTAGTGCTGTAGAGCCAACACAGAGAGCTCAGGAGGACATTGTGTTACTCTAAGTCTAAGAATAAATGTGGTTCTTGCTCTGTTTTTAAAAAGAAAATCGCTAATGGAATGGTAAATTTAAAAACAAATTTTCAAAGTTCCAGATAAATAATCTATGCGGGGTTGGGTGCATTGTTCCCATTGCCAGCTCACAAACCCTGCGTGCCCAAACATGTAGACTGACCTCCAGGCTGTGCCCTGGAATATTCATCTGTAAACCCTATCACAATAGTCTTGCAAAGTGGCCATTCCACAGACTTTGTGGGGAGCCAGAATCACAGCAAAAAAAATCCACTCTCTGCTCATCCTGTGCCTTCAGGTTTTCTAGGCCTTGACTCTACACACACAGCTCTGCAGGGCTACATACATGTGCAAACTCACTTGTGTGTTACATGTTTGCAGAACCCAGGCCCTAATGGACAACCATGCACAATTGGCAGCCAAAAGTTGTCCCAGGGCTATTTCTACTGCGTAAATGCTCTTATCAGAAATCTGCCTGAAGTTGCTACCTTTACTCTGTTTCAGCAGTGTTTTTCTCCAGATCTAGTCCCACAGAAACTGTTAGAACTACTTGAGGAATAAGGTACTGCTCACTCTAAGTAAGGATGGCAGAATCTGGCCTTTAATGTAAATGCAAAATTGGTTTTGAGTAGAGAATATCTAATTCAAAAAACCATATTCCATGAAGTACCAATATTTAGAAGAAAAGGATCTTTAACAGTCTGCTTTTAAAATAGAAACAACTCAAAGGTTGTAGAAAAAATATAAAATGACACAAGGACCCTCTCTAATGATTCAGTTGTTTCTTATACATTCTACTAGTTTTCTCAGTAATTATAATGACTAAATATTTTCAAGAACTATATAAAAGAAACTCAAGCTCACAATTTCACTGTATAAAAATTTTCACTTATTTTTCCTTTATCTGAAATAAGCCGCTCTAAGCAATGATAAAAGACAATAGCGCTTGATCCAAATTCTATTTAAATTAATGGGAGACTTTCCTGCGAAGCAGGGCCACAGGTACCATAGCTGGCAGAAAATTTTTGTAGCTATGGCACAAGACTGGGTATAAGGAAACCTGGATTCTGTGCGTGGCTAAGCTCTGCTATAGACCATAGGACCTTGGTCAAGTTATTTCACTTCTCTGCACTCCGTTTCCTGAAGGCTAATACTAATGACTTTCTATCAAAGATTCTCAGTGTGATTTCAAATACTAAGTCATTAAATTTTCCAACAAGAGTTGTTATCCCCATTTTCCAAATCAGTACACTGAGGTTTGCGACTTGCCTAAGGTTACATAAATTAGGGTAGAACTAAGAGCAGAGCCAACTGGTCCTAACTCTCTGTCTCTCTGCTTTGATGCTAGCCAACAGTCCCTTTGGCCCCAATCCAAAAATAATTTCAATAAGATTGACAAACCCAGCAGGACCACAAAGTACTACACACTCTTAACTTGACCAGAGTCAGGCTTCTAATGGGGCAAGTCTCAACAAGAACACAGAACTTGGACCAGTTTGAAAAGAAATAGGTAATGACAATACATTATTTCAAAATAAATAGCATACACTTGTTCCTTCCATATAGCTTTGTGTCCATCTCCTATTACTGTACAGGTATTGTGCCACCATCTCTTTTAGATTTAGAAATATTATTGAAAACAAAAGGAAAGTTTTCTGAGTGTATATTCTTGTAATATTTATATAAAAATTTACAAAAAAGTGTGTAACTTTATGCATATGGATAGTCTCAGTAAAATAAATGGGACTACTGATGTGTGTAAGATTGTGCACATGCTTAAGAGCTTTACAGGACTGAAGTCTTTATGAGCATTATTGAGACAAAGCTGTAGTACTGACAATGTGGCAGGTACTAAGCAAGGGCCCAGCAGAAAATTCATCTAGATTCCATGCTGTTACTAGTCTCAGAAAATCTACCTCCCTACAACTAGTTTATGTAACACAGAAGCTGGATGAATTTACCTGTGCTGCTTTATGTAAAAAAAGAAAGTATATTGTTGCATCAAAGAGGAACAAAAGGCTAGAATAACTCTTATAGAGCTGTTAACATTTCCAAAAGTTTATATTTTTGTTAAATTGGCTGGCAAGCATCATTCTACACGTACTGTAATCCTTCCTGTGCAGAGGGTATTATTAATTCTAGAATGAGTAGGGTTTTTGGAAATGGAAAGCTAAATATAGATTGTTCATCTTTTAATAGAAACAAAATCTGACACTTTTCCTGGAGCCGTATTTAATATCATTCTATTTTTGTCCAATAAAAAAGAAAGTGTTTTCCATGATCCAGTTGGAAATATGCAAATTTGAACTAAAATGCCATTTGATATTATTATTTATAGGTTTGTTCAGGGACTACTCTTCTTAATGGATACAATGAGCTTTTCTTCTTTTTAACTTTCCTTCTAAGAGAACAGACTTCTGTTTCCTTTGTGAATTATCCTTTTGGTACTAACCAGAACACCTTGGTCTCCTACATTCCTGCACAAAGGATTCCACTCTGCATTCAAAAAAGCAAGACTATTTAAACTATATTCATATTTAAAGATGACTATTAGAATGGAAGACAGGCACAGAGGGCTGGACTTCAACTATTTTGGCTTTGTGGTTGAATAATATTTGATTTTGTCTGGCATATGTTTTCTTTCAAATAAAAGAAATGCTGCACAAAACAAACTTGGATTAGGAGTTTAAAATGTACTCCTCTTCCCAAATCTCCCAAATCTCCATGGAAAAATGGTTTAATAGCTTTTCATATAAGTATCTGTTTCTGGAGAACCCAAACTCAGACATTTGTCCTTGAGTGGAATTTGAACTTTACTGGTATTATATGCTAAAGGTTAAAGTACATGTGTGTCTTCTTGTCTTCTAGACCATGAACCTTCTAAGCTCGCAAAACTCTGCTGCCACCTACGTGATCAACCTCATCCCTGTTTACTCTCACAAATTCCCTCACTTAGCTTTGCTGATATCTCAGACTCCACTCCCATCTCTGTGCCTTCTTTCACATTAACATTCATAATTGGAATGTTTTTCTCATCCTAGCCAAGTGAGCTCCACTCATGCACTCCTTTAATTTCCTTTGACATATTCATTTCTCACCCAGCTGGCCAGACATAGCCACTGCCTCCTGATCTGTGCATGCCTCCAGTAAGCGATGCTTCCTCGGTTTTTGTTAATGAATGTGCTTTCCTTCTTTGGCTGTAAAGTCCTTGGTGTAGGGACTGTGGCTCCTTTTTTGTTCTGAATGTTGTGAGCAACTGGTCAGTGCTCAACAAATAAAAAACTTACAGCCAAAGGGCCAAATTCTGGCTGGCAATGAGCGTACATACACATCAAAATCTTGTGGGGCACAGCAGGAGCGTGCTGTGGTTGCTGGCTGCCCTGTTTCTGCTTCCTATGGAAAGTCACAAACCTCTACAAGTGATGAGGGCCACAAGGAACATAGCAGAGGGAAGTACTTATAGTCCCTGTCTTTAACTGAATTCACATATGTCACTGCCTGAACCAAGCAGTCATTCCTGTGCACTGTGTGGAAATTATTCCTGCTCTTAGCAGGAGTAGAATGCAGAAGAGAACTAAATGTATATTTGCTTTCAGATTGAATATGGGCAGACACAAAACCAACCCCTTTTTCAGTCTCTATATCTATCCTTTTGATGGTTTAAGGGATTATGCCACTTTCCCTGTATTGTTGTTAATAGCCACAATTTGGCTCACTGTTGTTTCAATCCCTCTAAATTCTAGCAAGACCCACACAAGTGATAGATGTTAAAGGTAAGAGTCACAGGTTGCATACAATTCCTTTCTCCTTTGTCATGTTGAGGAAATCACTTAATCTCTCTGTGTGTGTGTTTGCCTACCTGTAAAATAGGGAGGTGATGATATCTACCTGTCTTTGAAAAATAGTTTTGTTGTTAAAGATTGCAAAATGAGGCAACAAGTGAGTTGGTATTAATGACATTGCTATTTGTTGTAACTATATTAATCTTATTAAATGTGTTTGCTTGGAGAGTAGATGGACTAATCTATGTAGAGCCACTGGAATCTTTATGACAGTTGACTTCCTGGCTACAATTACAGTTTTAATGCTGGGGGGAGTGAGGGGAAGGAAAGGCACTAATGAAAATTACCATAGATTTTGTTACTTCAAAGTCTTTGTGGAGCTCTGAGGAACACATTTTAAAAAACGTGTTTAAGATTAATGTCTAGTCACAGTGTCCTTTTCTCCTAAGGGAACAGTGCCTCTTCAGATGTCAGCTTACACACTTAAAATAACATCAACAATCCGTGCTGCAGAATCAAAGAGAGGATGAGAACGAGAATGAGGAGTGTGAAAAATCTGTTCCAAACCCCATTGTGCTTCGAAACAGAACCTTTTGGGAAGTATAATTCCTGAGCAGTTTGTTAGGAAAAGGTAACTGGCAATGATTATTGGCATCTTGTTAAAGAAATTCTATGTGCTGCGTGATGGTAAAAAATGGCATTAGTTGGAGAAGCTCTGGTGATGGTTTTTCATTCCAAAGGGAAAAGGAGGCTAACACTCGGCTCATGCTGCATACTGAATCCCTGAAGTTCTTGCTGAGTCTGATAGCGCATGGTGCTGAGTGCCTCAGCTCCATTGATTTCAGTGGGAGATATGAATGCTCAGAGACTTTCGAGATTAGACTGGAATTGTGGCTGGTTCTTACTAGTACAGCATGCATTCTGGGCAGCAGACCCACTGTACAGCCCCGCACTGTGAAAAGGATCATTGAAGAACCTTCAGGGAGCTCTTGGTTTAGTCTTTCTGTTATTTTAGTGAATGATAGAATTTGAGACAGAACCAGACCTCACAGTAAAACTACCAATGAAATCCAAGCTTGGCCCTCTTACTTTATATTCGCTGTTGGGTGTTAGCCAGCCTTGCTATAAGAGCCCCACTTTCTATCTAGAGCTCTTGAAGTCTTTATAGAGGGCAGTCTGAATATTACCATGAACAATATCATTTTAATGAATAGGCCACTGGCTGTGCTTGGATTGCTCTATTTATGTGAAGGTATATCTATGACACTCATCACCATCGTACCAGAATGCCTCATAACCAGTTAGGGCTAGATTGTGCCTTTAGGGCACAGCCCTGACTAAGGAGTGATACAGACAAGGGAGAACCTAAAAGGTGGTGCCTCAAGGAAGCACAATTCCTCCCCCCATTCCTGAGTGCACAGAGGTTATCTAGACCACACTGCCACTCCAGGGGTACTTAGCACAGGAGTTGGTACTATAGTCCCTTCTCTTTGGGTGGTAATGAATACCCCCAGGGGCCCATAAGAGAAAACAGACTCCGCTCTCACCTAAATGCAGGGACTGCAACTGTGACTGTCCTCTTGTGCAGACTGCACAATAGGGAAAAGGCTCCTTGCATCCGACCAGTGCCATGACTAATAACAGTCTGGTCTCATGGCACCCCTGGAGATAGGGGTGTATCATTATCTTCATTAGGCAGCAGGGGAAGCTGAAATAAAGAGAGGTTAAGTGACTTGATCAAGGACATGCACTAAATCTGTAAAGAAGACTCAGGTGACCTGAGTCCCAGTCCAGTTCTGTTCCTCCCACAGCACCACCAACTCAGTCCTTATTTCAGAAATAGAGGAGCTCAGTGAACCCAACAAAATACATTTTGGAAATAGCACCCTGGTATACATGACCCTTTAAAAATCTCAAGGCTTAACTGGTTTGTGGGAAACATTTTTCACAATTATCTAAATGAAAATGTCACCTCTCAGCATGGGAAAACTGTGAGATTATCTGATCTTGAAGGACATTATTTTAGTTCCTTCTACAAGTGAGTTATAGCTTGTCTAGGATAGTACATGCTCTGACACTGTGGTGAAGGGAGAGGTATCAAAATTTGATAAATAGATATACGCAACTGGAAAAAATTGCAGCAAAACAGCTACTACATTAAACTGAAAAGAAAGGATATCACTTCCATGCTCTGTATCAATCAGACCTGCCAAGTTATGGCTGAGAATGTGAAATAATGTTTTTTGGAGACAGCACCGTAATAACCGATGACGTCTTGAAAAGCCTGGATCAGATACTCAGCTGCTGCAAATGGGTATAATTTGGCCTCAGTGGAGTTGCTCTGATTAACACCTCATGAGGCGCTAGTCCCCTAAGTAACTTTCTACAAAAAGTTCAATGCTACTCTTTGAACAACTTACGTGGAGACAGACTACTCAATTCCCAGCTCTTTGTCTTTGAGGGCAAGTATAATTCAGTACCCCTAAGGGCTCACATTCCCTACCAGAGGCTGGAATGTTAATAGGATGAATAACACAAAATTAAACTGTTTTCTTGGCAAATCTGACCAAAACTTTTTTGAAAGGACGAGAGAAACACAATTGGCTCCTGTCCATTTAATATCACTGACGGAGTCAGAAATGTTACAGAATTCCACTTTGCTTAGTCCTTTGGTGCATTTGTTTTAGGGGAACAAAACGTCTGGTTCATATTGCAGTTACATTTTACTAATTGAGGTCACAAAGGGAAAGAACAATCACCATTTCATACTGTCATAACATTTTTCCCAGATTTGGACCTTAGCGTCCAAAATATGGGTGTTAGCATGAAAACCTCCAAGCTTAGTTACCAGCTTGGACTTGGTAAAGCTGCCACCACCCAAAAAATTAGAGTGTTTTGGGGCACTCTGGTCCCCCCAAAAACCTTCCCTGGGGACCCCAAAGACCCAAATTCCTTGAGTCTTACAACAAAGGGGAATAAACCATTTCCCCCCCTTCTCCCTTCCAGGTGTTCCCTCCCTGGGTTCCTGGAGAGATACACAGAAGCAAGCTCCGTGAATCTAAACAGAGGGACTCCACCCTCCCCGTTTCCAGTCCTGGAAACACAAGTACTTCCCTCTTCACCCAGAGGGTATGCAAAGTCAGGCTTAGTAAATCTAACACAAAGAGATTTCCCCCCTGACTTCTTCCTCCCACCAATTCCCTGGTGAGTTGCAGACTTAATTCCCTGGAATTCCCACTAAAGAAAAACTCCAACAGGTCTAAAAAAGAAAGCTTTATAAGAAGAAAGAAAAATACATAAAAATGATCTCTCTGTATTAAGGTGACAAATACAGGGTTATTTGCTTAAAAGAAAAAAAATGAATAAACAGCCTTATCCAAAATGAATACAATTTAACACATTCCAGCAACTACACACATGTAAATACAAAAAAAAAACAATATAAACCTTATTGTCTTGCTATCTTGTACTTACAACTTGGAAACAGAAGATTAGAAAGCCAGGAGATAGAAAAATCACTCTCATAGCCGAGAGGGTCAGACACAAGACAAAGGACAAAGAACTCACACCCAAAATTTCCCTCCACTCAGATTTGAAAAATTCTTGTTTCCTGATTGGTCCTCTGGTCAGGTGTTTCAGGTTACTCCTTTCCAGGTGAAAGAGACATTAACCCTTAGCTATCTGTTTATGACACATACCTTTCAAATACATTATTTATTTGTTTTGTGGCAGAGCATAGATGCCCTAATCATGGACCAGACCCCACTGTTTTAGGCACTGTGCAAACGCAGGCCAAAAGTATGGTTCTTGGGCCAGAAAGCTTACACTCAGACATGTGCACCTGGCAATAAACAAGCCATGTGGTCATTCAAGGGGAATTCTTAACTCTTCTTATGAGGTCCAGAGGAACCACATAGGGAGGGGGAAGGGCAGGCAAGATATGATGGTGTGTACACTGTGTGTGGTGCAGAGCCCAGCACCTAGTGGGAGACGAGGGTGGTTTGTGACTGGGTGGGATGGGGATGCTCAGGGATGCAGCTGCTGAGCAGTTCTGCAACTGGTCTACAGGAGGCGGATGATTCCTTATTCCAAAATTGTTCCCTAGGGAGAACGTCAAGATATAATCCGCTACTCTGACTGGGCTCTAGTGACCAGCCTTTGGACCATAACAAATACAACATAAGGGAGACCTTTTTCAAGACCACTCAAGTACAGAGAAGTCATGTAGTTTCTTACATGTTCTTGGACATTGTTAAATGTCACGCTAACATGACCTACCCCTTATCCAAATCACACACCTCTGCCTACACAGCACTTGAAAGAGGACACTGTTGGATGGAGTAGCACCCAGAGTTAGGTTATTGAAGGGATTTTATAAAAAAAAACTTGTAATTAAAACATTTTAATAAATTCTTTTGTTAAATTGCTATAAGTAAAACCATATTTTAACCCCCTTTACTCCCCACCCAAATGTTCCCTGCAGTGCTGGAAACCATACACCAGCACTGGGCTCATTCAGGTTATTTTTTTTCCTCAAAGCAACTTTTAATCGGCAAGAAAACTTTTGTAAGATACAGGGATATGGGGAATTATAGGCAAAGAACCCTTGACTCCTAATTAAATACAACAGACTGACACTGAAGTGACATTAACATTTTCTCATAATAGATAGACATTTAATCTAAACGATGCAAATTAAAAAATGCCCTTACAAAGCTCATAAACTGACTAGTTAAAATAACAGAGAAAGCTTAGATTAGCAAACAACAGTAACTAATTAATATCTCATCATTAATAAAGAGCATATGTGCTTAGACGCACATCAGAATGGATATGTACGTATGCTAAGCTGTTGTGACCTGACACAGAGAAATGAGATGATGTGCAAATGAGAGTCTGATTGGAGCTTGTGGGTGCTACCATAATACATTTTGTACATGCCCAAAACCCAGCTCTGACGCAGGCTTAGCACAGAGCCTTGCAACTGCAGATCCTAGAAGGGGGATGCCCTCTGCCCCACTTTGAGGGTGGCCACATAGCACTAATGTGGCTGCCAAACCTTTACCACTTCAGGGAGGGGCAGGGGTGCTCTAGTGCATTAAGAAAGCTCCTACCCCCAACTGCAGTATGTGGCAGCTGGGGCACAGGGATGTCAGCACAAGCTGTGCTCCCAGATGTCCTTCCTAGCAGAAGTCAGGGACAAAGTGAATGGGCCAAGCTTTCAAAGACACCTTCTGACTGATAGCTTGGATAAAAGCTGAGAAGATGGAAGCAATCCACAGATGCAAAGATTCCTCCCCACATAACACAACAAAACCCACTATCCCCCTCTGCCTGCCAAGTACTCACTTTTTTTTTTTAACTTACTTACTGCGGGAGCCAAAACCTGCTTTACCCTCTCTCCAGCTCTAGGATGGTTATGGCCAGTATTGCAGTAAGCTTTGTGGTTCCTCTGAGAGGAAAGAGGAAGACAAAGATCCATGTGTGGCACTCAGTGTTTTGGGTTTTTTGCATAAAGGGACCCCTCTTGTGCTTCTACTGGGCTGACATATGTGTCGCACTCTGAGTCTGAGTGTGTGTGATTTCATAAAGGGGCACTTCTCAGCCTTTGCTTTCCCTGTATTTTGGAAATCAGTGTCCATTAGACTGTAAAAGAAGCCAAGGTAGCTACAACATTTATGTGCTACAGATAAGGTATATTTTACCTTTGGAAGGGTTAACTTTTAAAAACAAGGACAGAAGAGCAAAGGAGGCAGATACTTTTTAAAACAAACCAAATACTTTGCAGGTTCTATTTATTTATTTATTTAGGTTAAAAAGTGAATTCTTTTGGTGAGATTTACATTAAGTATTAGATCTTGTTTATGCCAGACTTTTTGCAGGTTATTTTTCTTTCAAATTATAGGTAACAAAATTCCAGATGCCATCGAAGGTGGGTTGAAGAAAGGAAAAAGTTTCTGGGAACCACTGTGTGAGTCAATGGCTTATAGTGTTGGTTTTTATGCACCGGGCCACCACCTGTATAAATGATTCAGTCCAAGCTATAATACACTTTGTGGTTTATTTTCCCCTCTCCATTAAAGCCCCGAAGGGAAAATATACATTCAAATGGTCACTCAGCCCCCTCCAAATGGAGCTAGACCTTTCCCTGTAAATAGGCCTCTCCTGATGTGGCAGTTACAGGTGATTTTTTTTCCCCCTCAAAAATCATATCAAAGGTCCTTTTATAGAGGAGACCACATGTAATGCTGTGAAACATTCCTGCTCTCCAGCCCTCCTGCTTTACAGTGTCTGTAAGCAAACATTAGAGCTTAGATCAGAGAGTGTGGACACAAGATAACCCCCATCCACAAACAGTGTGTGACTGTTAAAGCTAATACAGCAAATAGGTTGTCTCTCTCTCCCCACTCCCCTTTACTTGGGAGAGGGGAGTCTCCTCAACTTGCAGTCAAAGACTTCTTTGATGTATTTGAATCTCTGTACTAAGGTTGCTGCTCATTGACATGAGAAACTTTAACACTGCTGCTCCAGCTCTGTGAGGTTGACGTTTCAGGTCAGGCTGAGACATGATCTGCAAACCTTGCCAAGACCATGTCTGATCTCAAATTGCCCTTGGAACACCCAAAAATAGCGCATCTGATGTGCCGACATGTACATCACGCTGTGAGGCTGAAGATGTTTGATTTCATAAAGGGATACTTTTCAGTCTTCTGTTCCTGTAACGCACAGGGACTGCTTCCAAAAGTCTGGGACCTGTTCTTTTAAGAGAAAAAAAATGCAAAGCATTTTCCTTTTTATAAGACCAAAGGAACATTTCACAATAAAAATCTTAACCCCCCTTCCCCAACGACCCACAGTGGTATTTCTGCTAAGGCTCTGAGCTCTGGATTTAGAACTCTAACCAACTCCCCTTGAAGTCCATGGGAGTCTGTTCAGTGACTGTAATGTAGTTAGATCAGGCTCACACATTGGACTTATTGGGCAGGGTCAGTTGCCAAGGGGATCTTTGTAGCCACAAGGGCAGTGGCGGAAGGGGTGTTGTATTTACTTATTTAAATCCCTATTCTATTTTGCTATAAAATTATGTAGATCTTTTGTTTCCACATGCATTAGAAATCTCTCTATATTGGATATCAGCCCCTTACTGCTTTAACGAAGGAACTCAAATTGTGTGAATAATATACTAATCTTGGCCAAGATTTTCAAAAGTAGATACCTAAAGTTAGAGAGACACATTGGATGAAGTAATACCATTTATTAGATCGACTTCTGTAGGTGGGAGGGGCAAGCTTTGGCGCTTATACAGACAAAGAGCTCTGTCTAAATTCGAAAGCTTGTCTCTCTCACCAACAGAAGTTGGTTCAGTGACAGATATTACCTCACCCATACTCCTTCTAATATACTGGCACCACCATGGCTACAATGACTCCATGTACCTAAAGTTAGGCACCTTAATTCATATTTAAGCACCTACGTAGAAATGTCCTGATTTTCAAAGACACTGAGCACACCACAAGGCCAACTGAAATCACTGGGGTTTACGGATGCTCAACTACTTTGAAACTTGGGCCACTTATATTTTGGTGATTAAATAGGGCTTTATGTGCCTAACTTTAAGCACCGAAGATTGACAATTTTCATAGATTATAAAGGCAAAAGAAACTACTGTGATCATTTAGCCTGACCTCCTCTATAGCACAGGGTCTAAAACAGAGGTCCCCAACGCGGTGCCCGTGGGCACCGGGGCATCTAAATGCACCCGCGTTCTGGCTGGCGGTGGAACATCCCCCAAAATATCGCTGAATTTCTGTGGCATTTCGGCAATGTCATTCTATGACACCGCTTGCCGTTGACAAGTGACATCATCGAGAGGCGTCGCAGCCGAAATGCTGCAGAAATTCAGCGGCATTTCAGCGAATGCTCCACCGCCACCACGGTCCTTCGTCTTGCACCTGCCAGACGAAAAGGTTGGGGACCATTGATCTAGAACTTCCCAGAATTAACTCCTGCCTGAACTAGAACATCTGCTTTAGGAAAACATCCAATCTAGATTTAAAAGTTGTCATTGATGCAGAATCCTCCACAGTCCTTGGTATGTTGTTTCAATGGTTAATTACTCACACTGTTAAAAATGTGTATCATTAGCAGTCTGAATTTTTCTAGCTTCCAAAATCCTACCATTGGATCTTTATTTCTTTATCTTCCCAACAAAACAGTCCATTATCAAGTTTTTATTCCCTGTGTAGGTACTTTTAGACTGTGATCAAGTCTCCATTTAACCTTCTCTTTGTTTGCTCCTGGAATCTGTCATTGTACAGCATATTTTCCAATCCTTTAATCATTTTTGTGGCTCTTCTCTAAACCTTCCTTTGGCCTTTTATCTTTATGGTCACTTTTGTGTGGCTCGGTGCATAGCCAGAAATATTGATTAAAAAGGCAATGTGGAGCACTGGGATTTAAATTTAATTTAATAAAAAGTTTCTTTAAATAAAGCATGCCTACACCATTGCCCCCTGCTGCAGTGGTTCTTCGTGCCAGAGGCGGTCCTTGAGCCCACTGGTAATAAAGTGTAAGTTAGAGTAGCCATTATGGATCAAGCCCCCAGTCAGCCCATGGATCATAGACTTTAAGGTCAGAAGGGACCATTATGATCATCTAGTCTGCACAATGCAGGCCACAGAATCTCACCCACCCACTCCTGTAACAAACCCCTAACCTATGTCTGAGTTATTGAAGTCCTCAAATCATGGTTTAAAGACCTCAAGGTGCAGAGAATCCTCCAGCAAGTGACCCATGCCCCATGCTGCAGAGGAAGGCAAAAAACCTCCAGGGCCTCCACCAATCTGCTCTGGAGGAAAATTCCTTCCTGACCCCAAATATGGCAATCAGTTAAACCCTGAGCATGTGGGCAAGACTCACCAGCCAGCACCCAGGAAAGAATTCTCTGTAATAACTCAGATCCCAACCCATCTAACATCCCATCACATCCCATCACATGGGATACTGGGCATTCTTACCTGATAATCAAAGATAATCAAAGATCAATTGCTAAATTAATTGCCAAAATTAGGCTAGCCCATCATACCAACCCCTCCATAAACTTATCAAGATTAGTCTTGAAGCCAGCTATGTCTTTTGCCCCCATTACTCCCCTTGGAAGTCTGTTCCAGAACTTCACTCCTCTAATGGTTAGAAACCTTTGTCTAATTTCAAGATCGACAGAGCTCAAAGATGAATTAAAGCCACCTTGCCCCACCATCACTCCCCAGTCTTACACAGAACATAGGTTGGCCACACCAGAGAACCTGAGCCTTCATTATCTGTAGCTGACAACTATGGAGAAGAAAATGAGCTAATTTTCCTTTAAAATTGTGCATTAGTGTTTTGATGTCTGATAAAGAAATGACAACTGATCTTTTTATTTCAAAGCCACTACCCAAAAGGAACTATCTTTAGATTTTCATAGTTGCCACCTATGCAGCAATATTTAAATTGACATGGAAAAGTTGGTTCTACAGCAGGAACATTCATGCTACCAAAAAAAAAAAAAAAAAAAAAAGGGCGCCATGAAAGGGAAACAGTTTCAGTGTGTGGAAACTGTAACTCTGTAGGTGGTATTAAGGAAGCATTTCCTTCTCATAACCAAGAGCCACTCTAGTCCCAAACCATATCAAATAGGAGATTAAATTAGTGCAATCTTCCCACAGTACATTTTTAAACAGCAAGGTCTACAGCAGCCTATCAAGTGACATACTCTGAGAGCCATAAAAACTAGACATGATGCTTTGATTTAGAAAAATCATATGGGGTCTTTTTCAACTTCACTTGGCAACTCTTCCTGATTAGCAGAACTAGTTTGCCTCAGTTCTGGGCAAAAGGCAACACAGGGCCCTGATTAAACACCTTGGGAAGTAATTGATACATCTGTTATATTTCGGTTTCCTTTAGCTTACTTCCAGCCTAAAGACAAATATCAGAAGGAATACACAAAGCGAATTTCAGCATTTATTCTCCATCAGCTACTATTATTTCAGCAGAAGCTTTGGATAAAGACAACATTGTCTAGACAAAAAGAGAGCAGTTTTTCTTTTCTTTAAACAAAAATAAACTCTCAAGTCTAAAAAGCACTAAAAGGTCCAAATGAAACTAACAAAATCCACAAAAGTCAGAGATAAGGATGACGGAATGTGGCTGACTATACTTAATTCATGCTGTTGATGAGTGCTTGTGTATGTTAGTAGACTAACAGCCTTAGATTTGGATTTCCTGGAATTTGTAGGTTCAAGACAGTTTCCCATTTTGCTCTTAATTTCCTAGATTTCTTTTACATTTATTACCTTTGCCATCCTGAACCCTTAAGAAGTTATATTATTGGGTAAAAAAAATGTTACGGCTAGTGGGAAATAATTCAGATATAATCAACTGCAGTAACAAGATTTCCCACAGTGCTTCTAAAGACTTTGGACTCTAATTTGTACAATAACTCCTATAAACTTAACGTGAATGTCTTCAATCAATATTTTCTGCACTGTATATACTATCCTACAGAAAGGACATAATTCTCTATTAAATTCTATAAGATGGCTCAAAACACCTATAAAAAGGTCTAATTTTTTATTAAATTCTATGGAATATTCCTCTCACACATCTACCTTTGGACACACGGGAAAGAGGAGAAATATGACTTTATAATAGTATAGATAAGGTGGCCATACTTTCAAAATAAAGAAACAGAACCCATATAACAATACAAAATATTCATTCAAGAGACAAAAGTCCTTTCTGAAAACAAACAGCAACAATTGCTCAATTTGTGCTGGTGTTACTACTACCAGCTTCTATCTCAACAGTAACATGTGCTTCCTTCTTCATGGCTTGTCTTCCCTCTAGTGCTAACTTCACTCAAGTCTTCTCCACACACACAAACTCCTAAGTTGAGTGGGGTGGTACTCTTAACTCAGTTGGCAAATATCTGGGGGTATTAGTTATTGCTTTAGTTAGTGTTAATATAATCATTCTGTGGCACTTGAGGGTTATTTTGAAGTGTAACCACTCTCACTTGAGAAGAGTTAATTTGGGTAGAGATAGCCCTACTCTGTCTTCACTGCAGAGTCAACTTGGGCTCTGACTCAGGTATTACTCCTATACTCCCTCCCATCCACATACAAACTCTCTTACCCAAGTTTAGTGGTACTTTGAACCTGAGCTAGCTGACCCAGCTTAGGGTATAGGCTGGACCTCAGGTACCCCTTTCACTTGAGCTGATCACCTACCCACAGTGAGGATGCAGGCTAAACCACTTGATTGGTCATAGTCCTCCACAATCCCCCCATACGCCCCGAAGAACAAACAAGTTTTCCCATAATTCACTGAAAAAGAATCATAGAGTAGCTCAACTTTCTGAAGTACAGAGAACCATGGAATATGTCCCCAGAGGGCCTTAGCAACACACTCAGGTGAGTGCAGCACCAATGAGGACACAGTAACCCAGGTATGGCTTTGCAAGGTGTTTGTTTATACCCAGGGACTAATTACCTGACTTACCTCTGCAGGAAAGGCACCAAGATAGTTCTATGAAGAGCTCTCAAGTACTCCACTTTCCAGATCTTTAAACTATTACACATGGGTTAGAAAAGCTCTGCACCGAAAGGCACTGAAATACCTTTAAAAATCTGGCCCTTAGTCTATGTCTGCCTGTTTCTCATTTGTAAAATGAAGATAATAGCCTTCTCTGCCTTACAGGAGTTCTGTGAGGGTTAAGTGCATTGAAGATTGCAAGGTGCTTAGATGTTATATCAATAGAGGCCAGGCAAGTACTTTAGACAGATAGCTTGCTCTGATTTTTCTATTTTGAGGGAACAGCTGTAAGGGCAAGTTATGCCCTGAGCTGTGCATCACAGCTCCCATGGCCTTCAGTGGAGAAGTTGAAGACTTTAACAAGTAAAAAAGGGACATACTCTACAATTCTGAGTGAAGAAATCTGAAACAATAATAAAAAGCAGCTCTTAACAAAATAACGGCCCTTCTCTGTTATTATTGGACTCTTTCGCTCAGACTAAAATTATCCGAAATACTGTTTTGCTCTCGCTCCAGGATTTAGGTATTTGCTTGAACTCTCCAATGGAATTTAAATAATTTATAATTAAGTCTGTTAGAAGTTTTGCCTTAGGACAGGCTAAGTTCTTCAGGGTTTGGCCCATTATTTCACTGTTTTTATTTCAATTTCTTGAGGGTTCATTGCTCATAAATGCATGCTTGTTTTCATATGATAATACCACAAAAAGGAATAACTTTAGTGTTTTATTAGATTATCTGTTTTACTGTTTTTAATACTTACAATGCCTAGTTCACTACAAAATATCATTGCAATTTTACCTCTTTAGTGCCCAGTCACTGGCTTCAGAAAAAGTCTTGGGCCTACCTCAGTGGTGGGCAGCCTGCGGGTTGCACGCAGCCCATCATGGTAATCCACTAGCGGGCCATGGGACAGTGTTTACATTGACCGTCCACAGACAAGGCTGCCTGCAGCTCCCAGTGGCCACAGTTTGTCATTCTCGGCCAATGGGAGCTGCGAGAAGTGGCAGCCAGCATGTCCCTGCAGCCCACACCACTTCCTGCAGCTCCCATTGGCCGGGAATGGCGAACCACGACCACTGGGAGCTGCTAGTGGCCGTGCCTCTGGACAGTCAATGTAAACACTATCTTGCGGCCTGCCAGCTGATTACCCTGATGAGCTGTGTGTGGGTCACAGGTTGCCCACCACTGGCCTAGCTCTTGAGAGCTAGTTAGTCACCTAATTCCCATACCTTTGAGGATCTGGGCCTTAGATGCTGATTTTCAGAGGGTCTGAACACCTGCTGCAGCCATTGATTTCAGACGGAGTTGTGGGTCCTCAGTTATCAGTAAAGGCCTTGTATCTTTGGCCCACAGAAACATCTCCTGCTCAGTAGCTGCCTCTGTCCTCGCCTCTGCATTGGGAGGCAGTAATTGTGGACCTAGCATAGTCAATGGATCACCTGTCATGCTTCCCTGTTTGGCTCTTTGTACCTCTTCCAAAGCCTACTGAAGTTGTGGGAGTTTCCATTTGCTTCACTGGACTTTGAAAGAGGCTCTGAAGGTAGAATCCACAGTGCTGCTTAGACACTTAAATGTGGCTTTAAGTGCTTAAGGCTCCCATTGTGATTCACAAAACTCCCACTGAACCCTGTAGGCACCTAAATTCCCTCAGTGCCTGAGTTTTTCAAAATAAAAATTCCCTAGGTACCTAGGTTTTTTGCCTCTGCGTAGACGCATTGCTGCTTCAGTCTAGGTGTCTGAATGCCTATCTCCTGCCTAAGCCCCAGAGTGATTCACAAACTAGAGAAGATAGGTGTTTGGCTGCCTAACTTGCCCAAGGAGCCTGATCTGCTAGGTGCTATATGAGCACATCTATTGGATTGGGCCCCATTCAAAAGCTGGTTAGAGAAGGTGGTGGTGCCCACCTTATAATTTTTAACTCAGTGGTTAGAGCACTCTCCTGGGGGGGTGGGAAACCTACGTTCAATAGAACAGCTTCAATAGGAGAGATTGGGGGCATCCTGCATCAGAATATCCTGTAGCTCAGTGGTTAGAGCACGCTTCTGAGAGAATAGTGACCCCAGTTCTCATTCTTTCTTCCCCATCTGCTGGGGCAAGGAATTGAACCTGGGTCTCCAGTCTCCTAGGTGAGTGCTCAAACCACTGGGCTAAAAGTTACAAAGCTATGGCTGCTCCTGCCATTTTGTGTGTAATGAGGCAGACACCTAACTCGTTCCTGCAAGAAACTACATAGGCCCCTACCAGGGCAGGCGCTTCCATTTAGGTGGCCTAGGCAATTGCCTAGGGCGCCAGGATTATTGGTGGGCGGCATTTTGCCAGAGGGGGTGGCAGGTGGCTCCGGTGGAGCTGCTGCAGTCGTGCCTGCGGATAGTCTGCTGCTCGCTCAGCTCCGACGGACCGTCCGCAGGCATGACTGCAGCAGCTCCACCGGAGCCGCGGGACTAGCGCGCGGGGCGGCAAAATTGCCATTCACCTAGGATGCTAAAACCCCTAGCGCCGGTCCTGGCCCCTACACCAGGAGAGGGGTTCCTG
Organism: Gopherus flavomarginatus; assembly: GCF_025201925.1. Classification (NCBI taxonomy): domain Eukaryota; kingdom Metazoa; phylum Chordata; order Testudines; family Testudinidae; genus Gopherus; species Gopherus flavomarginatus. The sequence goes on from NC_066621.1 coordinate 100,894,906, forward strand.
TTTGTGGAGTGCTAGCAGAGCTAGTCACCTCCCTGCATCCTAGACTCAGATACCTACTTCTGGACCTTAGCACATTGGTGTCTCTCATTGGCTAACTTAGACAGCCCTCCTTGCTTGACATGCTGGCTTTTGTGAAGCACATTCCTGTGATTTTTTTCCCTCTAGGTGGTTAGTTAGGTGCCATGGAGCTCTGTGTTGGAATACCTGTCTCTGTGTGGATTCCACCCTTCATGCCTGCCCTGCAGCAGTTACTAAGAAGTCAGCCATTTCCTAGTGAGGATGTAATCAGTGCTGAGTGTTCCTTTCTGATTTTGGAATTTGTCTTCATAGCTGAATTTGTCTCTATTGTATATTTTCCTTGGATGATTTTGAATGTCATAGGGACATTTGGAAGAAATGCAAACATTAGTTTTGCATGTTTTCATCTCAGTGTATTAAATGTCTCATCTTGCTTTTCTTTTCTTCTTTCCCTTCTCACCCAACCACTTTCTCTGCAACTTATCTCATGCTGTTTTTAAAAAGAATTTTTCATATTTCTTTTCCTTTCCTTTCAAAAATGCTATCTTCCTGCTGCCCTACTATTGTATTATGCTGGGCTGAGTTGCCCACTTTTGAAGGCAATGTTTTTGATGTCATTCTCCTGTCAACTCTTGTTCCTCAGAGATCTGAGCCCAGTTCACCACTTCTTCTTGACCTTGATGCATCCTTTTCTGGAAGATTCTTCCCTCCTATTACTTCAGCTTCTTCATCCTTTGCTCAAGGGAGGAGTGAATGTCCACTCTGCCATAAGCTGCTTTATCCCATGATCTCCAGCTGACCCTCTTTGCATTGTTATCTCTAGGAAGCTCTTTTGCAGGTATCACCAGGCCTCTCCAAGCTGAAGATCACCATGCTTGTGCTCCAGTGTTTATTTTACTAGGTATCAGAGGGGTAGCCATGTTGAAAGCTCATGCTCCAAAACGTCTGTTAGTCTATAAGATATCTTACTAGGATGAGGCTTAATTAGGATCTTCCTGTTCTATGCAGGACTACTTTTCACAGTGGCCTATTGTTTCCAAATTCTTTGCATGTCAAGCTACAGTGGTGTCCACAACTCCAACCTAGTGTATCCTTGTTTTGCTTTTCTTTCCTTGCCTTTGCTGATCTTGACAGTCAGGCAAAGAATTCCTATGTCTACCTGGAAGAAGAGGCCCTAATGGAGTCTATTTTTTTCCTCTCATTATTAAAGTAGTAATTATCCTAAAAGGCATTTCCTATTCTCACCTATTTTCCTCACTAGGCTTGCACAATGTCTTGTGTGGCAAAACATCCTCGCTCATTTGTCCTGCTACTGAAGTTTCTGTTTCTCCCCTCAAGCTCTGTCAGAAAGGTTTTCCAGCAGCAGGACCTTGCCAAAATTCTTTTTCACATATTCATCTTTTCTGCAGACTCCTCCCTTGCATCATAGTCTGCAATGTTAAATGTATTGGTTTAAGTAATACTATGTGAACAGGAGCTGTCATGATATTTTCTTTCCTAATAGCTTTCAACTATACTGAGACAAAAGCGTAAATGAAATATTTTCCAATGCCATGTCATTCTAAAGGAGAGTTTCTAATTGTGGGTTGCTCCAGATTTAGAGCCCTGAGCTAGGACTCAGACAGGTGAGAAGTCAGGCAGGAGGACTCACTGGAAGTAGGATAAGCCTGAGGTAGGGGCTGCAAGGAGTAGGGAGATCCCTAGGGGAAGCTGCCAGAGTCCCTGGCAGGGGGAAAACCTGCTAGATGAGAAGCAAGAGATAAGAATTCTGAGAGACTTGGGGAGGCCCTTAAGAAAGAGCTTTAGTAGAGCCCGAGAGGGGTGGAAGAATTGTTACTTGGATGTTTAGCTTCGGACTTAGACCTCTGGCCAAGACATTTGCAGTTCAGCCCCCTTCCAGAGGTTAAAAAAGCCCTCTAAGTTACAGTACACAAAGGACAAGCTGGTGTGGTGCAGTGCAGAGGAAGCAGCCAGAGAGGTATTAAAGATGCTAATCTGTGTAATACTGACTCCTGATGCAAGAAGGTACTACAACTGTGAGCGGAAATGGTTACAGTGCCTAAATATAGATATAGGCATCTGAATTTAGGAACATGGTTTTAAAAAAAATCTTGATCAATAAACCTAAAACATCTGACCTTTAAAATGGATTTTTTGCACATAAAAATGTCATATGGAATTTAAAGAAATTGTCTTTGGTCCTTCCGAGGCTACAAAAATGGTTTTTTTGGTCCCGTTTCAATGATCTGGATCTCCTGTTTCTAAAGTTACAAAACAGTGGACCTTAAACCTGTCACTGGTGCAAAAATGATACCCATCATGGGCATCTGGACAATGTTTTCTTCCTTCCCCCAAATATGAAATTTCCCTCCAAAATATTGCATTTTTGGCAGGCTGGGATTTTTAAAAAAAAAAACCAGTGGTGGTTTGAAACTGCTCAGAGGTTTGGAATGTTAGTAGTTCCAGGGGAAATGGATTTCTTTCCAGAAAGAGGATGAAGTGGTCAAAGCCATATAAATATAATACATTACATGGCTTTGCAATTCACCACATGCATAACACTACCATTACCACACATGTGGATGTGTGCAAGGATATATAGATGTAACCCTTCTGCCCTTCTGAGTTGGCAGCAACAAGGGCCGGGTTCAGTATCCAGGGGTTCCGTTTCAGTAACACAATGCATAACCGGCTCGAGCCCCCACCCTGTGACCTGGGACACTCACATACCACACCCCCGTGGGCCCCTCTAGGAGGCAATACTTCCCTTCTCGCAAGCAAGGACTCTGAGTGTAGCAAAATCTTTTTAATAAAGGAAGGAATCAATGCGGCATCCCATTGGAGAAACACCACAAACAGGGTTATAACACAAACCATAAACAAAAACCCACCTCCAAGTATGTTTGGCAATGTCCTTTTTCCCCTTAGGGTTTTAAGTCCAATCACCCCAAAATCCAGCAACCCAAAAGTCTCTGGTCAATGCCACCCCAGAGTTCGAGAGTTTATCTGTAGAGGTCCCTCCCCCCAGCCTGGGTAGAAAGGGGCACCTTACGTGGTCCGGGGCCAACTGCCCTGCCTCTCCATGGGTTCTGCTTCCGCCTTCTCCACAAACTGCTCCGCTTTACCAGCCGCTCCACTCTGATCCTCCAGCCGTCCTCACAAACTGCTCCACTCCACCAGCTGCTCTGCTCCATGAGCTGCTCCAGTTTTCCCTGCAAACTGCTCGGCTCCGCTCACTCTGTGGGCCGCTCCATCCATCCCACAGCTACTCCACTCTGCCAGTCGCTCCGCTCCACCAGCTGTCCCGTGATCCGCTCCAGCTATCCCCACAAACTGCTCCACTCCGCCAGCCGCTCTGTTCCACAGTATAGCTTCAGGCTCCCCCACTAGTTAGCACAGTACTCACTGCTCTCAGCTCAGTAATTTCAGCTCTTTAGTGATTTCAGCTCTTAGTGATCTCAGCTCTTAATAGGGGAGCCCCAGTGCTAGTGTACCATTAGCCCAAAGTGAGTTCAGCTCAGTCACCTGTATCTAGATTCTTAAGGGAATAAAAAAATCAATTCTGACATTCCACAGTGGAGAGAGGAGGAGGTAGAACTGGAGCTTCTGGCTCCACAAGGAGACTGCACCACCAAGCACAGATACCTGTCCCCAACCTCTCTCAATTCACTGGGTTTGGGACCCATGTCCCTTCTCTAGCAAGTACCACCCAACTAAGGTTGAGTCATTTCTGTCACAAAGCAGTCCCACAGCTTGGCAGCCTGGGATGGGGTAGGCGTGCCTATGCAAATACACTCTCTGAGATTCTTTCCACCAGATGTCAGGGTAGAGCTCATCCTGACTCTGCTTACATCGATATGTTATGGAATTTAAAAGCATGTACATTGTCATAGCTAGCAGCTATGTGATATTGTCGTATTGTGACTATCCATGTGTCTAGAAAGGCATCAACAACCTTTCTGGCTAATAGAAAATGTAAATTGTCAGTAAACTTTATTTGTTGAATGCTTTTTCTTGCCCATGATGAAATTTTGTGGTTTTTGAAAGGAGCAATAAATAAGATGACTATAGTTTTTAACATTGTTCAGTCTAGTGTGCAGAGTCCTTGGCAGGGCTTCAGTGAATATTATTGGGAATACATTAGTTCCAGAAGCCTAAATTTGGAAATAGCTACAATAATACTAAGCACAAGCAGATTGTGAAAGCAAAATCCAACCAAAGTAACATCAGGTCAGCCCTGGATCTAAGTCATCCTATTTGTTTTTCACTTACAAATCTAAGTTGATGGCCAACAGGTTGAGAAAAATTCCTGCACTTCCAAATAAGGAGAATATAGGAAAGAGGGATTATATGGCTAGTTTGCTGTCTGTTAACACATTCAGTTGGCTCAGAGGTACTCATCTCATAAGATTATAGAGACCACATTCTGCATAAAGAAAAATTTCTTGTGCTTGAGAAGCTCTTTTTACTGGAGGCATCTGAAATCAAGTAAAACTCAGTTGGCCTCAGGTTTTATTACAAGCTCAAAGCTTCTCTCGGGGTTGCTGAAAGTTTTGGGAAAGCTCAAGACTCTTTGCCATGAATGAGGGCCAACTTATGATTTTACATTGAAATAGTATTAAAACTTGCAAAAAAACCCTCAAAACAAATGCAGTTTTGCCTGATTTACATCTTGGATTTGGAATTCATGGGAAGCCTGGGCTCAACATGATATGCAGCAGGTGCAATGCTACAGGGAGGGGAATGAAAAGAATGTTTCTCCTGGAAAACAAAAATGCTGAGTTTCACACAATTCTGTGCAATAGCTGACATCCACCAAACTTGAGTGAAGGGTGAAGTGTTGTGGAGCAGAGTATTGTGGTCCAAATCCTCCCATGTGTCAGGACATCTTATCTTTGCACTAGTAGAGCTAATTTAAAACACATTTAGCTGACCACAGGAGAGTCATCCCACGTTGAAAGATCCTCAGGTTAGACAAAGCTTCCATAGACACTATGCCAACCCCTTTTCTGGAGTTGGCATTGAGGCCATAGAGAAAGGGGGCATGGCTGTGCACCAGCAATCCCACTCTGCCATAAAATCCCTTTGGGACTAGGGTTGAGCACTTTAAGCCACCTTTGCAGTCCTCCTCTATGAAGCTATACTGCCTATCCCTGTTGCAGCTGCAGATCTAGACCATGAAAGCAGATGTGCTACCCACCGAGATTTTTTTTCTCATGGCTTACTCTGATATTTGTGTTACTTCTGGATATTGTCACTGATGCCTGCCATTCAAAGTGATTGATCAAACTAACAGACCACCTGAGTAATAGAAGAAATGCCTCCAAATAGACAGGCTGCTGGGCTGAATAAAATCAGATTTGATTCTACATGGATCCTAACAGAAGAGAGTGGGTCTAATGCTTTAGTTTCCTGATCTTATATTTTTATAGGCATTTTTCTTTAATTTGTGATAGTGTGTGGGTCCAGGCTGATATCTAATTTTGAGAGGGGCTTTGGAATCCAAATGAAGATCAGGATCAAAGCTCCATAGTTGGCACTATGAAACCAAAACTGTATGTACAAAGGACTCTGAGCCGTTCAAAATCTGCATCCATATTTGCTTTAGCTGAGGGAAGTTCTGATTTGTGGTCTTTTAAATAAATATGCTGACTGACCCATTCTGTTGTTTGATGCTGAATACTGTGCTCAGATAATGGTAAGTGAAGAGAAAGAATAGTTGCTGGAGCTAAACTTCTTCTGTAGATTATAATTTTCCACCCCATGCCCCTCATTTCTCTGTTTTGTTGGGCACTTTTGAAAAAATTGGGAAAAAATACCCCCCAAATGCTGATCTCCTCCAAGACATATATACAAATTGGTTTGTAGAAGAAGACAGATGGAAGGTATTCAGTTACATCGTCACAGATAAGTGGACCGGTGCTCAAGTCATCAATTGTATCTGTCACTATATTGGTTATTTTATATCCTAACTCCTATGCACTGGCACCTGAATTCCATAACAGGTGTCTTCAGAAATATAGTGGAATTGTGTAGATGAAACCAATTGTCAGACAGATAAACTCATAAAGATTCCAAGTCCATCTGCAATAATCATGGCATATACAGTCTAAAAAGTCTTGGAACATCCATAAAGCAGAGTGAGGAGTTAGGCAGAGGGATGGTAAATGTTTTTGACTACTACATTTTATTAATGCTGCTATTTTACTATTCAGATCTGAAGGACAGTTTAGAATTAGATGGTTTTCCTTCCATGCAATTTTCAAAATCTCAGCATGGGGGAGATTGGGAGAATAACTGAGTTCAGAGAGAAATTATAGTAGAATCTATCATCTAAGGGTTTGTCCAGGTTTTAAACTGGATTGATTTGACATGCATTATTTAACATAAAATATGCAAGTTGCACTAATAGTGTGCATGTGGTATGGCTGTGCCGTTTCAGTTTGCATCACTGTGTGCAAATGGTGTTGGCTTGCTGGATACTGAGAATGGGGTCTCTAGGTACCACTGTAATAAAAATCATAGTAAGGAATCTACTCACTGCATTAAAAGTATAGCAATGAAACAAAAGTGCGCTTTTCAGAGTACTTGGCCACTAATCAGTATGAGCTTTAAGAGCAAAGGACAAGCATACATGTCTTGCTACAGGAGGATATTGAATTGTCATAAAGATGTCAAGAAGAGGTCAAGGAGCTGAAGAAGAATACATTCTTCAGGTGGGAGGGAAGAGAAATGCCAGGATGTTTTTCATGTGACAATCCATCTATCAGTAAATATTGGAAGTCAAAAGGTCCTTCACATATAGTACCAAGTATCAAGACTTTCCATCACATTTTACGAAAATTCTGTAAGTAAAAATGACACTGGTTCTAATAAAATAGCAAGCATTTGGCATTTGACTACATAGATACTGCATGTTGACAACAAAGGATAAAGAGCTGTACAATACCCTTGTGCATGAAAAAGTATAAACAGAAATGTATGCTAAAATATGTTGCAAGCTATCAGGTTTGATAGCATGCAATAGAATTCTCTAAGTGGAAGTAATAGGTGTAGACTAAAATAACAATGGAAGTACCAACAATTCTGAACAAAGTCATCCTCTAAGACTAAACTCTATAACCCTTGCATAAATTCTGTAAACCCCACAAAAACTGATAGCTGTGTGCCAGATTAACAATACTAGACACAATGTGAACCATCCATTGCTCTCTTGGCGGAAGTCTGCATTACCAATGTGTTCTTATGAGTACTTTATTGGCTACTTATTTGCTGGATGTAATCCAGGTGGCAACCACAAGTAGAAATCTTAAATTTTTTTTCATCAAAACATTTTTACAAAATGTGGCTTTTTGACAAAAATGTTAATGGTTTCCAGAAACATTTCACATTGGTTGAAAATTTCCAGTTTTGAATGAAAATCCAATTTTTTTTTATAAAAAATTGTGTTTAACCCTCCAGTGTTACTTTTCAATTTTTAATTTAAAAAAATGAAATTATTTTTCCCCCCAAAAATTCATGAAAGACTGGCTCTCTTTTGACCAGCTCTAATTATTTGTCTCCTGTCTTTCACCCTCCTGCATCACCTTCTTTTTTGGCTTAATTTATGGAGCCAGGACTGGCCCAGTGACAGGGTAGACGAGGTTTGGCCAATCCTCACCATTTTTTTGCTATAATCTCTCAAATTCACATAACATCTGCTGGTTTTGAGGAAGATTATATGGATTAAAAGATTTGCCAGCTGATGATTACTAGTCACTACTGATGCAGTCTAAAGATGAGCAAGTGATTAAGAAGTAAAAGGGTCAGTATCACTTTATTAAAACCATCAGCCTCTTATGTCTCAAAGAATGTTCTTGTGTTTAGTTTTAGGGAATGTGAGACATAGTCACACTCAAAGCTGAGAAAATGAAATTCAAGTAAAATATATAATCTTTTTTTTATCCCATGCCATTCATGGTTGTGTAAAATTACTTGGTTTTATTGGATACTGTACCTTTCTTTAAGTAGTTGCTCTAGTTTTGAGATGTTGTGTAAATGATCTATCAACATGTGATGAGACAATTGCTAAGGTTACCATACTCTTGGATGAATAAACAGACCCTTCTGAAAGCCATAACTCCGAGGACCCACTTAAAAGAAAGAAATGGAATTTTCTTCCTGGTTGCACAATCACATAAATAAACTTTTGATATATAGCCTATTCAGAATAATACTCTAATTGCTTGACTAGAAGGTCTCCACAATTGCACGTTTATACTTATTGATGACTGCAGTGGGGTCGTCTGGCCTCCTACGGACCTGGAGTGGGAGGAACCCCTCACTGAGCCCTGGTGGGCAGAGTCAGGCTGTGCTCACCCCTCCCACCAGAGTCAGTGGGTGGGACAGAAAGTATAAAAGGCAGGTGTGAAAGCTCAGTTGGGCTGCAGCTGCCAGAGGAGCCAGATGCCTCCTGCTTGCTCCCAAGCTGGGAGACTGCTCGTGCTTGGGGCGGCAGGTCGTGGGGGGTGCCCTGCCAGCGCTGCGAGGGCGACAGGCAGGCTGCCTCCGGTGGCTTGCCTGTGGAGGGTCTGCTGGTCCCGCGGCTTCAGTTGACCTCCCGCAGGTGACCGCCAAAGCTGTGGGACCAGCAGACCCTCCACAGGCAAACCGCCTGTGGCAGCCTGCCTGCCGTGCTTGGGGAGGCAAAATCCCTAGAGCAACCCCTGGCCAGAGCCGTATGTTGACTTGACTGCAGAGGAGCTGCCAGCACTACCACAGACCTTCTACCTCGACTACCTGGATGATGTGGACAACCCTCTACAGGACCAGGTACACCCCGAGGGGGACGGGTAGGAAGTGGCCTAGGGGTAGCCATCCCTAGTCTGGCTGCAGCACTGCCTGGGCATAGATCAGCGTGTTGCAGTTAGGATCCCCACTGACCCAGGGGCAAATCCTACTGCTACTGTTAGGCTGAATAGAGGGGAATAATAACTTCTCTCAATCTGTTTCTACTTTTTTAGCTGGCATTGCCAGGTATTTACATGCCAGATATGCTAAACATTTGTTTGCCCCTTTGTACTTCAACCACCATTCTAGATGACATGCTTCCATCCAAAAATTAAATTTGTAACTGAACTCCTTGGGGGAGAATTGTATGTCTCCTTCTCTGTTTTACCCACATTCTGCCATATATTTCATGTTATAGCAGTCTGGGATGATGACCCATCACATGTGGTTCGTTTTAAGAATATTTTCACTGCAGATTTGACAAAACACAAAGAAGGTACCAATGTGAGATTTCTAAAGATAGCTACAGCACTTGACCCAACATTTAAGAATCTCAAGTTCCTTCCAAAATCTGATCAGGACAGGGTATGGAGCATGCTTTCAGAAGTCGTAAAAGAGCATCACTCCAATGCAGAAACTACTAAACCTGAATGACCAAAAAAGAAAATCAACCTTCTGTAGGTGGCATCTGACTGCGATAATGAAAATGAACATGCATTTGTCCACACTGCTTTGGACTGTTATCGAGTAGAACCCATCATCAGCATGGATGCATGTCCTCTGGAATGGTGGTTGAAGCATGAAGGGACATATGAATCTTTAGCAAATCTGGAATGTAAATATCTTGTGACACGAGCTATAACAGTGCCATGCAAACACCTGTTCTCACTTTCAGGTGACATTGTAAACAAGAAGCAGGCAGCATTATCTTCTGCAAATGTAAAAAAAACTTGTTTGTCTGAGCAATTGGCTGAACAAGGAGGAGGACTGAGTGGACTTGCAGGCTCTAAAAGTGTTACAGTACATTGTTTTATTTTTGAATACAGTTTATTTTGTACATAATTCTACATTTGTAAGTTCAACTTTCATGATAAAGAGATTGAACTACAGTCCTATTTGGTGAATTACACTATACTATTTCTTTTGTTTTTTACAATGCAAATATTTGTAATAAAAATAATATAAAGTGAGCACTGTACACTTTGTATTTTGTGTTGTGATTGAAATCAATATATTTGAAAATGTAGAAAACATCCAAAAATATTTAAATAAATGGTATTCTATTATTTAACAGTGCAATTAATCACACGATTAATCACAATTAATCTTTTTGACAGCCCTAATTTCCAGAAGTGCCTATTTTGCTTTCCCTGTGCTATTAATAATTTTTATGTCTATACAGAAGAGGTGAATATAGTAAATGACATAGTCCCAATCTCTTCAGTCTTTTCTCCTATGGAAGGAAGGAGTTTAAAGTGAACTCAATCTCCCTATCTGACTGCATAGGGAAGGGCAATGGGAGTGGTTGCCTGGAAGGTGGAATGCAGAGAATGCCTCTGGGAAGGTCGGACTTTACTCCCAACATCAAAGCATGAAAACCTATAAACCAATTTATTTATTTAACCTATAAACCAATTTATTTATTGAAAACCTATAAACCAAACTACATCCAAAACCTTTCTCTTTAAAGCAGAGCAGAGCGGACAGGGAGCTGCAGACAGGGGATTTTGAGAGGGAGTTTGACAGAGGGAGGCTTACGATGGTCAGGAAGACCCGCAACACCTGTGGCAGCACTGCTTCTGTCTCCTCCACCTGCGCCTGTAGCCCAGACAGAGCACCAGAGCATGGATGCTTCTACCCAGATTCTGGTGTGGTTTTGCAAAGACTGTAACTTGCAATTTCCACTTACTGATATCCAGGCTAGGGGTGGCATCCAATGTGAAAGGTGCCTACTGGTGGAATCTCTCAGGCAGCAGGTGGGAGGTGGTTAGGTTGAGAAGCATCCATATCCACGAGCAATTCCTGGACAGTGTCCATGTGGAGACAGCTGAGGTAGCTGTCCCAGTTCACAGGACTGCTGACACATCACTGGTGGAGGAGGAGATGGTTCAGGGTGGACACTGGCAGCTGGTTATTTCTGGCAGCGGGCAGTGCTCCACCCCTGCTGCGAACCCTCCCGCCATGGTAATAGGTAACCATTATGCTCTTATTGGTACAGGAGAGAAGGAATCACCCCCTACAGTAAAGGAGGAGAAGCCTCGTACCCCTAAGGCTGGGAGGTCTGCTGCCACCACTGAAAATAGGAAACGTAGAGTAGTGGTGGTTGGAGACTCTCTGCTGAGGGGGACGGAGGTGCCCATCTGTCGCCCTGACATTTCATCTCGGGAGGTATGCTGCCTGCCGGGGGCCCCTATCCGAAATGCTACAGAGGCATTGTAGAGGATTATCCAGCCTTCTGACTACTACTCCATGCTACTCATCCATGTGGGCACAAATGATACTGGGAGGTGTGTCGCTGAGCGGATTAAGAGTGACTACAGGGCTCTGGGAGTACGGGTTAAGGAGTTAGGAGCGTAGGTGGTATTCTCTTTGATTCTTTCTGTCAAAGGTAGGGGCCCGGGCAGAGACAGATGCATCATGGAGGTGAATGCCTGGCTGCAAAGATGGTGTCACCAGGAGGGCTTTGGCTTCCTCGACCACGGGATGCTATTCGAGGAAGGACTGCTAGGCAGAGATGGCGTTCACCTTTCGAGGAGGGGAAAGACCCTATTTGCACACAGACTGGCTAACCTAGTGAGGAGGGCTTTAAACTAGGTTCGACGGGGACAGGTGAGCAAAGCCCACAGGTAAGCGGGGAACATGAAGACCTGGGAGATTGGTCGGAAACAAGAGGGAGCGTGGGCTATAATGGCAGAGAGAAAGGAGGGTCAGGGCAAAACTGGGAGGCAAGATCAAACCATTATCTAAAATGCCTATATACAAATGCAAGAAGTATGGGTAATAAGCAGGAAGAACTGGAAGTGCTAATAAATAAATACAACTATGACATTGTTGGCATCACTGAAACTTGGTTGGATAATACACATGATTGGAATGTTGGTGTGGATGGGTATAGTTTGCTCAGGAAGGATAGACAGGGGAAAAAGGGAGGAGGTGTTGCCTTATATATTAAAATGTACACACTTGGACTGAGGTGGAGATGGACATAGCAGACAGAAGTGTTGAGAGTCTCTGGGTTAGGATAAAAGGGGTAAAAAATAAGGGTGATGTCATGCTAGGAGTCTACTACAGGCCACCTAACCAGGTGAAAGAGGTGGATGAGGCTTTTTAAACAACTAACAAAATCATCCAAAGCCTAAGATTTGGTGGTGATGGGGGACTTCAACTATCCAGATATATGTTGGGAAAATAACACTGCGGGGCACACACTATCCGATAAGTTCCTGGACTGCATTGCAGACAACTTTTTATTTCAGAAGGTTGAAAAAGCTGCTACGGGGGAAGCTGTTCTAGACTTGATTTTAACAAATAGAGAGGAACTCGTTGAGAATTTGAAAGTAGAAGGAAGCTTGGGTGAAAGTGATCATGAAATCATAGAGTTTGCAATTCTAAGGAAGGGTAGAAGGGAGTACAGCAAAATAGAGACAATGGATTTCGGGAAGGCGGATTTTGGTAAGCTCAGAGAGCTGATAGGTAAGATCCCATGGGAATCAAGACTGAGGGGAAGAACAACTGAGGAGAGTTGGCAGTTTTTCAAAGGGACACTATTAAGGGCCCAAAAGCAAGCTATTCCGAAGGTTAGGAAAGATAGAAAATGTGGCAAAAGACCACCTTGGCTTAACCACGAGATCTTGCATGACCTACAAAATAAAAAGGAGTCATATAAAAAATGGAAACTAGGTCAGATTACAAAGGATGAATATAGACAAATAACACAGGAATGCAGGGGCAAGATTAGAAAGGCAAAGGCACAAAATGAGCTCAAACTAGCTATGGGAATAAAGGGAAACAAGAAGACTTTTTATCAATACGTTAGAAACAAGAGGAAGACCAAGGATAGGGTAGGCCCACTGCTCAGTGGGGAGGGAGAAACAGTAACAGGAAACTTGGAAATGGCAGAGATGCTTAATGACTTCTTTGTTTCGGTCTTCACTGAGAAGTCTGAAGGAATGTCTAACATAGTGAATGCTTATGGGAAGGGGGTAGGTTTGGAAGATAAAATAAAAAAAGAGCAAGTTAAAAATCACTTAGGAAAGTCAGATGCCTGCAAGTCATCTGATGAAATACATCCTAGAATACTCAAGGAGTTAATAGAGGAGGTATCTGAGCCTCTAACTATTATCTTTGGAAAGTCATGGGAGATGGGAGAGATTCCAGAAGACTGGAAAAGGGCAAATATAGTGCCCATCTGTAAAAAGGGAAATAAAAACAACCCAGGAAACTACAGACCAGTTAGTGTAACTTCTGTGCCAGGGAAGATAATGGAGCAAGTAATTAAAGAAATCATCTGCAAACACTTGGAACGTAGTAAGGTGATAGGGAATAGCCAGCATGGATTTGAAAAGAACAAATCATGTCAAACCAATCTGATAGCTTTCTTTGATAGGATAAAGAGCCTTGTGGATAAGGGAGAAGTGGTGGATGTGGTATACCTAGGCTTTAGTAAGACATTTGATACTGTCTCACATGATATCCTTATCGATAAACTAGGCAAATACAGTTTAGATGGGGCTACTATAAGGTGGGTGCATAACTGGCTGGATAACCGTACTCAGAGAGTAGTTATTAATGGCTCCCAATCCTGCTGGAAAGGTATAACAAGTGGGGTTCCGCAGGGGTCTGTTTTGGGACTGGCTCTGTTCAATATCTTCATCAACGACTTAGATGTTGGCATAGAAAGTACGCTTATTAAGTTTGCAGACGATACCAAACTGGGAGGGATTGCAACTGCTTTGGAGGACAGGGTCAAAATTCAAAATGATCTGGACAAATTGGAGAAATGATCTGAGGTAAACCGGATGAAGTTCAATAAAGACAAATGCAAAGTGCTCCCATTAGGAATGAACAATCAGTTTCACACACACAGAATGGGAAGAGACTGTCTAGGAAGGAGTATGGCAGAAAGAGATCTAGGGGTCATAGTGGACCACAAGCTAAATATGAGTCAACAGTGTGATAATGTTGCAAAAAAACCAAATGTGATTCTGGGATGCATTAACAGGTGTGTTGTAAACAAGACACGAGAAGTCATTCTTCCACTCTACTTTGCACTGGTTAGGCCTCCACTGGAGCATTGTGTCCAGTTCTGGGCACCGCATTTCAAGAAAGATGTGGAGAAATTGGAGAGAGTCCAGAGAAGAGCAACAAGAATGATTAAAGGTCTTGAGAACATGACCTATGAAGGAAGGCTGAAAGAATTGGGTTTATTTAGTTTGGAAAAGAGAAGACTGAGAGGGGACATAATAGCAGTTTTCACGTATCTAAAAGGGTGTCATTGGGAGGAGGGAGAAAACTTGTTCACCTTAACCTCTAATGATAGAACAAGAAGCAATGGGCTTAAACTGCAGCAAGGGAGATTTAGGTTGGACATTAGGAAAAAGTTCCTAACTGTCAGAGTAGTTAAACACTGGAATAAATTGCCTAGGGAGGTTGTGGAATCTCCATTTCTGGAGATATTTAAGAGTAGGTTAGACAAATGTCTATCAGGGATGGTCTAGACAGTATTTGGTCCTGCCATGAGGGCAGGGGCCTGGACTCGATGACTTCTCGAGGTCCCTTCCAGTCCTAGAATCTATGAATCTATGACATTGTGTTCTGATTCAGCTAAAACATTTTCAATTGCTTTATTGGATCTTATGTACTTTGTCATTGGATGATACCTACTTCTTTCTGAAATACACCTCTACCCCGATATAATGCGACCTGATATAACATGAATTTGGATATAACGTGGTAAAGCAGTGCTCTGGAGGGAGTTGGGGACTGCGTGCTCTGGCAGATAAAAGCAAGTTCAATATAAAGCAGTTTCACCTATAACACAGTAAGATTTTTTGGCTCCCGAGACAGTGTTATATCAAGGTAGAGGTGTATTTAAATTTCAGGGAGCTGCAGATAACTGTCTCAATTATTCCTGTGTAAGTGTAATACTTTTAAAATTTGACTATCTGGGATGAAGAAATGCCTTGAGAAATATTCCAATGAGATTTACACATTTTTATGTAGTCTGAGCAAATTCTGCTTTATTTGATGACTCATCTTGCTGTCTCACTGGACAGAGGAGAGAATAACCTAGGGGGAGAGGGTAATTAATTATTTTTTACAAAGTAGCTATATACTCTGAATGATTTTTCTAGGATTAGAGCTGTGTCCTGCTGTATATCACTCACCAGCCACTAACTCCCTCACTTAATGATACTTGTCATAGCTCAGAAATCTCTGAAATCAAACTACTGCTCTGAGTTCAGCAGACATGTTAAAAATCAAATAATGTAGGGGCGAGAGGCTAGCTTACTTTCTAAAGATGGTGTCCTGACATGTCAGGATTCAGGTACCTTCTTGAGAAGCTTGTGCAGCCATTGCTTGTGCTGCTCCTGTTCTGGGAATAGAGGATTTCTGTTTCCTGGGCTATCAGATGAATTTATTTCACCACAAGGGTATTTTCTGTAGCTGTCAGTATTAGTGAAGAAGATAAGATTGAAGAATTGTGGGTAAGCTGCCTCAATGGATATGCCTTGCAGGTGTGCCCCCCAAAATGCATCCACAAATATCACAGGGATCTCACTCCTCTCTCTGTAATCTGATTAATCCTCCTGCTCCTAGTCTGGAAGGAAGGGAGAATAATCCAGGAGGATACTGTTTATTGTAAGATTAGAAAATGCCCACACTGATTTGTCTAGGATTACAGCTGGGTTCCTTCATGTATCCCTTACTACTTCTGGCAAATTGGCCAGACTTGGCATAGCTCCCAAGCAACTTGTTTGTGAGCCCTGCCAAGCCTCATTGATCCAGAACAAGGGAGTGGCTGAGGGAAATGCATGGCAAGAGGAGGGGAAACCAGCTCTGCTTCTAAACAGTCAGCTTGGTTACCTACAAGTGCCTAACTTTAAAGATAAAACAATTCACTCCCTTGGATTTTCTGTCTTCCTTCCAGACTCAGAGTAGGATGATTCATCAGACAGTAGGAATTACACAGACTATACAAAAACAGGAATGAAGGTGTTAGACTATTTCTCAATACAACTCTCTGTCCTGACTAATTTCAAGAGTATTATAATGACAGAATTATTAGAGATTGTACTCAGACACCCGCAGGATACATATTTTTCATTAGCTATTGTATAGTGACTAGAAAGAATATCTGGTTGTGGTTCTGAGGATTGTACTCTTGTTCCTGATACAGAGTAAGTCTGCTGAAAATAACAATTGACAATAACAAAAGATACAAAAAAAATCATGGGCATAATGAGCCTTTCCTAAAAATGTATGTGTTTAATCAAAGGTGAAATTACTATTTTTAATACTCTATTGTTTTAAGTATTTTGAAAAAAAATTCGTTCAGATAAACTGATATCCCTTTGTCCGATCTCACAGGTTCTGCTTTTTAAAAGTGATTATGTAAAAACATTGTCATGGGGTCTCATGTTTGTTGTGTGCCAGTGATTTCAAATGTGCTCAGTTTAAAAATGTGTGTGGTGTTGTGTTGTTGTGTTTTGTTTTTGTTTTTCTTCCTAAAAACCAGTTGATTAATCCTTGGCTCTGAGAGCCCAGCTAGACTCTTTCCATCTTGTGCATCATTCCCAGTAATTACTATTCTCCATCTTAAATTAAGAGTGACTACTATGAAAGCACATAGCCTTCAGTAGATGTGCCTGATTTCAATAGGCACTTAAATACTTTTGAGGATTTTGGACTCAGAAATAATCCTGTGGATGATGCAGAAGATTGAAGAATGAATCCTATTATATATCTCCTTACTCCATTTCATCACAACCTTCTTGCATTACTTCTTTCTCCTCTGTGGTATTTAAAATGATCTGGGCTCTCATCCCTTGAGGCAGTTTTCCTACAATTCTTCACTCTACAAAGAATATTCCTTCCTTTAAATTCCAGCACTTACAGATAATCTCAAATTTCCATCAGATTCTTTACCTGGGACACACTATATGTTATAATCCAGTATTCCAGCCTTCCCCTGGCTCAGGAGAATTTTTAGCTGTGCTACTTATTAATGGAAAAAATGTGTGGTTGAAAACACTGTGCTCTGAGCTCTCATGCCAGTACTTGGGCCAAACCAGCGATTTAAAATGCAGCTCTTTTCTGAGGCTCTTGGTACATGCAGAAGCCTCACCAAGGAATACTTTCATTTTAAACAATATTTTTCCAAAGGAAAAGTACAGAGCTTATAAATTCCTCTTTTATAACAGAAAAAAGTCATTAATGATATTTGAAACCCAGCTTCCAGAGATCCAAGCACTTAAGCACATGCTTAAGTCATACAGTTTTAATGGAAGTTAAGTACACCAGGGTTGCCAGGCATCCGGTTTTCGATTGGAATGCCTGGTTGGCTCCAATCAGCACTGCTGACTGGGCCATTAAAATTCCAGTCAGCAGCGCAGTGGGACTTAGGCAGGTTCCCTGGCTCCACGCGGCTCCCGGAAGAGGCTGGCATATCCGGATCCTAGGGTCTCGGGAACAGCGGTCAATGGGAGTGGTGGAGGTGATGCCTGCGGACGGGGCGGTGTGCAGATCCACCCAGCCGTGCCTTCACCTAGGAGCTAGAGGGAAACGTCTGCTGCTTCTGGGAGCTGCCTGAGCTAAGCGCCGCTTGCAGTCTGCACCCTGAATCCCCTCCTGCACCCCTACCCCAGCTCTGAGCCCTGTCCTGTCCCCAAACTCCCTCCCAGAGCATGGACCTCCTCCTGTACCCCAACTGTCTGCCCCAGCCCTGTGCCCCTTCCCACACCCAAACTCTATCCCAGAGCCCACACCCCCTCCTGCATGCCGACCCCCTTGGCAACAGCCTAGAGCCCCTTCCTGCCCCCCAAACTCCTCATAGACTCATAGACTCTAGGACTGGAAGGGACCTCGAGAGGTCATCGAGTCCAGTCCCCTGCCATCATGGCAGGACCAAATACTGTCTAGACCATCCCTAATAGACATTTATCTAACCTACTCTTAAATATCTCCAGAGATGGAGATTCCACAACTTCCCTAGGAAATCTATTCCAGTGTTTAACTACCCTGACAGTTAGGAACTTTTTCCTGATGTCCAACCTAAATCTCCCTTGCTGCAGTTTAAGCCCATTGCTTCTTGTTCTATCATTGGAGGCTAAGGTGAACAAGTTTTCTCCCTCCTCCTGATGACACCCTTTTAGATACCTGAAAACTGCTATCATGTCCCCTCTCAGTCTTCTCTTTTCCAAACTAAACAAACCCAATTCCTTCAGCCTTCCTTCATAGGTCATGTTCTCAAGACCTTTAATCATTCTTGTTGCTCTTTTCTGGACCCTCTCCAATTTCTCCACATCTTTCTTGAAATGCGGTGCCCAGAACTGGACACAATACTCCAGTTGAGGCCTAACCAGCGCAGAGTAAAGCGGAAGAATGACTTCTCATGTCTTGTTTACAACACACCTGTTAATGCATCCCAGAATCATGTTTGCTTTTTTTGCAACAGTATCACACTGTTGACTCATATTTAGCTTGTGGTCTACTATGACCCCTAGATCTCTTTCTGCCATACTCCTTCCTAGACAGTCTCTTCCCATTCTGTATGTGTGAAACTGATTGTTCCTTCCTAAGTGGAGCACTTTGCATTTATCTTTAAAATCATCCCTAGCCCCACACCACAGCCCACACCCCCAGCTGGAGTCCCCACTCCCCTCTACACCCCAACCCCCTGCCCCAGCCTGGAGCCCCCTCCTGCACCATGAACCCCTCATTTCTGGCCCCACCCGGAGCCAATACCCATTCCCACACCCCAACCCCTTACCCAAGCCTGGTGAAAGTGAGTGAGTGAAGATGTGGGAGAGCAAATGATGGAGGGAGGGATGCAGTGAGTGGGGGGAGGCTCATAGAGGGGGCAGGGCAGGGTGGAGCCTCTGGGCAGGGAGTGGGACAAGAGTGATTTTCTGCAATCTGAAAGTTGGCAACTCTCACTTAAGACCACCTTAGCTCAGCAAACAACTTAAGTACAGGCTTAAAGTGAAGAATGTGTTTAAGTGCTTTTCTGAATTGAGGCCCAAAAAGTCAGTAAAGTTTTATCACTGTTATGCAACTACTGGAGTTCATTCCAAAGTCCAAATGCTACTTGTAGTAGTACTTTGAGCTCAAGGCTGTGAAGTGTGTTCATTTTCAGGCAGTAGAGAAGATTTCCTCTATCACCTGGCAATTACTTGAGCTGTGGTTCTCTTACTTTTTTCTGGCTTGCTTGCTTTCTAGATACACTTAAAAATTAGACTGATCTAGCAGCTTCACTCATGGCTGTAAAAATTTTTGTGTTCTGAGCACTGCAGTTAGGGTAACCTAACCTCTGGTGTAGACATGAGTAGATCAATGGAAGAATTCTTCCATTCACTTTACCTCCTCTTGGAGAGATGGATTAACTACATTGAAGGAAAAACCTCTTCCATTGCTGGAAGAAGTGTCTACACTACCATGCTACAGCAGCATAGCTGCAGTGCTGTGCTGCTGTAGTGGCTGAGGTGTAGACAGGCCCTTAGTCATAGCTCGGTGTTCTGCAGCCTTCCTCTATTGCAAAATGGTGGTTCTTCCTTCTCTTGGGAGGATAGAGAGTGTGAGAGAGGGTTATTGGTAACCCATGTATATTCCACTAGGTGCCCCCTGTTTCCTGTTATCCTGACGGCAAAGGTCACTTCAGTCAGAAATGTGCCCAATCTTGTGATTTTTCTTAAAGGCAAAATTCTTTTCTTTGTTTTCCCCTGCAGAGCTTTGTTGCATATTATACGTTTGTGACACGCATGCTGAAATGAATGCAGAAAATTCAGTAAAGAACTATAGTATAGCCTGAAGAAGAGAATTTCATTTGGCAGTTGTTAAAGTTAAACATGTTACAGTACATAACTGGCATAGTATAATGCAATCCAGGCCTTTCATGTAAAAGTCCAGTCACACAGAACTCAGAGAATAAAACCTGGCAGCTAAGACTCTTTATACTAATAACCTTTATTCCCTCCCTTCAGTAGTATTATTTCAGGATTATGCCAGTGTAACTGAGAACAAAATGTGACCCAATGAACACAATTACAAAAAAAGAATTCTCTTTACAAATTATCTCCTTTATTTATATATGCATAACATATTTTAGCTATCTGCCACATAATTACTAAAACATTAATTACAAGTGGGAGCTGTTTTCATTTCAACAAAGTGGTATCAGAACCTTCATTATATAAAGGTTGTTTTTTAATGTCATAACATAAGTATACTATTCAGCTGAAAAAAAATGTGGTTCAGACTTAAACTTGGCATACATGCTAAGCTTATGAGTAAATTTATTGCCCCATAATTCAGAAAAAATCTGGTAAATAATTTTTAGTTAAAAGAATAGAAAGAAAAATAGAAAGTTAAATTTTACATTCTTATTTCTGTTACTTACATAATTCAAACATGGGTTAGTGTTTTTATCAGAATAAAATGTTACAGGCAATTTGTGGGCTATTTATTCAGCTATACAGTCACTACTTATATATTTGGTGAAAACAGTGTTCTATCATGTTTTGTGATTGCAACCATAGTGATCTCATAAACTAAGCAGGTTTAGACCTAAACTGTTGTTTCAAATCAGAAAAAAATGATTTATTTTTTCTAATCATAGATAAAATGATTCCTGTATCTCTGTACATAGTTAGAAAAGTTTTTAAAATGCCAAAGGAGCCTTAAGGAGTACAGGATACTTATAATCACATAAGTTGTTTTTAGTCATCGTTATCTTTGCTATCATGGATCAAATGTGTATATAAGGGCAAATACTGCAAAAACAAAAACAAAAAAAACAAACCTGCAAATATTCACTCAAATTTTAACAAGCTCAAATTTTCAACTGTGCTCACTTTCCTTTTTTAGATCGTACAGATGCTGATACTCCTTTTGTATGCTTTCTGCAAACATTCACACTCTATATATGTGAATGTTGGAATAAGATTGGCAAGATTTGAGATTAAAAATCAATGGATTTTGTGTTCCTAGATCACCTAGGTATTTCTGAAAATCCCAAATTGGGTAATTTTCAGAGCCGTGTGATCCATGTATTTATCAGACACTAACTGTCTCTCCAGGGCTTACTTTGATATTCTAACACCTTGAGCAGTTTCAAAAAGCTGTCTTAAAAAAAAATCCAAGAAGAAAATTATTGTGTGTTAAAATTCTCTAGGATTAATGCATCAGAATAGTTGTAAGGGATACCAAGAAAACAATAGAAAAAGTAATTTAATCAACAGATGATTGGTCATCTGAACACTCAGGTTCACTTTTCATTATACTGTGATAGGTAGGAAGAAAGGGAAAAAATTCAAGATGTTGGTGGGGTAGGCCCAAATTCATTATTGTGATATAATGCAGCCTATTCCCCCAGACGATGTATAATTTATTATGTATGCCTCTGGAGAACAGCATGAGAAGGAGATAGGCTTTTCTGGTCATTTGGAAAATGACCGGTGAGTTTAGCCTATCTTTTCTAGCCACTAGTTCCTTTCAGTGAGTAACTGGCAAGAGTTCAGGTATTCGTTTCTTGTTGCTTAACACCACTCTCAGGCACAGTGATTCTTTATACTGTATTGAGAGATTTTTTTCTTTCTAAACAATGATCAGAAGAACAAAGATATTTTCTTCTGTCCGTTTCTCATAACACTCTTAACAGGTTAACTTCAGTTCTTCTCAGTGCAAACAACATGAACTAGTCAAGCCATTGAACCATAAATCAGTCAGTATTTAATCTAAAATCCTAGCCTGGTGCCAACAAAATCACAATATAACGGTGATGGTGAGTACTGTACCTACAAGCAACAAGTCATGATACTGTCCTTACAGACTACCAGTGTTCCAGTTAATTTAGCTGATAATCCTCCAGAGTAAAGTCCACTTTACTCACATAAAAATCAAGCAGTCAGTGCTTCTGTGAGTGGAGTAATGGGAGGCAGGGGGATCAAAGTGCTCACCATAACTTGGAGCTAAGGTGCTGTCTGTAGTACAGCCCCAGCAACTCTTGTTCTGGTTTACGTGAGAAGAGCAGCTACAGCTCTTTTGCACCAGCGGCATAGATTAATAAAGTTATGGGTAAAAACATAGATCTTGCAGCCACTCCCTTGTCCTGCCACCTCAACCTACCTCTGCTGAGGCCATTGCTGAGACCCTGTTCACCGTGTGCAGGGAATGAAGGCACCTATGAATGCTCGAGTCACCTGTCATCCCTCCTGAATAATAGTGTGGGTCTAGTGCTGGCCATCCGCAGCATGGGTGAATTTTACCCCAAAGCATAAGCTGGTTTGGTAAATATAGATTTTGCTAAAGCCTTTTAATGAAGATACAGAAATTTTGACTACAAGTGGTACAACAGCTCTCTGAAAATATGTCAGCACAAAGCAGATTTATTTCTGCAGCCCAAGTTCTGGGATCTTCTAAAACTCGCTTCTCTTTTGTTTTCAAGGGATCTTGAAAAGTCGGAGTGCTACGTATGACATAAAAAATCTATTATGTCCTCTAATTAAACATTCAGAATGTTAATGACATAAGAAGCGAAGCACAGGATTACTGTGAAGTGGAGTAATTGCTCCATAGATAAAAATCAGGCAGAGTAGTAAAATTATGGAGTGAATTCCTGGCTCCACTGAAATCAATGGCAAAATTCCCCTTGACTTCAGCACATCCATGGTGCTTTGAAAAATTCATTGCAGTTTGAGTCTGAAGTTTCTTTACTGCTTTTTTAGCTTATGATATTTTTGAAATACCTCATCCTAGTGTCGTGAGTTAGGGTATGGTGTGCTTTAGACTGCTTTCAGTCATGCTTGTAGGCACCCCTCAAGAGACAGACAACTCCCTCTGCATGGAACCACTCTAAAGTCTTGTCTACACTTGTGGACGTATGCAGGATAAGTGTAGCTACACACCACACTGAAAGGCAGTCTCCTACCATGCTGCAGCGTGTAGCTACACATGGCAAGGAAATCTGAGGCAGCAGAGAAAAGCTCTGGAGTCTTTCACTGCAGTGGGGAAAGCTGAGGCAGCAGGAGGCCACACTGCTAAAAATAGCAACAGAGATGAAGGAGTCACTGCTTGGTCATGTAGAGAGCCATGTAGGATATATACCCTAGGGTTCTGGTGTGTCTGTACTCTACTTGCCTAAGTAGTGCCTCACTGTCTATACTACTATTTATACCCATGCTAGTCGGGTGTGCAGTCACTGTACTCTGTAAACCTACCCTGAGATAGGATCTCTGGGCTGCAGATCCCCTCTTAATTGACAGTGTTAACCTGACAGCACCTCCCGAGTTTGGCATATTTAAGCCGGTTACCTCCAGGGACCTGTGACCGCAGCTGATTGAAGTAACTCAAACCCAGCTTCTTCAAAACAAAGTAGCCTTTATTTGCCAAAAAGAACACCACATTTAGGAAAACAGGTTAAAACAAGACATATATATACAGTGACAAAGTTCATCCTCTACCTTGGTGGGTCCTGCACTTATTGGCAGATTTGCTCACCTCAGTGATCTTCCCCACAGTCTGGGTCAACTCCTCCTGTGTCTGATCAGGAGTTGGGAGGTTTGGGGGGAACCCAGGCCACCCTCTACTCCAGGTTCCAGCCCAGGGCCCTGTGCATTGCAGCTGTCTATAGTGCCTCCTGTAACAGCTGCATGACAGCTACAACTCCCTGGGCTACTTCCCCATAGCCTCCTCCAAACACCTTCTTTATCCTCACCACAAGACCTTCCTTCTGGGGTCTGATAATACTTGTCCTCCTCAATCCTCCAGCAGTACACTCTCAGCTCCTTGCCCTCTTGCTCCCAGCTCCTCACACATGCTCCTTCTCCTCTAGCTCCTCCCTGCCTGACTGGAGTGAGCTCCTTTTTAAACCTAGGTGCCCTGATTAGCCTGCCTTGATTAGCTGAAGGTGTTCTAATTAAAGTAGCTATCTCCACTGCCTTCTAGAAAGATCTTAATTGGCCCCAGGTGCCTTGATTAACCTGGAGCAACTGCCATTTGGTTACCAGGGTATTAGGGATTTGTTTAGCCTGGGGCAAACATACCTGTTTCTCAGTACTTTACTGTTCACTTGCTCCCACTCCTTACCAAGATGAACGTATTTAAGGTTTAGGATCCCATTTGATCCTTGACATTCAGTCTTGGGAAAAGTAAACCATTCAGCCTGGTGGGAGCCAAGCATGGGCAGCCCCAATTTTGTTGTCGTTTACTTTTGAAGTTTGCAAAAGTGAACACTCTAACATTAGGAAATGCCTGTGCAACCTTAATTTGACCCCCTTACACATATGCTTTGTCATTAGAGACAATCAGGAAACAGATTTCTGCTGGAAAATGACAACTCATTGAATCTACCTGCTAAAAGGAACAATTTGGGGAAGAGTCTGGCTCTAATCCTGCAGACCCTGGATGGAGCATGCTGAGTCAGACACAGTCTAGTCAAAACGTAAATCTGTGAGAGGACAGATTGTGCTCAAGTGCTAATGGGCTTCAGAGAATTTAGCTGCCAAGCTCTTACAAGTCTCTACTGAACATGTGAGAACTGAGATTTTTCCAGAAGCTTATAATGTGATCTAATTTGGGCACATTTTCACAGGAACAGTAAACTTGCCCAGAAAACTTCAGCCTGAGTCAAACACCTACCATGGAAAGTTTCAGCTCAAATGGTTAAAGTTTGGCAAAGTTATAAGCAACTGAAAACAAGGTCTTATAATGGGAAGTTTTGGACAACATTCATAATAGGCAGCATTACTGGCTATAACAATATTAAACGGTCATAGTGTTATAGATAATATTAAACTCATAATATGATTAGTCACACTATGAATGTTTGTAGTGTTATCTGGTGAAATTTTGGATCAATGACGGTTTCTGAAATATGAATAACTATAGAGTAGCAGCTAGAGGCCTCAGTTGACATTGGTCCTCATTGTGCTAAGCATAGGTGCTGACTTCATGGGGGCTCTAGCCTGGAGCACCCACGGGAAAAAAATAGAAGGTGCTCAGCACCCACTGGCAGCCCTGCTGATCAGCTTCTCCCCCTCCCTCCCAGCACCTCCCAGCTGTTCAGCGGCATGCAGAAAGCACTGGTGGGGGGAGGAGTGGGAAGGGGTGGAAGTGGGGGCTTGGAGGAAGGGGTGGAGTGTGGGAAGGCCCTGCGGCAGAGCGGGGGTCAAGCATTCCCCAGGAACTAGGGAAGTCAACGTTTCTGGTGCTAGGCATTGTACAAACACAGCCCTGCCCCAGCAATAAAAAGACAGGACTGACAAAGGAAATCTCATTTTCCTCATTTTATAGATGGTATATGTGGTGGAGTGAGGCTAAAACACAGCGAATAAGTGACTTGCTGATGGACACATAGCAAATCTATAGCAGAGCTGGGAATTGCACCCAGATCTCCTGAGTCCCAATGCAGTGCCAAAGCCACAAGATCACCTTTCCTCCTTTGAAGATTCTATGGTTAAGGCTAATCATAGCGCCCTATTATAAGCCTAATTTTCTACTCCCTGTCCCCAGTTCTACTAAAGAGAAAGCCACCTGCTTACAATTTTGAATTCCTCATATCATCCCAGAAAAACACTATTCTGAGAAGTTTTGTAACTAATCTGACTCCTCAGGTTTAAAGTTATGGGGTTTTGAAAATGTAGCCCATAATTTACTTTTAAAGGTTATTCTAAAGTTTGGCACATGATATCTCCAAAATGACTTGACCTAGAAACCCCAGATATGTTTTGTTTTGCTGGCTGTGCAGAGAAGTGCCTTTTTCCTATAAAGGGTTGTTTTTAAGTGTATAAAGATCAGTGTTTATAAATATAAATATTTATAGATGTAAACTGACCTCCTTCTGACTCCCGCTTTTGGGCTAAGCAAAACAGTTTGGGAAGGCATTGATTTGTTGGTAGACAAACTGGGAAAAATTCAGAGGGATAGCAATCTGGGAGAGGGCCAAGAAGAAAGGAAACCAGGAAGGTCATAAGATAGTGGGCACAGGGAGGGCTGAAATGGAGTCCGGTCTCCTGGTCAAAAAATGGGGGAACAATGGGAGGGATAGGATACTGGGCTGTTTGTGAAGGAAGTGCAAGGACTTCCAAAGTGTAGAGTGTGAATGAGCAGACTCTGGGGGACCAGTAGAGGTGTGTTGAGGACATGGGGGACAGGGAAAGGCAGAGAGCTTAAAAAACTTAGAGAGATGTGTCTGTAGCCCTTTACTGCTCATTTCAGACTTTTGAGGGCATGTTTAATAATTCTGTGAAGATGATGATATATTATCTGGGTGTTAAGTAGGCTCCATTGCCACAACCTTAACTATTTCCTAAGAAAGTATTTTTTTAATGAAGAATCTGAAAACTGTAAAGTCAATAAGTTGTTCGGGCATTTCTCATTTCACTGTTGGATATAAAGTATTCCTACAAGTATTCTGTCATTTTCTGTTTGTATCACTGGATGTATTTTTTCCCACCTAAAAATAACATAATAATCTTCTTATTGGTCTAAAAACACTGGTAACCTTGTAAGATAGTATCTTATACCATTACTGTAAAATATATCGGTAATCTCAATATGCAGGGATTTAACTAATGGTAAAAGGCCTTACACAAATCAGTTTCTTTAGGATGGGCATTTTTCCTACTCTAGAACTCAAATGGCTTTGATCAAATTCAAGGACGGTGGTGGGGAAAGGAGAACCATTGTCTCCAGGATGACAGCTTACAGTCAGTTTATTGGATGTGATCTGAAGAACTTGCTATATTAAATTCTGATATTTGTACTAAAAGATTTAAGATATTTATAACCATAGAATTTCCTATTTAGGATTAAATTACAGTGCTGGCTACTTATCAGTGTAGATCCATGCCACTTTTTGCAAGAGTAAAGATGCTAACACTATTGTTCTCACCAAATTTCAATTATGAAAATATTTAACTGTATTTTACCTGTCTAAAATCCATCCTGCAATTTCAATTAGATGCACTATTTTAATTCCCTTTCTAAACTACTTTGCACTATTCCTGTGAACTTTTAATTATATGCCACATTCCACCTCAGAAGTGGCTGCAGTTTAGCGGTGGTGAAATTATTCCTGGGATTGTGTGCATATGGAAGTGGTGGAGAGGATCTGGATCCTGCAGACCTTGTTTTGGCAATTGCCATTGGGCTAGATTAACAAATTTTAAGAAGGTTTAAGCATTGTGATGCTCACTGTCACATCATCTAACTTTCAGGCCCCTAGATAATCACTGGGATTCATAAAGCTTGATTTGTGTGCTCCTGCTCCCTCTACAATGAATGGAGGGAGATATGTGCCTAAGAATGGGATCCAAAAAAGCCGGTACACTAGATGGGGAGCCACCTAAGTTAACTAATGGGAGATGCCAAGGAGAGGGGTATGCCCTAAATCCTGCTCCTGCTCCTCTCAGGGAGTTTGATGCCTTAACCCTGGACTGGAGGGAGATCCTAATTTCTGCTTGGGATTCTCACCTGTGAACCCCCTCTTGGAGTTAAGCACCTAACATGTTTCTTGCAAGAAGCTGGTGGGGAGTAGGGCAGAGGGAAGAGGAGGACAAGGACTTCACTCAACTTTTAGCCCAGTGATTAGGGTACTTACCTGGAAGTTGAGAGACTCCCCCAATCCAAGTTCCCCTGTTGCCTCAGGGGGAGAATGGATTTGAACAAGGAGCTGCCACCTCCCAATGGAGTGCTGTAACCATTCAGTTATGTGATATTCTGATGTGGGGTTCCTCAGTCTCTTCTGTTTAAGCTGTTCTAGTTTGTTTAAACATGAGAGAGTCATTGGGAGCAGGGGACTAGATGCTGGGTTTTCCCACATTCTGGCTTAGCACTTTAACCATCAGACTATGGAATCATTCTCCTGCTCATGCTCGCTTTCTCTGACTCCAGACTTTTGTGTGGTGTTAGTATGTTCAGAGCATGCCTAACAGACTGGGCCCTGCACCTAAGTTAGGAGAGGAATGCCTATCTTCTTCCAGTTTGTGAAGTCTACTGGGTCTAAGGTGTCCATACACTTAGGCCTGGTCTACGCTACGCATTTATACCGAATTTAGCAGCGTTAAACCGATTTAACCGTGCACCCGTGCACATAACGAAGCCCTTTATATCGATATAAAAGGCTCTTAAAACCGATTTCTGTACTCCTCCCCGACGAGGGGAATAGCACTGAAATCGGTATTGCCATGTCGGATTAGGGTTAGCGTGGCTGCAGTTCGACGGTATTGGCCTCCTGGCGGTATCCCACAGTGCACCATTGTAACTGCTCTGGAAAACAATCTGAACTCGGATGCACTGGCCAGGTAGACAGGAAAAGCCCCACAAACTTTTGAATTTCATTTCCTGTTTGGCCAGCATGGAGCGCTGATAAGCACGGGTGGTGATGCAGTCCCAAATCCAAAAAGAGCTCCAGCATGGACCGTATGGGAGATACTGGATCTGATCACTGTATAGGGAGACAAATCTGTTCTACCAGACCTTTGTTACAGAAGACAAAATGCCAAAGCATTTGAAAAAATCTCCAGGCTATGATAGACAGAGGCCACAGCAGGGACTCAACACAGTGCTGTGTGACAAGCGTAATGGAAAGCCAAAGAATCAAATGGACGCTCATGAAGGAGGGGGAGGACTGAGGACTCGAGCTATCCCACAGTTCCTACAGTCTTTGAAAAGCATTTGCATTCTTAGCTGAGGTCCCAATGCCTGAAGGGTCAAAAACATTGTCGCCAGTGGTTCAGGGAATATGTTGTCAATTTACCCCCCCTTCACCCTCCTCAAAGAACAGGGAAAAAAATCATTTCTTGCCTCTTTTCAATGTCACCACATGTCTACTGGATGCTGCTGGTTGACAGGGTGTTGCAACGCTAAACAGCAGCATCCTCTCCCCTCCCTTCGCATCCCCTCCCCGGTGGCAGACAGTACGGTACAATATGACTGATAGCCGTCCTCGTCATCATCCTGTGAGTGGTCCTGGCTGGCCTCGGTGAGGTCAGCCGGGGGAGCCTGGGCAAAAATGGGAATGACTCCCGGTCATTCTCTTCTTTAAGCTTTGTGTCCTGGAGATTCAGTTCTGGAGGATGGTGCAATAGGGCTGGTAACTGTCCTCATCATAGCAGCTGGAGGCTGAGCTCCTCTCCTGCATTCTTTATTACTTCATCACACAAATGGGGGGATAACTGCCACAGTAGCCCAGGAGGGGTGTGGGAGAAGGGAAGCAACAGGTGGGGTTGTTGCAGGGGCACCCCCTAGAATGGCATGCAGCTCATCATTTCTGCGGGATCTCTGGGGCTCTGACAAGGAGCGGCTGTGCTCTCTGGTTCTCTAGTACACTTGCCCCATATTCTAGGCAGGACTGACTCTATTTTTAGACAAAACATAAAGAAGGGAATGACCTGGGAAGTCATTCCCATTTTTGTCCATGCGCCCCTGGCCGACCTTAGCGAGGCCAGCCAGGAGCACCCATGACAGCAGCAGATGGTACAATATGACTGGTAACTGTCATCACCAATTTCCAAAGCAGCAGATGGTGCATTAGGGCTGGTAACCGTCTCTGCTACCTTGCAAAGGCAAATGAATGCTGCTGTGTAGCACTGCAGTACTGCATCTGTCAGCAGCATCCAGTACACATACGGTGACAGTGAAAAAAGGCTATACAAGCTCCATGGTTACCATGCTATGGCATCTGCCAGGGCAATCCAGAGAAAAAGGGAGCGAAATGATTGTCTGCCGTGGCTTTCACGGACGAAGGATTGAGTAATAACATTTACCCAGAATCACCCGCGACACTGTTTTTGCTCCATCATGCGTTATGATCTCAACCCAGAATTCAATGGGCGGGGGAGACTGCAGGAACTATGGGATAGCTATGGGAAAGCTACCCACAGTGCAACACTCTGGAAATCGATGCTAGCCTCAGTACATGGACGCACACCACTGAATTAATGTGCTTAGTGTGGCCATGTGCACTCGACTTTATACAATCTGTTTTTAAAAAACGGTTTCTGTAAAATCGGAATAATCCTGTAATGTAGACGTACTCTTAGAGTGAGGCAGCAATGCACGTACTTCGAGGCAGAAACATAGGTGTCTGGGGAACTTTTACAACAAAAACACAGCTGCTGAATGAGTTTAGGCAGAAGCTGAGCAGGGGGGTTGTGAATAACAGAGGCACCTACATCTGGGACTTGGGGCCTAAAGAGGCAATTAGGCACCAAAGTCCCTTTGCGAATCTAGCCCCTTTACTTCAATACTACTTTCTGCATAAGGATTTAAGAATGAGGTCCCTAGTATTTTAATTCTTTGGGATGAAAGACATTATAAAATGTAAGCTATTACTGTTGTTGTTATTGAATCATAGAACCATGTAGTGCTGTGAATTTTTAAGAAGCAGCCCTTGTTGAAATCACCCATTAATTTAAACAAGAGTGCTGCTTAAAAATCCATGATATGATCTGATCAATAAAAATGGAAAATACTTATTTAGACCAGCTATACCTTCTCCCTTCCAGCATAAGAAATTTCTCTTCAATAAACTCAGTGTACAGCAGTGTTGGGAACATGGCAGTTACGTTCAATAATATGATTGCTTAAACTCTAATAACAAGCATTCTAGCAATATTGATCATATTTTTCTCCAGGAGTCATCAGCAATACATGTAAGCACATGCATATTTGCATTTATATATATGTACAGAGTATTTGCCTTCAAATGCAGTTGATGAAGTGTTCGTAGGAACTACTTAATTAATAAGAAATACTGTTGAAAAATGTCCCTTTCAAGATAACACACTTTTTAGACTAGTCCAAATAACTACTTCTTTCAATCTGGGAAGGAGGGAAGGGGAATCATGGGAGTGAGGAAGAGAAGTTCAAATAAGACCCAAAGCTTGCTCATATTGATATTTTTTCCCCTTGCAAAATGTTTACATCAGTGTGCCAAGAATTTTTAATATGCTTTTAAAAGAGCTATGCATCCACTACAGTCTACAAAATGAAATCAAACGTGTATCGGTATAAAAATTACTACTGGTTTGTTTGTTGTAACACAGCTGGGCTTCTAAAGAAGCAGTTGAAATTAACTGCAAGCAATGGCATAGCAGTTTGCTTTTTCACAACCTTATGCTTTATTTCACAGCAACTTTTAAGATGTGTTCTTCATAGATCTTTATCTAGGGGTAGCTATGTTGTACTGGTAGATGTGTATTTATTTGCATAGGTGTCCATTTGGCACTTTCTACATCTACAGCCGTGGGCCTGGGTTATGGGGATGAGTCTAAATGTGCTAGTTGGCCCAGGCAGCTTTAAACTAAACAAACATCTTTAGAATAAGCTGTTTGTCTGAGGTCAGTTTGCATTCTGATGCAGCTGCATTTTTCCTCTTGCAGACAGCAGTATAAAATGGACCAAGATCACTGAACTAGTGAGGTACTGGACTTTTCTTTGGGGGAGAAAACAAGGCCAATGTGTTTTAACGATAAGCAGCTAAAATCCTAATTAAATTTCCAAGTAAGTGGCTTGATTGTTTCTATTTTTTTTTCTTTGAACCAATGGGAGCTACAGTCACTCAGCACCTCTGAAAATTAGGTTACTCTTTTTGGAATGGAAATATGGAGTTAGATTTAGATAGCCAAGTAAAGTTTGAATATTTTGATACTGCAACATGGGAGATCTGGGATTTTAGTCTCAACTGTGCCATGGACTTGTTCTGTTATCTTGGGTAAAATCTCTTAACTTCTCTGTGGTCCAGATTTCTTATGTTTAAAATATACAGTGTTACTTACCTAGCTTTTAAATTTGCATTGAGCTCCATGTTTGAATAGGGCTAGATAGGTGCTATTAAATACCCTTTCTGCAATAACAGTTTTTTTTCACAACTTATTTATGGCTTGCAGAAGTGAATTTAAGATGACTTGTGATCCATCCTGAAGTTGAATCAAGGACTACAGTATATTATAATGGTGAAACACTTAATTTTGCATAGAAAGCAAGTGCATAAATAGGTGTGAATATAGTGGACTTTGATTCATGTGCATAGATCCCATTGAAACTAATGGAAATGACTAAAAACAGACAATCATGGGACAACTGAATCCACAGCCCGCATTTTTGGAAAACTTTCTTTAAGTAGTGGATGAACCATTGATGTTTTCAATATTTCTCTGTTAGCAAGGCCTCATAATATGTTCTATTTCATGGTAAAATCTTATAACAGAAATAATATATTAAGATGTTGGACAAAGCATGCCTTATCCTTGTCTCATCATGCTGAAATACCCGGCAATGATTTGTTTTTTTTAATGTTCCAGTGAACTGCTCTGGAGTTTGAAATATTTCCTGCTTTCAAATGTAACTTAAAAAAAGCAATAATATATCTATATATCGCACTCCAAATCTGACCTTCCTGAACGTCAAATCATGATAGTTGCAGCTCAATGCACCTGGATTACACACGCAACTTCTATTCATTAACATGAACAAGAGCAACACAAACTCATAGATGTCTGATGTTTTGCTATGTAATACATATTTTAAAATTAATTTTGAAGATAGTTTTTCAGAATACACGTCTGTTATTTTTGCATCCTGTACCAGATTGCTTGCTCTCACTCTTTCCTTGATTCAGTAAGAGTAAGCATCTCTGCACAAACTTTATATGTTTTTTCAACCTTCTAATATATTGTTTTAGATCCACTCACACTGAGAAATTTCACTGTGATTGATGTATTTGTCTGTCATGGTTATTTACTAATATTCATACCGTAAGATAGATATAGAGATAATATACAATATACACACACACACACGTACTGCAAAGATAATTGTATCCAGGGCTGTCCCTAAGGGGGTGGGGGCCTGGGACAAATCAGCCTGTATGGATCCCCTGATCATATTTTATACAGGTGAAATCTGGTGTGGGGAGGGGACACCAGTGCTGGGGGGCAAGGGACAATGGAGAGTCACAGAGTGGTACCTGTGCTAGGACTGAGGTGCCTCCTGTGCTGGGAGGTCCTGGAAAAGGGGAAAGGTCTGGGTTGGAAGGGCAATGGATGGGTTCAGCCTGATCCTGGTGTGTTCTGGCGGCCCTAGGATGCTGGCAGCTAGTGTCGCCAGGAACCACTAGGGCAGAGCGGAGTGGAGTAGGGAGGGCTGGGGTCTCTGCTACTGGAGACTGAGGCTGAGCTCCCTGAGGCTGAGCAAGTAAAACAAATACAACACGTACTTCCTGCTGGTAAGTGTGGGCCCAACCCCCACTGCCATCGCCAGGCCCCCTGCTACCTCCCCTAACTCCACCCCAGGCAGGCCTAGCATCCCTGGCACCCTAACCCGACCCCAGGCTTCCTAGCGCCCTCCTGCATGACACACGCACACTGAAGCATGTGAACAGTCCCATTCGAGTCCATGGAACTACTGATAGACTTAAAGTTAAGCACATAGTTCAGTATTTTGATGGACTGGGATCTGAGTGCTAAGTACCTTGCAGGATTGAGCCTTGATTTATTAACTATTGATACCATGGTTTTTCAGTCTTAATTTACAGTTTACCTGTCCAGGTTAATTTTTCTAGGGGTTAATGCAATCTGCTTGTGATCATCTCTTCAGTTTTCAGTGTAATGTTTGACTGCATACAGACACAAGTGCATCAGGGCCACATCCA
Source organism: Gopherus flavomarginatus (assembly GCF_025201925.1). Taxonomy (NCBI): domain Eukaryota; kingdom Metazoa; phylum Chordata; order Testudines; family Testudinidae; genus Gopherus; species Gopherus flavomarginatus. The sequence continues at coordinate 100,928,564 of NC_066621.1, forward strand.
AAGTAAATTAAGGGCCACCCAAGTGATAATCAAGTTAATGTGTTGACATGGAGTTTGCAGAGAGATTAAACTCTGTTCTGTGGAAAAAATCCTCAGTGTGCACCATGTTTAAACACACCAATGTCTGATGCCCAGCCTGACTCATTGAATTATTAATACAAATCCAGAGATAAGGTATTTAAAAAGAACACACTTCTGTGCACACTGAAACTAAGAATGTTACATAATACGGGGAGTTTCAACTAGCCTTTTTTTAAGTTTCACCCAAATCATTCAGGGGAGGGAATTGAATGCCAGCTCTGTTATCACCTATAGGAAGCCAAACAACAAGGCATTGTAGGCATGCTGGCTATGCTACCAAACAGAAAGATTTAGTGTATCAGACACCAGCTAAACTCAGTCAAGCTAATGCTTGTCAAACGGGGCATGTATGCTAAAAATTCATAATGGATAGCCTATTTTGTACTACAGTTAAAACATGCAAAGAGGAGAACATTTATAAGGATAAATTCAGGAGACTGAAGTGAGCCAGGCAGTAGTAGTAGTAACTGGCACATACTTAGAGTTGGTCATGAAATGGCTTTCCCATTTCACAGGAAATTCCACAATTTTTGAAATTTTTTCCCCATTTTGAGGCTGAACAAAACTAAAATGTTTAAAAATTTCCTGCAAAACAATTAAAAACAATTAATTTGGGGTCAATCAAAATGATTCATTTTGATAAAAATCAAAACTTTTCATTCTAATTTTGACCTTTTTAAACTTAAAATATTTCATTAAAAAAAGTCCTTTCGAAACAAAAATCATAACATTCTGATCTGGAAATGTTGAAATGGGGATGTTTCAACATCAAAAATGTTTTTAGTGTTTTTTAAAACAAAATTTCCTCAACATAGACACACTTTTTAAAAAAACATTTAGAATTAGAAAATGTCTTTTTGTCAAACACCATCTATAATTTTACTCTTTTATCCATTGATAAACTATATTATCCAAGTCAGGCAAGTGTTCTTATCCCCATTTTTCAGAGTAGGAAACACATTTTAGGCTAAAGAAAGAGGAGGATGCAGAGACGGAGATAAATTGATAAAAATATTCCCGGGCTTATATTCTCCAAATTGAAATTAGATTTGAAGGTTCTGGAGCAATTTTATTGACCAATTCTTGCTTAAATAGCAATTGGTGTAAGATTTTATTATTTAATATAAAGATAAAGGCAGCATTTTTCATCTCCATAATTCTGCTAACCCTTTCCATGAGAGGAGCTACCTATCTCTGAACAATATACTGATGATCTGTGAGACTGCACACACTAGTGATCATGAATCCTCCTTTCCTACTTCAGTGAGCAGGATCATAACCATCATTCTTCATTGTTAAAGGAAATTCTTTACTTTGTAAATTACACTGTTTCAGCACCACACTGTTGCTTTTCTTGCTGTACTGCACTCCTTCCTCCAGCCTTGTGCATAAACAATGGCACTAGAGAAGCAGCAGAAAAAAGCTGGAATTATACAGAGAGAAGAAGAGCTAGTGAGAATTTCTAGTATGGATGTCCTGTCTTAACCAAAGACCTATCTTCTGATAGAAAAGCCCCAGCACTGGTGTGCCCTTTAAAGAAATCGCAAGAGAAATGGTGTCTTCACTAATGGTTGTGCTCTGAATGCATTAATAGCTTTCTCATATTAGCCCTGTGCAATTTATTCTACTGAACAGTTTGAAAACTTCCCCTTCCTGTACATATTGAAGATACAAAACCTTTATCAAAGGTGATGCAGAAAGGTGTTTTCAGAACCCCTCTTCAGCTCTTCACTCCTCTGCTCCTTCACCATCTGTGAGTTTGCTCTGAGGTAACAGGGACACAACTTGAGAGCAATGGCTACGTAACTGGTATTCAGATTGAAATGGTGCATCAGGGAAAAAGAGAAGGAGAAGGAGAAATTCCCTTATCCTGGTAGAGTTTGTCCATCCCTACCCCTTCTGGATACTACATAACCAATCAGGGAGAGACTATTATCACTAGCTTATTATTTATTTCCAGTAATGTGACTAGACGTGTCCCACATAGAAAAGGCATGATTTGGCTTCTTAAGTGCAGTTTGTGTTGTTTGCCTTTAAAATGTACCACATTGCACTAAGTAACAGGTATCTTCAAAAATTTTCCTGAGGAAGAACACCTGCCAACCCTTTACAAGTGCATTAATATCCCCATACTACCTTCAGCATATTGTCCTGCTTAATTGTTACATACAGTATCCATTAAGGTACACTTTTGTATCATAGCAGGAAATTGCAACAAGTTAATGTTTACTATAAATGTTAATTAATGAAATGGCATTTCTATGGTACCTATCCCTGTAGCCTGAATATTGCATTGTGTTAAGCTGCAGCGTCCTTGTGAGGCAGGAAATTATTAACCCACTTCCCACTTGGGAAACTGAAACAGAGAAAGATTATTTGTCTTATGTCACCTAGTGACTATAGAAAAGTCAGAAACAGAATCCAGATCTCCTGACTTCTAGTTCTGTGCCTTAACTACAAGACTTTTTCCTCTAGCCACAGTTCCACAGATCAGAGGATTCATATTGGTCAACAAAAACAAAAATCCTGCCTTACACAATTCATCACCCTTTGAAATTTCAATCATGCAGGGGGATTTCCATTCCATTGTTTACTTGTTTTATATATTTCTTCAAGGAAAGTTTCATTATTAAGCTGAATAAAAACTACACCAAGCTAGTGGAAGGTCAACGTCACTGATGACAGTTTAGGAGAGTCTGTTTTTCACAGGCACAATCTTATATGCCTCAATGCTTTAAAAATATATTTAAAAGTACTGATACACCTCTACTCTGATATAACGCTGTCCTTGGGAGCCAAAAAATCTTACCGTGCTATAGGTGAAACTGTGTTATATTGAACTTGCTTTGATCCGCTGGAGTGCACAGCCCCAGCCCCCCGGAGCACTGCTTTACCGCATTATATCAAAATTTGTGTTATATCGGGTGGCATTATATCTAGGCAGCGGTGTATAAGCAACATTGTAATATACCCAGTGTGTCCCAGGCCCACTGTGACAGAGGAGGGGAAGCTGGTTTTGTGCTTTAGATAGGATCCCAGCCCCGCAAATAACAAATGTTCTTATCTGCCAGTCTATAGAAAGACAACCTACGTTGGAAATTTCCCCCCAGTGCAATGGTTTTGTAGCTGACATGGAATGGGTTTTCTGTCTTTTATTTTCCTTGCAAATATGCCCAACAACATCACAGATTCTTGTGAGTGGTTCATTTTAGATGATCTCCCATGATTACCTGTATGTGTCCACACTACTGCTTAAGCAGCCACTATCTGACACTATTAGATTTTATCTTCTGCTAAAGTTTACTTTAATTAGGGAAATCCAGAGAAGGTCAGATCGTTTTAATTATTATCTTTACCACAAATGGAAACTTATTCTGAACATGAACTAGCACCAGTAATTTAAATAAACCTGATAAGCTAACAAATATTTGTTTCAGCTAGTCTTTGTTCTTGACAAATATTTGCATGTAAAAGATCCAGCTTCCTATGCAAGATTTCTGCTGTGGACAATAGTGCAGAATACCAGTCTTCAGTGTGTCATGGAGAAATAGTAGGGCCTGTGACCGGCTAAAGGGTGGGTTACCCTTTTGACCTTTGCGTTATTCCCTTGTGGATTGTGCAGCAGCTACCTCTTAAAAAAATCCAATTATATAGTTGTCTTCTGAAACAACCTTATTTCAGCCAGAGCCTTGGCTGCCAAAATGATTGAGTAATCAAACTGAAATCTGTCTCTTCTGCAGCTATTCACCTATGGTTTAGCACTGACCTAGTATGGCATGTGATGACAGATTTAGTGTGGTGTTGTCCTCTTTGCTGTTCCAGCATGCTAATGATTCACATAATCTGATTTCCCCATATCTTTGTGTATGTATGCAAATATGAACAGAATGACAAAGAGTGGATGTACACATCATCAGGAGTTAGACCTTTACGGCTCTGTTGGAGAGTGTCTTCAGACTTGGCATTGTCTGTGGCTTCAGTTATGAGTAAGGCTAAGATTATTGTCATGGGTATTTTTAGGAAAAATCACGGACTGGTCATGGGAAATAATGAAAAATTAACGGAAGCCCGTGACCGGTCCCTGACTTTTACTAAAATTACCCATGAGCAATGGGGAGCCTGGGCATCTGCTAGTGGGCTGGGAGCTCCAGGGCCCTACCCCAACCATGGAAGCTGGGAGCTGCAGGGGTCCCTCCCTGCCACCCACAGTGGCCGGGAGTGCCAGGGAGTCCCTCCCTGCTGACCAGCGCTGGCTGAAGTCACGAAGGTCTTTGGAAGTCACGAATCCTGTGACCTCTGCGACTAAATCACAGAAGAAAGCTGGAAAGACCCCGGACTTTTAGGAGCTCATCCATGGAGTGTGGGGAGAAGTTGGTTGGCAGCATCCCTATGTTGCTAACACTCTCCAGCCACCCATGTGCTATCACTGAAGCATGAGCTTTAATGGTCAGGTGTCATGAGGTGAAGTTTGTGTAAATATTGTTGTCTGTTCTGAGATTAATCAGACATGGCTAAACCCCAGCCCTTATATCTGAACACCTTTTTATCATTAATTCCTAACTTTATTTAGGAAGGAACTTCTGAGAAACACCATTTTTTTGTGTGCTTTCTGCCTCAAACATCTCTTCTTATAGTTAGCTCCCTTCATTTCTCTTAGGGTATGTCTACACTATGAAATTAGGTCAATTTAATAGAAATAGATTTTTTAGAAATCAATTTGATACAGTTAATTGTGTGTGTCCCCACTAAGCCCATGAAGTCAGCAGTGTGCATCCACAGTACAGAGGCTAATGTCGACTTTTGGAGCGTTGCACTGTGGTAGCTATCCCACAGTTCCCGCAGTCTCCGCCGCCCATTGGAATTCTGGGTTGAGCTCCCAATGCCTGATGGGGCAAAAACATTGTTGCAGGTAGTTCTGGGTACATGTTGTCAGCCACCCCCCCATGAAAGCAATGGCAAAAAATTGTTTCTTACCTTTTTTCCTGGGTTATCCGTGCAGACGACATACCACAGCAAGCATGGAGCCCGCTCAGCTCACTGTCACCATATGTCTCCTGGGTGCTGCTGGCAGATACGGTACTGCAGTGCTACACAGCAGCATCCCCTCGCTTTGCGGACAGCAGATGGTGCAATATGACTGCTAGCCGTTGTCGTCATCCAATGGGTGCTCCTGGCCGACCTCGTTTAGGTTGGTTGGGGGCAAGTGGGCAGACATGAGTGCTCCTGGCTGGCCTCAGTCAGGTCAGTCGGGGGCGCCTGGGCAAAAATGGGAGTGACTCCAGGTCATTCTCTTCTTTAAGTTTTGTCTAATGGAGATTCAGTCCTGCCTGGAATATCATGTGAGCTGGAGGCTTCTGCCTCAGGCTGCTCTCCCAGTCGGCAGCATCGTGCTGTCGCACCTACCCTAGCCTACGCCTTGCTCCCATGGCTCATGAAGCCTGGACAGTAGTAAGGAGCAGTTCAACTATAGGCTGAGCAAGTGCATAATGGTGGTAGAATGTGCCTTTGGATGTTTAAAAGCTAGCTAGCGCGGTTTACTGACTTGGTTAGACCTCAGCAAAACCAATATTACCATCGTTATTACTGCTTGCTGTGTGCTCCACAATATCTGTGAGAGCAAGGGGGAGACGTTTATGGCAGGATGGGAGGTTGAGGTAAATCTCCTGGCTGCTGATTACGCGTAGCCAGACGCCAGGGTGGTTAGAAGAGCACCACAGGGCGTGCAGTGCATCCGGGAAGCTTTGAAAACCAGTTTCTTGACTGGCCAGGCTACGATGTGAAAGTTCTGTTTGTTTCTCTTTAATGAAAACCCACCCCCTTGGTTCACTCTACTTCCCTGTAAGCCAACCACCCTCCCCTCCCCCTTTGATCTTCGCTTGCAGAGGCAACAAAGTCATTGTTGTTTCAAATTAATGCATTCTTTATTAATTGATCACACAAATGGGGGGAAAACTGCCAAGATAACCCAGGAGGGGTGGGGGAGGAGGGAAGCACAGGGTTTGAGTAGTTGTAGGGGCACCCCCTAGAATGGCATGCAGCTCATCATAGAAGAGGCATGTCTGAGGCTCTGACCTGGAGCAGCCGTTTGCCTCTCTGGTTCTTTGGAAGGCTTCACGCGGCACTGCTGCGGGTCCCTGTTATAACCTCAGTCCTTCATGCCCTTGGAGATTTTTTTCAAATATTTCAGCATTTCATCTTTTGGAACAGAGTTCAGATAGCATGGATTTATCTCCCCATATAGCGATCAGATGCTGTACATCCCATTCAGTCCATGTTGGAGCTCTTTTGTGATTCTGGGACTCCATGGTCACCTGTGCTGATCAGCTCTGCATGGTCACCTGTGCTGATCAGCTCGCTATGCTGGCCAAACAGGAAATGAAATTCAAAAGTTCGCGGGGCTTCTCCTGTCTACCTGGCCAGTGCATCTGAGTTGAGAGTGCTGTCCAGAGTGGTCACAATGGAGCACTTTGGGATAGCTCCCAGAGACCAATACTGTCAAATTCCATCCACGCTACCTCAAATTCAACCCAGCAGGGTCAATTTCAGTACTAATCCCCTCACCAGGGAGGAGTACAGAAATCAATTTTAAGAGCCCTTTAAGTTGACAAAAATGGCTTCGTCGTATGGACTGGTGTAGAGTTAAATTGATCTAACGCTGCTAAATTTGACCTAAACTTGTAGAGTAGACCAGGGCTTAGACTGACCAGGACATGTCTGATCTGGGTCATATGCAAGACTTCAGGGTAGTAGTTTCTTTTAGATGTTCAACTACTTTTGGCATGCCAGGTGCCTCTATCAAAACAGAATTATTTCACACTCCAAGCCAGAACTCATTCAAGTTGGTCACATATGGTAACACAATAGCTATTAGTATTACTGGAAGTAAGCTTCAAATAATGTTTGTAAATTTTTGTTTGTAAATTCCACAAATAACATGTCAACTGATTTAAAACATTTGCAATTAGTATGTGTCAGCCGAAAAGAACAGAGACTGCTCATTTCTTACACTTTCCACTCTTTAACCCAGACACTTACTCATTGGTGTATGCTCATTTCCATCTGTCTTGACTAATAATGTCTAATCCAGCGATGGGCAACCTTTGGCACGCGGCCTGTCAGGGAAATCCGCTGGCTGGACAGGATGGTTTGTTTACCTGCAGCGTCTGCAGGTTTGCCCAATCGGAGCCCCCACTGGCCGTGGTTTGTTGTTTCAGGCCAATGGGGGCTGAGGGAAGCAGCAGCCAGCACATGCCTCAGTCTACGCCGCTTCCCATAGCCCCATTGGCCTGTAATGGTGAACTGTAGCCAGGCATAGTTGTGATCAGCCGAACCTGTGGGCACTGCAGATAAAAAAACCATCCCAGCCCACCAGTGGATTTCCCTGATGGGCTGCGTGTCAAAGGTTGCCGAACCCTGGTCTAATCAAAGGGGCGGGGGAACCACCTCCCCTCCTCCAAAAAACCCTAAACAAATCAATGGCCACCTGGGACAGTGGTGGGCAACAGTAGCTGATTCAGTGCTCTGTTCACAGCAACTCTAATTGCTCTAGAATAGACCTGATTAAGAAGAGCTGTGCCTAATTGATGGATTGGCTTGGGTTGAAGAGAGAGAGAAGAGGCTAATTATCTCATTAAGCAGAAAGAAAAAATATAGAAAGGAACTGCAAAGTGTGAGAGACACTTCCAGAGGCAAAGCCTAGAGAGATCTTCTGGGAGAAGATCCCTTCCATTCCTTCCCTCTGCCATAGCCAAGGGAGCTAAGGATTCTGTGTTAGTGTAAATATGGGGCTACACAAGTTTATAAATGGGGTGGGGAAGGAAACTGAAATAAATCACATGAGGTGCTTAACAGAAGAAAGTCTATGAGCTGTTTGTTCCTTAAAAAGAGAAGCTGCCCTGTCACATCACTCTTTTTGAATTTTGATGAGCAGTGAACTCTTCTATTGACCTGTGTCTATTTTGCATGTACCCTTGTCCTTCAAAACTGGTGAAATTTCACAAGGCAAGCTGATCCTGATGGTATTTGTGGCCTGACAGGAAGCAATAGAAAGTATACTCGAGATCTTTAGCCCAGTTTTGTAAACTCAGGAGACAGCACACAAATCTTATGTGAACCAGTCACTTGAACCTTATGAGGTTCATCCCCCACTCCCAATAGTTTGGAGTGGAGTTTATAGGAACATCTTTTGGGGAGTTTTAAATGGAGCCTCATAATTATGGGTTATAGCTGATGCGTATTTACTTTTTCAAAACGTTTATAAAATGTGTACACACATACATACAAATCAATTCATATTTATTTTTATCCCTTGCTTCCACATTTGCTTATATAGACTGTACGCTCTTCAGGGTAGATGAGTGCAACTTCCTGTGTGTGTGGACAGCAACCAGCACATTGTGGGTGCCAGCTGCAAATAAAGAGTAACATTATGTTGGAAGGTGCCAATGGCTGCTATCATGGGGATTTTTAATCCAAAGACAGTCGCAGACTTCATTAAAGCCAATTAAAACATTCTTCCAGGATCAAGACACTTTCTGTAGTGCAAGAGCTGTAGACAGTGAATGCTTCCCCCAAGGCACTAAGCCGCATGGCAAGGCCTGAACAGAGCTAACCCAGGGTTTTCCCTGGTTGCAAGGTCAGGGGCTAGGATATTGGTTGCCGCTTGTGTCTGGGGGAGGCAGAAAGCCAGTAGAAGCAGTTGTGTGACCGACCCTGAGAGGAAGCTAAGAAGCAGAGCTTCTTGGGCATAGAGCTCACTGGAATGGCAGACTTGTGGATTTTTGAGCAAGGAAAATGCCAGCTGTTGGTTTGTTTCTACATGTTCCAACAAACAGATCTTTGTGTGCATTTTTTTATAAATAAGATTACACCGAAAATACACCTCACTAGTATCATCGATTTCTCCTCCTAACCACTCTGGCTAAAGGGACACCAATAATAGTTGTCCAATAGAGCTTGTTGTGATTAATGGTCTTCTTTGATAGATAATTACAGAGTGTAATTTTTAATGATTCTTCACTGATCCACAACCAGCCGCCAGAGCTGGATGAAAAACAAGGAAAGTTGTTTCACAAACATTTTAGATGGAAAAAAAATGTTTCTGTTTAAGTCACTGCCCTGAGCATGAAACAGTGTGTAGCTGCCTTGCTCTAGAAAGAGTACTAGAGGAAGAGTGCTTCGGGCAGGTGCTGCTCCTTGCACACACGGGTTGAGAGATGGCCACCTTGATCTGGGTCGTCTTCAATCTGAACCCCCTTCCTCCTTTCTCCTCTGGGCTCCCAGTTTTCCTAGTCCCTTTTAATTCCCTTTTCAGAGAACAGCTCCCCTGAAGAGTAGGAGCAAGCAGTCTCTATGTTCCCTGGTGTGTCTGAATTGCTGAACCTAACTGCTTGTTCTTTTGCTCCTACATGGCTGCTCAGGGCCCATACAATCTAGCTGAGTGAGTGAGGTAGGGAGTGAGAGAGTGAGAGATCATTCAATGTAGCAAAACGAGACAAAATCCTCAAAGAGCAGAAAGAAAAAGAGCAGGTACTGTAAGTAAGTTGGGCAGGGAGCTGACAGAATTCTTTGCAAAGAAAGCCTTGAAAACAGATGGTAAGATGGATGGGATCCAGAAAATGGAAAGGAAGGCCAAAGAGAATTGCCAAGGGATGAAACTCTAAGATTAGTCCAACAAATCTGTATCCAGTCTGAAGAAATCTGTTGTGGTTTGGGATATAAGTTTTTTTTATCGTTGTCATTTGGTTGCAAGCTTGCCCAGGCTAATGGTGATCTAGTGTCAACTGGTGCCTGGTTGGTGAGCTATGTGAAATGAATTTCATCTCAGTCCAACTCTCAGTGGACAGCTGTCCAAACTGAAAACCAAAAACCACTATTGTAATTGGCATGTTTGCTGGCTGTCTCCGCAGAAGAGCCAAGGACTGAATGGGCATCAAGCTTCTAACAATCCTCTCATCTCTAATGGATCCATCCAGAATGGGGTTGAGGCACAGGCAGGGCCAGCTCCAGGCACCAATGAAGGAAGCAGGTGATTGGGGTGGCCAATGGAAAGGAGCGGCATATCCGGGTCTTCGGTGGCAATTCAGTGGCGGGTCCCTCAGAAGGACTGGCCACTGAATTGCCAAAGAAGAATGAAGCGGTGCAGTAGAAGTGCGATTGTCGAAGTGCTATCATGGCTTTATCTTTTTTGTTTGTTTGTTTGTTTTTGTTTTGTTTCACCACTTAGGGTGGCAAAAAAACTGGAGCCGGCCCTGGGCACAGGGAAGGGCTCAGCTATTTCTCCCTGCTTGTGCTATTTGTACAATTGTAGGAAATGCATATGTAAATGAACAGTTAGACACAAACTGTAACTGGCTATTTGCATACTCTGTTACTGTAATTGGACATGCAAATTAGGCACAGCTATGTATTCTGTACTTATATACACACAGTTTTGATGATCTAGGGCATGATCTAATCTCATTTACACCAGTTTTATATACATCAGTATAAATTAATTGACTTTACTGAGATCAGAAGTGCGTCCATTGTCCTTATTGTTGTCCCATCTCTATCTTTGCTGTTCACTGGTGCAGAACTATAACTAATCTGGTACAGTCTATTGGTTTGCTACTTCCTACTCAGTTATCTTTAATAAGAAAACAGCAATGAAGAATGAATAGAAGTAGTTAGCTTCCTCTGCTGAGCTTCTGCTATGAATTCACTTCCTTGTCTGATTCCATACATGGGTTCAGAATGCCTGGTTCCCAAAATGCAGACTGTACCACAGAAGACAGCAAACTATACCTTAGCTTTTGAAATGGAGGAAATAAATATTTGGCATGTTTTTAAATAGGCTTAAAAAGAGTGTGAAACTAGAGACATTCAATGCATACACACAATGCAAGGTATGTTTGAAAATTATTTGTATTGGGGTGGTGAGAAGTGCTGGAGCACTTTAACTCACAATAACTAAAAGTGACTTAACTTTATAAAACCAAGCTCTATAGATACCTAGTCCAAGTGTCTTTTCTGCTGGTGATATGCACGTATAGTTCCTCTTAAAGGAAAATTCCCAAGGTTATATACATATTTCAATATTAACAGTAGCATTTAATTAAAAAATACCCAGAATTAGCAAAATAAAACATACCTGTGACATTTTCTACTTTTAGATACCTATGACCAAATTTTGTAAGCCGATGTATTGTGAAGGAAACAGAAATATATCTTACCTCTGATGTCATTCCACCTTCACATGTCTGTTTATATTTCCACCAGGTAATATTCCATGTTCTTTAAAAAAACAAACAAACACAAAAAACCCTAGAGACTTGTGAGAATAATTGAGAGTTCAAGCCACATCCCCACCTAGAGTGAGTCATCATCCTTTCAAAAACACCCACATCCATCATGGGCATAATTCTATCACTCTCATAACACTTGGTATTGCCAGCTCTCTTATGATTTTATCTCATGTCTTGAGATGAAGGCTTACTAACAATTTTCCATTTAAACTTTTTTGGACATTTTTAGATTTTCAACTGAATGAAAATTTTTGTGTCAAGAGTCCGCTTTCTTAGAAAATTTTCATCAGCAAATGCAAAAACAAATTTTTGTCTGAAAACCAAATATATTTGTTTTTTGGCCAACAATGTATGTTTTTTGGCTTCAGTTTTGGGATTTTTTATTTTTTTCAATGAAAAATCATAATTTCTTCAGAAATTCCTTCTGGCATCTCCTGGCCATCTCTACTCATGATACTTGGTATTTTTCTTAGTGCCCCAGATTCTGTAATCCTATGATTATCTGAGAATCTCAGCATTCATATTTAGTTTCTAGTCCTCATGGTTTCAGAGTCAAGCTTGAAAACGAAATGAATCGTTTTGGCTCCAAAACTAGAAGACAAATGTAAAGATACCAAATTATATTATTTTTAAAATTCTCATTATTTTAAGCCATGATTTTTGTGGCCTCACTCATGTTTGAATGATTGGGATTGGCAATACTGTACTCTACATTTACACTGCTGCAACTTCATTGCTTTTTCTGGAATTACTTGCTTTTACATATCTGATACAGAATATGGAAGTAGAAAAAAAAATTCAAATTGAAAAAAATATATAAATTTTGCACAATTGCTTGATCAAAGAAAATAATGTCAAGACATCCTGTTCACCTCATTGGCCTCAAATAGCGATAAATAGAAACATGTGTAAATATAGTCACAGATTATGAAATTCTGTTCCACTATTGACCCCATCCAGAAAAAAGTCAATGAAAAGGTCATGTTTTAGGAAGGGAAAGTTTATGATGCACAAACATGCATAATCTAAGGAGGATCTAACATTCTCTATATATTCTTGATTAGGATTGGAAATCTATTTACTCATATCCAGCAATATTTTATTAATCATTTCCTGTTTTCCAGTAAATGTCTTCATCTTGCAAATAGTCTTGAATTTCACTGGCAGTTGTTAAAACCGTTTGAAGGACTGAGTGGTAACACTTATTCTAAGCAAATGTTTGAGATGTTCTGGCATGGAGGAGCTCACAAAAAAGAGTCTCTGTGGTTGGATACTTAAGACAAAAAAGACAGCTGTAACCAATAGTCCCTCTCCTTCCAAACCTTGTAAAAAGAGGGGGAGTGGGGTTGTGTGGCAAGGTGAGGGAAAGAGAAAATTAATAAGAGTTGCTCTGAGTGACTAGCTAATGAGAAATGACATGGGAGGAGTAGGCAGTGAGGAAACCACCACATTTCTATATTTAAAAAAAACAACCAAAATCCTCCAAAAACCTTCATTTGTAGCCTTTCCTGTGGAGCTACAAGAGTTGGCAAACACAGCACCTGCAGCCCTTCTCCAAACAACAAGGAAGTTGTATTCAGTTAGATCGTCTTAACTTTTCCAACTGTACTGGTAGAAAATTATTATAAACTGATTGGAATTTTGAGAGATGATTTGAGCCATCTGACTGGCAAATGTACAGGGCACTTGTCTCTAGAAATGCCCTCCATATGCCACATGAAACTTCATCACCCTTAAAAAGTCATACATCAGTTGTTTTCTAACATACATACTTAGCTTATTCTGGGCAAACCTCTGCAATCTTTACACAGGTAAGACTCCTAACGATCTTTGAGTAAGGAAGCACTTGCAGCATTTGACCCAGTGGCAAACTTTTTTCAGCAAGAGATATTAAAGGTAGCATAATAAAAGTATCTACTGTTTATATTAACCCATTTCTATCTGAGAATAACATTCATGGAACTGGCATCTCAAAAAGCTATCTTAATGGTATTAGTTGATCATAAATGAATTTTTTTTCTTATTTTATCATATGAGAAACTGAATTATTTTATACGTCCAGAATAGTGACACATTTTGAATAAGATGTGCAAAAGTGATATGGCAAAGTCTTTAAATAACAACACTAGTCTCCTTAAAAGGAAAGGGCTATAAAATCATACAGGATTCAAATGAGTTTAGAAAAAAAACAGTGAAACAAAATGTTGGTGCTCAAATCAGGAGACACAGGATTAAATTTTCAAAAATGTGGTTGTTCTGTTTGGAGATATATTTTTCATTCCAAAATTCAAATCTGAGGAGTTGCATTATTATACCTCTACCTCGATATAACATGACCTGATATAACACGAATTTGGATATAACGCAGTAAAGCAGTGCTCTGAGGGAGTGGGGCTGTGCACTGTGGATCAAAGCAAGTTCGCTATAACGCGGTTTCACTTATAATGCGGTAAGATTTTTTGGCTCCCAAGGACAGCTTTATATTGAGGTAAAGCTGTAGTTACTAGACTGCAAGTGGAAATCAAGTAGTGAAACTTGTGAATATTCAAATTTGTGCCTGCGATCTGGGAGGATGTGACTGCACCTGACTGAAAATACACCCATAATCATGAAATCAACTGAGGACAATAAGCAGGGGGGCACCTTAAAACAAAAACCAAGTTGCTAAGATCAATGGCACGATGACACAGAGCAGAAGACTCCTGGTTCTGAGCGGGGATTCATTCAGTATAAAAAGCAAGAGCAGCAAAAATCTTAGTGACTACTTCCTCCCTGCTCCCTTTGCAAAAGTTAGGGCTTCTAGTGGCGATAGCCCTAGAGAGTCCTTGAGCTCCCCAAACTCTCCTTGTGTGAGGGGCAAAAGAGACAGGAATCTCCTCGTGACATCATCCTCCATTACACATCTGGGTGATGGGGATGCAGAGGGCAGGCACAATCTGGCCTGTAATGCATAGTAGGTTGCTACAAAATTAAGATCACTCCCCCTTTCCCCACCGCACCTGCCTCTCTGCCAAGAGAACGTCCCATTTAAATAGTCCCTAAAATGTACCCTTATGATGATGAAATTACAAAAAAAATCCTATGGAGTTCCTTAAACAATTATATCCCTTTTATAAAATTTTGTATACTGATTTTAAAATAATCCTGTAAAAGGACAATCTTTCTCTATGAAATTCCGTAGATGGCCAGCGTAATTTTTATAGAACACTATTACACTTCTGTTTAATCATGGTGTTTTTTTCCCTATTGAATTCTGCCAGACTTGTCCATAAGGATCATAAAATATAGATGTTCGTCCTTCATTCTTATATTGTATCACGTCCTTGGTAGCTGACTGATAGCAGTAAGCACTATGTCTCTCGGATGATCCCTGCTTAAGTGCTTCTGAAGGCATCATGACAGATGGAACTTGAAAAGTTCTAACTTTATTATCTTCATCTGCAGAAGCCATAGCAGTTAAACTCCCTTATTCATTTTGCATATTTCACCCTCAAAGGTCAAACACAACTGATTTACAACCAGTTACTACAGTTTGTTTCAGAATATTTTACATTCCTTTTTATTTGTTTTTGAAATTTTAAACGGATTGCATCAAATATTAATACTGCTGTTACCAAACAGGATACATAAGGAGTACTATTAAGAACACTAAAGAGTAATAATGCCACCAGATAAATCATTTGCTTGCAGAAGGAACCCTGCTCACACTCATTTGATGATCTCTGCATTAATATATGGTGGGCCAGCTACTTCCATGGTACCATGAGGAAAGGGTGGGAATCAGTAGGTTGGGAAAGAGACAGAATGGAAGGTGAGGAAAAGCATTGCTCCACTTGCTGGTGCTTAGCAGCAAATTTTCGGAAAAGTTAATGCACCCTCAGGTAATTTTTCTATAACTTCGTCTGCCTCCAATACCAGGGAAGGCCTGGTAGTGTGGCTTTTATGGAGCCAGGCTGCCCAGGAGTAGGAAGTGAGAACAGGGGTGCCAATATACATTTCTAACTGAAACAACTTCTATAGTAAACATAAGAATGGTCATACTGGGTCAAACGAAAGGTCCATCCAGTCCAGTATTCTGTCTTCTGATAGTGGCCAATGCCAGATACTCCAGAGGGAATGAACAGAACAGGTCATCACCAAGTGATCCATCCCCTGTCACCCATTCCCAGCTTCTAACAAACAGAGGGTAGAGACACCATCCCTGTCCATCCTGGCTAACAGCCATCAATGGACCTATACTCCATGAATTTTTCTAGTTCTTTTTTTTTTTAACAGAAGTTCAGACTTTTAAATGTGTGTTTTTACAGAATTTAACCTAGAGGTTCCCAAACTTTTTGTAGTGGTGCTCTCTTTGAGATGGATCAGTAAGTGGGCACCACTCATTTATGGTCTCTCACATTATTCCCAGGCACAGTTTCTCTTTCTTTTCTTTTTCTTTCCTATTCAGCTGAAGATCTACATGCTGGTAGAGGGTGGAGGGTTGCATTGCATGTTGCTAGATGAATGCCATGGGACCAAAAGAAAGATGTTTAGACTTTTGTCTGATGCTGAGCCTCTAGAACTGTATGTGCCAGCTGCTCTTGTAGCAAACTGCTTTAGGGGTCCTGTGGTAGCAGCAGCTAAGGCTGGTAGCTTTCAAGGAGCTACCTGCTGCTTTACCTACAGGTACAGGAGCACATTTGAATTGGGGAGAGTCGTAGACTCTGGTTATTGTAATTTTGTGCCCATCTCTGGAGGTTCTCTTATAACGCACAACCCTCTGGGAAACACTGACTAAGGCCTGGTCTACACTGGGGGTGGGGATTGATCTAAGATATGCAACTTCAGCTACGAGAATAGCATAGCTGAAGTCGACGTATCTTAGATTGACTTAGAATCACTTACTTCGCATCCTCGCATCACGGGATCGATGACCGCTGCTCCCCTGTCGACTTTGCTAATGCCTCTCGCCGAGCTGGAGTTCAACAGTCGATGGGAGAGCGATCAGGGATTGATTTATCGAGTCTACAAAGCACGCGATAAATTGATCCCCGATAGATAGATTGCTACCCCCCGATCCAGGGGGTAGCGTAGACGTACCCTTAATTACGTCATTCTGTGCAAATACTCTCATGTGATGCAGACTTTAGATTAATTCTGCCCCAGCTAAGCAGCGGACGTGGTCATTAATTATCATTAGGCTGGATGTGTTCATGGGAAGACAGCCTAATACAGCAACAATCCAAATGAGTACAACTCAGTTAAGTGAAATGTCCTGTACAATATGTGGTCAGCATTAAAATTTGATTTGCTTCTGTTTTTTAGTATTTCAAAACTCTCTTCAAGTGTTTTTCCTGATGCAACATAATGGCATAATATTATGCATGCAGCCCTAAAGTATGGGCACCTTGCAAATATATAAAATGTCTATAGTATTTCAAAAACAGTAATAGGAATACAGCTGGTCATTTTACATCTGCACATCTTTTTGAGAAAGAAAAAAATATTAAGATAGGCTTTTGTGGTTAATTTTTGTATTAATCGCATAAAGAAATAATACAAATACAAAAAGGTAAATGACTTACAGATTGTATAGATCATTAAATACCACACTTTTCTTAGGATATCCATTTAAATTATGCAATTATACAGGGGAAGAGGATACAATTGATGATTAAGACATTTGTGCTATCCTGAGAACAAACTGTAGTGTGCCCTACAAGATAATTTTAGATCTCAAACACACTCTTTTACTTTCTAAACTGCTCTCTGGGCTGAGGTTCAAACCTCTTGCAAAGGAATGAGAGAATGGCAATGAGGGAGAAGTCTGATTTTGGTTAACTAGATTATCCCTGTACTCATAAGCAACTTGATAGTCATTGGACTAGAATAAACACTCTTCTAGATTGTCCCAAAGTATTTTCATAAAGGCCTCATGCACCAGTGCTTTTAAATTTTAATTCAGTTTCCAGCCTAGAAAGAAGGAGTAGGTTTGCTATTTTACAATTGGTTGTTGTTGAAGAGACACCCACTGGCTGTAATATAGGTCTTAGTCACATGGAGGACAGAGGACAGGAGCAGATACCATTTCACAACAAGAAGTGTGTCAGAGGACGGGGGGCATGCTATCAGAGGCGGAGTGTTCTCAGGAGATAGGAAGCCTGGTTCTGAAGATAATGGGAAAAGTCTTGTCTCACTCTGTAATAATCACCTTCTCCAACTGATGGAGGAATAATATAAACAGGTTTGTGAAAGAGTGGTATTAACCGTCTCAGCTCAAGGATAAAACTGTAAGGTGATCCTTTGTCTGCACTGAATGAGGAGGAAAGGCTAAATTGGTAGAGACCTGAAAACCAATGCACCTGATCATTATATAGATTTCCTCTTTGTAATAGTTGTACAAATTTCTTATACCCTGGCAACCATGTGGCTCAGACATTTCAGTGTGATCTTATTTCTAACAGCCAGTTTAGGTAAAGTGCATATGCTTTCAATAAAAGGTAAGCATTGACTAACATCTATTTGTGTAGGTCATCTTTCTGGGATCTTTATTTGATATAATATATTGGTTAGCTGCATGTAAATGTAAATTTCCTGCTTGTTTAAAGTTCTTTTGCCAAATTGTGCTGTCGGAGCATCAGGCTAATTGAATTTCTGGGTGGATTTCAAGGCATTGCTTTTACTCTTTAAAACCCAACTTGGTGTTAGACCTGGACAGCTGCCTCTCTCCCCTGGCCATGCTGCCATACTTGCAAGAGCAGTGGTTGAGCTGAAACCCCTTTATACATCGTGCCTTTGAGCAGCTTCCTGCTATCTGTTAAGACCCTGGACTCTGGAGTTCGCTTCTCCATTGATCTGCCAAAGCCCAGATTTATCAACCTTCCACATATTCTTTTCTGCTAGGCAACTGAAGATAAGACTATCCAAAGGACTGTGGTGTTGGGCTTGGAGGTCTTTCTCACTGAGTTCCTTACTTCCAGAGAGATAAGAAGCCTATATTACTCTGATGCTGGCAGACCAGCTACCGGCTAATGCCAAGACCCCGTGTCTCAATTGAACATGGACAAATACATGGCTGGAATTAGTATGGCTCATCTGTGGGTTGATATTGTTAAAATAGGTACCAGAATTATAAGAATGTGCCTAGTGTTTAGATTTTATTGAATGATCGTGAGTTGCTACACACATTAATCTCACTTATAACATCTGTATCCCATATTGTAAGGTAATATTTGAGTGGTTGTATTGTGAACCTCTGTGACTGTGTAAGTCACTGGACAGGAGAGACATTAAATAGTGTGAAGGGTTGATCTTCTATATAAAGCGTTTTGCCCTTCCTAAAAGGGCACTCAACACCAGATGGACTATGGTAAGTCATTGCAACTGGAATTTCACTATGTACCATCAACAAGAGGACTAAAGGCTTTTGTTGTTCTACTCTCCTCTCCATGAAGATGCAAGTGGACTCCTCCATCAGCTGACTTTGCAGCTCTGTGCACATGCCATTAAGGAGATTAAAAACCACAAACAAAAGGAATTTGGTATCCCTATGCTGCTGGGACTCTGGGGAAAAAGTGTTTCTAGGAATAAGCCAGAGATCCCCAGCTGTTTAGCCTGGATTAGCCCTAATAAAGATGTATAGAGATTGCTGATTATAGAAGCTTCCATTACCTTTTGAAATTTAATTGTAACTCATTTGTGTATATAGGCATACCTGCTTTAGCCTTGTAAAATAACTAATTTCTTTTTTCTATTTAATACATATTTATATAGTTTATTATAGGTTTGGCTGCAAGCATTGTCTTTGACGTGAGCTCTAAGGTGCAATTGACCTGGAGTAAGTGACTGGTCCTTTGGGATTGGGAGTAACCTGAATAATGCTGTGGTTCTTGGTGAAAGAGACCATCTATCAGAAAGGTATACTCAGCTGGGTGATGAGATAGATTGGAGTAGTCAAGGAGACTGTCTGTGATTCTGTGTTAAGGCTGCTGTAGTGCCTGAAGAGTTTATGCTTGATAATTGGCTGGTGAAATCTAAGTCTAGAACTCACAACTATTTTGAGGTCTATGCCTTGCTTCCTAACCATTTGCCCTGAGGTTGGTTCTCATGCTCTTGAGTCACTGCAGACAGCATTACAGTTACTATTTGATATTTTATATGAAATTTTGTTTGGGTGAATTTAACAAGTGTAGTATGGGCACTAGTGCCTGGGATGGACACCTATAAACTGAATAATTAACCTCTCTATGAACTGAAATACTTAATGGACAGCAGCGTAAATCTGCAACACAGTCATGCCAGTGAAATCAGTAGAATTGCTGCAGATTTATATTGATATGAGAGCAAAATTTGACCCTTTTGTCACTTCTTAGCCACTGCATTGTTTCCAAAGAATTTTGCTTATAATTGTTTCAAGACCAAGCAGACTTAATGTAATGCAACATGCAATGATACTGAATGAGACAATACCGAGAATGTTGATTAAAAGATGTGAGGAATTTAAACTCTACCACTGTATTGTCTGCCCTAAACTGATTCACTTTTAATGTTCCCTAAATCACACATTTCCTGTATTATGCGCCTTAGTTAAAAATTCCATACTTTTGACAGAGCCAAATCCACTATAAATTGAAATACAACAGCCTTTTATTGTAATTTATTGCTTAAACTCTGTGAATTGCTGCAATAGCTTTAAACATCTGGGCCTGTCACATCATACTCATCACTGAACAACAACCATAAACTGAGACTGGTTCACATTAATGGAGTGGAATGTGAAAAGGGCCATGAGATCACAGTAAGAATCCATTACACTTAGAATGCTTGTTTCTGTGCCCTAGGCCTTGTCACGAGAACAATTCATGTTGAACCATTTTCTGCTCTTATTTTTGACTTTGAGTAAAGGTTGACTTAGCATTAGATATTTTGCAGAACTAAAGATGTAGGAGTGAAAGACATCCTTGGACAGGGGGCCAGCAAAAAGCCTGTCTCTCTCTTAAGTCTTGTTTTGAAGGCTTAATTGAGCCATACGTAATTCAGAGACTTTTCAGCAGCCCTCTGAACAAAGGTGAATTTTGGTGCTAATGCACAGTTCACTAGAGATTTGGTCATCCCCACATATGGGAGGGGTTCAAGTATGTGAATTTCCTAAATAAAAACATTTTAAATTACACCAAATTAGTGATTCTTAATTGTAAAGTAATTTGTCTATTCTACAAGTAGTTTGTATTAGAAAAAATGTTTCATTTATTGGATTATGTATATGTTTTATTGGTTCTTTCCATGTTTTGAAATGTATTATTTCTGACAAATGGCAAAAGTTTACTGACTTCCATTTTAAAAAATTCATTTTAAGTAAAATAAGAACAATCAGTTAATTAATAACAGCTGAATCATGGATATTTGAAAGTCTAGTGTAACCCCATATCTTGGATAACTAAGGTAAGGTTAGTTGAGGAAGTTGTTCTGTAGTCTTCCTTTAACTGCACCTTGCCCAGTGATGATTGGTTTTGTGGAAACCAGCCATTAGTTCATCATTATGGGTGAAATTCAACCCTGGGCAAAGGACCTACAGAAAGCCAATGCACCATTTAAATCCCCTTGAGCCTCTATTTTGAAGTCTTAAGTTGGACTAAAGTGGTAAATAGGTGTTGTGTGGGACTTGGCTGGAGTTTACAATAGCACCTTAGTGACTTGGGAGCACAACTTCTGTTGATTTTCAAAGGGACTTGTGCTCCAAAATCATGTATGTGTGTTTGAAAATTCCACCCCTTTTGGACATCCTGTTCTGAGTCTGGTGAACCCAGAGCACAGTAAATAGCAAAGTGCAACCCTGGGGGAACATGACCTAGCTTCTAACCAAGTTTTTAGTTTGATGGTATTGTAGTAAAATAACATTTATTTTACTTTGTTTCAGTAACTAAAAAGCTTTACTATGTCAGTAATTTATTTGATTAATGCATATAGTTTTGCCTTTCAGCAAATAAAAGTGGATGATAAGGAGTACTTGTCCAAATGTCCATGTGTAATCACTATTGGTTACCCTGTCTGATAAGACAATAAAGGATATTTTTTTGTCTCATTAACAGTGAAAGCCTCTTCTCGGGGAGACCCACCTGTAGATCTGATAGAAGGATTTCACTCTAAAGTTTCAACATACAGAAAACACATTATGTTGTTATGGATCTTCCTTTTAGGTACACTGATGTGTTGTTACTTCTCCTAGCATGTGAGCTACTACTGCTAATTAACTTTCCTCTTAGCAACTGATTTTCCAAGGTTTGTGGTAATGTACACCAGAGTAGCTGAGCTGGGAGGAGGATCAAGCTCTCAATTTTAAAAAATAAATTTAATTCTCCCTGGATGTTTGTGTGATAGCATTGCAGGGTCCTAGAGTCCATGCTCCAACCTGAGGCCAAGCATCTATACTGCAATTAAATAGCTCTTTAGCCCAACCCCCACAAGCCTGTCAGCTGGCATGTGCCAGGTTTTTAATTGCAGTGTAAACATACCCATAAAGGACAGGCGCAGGAGAAAAAGGTTCAGATGGCTGGTCAAAATAGCACAAAGGACTTCTTGGAACCAGAGTTCTATTAAAGGCTTTTCAAAGCCAGCATCACCTGCTTATCACAGGTTGATTCCAAGCATTGTCTGTACTTTGAAAGAAGAATAAGTTAGTGAAAATCACTCTTTGTATCCTCGTGTAGCAATTCTTTTCAGCTACACGAGCTTTTAAGCTCAGCCCCACTTCCTCCTGCTGGGGTTCTCTGACAAATCCTTCAGAGAGGTCCTATACCTATGATAGATTGTCTTCCCTGCCACTTACTGGGCACAGTTTATACAAACCCATCACAGACCATGTGCTTCCCATACCCCTTGTGCTTCTGTTAACATTCATGTTTTGCTTATTTTTCAAAGAGTAGAAGCAAATAACTGCCCTCTAGCAAGAAAAAGAGTTAGGTTAAATTAAACCTAAAAGTTAGGTTAAATTAAACCCAAAGTTAGGTTAAAACTTTGGCACCAAATTCTATTGTGGTGCCAAAGTTCCAAAAGGATGTACTGTAGTTAAATTCCAAGGTGGGAATTGTGCCCTACAGAATTCCTGCTGCTCATGGGTCTCTTACCTCTGGAGTGGAAGGGGTAAGAACTTCTGTGGTACCATCACCCCTTCCGGGAACTCTGGATGAAGGCTTTCTGGTGAACCCCTCATTCTCTTCATGCTGATAATCATTGGGGGAAATTGAGGCCCTACTGTTGTCTATATTACACCATGGTACTAATTGGCACTCTTGTGTCCACAAAATTTCAAGTTGTGGTGGGATGAATGCACTTTGTTACAGTTTTGGATTAGGTATTCTCCAACTAGCATTTCTTTGAGTGCAAAAAGTTTCAATTTCATTTTATATTTATGGCAAAAAAATGCATCAAGTGTATGGCACTTCTTTGTTTGCAAATTACATTTGTGTGAGTGTGTGTAAATTTTAATATTTGGAAAAGAAGAAGAATGTAGAACTTTGTGGATGTTTCTGCTACACACCTTCAACAACATACCTCCTTAATGACCTGTAAAATGCCTGCTGTGGAAGTCTATGGTCCTCTATGATATGAGATAGACATTTGTCTTGAATTTTGCCAAACTGCATGTTGGCTTTCTGATTAGGACTAGATTGCACTGGAAACTAAACTGAGATCACAAAACTCATTTAATTTGTATAATCTTACTTGGTATTTTAACCAGCTTCATCAACAGAAAGTGCATTAAGGCATTGTAGCTATCTCCCTGCCATAGTCCTGAGCTGCAGTTCATAAACTGAAGGGAACTCTTACCTGATTGTGTTCTTTGAGTGATTGCTCATGTCAATTCCAATTAGGTGTGCACAAGCCGCATGCATGACAGCCGGAAGATTTTTCCCCTAGCAGTATCCGTAGGGTCAGGTTGGGTACCCTTTGGGGTTGTAAGTATGCCCAGTGGTCTGTGATGGGATGTTAGATGGGATGGGATCTGAGTTACTGCAGAGAATTCTTTCCTGAGTGCTGGCTGGTGAGTCTTGCCCACATGCTCAGGGTTTAGCTGATCGCCATATTTGGGGTTGGGAAGGAATTTTCCTCCGGGGCAGATTGGCAGAGGCCCTGGAGGTTTTTCACCTTCCTCTGCAGCTTGGGGCATGGGTCACTTGCTGGTGGATTCTCTGCAGCTTAAGGTCTTCAAACCACAATTTGAAGACTTCAATAACTCAGACATAGGTTAGGGGTTTTTTAAAGAAGTGGATGGGTAGGGTTCTATGGCCTGCTTTGTGCAGGAGGTCAGACTAGATGATCATATTGGTCCCTTCTGACCCTAAAGTCTATGAGTCTATGAGTTGTGCCTTCATGATGCTCAATACAGCGCCCTGCTGACCCACCACCTCCTCAGTTCCTTCTTACCACCAGTGACGGTTAGCTGCAACGTCCCATAGCTCTTGCCTTGGCAAGCACATTTTCTTGGCAGTGATAGATCTGTTCACCACACGATGCAATAGTAAGAGCCAACAGTTTTGCTCCTTTCTGAATCACAGCCTGGGCTCCATCATGGATACTTTCCTCCTCCCACTCATCCCTCAAGATGCTCCTCAAGATCCAGGGGAAAAGGTGCTCCTCAAGATCCAGGGGAAAAAGCTTCAGTGATATTGATAGCACCATTGGTACACATCTCTCCTGGAAATGTCTGTGGAAGCCCCGGTCACCTTGCCGCTCTTCATGGATTTAATAATTCAGGATCACATCTGTCTCCATCACCCAAAACTCAAGTTGTTGTACCTCACAATGTGGAAGCTCCATGGCTGAACCTGATGGAGCTCTCCTGTTTGGATTCAGTCAGAAAAGTCCTCCTTGGCAGTAGGAACTCGCCACCAGGGCTACCAACCTGACCAAATGTAACGGATTTTCAATCTGGTCAGCGAAACACCATCTGTCTCCAATGCTTGTGTCTATTCCCCTTCTCCTGGACTACCTTCTCCATCATAAGCAGCAAGGGTTGTCCATGCCATCAATAAAGGTTCACTTGGTCACCATCTCTGCCTTCCATCCAGGCACAGAGGGCCAGTTGGTCTTTCCCAACCCTATGGTCAACCGCTTCCTGAAAGGTCTTGACAGGCTATATCCAGCTCTCCGACAGCCGGTCCTGGCCTGGGCCCTCAATCTGGTCCATTCCAGGCTGACGTAGGCCGCCCTTTGAACCACTGGAAACATGCTGTCTGCTCTACCTCTCATACAAGGTGGCATTTCTGGTAGCGATAACCTCAGCCAGGAGGGTGTCTGAGCTCAAGGCCCTAACATCATAGCCTCTCTACACTGTGTTCTACAAGGACAGGGTTCAGCTCAGACTCCATCCAGCATTCCTCCCTAAGGTTGTCTCCCAGTTTCATGTCAACCAGGATATCTCTGTCCCAGTTTTCTATCCTAAGCTGCGCGCAAACAGAATGAAACAAAGACTTCACTTGCTAGGCATTCGCAGGGCGTTAGCCTTTTACATTGAGTGAACCAAACCATTCCCGAAGTCCATTCACTTGTTCACCACAGTAGCGGACAGAATGAAAGGGCTCCAGGTCTCCTCCCAAGGGATTTCATCATGTATCACGTCCTGCATCTAGGAATGCTATGACCTGGCGAAGGTACCTGCCCCTCCACTGATAGTGCCCTCCACCAGGGCACAGGCTTCGTCAGCGGCAGGCACATGTTCCAAACCAGGAAATATGCAGAGCATTGATGGGATCCTCCATTAATACCATTCACACTGCATTATGCCATTACCCAGCAGGCCAGAGATGATGCAGCCTTTCAGAGAGCGGAGCTTCAGTCAGCGAACATTTAAGCTCCGACTCTGCTCATGTCAATTCCAATTAGGTGATTTCCAAACCTACATTTTGAAGGCAATCATGCAAAGAAAAAATGGTTACTGACCTTCTCATAATTGTTGTTCTTCGAGATGTGTTCCTCATGTCCATTCCGATACTCACCCTCCTACCCCTCCATCGGAGTAGCCGGCAAGAAGGAACTGAGGGAGTGGAGATTTGGCAGGGCCCTATATCGAGCATCATGAAGGCGCAACCCCTGGGGGCACCCACGCTAACCCTATGGATACTGTTGGGAAAAAATCTTCTGGCTGTCATGCATGCAGCGCGCGCACACCTAATTGAATGGGCATGAGCAACACATCTTGAAGAACAACAGTTACGAGAAGGTTAGTAACCATTTTTTTTTATCCATTCGAATCAGGTCCCGTCTCCTCACATCTGCCTGAATACCACAGAACAGGTCTACAGATCAGGTCAGCAGCCTACTGTATATTTATGAAACTCAACCAGACCATTGACGCATACTTTTGGCTATTCTACGGAGGTCTCTTCCAAGAAAATCCAAAGGGATGAAATGCAAAGGCTTTATTTTAATAAATGTGTCTGTGCTCTCTCACGGCAGGCCGCATTATTTGTAGCCAAAAAAAATCCAAATCTCATCTACAAAGATTCTGCTTTAATAAGTTAATACAGCACTGAGCTGGATTTACTCAAATACTGCACCAATTCAGGATGAACACCGGACGAAAGACTCTTGGCAAGGAATTCTGCTATCTAAATGTAATTTTCAGACTGTTTACTATCATTTCTATCAGCTTTGGGGAGATAGTATTAGGCAGGGGTAGTCACTAAGCGGACTGTGGGCCAAGTCCAGACTGCCAGACACTTTGAATGGACCCCAAAATCTTTTTATTTACTTATTATCAATGATAATGTTGTTGTTTTTCAAATTATATTCTCTGCAGTCTGGACCTTGACTATATCTTGACCAAAAATAGACTACTCTGGGTGTGAAGATCTATGAGACTAAAAATCTATGGGATCCTTGGTGTGCAGAGCATGGGAGAGCTGACAGTCCAACATTACCACCAGGAACTCATGCAGTGTCCCTCCAAGCAGCACTGTGGAGATTAGGAGCCTAAGGAAGTATTGCCAAAAGGGTCCAGACTGACAGCACCCTGTGGCCTTCTGATTTATCTATGCTCACTATTTAACACTGGAGAGTACCCCAGGAAGTTATCTAGGCAGCCATACAGACTTTTGGCTTGCTGTTACTCCAGACCTCACCTTGTTTTCTGATCTCCAGTCCCTAACCCCAGCCTGATTCTGACCCTGACTCTTGCCAACCAGTGTAATTATCTCTGATCTTTGGCCTCTGACCCCAGCCTCACTGTGAACTTGATTCTGGCTTCCAAATTCCAGTCTGGGAACTACTTGCCGGTTCTAGCGATTATGCTGACCCCTGCATCTTAACTCCTGGCTTGTAGCCATCCTTGACTTGTGGGCATCAGCCCAGCTGTGACTTCTAGGAAAGACTGCCCAAGACCAGGTCCCTTACAGAGAGAAGGTGTTTGCTCATGCTGTAGTGCTGTTGAACTCTCAGCAGAAAGAATCTGTATTTATAACTTTAAAAGTTTATCTGCTAGACACTGTAATGCTGATCCAGTTGGCTTCTGAGAGCTTTGCCTGCTTTACGTGCAGAATCTTGATGTGCTCTCTGCTGTTCAAGAGGTGTTTTCAAAGCTCCATATTGTGAACATTGAGTAACTTTGATAACAAGAATCAGGTTTACTTATTTATTTTATTCATAGTTTCCAAGATTGTGATCGTCCAGTCTGACTTCTGTAATACGAGCCAGAGAACTTTCCCAAAATAAGGCATGTTTTCTAATCCTTTAATCATTGTAATGGCTCTTCTCTGAACCCACTCCAATTTATCAACATCTTTCTTGAACTGTGGACGCCAGAATTGGACACAATATTCTAGCAGCAATCACCCCAGTGCCAAATATAGAGGTAAAATAACCTCTTTACTGAACTAGAGATACCTCTGTTTGTGCATCCAATAATTTCATTTATTATTTTTTAATTAATTGCTGTGAAATATTCAAGTATTTTAAAAGCTTACAAATAATAAAATGTTACCCTCATTGGGCAACACAGAAGCTACTTTAAATGCTATAGGACTAAATATAAAATTCATCAAATGGCCATGAGTGAAAATAAATAGACCGTGCAGATATATGTTGTATTCTGAAGATCAATAAAGTTCTGTTCTGACAGAAAGCCCAGGATTGCAAGTTCCAAAAATGAGAGCTGCATACAGCGAAAGCTGTCACCAGCCCTGGAGAGCTCAACTCCAGGAACTGACAGTAAGAAACATCCCTAATGATATTAACTGCTTAATTGGCCCTTGGTAGCCAGGCCAAGAAAGTAATAGGCTCACTGGAGAATGTTGGAGAAATGATTTTGTGGCCCAGTCCAGCAGAAAATATTTATAACTTTGTGACCTCATTCTGTGAGAGGTCAATCTGTCATAGAAGCTCCCAACTCCAAACAAAACCCCACTCTGGCTAACAGCTGTAGAGTCATCTGGGAGAGGAAAGCTAGTTCTCCATTGTCCACAAGGCCAGATTTTTGTTCCTTAAGAATTCAGACTTGCAGTGTGTGCAACAAACAAGATATTCTAGTTCATCTGTGAGTGAGGGACACGAGATGGCTCATCAGCCTGTCCTCTGATCTGTGTTTCAGCTGTCATGTTTGTTGGCTGATTCAGCAGAGAGGCCAAGGATTAAGTTAGTCTGGAGACTGAACTGTCTACTAGCCTCCATGTCAGGGTTAAGACATATTGGTAAGAGAATGTAAAGTAAATTGGCATTGCCGATTCATGTGATATACCATTCCTTGGCTAAATAATGGCTGTAATTCTTCAGGGCTGTCAATCCTCTAGTCACAAGCAGAAATACATTTCCACTTCATTATTCTTTTGAAAAACAAAACAAATAGAACCCAGGTCAAAGATGACAATTTTGAAGGGAGTCCTAGAGCACTGATCCTTTGAGGGACCTTTGCTATTTTTAAAGAAAATCAGGGTAGTGTCATCCACTGACAAAAAAGAAAACAACTTCCCCGCCTCTTTGCATAAACTGAATTCTGAAATAGTGCATAACTAAAAGTAAAAACACATCACTCCTACTATTAACTCCTACAGTAAATGATTGCTAGCAATTCACTTAGAAATATTGCAATGCCAGCAAGAACAGAGACAATGCTATATAGGCATTTATACAATGGATAGAAATAGGAGAGGCAGGAATCAGAATAGCTGAGCTTGTCTCAGGAAGATTCAGTGTTTACTTTCTAAATTTGAATGAATCTGAATTCTGAACAAAAGGAAACAGAAACATGCTTTGGATAGGAGACTAGCTATTGAATCCCTGCATATACATTTAATAAGAGAAAAGATGAGGCAGTGTAGCCCACTGGATAGGGCAATGGGCTGAGAGTCAGGAGGCTTGTGTTCCATTTTCATCTTCACAATTGGCTAAACAGCTGTTTGCTCTTGGGTATGTCATCCACTCTCTCTGTGGCTCGGTTTACCTATCTGTAAAATTAAAATAATAATACTTACCAGCTTTTAGGTCTAATCTTGTCAATACTTAAGCACATACATAGCTTTACACGCATGATTAGTCTCTTAGAATATGTCTACACAGGGATAAGAGATCGGCGGTATGGTCACAGTGGCTCACAAGGATCAGGCTGTGGGGTTAAAAATCACCATGTAAACAGGGCCAGCTCCAGGCACCAGCGAAGGAATCAGGTCCTTGGGGCGGGAAATGGAAAGGGGTGGCACATCCGGGTCTTTGGAGGCAATTCGGTGGCAGGTCCTCAGTCCCTCTCGGAGCGAAGGACCTGCCACCACATTGCCACCAAAGAATTAAGCAGCGCGGCTGAGCTGCTGCCGAAGTACCGCCGATCGGGGCTGTATCTTGTTTTTTTTTCCCCTATCGCTTGGAGCAACAAAAAAGCTGGAGCCAGCCGTGCATGTAAACATTTGGGCTTGGGCTGTCCACCTTCACAGGGGCCCAGACCTTAGGTTCCAGCCCAAGCCCAAGCACAAATATCTACAGACCCTGCAGCCTGACCCCTGGGAGCACAAGTCAACTGAGCCAGCCATCCTCAGGTTTTTTATCCATGTGTAGACACTTAGAGATCAGTAGAACAACTTGCCTGAGTAAAGTCACACATGTTTAAGCATTTGCAGGATTAAAGGGCTATAAAAATGCTACATGTTAATGTTATTTGTTATTAAAATGTGGACAAAGTGTTGATGATATTTGCAGGAGTTGTGACAGGCGAGGAGAAACATTTATCAATATAGATAACATTTGGGATAACAGTGCTACCTTCAGAACCATTCTTACTCCACAGTTTGTGAGCATTAAGATGCCAATTAAAACTTCAAAAGACATGGCAATTGCTACAGCATAAACTAAGAAAAGGATATTGAGAAAAGTCTTTATGGTAGTGTGGGGAGGAAAATAGTCCAGATGTATCTGCATTTCCCTGCTTTGTTTGCTGTGTTGTGCATTAATTGCTATTTTGTACTGTAATTATTCCATTTTTTTGAGTAATGGTTGCCATAACATTTTTACCAGTTTTGAAAAACTTAACTAAAATAAAAATACTTAAATACAAATAAATATAGGAAGTGGAGAGAAATAAGAGTAATATTTGACAAAGTACAAGTTAGCACATGTGGGAGAAATAATCTAAAACTAAGATAGTCAATGGAACAGAGAAACCTAGAAAGCAGGAGTACTTTAACACAGGTGTGATTATGGACAACACATTAAGTATAAGTTTGCAGTTTGACAGAGTAACCAAGCCTCCTCCGCCCAAAGAACATAGAGAGGCATTATGTCTTTTTTGAGACCACACCTGAAATACTCCAATCAACAGCAAGAAGACATTTGAGCAAGCACAGAGAATAGCAAGAATAATAGGTGTTAGGTTTATGTTGGGCCACTCTCCCTGACTTCTGAGTGAGCAAGTTCAGGCCCACAAAGAGAAGAGATTAAGGGAGCTAATGTGTTTCCTTGTTTTGTACATGAAAAAGTATTAACCTGTGTCAGACTCTATTTGATCAGAGAAGCCTAAAAACACTTGGAAAGGGTTGTTTTAATTTAACAAACTAAACCTGAAATACCTCTGAAATAATTCACTTGAAAAAAACAGACCAGATCTGCCTGTTTTTCTTGGTCCACAACCACAGTTATATCTATAGCTAAGGTCTGAGTTTGGATTGACCGTAGCAGTTAGACTTGCTGATGAAAATAGGCCATTGTTCCTTGTTTCCAGCAGATTCTTTTCTAGCACTATTTGGAAGTATATGAAGAGTCATTGTGGACCCAATTAAAATGACCCTATTCAAAAATCTTATGTACTTGTCCTATGTGATGTATATGTTTCTGAATAAAAAGTGGTTAAATTAGGTCCATAGGAGTTCATCAAAGATGTATCTTCCAGATTGCACAGTACAGCATTTAAACTAGTGTAAAATGTATGATATTTAAACTTTTATACAATGTATAATGAATGGAGTATATTAACGAAGAGGCAATCAATGTGCTTATACAGAGATACTTAGTGTGTTAAGAGAAAATTTAAGCACACAGTTTTAATAGTCTATAAAAATGTTTGTTTTAAAGATATAAAACTGTTCAAACGCTAAAATGAAAAGTTTTTAAATTATTCATGTGTTTTTTTTAGATTTGCAGATTTGGCCTGTCTCTCCACAAATGAGTAATCCAATCTGTGGGAAATATGTTTACAGATAACATCAAGTCAATCAAAATTCTCTAGAGCCTTTACTAGAAAACTATATGAGAAATTATGAAGATTTCCTGTTGTAAACCACACATCAGTTTTCTTTGTGTGAGCTTTAGAATCTTAATCAATCTGCTGTTAGAATCAGGAAGCAAATGGCACTGCATAGTTTTAAAAATAAGGAGGAAAAGAATATAAAATCTATGACTCTGGTCTTACAGCTGAAAAAATATGGGTAGACTGCTATACTTGCACAGAGCTTTGTTGATTTCAGTTGCAGGATCCAGGCTTATCTTCTACACTACATTTCTTGGTAACCATTAGGCTTAAAAAATAATAGGTCAGCAGAGCCTTGATGCAAGATTCAAGCCAAAAAACATTTCTCAAGAAAGAAAGAAACCTACAAAAATAAGTTGTTGGCTAATTACAGAGAGGCAGATTAAAAGGATCTTATTTGGTTCAAACTGCCATATCCATACGATTTGCAGAAGTGTGTATTGCAGTGGAGTATAAAGCCACTTAGGGTGACAAGATGTTCCGATTTTATAGGGACAGTCCCAATTTTGGGGTCTTTTTCTTATATAGGCTCCTATTACCCCCCATCCCCTGTCCCAATTTTTCACATTTCCTGTCTGGTCACCCTAAAGCCACTAGGAAAGGAAAACAATGCGTTAGATTAAAAAAAATAATTTACTGGATTCAAATCAAGCAAACATATGATTTATGAAGCTTTCTGTGTATCATCAGAGAGCTTTTGTAGTTTTATTGGCCCTACAGCTACCTAATCATTCCAGAATCCTTCCATGGACAAGTTAAACTTAACTCAAGAAATATGACAATTTGAATTAATATCCTCCCCTCCCACCCCTGGGACTCTGGGTTTTTACTGGAAATGGTATTTACTGTTCACACAATATGACAGATTAAAGCAGGATTTTATTTTTCTTTTTTAAGTACAATCATTTGGTATTTAAGAATCAAATTTTAAAAGAAACTGATTCTAAAAACCGAGTGTTTAGATTACATCCATTTATTTGTTACAGCTGTGTATCAATAGAAACCTTCTAGGTACTAGTTAGCTTACTGCATTTCACATTAACTCCGAGGCACACAATAGTTACTAACATGTTCATACTTAGCACAAGCCAACCTGATTGCTTAACACTTCCTATTTCCCTCATTTTCAGCCTTATTTAAAATAATTTATCATATTTGTCAAGCAAAATCTCTTATAATTTGTGCACATTCTGATAGGTACATATTGGTATCCCTGTTTTCCAAATGCAGATACTGAAGAACAGAGAGGTCAATAGCCTGAGTTTTCAGGAGTCCCAAGTCAATGGGAGCTGCAGGTGCTCAGCACATCTTAAAACAGTCTGTAAGTGACTCATGTAAGTTCACATAGGAAGTCACTGATACTTGGGAAAAGAGAACCTAGGGGTGCTAATTCTCAGTCCCCTGTGCTAAGCACTGGACCACAGTGCACAGAATCGAACCAAAAGAGATTCCAACTCTTTTCAGAAGCAAACGCTACAGCCAAGTTAAAATAAAATCATGCCTCATTAGAATGCGGTCAGCAGCTGTGGCACATATCAGTTGTGTGGTTTTTCAAGGTAAATGAACTCGATCTGACCCTTTGGAAAATGCTCTCAATACAAAATAGAAAAAATTTCAACACCAGTGTTACCCCAAGAGCATATGTTTTACTAACTTCATATAAGTAAATGAGAAAATGTATCTGAGAGCAGAATAGCTCCTCTCCACAGAACTGGAGTATGTCAGCCAGCAATTTGGTCATTCTGCATTTAGCAGAATCAAAGTAAAATATAACTACTTAAACCTATTACATGTTTGTCAGGTCACACAAAAAGTTTTCATTTATGAGAAAGGAAACTGTATATTGCCTAAAGGGAAACGGGGTTTTTGGAATTAATCATGGTTTCTAAATTTACAGACTTGGCCTCCCTATCCAGAAATGAGTAATCTGAGTAGCAGTAAGTATGTTTACAGATAATATCATATCACTTAAAATTCTCTGGAGTGTGCACGAGAAAATGTGCATGGGAAAATCTGAAGATCTCCTAAGCCATTTAATAGGCTGGTTTGGATAAACCTTGTGTAAATGCTTTAGTATGTTAATTGTTAGCTGCATTAGAATTGGGTGCATTGCTTGTTACTCTAAGACTAATTATTTTTCATTTGTTTACACTGAACTGTTTTTACCATCTATTAGCCCAGTCACCTACTTGATCCATCACCAAAGAATAGCATAGTAAGAGAGGCTTCTCTTGAATGCACCCATTATACACTTGTGATGTATACACCTCCAAAAGCCATGATTTCATCTTCAGGGAGTTCAGTTTCCATTATTTTTTATTATTGAACATACTACATCATATATTACTTATTCAGGATGAAGTTAATATTCAAAGATTCTGGCTTTCTGGTAGCCTTCTTCCTCTGAGTTCAGTAAAAACAGTGACCACATTTCTAAATATCTATCCTCTTTTGGCACTTCTCTTGTGTAATGCTTGGTGTAAAAGTTTTTCATTACAAGAACAGTCCATGTGTTACTATACCACAATTCCACAAGAGGGGGGGGGCACATTATCCAGTAATGTGCAATTCAGAGTCTTGCTGCTAACAATAGAAATGAGATTCATTTGTCATTCTGTTTACAATGTAGATCCTTTACTGGATCATTAAGTAAACAGGTCAGGAGATCACTAGAAAGCTGACATTATGTCATAAGATGAATCTCTTCCCTAATTTCCTCCAAAACCATGTAATTCCTGGACAGAACCACCATACATTGCAAGTATGTTCCGATTTCCATGCAACCCCTCAAACAGAGTGCCTCCCTAGTACCAACAATGTGATGGATCTCAATATTTCCTTGAAGTCAGCTAAAGGCCAGAGTTGCAGACTTAACCAAAAAAAAAAAAAAAAGGATAAAACCAGACACAGCCATGACTATGCTGAGGCAATGCATAGGGACAGTCCCAATTTTGCCTCAAAATACACTCATTGGTGGTCTGTGACAAAAGAAGACAGATGATGATAGAAATACTAATAGGAATGAAAAGTGGCACTTCTGATGGTGATGAATACTCCTATCTTAAAATCCCAGGAATTTTTGACAACTTTTTTTCACTAGTGAGAGAAAGTGATGAGCCAGCATTTAAGAACATTAGAAATTCTTTGGGCCTAAATCTGGGCTTTCCTGTGGTCCTATTACAGCTGTTGGTTACAAAGCCAGCTAAAATGGCCCTTGAGAATACAGTCTTGTGCAAGGCTAAGTAGTTGGGTGCAGGAGGGAGTATAGCTCACTCCCACTTTCCTCTGCACTGATTTTTTGTTTCAGATTACTATTTTTTAAATCACTGTATAAGGTGTGACATACTAACATTACTGGTCTCTCTTGTTTACTTTTGTTTTATCCTTCATTTTGCCTGTTTTAGTGTTTAAGCAATGTGCATGCTATAAAATTGTGCAAAAAATGACTTCAAAAATGCAGGCTGCATATTTTGTGTTTCTTGCATATCTTGCATCTTCCATCCCACAGAGTTCATTACAGTGTCCTATTGTAAGCCATTACTGGCAGTAGTGTATTAGGAATGTAAACTTTTTGTGTAAATATCTGATATTTAATTGGGGAGTGGGCAGATGGATAATGGAAATTAAGAATGACTATTGCTCAGGGAGTTAAATGAATCATAGTAATAATACATTTCCTTTATAAAGAATTACTAAGTTTCCATCATGTCATAGTAGTCTTGCCATGTTATTAATCAGTTTTGCTAATGAACTGCCTGCAGAAGATGTTTAAAACCTCTTATCATATTAATATAATAGTCATGTTGTAGTAGCTCATTTATGATCAGAGTCCCATAACACATCAGCTATGTCATCATAAATCCAGTCACTGAACTGAAATACTTAAAAATACTTCCTTTTACTTAGTAATTCTGGCTGGCTTGCTACATTGGTTTTCCTTCTCTCTGTCTCGGGGACAGCGGGAAGGAGAATTTGTAAACATTTTTTTGTCTCCCTGTTGTATGAATTTGGTGCTCATGAAAGTGAGATGAACACTACTGAAACCAAACATATTGGGACAAATTCTTCAGTGACAGGTAACCTGTGCAATCCCCAGAAGCCAGCAGGGTTACCAGGATTTTAAGTCAGGGCAAAATTTGGCTTCACTTGGAGTTTTGCTTGGTTGAGCAGTGCTTGCTGGGACTTTAGCTTGTTCTCTTATTTCTACGTGTTGAATAATGGAAAAGAGTAAATGTGGCCCAAGAGAGAACGTGTAATGCAACATAACATGAAGAAAGCTGATGAAAATAACATGGCAGGTTTGGAAAAGTAAATCTCCAGGGATTTTTTAGAAGGCATTCAAAACTCACAAAATAGTTTGGCGTTTACTAAAGCTTTGCAAGTAAGTAGAAGGTCAAATCAGGCGAAAAAGGACAGTCCGGGATTAGATATTTAAATCTGATCCCACCTCAGCCTTGCTGAGCGTATTTGCAGTGGCTGTTTTAAACCCTTATAATCTAAAATATATTACAGACTTCAGCCTAGATCACCCCTTCCCCTGGAAATAACATGGAGAAGTGAGACAAAACTCCACAAGGATGCCCAGGAGGTGGGGAAGGGGAGGGGGTTTCCTAGAACTGCTGAACAGAGCCATTGTGTTAATTTTCGGGCTAAAGAGAGAACAATATGCCCCTCTCAATCTCAATCCGTATTATCTGAACCAAACTGGATCCCTGTATCAAAGACATCTGTAATAGTGCCACCTGGTAACTCCTCCCCCTAATGTCATGTAACTATAGTGCCTTCACGGCCAAGATGGAGTCCACTGTGTGGAGTGGGTCCAGCCATGCAAAAGTGTGCCCAGAAACACAGCAGAGAAATGCCTTTCCACCCTGGGGGCACCTATTTCAAATCCTCTGGAGTAAAAACACACTCACACACTGGAGAATAATAGAACGAATATAGGACTGGGGAAAATGTATTTAGAGGGATGAATGGAGAAAAACAACAGGGGGAGAAGATAGGGGCAGCAGTAAAACAGGGTTATATCCAATATAGGGACCCACAGGTCCATTGGTACCACAGTATGAAAGGGTAAACACTTAGCAATGTGTTTAGACTCAGAGTTCAGGAACCCTGGGCCAAGTTCCAGCCCAGTAATGAGTCCTGGGTGCTCCTGGTCATCTTCAGCCCCAGGAAAACTTTCCCCAACAAACCCCTCTAGTGCCCTCTTCTGCTGCCCTCTGTAAACCCACCCAATAGATAACCACCCCACTTACCTAGCTACAACCTCTCTCCTTATTCCCAATGCAAGGTCACAAGCCCCAATATTCACAACCTCATATGTTTCTGCAGAAGCTGATTAAGGTTTCCTGGGGCCCTAGGACAGAACAAGTTCTACCCACCCTTTCCACTTGTGGTCCCGCCCCCATTCTGCCCCTCCCATGGCCCCATCTCTTTCTGCTCCTTCCCTGGGGCCCTGCCCCTGTTGCACCCAGGGTCCCCCCCATTTTTCTCCCCCACTGCAGCCCCAAGACCCAAGAAGCTCTGTCCCCTTACTCAGGGCCGGTGCAACCATTTAGGCAAACTAGGCAGCCCTAGTGGTTGGAGGCGCCTAAAATCCCACTCATGCGAGGAGGAGGAGTGAAGGTGAGCTGGGCGGGGGGGGGGGTGAGGGCCGCCCGCAGTAACGGGGGGGAGTGCACAGGGGAACCACTCCCCGCCCCAGATCACCTCCACTCTGCCTCCTCTGCTGAGCACTCAGCCCCCACTCTAAGTCTCCTCCAATTGGCACCGCAAGCCTGGGAGGGGAGGAGGATTAGAGCAGGGTCGGCATGCTCAGCAGAGGAGGTGGAGCTGAGGTGAGCTGGGGCGGGCTTCCCAGGCAGGGATAGCTGCCACGAGTCTCCCCGTGTGGGAAACTTCCTTGCACCGGCCCTGCCTCTACTGTAGGATGAGAGCTCTCCAAGCCCTGAGGCTGTGGCAGATATTGAGAGCTCCTCTAGTCCCAGGGCCACAGCAGGGGTCCCAGTGCTGAGGCTTCCCTTGCTACCCCCCCCCCACCTCCAGCTTCTGCCAGGGACAGGGTTGGGGGGAACTGGGGGCTTCCCCTGCAGCCCCCTGGCTTCTGCTTTCCCTGCATGCCTGGGGCTCCAGGGGTCCCTGGTTGGCTGGGGCCCCTGGGCATGGGTCCCGTAGGCCCAGTAACTAATCTGTGTTTCTGTGTAACAGTTCCCATTTGGCTGCTTTCCCTCCCGGGCTTCAGGCTGGTTCTCCGCTGCTTCACAATATGAGGGCCTACCCTCTTGCTGGGAGCTCCAGACACACCCCACCTGTCGTTCTCCCTCTCTCTCTGCTCTCCGTCCCCTGGAAGAACCAGCCTGTCCTCTGCCTCAGAACTGCGGAAGATCTTTAAAAACTCCTATCATATTAATAGAATGGTCATGTTACAGTTGCTCATTCACGATCAGAGTCCTCTGCCCCAGGAAGAGGTTTTAAAGGGGCTGTCCTCTCTAAACCCCAAGGGGGTTACACTCACAAACTCACCACCCTGCTACTAAAGAGGGATTGTTCCCTATTGTGGAGTGTTGTGTTCACCAGCCAATCTAATTTTAGTTAACTCAGATCCTGGGGCATTTAACTGTGTCCCTTCGGTTTTCCTGATATTCAGCCTAACCTTTCCTTTTATCCTCTAAGCAGTTATGTCACTCTTCTTGATATTCCCTCTTCAATTATTTGTAAATAGCTATTGTAATCCTCTTCACATTCATTATCCAGTTCTATATTTTAGCAGCACACATAATTTATAGGAATCTTATCAAAAACAGTGAGACAATATATCCATGTTGGTGTGGCTATTTATTTGTTAAACTTACTGCTCTTCACTACTGTCCAAGTTTGTGCTAGGAGCACTATAAACACAAAATATGGCACAGTCTTTGCCCTGAAGAGATTATTTTCATAGCTGAGCCATATGTGTTTGCTATAGCCATATATTTTATTATTATTATTTGTATTACTGTAGTCTAGAAGCCTCAGTCATGGGCCAGCCCCCACTGTGCTAGGCACTGTACAGAACATCACTCATTTTCTTCTTTTGTTTAGTACCTAGCAGCATTACAAAACATAGGCAACCTTACATAATGCTTCCCTGCCTATCAACCTTTGCCACTAATCTATTCCATCCCTTCCCCCCATTTTTGTTGGATGTTTAACAAAAGCAATGCAGGATAAAACTTATCCCATGTTGTTCCCAAGTCTAATGTAATGTCTCACTTCTTCTTATACTAATAAAATTAATCAAACACTTGCATTGGCAAGATCTAATCTATTTTAATGGAATTTAAACAAAATTTCCCAGTATTGTAGAGGGTTGTGGTGATTTTTTTTTAATGGTGCCAACTGCGTCAGAAAAATACTGAGGTTGCTTGAAACTTGCCTTAGGGCTTGACAGCAACATTATTATGATTGTCTCTCAAAGTTAGCAAGTCATCCAGACATACAAAATCAATCCAGAAACAGAATCCGGCAGTGTACACCATGAGGTATTGAACAGACAAATGTTCATCTATAGAGATGATAGAAATGTATTAATGGTGATTCCTATGATCTTATTCACTTCCAAGACATTTTTTAGTTGTTAGGGTCAGGAAGTCAGGAGTTGGAGAATAAAGATCCCTCCTGACAGCTTGTGGGCATCATCTATCCCATGGCAGCATTTGCAAGAGAATAGTAGCATTGTTAATCCTGGTATCCTGGCTAATAGCCCAGTAAGCTGGCAAAGAGATCCAGCAGTGTGTGAGCATTTGGGTACTCTGGAGCAGGTGGTAAGAAAGAGAGAGAGAGCCATTCACCACCTACATGCCATAGGAGAGAGCTGAAATGCTGCCTCCAACTTGTAGATAGGGGTTAGAAACAAGCTGGGGGAAGAGACTAGGGTAAAGAGAACTGGCATGTATTTTTTTGTTTGTACTGTTGTCGTAGTCGTGTTGGTCCCAGCATATTAGAGAGATGAGGTGGGTGAGGTCATATCTTTTATTGGATCAACTTCTGTTGGTGAAGAGCTACACAGGAGCTCTTCTTCAGGTCTGATATTACTTTTGCTGAGTTTTTAAAATGCAGGAAGTCACACTTTCTCCTTACCACTATAGGTTAAAGCATGCCCTGGGTCATAAAGTTTGATTGTTCTTGCAATTTTATCCTAGCTAACGTAACTGCAGTGCTATCCTTATCTATACAAACATCTGGTACATGACACTGTGTTCTGTTTGTCCTTATAAGGCAGGATCGGTGACATGTTCCATCATGATGAGAAAAGTGCCACCTTAGAGTTCTGAGTCAGTGAAGAGAACTGGCCACTCATAAGAAGGGTAAGAATTTGTCTCCTCAGGTCAGCTTTGACATAATTTTTATCCAAATAAAACATACTTGATACTTGTTTCAAATGTTTGATTCATACATAAAGTTGGCCTATCAAGCCTGGGAAGCACATCTGTGGCTGACCCCAGTTTTGCTTCAATGTACTCAGAAGCTTGCCTTTTGAAACTCCCATGGAGTCACAGGGCTTCTCTATATTTCCAGTAGTGACTGGGTTATTAGACTGAGATTAGTGTGGCAAAATCTTACTGAGACAAGAGGCTGATGTTGAGCAGCCCCACCCTGTGTCTATCTCACACACTTTCCACACAGTCCTATGTGTTGCCAAATTCAGCCTTGAGTTAGACATTGATTATATTGATCAATGAAAACACATCTGAGGAGAGGGGGGTTACACTTTTGCACTGAACCTCTACATGTCAGTAGCTGATAAATGTTGTTCTACTATATGACTGAGAGGCTGTTATGGGCTTAATGTATTATAACTAGGGATCTTTGTCTGTCATGGAGATTGCGGAAGTCACAGATTCAGTGACTTTCCGCGACCTCCATGACTTCTGCAATGGCCAGAGTGGCTGACCCCAGGGGACAGCCACACTGGCCACTGCACGAGTGGCACTGCAGCCAGCCACTGGGGCAACTCTGGGCTCCTGAGCAGCGGTCCCAGGGGTGGCAGGAGCAACCGCTGTTGGTGGTCTTCAGCAGCAGTCCCGGGACAGTCGGAGCTGCTGCTGCTGGTGCTGACCAGCCCTGTCCCCCACCCCCAACAGTGACCCTCCACAGAATACCGCTCAGTAGCATCCCCCCACCCCTCCACAAGATTTAGTTAGGGGTATTTATAGTATAAGTCATGGATGGGTCACAGGTTGTGAATTTTTGCTTATTGCCCATGACCTGTCACTTTTACTAAAAATACCCATGACTAAATCGTAGCCTTAATTATTCTTCTTCTCCAGAATGCATTAGCACATAACTCATCCTTCAAATGTCTGAGGCAGCGAAGTCTCTTCTATGTATTTCATGAGGGTGAGAGAGAAAGAGTTAAAATCTTATTAATTTAAATAATTGTGCCTTATGTTAACTTGCTCTTTCCCCCTGTGGGGTGGCAAACGCCAAAGCACAGGTTTTCCCTCATACACACAACCTCCACAGTCAGATATGTTTTTAATAGTGTCTCTGTGTCCCTAATAGAGGGGCTTCAAATCATGGGTGGTCTAAACTACAGGACACATGACCTCACTCTAGCCTGACAGACCTAGAACCTTCTTTTTCCTGCCCATGAACATGCTGTACCACTGTGATATCTAGCCTCACACACACAGGGGATGACAAATGCTTTGAGTGTCTTCAACACTTCTCTAAACCATCCACCAGATGGGGGTTTTGTGAGCACACCACCATGCGTACTCTTCTCCCACCCTTGGAAGTGTCACTGTAATGTCCTAACCCAAGAGCTGTTACCAAGGGACATCATTGAGCCCTACACTCCTGATCAGTTTGTAATCGTTAGCAAGTCCCGGTGACCATAATTTATACAAAACACATACTGTAATTCCCCAAATCATACCACTGTAGCATAATACAGGTTTAGTAAATTTTATTTATATATCAATTCTTTGCTGTTTTTCAACTAACAAAGCCCACACTATTGTATATTGATGAGTCTAATGGTTAGAAATACTAACTATACAGACAAAACTGTGTATTCTATAATGTGTACTAGCTAAAAATATTTATAGTGACTGTTTCCCTACCTTAATTGTTTATTGGTATATATCATTCTAGCTTTATGAATCAAACATTTACAGTGATTCCCATTTAATGCCCAAAAATTACCACAGCATGGTGCCTGATATACCATAGTATATTCCTGTGCTTACAATCCGAGAAAGCTGCAGTACTCTAGACAAGAGTGTGGTGAGAGTCAGAAAATGTTGAATTTGTCGTGATGGACATTCTATGTCAAGATTCTGCCCTCAAATACCCCCTTGCCATCTCACTAAAGTCCTATGGCTAGGCATAGATATGGGATTTGCCAGGTTGTGTTAGTGAGGCATAGGTCTCTCCCTGTGGAAAGACCACTAGTGAAGTTAGCTTGCATACCCCAGAAAGTGGACAGAGTTGACATGGGAAGGGGCATGGCCATGGGGTCCCGGGGATATAGAACATTTTCTAAGCCGTATTTGCTAGCAGAGCTCCTACACCCACTTATAAAGTTGTTGACTCAGAAGAACTGATGGGAAGTGGCAGTGTAAAGACCACTGGGCCTTTTCAGGGGCCTAATCTCCTCTGAGATGCAATAAGTTGTGTCTCTCGGTGAAAGAATGGCTGAATTAAGCACATAAAATACAAATATACAAATGGAATCACTCTGTTGCTTTTAAAATTAGATTTGAATTTAATGTTTCACTTTGCCTCACAATTTTTTTTTAAAGTATTCCTGCTAGATATAATGCAGACATGTGCAATACCTTTTTATAGGCATTGGAGCTCTGTTTGATCAGCTGTTAGGTCACTTGAATATACACTAGTATTAGGCTTCTTTGAATAAACTGAAATTGTGTGATCTGACTCTTTATAGTTCATCTTTGTGATGGATCTCACTGTTAATTCATAAAGAGCATATTAGCAAGATCAGTTTTGGGGGGATTGCATTCATGCAACACTCCTCCCCCTCTCCCAGCTTTTCTTGATGTCAAAAGATCAAATGTTCTTCTGGGAAGTGATGTGTGTCATGACAAACTATTTGTTCATTAATGTAGAGTGTTTAGAATGAAGATTCCATTCCAATGTCTGGAAGATGAAGTGGTAACTGGTTGGTCCTGGCATGTCAGAGGCATTGACTTACTTATTGGTTTGAGGAGCCTGCAATGCTGATCAAGTGATGGTATCATTCTGTGTTGAGCTGAATGTAATTTGTGGAGACGGCCTGTTCATAAAAAAACAGAAAAACACTTCAGAAACATGTACCCTCAAAGTTTCCAGAATATATTAAAGCAAAAGCTTTCCTAAGAGCCAGTAAAGATAAGCAATTGAGACTATCAGCTGTGTGTGTTTGTCTGGGATAGGAAAGTGATTCTGTTCATTCTTTTTGCATCTAAGTTAGCAAAAATATCACCTAATCTTTGAGCATTTAAAAAATTGTATATAGAAGTAATCTATACACAATGGGCCTGGTTCTCATTTTACTTATACTGATGTAAATCAGGAGTAAGTCTTCTAAGTGTAAAGAAGAGGAGTACTTGTGGCACCTTAGAGACTAACAAATTTACTTCAGCATAAGCTTTTGTGGGCTACAGCTCACTTCTTCGGATGCATAGAATGGAACACACAGACAGGAGATATTTATACATACAGAGAACATGAAAAGGTGGAAGTATGCATACCAACTGGAAGAGTCCAATCAATTGAGATGAGCTATCATCAGCAGGAGAAAAAAAAAACCTTTCAAGTGATAATTGAGATGACCCATAGAAGGTGTGAGGAGAACTTAACATAGGGAAATAGATTCAATTAGTGTAATGACCCAACCATTCCCAGTCTCTGTTTAAACCTAAGTTAATTGTATCTAATTTGCATATTAATTCGAGTTCAGCAGTCTCCCTTTAGAGTCTGTTTCTGAAGTTTTTTTGTTGCAAAATTGCCACCTTCAAGTCTGTCACTGAGTGGTTAGAGAGGTTGAAGTGTTCTCCCACTGTTTTTTAAATGTTATCATTCCTGATGTCAGATTTGTGTCCATTTATTCTTTTGCATAGAGACTGTCTGGTTTGGCCAATGTACGTGGCAGAGGGGCATTGCTGGCACATGATGGCATATATCACGTTGGTAGATGTGCAGGTGAATGAGCCCCTGATGGTGTGGCTGATGTGATTAGGTCCTATGATGGTGTCACTTGAATAGATATGTGGACAGAGCTGGCATTGGGCTTTGTTGCAAGGATAGGTTCCTGGGTTAGTGTTTATGTTGTATGGTGTGCGGTTGCTGGTGAGTATTTGTTTCAGGTTGGGAGGCTGTCTGTAAGCGAGGACTGGCCTGTCTCCCACGGCTGCTACTCTTAAACTCTTCTCAGTGAGATCAGAATCTTGAGATATTTTCCTGTCTGGAAGAGAATTTTTGCTGGGTTGTGCTGAAAATTCTTGCTGTTGATGGGTCTGTGTTGTCTGGCTGCCAATTTGCCACCAGCACTAATTAAAATTGCCCAGTACAAATACTCTGTACTGTTTTAGTTGGAGGACAGCAAGACCGGAGAGATGGGTTTGCTGACACAATGACAGCTGGGTCTCTAGTGTCTTACTTTAGAGAATACATTGGCTAAAATTATTTCATTCATTGTGTGTATGTGTGTGTGTGAGAGAGAGAGAGAGAAAGATTAATTGAACAGGCAGCATGAAAGCAGATATCTTATTAAGTTGACTTGCAATGCATGTTCCTCCAGTACAGATGGATATAGCTGGTATGTCTTGACATTTCTAT
This sequence comes from Gopherus flavomarginatus, assembly GCF_025201925.1. Lineage (NCBI taxonomy): Eukaryota > Metazoa > Chordata > Testudines > Testudinidae > Gopherus > Gopherus flavomarginatus. The sequence goes on from NC_066621.1 coordinate 100,972,457, forward strand.
TAAAATGGATCAGCATTCTCTTGAAAACTACTAGAATAACACACTGCTTACTCAAAAGACAGAGGAATGGGACACAAGTAAGAGTAATATACAAACGCTAATGTCCATATTTAATGAGGATCATTAGTGAAAGAAGAATGGAAATGAGAACACTATTGCCCACAGTTAACATAAACGTTACTTTGTTGGCTTTTCACATATCTGTAGTTTAAAGACATTATGCACAATTTTTGAAGGTACAGTTCAGGTAAGTATCTAAAAATCTGAACCTCTTAAACTTCAGAAAAAAATAGTTGAGCATCTCATAATTTCTCAAGAGAGCCCAAGTACTTTTTGGCTTCAGCCAAGTAGAAAATATCATGATAGATGTTTTCCTCCTGGTATTTCAGTATTTTAATCCTGGTGGAAGTCAGAGGGGGTTAAGACATTCAAAGATTTTTTTTTTCAAGTTAAGTGAACATTTTTTAAAACTAAAAAATAACTGAATTTTGTTCAAGTTTCAATGAAAATCAGGTTGGTTCTTACTGTATCCAGACTAGTTTACAGACCCTACCTCAGACTTTAAGGAAGTCCATATTTAATCCTCCAATTCTCAAATGGTATAAAGTGACATGACACTATTTGGAGCTACACTGCTATATACCAGCTAATAATTTGTCCCTTAAACTTTATGGCTTTGGTCCTTTTCTAATAATAATCCATGCACATTTATTACTCATTCCTTTGATCTACTTTATTTGCAAGCATTCAATCCAGTTGAACCTGAATATTATTTTGTTTGTGGTGATTCACTGTTTTAAAATAAATCATGTCTTCAACCCATCTACCAGGACTGTAAAAATTAATTAAAAAGAAAATGCTAAAGTCAGTGGCAAAAAAAATATCCTAATGATTAACAGTGATTATAGCATTAGATCCTTCTTTGGCAGAAACATATCCCTTGGATTTCCAAGGAAATGCCTAAGGTAGCAAGAGCTGCCACAGCTAACTGTTGGCAATCTAGTATTTGCCTCAAAGCATGGGAGGAATGCCAGATGGAATTTGAAAAACTTGGGGATTCAGGGCTTTATATTACATGTATATGTAAATCAAACATATTGGAGCCTTTTAACAAATATTTATTGTAGAAAATTCAGGAAAAGGCAAGGTCCTTTGCTCAATTAGGGGCTAAGATGGTAAAACTATCATTTGAAATGAAAATTCTTTAATGAATATTTATCGCTGTTCCCGCCGCAGCACACAAATTGCTTTAGCATTCCTTGGCACTAATCATCTCTCTTATTTTAAGAGATGATCTTACTCTAATGTCAAAACAACTTGAGAAAGAGGGAACAGTACGTCCCATGAAGCATGTCAAGCAGAACGCCAGTCAGCAATTCATTTGTGTTGACTTTATCTTATTGTTCTTAAAATAGGCAAGGGTGATTCCAAGCATTCAGACAGCTGAAAAACTCACACCACAAGCAATTGCCTGGCACAGTATGACTAGATGCTTTGGAATGTTCTTCCACATTGCTCCAGCCTAACCTGCAAGTACTCCTGCTACTCTAGTCTATCTTGAGCTTGCCTAACAGTGTTTTTTTGCATCCTGGGTCTAGTCCTGGTGCTTCCTTGAGACCTTGTTGGCAATCATTTCAGCTACTATTGGTAATGCCTCTGTGTCTTAAGGATCTAATTCAGCTCCCACTAAAGTCAAAGACAAAACTTCAACTGAGTTTCTAATAGAGTTGGATCCAGCTCCCATTAGTCTTTCTATTACTTCTTTGCTACCTGTGTGGTTATCCTCTCAACTTGTATATAGTCTGCTGACAGTGGCAAAGCTCGGTGGAGGTCAGCAATTGAAAGAGAAAATGGAGGGAGTAGTTCAAGATCCCAGACATCACTCTAAGTGTTTTTTGTTGTGTATTTGGTTGTCATGGGTTTTGTTCCTATGGCAACTGAGTTAGATTATTAAGGGATAGCCCTGTCAGCTTCAGCCGGTTAGGCAAGCTCTGTGTTTTTAAATAAATGGTAGTTTTGTTAGCTGTCTGCTGTCTGGCCTCAAGTGATTTCTTCCTAAACTGGCTGCCCCCAAAGATATAACAAGTGGCTATGAGGATGGGATTCCGGTGCTGCTCCAGTAACAGAAGGAAGTAGAAGCCAAGGTAAAGAACAAATAAACAAAAAAAACTGCTTGTTTGCACTGACTGTGAAAGGGAAACTAAAAATCATGGCTACTCTGACCGGGCCACTGGAACCTTTTGATGAGAATATAGTGCAGTGGCATGTGTATACTGAGCGTTTTGAGCTTTTTGTTATTGCAAATGACATTACAGAAGTGAAGAAGGTGCCAATATTCTTAAGTGTTGTAGGGGCTAAAACCTACTCCCTGCTACGCAGCTTACTAGACCCTGTTAAGCCTGAGACTAAATCTTACAGTGACATCGTGGAAATCCTGGGGTCCCATTTTTCCCCAAAACCACTGGTAATTGCTGAAAGATATCGGTTCCACAAAAGAGATCAAAAAGAAGATGAAACAGTTGTACAATTTGTAGCAATTTTAAAAAAGCTAGCAGAACACTGTGAATTTAAAGAGATGTTAAATGATGCCCTGAGTGACAGGTTAGTGTGTGGCCTCTACGGTGAAGCTATAAGGAAGTGCCTACTGACAGAGGCTCAGCTTACCTTACAGAAGGCTATTGATATTGCTGTCTCCATGGAACTGGCTACAATGGAGGTGCAATACATCGGTGTACCCCTAGCGTGCAAAAAGTGTCACAAGAACCTACCCACAAAACTGTGCAGAGTCAAGAATGTTACCGCTGTGGTAAGCCAGGTCACCAGGCATCAGAATGCTGGTGTAAGGACCTGGTGTGTCGACACTGTGGCAAAAAAGGACACATTGAGTGTGCCTGTAAACAAAAGAAAAAGAGGTCTGTGGTCTGGCTGACAAAAAGAGGAACCCTGCATACCCTAGAGCAGACCCAGGATGATCAAGGTGACACCTCATCGCAAGAGGAAGTGCCACTGCATGTTTTGTCTTTGGCGGTGGGCTCACATGAATACTGGGTAACCCCGTTGTTGGATGGCAAACCTATATGCATGGAACTGGACACCGGTGCAACCGTCTTTCTGGTCTCCAAGACTGTGTATAAAGAAAAGCTACAGCATCTTCCGCTTAAGGCAACAAAAACTGTTCTGAAGATGTATACGGGAGAAACTGTGCCCATGTTGGGCACTATTGATGTTAAGGTGGAGCTCAATGGACAGGCTGCTAAATTGCCACTGTTTGTGGTGAGAGGTAACTACCCAGCTTTAATGGGTAGGTCTTGGCTTGGGAAGATTCAGCTGAACTGGGCAGAAGTGCACCGGATGACTAAAGAAGAAACCAGTCTAACCCCTATACTAAGGAAACATGCTGCTGTTTTTGGAGATGATTTGGGAAGTATGAAGGGAATCACTGTGACATTGAACATTAAACCTGACAGTCCACCAAAATATCTGAAAACCCGAACTGTGCCATATGCCATCAGGCCAAAAGTTGAAGCAGACCTGGAGCACCTGGTCACCAATGGAGTCCTAATACCAGTTACCCATAGCTCATGGTCCACTCTTATTGTTCCAATAGTGAAGAAAGATGGCTCTCTCTGGATCTGCGGTGATTTTAAAGTCACTGTCAACCCAGTGTTGTGTGCAGAGCAATACCCGCTTCCCCTCATCGATGACCTCTTCGCAGGCCTGGCTGGGGGACAAAAGTTCAGTAAGATTGATCTGAGTCAGGCATATTTACAGATGCATGTCGATGAAAAGTCCCAAGAGCTGTTGACTATTGTGACTCATAAGGGGCTTTATCGATACTGTCGCCTACCCTTCGGAATAACGTGTGCTCCTGCCCTGTTCCAGAGGGCTATGGACCAGATCTTGTGTGGCTTGTCAGGAGTTCAGTGCTTATATGGATGATATCCTGGTCACTGGAAGGAATGAAGAGGATCACTTAAAGAATTTAGAGGCTACCCTACAAAGACTGGAAGAGTATGGCCTACGAGTTCGCAAAGACAAGTGTGAATTCTTCCAGCCCTCTGTTGAATATTTGGGACACATAATTGATCCTGCAGGTCTTCATAAGGCCTTTGCAAAAGTTAAAGCTATTGTGGAGGCTCCCCCACCTCGAAATGTAAGCTAGCTGTGCTTGTTTCTAGGACTACTGAACTATTATGGAAAGTTCATCTCACAGTTAGCCACACTGCTAAAACCACTTCATGAGCTCCTAGGGCAGAACAAGGCCTGGAAGTGGACTGAAGCCTGTGATGTTGCATTTAACAAAGCTAAGGATGCATTGCTAAATTCTGAAGTTCTAACGTTCTTTGATCCATCCTTACCTCTACAATTGGCCTGCGATGCCTCCCCTTATGGAGTGGGAGCAGTCGTGTCACACATTATGCCTTCCGGAGAAGAGAGACCTATTGCTTTTGCTTCACGCACTCTAAGCAAAGCAGAAACTAACTACGCCCAAATCAAACATAAGGCATTAGGAATTGTTTTTGGAATTCGGAAGTTTCATCAGTACCTGTTTGGCGAAAGTTTACTCTTCTCACAGACCATCGACCTCTGACGTCAATTTTTGGACCCTACACAGGCATTCCCCCATTAGCTGCTAGTCTCATAGACTCATAGACTTTAGGGTCAGAAGGGACGAATGTGATCATCTATTCTGACCTCCTGCACAAAGCAGGCCACAGAACCCTACCCATCCACTTCTATAACAAACCCCTAACCTATGTCCGAGTTATTGAAGTCTTCAAATTGTGGTTTGAAGACCTCAAGCTGCAGAGAATCCACCAGCAAGTGACCCGTGCCCCACGCTGCAGTGGGGCAAAAAACCTCCAGGGCCCCTGCCAATCTGCCCTGGAGGAAAATTCCTTCCCGACTCCAAATATTCGTATGCAACTTTGGGCATTGTTACTTTCAGCACACACATATGAAATCAAATATCGGAAATCCACTCTGCACGACAATGCAGATGGCCTCTCAAGGTTGCCTTTGCCGGTCAAACATCAAGATAGTGCCCAAAAGGAAATCTTCTACTTTGAACAGGTAGAGAATACACTCATCACTGCTACTCAGATAAAGAAGGCAACTCGCGTTGACCCAGTATTGTCCCAAGTTATGGACCTGGTGATGCATGGAAAATGTCGACAAACCTCTCCGGTCTCACCTGACCTTGTTACCTACATGTCCAGGAGGATGGAGTTATCGGTCCAATCTGGTTGTTTGTTGTGGGGGAGATGTGTCATTATTCCACCACCACTGAGATCACAGATGTTAGAATAGCTACATTCCGGTCACTGTGGAGTAGTGAGCATGAAGGAAATTGCATGAAGCTATTTTTGGTGGCCTGGATTGGACAGTGCTATTGAAAAGAAGGCAAAAGCTTTTATGTCATGTCAGGGTGTGAGGAATTCACCCCAATGGGCACTCCTACACCCATGGGACTGGCCTGAAAACCCGTGGCAATGTATTCACATTGACTTCGCTGGCCCCCTTGAAGGAAGCATGTTCTTGGTGGCAGTAGATGCCCATTCTAAATGGTCAGAAGTCTCTATAATGCAATCCTCTAGTGCAGAGAGTACTATCCAAAAACTACGGGGACTCTTTAGTCATTTCGGTCTGCCAGAACAACTTGTGAGCAACAACGGACCGCAGTTCGTCTCTCAGGAGTTTCAAAATTTTATGAAGGCAAATGGGATACACCACATCACATCAGCACCATATCATCCATCCACCAACGGATTAGCTGAAAGATTTGTGCAGACAATGAAACGCTTTGAAATTAGCAAGGAGACAACACTCCATTCAAAAGTATCTGGATACCTTCTTACTTTCCTACAGAAACACACCTCATGCTATGACCCAGGCATCCCTGGCCTTTCTAATGATGGGATGACAGTTGCGCACTTGCTTTGATCTGCTGAAACCTTCTGAAACCAGACAAATTGTGCAACATCAGCAGCAATATCAAGTCACCAGACGGGCACCCAGAGCAAAAGACCGAACCTTTAGCCCAGGACAGCCAGTTTTGGCTCGGAATTATACTTCCAGAGCTAAATGGGTCCCTGCCACGATCATCACTCAAACAGGACCTGTTTCCTACACAGTCAGGACTGCAGAGAATCTTACCTGGTGGTGACATGTAGATCAGCTGTTGCCAGGTCATGCCAGTCCTCAGGACACATCTGCAGTTGAGTGGTCTGACTTCTTCTGGTAAGACACCAAATCACGAATCATCTGTTCCTGACTGTTCTCCTCCATTACTGCCGGCGGCTGAGATACCCCTTTGCCCAGCACGAGCTGATACCACCTCCTCACCTGTTCGTGCTGCGGACCCTGAGCCCATGGTACTTTTGGGTGCAACAACACCAGAAGTTCGCTGCAATCCACCTAGAGACAGAAGGCCTCCCCATCAGCTGGATCTTTAGCTAAGGCGAACCCACGGTTATGGGGCAAAATTATCCCCAGGGTTTAGCTGGGAATGGAGGCAGTCTGCCCTCCTTCTCTAGTCTAGTGTGTGTTTTATTTAGGGGATCTTCTTACTGGGGGGGGAGGAATATGTTGTTTATTTGGTTGTCATGGGTTTTGTTCCTATAGCAACTGAGTTAGATTATTAGGGGATAGCCCAGCCAGCTTCAGCCAGTTAGGCGACCTCTGTGTCTGTAAATAAATGGTAGTTTTGTTAGCTGTCTGCTGTCTGGCCTCAAGTGATTTCTTCCTAAACCGGCTGCCCCCAAGGAAATAACATTTTTAATTATTATTAAAAGTATTATATTTTGCTCTGTCATATATTTTATTAAATCCCAGTCACTATCCATATGAAAGTAATATGATCCCATTTTTTCATTTTGTTCACACACCTTGGAACATATTACTTCTGTGAAATGTATGATGAATCAGAAAGGACCTTTGAGTGTTGACCTAGCATCCCACCTTGCTTCACAATTGCCAGAACTACCATAGTACATTATGAAGCTTTTGAAAGTCAGGCTTTAGTCTGAAAAATATTTTAATATGTTCATGAAGTCCTATGTTTCTTCACTGTCAGTTGGGGACATCATTTCAGAAAAATGTGGGGGGAAGGGACAAAGCTGTTTTAGCATCCCCACTTCCACCTCCCCACTGAGGCCGTGACTACTGTGAGGAAGGTGTTAGTGGGCTGGTCCCTTCCTGGCAGGGTGTGGGGAGATGGCATGCTGATCCTATCCTGGGGAGTTGCGGGGGCAGCAGGCTATCTCAGTGATGGCTGGCCCAAGGCAGGAATTGGGGCCTGGTTTGCGCCTTGCTCAGTTCCAGCCTAGATCACAGCTGCTGCTTCCTATCTAGACAGCAGGGAGAAGGGATGGTGTGGACAATGCAGTAATTAGGAGCTCTGACATGGCCTGCCCTGTAGTGGCCCCCACAATCCTGGAAGAGACACAGCAGTACCATCTGGCAAGGAACTTTGAAAAGTCGGGGGGAAGGGAATGAGGGCTGGGGTAGGGGCTGGGACGTGGGAGGGTGTCAGGGGTGCAGGCTCTGGGTGGCGCTTACCTCAAGCTGCTCCCAGAAGCAGTGGCATGTTCCCCCTGAGGCTCCTATGTGGAGGTGCAGCCAGGCAGCTCTGCACACTGCCCTGTCTGCAGGCAGCACCCCACAGCTCCTATTGGCCGTGGCTCTCGGATAGTGGGAACTGAGGAACTGGCGCTTGGGGTGGAGGCAGCACCTGGAGCCCCATGGCTACCTCTATGTCTAGGAGTCAGAGGGGGAACATGCTGTGACTTCTGGGAGTCACATGCAGCCAACGCAGGCAGGGAGCCTGCCTTAGCCCTACTGCTCTGCTGATTGGACTTTTAACGCCCTGGTCAGCAGTGCTAACTGGAGCCGCCATGGTATCTTTTTGACCAGGCATTCCAGTCAAAAAACAGACACCTGGCCACCCTACTTGCTAGGTTGTTGGCAGTCTCAGCAGAGGGGGACTGAAAATTGAACTACCCTTTTACCTCCTAGATAGGGTGACCAGACATCCCGATTTTATTGGGACTGTCCCGATATTTACTTGTTTGTCCTGCGTCCTGACCGATTTTCAGTCGGGACGTTAATTGTCCCAATATTTTGCCCTCCAGCGCACAGGCGGAAGGGGCTCACACCCCCCCCCTCCCCAAGTCCACCCCAGCTCCGCCCTGACTCTGCCCCTTCCTCCACCATTGGATCCTTCCCCAAATCCCGCCCTGGCCCCACTCCCAGCCCCGCCCCTTCACTGCCCTATTGGATTCCTCCCCAAATCCCCGCCCTGGCCCCACCTCTTCCCCAAGCAAGCTGCATTCCTCCTCCTCCCCTCTCCCTCCCAGGCTTGTGCTAATCAGCTGTATGGCAATGCAAGTGATGGCGGGAGCAGGGAGAAGCAGGATGAGGCAGCCAGCTCAGGGGAGGTGGAGGCAAAGCGAAGGCGAGCTGGTGTGGGGGAGTGGGGTGTGGAGCTGCTCAGCCCCACCAATTTTTCCTATGCTCCGGCAGCTCTTGGGGTGTTTTTTTTTGTTTTTGTTTTTTGCTTTTGTTTTTGTTTTTTTCTCCGCTGCCAGCTCTTGGGATGTTTTTTTGTTGCTCCACCTTCCCCCCCCTCCCCCGTGTCCCAATATGTCAAGTCTGTCATCTGGTCACCATAATCCTAGAGGAGGTCCCTCCAGATCAGGATTGACACAAACTGACAGTTTGGGGAATTGAGGAAATGCAAATGTAGAAAGCCTATGTTTCCACTGCTTGTATTGTTCTGTTTTGTGGCTAGATCTGGAACTTTAGGTTCCAGTGCTGACAAGCTGACAACCTAAATCCTTATCTTCTTCCATAATCCCACTTTTCTGCAGCTCAGAAACAAACAATCCTCCCCACCCCCCAAAAAAACACACCTAACAGCAAACAGTTGCCTTTCTTGCCAGAGATGTTTTCTCAAACTAACCCACTTATATTTTACAACACCAATTTATGCCAGGGTTGCAAAAGAAAAGGGGTGAAAAGTTCATATATGTAAATTGCGTTTTCCCCTCTTCTGAAAAATTCAAAACATCATGGTTGAAATAACAACGTTAAACAGGCAAACTGTTGTCAAAGAACAATGGCAGAAACAATAGTACTGCTTATGTGGCATAACATGATCTGTCTCTGATTTTTATAGAAAAATAATTACATTGACTTCTTCAGACTATTTGATACATTTCTTTTACTTTTTTCTTTTTTAGGTCAAGGACCATAGCAAATTAAGAGCCAATCTAACCCAGAGGCAGAAAGTAGTACAGTACCAGATGCTTTATTGGAAAACTGTGCTAATTACATAGGTGAAGACAGACAACAGAGCAGGAATTCAGGTGGCATCTTTTTGTAAAAGGAATTACTATTACACAGTCTCCCAGAGAACTGAGAAGCTTTTTCTTCAGTCCTTTGAATTGTAACCACATAAAGAAGATTTGAATTCTAGAATGTCCTCACAGAGCCTCTGTATTGAAAAGTCTTTTATGCCATTATCCAATACGTCTATGGAGTTTTTGCTAGACCTGAGCTAATAATGTATATAAAAATATAGACTCAGTTTATTCTCTTTTTCTGTTTGCAGATAGTCTGCAAACAGTTTTTAATTTTCTTAGATGTGTTCATTATTCAAACTTTGCCTACCAGTTAATTTCAGCAAGTAATTTTTTTAGACGCAGCAAAGAGTCCTGTGGCACCTTATAGACTAACAGATGTATTGGAGCATGAGCTTTCATGGGTGAATATCCACTTCGTCGGATGCATGCATGTATTTACCCACTAAAGCTCATGGTCCAATACGTCTGTTAGTCTGTAAGGTGCAAAGGACTTTGCTGCTTTTACAGATCCGAACAAACACGACTACCCCTCTGATACTTAATTTTTTTAGTTATATCTATAGCTCATTTGTGAACTGTTCATTGCAAGTATTCAGCATTAGACATTAGAAATGTGAGCTGATTTTGGTTGCTGCTTAGCTCATATGGTAGTGTTCCTCTTCCTTAATTGGATGAGAGTAGCTCCTTGAATCAGGTTTCTGGTCTGCATGGTCAAATTTGAAATTAAGTTTCCATGAATATTCTGCAATAGTCTTTTTTAAATCATTTAAAAAATTTTTAAAATGTTATCAGCAAGTGGTCATAAAAAGGGTACGTAAACAGTTGAATTTTTTTAATTAAATATGTTTGAGGAAAATATGTTCAGTGTAAGTCTCAAACAAGACTTATTGTTACTGGAGATGGGCCTGAGGTGAAAGGTTTGGGATTGGATTCAACTTTTCCAAAAGTTATTTAGATCTAGGGTTTTGGTTCAGTCCACCACTGAGATATAGGCTATTCACTTAGCCAGGGTCCAGATCCTGATCTGTCTGAACTTCCTGTTTCTAATTAGCAGAAAATGACCAGGGTTTATTTACTGCCAGTATGTGGTAGTAAATTACCATCTTGCTTTAGGGTTTAGAGCTACACTGTCCTAAAGAGAGTGCCAGCAATTACTATGACTGAGAGAAATGCAGTACCTTCTGGAGCTTCCCAGTGAAAGACTATCTACTAAAAGGGAGCAACATGTCAGTGCCGGTGTGGATTGACCATAAATCTAATTCTTCCTCAACTGTTTTGGGATGGCTTATATCCCTATGGATGTTAATGTGGACAATCCCAGCACTCAGGGGAACACAGGAACTACAGTTGTGGGCAGCTCTAATGCAGGGGAAATGAGGACTAGAAGACTCCATGCACCTCAGAAGCAGACAGAGTTTGACCCAAAGAGCATTCTAAAGACTGGGCTTTATCACATTTAGCTCTAACAGTGGAATTTAGTGTAGTTTTGCTTTCTCAGATGCATACATAATTTTTGAAATTGTGAAGCACATTCCTTCAGATCAGTCTTTAATTCATTTGTAAGACTGTGGCAAAAGTTGTGAGGAAACAGCAATACGTATGACATGTTGCTTATTCAGCTATGGTTTATCCTTGCCATTACTTGTTGAAGAGCAAAATAAATGTCATAGCACTATGCATTAGGAGTACACTGATGTTTTGAGCTCCTTAAATAGAGTTGTGGTGAGCAAGAGCTCTGCCAATTGTTCTTTAAATGTGTATGAGTTTTATTGGATTTCATCCTGCACTTTATCCTTTGAATTTTATAAGAATGATACAGCTGAAATCCTGTTCAATTGGGTACAGAAATCCAGGCTGTAAGAAGTTTTTGCCAGCTGAAAAGCCAAAGCTTTTGTGAGTTGGTACAACTGAGAAAAAGAAATGAAAAACTTTCCACTTTTAATTCACATGTGAAACTTTCTGTAAATTTTAAAGTGACACAAAAGACAAACAATTGATTCCCAAATATGTCAGACCATGGCATGTGATATTATACATGCTTTATGTGATATTATAAATGTGATATTATACATGCTTTATGTGAGATACTATACTGTGAATCACAGTATAGTATCTCACATAAAGCACCTCAAAAACCCCTTTCAGGTAGTGTGTTACAATCACAGGGTAAGAAAACAACCAACATGACTGAATATGACTAGCATTGAACACTTGGCACTAAGAAGAATTTGTCTGCAGTACAAAAATGAGAGTTGTACCTGAGGTGCAAGGATGACACATCTGAAATTAAAAGATATGGTCTGTCATGGGTTCAGTAAAATCTGTTTTCTAGGTGGCACATTCTCCTCTTACTGTCAGTAGTGATGGATGGAATGTTTGTCGTTAATAGGTATTATAGTCACTCCTAAAAATGCTTGTAGATATTGCTGCTTTTAACATTGCAAATCCTAATGTATCTGTGCATTGGGGTGAAATTCATCCTTGTGTGGAGAGAGCCCAAGGCCTATGCATCACTTAACTTCCATTTATACCTGATTTTGAGGTCTTAAGTAGAACTGCAGTGATGTAGGGGCCTTGCACTGGCCTTCAGGCTACAGGCAAATTTCACCCTCACAGAAGGAGTTTGCCATATACAGCTATGTGGAAAACCATACACAATGATGATTTTTAATTTGAAAAGCTGTGTTTCTTGGATGGAATGAAGATTCTCTATTTCTTATTAATTTTTCAACCATTGCATCCTCAAATGAGTACCTTGAACTCAAATGAATGCTTGATTGAATTCGAAACATCAGCCAACTAGTGACATAAGAATTAGCTGAAAATGATGCCTTGAGTGACTTTGCCTTTGATATGTTGTGAGATGTCCTATATTCCCTTGAGATTTGCTCTGAGCTGAACTGTTTTAATTCTTTTTTATTAAACTCTTTTTAGATATTTCAATTGTTCACAACTATGACATGTTGGAATTACTACGGTTGACTATTAGGAAGACAGAGGGAAAAGTTATGTTGATATGCATTACGAGATTGAGAAAGGATTTCAGGAACTGGACTAAAGACAGTTTTGACCATGTGGTGGTAATAGGACCTATAGGAAGAAAATCTTTAGCTGTCTTGGAAGATGTTTAATCTTTACAGGAATAGTCAGAAATATAGATGTCCTGGTATCCTTCAGAGTTAGGTAATATAGATAATATTTTCAGGCAGTTTCAACTCAACCTCTAACTTTGCTTTGTGGCAAAATCCCAAAGTCCTTACTTGGGTATTTGGTGCAGTATAAATTTTACAAAACACCCTCCTCTTTTCCTACCACCACCATTGCCTCAGCGAGGACCTTACCACACTGTGAAGACAATTTAACATACAGTACAATTAAAAGAATAAAATAATATAAAATGGATTAAATATTAATTTTTAATTATTAAATGTTTAATATTTAATAAACATTGTATTATTTAAAAATAGGTGGAAGGAGAGTTCTACACATAGGCCTACAGCGATTAAAATATAAAATTCCACTGATAAAATAATGTTTTCTAATATTAGATTGAAGGTAGTAAAAGATGGATTGAAGTAGGTGTCCCTCAAAAAGTAGCCCTGCAGACTAAGCGTCACCATTGCAACAGTTCAAGTACCTCTTGACTTAGCTGCAGTTGATGAACCTACAAGTGTTCTAGAAAAACTCTATCTATACCTTGTTGCAACTGAGGTCAGACAGCTAAGGAGAACTGTAGCTAGAACTACATCCAAGAAAATTGTCTCAATAGTGTACCAGACACAGATGACAAAAAACACTTTTGCTAATTCCAAAAGAAGCAATGAGACCACAAGCACGCCCATCATGTGAACTTCTTAGACAAAAGATGGGCAAAGCCTGCATAGAGGGCACAGATACCTTTCCCACCATAACTTTAGATATATCGTATGTGGTTAAGTCACCTATTACCATATTCTCTATATACTGATGCTTTAATTAATCCCTCCTTTATCTTGTCTGGTTTGATCTTTAGCCAGTTCACTCTCATTATGCCCCAATCTCAGGCAGGCATCAGAAGATTAAAGTCATTACATCACCAGGTCTCCCTGAAAGAGAGACATAGAGCTCTGTCATCCATATACTCATGGCATCTCAGTGGAAGTCCTATCACTTTCTCCCCAATGGCCATACAACATTGAACAAGCAGGATAAAGGAATAAATCCTTGTGGAAATCCATGAGATAACCTTTAAGGCAGATAAACAATTGTCCAACAGTGCTGTCCAGAATGTAGGAGTAAAGAATAGATCTACTTAAGAATAATCCTGTCTATCCAGCTAAGGTCCACAAGAGAGTCCACAGAATCTTAGGTTCAATAATATGAAAGACTGCTGGCAGATCTACAAGAACCAGCATGGGCATATGCCTTTTGTATATTGCTAGACAGAAACCATTGGCAAGTGAGGCTATAACACTATCTCTAATCCATATTCAGGTAAAAAAGGAAGACTAAAGCACTGAAGGAATCCGTGGACTCTAGATACAAAGTTGTTTCTTCTGACAATCTGAAACAGAAAGAGAATGTCAGAAACAAGGCAATAACTGGCAACGTTGCCAAGGAGTGGCTTCTTAAAAATAGGCATAACAATCTCTCATTTGAGAAGAGCTGGCACCCTGCCCTCCTGTAGAGAAACATAGAAGATCATGGGTGTCAAACTTTTTTAAATGGATCATTGTCCCGATGCCAAGCCTGCAAGGACTGTGATGTTGCTGTGGCTTGCCTGGATATAGAAGGCCTGATTTGCAAATATTTTTCTTTGATTGATGTTGTTTTCCCTTTGACTTCCCAGAAAAGTGAATGAGTAGTAAACATAATAAAGGTACCATAATAAAGTTCCAGGTGAACTTTCAAACTAGTTCAAGAATAATATTATTTAAATAAAATAATTCTGAAATGAGCCTACACTTCCTCTCCTCCAAAGATAGCCAATAGTGCCCCTCTGCATTGTTTCACCTTACTGATTATTATATGGGCCTTCATATTCCCACCCTCACTTTCCATGGCTTGTGGAAGATGTGCTGCACCTACAGCATTTTTGTATAGTAAAATCCAGCACGTTCATCAAGATCTCTTTGGTGCCCAGTTCTTATTAATTGCATCTATCACATATAGAATGTTGTGGGGATTGAGATACGTCAGCAGAGTTTGCAATCTTGTACAGAATCTCAGAATAACATCTCCATATCTATCTACCAAATCATTTTTGAAGTTTGAGACTCCTAAATCCTATCTCTGTTAGATTTGTCATGTCTGGGGGCTTAGATGTTTGGTATTCCTCTGTTTAGAGTTCCAGAGTTGAAAAGTCATTTAAACTCTGATAGTTGAAAAAACTGACTCATTGTATGTGTTATATTTGAGCTGATTCATTGTAGTTTTGTAATGCAGTTTATTTATGTATTCCCTGCCCACATTTTAAAATTCTTTTATACAAGCCTATTCTTGTAGTGTGACTCAAAAGCATAACCTTCACTGAAATTAAGACTGGTCTTAAGAATAATCAAAGCAAGTGGCTGCTTGTGTTATTGCCTTTTCACGGTCCTGATTCCCAAGCATAAGAACATAAGAACGGCCATACTGGATCAGACCAAAGGTCCATCTAGCCCAGTATCTGTCTACTGACAGTGGCCAATGCCAGGTGCCCCAGAGGGAGTGAAGCTAACAGACAATGATCAGGTGATCTCTCTCCTGCCATCCATCTCCATCTTCTGATGAACAGAAGCTAGGGACACCATTCTTTACCCTTCCTGGCTAAACATCTAGTTCCCTTTTAAACATGAGTTGCATGCTCTGCAACTCACAGGCCATGCTAGTTTCTATCAGGCAGTGGATTCAGATGAGAACAGTAAAACACACTCCTTTCTCCAGTTGTTGGACCAGATAGGAAGACCACCAATTTCAGTTCCTTCTCAGTAAAATTGTCCTCTTGAAAAAGATTATTCATATGACTAGTAAAGCATTTAACTAAAAATTGATATGGAGAGGCTAAGTGGTACTTCACCAACCATATGCATTGTATTCAAACACGGTTGAATGGAAAGCTGCTGACATATGTTTGATGGAATAGTAAACTTTTGGTAAATTGATGTGGAAGGATCATGGATTATTATTTTGAGGATGTGGGAAATGCCATGGTTTTTGTTTCCAGGAGTTTCAGCTAATCCTATCAGTAGGTTCTCTTTCCCATATTTTAGGTCACTGATTTTTCACTGAATATGTGCTTTGTTAAAATGATTGCACTCAGCTTTAGGCATTGGAGCAAATTTTCAATCTGTCTTTAAATAAGCACCTATTTTTGCTCTTGTAGCTTTGTAGGTGCAAATACTTTGACACAACTTTCTTCCTTCAAATATTTGCAGGTGCAGTTAACATCACTTCCAATGTCTAGGCACCTGTTCTTTAGGCACCGCTAGGACCTTACATTTCAAAGTAACATTAATTGCACTCTCAAGTAATTGTGGATTCAAAACTTGTGGCAGAGTTTTAAAATTTGGCCTGTCATATACTCCTGTAGCATTAATTGGATATTATGTTGTATACAAGCAACACTGCACTGCTCGAGGTATTGCACATTTACTTTCATGTGAAATATTTTCAGTTTTATGCATAGGTCTGGGAAAAATTTGAACTGACATAGGGTAGCAACTATTTCTCCAGTTTTTCTTATAATACTATTGAGGATTGTTGAGAGTATAGTGTTTCTCAGTCATCAGATAGCGATTTCTCATCCTTCATAGGCAATTAAGTACTTGGCCAAAGATATGAACACAGAAGTAAAGAACATTTCCTCCTGCCCTTCTTCAAAATAAACTACACACTGTCAACATATTGTAACCATTGTATAAGCCATTTTTAAAAAAATCATCACAAAGTTGTCTTAAACTGTTTTGTATACAAAATGAGCATTGAGCCAGAAATGTAATTTATCTCAGCAGCTGCGAGTTTTGTGTATCAGCATAGGTTGTTTTCTCTTTGTTCGTAATTGTTGTGAAAGCACTTCTATTATAAGACTTTGATACTAAGTACCGGTACTTATAACTTTTCAGAAGAAAATGATCCTCTCAGATCAAATATTGTATATGTGCCTGTCCTCAGGCCAAAGGTGAACTTCCCTTGTATGTCAAATTTGGTTTGATGGTTTTGTTAGCTAATGGTGAGCAAATGTCATTCTGGAATATATTAACAGGAGTGTCGGATGTAAGATACAAGAAGTAACTGTCTGCTCTACTTGTCTCATCTGGAGAACTGTATCCAGTATTACACACCAAATTTTATGAAGGATATGAATGAACAACTTTGTTGTGTCACACATAGTGCTTAGATAGTTGGGTGCTGAGTACCTTAGAAATACCTAACATAGATAGATTTGATAGATGGAAAAATATCATCATGTCATAATTGTCGGCAAAGGATGACTTTTTAATTATGACCACTGAACATATATTTGATGTCAAGATTTTGAATTGCCATAGCGATTTTTTTATAAATATTGATCATAGTTGCTCCTTGAACTTGAAACATAATGAAGGCTTAAGTTACTTTGAATCTTTTCATTCTAATCTAATTGGAAAGAAGTCCTTCCTTGATTGTTCCATACAGAATCATAAATTTGCTAATGAATAAATAGCAGCTGGATTAAACACAATGCAATATGGCCAAAATTTTAAAAAGTAACTAGAATTGGCATGCTTCAGTATTTGGGTGCCCTACCTGAGATGCTTTAAAAGCTACTGATTTTTGGAGGGTGGAAGCTCAACACCTTATGAAAATGAGGATCCTTTGAGGCGTCCAGTTGGACAGTCAAAATCACTACTCACTTTTGAAAAACTTGGCCTGTGTTTGCAAAAGACAACCACAATGCTTTGGAGTTTGTGTGTGTGAATTAATAATAGGATACTCCTCAGGGGTTGATGTAGATAATCACACAAAAAGTGGGCTGTTTATCCAAATAGCATCTGAAAAATTACCGACCATTTATACTGAGTTTTTTCTGGTGAGAAACTGAAATGAAGAGCTGATTGGCACACTGTGCATTTCTCTGTTTGTAAGTGAGTAGTCAGGGCTAGGGAAATTATTACTGATAATTAAGAGGTAGAGTAGATGCAGGTGTAGGAATCTTGACTCAGCAAATTTGGTAAGCCATAAGATAGAGGTGGAGATAGGAGGGGCCCTTGACACTAACATTATAAGACAAGGGTGAAAATGGCTTAAAACTAGCCAACATGGTTAAGAAGATAAATATTAAAGAGAAAGAAGGCACAATAATAATGAAATGGGAGATTTAGCTACTGCGCTGATGGATGCTATAGATAAACTTAAGCTAAATAGATAGGGATGATGTCATTGATGGCTCTAAAATTGCTGAGCTACTTAATTGCTCCTTAAATTCTATAAGAAAAACAGTATTGACAGTTAGGCACATACTTAAGAACTCTTCGAGGCTCCCATTTGTGTATGCACAAAATTGCAAAAGTGGAGAAGTAGAATTCTTTTTATTTATTAAATTCTGATTATATTAAAAAAAGAAAAAATACTGATGCAATTTTCCTGAATCCTCTCTCCCACCACTTTCTTTGAATCAGCTTAACTTAAGAGTGACCAGACTCTGAAGGTGAAAATACCTGAGCATTCACTCCAAAAATCCTAGCAGTTGTGCTTAGCACCAAAAAAGAAAAGTCATAAATAGCTGCTGGTATGTCCATTTTATGTAATATTATTTTTGTCTGATGTCCTACTTTGGCCTCAATATAGGGGTCATCTATTTTCTTTGTGTCAGGCAGTCATATCTTTAGTCATTTACCTTTTATATCCTTGAGGTTTTCCTACTTGTGTTCTCTTTGACCCTATGCATATGCAAAAATAACTTATAAATGAATTTGGAAACTCACTCAGTGAACAGGGATAGAAAAACAACCAACAAATAATCTAATGAACATAATGAAGACTTGCACATATTATGAATGAAAGCTCAGTGGATCTATTGGAAAGCTAATGGCAGATATCAACGTGGTAGAGGGAGAGAGTATTTTGTCATATTTCTGTTCTTTCTACTGACAGATCATGAGGAAGGAAGACAAGAAACTGACCCATGTAACTAATTATATTTCAGCTTGCTAGTTATAGCTGTGAGTGATTTTAGAAATAGCAGGAGTTCTAGAAATGTTGAAAAGCACAAATAAAATAAATATGGCAGAGGATTA
Source organism: Gopherus flavomarginatus (assembly GCF_025201925.1). Taxonomy (NCBI): domain Eukaryota; kingdom Metazoa; phylum Chordata; order Testudines; family Testudinidae; genus Gopherus; species Gopherus flavomarginatus. The sequence continues at coordinate 100,991,058 of NC_066621.1, forward strand.
TTAGTTAACACCTTTTTCTCCACAGAAGTTTTTTCCATCAAAAAAGTGTTTTCTCAACTATGTATACAGGAATAGCTTCAACCACCACTGACATGCAGCTATGATGAAGTTCTGCAGTACAGTGCAGAGCTTTGGAGAACCGTTCAGAAGAAGTGGGGAATAATGCCATCAGTAGTTAAAACTGTGAGGAGGATTTAGATTGGAAAACTATAATTAATAGAAAATGGAATAGAATGGTCATGACACTGGGCTAACATCTCTATTCTTACTCCTCCCCCGTAACCCTCCCCCCCGAAGTAGCGTGAAATTGGAATCTCTAACGACTGTAAGGTGAAAGAAGGACATTGGGTTTACGTCTCATCCAAAGTACCACACTTCCAGAAGCATAGATTCTGGTAGCACCATGCTAAGAAGTGGATTAAGTACTGACTCAAAGAGAAGAGTGCCACCTATTGAATAACTAACTGCCTCAAGGAGTGGGTGAGTATTCTTTAAAGGTCTCCTGTCCAAGTATTGACCCAATCCAACTGAACTTAGTTTGAGATCAGACAAGATCGTAACTTGAAGTTGTATAGCTTCAGATTACATGTGAATACCGTATTTCACAGGAACAGCCTAATGCCTTTTTTGTTTTTGTCGGGCAGCATTATACATTATCCAAGAACCTGCAATAGCCTAGGGTTATAAGTGTGAATTATTTTTCTCTTGAATGGATGGCACGCAACCTTAATTATGTAAGTATCTAAATGTTTTCTGAGAACTCCTTGTTGTAAAGTAGGAATTCTTGTCTTCATCATGGTCAAAACACGCTACTCTTTTTAATCCTGCATATCATTTAACTCTGATATTGTATGTCAAGTATTCACATTCAGATTTAGAGGTATCAGTGTTAATAAAGGAGAATGACATTAAGGAAATATATATAATATATGTTAAAATTGCATTGAACTGCCATCCAAGCACTGATTAAAGATTATCTTAATATTTTAATATTATCTTGAAATGCTTTGTGGAACTTTGGACCAGATTATACTAGGTTGCAGGGAGCTAGGTATAGAATTCAGTCAACTCCCATCAAGTTTAGCTGGAGCCACTACAAATACGTCAGATGCTGAAAGCATTCAGACCACCTCATTAGATATGCATACACAATATACTTAAATATTTATAGTTCAGAAAAAGTAATCCTAAATGGACCCCAAGAATGGTTAAGCAAATTCATTTTTCAATTCAAGCAAATACCTGTGGAAAATGTTTGGCTCTATACATGCAGTTCTATAAACTAGAGAAGATCTAAATGAAAATGTTCACTATGAAGAAAGCATGACCTATGAAGACTCTAAAAAAACTGAGTCAGATACTGGACCACTCTAGGGCCACCTACACCACGCAACTGATGCAAAGTTGCTTCAGTGCTGGCTTACCCAGCTGCTAGGGGATTCCCTCAGATTTAGGGGGAACAATGAACAGCATATAAGTCATTGTAGTGGGACTCTGCCATCCCCCATCCCTCCCAGGGCTGATCAGATGGGGGGGAAGCCAGTCCAAATTACCAGGGCCCAGTGGTCTGGAAGGAGGCCCAGGACTAGGGTGACCAGATGTCCCGATTTTATAGGGACAGTCCCAATTTTTGGCTCTTTTTCATATATAGGCACCTATTACCCCCCATCCCCTGTCCCGATTTTTCACATTTGCTGTCAGGTCACTCTACCTGGGGCCCAGCTTCGTCGGCCCTGTTTAGCAGGTCTGCCCTTGCTGGGGGGCCCGAAAATTTTTTTTCACCAGGGCCCAAACCCGCTTTCAGCTGCCCTGATCCCCCCAGCCCCCCATCGTGTGCTTGGTGCAAGGGGGATGGCCAGGACATCCTCCTACCATGCTGATTGCTAGTGGCTGAAAAGGCTCATATAGGCAGCCAGTAAAACTTTGGAGAACGAGCTCAGTGCTGAACTGCCCCAGGATTGAGGAAGCGCAAAGTTAACTTAAAGCTACTTTGTACCCTTCTTTCTCAGATGTACACAAAATATTCTTCAGCCGTAGCTGAGACTTTTATTGATCACACTTTATATTAAGGGCCTATTTATAGTTTATGAAAGGTGAACAAAAGATTAATCAATTCTTAAATATTGTTTTAGAGCCCAACAGGCCAAAAGATCACTTATATACATGGCTTATAATTATCTATAACTCACACTCACCATGTCTGTAACATGCTTATAACATCTGTTTATAAAACTACCCTTAATATAAAGTGTGGCCTATCTATTCTATTTAATATCTGACTGGTGATAATAAAGGCAGAAAATTATTATTTAAGGGGGCTGGACAATAGTTTTGCTTATAAATACATATTCACATGATTTGATCCAGAGCTATTACAGTATTTTGAATAGGTATTGAGAACAGTAACAAATAACCCACACAAAAATGCAACACTTCTTGATAACAGTGATGTATTTGGAGCTGGTATTATGCTTGCATATTGAGAAAATAGCTCATATGTTATTCTTTATGTAGTGTTATGCGGAGTTTGCATATTATTCTTAGTGAATTCATACTGTCACCAAAATGACCCACAAAACATTACAGGGAATGCTTGGCAGTGCATATTAATAGTGGTACTGTGTACTAGCCAGCTTTCAAATGTGTTTTGCCTATACTGTAGATGAAATTCATACTAACTTGTATTGCTTCTGTGATGTGTTACTTTTGTGAAGCTATTCCACTGATAAAATGCTATTCAATTTAATGAAATTTTATGGATTAGCATTGTAATAGCTATAGAACATGAATTTATGATTAAAAAACTAGATGAAAAGTGGTAATTAGCATATTTTGAAGCAACCAATGTCTAACAAAAGGTCAGCCTGCTTAAAGTGATTGGTGTATACTTGAGCTAATGATCTGAAAGATGTCATTAAAAAGCTATTTATTAAAGTTTAAATAGAATAATAAAAAAGCATCTAGGACTGCCAAATATATCTTTCATTCTTAACTAAAAAGAAAGCAACTTAATAAAATATAGTTGTTTTATTCTGAAACTAATTTATTTACAGTTAACCTCTCTAAGAGGCTTTACAATGAAAACATTGACATAGCTTTATGCCAGTGTGAATAGTGCTTCTATCATAAAGATTTTTGTCTCTTCATAGCTACAGGTGGCAGTCTGATTTAGAAACACAATAGATATTAATTACCTTCAGGATATGAGATGAACAGAAGAGGGGATTGACTTGACTAGCCTGTTATACTCCATTTCTTTTGTCTAATATAGGACTCTATTTCTTTTCTTCACAAAAAAAATCTACAGTAATATTAGAGATCTGCTGATAGTGGAAATATCACAGAAGGCAGCCACCTGCAGTCAATACTGACATGACCTGCTTCTCACAGGTATCAGATTCACTAATTACCGTTAAAAAGTTCAGATCAGATGTCTTCTACCTGCATTTCTTTCTTTACTAGTAAATGCAGCTGTTGGGGCACAGTTTTAGCAGGAAATTAACAAAATAATTAGCAAATATTAGCAAAACTAAAAAAAAAAATCATCCTACCTCTGCTCATACAGTGCTTGAGCCTGTCAATAGTTTGTACCACTTGTGTTACAGCAGGCTAGGGAACAAATTAAAATCTGGTGAGGAGCAACCCACAAAATACCATCATGTGAAAATAATTAAAATGTGAGTATAACTAAAACCCCGCAAATATGTACAGCATCTCTACCTCCTGCTGTGCTATTTCAATAGCTCGGATGGAAGACATGAGTTTGCACAAAACACATACCTCAGCCAAAATATTGTAAGTGACTGAAAGCAACAAGAATAGCAAAGAAGGCTACTGGCTTGAATCTAGCCCTTGTTATTCAGAAATTGAATGTGTTGCCACTTGACAGCTGTTAGTATGCCTATGTGAAAAGACTTGAGACAGAGTCTCAATGCATTTCATATTGGACAAGTGCCCAAATTAAAAAAGTTGTCATCAAACATGGCCATCCTGAGCACTCTTATTGGGAATCTCAAAGGAGAGAACAAAGGGCATGAAGAGGTCTATCCAAATTAGGGTTAACTGGGACCATATTTGCAGGGCTTTTATTGCTGCTTGCCATGATGGGCCTTTTTCTACAGATAGATAATGGTGCTTTCATATCAGGAGGATAGATGCCTTAACCTTGGACACATTTATTTTCATCTGTAAAATGACAGTAAGTGCAGATCCCAAGCTCTGAGCACTTTCACATACACTGTCACAGCCGGGTCTGGGGAAGCCAGACCTAGTGGTTAGAACCTGAGTCCACAATCATGAAACAGAAGTCATGAGTCAGCTGGGTCAGGATAATGGGACATCAGAAGCAGGAGATAAACTTGAGATCAAAACCACAAGCTGGAAGCCAGAGTCTGGTGAGTTCAGGATACCAGGAGGCTAGAGGCAGGAGCCAAACTGAAGATAAGAACCATGAATAAGATGCCTGGAGTCACGCTGGCATCAAGGTACCAGGAAATCAAGCCAGGGAACCAGGAATCATCCAGTCCAGCGAGGAGCCCAGTTGTTTGGACAGATTCCTGTTCCTTCTGCCTGCTTTTGTAGGGCCAGTGGACCACTCAGCTGCTGTGGGACTCTGCCAATAGGACCTCAGGGAAAGAGCCTCAAACTGGGACTGAGCTTCATGGGTCCTAAGTAAGCAGTTGTCAGCAGGTTGCCAGGTGGAGGGTGGAGTATGGTTTCTTCTGTGGACCCGGATTCAAGAGCCATGGATCATGACATTACCCCCTCCCCTAGAAGTGCCCTGTGAGTGACATGGGTCCAAGTTTCTCAGGGTGTCTCCTATGGAAGGCCCGAACCATGACAGGAGCATGAACATTTTCAGCTGGCTCCCAATTGTGTTCCTGCAGGCTGTAACCTTCCCGGTCAATTAGGTACCATAATTTGCCCCCACCCCCAGTCCCTTGATCTTAGAATCAAGGACTTAATGGACTACTTATTCTTACTGACCTTGTACTTGCCCTGGTGAGAGACGTGATTGGGCAGTACGCGGAAATGTGTTCTCAGCATAGGCTTTTTGAAATGAAACATAGAATATGGGGTGGACTCTAAGAGATCAAGGGAGCTGGAGCTTTAAGTTGACTGGGCTGATTTGTCACTGAATCCCGTACAGGCAAAGGAACCAGTAGTTTAGTTTCCAAGAAGGTCTGTCCTTGCAGAGATGTTCTGTAGAAAACCATACCTTTTGTCCTACTGAGTAGGTAGACCTTGTTGTCTATGCTTGTCTGCATACTTTTCTTAGCCCCCTTTGCATTCTCAAGGTTTCCCATTCTCATTTTCTTTCTTGATGTTTTTAAAAATATATGAAATTGGCATTTTTAATTTAATTTTCATTGGGCAATCAGAGACTAATAATAAGCTTTTCCTTATTAAGAAAAGTTTTAAATACCAGGTTAAGTATTCTTTGCTTATTCTTAAAAACTCAGCAAATCCATCCAGCAGCAGGATATGTCTCCTTTAATGAGAATCAAGCATCTAAATCCTCATACTCTGCTTTGGAAATTACACACTTCCAATCAAACAATCTACCTAATATTGTGATAATTTATTAGGTTTTTTCAAAAGAAACCAAGAGTATGATTTAGCTTGTCACATTATATTCAACAAATAGTATATTTTGGGATCAGAGTACACTGACTTCGAAGCTTGTCCTTTTTTGGTATAAATGAGCAATCCTATATTTTTCTCTTTTACAATAAAAGCTGCAGAAGTTTAGCCAACAAGAAAATATTTCCATGCTGACCTGTTTATGGACATCTTTCCAGAAGCATTTGATTTTAAAACTGCTAAACTCATTATCATTTTTTTTAAGGTGGATCAAAACCAAGGTCTCCAAAAATATAACTACTGCTCTCTTATTGCCTGTTTACCAGGGAATTAGTGAGTCTGAGATGAACTCCTCCTAGGTATCACAGCCAGTCTGGAGATAATCCGAGCCACATGTCCTTTGATATCTTCTTAAATGGAGAAGCCAAATTTGGAATTTGCTCTGAAAATATGTCTGGGACTTGAGTATTTTCAGAGCTACTTAGAACATTAACTTGTGGCATGTTTACTGCCATATGGGAAACATAGCATAACTCCCAAAGTAATAAAATGATGAATGAATTACACATGTCCCCTTGGCCATTAAGTGGGCTTTCAAATATTCTAATCTTGCTAGACAAAATTACATTGTTTTTGTCATACCACTAGTACAAATCTCCTTTTCAAATCCATTCATTTTCTTCAGGAATTTCTTGCTCTTCATACCTTTTTGTCTTCTTTGCCAGTTGACTGATTTAAGGTTTAAATAGTTTGGTTTAATTCTAAGCCATAATTTACTCTCTCACTGTCCTCAGTTTTAGCAATTTTCATCACATACTGGTAAAGCCTGAGGCATCCAGGAACATATTCACTCACAGTCTCGGTATTTGGTAAAAGATCTACATCTTTCCTTTCATTTTTTCATTGCCTAGGTATGTGTGACCATTCTTCACATAGCTGTTATTGTGTAACAATACTCTTATTCTTTATACATTTAATGTCAAACTAATCAAATAAAGTATTGGAAGAAAAGAAAAAAACTATGTTTATATGAGTGTTTTATGCATAAGAATTGCAGGATTAGGTCTAATGGGTCTGGTTTATTGTGTTAATGGACAAATTGTCTCTGGCCCTTAAAGGTAAATAGTAAGATTGTAGTAGTAGTGTCCTATGCCTGTTTAATTCCTGTTCACAGCAATGCAGGCCCTGCAATTCTTTCACATTAACTGCTTTTCTGTTCAGAGGAGCGCTTCTCTCCGTAAATTTGGTGCCAAAACTAAAACTCAGTTCTGCTTGAAGGAGAATAACAGTTTACACTTTGAATATGTTTGATTATAAACCAGAGGGAAGGGATGTTACAAGATAAAGTAAATGAGGTATGTGTGTGTGAGAATTAAACAAGTCTCTTCTATGCTCTGTTATGGTAACACAGTATTATATCACAGTTGTAAAAATAAGGGTTACCACATTATTCCAATAAAACTATTGGAAAATGAAAACTTCCAGGTTTCCTGAGTAAAATAATAGCAGCGTACAGATTCTAACTATTTTGAACAGAACCTTCCCCAGTGGTTAACTAAGACTAATAATCACATTAGAGTAGACATCTTCATATATTTGTTATTTAATGAGATATTTATATTACTCTTAGTTGAACCAATGTGGAAGTTCTTATTAAACATATTTAGAAGTGGCATTTTACCCTTACCCAGGCAATACAATGATTTTCTCCTAACCTTGCCCAACTGCTGACCAGACAGAGGCCTTCTTAGCTAAAAAGCCAAATAGAAATGTGTGTCTTAGCCAAACCCATTGGGTCTATTGCCCACCCATAGGAGTTATGGGCAAGACTCACCAGCCAAACACTCAGGAAAGAATTCTCTGTAGTAACTCAGATCCCATCCCATCCAACATCCCATCACAGACCACTGGGCATACTTACTTGCTGATAATCAAAGATCAATTGCCAAATTAATTACCAAAATTAGGCTATCCCATCATACCATCCCCTCCATAAACTTATCAAGCTTAGTCTTAAAGCCAGATATGTCTTTTGCCCCCACTACTCCCCTTGGAAGGTTGTTCCAGAACTTCACTCCTCTAATGGTTAGAAACCTTCATCTAATTTCTAAACTTCCTAGTGTCCAGTTGATATCCATTTGTTCTTGTGTCCACATTGATACTGAGTTCAAACAATTCCTCTCGCTCCCTGATATTTATCCCTCTGATATATTTATAAAGAGCAATCATATCCCCCCTCAGCCTTCTTTTGGTTAGGCTAAACAAGCCAAGCTCTTTGAGTATCCTTTCATGAGACAAGTTTTCCATTCCTTGGATCACCCTAGTAGCCTGTCTCTGAACCTGTTCCAGTTTGAATTCATCCTTCTTAAACATGGGAGACCAGAACTGCACACAGTATTCCAGATGAGGTCTCACCAGTGCCTTGTATAACGGTACTAACACCTCCTTATCTTTGCTGGAAATACCTCGCCTGATGCATCCTAAAACTGCTTTAGCTTTTTTAACGGCCATATCACATTGGCGGCTCATAGTCATCCTGTGATCAACCAATACTCTGAGGTACTTCTCCTCCTCCATTACCTCCAACTGATGTGTCCCCAATTTACAACTAAAATTCTTGTTATTAAGCCTAAATGCATGACCTGGCACTTTTCACTATTAAATTGCATCCTATTACTATTACTCCAGCTTACAAGGTCATCCAGATCTTCCTGCAGGATATCCCGGTCCTTCTTAGTGTTAGCAATACCCCCCAGCTTTTTGTCACCTGCAAACTTTATTAGCACATTCCCACTTTTTGTGCCAAGGTCAGTAATGAACAGATTAAATAAGATTGGTCCCAAAACTCATCCCTGAGGAACTCCACTAGTAACCTCCTTCCAGCCTAACAGTTCACTTTTCAGTATGACCTGTTGTAGTCTCCCCTTTAACCAGTTCCTTATCCACCTTTCAATTTTCATATTGATCCCCATCTTTTCCAATTTAACTAATAATTCCCCATGTGGAACCATATAAAATGCCTTACTGAAATCCAGGAAAATTAGATCCACTGCATTTCCTTTGTCTAAAAAATCTGTTACTTTCTCAAAGAAGGAGATCAGGTTGGTTTGGCACGATCTACCTTTTGTAAAACCATGTTGTATTTTGTCTCAATTACCATTGACCTCAATGTCCTTAACTACTTTCTCCTTCAAAATTTTTTCCAAGACCTTACATACTACAGATGTCAAACTAACAGGCCTATAGTTACTCGGATCACTTTTTTTCCCTTCCTTAAAATAGGAACTATGTTAGCAATTCTCCAGTCAAACGGTACAATTCCTGAGTTTACTGCTTCATTAAAAATTCTTGCTAACGGGCTTGCAATTTCATGTGCCAGTTCCTTTAATATCACCCTTAATCAGGCAATACAATGATTTTCTCCTAACCTTGCCCAACAGAGAATTGTGTGAATTAATAGTTCTATGTGAGAGTGTAAGAGATTATATTTTATGTCAAACTTAATATTTTGCAAGGAAGCCAAAGCCAAGACACATGTCTCCATTGTAGCAGAGGTCTGTTACAGAGAGTAATTTTCCACAAGCATGCCTGTGAGTCTTTAGGTGTCTTCTAAGAAACCACAAGAGGGGATAGGGTTTTGATTTTCTGTAACTTAAATATAGGGGTAGGTCAATCTAATTAGAACTTGAAATTCTGTAGAAACATTACCTCATCTAAATCTCAACTGTATTGCCATATATAACATGACATTGCATAGCCCAGAAAAGCTTATACACTGGAGACTCCCTGGAATGTGAGTCAGACTGTCAATTCTTTGAGGAAGCACTAAACTTTCTCCCCAAGTTGTATAGGTAGGCTTCTGTAATGGCACTTCCATTATCTCTCCGGAGAGTTGTGTTTTGGAGATGATCTCATGGAAGGATGCAATCTTCTGACACGGTGTCAAGACCTAACGTGGTATCAAAATTAATATGATCACATCTCATTTTGATTAACATCCTAAAGCCACCATTTAAAATCTTCCAAGTCTGAGGTCACAAGAGTTTGGGTTTATTCATAATGGAACTGTCATAAGTGCTCTTGGCCTCCCATCCTAACCATTTTTTAAGCCTTCGTTAAATCACTTTTTTTAAAACCAAAGCCAAGGCTAAGATCATACTTTCTTATATGTAGCTTGGCAAGATGTCTTCTCATACAGTCTGAAGGCACACAGCTAGTTGTAAGAGTTTATTTGGCACCTAAAGTTAAGTAGAAACAGGTCCCAGAGCTGGGTCCCACAATTAATCAATATTCTCATATCACATGAGAATACAAAAGAGGTTTTCAGGAAATAATTTAGCTGACATCTACAACAGCTGGCAGAGTACACATTTTTCATTTTGAATAATCTGTCTGGTATAGTCAGCATTTTATTTTGTATCAAATGCCTCATCATTGTCCTATACTGGTAAGCATCAGTAGGATCAGTGTCCAATTCCAAGGCCCATTTCTTTTTTGACTCAGAGTGATGCTTATGGATTGACCCACATAATATAATAACAGTTCTTTGCATGTCTTCAAAGTGTAGTGGAGTGAACACAAAGGGGGAGATTGCAGAAATGCAGGTACCAAACTGCTTTGACAATAGAGAATTAATTGGAAAATTTTAAAGCAATTGTTTAGAATTATACTTCTACCATCTTAGATATGGACATAGTGCCAGTTACAATAGTACCTACCAACATTTCCCAATTGCTGATATGAGTCTGGCATGAGTAAGTCTGTTAAGGCCTTGGGTACTCTAGATATCTACTCCTTATATTAACAGTGATCTGCTCTGTTGGGGCCCAGTGGACCACTGCTGCCCGCCTCCCATTCAGTAGTGTGAATAGGGACATGAATGGCTGGTGGCTACAGTGGATTTGGGCTACTCCAAACCAAACTCCAATGTTGCAATCACAGGGCCATGAGCTATAATTCACATAACTGAATTGAAGAGAGACAACTCTTTTGTTTATGCTGTCTGAGGTCTTGGTGTAGTAAAACTAGCAGTTAGAAGAAATTGGTGGGGGCCTAGATGGATAGTGTTTAATCAATTGCCTAAGAATTTTCCACTAAATGCAAAATTCTCCAATGAGCTCCCCATGGCAGATTTAATCTCTGTTGTTGTGCTCTTTCTACATACACATATCTTCCACTGATGTCAATGTGAGATCTGTTCATATAGAAAGCACAACATTTCAAAAGGGAGATTAACCACATAGATCTGAAAGAAGAGTTTTGTCCTTGGTCACAGTTCTGTGAAACTGGGCCAAATGTCTCTGCTCATTTACACAAGCCTCATTAAAGTCAAGTTGGTTGCACTGGTATAAGAGGTGAACACATCAATAACCCAGGCAAGTATTTTTATGCAATGTCTGGCAAATAGTTTTACCATTGACCACAAAGATGTATCAAATGTTCTTCAGCAATTTGATTATCAGAGAGTATAGGTGACATTCCAGGAGAGGATGGACTGGTAAAAATTTCTGTTTCCATCTGCATTCATTTTCTATAGTCTTAATGTCTCCATGAGACTGGTAACTTCACCTTTAAACAACAAAATCTGAAATGGAGTATAAAATAGTTTATAATTACTGGATCCAATGTAAAGCATGACTAAATCACCATCAACCATTAACTGTAAAATGTGCTATCTGTGACAAAATTTAATTATGATATAATGAAGCAAAGAACAACCATGTTCTCATCCAAATGACATGCATCCAGACTGGAAGATCAGAACTATAAACAGAGACACAGAGGACAGCAGGAGATTTCAACAATTATTTTTAGGCAAGTTTCATATTTGTTCTGTTTAAACCAGATTACCCCCTCCCCACTTCCCCATGCGCGCACACACAAAAAAATCAGAACTTGCCTAAAAAGAGCTGTGAAAATCTACTGAGCCCTGTCTGTGTTTCAGGTTGCCTTTTTGATCTTCTTTTTTGGTACGATACATCAGGCTGTGTTTGTTAATGGAATTAGTGTTAAAATGGCAATTCCCCAAGGTTACATGATTGCCAAATTTACATCAATGAAGATTCTGAAACATTTCCATGCATGTTTACTTTGTAATTTTCTTGTTTAACTTACATATTATGATTAGTTAGATAAATTTGTCCATAGTCTTCTAAGGCAGTAGGAAAAAGCATTGTTGTTTTCCTTAAAGCCTTGCAGTGAAGAATTGGGTATGGTGAAAACAAGATATCTGAAAGATAAATAAAACCAACAACACACCTTTCATTCTGGAGCCCTTATGTAAATTGTTCACAGGCAATAAATTGCCTGGTCCTCACATTTCAAAAACTTACTCAAAAACTGTCACCTTGACAGCCAGTAAACGTTGATATCAATCAGTAAGCCTTCATGCTTAATGCCCAGTTCACTGTGCATCACTGAAGAGCTGCTACTTTTTAATGAATAACCTGAGTTACCATTCTCAGAATTTCTTCTAGCTCATACTGGTACAGGGTTTCAGTTCACCATAAGAACCTGATTCCATACCTATTGAAATCAGTGGGTCCCTTTTCATTGACTTCAATGGGCACTGAATTAGCCCTTAATTAGTTTCAAGATTTGCCTACTGCTTAGCCAACCCTCTGTCACTCCAGCTCCAATTAAGGGAGGTGAATTGGAGCTGGGCAGGGCTGTCCAGAGAATTAAGGGCGCCTGAGGCAAAGCGGGGGAGCTGCGGCGCTTGTACTCACCCGGAGGTGGTCGGGGTCTTCAGCAGCATTTCGGCAGTGGGGGCCCTTCAGTTGCTCTGTGTCTTTGGCGGCATTAAAGGGCCCTCTGCTGCTGAAATGCACCGAAGACCTGGAGCGACTGAAGGGGCCCACCACCACCTAAATGCTGCCAAAGACACGGACCACCACAGGGCTAGGGCTCGTGGGGCCCCCTGCAGGGCCCAGGGCCTGAGGCCTGGGGCAAATTGTGCCACTTGTTCGCCCCTCCCCCAGGCGACCCTGGAGCTGAGTAGACCACCTGGCCCTGACTGAGGAAGCTTGAACAGTTGCTGCCTCATCAGGCTGGGGCTGGATAAGAGCCCCCAGGGAAGGAAGCTGAGGGGAAGCTGGAAAAAGGAAGCTGCAGTAGAGGAAAGGCAGTGAGGGGAAGCAGAGAGAGATAGCTTCCCCCCTCTCTCCTGCCAGTGGACTGCAAGAAGGGGATTACTTGTATGGTGGAAAGGTGGTGGGAGCACAGCCTGTAAATATAAGCACCAGGTGGGCACTACACCAAAAGGTCTCTGTGCGACCTTCTCAGCCCAGCGGTGGCAGGGGCTAGGAGGGCCTTGCAGGGACACTACTATACCTACATATAAGATATTAGTATAAAATGTGCCTTGTGAGGTCTCATTTGAAAACTAATAACACACTGATTATTAATATCATTGTAAATGCGCATGTTAACATTATATGGTAAATTATTAATTCTATGTGTATTATCTTATTAGAACGTGTTTAAGACCAGACAGCCTAGTCTAGGTAAAGGTGATAGACAAAGGAATGTGAATTTACTTCAATTTACATATTAGCAGAAAAAGCCATTCAGCTAATCCAGCAAGGGTTATCCTGGTCTTGAATGCAAGAGACAGAAAATTAACATGACCAGCAACCCAGAGACACCCATGAGACTGAATACCCAGGAGACATTCCTTACTTGTAAGACAAAAACAATCCTTTTGGGATCTAAGGAACATGGAGAAAGACTCCATCTTTATCTTTCACCTTAGGAGACAAAGGAATCAAGTGACTGGACCTCTGTGATGGATTCTGGGACAGATTGCCCGTAAAATCTGGAAAGGAGACTGGGGGTAAGAGAAACCATCTTGAACAAAAACTGTATCTTGCTAGATTACGTTTTAGTCTTTAGATGCATGTGTTCAGCTTTATTTGTTTGTAACCATTTCTACTTTTATCCCTGCTACTTGGTATCACTTAACCTATGTCCTTTTGTTTAAAAAAACCTTTTTATTTTTACTATAAACAAGCTCTGTGCTGTGCTTGAAGGGAAGGGAGTATTAACGTGAATTAAGTTAATAAACTGTGATGTACTGACTCTTGAAAAGAGCAGCAAACGTAATATCTTTCTGTGAATGAATAGTGATAGGAGCTATACATTGCAAAGAAATGTCTCTGAGGAGCTCAGGATCTGGAGTTGTCTTATTGTTATCTGTGAGGCAAGGGAGAGCCTTGAGGAATTTGTCAGTGAGGCAGACAGGAAGGTGTGGCAGGGAGCTGACACAATCTAATCTCCAGCAAAGTTTACTCCTGCTGAGACAGAAGGGTAACAAAGTGGTTCACAGCTCTGGACATCCCCAGTAGCATGTTACACCTACCCACCCACACAACAAATTATCTAGAATTTTAGAGAGTGTCTGACTTCACTTCAGGATTGTACTGTTTGTTGCCAGTTGCATGTCAATAGCCATGTAGATCCTAATGCAGCTAGACTATAAGTGCTTGTTTCTGCTGTGTGTTTCTCAAGAGCTGAATAGGTGCTCATTTGGGGTGCAGTCTTGGAAGCCTTTTGGAGAAGGTAATTTCTTCTTCAATAGGAAAAGCAGATCAAAGATAAACTAATAACAGAGTATATCCAGCCACATTCGTTTTTTCATCTGGTTCGATGATATCAAAAAATATAATAAAACACCTGGCTTTCCATATCTTTAAACCCTTAATATTGACAGCCATGAGGATCAGTGTTTAGGCAATTTTATGGGATTTCATGCATTTTATTTCTTCTGTGTCAATGAGGAGCAAAGCGTTTGGATCTTTCCCTTTCTATCTTTGGTCTCACAATTTCAGGTACAAGAGTGATCTTTCCAAAAATCCTTAAGTCACTTTGGAAAATGGGACTTAGGGTTTGTCTACACAGTGCAGAGGCACACCTGAGAGATCTGATTGGTAGAGTGCTCTAACATGCTGTGCTCTAACTGCCCCACATAGACCCTGTCAGTGTGCTTTAGTTCGCATTAACATAATTTCAAACAGGACTACATTAAAGTGCACTAGGTTCCTTTCAGAGAATGCTGGCAGGATCCGAACAGAGCACTAGGATGTAGATAAGCCCAGAGTCACTTGAGAGCTTAAGGGTGAAATCCTGGCCTATTACTGTCAATGAGAGTCTTGCCGTTGACTTCAATAGAGCAAGGATTTCATTCTTAAGTGTATGTCTTCACTGTAAGTAAAGATATGCTTGCAACACAGGTAAGCATACCCAGGTTAGCATTAATCTAGCTAGCATGGGTAGCAATAGTAGCAAAGATGTGGCTTCAGCATGGGCTAAAAGCCTGTACCTGGAGTCTCCAGCAGTCTTGTGCTTGATGAGCCGGCCCGTGCTGCCATGTCTTCACTGCTAGTGTTACCTGGGCTAGCTACCTTAAAGCTAATATGGGCACCTGTCTGTGCTACGAATGCGCCTTCATTTTGCACTGAACACACATATACTGTCCCTGAAAGTGGGACTTAAGCTTCTGAAATACTTAGAAGCTTTGGAAAATGTTATCCCTGTCATTTGTTTTTATTTGTTTTTGTGTTTTGTTTCCTCTTAAAATGTTGGCAATACTGAGAATGTCTTGTGAACAGATTTATTTGAAGTATTCAGACTTTATAGACCATCTCACATGCCATCCCTGAGGAAATCCCAAAAAGGATACCAATTTCCATACTAATTGAGGGATGTAGTCTCTCCCACAAGATGTGTCTCAAGCCTCCTCCCTAGTGCTTTTTTCCTGAAGTGGCTTTTCCCTTCTTTTTCCATGGGTTGAGTCTGTTCTTATAATTGGGCCTACAAATTTACCCTAATTGAGAGTTCAACTGGAATAAGTAAGTAAAAGTCCATAAAGTGTTACAATAGCCTGTAACAATAAATGTTGATGGGGAAAGATATGAAAAGGAGACAGGAAGACTGAATTAGGCCTACTGCTATAACCTGGAATGTGAGACTTTGTCACACACACATACACACACACACACACACACACACACACACACACACACACCCTTATTCTTTTCCTTTCCCACCTTTTTCTTTTTCCTCTTCTTTTTCTTCTGTCTAATAAGAATCTGGCTTAGCTGGCCAAGCTTGTATTTTGCAACACTGCTATAAGCCTGTGACCAGAAAGACAGATCAATGCAATGCCCTGAATAGCCAATGTCTCAAAGTGGCTGATCAGACCATGTGTCATGTCTATGTTTGTCCAGCAGTGAGGCTGTAAGTGAGTCAACACTAGAGAGAGAAGCTGCATTTTATATCTTTGCTGATCGTTTCTCTTTCCTCGTGTGTGTGTGTATGTGTGTGTGTGTGTGTGTTTGTCTTGTTTTCTAGGAAATGGAATCAGATTTTAACAGCAGCAACCGCCCATTTCAATTAACTTATTCTCTTTTCTCCAAAAGTCTAAAAGACTATTAAGTAAGGGGTTTTAACTTTCTCTAGCTAAAGGAAAAGAGAACAAGGAATGTTGTTAAAATGAAAGTCTTACTTAATACTTGACATTTCAAATGCTTTAACTGTTTTTCCATCTTTCCCATATCTGTAATAAAAGGTTAAAAAGATGTTTAATCGTGTGTTTACCATGATACTTTGCAAGCTTAAGTCTCTGAATAGCAAGCCCTCACCCCTGTTTAATGTTGGACAGTAACAGGGTTATGTTAACACCATTGACTCTTTGAGCCCATATATAAATTAGTACAACAATTCCTGGGTTCTTTTTTCTGATGCCTGCCGACTCCACCCAAGGTGATACCTCACTGTGCCCAAGACACACGAGGTGCTATCCCTTGGGAAAATGAATTATGCTGCTAATGGGCAAGTGGTATAAAGCACTGCACACAAAAAACAATAAAGTACAGCAACACAAATCCCACACAGAATGACACACCGAAAAATAACGATTTTACAAGAGGGATCTTAATGAAAGCAAAAATACAGTATTTGGGGAAGGAAAGGTTGAAGGTTAACTAATAAATACTAAACATTAATCAACCAATTCCTCATCTCCCAACACTGACAGCTCTTCCCTTTGTTTCTGAGTATGAATTTGCTCCACTGAAGTAAATGAAGAAAAGCTTTTTACCCTATAAGCTAGCAGAAATATACTTGCCTCTTCTTATCATCATAAATCAAGTTCTGACTGCATGACTAAGATTTAAATTTATAATAGTCACAGAAACAATTTTAAAATAAACTATATACGCAATTTCTTGTGATTAATGATAACCTCTTCCTGATAAAAGCTCTAGTGACGTGCAATTTTTAAGAAATTTTGAAACAGCCTTAAGAAGAATGGAATGATTCCTTAAGTCTGACAGGCTAATACACGGGTTATTCAGTCTCTGAAAATCCCCTTATGTGCAAAATCAAACCACATCACTGAGTTTTTTAAAAAAGAAGTTGTAATCTGGTTTTGTTCAAACCATGAATAGTCTCCCCTACCTGTCTCCAAAGCTGAGCCACTGAATTTCTGCTCACAGAGCTCTTTCTACCTCTGTAAAGAAGAGTAAGCCACCTGATGCCTCTCTACAAAGAGAGTTGCATTTCTTCAGTTTTATTCCCATTGGAATGGTATGTCATACATACCTATGATGATAGCTTTGGCTGCATCATGCATAAGTCATGAATGTTGCTGATGGAGAGGAAATTTCAAAGATACTTTCAAATATATATGAACTTTAACAATAACCTTAAGTTAAACACGGTCCTGCTTGGTCAGTGCTTGTGTAAAGGACCACAAAAAGAAATCCAGGTGTTATAGGAAGTGGAGTTGTATTTGTCACTCTTCTATCAGTCAGAATCAATGTTTCAACATGGTGTTGGCAGGTAGTGCGGTATTGCAGGTCTTTCATATGAAATGCAGAAATAAGATACTAACCGCTTGTGATCATTAGAAGGTCCAGTGGTACTTTTTGCAACAATACAAATATTAACCCCAATGTTTGGGCCAAATTCCAACCTGGATAATTTGGCCCAGATCCTCAAAGGTAACTTGTGCCTAACTCCTATAATTAAGTACCTAAACACATTTGAGGATCTTGACCATTCTGCCTACTTGAAATTTTCTCTCTAGTATCAGTAAGGTAAAGTATTCGTGTCCCTTCTCTTTCTCTCTATATCTCCCACAACATATGGTGTTTGTTGCTTACTTCCACCCTAGATGTAGCAGTATTTCAGCTGTGAAATCAAGAGTCTTCAAGATGAACAGTGCCTATAATAAATGTAAGTAATTATTCATCTTTATTTGTTTGTGGCTTTAAAATTGGCATAAACATCAGATATTATACACTTGAGTTTACTTGGAAAACAATGAGACTAGACATTCATTCCACTTTTTTAGAGTTAAGTATCAGAAGGGTAGCCGTGTTAGTCTGGATCTGTAAACAGCAACAAAGAGTCCTGTGCCACCTTTTAGCTGCGTCTGACGAAGTGGGTATTCACTCAAGAAAACTCATGCTCCAATACATCTGTTAATCTATAAAGTGCCACAGGACTCTTTGTTGCTTTTCATTAGAGTTATAGGTAGCCTATGTATACCAGCACAGCTGAATTAGTAGCACTCACACTGCCAGGATTTAAGTTTTCATTTTTTTATCTCCAGGGGGAAACATAAACAAGAGAATATTTTTTTCCCATTGTTCAGTTTGTTAGATCCCAAATTTCTACCTGCTCATACTGATACCTTTCCAGGGGCTAGATGGGAGTGATTTAATCACGTCTTTCAGAAGAAATACTGAGCTCATTAGAATTCAGTGGCCCAGTAGACCAGACCCAGTCACTGTTGGGCTCACATCTAAAAGTTCTCTCATTGTTTCTCTATTTAAGCTTGCTAAACTGCTTCAGCCAATGCACCCAACCACTTCTTTGGATGTTTACTTCTACATGGGATTTCAAAAGAATGACTCTCTGTAATGGTCTTTCTGTTGGTCTTTAAGTCCTAGTAAAGTTCCAATGGCTCTGAAAATGGGAATTATTATTTCTCTGTAGGAGAAAAAAGCACCACTTCTAGCCTGATAATCAATTTGTTTTCTTCCAGTTTCTAACCAGCTGATCCCAGCTAAAGCTTTTTGATAAAGTGATGGCTTAGTAGTTCTTAGGTATTTTTGGGAAAAATGAGGTACTGTATGTGACAAGCTTCAGTTAGGCTCTGAGTACTGAGGCTGCTGTGGTTACATTTTGTAAAAGCTTTCTTCCTAAAACGATAGGATGAAATTCTCCTCTATGCAGAGGGGCAACACAAAGTCTAAAGATACCACTTCAGTCCCACTAACACCTCAAAAATAGGACCAAAGTGCACTATAAGTAATTCATAAGATCTGTGCCAGCCTGGTACATAGGTATGAATTTAATATATAGTTGGCAATGCCTTCAATGGTACAGAGATACTTTTAAATGAATTTAGTATTCATAAATAGTGCAGCTTGAAGGCCAAAGCTTATTCAGTCTTAACTCTCTCTGCTGAGGATTGTTGTATTAATTAATTTAGATTAAATATAGGGGCCAAAAAAGTGCTAACTGTCCACCATTAAACAATGTTGAACATGGTTTGGGGTCTGTTATACAAAGACCCAAGCCTGCTTAGTACTATGGCACAAACACAATTAAAAATCCTTTTAATCTTTAAAGATACAGAAAGGAAGGAAAACAGTTAAAGTATTTGAAAGGTAAAGTATTAAATAAGGCTTTTGTTTTACCATCCCTTGTTCCCCTTCCCTTTAGCTGGAGAGTTTTTAGAAGGAAACTCCCCCTCATCTGACAGTCTCTTAGATGGTATCAAAGTTGGTATTAACGGTCTTTTGGGGACAAGAGAACTTAGCTGAGGTGGGCTGCAGCTGTTGTTATTGCTGTTAAAGTCTGATCCGGTTTCATCCCAGCTGGTGTTTGGGGTTCAGCTGGCACCAGTAGAGGTGGCAATGTCATCTGGGTCTCTCTTTCTGGCCCGGTTTGGTCAGAGTGTCTCTCAGCATTAGGATGAGGAAGGCCTGAGATCCCAGGAGACAGTGCGGGTGGCCATGATGGTGAAACTCACTCCAGCAGCCAATTTTTCTCCCTAAAGTCCCTTTCTTTAAAACTCCACAAAAGGGAATGGTGGCCAGAATAGCCCATCTTCTCACTATTTTATCCATCAATTAGGTCTAATATCTGACACACCAATTTTGGTTCATTAATTTACAGCCCCACATTTTTTTAATTTACCAAGCATGATCTTAACACAGTCCTTGACTTATAACAGTAGCCCTATTTGTTTGGACTAATTCAGTTTTCCTGTACCTTTTCCCATCAACATTTGTTTTTTAGTTTATTTTGACATCTTATGAACTTGAATTCACTCTTTACAGAAGAGCTTACAAGTGGGGTAAATTTGTAGGCCCAATTACTACAACAGAGGCTGTGAGAATGTCCCTTAGAAACACATGGAATGATCATTTTTGTGAAATAGTCATTTGTCTATTTGGAATTAGATGGAAAGTGCCAAGCTCCTTTAACATAGGCCATAGCAGCCTTCAGGTGGTACTGTAATAAAATAAAGGATGGTTTAGTGGCTAGGATACTAACTTGGGACTTGAAAGACCAAGGTTAAGTCCTTGCTCCACCACATACTTCCTGTGTGACAAGGGTCAAATCACTTAGTCTCTCTCTACCTCAGTTCTCTATCTGTAAAATGAGGCTAATATTTCCCTACCTCAGAGGAGTGTTGTGAGAATAAATATATTAAAGGTTGTAAAGCAGATCCAATATGGGGCCAATAAGTATTTAAGAGTATGTCTACAGTGCAAGTAAAAACCTGCAGCTGGCCCGTGTCAGCTGACTCGGCCACTTGGGCTAAGGGAATGAAGCCTACATCAACTCTGCAATTAAAAAGCCTCTTTGCCTGAGCCCTGAAAACCTGAGTCAGCTGACATGGGCACTCTGTGGGCCTATAACTGGAGTGTATACATACCCTTAGATAGATAATGACCTTAAATCACTACTAAACTGAGATGGATTTGAGTATATCCCAATATAAATCCCATGAGTAATCCAGATCCTGAATTAGGTGACATACTGAAATATAAGGTTCTCTTTGTAATATTTCACAAAGGTCATTGCCTGAAAGAAACACATTCTCTTATCTCAGAGGTGTAGGTGTTGGTTCATGTTCTAATCATGTGAAAAGATTAGACTTTTGTCATTTACTTCCTACATGGATCACTTGATACACTGGTTTATAAGACTAAAATTATTCAAAACTGTTTCATTACTACTTGCTTGTACTAAATGATCACAGTGTCTCAGCCTAAGTGCTTACTTGGGGGAGAGATAGCTCAGTGGCTTGAGCATTAGCCTGCTAAACCCAGGGTAGTGAGTTTAATCTTTGAGGGGGCCATTTAGGGAACTGGGGTAAAAATCTGTCCAGGACTCAGTCCTGCTTTGAGCAGGGGGTTGGACTAGATGAACTCTCTTCCAACCATGATATTCTATTTTATTTCCATTCACTTGCATGTTTCAAAGTGTGTACAAGAGTAGGACCACCTGTACCATATACTGTTAATTCTTTGTTTCCTCATAGACAAAAGCAAGCTTTTAGATTTGCATCCTCTGGCTTTCTGGTAGAATCTACTTGGCTATAATTTTAGTTCATTTCCACGATACGTAACTTGGCTCTAGAACGACTGCATATTCTTCCTCCTGATACCTATGGGGGCTGACTCACCAACAAAGTTCAAAGCTTAATTATTCTCAGTGGCCTGCTCCAGCTAATCCAAGATCATTTGTAAAGGGCATGTAGTGCACCTTAGCCCTGGTCTACACTTAAGTTTTACTGGCATAGCTATGTTGGTTAGAGGTGGGATTTCTTGCCAAAATACTTATGCCAGTAAACATCCTAATGTAGATGCAGTTATACTGGTACAAGGTGCTTTATATAAGTATATCTTATTTTCCTTTATTTTGCTTTATTAAGCTCTTTTATAACAGTATAAGTGCATCTACCTTAGAGGGAGTTTGCTGCTTTTACTTTACCGGCATAGTTAAAGCAGCAAAACTTTCAAATGTAAACAAGGCTTAAGTGCAGCCTAGTTGGCATTAAAGCAAAGCTTGATCAAGCTAAATATAATGGATGGGCGGGCAGAGGGAGTGTTAGATTTTTCCCTTTCCCTCCATTGATACTGATTGTAGCTGGCACACAATAAAAAATTTCCCTAGTAAAGAAAGAAGTGTGTTGGTATTGGCCTGTGTTTTAAGTAGGAGGAATTACAACTCCATGGTCAAGGTGAGTGGCAGCAGGATTTTCTCACTTTAAAAAAAGGATCTCATCATCTAGAAGAGCTGTAGGAGAAGGAGGAGAATGCCTTACATCACTCCTCTCCTATCCAGCAGGTATCATACACACAAACTTGCTATTGAAATAAGTGAGAGATTACATGCAGAATCAGACTAGTAAAGAGTTGGAGTCCTGCAGGACATGCAGAAAAACCCATCTATTTCTAGGGTGACCAGATGTCCTGATTTTATAGGGACAGTCCTGATTTTGGGGGCTTTTTCTTATATAGGCACCTATTATTCCCCATTCCCTGTTCCGATCTTATATAGGCACCTATTATTCCCCATTCCCTGTCCCTATCTGGTCGCTCTCTCTATTTCCCAAGTTTTTTGGCGGTTAGAGGGATGATTAAAATTTGGGATAGAGAAGCAATTTGTTAGGGTGGATGAGGAGGGCTTTTTAATCTATTGAGTAATATGTTTTAAAATGACAGTACAGTGTCCAGAGCTACAGATAGGTTTTTTAAAACATTAAATAAAGAGATAAATATTGCACCTCTGCCTTTCCTAGGAGATGTGTCCGGAGAGATGAACTGATTGTTGTGACATCAGGGGCATGGAATGAGGAGAGATAAAAACTGATAATAGGGATGGCAGGTTTCTTAGGGGAGACTATTCCAGGAAAGCCTGAGAAGTAGCAATATTGACCTGACCTCTACAGACTGTGCAAGAGCAGCAGCACTCAAATGTTCACTCCCAGCAGATATGACAAACATGCTGCTCATCTTAGATATCTTTCAATTAACACATGGAATTTAAACTGAAATGGAGAAGTCAGGCAGTGACGGTTAGAAATGACATTCTAGATATGCTTACATTAGTGAAAAGAAGCAGAACCTACGCAAGGGGAGAGCAAACAACACTGCATTCCATCATTAAAATGGACTTTGCAGACGATCTCTTCTTGGCCTCTGAGACTCTTTTTTTAACTCACAGAACAGTTTGCAAGATCAGAAAATAAAGAAAGCAACAGTCAGTTTGGAATGATTTCTGCAACAAACACCACGTGGAAAGCAGTAATACCTATGTCTTTTTTGATATTGTTCTTATGTGCTTTGTTTTATTATTAGCAGAGCACAATTTTTTTTGACTTTGCACCTCAAATATTCTACACCACCTATGCAGATTAAAAAAAGACCCTCATAGACTCATAGACTCTAGGACTGGAAGGGACCTCGAGAGGTCATCGAGTCCAGTCACCTGCCCTCATGCCCTGTAAATTGACTTCCCTAAAGCAAAACTATAGAAAACCCATGTCAAGTGTATTTTATTTTGCAACTATATGGTGTAACTAGTTTGGTGTCACTATCTGTTTTATATCACTGTCTTACACTGAAGAAAAAAGCAGGGCTCTTTCAAAGCAGTGGTCTCATCTGCCTTATGGTTCTCAGATTTTTTATTTATTTATTTTTGTTCATTTTGTCCACCACTGCAACTTTTCTACAGTCATTGTCCATCATATTGCACCACCATGTAGCCTGATTCTCAGTTGTGTTAAAGCTTCTTTACACACTGCGTCCAGGTAAAGGGAACCTTACAGGGTCTATAAATTGCATTGATATCCACTTTAAGGCCTCTCTGGAAAATGATGCAAATGGGTCATAGTGAGAATCAGGCTATATGGCTGTGCAAAGTTGATGTGAATATGTAAAAATTGCTATGATGGACAAAATGAACAAAAAAGACATAAAAATGAAAATCAGACCTTAATAATCACAGCCATCTTCTGGATGAGATGTAAAACTAATGTCCAGACTTGTGATCATTAAGGAGCCTATCCATAAAAATAAGAACTACAGTGCTATTATTCTAGGTAAATTCCAATTAGAGTAATTATAATCCACATCAAGTTTCTGTTAGACTGATAGCATTCATGTCCTGTCCTAAATGAGATCTATTCTTGGAGCATCATGGGACCATTAACTCCCAGCCAGCCAGACATTACAGAGAGTAGCAGAAGGGATCTCTGTTTAATGTCTGATGTGCAAAATAGCAGATTGGGTCTCCTCTCATTTATGCTAGTGGAAATTAGAAGTAAATCAGATGAAGTCTATGGAAAAGCAGTTATAAGAGGAGAATACAAGTCCACATTCCTCACAGTGCAGAACACACACTGTCACAATGAGCTGTACACAGAAATCTTAATGAAAAATTGGACCTACAGCTTTCTGATGCAAAGGTGTGAGTGCTACTAATTCAGCTGTGCTGGTATTCATA
The DNA here is from genome assembly GCF_025201925.1 of Gopherus flavomarginatus. Taxonomy (NCBI): domain Eukaryota; kingdom Metazoa; phylum Chordata; order Testudines; family Testudinidae; genus Gopherus; species Gopherus flavomarginatus. The sequence continues at coordinate 101,015,175 of NC_066621.1, forward strand.
GGCTACCTATAATACACATACCAGAGCTCATTTTGCAAACTACACTCTACAGCAGTGGTTCCCAAACTTGCAGCGGCCAGTATGTCCCTCGGCCCATGCCACTTCCAGCAGCTCCCATTGGTCTGGGGCAGTGAACTGTGGCCACTGGCAGCTGCGATCGGCTGAACCTGCAGATGCGGCAGGTACACAAACTGGCCCGGTCCGCCAGGGGCTTTCCCTGCACAAGTGGCGGAATAAGTTTGGGAACCACTACTCTGCAGCCATGTATAGGATAGCAGAATTTGTCTCTTAATATTAGATTTGTAATAGTTATAAATAAAACTGGTTTGAAATTTTTCAACAAAACTTTAGACAAAACCAAAACTTTTCACAGAAATGTATCAGTTTCGACTAAACTTTCACCAGGAAGGTTTCCTCTGGTCCAGGGTAGAAATGCTCGCTTTCATTTTGAACAGAAAGAGACCTCAGAATAGCCAATAGCTGGTGCTTAGGGCACTTACCTGGACTATGGGAGAGCCAGGTTCAAATTCCTGATCCCTCTTCTGTGGAACTCAGAACATTTTTAGAACCTTTTCCAAACTGTAGAACTAACTAATGAAATCTCAGCAGGCCTAAGATAAGCCACTGTGTCAGTTAAATAATATTTTCAAAACAGTAAAATGTACTTATCAAACATCTGCCAGACCAGAGGTGAGGCTATTGTGCAGAGCCCAACATTTCCTGTAAAGTCAGTGGTTTGTGGCCTCAATGTTCTTTAGTAAATAAACACTCCCTGAGTATGATTGTTTAGGGAAATGGGTCCTGCAGGTCCAGGTAAATTTCCCATGAGGTAATTCATTCCCTGTTTATATTACCACACAGCTTTTAACCAAAACTCCATATGAGAATACTCACAAACAGAGGGGATATTTGTATCTACATCCAAACTTTGCTAGTTGGTCCTGTTTCTTATAGATCTAATTACTGGCTGATAAGGTGCCAGATTGGTATGTCAATAGCTGGAACTGACTGGAATCATTTTAGGATTAAATAATTTGGAACATTTCCCCAAGACATAATGTTCCTTCAGAGACATTATCAAATATGAATGGCCATTTTCCAGTCTTCCACTCACCAATGGCCTAGCCCTTTTATCTTCCTGAAACTTTGATTTTAGTGCCAGTTTATTAGGATAAGCAAAAATATATGCTTTACATTTAACTCATGAATAAAAAGCATGGCTATAATTTTTGTCAGCTTATATAACTCATGAGTTTATGAACTCATAAATATTTGTTCACCAACTATTCTTTTTGTCACAAAAAATGCTCATATTTAAATCCATATTAAAGCATTTTTTCTCACATTAGTTTCCCTTTGAAGACTGTCCTTCCTAAAATGACCCTTGTCATATCCACTTAAATGATTTTGCAATAGTCAAGTTTCCTCATAAAATACTAATTAATCTTTCTGTATCAAGTAATCTTCAGTGCATGTCTGCAGGACCCTTTCAAAATCTTCCTATCTGCTAGTCTAGTACTGTTATTATGCAGCCATTCAAAACTGATGAATCACTGTTTACCATTAATAACAGAGCTTGCCATTTAAAGTCATAACCTGGGGTGAATAAATTTAGTTTCCTTTGTTTACAGATCAAGTCTAACATAAAAGATTGAAACCACTATAACTTACTTTGCACTGATGCCTGTTTCTCATTTTACATCAGACAACAATTTGTTCTGTATACCAAGCAATTTAGAATATACAAAATGTCAAAAGCATATTCCATTTTGCAAGAAACTTGTGCAATAGAAAGATATCTGACCTTTTAAATTGGTTATAAAAGTGATACAGAATAATTTTTATTGTAAACAAAAAAAATTCATCATTGGTTTAACCTAATTTATTCTCTGTACCGTACTGTTTGACTTTTAATTTCAGTTACAAGGCTTTTTTTCAGCCTTAACAATGCCCACCATCTTTACTATTTATGATCTTTCTTATTCCCAATTAACTTAAGATCTCGTAGACACAAGAGTAACCTAGAGATTTAGTAGAATTCTATAGAACTATTAATATTTTAGTTTATTTTCTAACACAGTCAGTGAAACTGATAAATAATTAAAGATAGTCCAAAAATGGGGGTAGGAGGAAGACCTTCACTACCAACAATAACAACAACTACACCTCTGGGAAACAATTCAAAATTGTTTCCATTTTGCAGAGCTAAAAGAGACAATAAAAATATCTAATTTTTTTCAGTTGGGTTTCAGTAAATGGTTTCAGTTGGGTTTCACTAAATAATGCAATATTCAGTAAATAAAAATATAGCTATTTTATAACTGTTTTGATAAAGTATTTGATAAACTTGACCTTTTATCAACATTTTTTCATTGCTTTGTTTTAGAAATATTTTTTTTCACTAAAATCGGAACCAAATATTTTTTCATACCAATTTTTTTTTACTATCTCTTTAAATTATACCACTCCCTCACATATGGTGGAAGTCAAGAAGACAGGAAAGGATAAAGATTCCGTTTCATTGTTCTTTTTTCATTGGTGCCTTAAAAGTGCCATGGCCTGTTGTGATAATTGGGTCTACAAATATACCCTAATGTCAGCTCAACTATAAAAGATGTCACCACAACCTATAATAACAAATGTTGATGGGAAAAGGTATAAAAGAAAGACAAAGCTTGAATTAGTCCAAACAAAAACGCCTACTGACATATAAAAGGACAGCTCAGCTCACTTCGTCTCTGCCCACCCCCTAAAGGATAGTTACTACCCCTCAAAGACTGTCTAAAGTCCCTTTCCAGCTAAAGGGAAAGGATACAAGGGATGTTGCTAAAATGAACGCCTTACTTAAAGCATTTGAAATTTAAAGTATTAACTGTTTGTCCTTTTCTGTATCTTTAATAAAAGGTTTAAAGTGTTTTTGAAGGTGTGTTTGCCATGATACTAAGTAGGCTGAGGTATCTGTGTACCAGACCCCAATCTTTATCGCTGTTCATCAGTGACACAGCTAGGACAGGAAAATTGGGTGGGCAATGACTGGTGGGCAGCAAAGGGAGGGTGTCAGGAGGAATGGAGGGCCCTGGGGATGGGGAACAGGAAGGGGAGGGGCACAGGAGCGATCTGGTGCACTGGGGAGGGATGGGAGAGCCCACCTTCCCCCACTCCACCTTACTGCTCAATAGGCACCCAGGGCTTATAGGCTGTGGGGTGTGCCCATGGGGCAGAGGGGGGCACCGCTGGGTCTCAAGCTTTGCCTGCCCCTCCCAAACCCAGTTTGGTGTCTATCAGCCCAGCTGCATCCTCTTCCTGCTGGCGCCGCGTGCTGCTGCCCTAGTCTCTGGCTCCAGCACTAGCCCCACCCAGACCCACCCCTATGAGGCACACCCCTCCATGGGGCTAGCTCTAGGGACAGAGACTGAGGCAGCAGCGCACAGCACTGGCAGAAGAGATATGTGGCCAGGCTGGCAGACAGCAAGTTGGGGTCAGAAATCCCAGCATGGGGATTTGGGAGGCTCCAGCCCTGATTTGGGTGGGCCTGGATGCTAAGTGGGTGGGCCACAGCCCATTCAGACCCACCGTTGGCTACGCCCCTGCTGTCCGTGCAGGGTCACGTGAGTCATGTTACTACCTTTGGCTCTTTGGGCCTATATATTCCATTTAAATTAATACAAAAGGCATATGTAAAATGTTGATGGTGGTTCTGTGGACCTGTCTGAGAAGCTCGACTTTCTGTTGTGTGTGCCAGCTGATGCCCAGACACTAAAGTGGGCTTGAAATGAAGTGATGTAGGACCAGTTGTATTCGCTCTGAAACTTCTAATTTGACTCTATCCCCTCAGTCAATACCAAGCAGTACTACTATTACACAGTCTAATTCAGCAACCTGTACGAAATCTGAGTAATAATTACACATGAAAGTAGCTCGTGACTTCAGCCAGTCATTATAAAATGATTTAAACAGAACTTTTCATGAAGAAGTACCATTCAAACTTAATAAGGGTTGCAATATTTGGCCCCAAGTTTCATGCTTAAACATTCAGTAAATCTTACTCCTATATCAATATACACCTCTGTATGCTTAACATCACAGAGATCAAATACTATGCAGAGTGCTTCTAGTTTCAAGTGTGTTAGATGAGTGTTGGAAAGGTGTTATCTGTGTAGAGAATACAAAGCTTCTTCATGTGTTTTGTGATGTTTTTACTGAAATACTGAGTCAACAAACAAGATGACAATTTTCACATGAGAAAGTGACCCCTAACATTCATTCTAAAACTAGGCGGTCAAGAAAACAGAGCCAGAATGCCAGCCGCTCAGTGTGCACTCAGGAACACATACCATTTTAAAGTAGCTCCATTGGGATTCATGGATTAAATTCCTCAGTGACAAGAACTACTCATTTGAGCAGGCAACTGTGCCTGTAAATAATGTTGCCATGGCAGTAAGTGACATGCCAGGCAGACCATAGAAGAAGAAAAAATATCAACAAATAATGCTTCACTTTCCAATGATATGTGTGATACAAGTAGTCCTGGGAGTGAGGATGATAGTAGCACTTTAGAATGTCAAGGGCGCAGAGAAATAATCCAGCTCACACTATCGTGCAATGCTTTTATTTTTCTTCCCCTCTGTTCTCTTTAGTGAATACAAAATTACTCCCACTCCAAGGAGCAGTTGGTTTTTGTTTGCTCCCTGATGTCTGCAGACTGACTATAATAAGGGCCTGGTACATAGGAGTGCAATTAAGAAACTGGACTTTGTTTCCCATCCTCAGTTACATGACCTGGATTAGGGTGACAAAGGTCAATACCGTATCACATGACAGGAGTTTGGTCTTTCCAATTCTCATGATTTCTTCATGAGTAAGATGATTTCATCTTGGGCTGGAGCCAATCTAACAATGAATTTCTACCCTCTATGGGGGAAAACACCCACTCTGACTGGCTGCCTTCCCCACTTGCCTGTGTCCTGGGAAAGAGCAGTCAACCAAGGATGCTGCAGGAGTCAGACAGTGCCTCCCACCACTCAGAAACCCAAAGACGTTTTGGGTGGGAAAGGAAGAGTAGTTGACACCATTGTCACAGGAGGAAGGGAACAGGTGAGAGTGGAAAGAACTTAGCAGCTTAGAGTGGCCCTGCTCCTTGTTCCCTCTTGTGAACAATGGATCAATCTGCTTGTAACTCTTCCTCCCTCCAACCCTCACCTCGTAACACCAGGCCAGGGAAAGGAATTGGGGTAAAGAGCCCCTGGATCTGCAGGAGAAGCAGAGATAAGGCTGGGGGCAAAACACAAATGGGGACTGGTGGCAGAGAATTTATTTGGTGTTTGCATAATTAAATTGGTGGGTTGGAGGGTAGGCAGATGTTGGGCATAAGGGGACACAGAATTAATTTATTAAACTTTTGGAATTTGGGGAGAAGCTGGAAGTGCTGCACTACCAGAGGGCCAGGGAGAGCTCCTGAAGTGGGGGTCAAAATCACCTGACACAGTCAATCTGGGAAGTAATTGTCTCAGACATACTGGGACTGGGTAGGGGGAGGTCAAACTCAAGACAGATCAAAAAAGACAATATCTCTTTTTTAAAAAAAGTAAAATTATTTTTGGGTCAATCTCATATTTTTGGGGGTCAGACTCATGATTTCTGAACTTTTGGGGTTGACAATACTTGATTTTAGTATCCACAGTAAGCTACTGTTGAATCTTCATTCTTTCTTTAACAATCAAAATAAAATAAAGCTTAAAACATAAATTATAACACCGGTGATAACACTGTAGCTACAAACCAATACATACATTATGCCTGAATCTCAGTGGCTTTTTGGTAAGATGTTCAACTCTTTGTTTTGCTGTTACTTCTGCACTGGACTGTTCAGCTGTTGTGGTGGATCAGCTGTCTAGAGCCCATGGTTGTGGCTCCTGTCATCTCTTGTTATCAGTTTGAGCTGGTCAAAAATCAGAATTCCAAACCCATGGGAAACTCCAGAATTTTGAAGTCTTGTGTCATTCCCAAATCAAGACAACAGTAAAACTCTTGGAATTTTTATGAAACAAAATATTCCCATATATTTTTTTTCAAATGGTGCTTAGGGTGTGTTAGAGTCTTCTGTTGCTTGAAGTATGTGAACATTTTGGGGATCCCACCAACAGCTATAGCCTGATGAGCCTAGTGCCTGAAATGCCTGTAGCGATTGTCTCTGTCATAGTAGCAGACATCAGAGAAGATTGGTGTCCCATAACACCTTTAAGGACACTGAGACACATGGAGGGGGAAGTGACTTGACCAAGGTCAACCAACAGGCCAGTGGCTGGGCTAGGGTTAGGGTTAGGGTTAGGGTTAGAACCAGTGTGTTATCTATTAAGCCACACAGTGTGTTATCTATTCAGCCACACAGTCTCCCACACACTGCTATTTTTGAAGTATTTTAGTTTTGTTGAAAATTACCCCCAAAACTGTATTAATTTTCTCAGTTCATTTTAAACAACATTTCCAAATATGGTCATTTGTGCTATTCATCTATATAATAAGTTTCCAGAATTGTCACTCTGTTTGAATCTCAATCTGAAGTCCAGACTGTTTGTTAAATCAGTGAGAAGTGATGGAAACAGCTACAAGCATAGTTAAGAACTCTTTTTGTTCAGAATATCACTAGGTTGAACCATCACTGGGATTAGTAGTCTGCTGTGGTCTCACTTTAAAGATGACAGCTATTTTAACTCTAAGAATTACACCCGTGCAACAGCATGGGCCTTCAGCTATAGTTAGGCATGTATCTATGTCATTCCAAGGGTCCTAGACCACTGTGATGTCACATGTAATTTAACCAATCACCATCCTTATGCTACAGCTAATTTGCACACAACAGTGTCATTGCTTGTATGAGGGAGACTTCGCAGATAATGGATTACTTGTCCCAGCTGCCACAGTTTTTCAAAAGCCACCCACACACTCATTAACTCCAAACACCTGTAACCCCTCATTCGCCACCTGCAGCATTCAGCACAAATCTCCAAGGATAAAACAACATAAGCACAGATCAACACAATTTTCCCAGCACAACAAGCACATTCACCCACCATATCTCATACTTAACATAAAACCATAAACTTGAGTGGCAAAGCTGAGGGCCATCAGTAGTAAAATTAATATCTTTGCAAAGTTGAATGATCTTTACAGGATTTTTGTTATCCAAATCAGTGTTTATACTTTAAACAAATTGTGAATGAAAACTTCCAGATGTGACATACAAATGCAATTCAGGAAATGTTTTGAATTCATTTTAAAGTCATCATATGCTCAATGACAAAGATCAATAGGCAGCTAAACAACAATGGCTCTTGGAAAACACATGATGAAGAATATCTTCATTGATGCTCATTGTCATTGATGACAAAAAAGCACAAAAACATTAAGGTTTTATTGGTATGGTATTGGCATCTGAATGTGACAGCTGGCAGGTGTGGAAGGGGGCTGCTCTGTTAATTGGTGTTTAACATAATTTTAACTGTGTATTTCCTGTTGATTTCATGTTAGTGGTTGCTTTAGTTGAGCCACCTTAACAGTTAGATGTTGTGTTTTTGTGGTGGAATAGATTTGAAGAAACAAAGGGTTTTTTTCTCTAAGATTTTTTTCTCTCTCACCCGTGTGATTCATTAATAAATGTGGGCCTTTTAAAAAAAATCCAAGAATCACCGAGTACGGGAGAGGATTTGACTTTTCAGAACACACATCTCCATTTGGCACATAAAATTTCAGAGAATTTCTGACTCAAAACAGGTAGTGGAGGAGTGAGTATGAAGGTTGCACCTACCTTATTCCTCCCTTGAGCCTCCTTCATCTCAATCTTGTCCATATCCCATTGCCTCCTGCTTTATCCTCATGTATGTAGCATCACAGAAGCAGATTAAGGGATGGATTCATGGATTCATAGGCTTTGTGCCCTTGTACAGTTTGAGAAGAAGCATAGTGGCTTGTCCACCCAGCTTTGAAGCCTCTTCACAGTATGTTGGATGAAGGAAAAAAAGAGAGTGAAGATACTTAAATTTCCAACCACTAAAAAGCCTGGCACAGAGGAGCTCAAGAACAGCTGATGTGGTAGAGGTCATAAACTAGACTTGATAGTGGACTCACTTTGGCTTGACAGTGAACCCATTTATTGCTCATCAGGCCATGAAATACCAGAGACAAAAGGCTGGGAATTTCCTTTCTCAGGGCTCTCTGGGGGCAGAATGCTGGCATTAGTGTCTGAGCTTGTCCTCAGATTCTCCAACAGCCCACATAGGCCAATACCTATTTTCAATCTGTACAAATGAAGCGCTGATATATTTGCCAAGGTGATTTGAGGTGACATCATAACTAACTCATCTTATTATCACCCTTCCTCTCCAGTTAAATTAACTGCTGCAAGTTTATTGGTTTAAATAAGCCAGTGGAGTGAGTGAGAATGTATATATGTGTCAAGAGTTCTTATCAATTCTATTATGTGATCATCTGTCCACAGAGAAAGAGAACACTGGATTGGCACCATCTTTCACTGCTTTTAAAACAACTGTGGTTGGTTGCCTAGCTAATGACTTCTTCAGAGACCCTTGTAATGAACTCCTGGAGTTCTATTCTGGGTAACTACTTCAAATCTGTCATCCATCACTTTGTGAGGCAGATGGTGATACAGAGAATGAGTGATAGAGGGAAACCATGGAGGCAGAAGAGAGTAAAGGAGAAACTGAAAACTGGGAACAGAAAGGAAGAAAAAGAGGGGACAGAAATTATCAAGAGGAAAAAAGGCAACAGAGGCAGGAGCAGAGATTAGGGAGAGACCTGTGGAAGGATTGGAGGGCAGCAAATTGAAGATAAAGGCACAATGGAGAGTGGGAGAAAAATGGGTAGATAGAGAGTGGGAGAAAAGAAGAGGGAAAAGTGGGGTCTTAGATTGGAAAATTGAAGAATAAATGGGGCAAAAGTTGAGGAAGGCAAAAAGAGGATGGGTAAAAGGAGTACAGGTGAGTACCAAGGTAACTCAGGGGAAACAGAGAAGGGAAAGAGGAAGACAATTTAGTGATTGAGATAAAAGGGACGGGCAGAGGGTAGAACTTCAGGGTGAGAAGATACAGACGAACAATTGTGCTTTACCCATATGCTCATACTTGCTTTCATCTTCAGACACTGCCTCCATAGCTTCAAATATAACCCCCTCCATCATCAGCACTGTAGGGGAGGGAACCTGGCAGACATGTGACCAGCTCACAGTAGAGCAAGCATGCTGCTTTGAGTGGAATCAAGATTCCATGACAGTTTCAGCAGAGTGAAACTGGGATGCAGGAAGCGCCTCCAGATCTGCATGAGAGGTGAAGGTTGGTCTTAGCTGATGCTGGTTCTGAGAAAGGTGGTTTGTGTGTGTGTGTGTGTGTGTGTTTGTTTTGATTTTGCCACTTTGTGACTTGCTGGTCTTGCTGCTGTCACTGCTCAGAAGATTCAGGACTTCTCCTGCCGCAGTTGGTGATTTGAAAAGCATGGGGAAGTCACAGAGCACAGTGAACAGTGGAGGTTTTGTTTGTTTGCTAGGGACAATATATTTTGGTTTAGTTTTCCCCCAAATGGTTGAAATGTGATAAACTTAGTTTGAGGTATTTTTTTCAAAGAAACCCATATCCTTTCTCTTTGAGTTCAAGATGTCCTATCAGTGTTTTTGTTAAGGAATTAATTTATCATGTTGGCTCATTGTTATTAATCACAGAGGATTGGTTAAAAGCAGAAAGGATTTGTTCCATAGCTGAGGCAAATATTCTAGTTCACATAGCAAATGGTCCAGCGGGATTGTGCATAACAACTTGCACCTCCGCTGTACACTCGTTTATGGTGGCCTCACATTTTCCCACATCCTGTCTCCTAACCTTGTGCTAGCTCTCTGCACAGCGGTGAATTTAAAGGTCTGTGCAAAGCATTTTTCTATAATTTACTGCACCTAGAGGTCATATCCTTCCTTTGATCTGTAGGTAGAATCCCCTAATATATCTTAGGAGGTCTGAGATGCAGAATTCACCTTTCTGAGGCTTTATTTAGGAATAGATTCCAATTTCACAGACAACTCTACTTGTAACTTCTAGAACCACTTTCTCTTCTAATTTCTTTCCTTTCTTCTCTCAGAAAACACATAGTCATCTACTGGCAGCTTCCAGTTTTGCCTTGGTTAAGAAGACTGGGCTGAGGGGAGATGATAATGTTCTTCAAATATGTTAAGGGCTGTTATAGTTTTCCATGTCCAATGAAGAAAGACAAGAAGTAATGGGCTTAATCTGCAGCCAGTGAGATTTAGGTTAGATATCAGGAAAAGTTTTCTAACTGTTAGGGTAGTTCTGGGATAGGCTTCCACAGGAGGCTGTGATATCCCCATCATTGGAGATTTTAAAAACAGGTTAGATAAGCACTTGCCATATATGGCATAGGAGTACTTGGTCCTACCTCAGCACAGGCGGCTAGACTAGATGACCTTTTCAGGACCCTTTCAGCCTTCATTTCTAGGACTATCATTGTAACAGGCTGGCAATGTCTATCCAAAACACCTTACCCTGTTAGCCTTTTCCCAGCAAGGGAAATACTAGTTAAGCGTGTTCTGCTGAATCACAACAGCAGTTGCCTCATTACATCACCTAGATGTGAGCAAAAGTTAAGTGAGAAGAGAGGGTAAATGGGGCAGGGGTGCAGCTCTTCTACTTTTGTTTAAAGCAGAGCAAGAGAGCTCTTTCTTCTCTTCCTGGCTTAAGTAAGCATCACTTCCCCATAACTTCTCCATTTAGGCTGGCATGTTGAGTGCTTCCCATTCCTGTTGCAATTTATTTTAACCACATAGCAGGGAGTCTCTGGCCAAAGCGACTGGGTGCAGGCTAGGCAGTCTTGAAGTAGGAACCCTAGGAGCAACCAAGCCTGGAAGAAAGGCCTTAGCTGAACTTTGTTTATTTCAGTGTTACTAAAACCAGGCTCCAGGAACGGGAAAAATATTTATTCTACAGGGTATGGACTTTGGGAATAGGTTGAAAAGGCACTTGCTTACAATGGTATTGTAACAATTCTATTAAAATGAAAAGAACCCTCATGTAATCTACTCCTTTTATAGTCTTACATTAAGATTAGGAATAATTTGTGGTGTTTTTAATAAGGATATTCATTTCCGGTAACAATTTTACACATATACTGAGGGCAGTGCAAAGCCTTTAGTTTTGAAACATTTACCATTTTAAAAACAAAATCTGCATCTTGCTTAATAAGGACTTTATTGAAGTTTATTTTAATCTTTTCATCTACATCTGTTGTTTGTTGATGAGACTGAAAAACATCTTGTGGGTTTTTACATATTCTCTGCAATTTGACCATTTGGTGAAATACTTCCTGTTCTCAGGAAATGTGTTTATTAATACAAGAACTCATTTCTTTTTGGAGAGAGAAAGTATTTGGGCAACAAATAATTTGAAAATTGATATATGTATCCTCAAGTAACTGGCACCTGTATTTTGCACTGGGTACATGAACTAAGTATAAAACACTGTAAATCTTTGTCCCATATCAAACTCTGGAGATGGTTTCACTCCAGAGTAGCAATTGGACAATACTTTGGATACTGCTCAAACATTATCTTTGCCTGCTTCTGGATTGGCATTAATCTTCCACTTTGTTCATGTGGTTGGTGTGTTTGTTTACTATTGATATAGAAAATAAAAAATATCATCACATAAATATTAAGCTTCAGTGAGCTAAGAATATCTTTGTTGTCAAACTGTATTGCAGCTCAGAACAAAGAAACCTCTTTTTTGTGCTTATTTCTTTGTCAGCACATTTGTGTGCTTTCTGGGCAGGATCAGGAAGTTATGCAAAGAGAGACTGCCCAGTGAGACAAGTTTGATAGCACAGCTCATGCTGGCTTATCCCCAGGGAGGATCTCTTCTGTATTAGGTAGAGTTGTTACCTTCAGACCATAAAGCTTAGTTTGAATCTCAGTAGCAGTTAGTGTCCAGGAACTACATTCACATCCTGAGTTTAAACACGGAATGTAGAGAGTTTACTAAATCATTAAATTGTCTGTAGTGCCAGGCTGTCAGCTGGCAGACACTACAGGACCTTGCAGATTCAAGTGCAAGTGATATCACAAAGATTCCCTGCTGGACCACAATATAATATTTTTATTCTAACAATATATTTCCAGAAATATCAGAGCTGTTTTTGTTTGTTTGTTTGTTTTTTATATTCTTGAAACTAGGAAAACCATGTGACCTGCAGGGATGTTCCTTTAAGTTGAATTTCTGCTGTCTTTTTTCCAGATGTAACTCAACAAAATCAACAGAGCATCCAAGGAATTTGTATAGCTTTAGTCTCCTTTCTGCAGAAAGGATGCACTGTAGTATCATTTTTGCAGACACAGGGTACAATATAAGGCAGATTAACAAGGCTTGTGGGCCAAGTTTTATGAAAGGACTTCTATTTCTTTAATAAAAAACACTTGTCTGTGCAGAATTTGTACATCTGTGTGCAAGTCTACTTTCAGAACTCAGGGTCAAACCATTCTCCAAGATTTTATGATTTGGCAAGACTTAAATTGGAGATTTCATCACGGCGTGCGCTATATGTTTATTCCTCCTAGCTCATCCTGAAATTGAAATTTTCTCTGGAACTTTCAGATTCATCTCTCTTGTTACCACAGCCCCTTGATACTCTAGGAATTTTGTGTGTTTTGTGTTGGTTTCATTTATAATCAGTCACAGATCTCAAGAGTTATTGGATTCCATTTTATAAGTTCTGCTGAAAAAACACCATTTGGTTTAACTAGATTGTTAGAGGATGGCAAACTGATGCTCAGAAGTTATCATTCGCTTTCCCACATAAAACCTGAAACTTAGGCTGTGTGTGTTGAGCTGGTATATAGCTGGGTAGGTATCTATGTCCTTTTCAAAAGTTTGAGGTAAAGTTTTTGGTGTTATCCCACACAACATAGGCATCAATTCAGCAAAGCTTCTATATAAATGCTTAACTTTAAGCAAGTTTTTACATCCCACTGCCCTGTACTTGGGTTAGAAGTATGCTTGCTGGAATAGTCACATTTTTGGGCAATTTAGCAATTTATTTTCCTTATTGAGAAAGGTAGCTCTGATGTAGGTGTTTATAAACATAATTCAGCACCAGCATGATTAAAATGTACATTTGGACTCATCACTCAATATCACTGTATAAAACATGTGGTTTATGTGATAAGTAGAAATATAGCAATGTAGTGCATTAAATCTTAAGAAACATATCTGCTGCTGGTGTAGACATGATTTAAACTACTGATTTTCAGGCCAGTTTTGCTATGCATTTACTTTACTTTAAATCTCAACCGACTGAGATTTCTCTTGATGAAAAGCTCTGTGTGAGCTCAAAAGCTTGTGTCTCTCACCAATAGAAGTTGGTCCAATAAAAGATATTATCCCATTCTCACCCACCTTGTCTTTTTGAGATCTTGCCTGGCATTCTATATCGTCATACGAATTGCGGCTAAACTTACATCTTACAGATCTTTTCCAAGAAGTGTAGTGCAATTACATTAATTTATTAACCAAATCAGTCTATGAGGCTCCCATTTGATCCCTCTAGTCCAGTGTTTTGTCTCTTACAGTGGCCAGTACCAAATGCATCAGTGGCAGGTCCAAAACATAAACAGCTTTCCCCCCCCTAGCTTAATAACTCTTAATGAAATGAGCTATTCATACAGCAACTTTTCTCCTAATATCTGTAATTTACTGGTTGGCATAAACTCTGAAGTAGAAGAGGTTTATATTCCTTATAATATTTTATCCCCTAATATAATGGTGAGTGTTCTTATTATCTATGTGGATGTCTATTGCTTTTTTTTAATCTCAGTAGACTCTTGCCCTCAATGATCTCTTGTAGCAATGCATCACAGGTTAATTATGCCATCTTTAAAAAGTATTTTATCACTTTTAAATTTGTTCCTAGACTGTCTCCTTGCTCTTGTATTATGGAAGTGTCAGTTGCAGCTTCGTAGTTAAGGCTGAATTTGAGTTTGGCACTTAAGCACCTTGTTTTTTATGAATTACTTACTCTTTGATAATATGATTAATATTTTGTGGATTTACAAGTCTTAAGAACAATCTTTTAAAATATTTTTATTTGTGATCTTGGCACAAAAAGTAGGAGAGTGTTAATGAAATTTGATGAAGACACTAAATCGGGAGACATTGCCAATACAGAGTAGGATCTGATTATTATAGAGGAACAATTGGATGACCCTGGGGATTAGAGTAATAGAAGGGATGAAATTTAATAGTACAAAGTCCAAGGTCATACAGTTAGGGATGGTAATGGGGGCCTCCATCCAAGAGCATCCCCAGGTGGTCCAATGCAGCATTGCAGTTACATCTCTGTTTCAGTTTCCCCTAGTGGGCTTCGATAAGTCTGAAGAGGCTTATGTATATTGAACCATGCCCCTTCAGGGGTCTAGCTTATTTAACCTAAAGATGGAACATTATACAAACAGGCCTCTACCCTAGCATCTCTGGTGGGAAGGGGCTGCGTTAACTTTAGTAGATCAATACCACTTATGTCCAGGTCCCTTGCCAATGAGGCCCTCTTGACCTGCAACCGTGTTCTGGAGCCAAGGCCTTTTGTCATCAGCTGGGCAGAGAGTCTGAGGTCAAGGTCCTCACAGAGGTCAAACCACGAACAGCCCTCCTCAGAACAGCACATAATTCCTCTCATCTGCAGCCTCTCCTGCTACTTGGTGAAGTACTTCCATAAGGGGCAGATTTTGCTGAGACTTGGCATTCAGTGCTCTTCCCTTTCGGACCCTCTCTCACTTGGGATCATAGCTCCTTGGTTTCCTTTCCTGTTGAGCTCCCTCAGTAGGTTCCCCCTGAGAAGCCCTCCCCTTGGAAGCTTTCTCTTCCCATGTTCCTCTCCCCAGGAGCCACTTTGCTCTAGCCCCACTGGGAGCAGCTTCCTTTTATCATGTTCAGGTACTTTCCTGCCTTCCTCCCAGTTACTCAGTGAGTTAATTAGTCCCAGGTGAACCAGAGTTCTCATTCCCCCTTGTGGAGTCTGTCAGTTGTGGGCTGAGCCACTGACCCCTTCAGAGGTCCAGCTACACTCTGACAAGGGCTAATAACGTTGTTGTTGTTTTTCTATAGCTGGCTGCCCATAGTTGGCAGAGGAGGAAAAAGACCTGGGCATGCTATTCAATCACAGGATGACTGTGAGCCACCAATGTGATATGGCTGTGAAAAAGGCAAAACATGATCCTCAAATGTATCAGGTGAGGCATTTCCAGTAGAGGTAGGGAAGTATTAATACATTGTCCAAGCCACTGGTAAGACCTAAGTTGGAATACTATGTACAGTTCTGGTCAACCATGTTCAAGAAAGATGAATTCATGTTAGAACAGGTTCAAAGGAGAGCTACCTGGATGATTAGGGGAATGAAGAGCCTATTTTGTAAAAGGGGACTAAAAGAACTTAGCTTGTTTAGCCTAGTGACTTGAAAGCTGAGCAGGGATATAATTGCTCTCTTAGCTAAACAACAGCATTGGCACAAAATAAATGGATATAAATTGGCCATATGTAAATTTAGGCACGAAATTTGAACCGGGTTTCTAACCATCAGAGAAGTGATGCTCTGAAACAGTCTTCTAATAGGCATCATGGGGGCAAGTAACCTAATTGGTTTTGAGATGGAGCTTGATACGTTTATGAAAGGAATTATATAACATGTTACCTGCGATTACAGGGAACTGCACTTGATGACCTAGGAGATACCTTCCAGCCCTATGTTTTGAAGGAAATCTGTTAAGTAGTTTGTGTTAATTTTTTTAAAATGGGTCCTTTAAGAATCCAAGCTAGGGCTTTGCTTATATACTCAAAAATTGGAAGAGAACCAAATCTTGAATAAAAGTGGTTTAATGGGTAACTTTTTATTTTTTTATGATTCATGGGAATATTTGCTGTGAAAGTGACTAAAACTCTTTCAAATTACCATTTCATATTATAAGCCATAGAACTAAGGCTACAGATTGACCTCAGTTAAAACAGATCTCTCAAAATAGCCATCTTCTCCCATTCTCAATGGAACTGAAGCCATAGTCGGCCTTCATTCAGCTGCTCCTCACAGCATTCCTCTCTGCCTCCTGCCAGCAGGGGGAGCTAGTATCTTCCCTGAGAGCTATTTGGTTTCACTCCTATTGGGAACAATGGGAAGAAGTGGCCATATTTTTAGTATTCATTAGTTGACTTCAATCTTCATTCACTTTTTAGAAGCCAATTGCAGATTGAGCAAAGGTTTTCACTGATGCCTCAGTAATGCCCAAGACTTTTATCTGAGTAGTTACAGTTAATTTAGAATCCAGCAGTGAGTAT
Source organism: Gopherus flavomarginatus (assembly GCF_025201925.1). Lineage (NCBI taxonomy): Eukaryota > Metazoa > Chordata > Testudines > Testudinidae > Gopherus > Gopherus flavomarginatus. The sequence continues at coordinate 101,031,560 of NC_066621.1, forward strand.
GAGTAGCTTTAATTATTTCTTGCAGTGTGCTTGCTTTTTTCATCATATTTTTTGTTAGCATTTCAGCCACATTCGTTTCCCCATTATGCTGCCCGTTGACCCAGCTTTGTTAAGGTTGCCTGAAGTTAGTCTCCACTAACCTGCATGATTTTTTCTCATCTTCAAAACTTGCCACGTCACTGCTCATCCTCTCACCAAAATCAAACACCTTTTCTCTATATTAAAAATTGACTATTCCCACTATTTTTTTTCTCTGTCTCAATGGGGTTTATTGAAGCAGTAATGTGAAAAAAATTGCTTCGTATTGTTTTGTTAATGCACTCGCTGAATTTCCAGAGATATTAATTGGAGTTAAACCCTAGAATTTGCCTTTTGTTTGAGAACACTTTGGAGGCCAGATACTAAAAATGTCAAAAAAAACCCCAAAGCAACCCATGTAATATCAGGTGAGATATATAACGTAATATTTGCTAATGGATTTTAGATGTGACTAAGAAAGCAAAGTTTTCAAGGGTGTTCCAATAACAGATTCCTTTGGGGTCATCCAGGCATGCAGAGTCGAGGATGGCTTGACACTGGAAGTACAGTATGACACTGAGCAGGTCCTCTCCTGTGGCTTGCTTCCCCCAACCTGGCTTAGAAGAAAAGAAACAAATGAGGCCACCAAGACAGTGGAGGATAGCCTGTTTTTCTGTATTTAATCTAGTACAATATGACTAGCTTCTATGAGACAGAGATGTACTGTACTGGGTGACCTTTTCCATTTCCTATGGTGCATACAGTTTGTGAAAGGGATGGACTCTCCATTTTGAGCTTCAAAGTTTGGAAAATACATGGCAACACATCAAATGCCCTTTAATTTAGGAAATGAATGTCTGTGAAAATAAACTGCACTTCCTGCTATATATCCCATATTACAGTGAAGTGGACAAGTCTGAGACACACAGAGTGCAGTGACATTCTGTCGTTACTGACACCTAACTGTGCAGATTTTTGCAGGTATGCATTTCCCTGCATTGTGTCTGCACTGTCCGATTTGCAGATTAATCATTTTTTTTGCAATAACTGTAAAGACAATATATAAACCCATGTTCTCTGAGACGTTATCAGCCAGTCAGAGTGCAGAGAATTTCATAATCATGCTACGGTTATTTCTGAATAATTATAATGTAAGTATGAAAATCACTCTCCTATAAATCTTCTGTTTTGATTGGCTTCTGGGCTCAGAATGATCAAGATTTGTTGCCAAAAAACAAGATGCTGACTGAGCTGACCATTTTTTTCCCCACAGAAAAACTTCAATATTTACATAAAGATGACCAAAAAAAATCTATTAAGAGAGAAAAGGGGCTGTGAAACTGAAGAAAGGTCAAGTTTAAAAAACAATTGTTAAAAGAAAAAGGGGGAAAAAATCTGTCCTTCCTCTCCCTTTCACCTCTCTTTCATCCTTCTAGGTCAGCAGGGCTCTTGCCCTGACTACTCTCTCCTTCCCCTGTCCCAATTATTCAGGTAACTTAACGCTTTCCATTATAAGACCCTGTTTTCAATTGCTTTTAGCTTTGCCAAACTAACTGTTTGGGTTGAAAATTTTCATGCTGAATGTGTGCAGGCAACTTTTATTCTGGCATTTTTAACATGAGTGTTTGACTTTGTAACCATAATAATGTTCTTTTAACACAGTTTATGTGTGTAATATTACCTAAAGTATATAAGTGTTTGTATTGTTTTGGGGTCTTTTTACACTGGAATAATCCCACTTCTCTGTGCCACCCTTCCTCCCAGTCCAGTTATAAAATATATAGCGAACATATATTACAGTTATTCTGGGATAGAATTATTCCAGAAAAAATGCCCTTTAGATCTGAATAATCCATAGTACAATAATAGAGCCAAAAAGAAATAATTCAAATTGGCTATGCACCAGTAACCTTTATCCAGATCCTTATGGAATCATTAATGATGGCATTTTCTGTATTATACCAATAAAAAGGTGTTAACGTGCTGCTAATAAAAAGACAAAAAAGTTAACATTTAAATCTTATGAAGTAGTCTGATACAATACGCTCCCTGGTTATTGCTATTACTCTTGGAAAATACAAGTCAGGATTTGTAGTCTTACAATGCTATAAACATACCTATAATTTAACAGGGATTTTAAAAATAAATTTTGTGTGGCTTGCAATTTTTGTTGTGAGTACTCAGCATCACTTTGTAGTGGTACTGTCACAGTTTTGTCAGTGTACATCTCACCTGTACATAAAATAGATTTATGCTATTAGCCATATTAGATGTGGGTCTAAAAAACCCCAATCAAGTAGTAACTGTCGATCAACAGCACATCTGTATTGATGAAAAATACAGCTGGTCCTATTTATTTTTTAAGAACCCTTTTGATTATAGGGAAGTGTACACACTAAATGAAAACAATCTGACCTGCAATTCTATTGGATTTGGATATAATTCACATTTTATCTGTCATGACCTAGCTAGGAAACCTGCCACATTTTCCATGGAATGAGACCACACACCCATTTTAAATTGGAACATTAAGGTTTATTTGACTAAAACAGGCAAAGAAGGCACATGGATAAAAAAAAATAATTTCTTCAGACAGAATGTTAGTACCCTACGAATAATTTATTTATGTAGATGTGCTTCAACCACACAGAGTTCCGATCATCATCTCACCTTCATAATGCACCAGTTCAGAGGTTGATTCCAGGGTTTTGATTTAGATCCATTTTTAGTTATAACATACAGTTGTTATTTAAAATATTGTCTATCTCTCTATGTTCCTTACTGGTGCCCACCACCTCAGCATACGAGCCACAGATCTTACCAAATTTTATCTGTCCAGTGTTTCTATTGTGAGGATATGAAAGCTATATGCATTCCTGCCAAACATTCCAGGACACATTTGTTTACATAACATCTTTGTTGGGAAGAAAAAGTTCTTAGAGAAAAATTCTTCAATGTGCTTGGCCATGAAAGGCTTAGCTCTGTGATATTGAGTTCTAGTGAGCGCTGTGAATGTGAAATTCTTATTAATGTCAATGGATTTTTCCACACGCGCAGAAAATACAGAAGAGTAGAATTTTGCATGTGTTTTGTATCCTTGAATGGCTAAGTATCTATGGATCGATCAGTATAGTCCCAGCAAAACAAAACTCCCACCAGTTTCAGTGGGAATTTTGCTTGGTAGAGAGTACAGGAGAAGACACTATATCCAACTGCAGCCACTACGTTCTTTGCCTTTTGAGATTATGAGAAAGGGCAACAGAAGAGCCATGGTTTTCAGATTACAAAATGGTCATCTATGCTCCTAATGATAGGAAGTGGTTGAGTCTTGGAGAACCTGGAACAAACTTAATAGTGAATTTGAATACAAGGAGAGAAACAAACCAACAAAAATCAGTCTCAGGGAATAATTTACTTTTATAAAACAACTTTCTTCACAAACTTCCTTCAGCACATTACTGTGGCCCTGATCCTACAAAGAGATTCTCAAGCACAAACCATTCCTTCTGCATGATGTTCTATTGATGACATCAACAAATATAATAGAATGTTACATGGATGAAAGCATCAGGAATTGGGGATCCTTTTGCAGAATTAGTATCTGCATGCAAACTGCTCCATTGGATGACAACCAACCAGTACAAAGCAATACTGTGCAACTATGGGGAATATTAACAGCATAAGACAAAACTGGAGAAATTGCTAATTTTAAAATGCCAAGGACAAATCAAAGTCAGCACAGAAGAAACAGGTCCTCTATTTTAAATGTTGCATCTAAAATACTCACATATGAAAGGCTGCATAGAACCCCATATTTCCACCATACAAGGGTCAGAGGATTGGATCAGTCTTGCTGGGATCTGAACCAAGGTTCCCTGCGTTCTAGCTGACCCTTGTGATTTGATGGGATAGCAGGGTTATTTGAAGACAATATAAATAGGTTACAAAATCAGGCCAGATTTTGAAAAGTGGATCACAAGAGATCAACCCATAAGGATGTAGAGGACTATGTTTTGTTTATACAAAAACCTCAAATATTTACATAGGAAAATGAACATTTGTGCATACAAATCTAGTCTTTGTGTTTCTGACTATCTGTTTGTGGATGCTTTAGATGCACACGTTTTTCGTAAGCACAATCTTATGTATCCTTTATCTTCCAATAATCAGTACTAAATAGACATTGTTATGAATATGAGATTATGGCAGACACTTTTTTTTTAACATGAGAACAATTTTAATAATGGGCATCACAATTTTAATTTTCCCATTGACATTCTTTGAATAGTACTCTTCTCTTAATGTGGCGTTATTTATTACTCCTTTGTTTGGCAAAAGGTTTTATTACTTTCCCAGAATTGTTTTATTTTCATTGTAACCAAATCATTTCTTCCATGAGCATTGCCTTTTGTCTGCAAACATTTTGTATCTTTTGCAGTTTGCAATGTGACATGAAAAACACATTAGCTGTGTTTTGTTAATTTCATACCCTCCCTCACCTCATACTTCCTGCAACAGATTAGGAATTTGTATGTGGTGGAGTCTATCTTTCCTAGTTTGTCTCCCCTTGGCTGACCTTTCAGAAACTTCATGACTATGTTTTTAGGTAAGAGAAGTCAAAAGTATACCTTTGAGAGTAATGAAGCAGTAGTTAGTCACATATGTGAATGTTTAGAAAGAAAATAAGTGAAAATAAGTCTGGTTTTATCTGAGACAGAATATCCTCTAATTGTTTGTTTTTTTGATTATGTAGGCAAGCATATAAAAGATAGTAGTCAAATATTTCTGATTAGTTTCATCTACTGAATTAAAGCACTTTGCATGCCAAACAATGAGCTCTCATGTCAGCTGTATTTTATAATACACCTTATTATGATTAGTGTTATGAGCACATATTGTATTCAAAAGTGCTCTCCAGAGTTAAAGTTAAACAGCTTGCTGACAAAAACTCCTCTGCAGCTATGTGAGATGCTTGGAAATTAATATATAAGAACAAATTCTAACTGTTATGCAGCCAAATGAAGGTTTAGGATTGCTGAGCTGTTGGCAAAGAATAGGCTTGTCCATTACCATATTAGAATGGCTGAAGAACATAGAGTAATTATATTTCTGTGAAAGATTCACAAAGTGTTTTGGTTTCAAAATAGATTCATAGATGCTAAGGCCAGAACAAACCACTATAATCATCTAGTCTAGTCTGACCACCTCTATGCACAGGCGGTAGAAATTTTCCCAGAAGATGTGCAAATATATTATCCTCAGATAAATGCAATCTGGTAAGTTTCAATGTAATTTTAGTGTGCAGAGCTACAATCAAATCTACACGACTAAGCTCTTAATTTTGCACTTCTTTTCCAGACGACACCCTCAGGGAACTCAAACCCATTAAATTCAAATTAGACTTGCCTGCCTGAGTCAAGGCTTGAATTATGAGTTGTGTTGCTTGGATACATAAGCCACATGGTATAGCTGTATTCCCTAACTGGATGATTGTAACCCTTAAAAATCAGATTTCAAATGTAAATACTCAAGTTTACATATTCAGAATCCATGTTTTCTGAACACTTGCTTAAATTCACTTGAAATCCTCTTTTTTCAAATACTCCTGCCAATAAAGAGGTTTGTGATAATATCTGTAGAAAGTGATCACCAGCAGGGTGAGAAGACACTCAACACAAAGTGCTTTTAAAGATTTAATGAGTAGTCACGAAATGTTGTACTGGTAGGGACTGCTTGCATTAGTGGTGATACACTAGATGCAGGCAGGAGCTGATATCATAATTGTGCCATGCTTTTTATTAGAGAAACATAATACTGTATCAGCCAAAGGACACCACTATTTCGAACACCAGATTATAGCTTGAAAACCTAGGGTTATTTTACAACCAAATCTCTTATCCTCAGAGAGGGGAGAATTCAATTCCTTGCCCAAAGTTATCTTTCTTTAAGGCTGTCTGCTGGTCACTACTGAAACTCCTACTGTAGAATCACACTTTTATAGGAATCTTTCCCAGCATGTGTTTCTTGTAGCTAGCCCTTTAAATTTGTCAGAGACAAGCAGTTCCAGCCCTAAACGGCAATTTGAAAGTCAAATGCTGCATCTCTCTCCCTTCTAGCTGGGAAGTACTCCTATAACATTTCCCCTTTCTTTTATCATTGAGGTGACAATGCATCCTCACAGGAACATGTGCCCACTGAGAACTGAAAAGCAACTTCTGAACTCATTCTACAGAGGCCAACAAACTGTTCTCATACAGTATCAACATTTCTTTTGTACCAGATTTGTGTACATTTGAATTATTAACATAACGGTGACAAACTCTACATCCTATTACCAATCCCCTGAACTAGCCACTTAACATCAAATTCATATAGCTTAAATATACTCAGTTCATATTATTATTATTTATAATGTGGAAATGATTTAACTTCCAGTCAGAAGGCTTCTCTGGAAAATTTCATTGTAGAGCAAATTTTTATGAACAGGTTACAAGCCTCCCACTACCCATACATGATGGTTAGATGCGCTTGTAATTATTAGAACTGGGAGCACTTGCTGTTGGGAGTCTGAAAGCACAGGAAACAGGAAGGAGAGGGGAGGAGTTGAGGAGGCTGAGTGAGAGTTACAGAGGGTGCAGCAGCAGCTTGGTAAAGGGGTTTCCACTGTAAAAATAAAGTCCTGTTGAAGTTTGTTAGTACCTTGCCTGCTTGATACAACACTACATTAGGATTTTACATGGCAGTCATTACTACAGTGAATTGTCTGAACAATCTTCCTAGATGTTTTGTCCCTTTGCTGGCTGGCTGAGGTCAAATTTCTAGTAGACATACCAGAAAAGTAAAGGAAGGTTATCTGAGACAAGTGCAGTCTGATTTACCTGAAAAGATTTTTCTCTTCTGCAGTAGATAGCACATCTAATATGGAATGACATGACTGCTGAGTCATTCAGCTGATGTATCAGCTCAGTACAGTCTCTTATTGATGCTGTAACACTGCTTCTGCTTAGAATGATCTTTTTGGATACCGCAAGAATTTAACACAGTTGTAAGCTGCATTTTTTACATTCCGTGTATAGCACAGAACTGTTCTGATTCACAATGTGCTTTACACATTAGCTTTTTGGCCACAGACACAAGCTCATGATTGCATTCTTTTGAACTGAATAGATGCTTTTACTCAGGTACATTTTAAATGTGCCCTTATCTAATTCATTAAGGTTACTTGTACCTAGCCAAAAATACTGCACTTAACATTAAGAGGTGATTTTCATTTCACTTTGAACAGCATTTCTCTATATTGAATTTCTTCTCTCATTAGTATAGAGCTGATGGAGACAGGAGTTGTGGGGAATAAATTGCCTTCTCACCATGAATGCTTACATAGGTCTCTCCTTGATATGGCTGCATAGATCACTGAAATATGGTCAGGTCAGGCCATTAGGCCTTCCAGTAGTAAAACATACCCATTTGTGGCTAATTCTGGAATGTTTTGTATATTTTTAATTAATCATATCTAATATATTCCATCTTTCAGCGAGACCCATCTTAATGTGATTTACAGGCTGTTTACACAAATCTAACTTTACTACCTATTCCAGAGCAGCTACCTCTGGTATGGAACACAGCAAGCATTCCTCACCATTAATACTATTGATTTTTTAAAAGGGAGGAGACTGACTTCCTTAACTGAAATTGCTGGAGACATTTAGATTGTAATTTAGCCATGACCAGGGTTGATAATCCTGCTCTTGGGCAAAGTGCCATGGGCTCCTTAACTATAATTTGGCCAGGTGCATGGCTTCCTGTGTCCTTAGAAATGAGGCCTCATGTGTTCTCCAGTAATGAGGCTTCCTGCTAGCACAGTACATCAGTTCAGTAGTGCCTCAAAGGAAAGAGTGGTGGTCACTGAGGGCATGTCTATACTTACCTCTGGAGGGATCAATCCAGTGGGGGTTGATTTACTGTGTCTAGTGAAGATGCGATAAATCAAATGCCAAGTGCTCTCCAGTCGACTCCAGTACTCCACTGAAGTGAGAAGTGTAAGCGGAGTTGATGGGGGAGCGTCAGCAGTCGACCTACCGTAGTGAAGGCACCATGGTAGGTAGATCGAAGTATATCGATTTCAGCTGCGTTATTCACATAGCTGAAGTTGCGTAACTTAGATCGATTCCCCTTCTGCCTTTCCTACCTCCACCCCAAGTGTAGACCAGGCCTGAATCAACAGTATCTCTTCCTGCAGTATCGTGGTTTTATTTGGAAATCTTTCTTCTAAGTATTCCCTAGACCTGCCACTGCTTAGTCTGAGATGTGATGAGATCACAGCTTCAGGTGATATTGCTATAGGCAATATAGTATATGGCATATATTTATGGGAATCGAGAATAATTCAGTGGTGATGCTTCCATAAGTAATACATCATCTTGGCCACAGATATAGAGTCACTCAATTGATAGATACTCAACTATCAACACTGCTACTTATCTATTGTACCTACATTAGAATACTGGAATAGAGTAGTGCTCTATACTGTTAGGTAATTGAATCATTGGGAGCGGGAAAAGGTGCACATATAACTACTGCATATATGTTTAATAAAGATATCATCTCGTACTTATCCACCAATCCATCAGCTATTTATACAGACTGTTCTACCACTTTATTATGTTAAGTGTGTACTAATTGCATACACTAAAAGGACAACATAAATTGATTACCTTGTTTATATTGTGTAGTTAAGGCTGGCTAACAAAGCAGCCTTTTCTAATCAATGTTTCCCTAAGGGAGAAATGGTAGGTATAACCCAAATTGTTCTCTCTTTGAGAGAATGACTGAATTTTACCAGTCAGTGGTCCTCTAATTATAGGAGCCCAACAAATATTCTGTGATGGGTGTACAGAAAGAAATTAGTTTGAGATGAGCACTGGGGAATGTCACAGGGAAAGTAGGGAAAAGAGTCAATTTATGAGAGGATCTTTATTGATAAGATTTCCCCTTTCCCTAGGACGTTAACTAATCCTAAAAAGGGCCGCTCCAGTTTAAATATTCAGGCAAATCATTGAAGTCACATGCATACTGTAACTGGATTTATAACATCCATGCTGTATACCCAATTATTTCTTTTTGTGCAGTTTTATTAAGTTGCATCATTAAATACTTAGTGTTAGTGAAAGGATTATGCATTAAAAGAATGAATTTTATCTGTATTAGTGTGGAGAAAATATGTATATATGTGTGAAAATAGTCAAATTGATGGAAATGAAATCAGAACTGGGTTTTTTTGTTTTGTTTTAAAGATTCCCAGGGTGAGGTCATTTATTCTGTTAGTTTCTTGCAAAAAACATAGGATTGGTATTTCCATTTGTTCTTGTTCGTGACTTTAAAAGGTATATTCTCAACTCAGTGCTTAGGGTTTCTTCAGAGCCAAATTTTTAAATGTATTTAGGCACCTACTTCATATTTAAATCAGTGGGAGTTAGGCATCTAAATACCTTTAAAAATCTGGCCCTGAGTACCTGGCCCCTCCCCAGATTCTATTAACATCAACATGAGGCATTCTACTAATCCACCAAGCATCAGGTTCCAGTCTGGATTGCTGTAATTCACTGAACAGTATTTGGTCTGAGAGTGGAAGCAATACAGAGCCTCTGACATGCACAGTGCAGCAACCTACTATCTTCTCCTCCCACACATAAGTCATGCCCTGTGCTCTGATCTCTCCACAAGCTCCCAATCCTCTTCCGTTGCCAGTTCATGGTCTTGGACCTGGGCTTCAAAGGCATCAACAAGTCAAACCCTGCTATATCATTGGCTGCATCTCTATCTATGACACAACAAGGTAGGAGCATGCCTCTGATGAAATGAAGTTTATGAAGCTCACAACAAAGCATATAGAAGCTCACAACAAAGCAATCATCCTCAATCAAGGGGATTCAGTTCTGGAACAATTTCCAGACGAGATGAGTCTAATCCAGAATATGACCATTTTCAGAGAACTCTGCAAGACCCACCTGTCATGGCTACAGGATGAACTATGCCTTAGGCCCCTTCAGTCCCCATGGAGTGTAGATCACAAACTTGGCTTCCTGCACCTTGCTGGGTGAAACAACGTGGTCCTACAAGTTTGAAACAGGATCTCTGGGCTGTAGCCCCCACTGGTTCCCAACCATGTTGACAATACAGACTCCACTCGCTATGACACCAGTAATAGTTTCCCTTTGGGGATGTTAACCATGCTCTGGAAACAGTGTTTTCAAAACAAAGCATTATTTTTTCATAAGGAGCAGAGAGTAACAACAATAAAAGGCCTCCACACGTAGGTAATATTTACACCTTTGTAAGTTCCCCTCAGCCCTGCTAATACCATCTTTGGCAGGGAGAAGCAGACATCCCCTATTCACTGACTCACCTTGGACAGCCTCTCGGAGCTCACCCACCTCCCTTTCTGAGAGGTTTTTGAAGTTTAATATTCCCCTTTATCCCAGGCTTTAGCCTTAGGAGACGTAATCCATTCTATACAGGCAGTACTTCAAACAGTTTTTTCATTGTTTCCTCTTTTCTATGTCGTTGTTTTACCTTTCTTGCTTGGCTTCGTTAATGACCCATTTTGATCTAACCCCATAGCAAGTGACCTATTGTAACCAAACACAAAGAGTGATGGTTCTTGGGGTACCCAGGACTGTGAGTACGGAGTCCTGCCTGTGGTAGCTGACGGTTAGCTTCCCAACACCATCAGCCTTTCAGCCACTCAGGGACTCTACTTTGGCCTATAGTACCCTATCTTTGCCTTGTAGGTTAACATGAGCTGTACTCGAGTCCCCTTAGAGCCCCTGGCACTGGCTACTCACAGAAATCTCAGAATCTCTGCTCCCAAAGGAGCAGAGTACCCCAGCTTACTAGCTTTGCCTTAAGTCCCAACTGCTGTATGATGCACAACACCAGTAAGCACTTATAATACAGCAAAAGAAGGTTTATTTAAGAATGGAGATTCCACTTGAGAGTGATGGAAACCAATGATTATAATACAAAACAAAATAATAAAATATGAACTAGAACCCACACTTATGAATAGTTACCTTTCCTATCTAATAAAGTAGGTTCCCCACCCTCCAACACAAAATTCAGTTTGTTGCAGAACTGGCTGGCTTCTCAGAAACCAGAATCCAATCTGTCATGAAACTCCCCCACTCGACAAACTGTCACCTCACCTCAGTGAAAGGCTGCAGAGTATCTTTCTCGACCCTGGGATATACTGAATCAGTCTTTTGTTTTCATTGACAGGTAGAGTGATCCCCAGTCTGTTATGATGATCCTTTCTACCTTCAAGTCATTTTGAATGTTTGCAGTTGTCTTTGGTGGTTTTCCATGGACAGTTCTGGGACAGAGCAAGGGCAGACAATTGAACCTTACATTACAGCGCCGGCTCACTAGAGAGGGGTAACAACTCCCTCCCAACTGAGTGGCCCATCACAGAGATATATGACTTCCTGGTGCCTAACTTTTACTCCAGGATCATAAGACATAGTTTTCAATATAGTTATATTATTCCTTAAATCTTACCCATACACAAATAGTGATTTTGAGTATCAATAAGCTGCAAGCCTTCAGCAGAGACCTCACATGCTCCCCTTCATGCGTAAATACTATGAAAGTGGCGCAGTGTGTTTGTCAGGTCTAATACAGAGTTGCTTGTAAATTACAGTGAATCCTTTGCCCATTGGCATCAATGGGCCTCACTGTTACAATCCTCAATGTATTCATAAAAATAATGCGGCTATTTCCCAGTTTGCAACAGCTTTTTTTGGATGAATCTCTATGCTTTATGTATCACCTTTTTCTTAGCTCTCTTTAGAGATTATGGAGCAAATTCTTTTCTCAGCTGTACCAGCATCTTATGTAATGTGAATCTGGTGTAATTCAGTGTACTTCACTGGAGTTATTTTGTATTTACACTGATGTAACTGAAACAGAATTTAGCTCTCTAACTCTTGGCATGGTCTCTCTGGGAATCCGAGGCTTTCACTGGCAAAAGAATAGAAAATACTTTTCAAAAATAGCTTTAGAGTGGTTCTTAGTGCTTTTTTTTCTGGAATTAAAACTACATAAAGGTTATTATTTGTGTTTTTTAAAGTGAATGGAGTGTCAGGATGAAAATACTCCTGGATGAATAGATACAGGCACAGATATTCGCACACTAAGTTTCCCCATCCTGCACCAACAGGACCGGCGCTTCCATTTAGGCAGCCTAGGCAATCGCCTAAGGCGCCAGGATTATTGGTGGGCGGCGTTTTGCCGGAGGGGGCGGCAGGCGGCTCCAGTGGAGCTGCCGCATTCATGCCTGCGGAGGGTCCCCTGGTCCGCAGCTCTGGTGGAGCTGCTGCAGTCGTGCCTGCGGACGGTCGGCTGCTCGCACGGCTCCAGTGGACCTGCCGCAGGCACGACTGCGGCAGCTCCACCGGAGCTGCTGGACCAGCGCGTGGGGTGGCGAAATTGCCGTGCGCTAAAACCCCTAGCACCGGTCCTGTGCATCAATGCACGCTTGCCTTAATGTACATTACCAATACTGTTTTGTCGTACACCAGTGTAAAACAGTGGAGTTATTCCTGAAGTCAATTGTGCAAAGCTGGTAGAAGATAAGAAAAGAATCAGGCCATAGACTTTGTGATTTACTAATAATTGCAGTAAAAATAATTATTTCATCAGAGGATTATGACATCAGTTAAAAGAGAAGCAATGCACACAGATGATTTCTCAGATCCTGTTCTGATGCAGATTTTTTTAAAGTAGAATGGGGAAGAGATGCAGAAAATATAGATAAGCCCAGTTGTTTCTGAAAAGATTTTTGTTAAAGTTTTTCATGAGGTTTCAATGGGCCCTTCACTATATTTAGGACACTTAAGGTGATGCTATCCCCTTTTTTTTTTTTTTAAATGTCCTGGGTCTGCCTCTCTGTCTCTTTTTTTGTTTTGTATTCTCTGTGTCAGGTTCTAGTCATGCTTAAACTGGAGTCAGTTTAACTGTAACTTAGCTCTTATGGTATTTAAGCTGACTAGATTGGTTTTATATGAAAATGCAAACTGCATTTTGTATCAAAATGTGCTTGTATTTTGCATAATTATTTAATTGCCAAAGAAAGTCTGATGTAGTCTTAAAGTTAGCTCCTGGGCTATTAACTACTGTTTGTTTGACTGCTGTTATTGCAGGACAAGGAGTAATATGAACTGTTGTGGCCTGGCTACCTTCTAGAGCAGCTTTCTGGCCACTTTGCACTGCCTGAGTAGCATAAAGCAGCCAGGCTTTGAACCCTGGCTCTCCAGTTGCGTAGAAGGGCTGTATTTTCTGAGGGAATAAGTTAGCTGTAACTTGCTGAAGGCCTTGTTATGCAGAACAGTGGTTCTATGTTGTCAGCTATACAGGTTACATCAATGTAGTCTTCTCAGATGGGACCTTCGTTTTACTTGGCTCGCGCTGCCATTATTTTCAAAACAGTCAGCTAAAAAAAACCTCATTAATCTAGTTTCCTTTGGTAGGTTTCAACATGCTGTAACATAGGATGCCTGATAAAATCATTAGGATTATTTATTTCTCCAAGTCTTGGTGCCTTTACATGAGTAAATGGCACAAGGCCAGCATTCTACTCAGAGAGCTAGTGTTTAAGTGTGTACAGTCAGGAAAACAAATTAGGTAGTATAGCCATTTGTTAAAGTAAGTAACTGGATACATTTGGGTTTAGGTAGTAAGCACTCTAATGGATGCCAAATTCACCCCAAAGCAAAAGAGAAGACACATAGGCTTTCAGTTCATTCACTCAGAAAAAGATACTAAATGCATTTTAAAAACAACAATAACAAAAACACAAAGAGGGTAATTTTTAGTTTTTCAATTCTCCATAGGTGGTGTTTTCCTTGATGAATTCCCCACTGCAATCCAGAGGAGTGGGCGATCATTTTTAAAAGAAGATATTTCCATGGGAGGGGGAGGGGTCAAAACCACACTACACCTTTTCACAAAAACATGCTTTGTTACGGCAAACAGTCAACCTAACTTAGAGTGCAGGTAATAAACTATTCTATCGCAGCTGTTCAGTCTGCAATTCATCATTTCTTTCACTTACTTGTTCTTTACAGCCTGATTGTGCTACCTTTGCACACATTGAGTAGTATCTTACTCCTCAAGTTGTACTTCTTCATTAGGACTACCTGTGAACTATTCAGTATGGCTAAAGTCAGATCAGCGTCTGATTCTATGTATTGTATTGGTGTTTTGTATTTAAAAGGTAACTGAAGAGTTCTCTCTGCTTACAACTTAATAACCATGTTCTGAGCTAAATAAACACCGAGTCCAAAGGCTGAGGTTTTATAGGAAATAAATCCTGTAACTGAAGGCCCAGGAGTTGATAAGCCCAGAATACAACAGCTGTTACTGAGTTAACAGGGCACACTCTCAAGTTGTTGCTACAATACAGAGATAATAGAATATCACGGTTGGAAGGTACCTCAGGAGGTCATCTAAAGTCCAACCTCCTGCTCAAAGCAGGACACGTGTTCTCCCTCTTCAAACCCCTGTGCTCTGCTGTTACTACTATAAAACTTTATGTTCTGATAGACTATTGCCTTCAAAACTCCTAATCCAAATGGTCACCCATCTCAGCTTGTGAAAACTGGACCCATCTCAGCTTGTGAACTCTGTAATGGCACCTGCAAATTCCTGTGCTCTGAATGCTTGCACTCAAGCTGTAATACAGTTGGCTCAATATGATCATTTCATTTTTTGGATATCCAGAGAGTGTTATGGTAAGTAATACAAAGTCTGTTATTAGCTGCTCAGACTAACAGCAATCTGTTTCCTGTATAAAACTATAGGTACTAAGTGCTTTCTTTGAGGTACAGAGCACCCTTAATTCTCAGTGATTTCAACAGAACTGAAGATGCTCAACACCTTGCAACTTCAGGGTCTATAAGTCTCTAATACTTTAACACATGGTTCTACTCTGAAAAATAACTGTGAAATGGCATTGTGAGGTAGTATTATCTTGCATTGATTTGTGGACCAATACTGCTCAGTTTACAAGTTTTTTTCCCCTAACTGCCAGCTCTGAAAATTCAATCTAGGATGGATTTTCCTTTTTCTGTGTCAGCACCAGTGTTGACGTCAACCAACATGACATGCCTGTGATGACACCTCTGCAGTCCCTTTGCATCAGTGGGCTTGCAGGGCCATAAATGATTGGCCCTAAAACTGGACCATAATAAACAATTCTGGCAATGAGGTTGTCAAAAGATGAATTGTGCATCAAACTCCCCCCTTTAAGTCCCTCTCTCAAGTGGACCCCTGAGTTGACAGGCCTGGCTTCCTGCACCTCACTGTGGGTGGAATCATATAGTCTAACCACCTTAGAAGGGATTTCTGGCCTGCAGCCCTTCTGTTTCCCAAACATGCTAATGAGACAGGCCCCAGGCACTTGTCACAGGCCCCAGGTACTGTTTCACTCTGGGACCCTGTGACCAGCAAGTTGGTTAAAGAGACTCAAAAACAGCATTTCAAAGAAAGTGGTGTTTATTTATTCCCCCAAAGCTACAAAGCCCTTGGAGCCAAGGGTAAAGATAATAAAAGCTATATATATGTGGCTCTTATTTACACAAGCTATCAAGGAAAGATTAAGGTGTAAATTCCCCTGGGCCCAACTAAACTCCATCTCTAGAAGGAACACACTCTCCTGCTCGCAACATGCTTTTTTGTCACTCTGTGTGTTTCCCTGCCAGCCTTTCAGGCCCAGTTAACACACTGGCCTGTCTCTGACCATTCACTCAACCCCCACCCTTTTCCAGGTCTGGGGGGTCTAGTAATGATTTTGGTTTCCTATGATCTCTCTCTTCTCAGCCTCGGCAAAACAGATAGGTAGAAGTTCTGGAATAGCTTTTATGGTGGAGGTGCTGAAAGCTATTGAACAAAACTGTAAATGCTTTATAGGATGGAAGCCATGCATTTGGTTGCTATTATTACTTCAAGCCAGGGTGTGCTGCCTCACCCCCAAAATACCTAGTTCCACTGCTCCTGCAGCGAGGTATAGCCTCTTCACGGCTATAACCTGGGCTATTTTGTTCGAGTGTTTGTTGGGATGATCTTGCCAATCCATAGGATACTGACCACACTAACAGAGTAGTCAGTGTGGGAGTACACATATGGGAAAACAACGGCCATCTTGATAAGAGAATTAGTCTCTGTACATTATCATTTCGTTCACATCTGTACACTATGGCTTGCCCACTATCGATGCATGTGCAATGTGAAGATAGTCATGTGTCTGTTTTTGTTTGTATTCTAATGTTGCATTTGTGGAAATGAATCATCTCTATGAATGTTTTTTATTCAAATTAATTGGCTGGATTGCTTCCTAATTTTTGTTACAGCTGGAGATGTACCAAGTGACTGCGATAACCCGCAAAATGATTTTTCATGTTTTGGTACCTGTGTGACATTTGTCTGTGTGATACTATCTGAACATAAAATTTGAGACACCATTGAATTCCAGAGTATTTCCATATGTATAGGAGCTTTATTTAAAAATGTACATATGAAAGTACTTGGTATAATTATGTTGGACTAAAGCTGTTTCTAAAAAGTGAAAGAAAAACATTTAGTTTTTTTTAAAACTGACAAATACAACAGTTTTCTCACTATAATTTATGAAAAAAATTGAATAAATTAAGAAATGTAATATATTATGGGCTCAGGTCAAGTCTCCGGCAGAAAAAATCCACAGGGAAGGGGAAGTCTACAAGGATTTTTTTTAAAATAAAAGTAAATTTAATCAATTGTGAAAAGTACTTGACTAACAGCCCTCAAATTTGAAATTCTGTATCAAAACCAGGGCCGGCTCCACTGTTTTAGCAACCCTAAGCAGTGCGCTGAATTGCCTCCATGGAGGGCGGAGGCAGTCTGTGTGTGTTAGGGCAGCATGTGTGTTTCCGTGGTGGCAGCAATTCGGCTGCAGCTTCTGTCTTCAACGAGAAGACAGAAGCTCCGCTGTCCGTGGCAGCGCAACATAGAAAAAGTGGTCGCCGAATTGCTGTCGCCGTGGAAACGTACATGCCGCCCTAACGGCACACGGACTGCTCCCGCCCTCAGTGGAGGCAATTTGGCACGCTGCTTGGGGTGGTAAAAACACACGGACTGCCGTCTCTTGCGGATTGCTGCCCCAAGAACCTGCTTGGAATGCTGGTGCCTGGAGCGGGCTCTGAACAAATCACTGCACAAATATGATATGAACAGTGGCAGTGCAAGCTTCTTATATGGCCCTGACAACTTGTCCAAACCCTGCTGTGGAGGAAACCACATCTGCAAATAGAAGGGTAGTTCATTCTACAGGCACATAGAATGCTTGGCCTCCTTGCTGAGCATACCAACTAATATGTTGTGTGTGTGTGTGTAGGTGGAGGATATTACCTAGGAATTGGATCATGTCCATCCATCTATTTTCACAAAGGATATTGAACAGCCATTGGGTGGCAGAAACTGTTGGTCACTACTGATCTGGACTGTTTTTTAAAGAAGATTCTTGACTTTTAACATTTTAACTTTCTTACTTTGTGGCTCTATCACCTGCATATGGTGAAACACCAACTGAAGCTGCTGATCAGTAAATCAGCTTCCAAGCAGCTTAGTCCATGACAGACCCTTGGCAGGCTTTTGAAAGAGAAAAATAGGTGAAGAACTGGTAAACAGCACACTAGTCATTAATTTTTCAAGCCTACATATTAATGTAATTGGGGTCAAATTAGTGGTTGCTCCACCAAGCATTCATGAGTTCACTAAGCACTGAGAGTAGTAAGGAAAATTGAGAAAGGCTATAGGAAAGTTTAGTTTGGCATGGGAGTGCAGAACCAAGCAAGGGAGAACTCCAGTGGGAAAGCCCGCTCCATCAGCTTATATGACAGCTAGAGTGAGCAAAGGAATTAGGTTACAGCAAGCCAGGAAATCAGTTAGGGGCAATGGTTAGCCCCAGTAGGAGAGCTTTTAGGCAGGAAACAGGAAAGACTGAGTCTGTTGACCCTCTGTTTTTAAAGTTCTTCTTTTATGAGCTCATAGACTGCTATCCTCATAGGTCTACTAACAGCAAAGTACAGAAGTGTTTGTTTCTTAGGTTGGGACCCTAGTTTTTCACATGTGCTCAGAAGTTCTTAATAAGAGTTGTTATATGCATATATGGTGAGAATAGATTGTTTATGAACAAATCTCTCATAAAACCAAAAATATAGCTGCTTTTCTGTTCTTGGTAGTGACACAAGGACTGGGAGCTACATTTTATATTTTACTGTCTGCTCTTTCCATACCTTTCCTGTAGGTTAGCATAATGTAACCTAAACAGGAAAAGGAATTAATAGTTAGGCAGTGAATAAACTGCAGAAGTCACATAGGTCAATTCAGTAATGACCATCAATGTTTTTCTCTAACCCCAGTTCACAGCTACAGCATTTTAGATTTCTGCTCTCCACACATAGTAGAGATGAGCCAGAAGTGAAATCCCTGTGTTGCCAGAATACATGTGAGCAATTATATAACCTCACCCTTGTGGTGTCTCACAAAGGCTGAGTCAAGTGTTTAGTTCTTACACTCAACCCTCTTCCCACCTCCACAAACATACACAAAATGAATGTATATGGTTTCTGCCTTCCTTCCAGCCTCAAGCTACTTGGAAATCATTAAGGCCCAAATTTTCACAAGTCTCATAAATTGCTTCCACAAACTCTGTGCATGCATCCATTTGTTCATGTAAATTCCTGTTTACATATGCAAGTATGGGATTTTCATGCACAATCGGATATATGCATACATGTTTCAGGTGAAATTTAAATAGCTCCACTTGAACATTTGCGCTTAAGTGCAAAGTGTATATGGAATAAGTAAACATCTATTCTTCTTTGAGTGCTTGCTCATATCCATTCCAGTTAGGTGTGCACGTGCCACGTGCACGTTCGTCAGAAGATTTTTACCCTAGCAACACTCCGTGGGTTGGCTGGGCACCCCCTGGAGTGGCGCTGCCATGGCGCTGGATATATACCCCTGCTGACCCAACCGCCCCTCAGTTCCTTCTTACCGCCCGTGTCGGTCAGTGGAACAGTGGAGTACGGTTTTACTGACCTCCACCTCCCTAGCTACTCGTAGTTCTCTAGTTCTTTTGTTGTGTATATAGTTCAAAGTTATATAGTTATAGTTAATTTTTATTGTTAATAGTTAGTGTATAGTTAAGAGGGGTTCAGGGATTAGCCCCTTCCCTGCACCCGGTACCAATGAAAAAGTTATGATTTGCTGAATCTGATTATCCAATTTGTATGTATATCATTTTTGTATCTGAAGTTATGAATATTGACTATGTACGTGTATTTCAAATGTGTTTGCTCTTGTGGTAACACCCACAGGGTTATTTGCATCCAGTCTGGTCAACACAATGTGAATGGAGTATTCAAGTTGATGACTCATTAATGAGCATAGTGGACCATGTAAGAAGCCGATCCATATGTCATGGACTTCCATGCGAATGTTCTAACTAGAGTATGGGTAATGGCCTCTGCTATGACTCATCAAAGCATGCAAGGGTATGTGACTTGCTCGTGGACTTCAAACTCCATCTTGTGCCTGTAATTTTCCACAAACTGAGACAATGGGTTTCCCTAGCAGAAGCTGTAAAAGGCACATTGAAACAATGCAATTTTGCCTCTTTCCTGCTCTGATCTCTGGACTATGGACTTATACTAATGGGAGCATTCTAACCAAAGGACTGAGGATCTTCCAATCTTTTGGAAGCAACCAGAGACTTAACAAGCCAGCAGTTTATGCCATCACTGCTTCAAACCTGATACAAGAACTTTGCAATTATTGTATCTATTTGATTCCTTAACCAATTGTAACTCACCTCTTTCTCTTCTCTTATAAATAAACTGTTAGATATTAGATACTAAAAGATTGGCAACAGTGTGATTATTGGGTAAAATCTGAGTTCTATATTGACCTGGGTATGTGGCTGGTCCTTTGGGATCAGAAGAACCCTTTGGTTGACAAAACTGGTTTTAAATAACCACTCAACATTAAGTCTAGTGTCTGAATGTTGAATCCGGGCCTGGAATACCTACGGAGGCTGCATTTCTGACATCTTATTAGCCAGTGTGGTGAGACAGAAGTTTACTTTTGTTGCTGGTGGGGTATATCTTATAGAAGAATAACCACCACCATTTTGGGATGTGCCTACTCTATTGCTCAGCACTTTGTCCTAAATTTGGTATTCTCAGTTGTGACCCACTGAGGTATAGTGACAAGTTACTATAGGAAACAGAATATTCACAAGCACAGAACAAAGTGTGTTAAAGATTGATACAGATTTTTCAATATGGAAAGAAGTTGTAGATTGTAAATGGTAGGAAGTGTTATTACATTTCCCTGTCTTTGTAAGTGCAAACCTCATTGCCTATAACACAGATATCTTCTGAATAGTATTTAGTATTTGCATTATAGTGTTGCCTAGAGGCCCCAATCATAATCAGGGCCTCATTGTGGTAGGTGATGTATAGGCAAAAAATAATAGACAGTTCCCGTGCATCTGAGCCTGCTTAATATTTCATGGAGAGGATGTCTCAGATTTGTGAGAGTCACTTATATATGGAAAGAGGTCCTGTTCTGCTCTGATGGTAATCTGGACTGTAAGGGAAAATAACTGCAGGCCAGGCTAGGATTGGGTCTGGCATGGTGGACTTCGATACTGAATACTATGAGTCCAGGAGATAACTATGCTCTCACATCCAATATATTAGAACAGTGTAAGGCGATTTGTCTCAAAAATAATTTAATAATTGGATAACGCCACCATATAAAGTTAAATTCTCTAAACTTGGTGAAATCCTGGGCCCATTCAAGACTATGGAATTTTGCCATTGATTTCAATATAATCAAGATTTCACCCTCTGTTCTCAGGGCTGTTCCTGCCATTGATTGCCATTGAAGAAATCAGTATTTGGTACAGAATCCTATCCAATATGGCACAGATTTTCCCTATGATCCAGTTGGACATGACTGTGGGGTACTTACAGGCAAATTATCTTTTTTATGGTGAGACACACACATCTGTCAGTTTTGCACTACAGTTATACTGTCATTCAGAGCAGAGTGGCTAGAGGGAAAACAGTTGTGTTTTTTAAGGGGTGTTGAACACCTACAACTCCATTTCAAGTCAATGGGAGCTGGGTGCTCAATGCTTCTGAAAAATCAGGCTGTCTGCCTTTAGCCCAAATGACAGATCTGAAATTCAACCCTTCAAGAAAAATACCTGCTTTCTTTGGAACCACTCTAAAAAACAGTTTCAGCTTTCAGAGAGAAGGAAAGAGAGAGAAAGAGAGAGAGAGACCCTTCCCCAACCCAGGGATATGGTATTCTTAAATTAAACCATCTCTGCCTCTTCAGAATTATCATAACATCACAGAGAAGAGTGTAAAGTGAGACAGCCACAGTCTTGTACCTGATCCTCAGCTTCCATAATCAGAATCTATGGATTTCTTATTTCCTTCCCAGTTTTATCACCAGTGACTTTGTCGTATGTAACATGCCTTTCCATTGCTTCAGACACATGACCAGGTGAAGTGCATTGGTGGTATGTTCACTGTGTAAGGGGCTGTATTCTCTCTCTCTCTCTCTCTCTCTCACACACACACACACACACACTCACACACGGCAGCTTTAGCAAATGAACTTCAGTGCCCATCTTTACACAGATAAACTTCATGCAGGTTCAGAACTTATATTTGACTAGAGCAAGTCTGAGTTTATATAAGCATTGCCATTGCTGCTATGCTGTACCCAATAATCTCTGTGTTTACTGATTAATGGCTAGTCTTACAGGCTTCTAAAAGAAAAGTAAAAATAGCTGTATGAAGAAAATGTCCTTCAATATCCTTCACCCTTTGCTGCGCAAGGAAATTCCTACCATTCACATCTCCTCTGCTACCATGGGGCTCTGGCTGCACCCATCTTTCCCAAGAGAAGAGAATGTCCTGAATTGCTTCAGCTGTCATGCCAAGAGGGCACCACATTCTACCAGCCACACTTCTCTCATCCCTCTGACCTGCTCTGTGAATGGTTTTGCGAAGGAATCAGCACCACACTGCACAAAGTTAGATCACAATCTGGCTTGGTCCAGTCCTAGAAAATGTGACCCAATCCATGCAAAGCATTTTCCAATTCATTTCCTCTATTGCACAGGAAAATATGCTACATTATAGCTCTGGTTACAATATAAAAATTCAGTCAAATTATGTGCAGCAGTCATAACTTGTTTTCTTTTTGAAATATCACTAAAAAGATAGACAAGTACAGCCAGTAGAGTATGAATGATATCAAGCATTTTTATAACTGAGTCAAATCCTGAACTCATTTAATCTTTATTTAGGAAAAACTCCTATTGAGCCCAGTCCTGGGAAATGCCGCGTGCCCTCAACTGCCATAGTAGAATTGGGCCCATTGAGTTCAATGACCATACAGCCCTAGCAAGGATTGTGTAGAAAGTGAGGACAGACAATTCAGTGTTTGTGAAAAGACTGGTATTAAGGAAAACAAATCGGAGGAAATGGATTTCTGCTATGTTTTAACAGTTAGAAATGTGTGAAGGAGACGAGTGGGATTGAAGACATCACAGCAGGGTACGGATCAGCAAGTAGGCTGAAGGAATGTAATGTCTCGGTGTGAAACCACATTTGTTACCATTGATTTTTACCTTGATAGTATGTGGTTTTATTACCTGAGCTTCTGGCATAGTCTTAGTGGAACATTAAAATGGCAGATCTAGTTTTTTGGACTGAGGTATCTGATAAATTGTCCAGCAAAAAGATAAGTCAGCCTGCCTAAGCTGAACTGCAAAGCAGGAGGCTGTTGTGCTGGTTTATGCCACTAAAGAACTTTATTCAAATAATAAATAGAGGGAGTCAAGATGGTGCTGTGGAAATGACTTTCTATTGGTAATAGCCCAAAGTAGAAAAATGAACTCCATGCTTCTCATTCCTTCCTATCGTCCCTCCCACCTCTTTCTTCCAAAGCCATTAATTATATTCAAACTTGGATCAATTTTTGATTTCACACACACATCAGCAAACTGAGCTGTGTCATTGAGTGTATCAAATTTGGCAGTTACAAAACAGCATATATCTGCTTATGTATCTTTTGTGATTCAGAGACTTTCAGTGCATGGACTTTTGAGAGGATGGAAATGGTGGAATTCTTGAAATTTAGCACCTCAAGTACAATAAGCCCTTTCATTTAGATGTACTAAGATTCATGCTCTCAATGATTGTCACATCATATGATCAATCTTTCATAAACCACACCATCTGCAGGTTGTCATTCCCAAATCCTTGTTCACATGGCAGCTGTCTTTTATAAATCTAGATGGATGTTCATTTTAGATCATTAAAAAGAAATGGTTCAGCAATTCCCAGGCCAGAAGGGACCATTGTGGTCATCTAGTCTGACCTCCTGTATAACATATGCCAGAAGACTTCCCTAAAATAATTCTTCCAGCATATTTTATAGAAACACATCCAATCTTGATTTAAAAATTGTCAGTGATGGAAAATCCACCATGTCCCTTCATATCTTTTTCCAGTTGTTAATTACACTCATTGTTAAAACATTTATGTTTTTTTTCCAGTCTCAGTTTATCAAGCTTCAACTTCCAGCTACTGGATCATGTTACAACTTTCCCTTCTAGACTGAAAAGTCTATTATGAAATATTTGTTCCCCCTGTAGATACTGATAAACTGTAGTTAATTCATCCCTTAACCTTCTCTTTCTTAAGTTAGACTTATAGCACTTATTGTATTTATCACTATATATGATTTCTAGTCATTTAATCATTCTCATGGATCCTTGCTGAACCCTCTCCAATTTATCAAAATCCTTCTTGAACTGTGGGCACCAGAACTGAACACAGTATTCCAGCAGTAGTCATGCTAGTGCCAAATAGAGAGGTAAAACAACCTCTTTACGCCTACATGAGATTCCCCTGTTTATGCATCCCAGGATCACATTAGCTCTTTTGGCCACAGAGTTACGTTGGGATCTCATGTTCAGCTGATTATCCATCACGACCCCCAAATCTTTTTCAAAGTCATGTCTTCCCAGGATAGAGTCCTCCATCCTGTAAGCATGGCCTACAGTCTTTGTTCCTAGGTGTATATATTTACATTTAGATGCATTAACATGCATATTATTTGCTTGAGCCCAATTTACAGTGTGGTCCAGATCACTCTGATACAGTGAACTGTCCTCTTCGTATTTACCAGTCCCCCAATTTTTGTGTAATCTGCTAACTTTATCAATGATTATTTTGTTTTCTTCCAGGTCACTGATAAAAGTGTTAAATAGCATAGGGCCAAGAACCAATCCATGCAATACCCCCACTGGAAACACACCGGTTTTAATCCATTTAATGTTGAAGATTAGAACTCGGGTGGGTGAGGTAGAGGATAGTTTGCTACCGTGTACTGATCTAAATCGTGCACTGCAGCTAGCTATATGACTCAAGAAAAGAGGAAGAACTCTGTGTAATTCAAGGCATCAGAAGCTACTCCTGTTTTTTTATATCAATGTTATCAGAATGGATATGTTAGTGTATATTTGACAATAAGAGACTGGCATGTGTAGCACTTAGAATGTAGCATGGAGATGACTTCTGAAGCCATTAAAAAAAAAAAGGATTTATAAAAAGGCTCCATAAAGATCCCAGAAACTGAATGCTGTTAATCCACAGAAGAGATATAGCAATGGCAAGCGATGTGCCTAACCTGTCCTTGTAGGGACTACCTCTAGGCCCATTCAAAGTCTTAATTTAAATTGCCTACAAGGATGCTGTACAGGGTGGGGTTTTGTATGTAAAACGGAGACCTGTCTGCTAGTAGCTGACCTAAGATTATTGACTTATTTACACAGACCCAACAGCACTCGAATGCTAGTGACTCTTGGTCATTACTGAAAAACGAACCTACTTAAAATATCTTTTCAGATTTTTTTTTTTAAACAGGTTCTGCTTACAGGTAAAAAACACAATCACTGCTGCTCTAGATAGCCCTGACACATCTAGAGCCAAAAGATCCCTGTCCATTTCAGCTCTGTGCTGGAATGGATTTATCCAAATATGGTAAATCTTTTAGAACCTGATCCTGCATAATCTTCACCTTGTGACTTCAATGCATTGACCTGCATGAGTAAGAATTGCATGTGTGAGTTAGACCATATCAATTTTTGTAACTTTTATGTGGCCTTGCCAGAAGACCTTTGTGCTGTTTTCAATTTGACCTTGGCAAATTAGTATACTCTTGAATATGTGGCAAGAAAACCAGATAAAAATATATATAGACAAGGGTGATGAAAAGTGGGCAACACGATAAGTAAAGGGTAAAAATTTCAAAAGCGTCTGAGTTGCATTTTCAAAAGTGATACGCATACCTAGGAGTCTAATTTCTTTTGACTTCCAAAGAGACTTAAGCTCCTAAATGACTACATCACTTTTGATTTAGTGATTTAGGATCCTCACTCTCATTTTCAAAAGTGACTTCGGCACTTTGAGTCTTAACTCTCATCGAAAGTCAATAGAACTTTGGTTCCAAAATACCTATGTCACTTTTGATAATAGTCCTAGGCTCCTAAAACATTTAGGTGCTTATGAAAACTTTACTCACCATCCTATTTCATCCTTTTGGAAGGAGCAGTCTATGATTTATCCTGTAGCTTCATTGAGGGCCTAATTCTGCCACCCTCTCCATGCGTAATCCTGCTGAGTTCAACAGGACTATTTGCAGAGTAATGTTCAGTGTGAGTAAGGATGCAGCATTGGGCCCTAAGTGCTAAAGGAACATGCTTCAGATGTTAGAGAACTGATATGTTTTTCAGCCTAGATATGATAATATCTCCCAAGCATGTCTCTCTATTTCAGAGTATGCAGTGCTCTCTGCTGGAAGGTTGTGGTGGGGAGTGGTCTTGGTAAGAGGGAGACAGTTAAGACTGTGCTTTATTCCTAATTCTATCTCCTGTATTTCAGCCTCTGATCCTTTATCTAAGTTGGCTGCTATTGTAATTTGTTGAAACCGTAGCTAGTATATGGCAAGAAGTGCCCTTGGTAACGTCAATAAGCTCATTCTTCAATTTTTCCATCCTCATCTCATTAATTTGTTCTTGGTATCAGCTGAAGTTCAGGCTATCCCCACAGGCTATCACATTTTCCTGGTTCCTTTTGACCTACTGTGGGCACCTCATTATTAACACCTCCCGGATCTTCCAGTTTAAAAACTGCACAATTTTTTTCTGGGAGAGTACTTTGAGTAAGTGATGGAACATGTTAAAATTTTCATTGAACCAAAACTGATTCCAGATGATGTTGCCAGATGCACAAACTGTTTCTTGTCTAAGTAAGTATCTTCATTGGCAAACTAGGTGAGGCAAGAACACTGGTCAGATGTGCTGCTACTGGCTATTCATCAAATATTCTTTTCTCTCTAAAGTCCATGCCCTGCGGTATGCTGAACAGTTCCAAATCTACAGGCAGGAGCTAAGAAGGGTGAGATATGGGCACTGTGTGCAGATGGGGTAATGGAAATTGAAATTGTTTCATGTTCACATTTTTGGAAAATATGCAAATACATTCCCAGACTAAGGGTAGGTTCTGCACCAGCTTCCTCTTTCTGTTATTTAACAAATAGCATCCAGAAACACTTGAAGTTCTCTTCTATAGGTTCTGAGAAACTTTTGCCTCTTCATAATTTCAATTTTTCAAATATAGCAAAAACATTTTAAATAGGCTCTAGCAGCTTGTTACAGGACACTGCATATCTTCAGGGATTATTAATTGGAAAACTGAAGGATTTTACTTTTGACTCCACCCCAGCTCAGTAATGAATGAAAGCTGTTGCCATGGCTGTTTGGTCTATTAAAAAAAAGATAGAGCTCACAGTCCAGTTCCCATTCAACAATGACTATACCACAGTACCACCAACAAAGCTGACACTGTGTGGCACCTCTGTGTGCAGTCTCAGCAGAGAGGAGAAGAAGTGACTGGACATGGAGACTGAACTATCCTTTCATCCCTAAAAGTGGCTCTTTCAGGTCAAAGTTAAGGTACATCAGTATAATACTAAGTAAGTGAAGCTTTTAGAACCCCCGTCTTTGCTTATACCTGCTCAGTGGATAAAAATAGAGGACTTCACTTTCCAGAGCTATCAATCTTTTACTACTGCTAAATTAATTTTAAAATGATGTAAACATATTAGTAAACTTCTTTCATACCAGTGTTATATGGTATGATTGCAATTCTGAAGTTATCTGGAGATATGAGTTCCTGTAATCCTGTTGGCAAGATAAATGACAAGAAGAGAAGAGTGATCTAGGCATTCAGATGAGCTGTAAATCTTCTCTTTCCACTTATATGACACTCTCATATAAGTCCTTCTGGCAGGTAAGATAGAGCCTTTACCATTTCACTGGTGTCAGAATGAATATTGCCCATCCTGAACTTCAGACTAATATACATTTATGTGGGAATACCGCGTCTTGCAAAGTGGGAAAAGGTAAAGATATTTTTAGAGGAGGCCAGTTTACGTATAGTTTTGTATGTATAATTGTACATACTTTTGTAAATGAGTTTGCAAAGCCCTTTCTTTGGGATTCCTTCTGGGTAGAAAGTTGGGTAATAAGTATTTTGGGATAGATTTGGGTATGTTCTGGCCCTTTGCCTCTCTCCATGTGGGTGAGCTATCATCTGTAATGCTAAGGTCCTGCACTACCTGCCAATTGGCCGCAACATAGGACTCATGTTGGTTGAGGAGAGGAGGTATGGTTAGAGTATACTCTTTAGGGACCATTGGCATCTGGTGTATGTTAAGAGTACCGTTCCGAGAGTTATGCTGGGGCCAGTGGAGATCCACTTTTATAATTTTAACTGGCTCCCTGACAGTCTCCGCTCTCTGTCATGCTGAGCAGAAACACAGTGCTGCAGAAACTCTGAACCATTATATTAAATCATTAACTGAAGCTGCTTCTGTATAATTAATAACCAAAAAAGCTCAAGGTTCTAAATTAGACCCTTTCACAAAATCTTCTACAACTGTTTTGAAAAATATGGTTTTCCTTAAAAAACTTACTCCTTCTCCAAGAAGCATTTTTTCTAAGTCAGAGATCCATTTATATATTGTGTCACAGAAGGGGAAAAAAGGCAGCAAACAATGAGGGATGGAATGGTCAAATTCTAAAGAGAAGAAACACAAAGCATGAGACTCCTGAAAGCAGCTGTGCTTCTATTAAAATTCCTCAGGCACAGTGCAGATTTCTATATGGCTTTAAACCTCTCCAAGTACCCAGTTAATTATCATTGTAGCTGGGTAGCTAGGGAGAAGACTTTTGGAAATGTGCTGTTATTGTGGTTCATTTGGGCCAAGCCAGGGCAAGTCTTAGCTGATCTGACCCTGGAGGTTAAATGCTTGACCTCAGCACAGCAGGAAGGCAAAGATATCAAGAGAGGCAAATGGCCAAATTCTGGTTTGAATTGCACCAGTTCAGCAGCACTCTCTCACCAGTGAAAGTGAGAGTAGAATTTGGTTTTCTGAGCTGACTTAAAAGAATGTGAGAGAGAAATCCACTTAACAAGGACAAGACCTTGTCTCCATTTGGATGATCATTTCAGCAGCCTGCACTCTGTAACAAAAAAACTTTTATGCAACTCAAATATCCTCTTCTGATATTTGTCCATATTTTCTACTGATGAGAAGTTTTATAACAGTACATAAAACATAAATTAATGCAATAGAAATAAAACCATATCTCAGCTTTCAAAAGTGTTTAGTTGGTAAAGGTACCTGATCAAGAAGTTTTTCATCCTGCTGACCAATCTACTCCACTTAGTGGAAATGATGAAGTGACTTGAAACCAGACTAACTTACAGCCATTTAATCAGCATAGGGGACAGTCTGCTTGGAAGCTGAAATTGTCATGAAAACATAATGCCAATGTTTTCCTCAGATAGCCCTCCTCACTATCAGATGCAAATGAAACGGACTGGCCTGTTAAACAACAGAGAGCATTTTGGGAGAGATTTGCATTCAAATGTATTCTACTCTGCTGTGAAGCCACCACATGTCAAGAGGGTAGGAAGGATGAGGCTGAAACTTTGGAAGGTAATTCTGCAAAATTAAGGTATTATGCTTATGGTCACAAACATCAATTTTATAGATTTTCTTTAACCATTCATCAACAGATCTCATGATGAAGCAGCTAGGGTGACTTGAAAATGAATGTTTGGAATTCCTCATCCAATTCCACTGGGGATTTAAATGAAATATGGCTGATGTACTGAGAATGCTATATGACACCCAGCCCATAAGTCATCCATACTCTCTGTGTTGTTTTGTTGAAGTTGAAAGCTAGTACAAAGCTGAATTGCCTTGAGGGGATATTTGTGCCAGCTCAATATGAAGGTGATTGGTGGGTCAGCATAAAGCAGAGGTTCATTGTACTGAATTTGGGTCAAAGCCATATATTACAGATCTTATTTTCCACTCTTGTGGGTCTGCCAACTCTTAAATATTCTAAAGGTGGAAAAAGAAAATTTAAAAGTTTGTTGCACTAACATTAGAGAATGGCACTTTATCATGATATGCTGATCAGATTAATTCCTCCACTGGACATACAGTGTAGAAAACTGAAAAGTAAAGTTTCTATATAAGGCTACAGTGAGGGATTTTTCTCTGTCTTTGATATCCTTTATGGAAATTGCTTTACAGTGCCTAGTGAAGGAATGCCTGACTCCTTTCAACTGTCTTCTTTATATACTGGGTGGTGCAGCAGTAGTTTTCCTGGTCAGCATTCTTACCCAGAATACTTCTTAGTTGTTAACTGATACATAAGACAGCAAATTTAGCTACCAATGCATTAACTGGTTTAATAGAATTATTGCAACTCTCTCTCTTTCTGACATGCAATTTCATCTGACTTATTTTTGTAGCAGGAGGTCACAGAATAAGGTGATCAGATAAAAAATGTGAAAAACTGGGACGGCGGTAGGGGGTAATAGGCACCTATATAAGAAAAAGCCCCAAATATCGAGACTGTCTATAAAATTGGGACATCTGGTCACTATCACAGAACCTCAGATGACTTATTAAATAACTTTGCTTGCTGACAACAGCTTCACCTAAAAGTCTGGCTCTGCTGTCTGGTTATAAATAGGTCATCAGTGAACAGAGAGCAAACATTGTACTGTGAAATCCCTTGATCCCTTTGCTCTATTGACACAATGATTAATTCTCTGTTTATAGAACATATTGTAATATCCATAGTGCACAAATATTTTAAAAATTTTCCATGTGTTCTGAAGTACAAAGTTTTGTTTTGGCTATTCCTTGCTTCTTCACTTGTTAAGCTAAGATTTTAAAAACATCTTTCTGTTTGTACATGTCTTTACATACTCTTCGGGGATGTTGATTCCTAAGATTGCATGTCCCCAGTAAACATTTTGGAAAATATTCTGTAACTGTAAGAGTATGCTTTCAATCTAATAGCAAAAGATATGAGATGATCTAATTTTATTGCTACTTTCTATATTTTCTCTGAAATTAACATGGGTCAAGATCTGCTCAGAACAAAACTGAGAGCACTGAATTCATTCCACACAGGCCATTAAATGCTAACCACTGTCAAAGTGCTTCTTTGAAACGCTTACAGCATGAGCAGGCATAGTGCAAGCTTCCTCAAAATGGTTGTTTCCCCATATCAGGGCAATTTTCTTCACCTCTCTTCCTTTTTCTTCTCTCTTTCTCTGTTTGTCAGTCTGAAAGTATGTGCACAAATGCCCTTTTAGGAGCTTGCATCAGTCTAAAACTTTGGCATCAATAAACAATTTTAAAAAAATACCATTTTAAATACACAAACTAAAATAACATTGTGCCCTCAACATGAAATTAGTTACTATTGCTAAGGAAAATATTGTACACGTCTGATTAACTCAAAGATGACTTGTAGTTAGTGACGGAATGCCTGACTCCTTTCACCTGTCTTCCTTATATACTGCATGGTGCAGTAGTGGTTCAACAATTTTTGAATTTCAGGTTGTTTCTCAGTTGGCATTCACAATACAGGAGAACACATGAAGCAACCAAGCACTGTTTTTTATTTGCTTATTTTCCTGATTTTTAAATTAAAAACAAGGACATATACAAATTCCATTTTTATCACATATCTTCATTTAAACACTAAACTAGGAGAAAATATATATTTGTTGCCAATTATTCATTGAAAGCAGAAGACTAGAAATATTTCATATTTTTCTCATTTAGTGAGCAAGGTGTATAAATATAGTCTTACTGCCATCACTAAAATTCCCTTTTTAAAATGGTGCTATTAAAATTTTATATGAACTTTTCTATCACTGTTTTATAAGGGCACATGCATTTAATATCAAGAAATTGATTCAGATGAGATTGATTCAGATGAAAGGCACAACAGACCATCAAATGATAGTTCACTCCCAAAAGAGCATTTCAAAACAGATCACCTTTGAGAAAGGTTTGTGATCACCTGAAGAGATTTTGAAATTCCCCTGTGACTAGCACCCACATTTTGGATGCTATCCAAACTACAGAACAGTATTTTGTTATGAAAAACTGGCCTGAACATCTCATTAGGGCAGACTTTCCAGTGACAAAACTTCTTTCTTTAGGTATATGGGTATTTTCAGTTTAAAGTCCCACCTGGAGTTAAGTGCTTGCAGAATCTTGCAAAAACAGGGGAAGAAAGTAAACCACATTGTTTTTCAAATCTCAGAAAAGGTTCCATTGGGATTCAGTCTGAGTTTTCGGTGAAGGTTCATTTTGTTTATTTTTTTACTTGAATTGGTCCACCCAGCTGTTCAACATTGGTACCTATTTATCATTTCAGTTTGTAGGGAAAGGGTGGGGAATTATGGTGTAGAGTTGAGATGAAAGGCACCACCAGGAAGCAGTTGCCTTTGATTAGTGGGTTTGCCTCTAGCCCTATGACTTGATTAGATAGACCAAAGCGCAAGAATACACAAACCTAGCCTCCCAAGGCCAAGAGCTCAGTAAAGTTGCCAGCTGTGTCAGCCTGAATGGCGATCCCCATCCTTTGAAAAGGAAATCTTTTTTATGTCTGCTTCTGTTTGTTTTTGTTTGTGTACTTAACTAGCCTTATTTTGAAAGTCTCCATCAGAAGTCTTAGAACTCTGTTAATCACAGTGTACCTAACCCTGTACCAGCATACAATTTGAAGTTCAAATTATGCAATGACCCTTAGATCTGAAGAAAATCTTCAGCTAAATCATGATTGCACTCCACATCAGAAGTAGTTTTATTGTTGCTGTTAATATGTATTACCATAGCATGTCGGACCCCTCCTCATTGACTGTTCTAGGCCCTGTATGATCACAGAACAAAAAGCGTAAGACAAGAAACAACAGATGGATACGCACAGGTAGACAGGGGAGTACAAGGAAATGGTGAGACAACATCGGTCAGCATGACTGGCAGTGTTTGCAACACATCAGCAGCCGAACCATTGTCAGGTTTATTGTGGGCAGCACACCACAAGTTTATTGTGGGAGTGTTTTAAGGAGAGACTTGAAGGTGGATAATGAGCTGAGTTTTGAACTCCTCCCAAGCATGAGAGGCAGCATGGGAGAAAGCATAAAGGTGCTTGTTTAAAAATTTAACAAGTGGGTGATGGAGGCTGACCTCACGGGTTGATCAGAGACGGGAGTCAATATTTCAATAGTAAATCAGAGATGATATGTAAGGGAAAATAGGCCATGAATGGCCTTGAATGTAGGAAGACCAGATAGCAAGTATGAAAAATCAGGACAGAGTGTGTGGGTGTGTGGGGGGGAGTGCCAGGGCTGGGGGGAGGGGGCGAGGAATAGGCACCTATATAAGAAAAATCCCCGAATATCAGGACTATCCCTATAAAATTGGGACATCTGGTCACCCTACTTAAATGTGAAGACAAGAAAGGCATGTTTGATGCAATAGAGAAGAGAGCCAGTGGAGGGATTCAAAGAGAGTGATGATGTGATAAAAACAGATGGGCTAGGAGAATAATAATTGCAACAGCATTCTGAATGGATATGATTAGGGTAAGATTTCATTTGTCAAGGTCAGAGAAAAGGATGTTGCAATAATTGAGACGTGAAATGATGAGACTATGGATAAGAGTTTGTCCTCTGTTTATGAGCCAGTATTGGTTTGTTTAAAAAAAACTGTCTGTAAATTGGCCAACTACACTTTTTGTGATCTTTTTTCTATGTGGTTAACCATTATCTGTTGAGGAAGCTATTTGTAATACATTTGGAAGATCATATAGATTTGTTGGGTTACATCAGATAAGACCATTAGATCCACTTCTAGATCTGATTAACCCCATGTGAGAGTGACCATATGTTTACTTTTGAGTTAATATGATATAGTTTATCCCGGTCCTTGAGAGGACGATTGAAACTCTTTTCAACTAGAGAATAATGAATAACAAATTTCCAGTAAGAATTTTTGGATAATAAGAAGTCATGCCATAATCTGCAAAATATGTACAAACTTTCTCATAAATACCTGCTGATTGTCCCAATATTCATGAGCTATCAACACTAGCATACCAGGCCCAGGAATTGGATTCACGAGTCCATTCACAAACCCAGATTTTTAATTATTAACCTAGTCTAGGGCCTTTGCATGACTACAGTTTTAAGCCAGTGTAATGCTGTTAAATCAATGGGCTTACACTGGTGTAAAAGTGGAGTATCACAGTGGTGACTCAGGATCCGCCTATCTGTGGTAGCTTTTTACTAATTTTAGTTTAGCCCACTATTTTGTCTCTGACTAAAAATTCTTTGTGTGCCTTTACTGACAGCATACTTTGTGCACTCAGAAGATGTGGAACCTCCCTGAAGTACAGATGAGCTGCACAATTCTCCATGGAAACATGAGGATGTGTGACATAAGGCCACGTAGGTACTGCTGTTCTATCCAGAGTGCACTGAAGGAGGTAAGATATCGACTAGTAAGGAAACCATTAGTATTTAAGTATTAAAACCTCTACTATTTTTTTTAAAAAAAGGTACGGCTCTTTACCCTCAACTGTGTTGGGCTGATATTACTAACTTTAATTGACTGCATATACCATTTAGCATTTTGTTCTTCAGTCCAATTTCCCTTGGGGAAGTTGTCTGGCTGAACAAAATAGAAAGAAAATGGAAATTGGTCGTTGCCAATACAGCTCTAAAACACTCCTTATACTCCACTCTGAGAAAAGGCTGCTTTCATTAATCACTGGAGGAAAAAGGTAATCGAATCGTTACAGGGTCCAAATTTCCAAGTTCATTCAAGGAAGCTGTGCCCTAAATAGGGCTTGGGTCATACTAATTCAACTGAAAAAACAAAACAAGCTATCACAACTGTGTGCACTTTCCTTGTATCTGTTTTAGCATTTCAAAGCCAAATTTTCTATAGAGTTCTTAGGAAAGAGATTCCACAGCTTAAAGGTTAAGTCTTTATCAGAAGATGCCCAAGCGTAAGTGTGATCTCATTCCATAACCACATTATTAGTATACTACCGATGATTAATGTTTACATTTTTTGAATAAATATGAACTTGACTGTTCTGAATTTTGTAAACAAGAGTTAGATTAATAGCTATTAAGGCCAGAAAGGACCATTATGATAATCTAGTCAGAGTACTGTTGCATTTGCAACCTAACTGGTGCACTCTACCATTTTAGAAAATTAACTCCTCTGGAAGCACAACCAACTAAAATGTTTTGCGTTCACCAAACCATAGACGATCACAATAAATCCACATTTTACTCATCAGTAGTTTTCCTAAGCTGT
This sequence comes from Gopherus flavomarginatus, assembly GCF_025201925.1. Lineage (NCBI taxonomy): Eukaryota > Metazoa > Chordata > Testudines > Testudinidae > Gopherus > Gopherus flavomarginatus. Next base: position 101,066,486 of record NC_066621.1, read on the forward strand.
GTATGACTGTATAATATATACACTTTGTACTTTAGTTTCTAGTGGTTGAGCTTGTTCTTAAAGTTATTGGCTGAAAAAAAAAATCAGATAATTGAACAAATATCTCACTTCTGTGGTAAAATCTAGGCCCCGTTGAAAACAATAGCAAAACTCTCATCAACTTCAATAGGGCTAGGATTTTACTCCAATATCCCTCATGTGAAACTGGACATACACTAATATGCACTTATATTATTACAGGAAAATATAAAGTGTGTTTATTGCGAAGTCTTGCTGAACAAATCAAATTACCAGTATTTGGGCTATTCTATCAGTAATAGAGAGATCGCTGTTAGTTCCAGTTTTAAATCTTTTAAATGTGTTTTTTGGTCACAGGATTATAAATTTCACAGTATGCATAGGGAAAGACTTGTTTAACCGTTTGTCAGGTCCAGCTGTGTCTTTTAGAATTAGTGTTATTGGAAAGATTTCAGAGTGGTAGCCGTGATAGTCTATATCAACAAAAACATTGAGGAGTCCTTGTGGTGCCTTAGAGATTAATATATGTGCCATCAATGCCACTCTGCCATGTACATTGGCCATACTGGACAGTCTCTATGCAAAAGAATAAATAGACACAAATTTGACATCAAGAATGATGACATTCAAAAAACAGTAGGAGAACACTTCAATCTCCCTGGACGCTCAATAACAAATTTAAAAGTGGCAATTCTTCAACAAAAAACCTTCAAAAATAGACTCCAGTGAGAAACTGCAGAACTGGAATTAATTTTCAGACTGGACACTGTGATGGGTTAGATCACAGAAAGCCCTTTGGGACTCCCACCTCCTGTGCTGGGACTACCTCTGAGCCTGTTTTCCTTCGAATCTTGGGACTTCAGTACTTTGCCTTGTTTGAGCCAGACATGCCCGCCTGCTAAAAACACAGACTCAGGTTTGAACCACATCCCCCAACAGCTACAGGTTTAACTGAAAACAGTTTAAGAAGTGCTCCTGTCTCCAGCACTCAGATACTCAGCTTCCAATGGGGTCCACACCCCAAATAAATCCATTTTACCCTGCATAAAGCTTATATAGGGTAAACTCATAAATTGTTCACCCTCCATAACACTGATAGAGAGAGATGCACAGCTGTTTCTCCCCAACCCCCAGGTATTAATACTTACTCTGGGCTAATTAATAAGTAAAAAGTGATTGTATTAAATACAAAAAGTAGGATCTAAGTGGTTTCAAGTAATAAGAGACAGAACAAAGTGAATTACCAAGCAAAATAAAATTAAACATGCAAGTCTAAACCTAATACACTAAGAAACTAAATGCACATAAATCTCACCCTCAGAGATGTTCCAATAAGCTTCTTTGACTGACTAGACTTCCTCCTAGTCTGATTCCAGCAATCACTCCCACCCCTGTAGTTACTGTCCTTTGTTCCAGTCTCTTTCAGGCATCTCCTTGGGGTGGAGAAGCTATCTTTTGTGTCAGCTGAAGACAAAATGGAGGGATTTCCCAGGGCTTTATATAGTCTCCCTCTTGTGGATGGAAATCCCTTGTGTTTTCCTATGCAGCATCACAGCTACAAGATGGAGTTTTGTAGTCACATGGGCAAGTCACATGTCCATGTATGACTCAGTTCTTTACAGGCCGATGCCATGGTTCCCAGGAAAGCTCAGATTTGGACTGGCATCTATGAAAGTCCATTGTCAGCTTAACTGTTTCTTGACTGCACACTTACTGAGAATAGTCTTTTCTCAAGAAGCTGACCAAATGCTTTACTGAGGCTACTTAAAATCAAACAAGTACATAGCCAATATTCATTACATGGAATAAAAAAATGATACATGCATACAAATAGGATGAATATATTCAGTAGATCATAACCTTTGCAGAGATATGTTACATGTCATATCTAGCATATTTCTATAAAGCATTATGGGGTGCAACGTCACAGACACCATCAAATTAGTCCTGAATAAAGACTGGGAATGGATGGGTCACTACAAAAACTAATTTCCCCTTGCTGATACTCACACCTTCTTGTCAACTGTTTGAAATGGGCCACCTTGATTACATTGGCCTCATTAGCACTACAAAAGTGATTTCCACACCTTCTTGTCAACTGTTGAGAATAGCCCATTTCCACCTTAATTGAATTGGCTCATTAGCACTGACCACCCCCCCACTTTGTAAGGTAACTCCCATCTTTTCATATGCTGTATATTTATACCTCCCTATTGTATTTGCCACTCTATGCATCTAATGAAGTGGGTTTTAGCCCATGAAAGCTTATGCCCAAATAAATTTGTTAGTCTCTAAGGTGCCACAAGGATTCCTCATTGTTTTTGTTATTGGAAAGCAGCACTATATGCATTCCCACATCAGTTTGCTCAACTCTCCACTTCTACCAAAGATAAAGTTAATATCAGATGGTGGTGTTTGAGGGAATGAAGTATTAATCCTCCCTATTTTATATTTTATTTTTATTTTTTGCATTTAGCCTGATGAAGGTTAATAATTATAGCCCAGTGATTGATTTCGCCTTTCCAGTTTACCAATTCCTCATAAAGGTAAGACAATGGAAGATGTCATGCATATTTTACTAATGTATGGAAATATATGGCGCATTTCTCCATCTCATTAGTGTTTACTCTGGGGCAAATCCTTTGACTTCAAGTGAGTTCCTCCTGATTTACCACTTAGAGGACTATCAGACTCGTGTTCTGAATAATATATGATAAATTGTAAGAATATAGAACATTGTAGTTGTAAGAAAAGCGTACTTAATAACCTGTCAGTCAACTGTGCAACTTCACATTAAAGGGTAATACTCAAGGCAGTTGAGAGAGAGTCACTAAACAGAGCAAATGTACATCCCCAATGTAAGAGAAAGTATAAATTCTTTGTGTTTGTTATATGAAATGTTGCAGGCTCTGTACTACAGGAGATCTCACCTGGTAAAGTAAGATTTAACAGTAAAGTGATATTGTTGTAACAAATTCTTAGGCAATTAGATACCAAGGTAGAACATTGTGGCCTATGACTACATGAAGGGTAGGATGCATGTGAGGATAGGATTTTATGTGGCACAGTAGGACATATGGAAGATGTGTCAGGGCTTATCTTTTAACTTGATCATTCCAAGCCCTTGGAGAGTCTTCAAATGCACTGATTAACCATAAGATTTCTGATCTGATACATATACATAAATTGATTTGTAATCAGACTGTAAAAAGAAATAAAATGATACTGTAACACCAACAAACCCCGGTTATCAGTGGGTGGGATCAAACCTGGGACCTTTGTGCATGAGACTCTACTGCATGAGCTAAAAGCCAACAGGCTATTACCTAAGGACCTAGAGAAGACTCATTAATATCTCTCTCTCTTTCTCCCCTCACCCCAGTGGTCTGGGTGCCACTAGATAGGACAGAACACCACACCCAGGAGGTGTGTGGGTTACAATACTGCTTATGTCCAATACTTTTTGTGCTGCATAATCTTTCCTATACTGGCCCTTTTTGATACTGTTAACTACATCATTCCTTTAGGTGGTGACTGTCTAGACCGGGATCTTTTGTTAAAAACTTCCTACCTTTAAGTTCATGCTAATTTTTCATCATTTATTGAATCTACCAGCCATTCTCAAACACCCAGTACCCTAGTACCAATGCTCAAATACTTATGTCTCAGTGTTCTTAGCCACTGTTATGAGTTAGTCTGAGTCAATGTCATGCTCTAAATTTAAAATTGTGGTTATTCTTGTTGCTATTTGTTACAGAACTGCACATTGCCTTTGGGAAGATGTGCCATATCTCAGGTTGATTCTATAAGTACAAACAGTATTCTAGGTGAGGTCTAATTCCTCCAGTCATGCTACCTAGTAAGTGTTCTCTTTGTGATTTTTCTTCTTTTGAGCTCCCAGTGGTAGCTGCAGTCTTAGAACTACTGAAAACTTGTTACTAAATGAAAAATCTTCTTGTTAAACAGTGGCATTTGAATGAATAAAGACATTGGCACTGTTGCCCTGGTGCCTAACTTGTAGGCAGATATAAGAAAATAAATATAATTACTTTTTCAATAACTACATATTTTCCAAAAATTCCCCCTCCTCTGCCCTGTAAATCAAGCATGTCACTGAAGGGAGAGAGGATTCTAGTCTTCTAGTGCAAACCTAGCTTTGTGTGTGGATCCCATGCAATGCTGCAATGTCTTTTGATTGTTGTCCTTTTGCAATGTGGGTTTTTCATTTTCAGCCTTCACAGACTGTAGTAATTTAGGGGATAAAACCTAATCAAGCACAGCTCTGAAATGCACTCACCATCTTCCTTTTAGTGACTCTGAATGTACAGCTCCTATGAGCAGCAGTGAAGTGATTTTGGTGCAATGACTCATTCATCAGAAGCAAATTTTTTGCCATCTTAAATGCTGAGTCCTCTGAGAAACATCAGTAAGCTATGCAAAAAACAGTTGCTGATGTATTTAAAGGTTTGCTATTTTCCAAGAAAGTTTAATATTTTCAAAAAATTAAACTTTCTTCTGCCTTCTCCTGCAAAATTTGCTATAATAGATTCATTCTCCTGTCGAGATTTCATTCCATCCAAATGTCTCATTTCCGGCTGTGTGGTACTTCATTATTTGCTGTACTCACTAATTAAGTGTCGTCTGCAAACTTGGAAGTCTATGCTTTCCACATCACTATACAAGTTATATTTGTGTAAATATTTCAAAGCTGGACCCCTAACACAGACTCCTGTCATACTCCACTAATAACATTTTAGCTTGAATACTTTCCATTTATGATTATTCTACATTTACTATCCATGTAGCCAAATTTTGTTAAACACACCAGTTTTCTTTCTATCCCATGACCTGAATGACAGATGAAAGTCATGAATCATTTAGGGTTACTATATAATATTTTCTACTCCTTTGAAGGTGAACATGTACTGCCATATTTTTGAAAAGAGTATGTGATTACTTTGCCAAGATATACAATTAAGCTGTACAACCTGAAATTTAATTGTTTCCATCTATTGTTATGTTTACCAAGCTCCCTGCTTATAATATCTTTCTTGAAGCTATTTCAAGTTGAAGTTTCTTCCATATTACTCAATCAGATCTGCCTGTGCATATGTGCAGGGCCGGCTCCAGGCCCCAGCGCGCCAAGCACGTGCTTGGGGCGGCATGCCGCAGGGGGTGCTCTGCTGGTTGCCAGGCGGGCGGCAGGCAGCTCTGGTGGACCTCCCGCAGGTGTCCCTGTGGAGGGTCCGTTAGTCCCGCGGCTCCGGTGGAGCATCCGCAGGCACGCTTGAGGGAGGTCCACCAGAGCCGCGGGACCAGAGGACCCTCCGCAGGGACGCCTGCAGGAGGTCCACCGGAGCCGCTGGACTGGCGAGCGGCAGAGCTCCCCCCACGGCATGCCGCTGTGCTTAGGGCGGCAAAATGGCTAGAGCCAGCCCTGCATATGTGTATATGTATAAGAGCATGCTTCCAGATTTAAAGACACCATTTGAAGCAAGTACAGCAAAGTTTGTTTCTAGGAAAAGCCCTGTTCATAGTAAACTGTATTTTCAAATTTTCGGACTATAAAACTAATCCTCAGTGAAGTCTGATGGCTGAGTAGTTCAGCTGCTTGGCTATAATCCTGGAAGTTGTGAGTTTGAGTCTTGCTCAGTCTCACACAGAAAGGCTGCCTCTAGTCCATTCAGCTGCAAATGGGTCTATGATCTGTTGGGTTAGGGGAGTCAAAGATGGTTGGACATGGTGTTAGCCACATTATTTCTTTGTGTACTGTTGGCTATGGAAATTGACATGACACATCAGCTCAATATATAGGGTGGGCTTTTGACTTTGAATAATAACCCCCAGTTCCTCTAAAACTAAGTTCAGTGGAGATATTTCCATTCATACCAGCTGAGGATCTAGCCCATAAGTTTTTTCTTTTCAGCTTCTCCAAGAATGTGTACATTCTTACTGAGTAAAATTGCCCCCAAATGAATGCAGTATCACAGTTGGGGGCTTTTCTTGTTTATACCACCTTTTCTTGTATTGTAGTTTAGGAATGTTTTGATGTTCCTAGCTACAATTTAACATTGCCTATTTTCATATTACTGCTAACTTAAATCTCTAACTCCATTTTCTTATTTTGAACCAGACACAGTAATGCTTACAGAGGAGCAATGCATAGTGATCAAAAATCATAAATCAGAGGTATGAAAATGCGTAAGCATTTGTGCATCAGTGAATATATTTCTGAGAGTTGTGTGTATACATATGCATTATACATTGAATAAGAGTCCAGCAAGCAGGGCACAAAGAAAATATTATAAAATCAACATATTTTTGACAGAATCTTATGAAGCAAGGGCTGCAGATGAAGTTTACTTAGGCCATTTAATAAGTTCAGTCTATATTGGTCACAAAAAATTCTTATGCCCAAAATGGATGAATCAAATAGCTATTTGCCATAAAATATATTTTATTAAACAAAAATGTTACTAGAAATACCTCAAATACTTTCTCATGGGTGCACTGCAAAAGGAACATAGATTTAATATTTTTCCCCGCAATAAGATTTGTTTACACTTCTAAGGTCAGTTTCCATTAGAATGTTTGGTAATTTCATGTTAGCCAAAAAATAGAAACCACTATTGATAGGAAGACAGCAGATTATTTTTATGATGGGCTGGCTATCTGAAGGCTGGATGAAAGGTAAAGTGACTCTTCGTTCTTCTAGTAATGAAATAATGTTATTTCTAAACACTGGAAGGTTAAGTGTTGCTCTATATTCACACCTAATATTATTTAGAGTTACTGAGGTGCTTGCATGAAATATGCTTTCTTTACCATTTTTTATCTGCAAAAAATACAGTAACATCCCCTTTAATGTCATTATCATAGAATCATAGAACATCAGGGTTGGAAGGGACCTCAGGAGGTCATCTAGTCCAACCCCCTGCTCAAAGCAGGACCAATCCCCAACTAAATCATCCCAGCCAGGGCTCTGTCAAGCCTGACCTTAAAAACCTTTAAGGAAGAAGATTCCACCACCTCCCTAGGTAACCCATTCCAGTGCTTCACCACCCTCCTAGTGAAAAAGTTTTTCCTAATATCCAACCTAAAATTCTCCCACTGCAACTTGAGACCAGTACTCCTTGTTCTGTCATCTGCTACCACTGAGAACAGGCTAGATCCATCCTCTTTGGAACCCCTGTTCAGGTAGTTGAAAGCAGCTATCAAATCCCCCCTCATTCTTCTCTTCTGCATACTAAATAATCCAGTTCCCTCAGCCTCTCCTCATAAGTCATGTACTCCAACCCCCTAATCATTTTCGTTGCCCTCCACTGGACTCTTCCAAATTTTTCCTCATCCTTCTTGTAGTGTTGGGCCCAAAACTGGACCCAATACTCCAGATGAGACCTCACCAATGCTAAATAGAGAGGAATAATCACATCCATCAATCTACTGGCAATGCACCTTCTTGTACAGCCCAAAATACTGTTAGTAGCCTTCTTGGCAACAAGGGCACACTGTTGACTCATATTCAGCTTTTCGTCCACTGTAACTCCTAGGTCCTTTTCTGCAGAACTGCTGCCTAGCCACTCGGTCCCTAGTCTGTAGCAGTGCATGAGATTCTTCCTGTGACTAATTCCCACATCTGGGTTGTGTATTTAGGAGCAGACTGTGTCATTCTTAATGTGAGTAGTGCTTTATTCCTTAAGAATTGCCTTTGATTCAGTTGGTGAGTGAGCATGAGAGTTGTTTTCCCTAAAGAAGTATGACCTGCTAGCATAATTATGACATAATTAAAATCTCAGAAATCAACCACCAGCAAAACCTGGCCTCAGAGAATTGAAGAATACACTAAAAAAAAGTAGTCTTTAAGGTGCCACCAGACTCCTTGTTGTTTTTGTGGATACAGACTAAAACAGTTGCCCCCTGATACTTGAGGAATATACTGAGATCATAATGCAAGCCTGTTCTCAAAGGGTTGCCAGTCTGAGTTCCCCATCAACGAGGATTGGGCAAGGTTCGGAATGGATAAGAATCCAAATTTTGGGGTGCTCATCTGAATGTAATCTCTAAACCCTTTGAGTTTCATCCATTATCATTGAATACAGGGAATGTTTATGTCAGCAGCACAAGCATTAGTTGCACTGACGACCTAATAAAGGTGCCAACACCTTCAATCACTTCTCCAATATATTGTTCCTGTTTCTGTTCAGTTGCATGCAGCAATGATGGTAAGCAGACTTCCTGTAACCACAGAAAAGTGGGTTGAGACTTATCAATTGCTGAGCGATCTCACTAGTTCCAATGATATTAGAGTGCCCCTGCACGACGGTGAACAACAATGTAGAATATAAATGTTTACCTGTGCCCCATGATATTATTAAGTGCTGTACAAACAGAGACAAAAAGATTGTCCCTGTCCCAAAAAGATAGATGTGGGAATACAGGAAATAATGAAACAATATTGAATCAGCATGATTGGCAGTGGTCTCAGCAAACCAAGAGCCTAACTATTGTCAAGTTTTTTTGTGTGTGTAACTGTCTAAACTGTATTGTATATGTCCTTCTAAATATTCATTTGTTTAGCAATCTGGAAAATACTAATATTCAAAGAGACACGCACCTAATTCAATAAAAAATGCAGTTTGCTTCCAAGATGCAGAAACCAGTATTACCCCTCTACCCACCCCCCCAAAAAAAACCCTGAACGTTTTTCTTTTGTTACAGGATGGGGAGGGTTTCGTGACTTTATATAGGACTCAGAGTGTAAAGACAATACGATTTTTCTTGGAACTAGTCCAAAATTATTTAAGAATGTGGGACTTTGTGTTCTCTACTTGATGTTTTTTTCCTTTTTTCATAGATCTAAATCAGAGGACAACTGTTCTTCTTCTCTCATAGAGGAATTTTTTTTAAAATACCAAACATGAATTCACCATAAAAAGGGTTTTGCTGTATAAACATTTCTCATTTTTCCCTTTTAGAGTTTGCAATGGTTCATGCTCTGGGATTACTCTATCCTCCCACATTAAATTACTAAGAAATATGAGAAAGGAAGTTTCCCTTTAGTTAATCCCATCATCACTGGGATTTTGTTTTGTTTTTTCTCAGTGACTCACTGTTGGTCTGGATTCCCAAAGTAGTAATGTTATGATCATTCTGTGAACAAATTTACTTTAATGTTAGCCTGACATCATCTGTATTACATTTATATTGTCAGTGACATTACACAGGGCAAGCCAAATGTAAAGCTTTCATTTCTTGCGGTTTTTTCCCTCTCAGACGTTACACTCATCTCACTTTCTTCCATGTTTTACCCCCATCACCATTCTGCTTTTAAAGCAACATAGAAAAACCTTTGCCTTGCAGCTATTGGTACATGCTTTGTCAGGTAGTTCTTGTAAGGATGTATATCTAAGTATGTGCTTTGCTGTCATACTTTGAGGATACAGGAACACCATTTCCCTTCTACCATTAATGTTTGTAAGAGCAATAAAAAAAAGCAAAATTTGTCCAAATAATATAGATTACAGAGAAATATCATTGATATAATATCAGATAATTCCACCCTGTTTCCATTCGATTACCGGTGTTTTTACTCATTTATCACACCCTTTGATTTCCTTTCACCTACTCTCCTACAGGCATGTGATCTGATATTGAAGGTATGGGAATCAGCAAATGGATGTTACCAGAAGTCATAACAATTTATAGTAAAGTTTGACAAATAAACCTGTAACTTGGGAATTTTTTGACAAAATGGTTTTCCACAGAAAAATGCAGATTCATCAAAACCAAAACTGTTTCTGAAACAGTGTCAGGTTCAATGAAACACCTGACTTGAAAAATTGTTGGTTAAAAAAAAGCTTTTGAGATTGTCCAACCCCAAAGTTTCAGAGATTTTGAGGCAAAAAGATGTTTCATTTAGAAATTGTTGTAAATTTACATTTAAACGCGTTGTTTAAAATGGGAAAGGTCAAAACAAAACAAACAAAATCAATGTTTCAATTGACCTGAACCAAAAATATTTTCAGATTTTTCATTTACAACTCTTTTTTTTTTTTTTTTAATTTTGACGACTTTTCCTGATTTCAGACAAGACCAATGTTGACACATTGAACATTGTCATGGGACAGGAAAAGCATTTCCCACCCAGCCCTACGTACAATGGTGTTGGAAACATTACATACCCTGACAATGACTCCATCTCGTTGATATTGTTGTGGGTTGGGTGGAATGGCATTGGGACTGGAGATGTGATTGCCATCTTTTATTTGAGACAGCCGTACAAAACAGTTTAGCTCCATTATAGCAGCCCCCACCTAAAACAAAGGCATATGACTCTCCAGGAAGTAGCAGTATGTCGGCAGAGAGCTTTCCTGCTTATTGTTTTTGGTAAGGGGGTGGGTGGGTGGGAGATTCATCGTATTTCCAGCTGGAAATATAATTTGCTGTTTGAGGAGACATACTCATGCTAGTTCTGATCGAGGTAGTTCACTAAAAACAGGGTGTAGCCACAGCAGCATGAATGGTGGGAGGGGCTAGATACTCCAGGACACTAGATAAATACATTTGGTGGTTAGCCCCTCCAACCACTTGCACTGTTAGTGGCTACATTCTATTCTTAGCGTGCTAGCTCTGATTGAGCTAATGTGGATATGTCTCAAGGGAGAAACCCACAAAAGACAGGAGCAGAAAGTGAGACACAGACTGAATAAGCACTGATTTATGTCTGGAGTGGTATATAAACTAGGAAGCCATCATATGGAGTTGTTTGAGCAGTCTGCTTGCTTGAAGCTGCTCCACACCTTACTTTGCTGTGGACCCAAAACTCTGGCTTCTGACCCTGGTTCATCCATGACTTTGCTACTTGCCTCCAGCCTGAAATTTGGTGCCTGACCCTGACTTCCTGGTATCTTGACCCAGTTTAGCCCTGACTCAGCTACTTGTGTCCCAATCATGAGTTGTTAATTGACTAGTGCATACAGGCTGCCTTTGACCTGGTCCTGACAGGGCTTCTAGATTTGGCATTGGCTCAAAGAGTTTTGGGGCTCAGAGCAAGGAAACTGTGTCCTTTTGTTTGATTCTTTTTGTGTTCAGGAAAACAGGACTTGGTACATTCTTTGTAAATAAGATTACAGCAAAAATATCTGTATGATCAATTTCTCCTCCTGACTGGAACAACCTGCAAGACTGAATTTTTGCTGCTCACATCAAAAGGAGTAACAATATATAGATATATATGGTTCACGTATCTGCCTCTAGAAGTTCAACGAACGGCATCTACCCTCAGCCCACGTACACATTCCCATGCTGTCCACATAAGGCACCTCAGAATAGCATGAGCTGCCACCATTCAGAGCTTGTCTACACTAGAAAGTTTTACCTCTAACTATACCATTATAGTTAAAGCAGTAACCGCCACCCCTAATTTAGATGGAGTCATACTGTTTTACAAGTACCCATGGTTGGCCCTAGACCAAATGGCACCCCAGCCAAGAAGTGTCTACAGTGCCCCCATTTGTCAAAAATTCAAATATCTTATTTTTATTGCATTTGTGGCCTATTTCACAACTTTGATGCATGATTTGCATGCAAGTTATCTCTGTCATATAAGACAATAATTTGCATGCTAGTATCTGTAAATCTGTATTTATTCATGCCATATATAAGCAAATAAAAAGCTTCATTTCCTCTAAGCTTATAGAAATGTTTTAAGAATAACTGAAATATACTAACATCAAGAAATTGAACTATGCACCAACAGTGAGTGGACAATTATTAAATAGTATTACAAGTAAATGACAGTCTTAAAATGTTAACCCTAGTCCTTTGGTTCAAAAAGTCATTTTTCTCATCTTTGGGCTCACAAACTGAAACACAGCATCAGAGAGATCCAAAGATTGGCTAATGGCATTTTCAAACTATAAAATAGCAAGTGATGTCAGTCTCTCATTGGCCATCATCGACTGAAGATATGTTTTAATGAGCCTGAGTGTTGAAAAACTATGCTCACCATTTGCAACTGTGACCAACAACATGAACAGAATCCTCAAAGCTAGCCACACATTAGGAAAAGTGTCCTTCCACTCTGCATTATGAATGAATTGGATAATGCTTCCTGTTGTGCAAAATGTGACAGATGTTGTCCAATTTGTCCAATTTGACATAGAGGTCTTTATCATTGATACCTGAACGTTCTCCATGTCAGCATCTGGTGAAGGTCTGTACAATTGTTCAAGAGTGTCTTCCGGTCCACTGGCAGCTTACTAAGGTCATATAAAATCCCGTGGGTCTTTTCATGGTATTTCATTTGTCCAAATATTTCTCTGATAGACACTCAAGCAGTGTCAACAAGCGAGCAAAAAAACTCCCTCTTGAATTTTTCTTCCAAACTTCCCATCACGTCATCTCTGCCCTTGTTACCAAACTGTCTCTTCTCTTACTTTTGAAATAGAAAACAGAAAAAAGAAGTGGAAATCATTCAACTGTCTTGAGTATTTTATTGTATATCTCAAAGAAGGGCTATGCACTTCGCACTCCATTTTCTCTAAGTTTAAAGAGACTATAGAAGACATGATATGTCTCTGAAGGCCAAACTTGGCCCATGGTCTGATATAGATTATAGTTCTCAATCTGCATAATTCGGGGCTTTGCCAATTTTGTAGTCTGTGAAGAAGAAAAACACACTCAAGTGTTCATATAACGTCATTGTGTAATAATAGTTAATATAAATTGGCATGCCACTGAGGATTATGAAACTACCAGTAAATATGTCTATCAATGTTGTTTTTTATCATTTTTGATACAATAGAACATTTTTCATCTGTCACCAGTTGGGAAATATTTATAGCTTGCATGTTAGAAAAATTAGACAGTGTTACCAGCACTCAATATCTTCCTAACCAGCCAGTTTTGAACCATTTCTATTATTGTCTTTGTAGTCACTCTCAGACATCTGTTAGTGTAGGATATTTACCAAGGTTTATTCTTATGAAATATATAGAATGCAACTTCAAAGAAAAAGTTCATTTATGTGATATATTACTTATTTAGAAGATGGGCTGGGAAAGGACCCAAGCCAAAAAAAAAAAAAAAAGAAAAAAAGCTTTTCAAACCCGATTATTATAAAGGCCTGATAGCATGCTACACACTACTCCTCCTCACAGGACAAACACAAATCCTTAATTATGACTACAGCTGGTGAGAAAAATTTGAATAAAAATGTTCTTTTTTATTGTAATTTGCCAGTTTGGTGAAATCACAATCTTTCGCTGAGATGGTTCAATTTTGCCAAAGTTTCAACCGAATGTAGGCAACCACGTAGACTGCCACCTGGACTCCTTGGGAGTCAGGAAGCACAGGGCTTCCAGGATGGACAGCTCTAGGGCAGCTGGCCAGGTGGACTGCCCTGGAGCCAGGACTCTATCCCCTTTTGTTGAGAATTTCTAAATTTTGGGGTTTTGTTCAAAGTCAGAATGAAAAGATTGAAATCCTGTACTAAATGGAATTATCCCTCTCTGACCACCTCTAATTACAACTTCATGTTTCCTTCACAACCACCTAACACACCACAAACACACCCTGTTCAGATAGGTTAGTGCTGAATATTTGTTCAAATTGCTGAGGTTGTATTTAGTAGTGGGGTCATACTGTAAGGAGGAGAAGGCGTAAACCCCTCCCATTGCTGCTTCACCAACTGTAATGGCCCCTTAACCTCGTGATCACACACAAGTTCAAACGGTGAAAACCCTAAACTGGGATGTGGTACAGCCCTGTAGGCAAACAGCAACTGCTGCAACACCAGGTCCCAATTATTGGAGTATTCGTTGACGAATTTACGTACCATGGCCCCCAAAGTTTCATTAAACCTTTCCACCAGGCCATTGGTTTGATGATGGTACGGGGTGGCAACCAAGTGATTTACCCCATGAGTTTCCCACAGTTTTTCCATGGTCCCTGCCAGGAAATTAGATCCTGAATCTGTAAGGATGTCGGAGGGCCAACCTACCCTGGCAAAGATGTCTGTTAGGGCCAGGCACACAGTGTTAGCCCTCGTGTTGCCTAGAGCTACTGCTTCCGGCCATCGGGTAGCAAAGTCCATGAAAGTCAGTACGTACTGCTTTCCTCTGGGTGTCTTTTTTGGGAAAGGACCCAGAATATCCACAGCTACTTGCTGAAATGGGACCTCAATTATGGGGAGTGGCTGGAGAGGGGCCTTGACCTGGTCTTGGGGTTTTCCCACTCTTTGGCATACCTCACAAGACCGGACATACTTGGCAACGTCCTTGCCCATCCCCTCCCAGTGGAAGGACTTCCCCAACCGGTCCTTGGTTCTGTTCACCCCAGCATGGCCACTGGGATGATCATGGGCTAAGCTTAAGAGCTTCCCCCAGTACTTAGTTGGAACCACCAACTGTTTTTGCGGCTGCCATTCTTCCCAGTGTTCACCAGAAAGAATCTCCTTGTATAAAAGTCCTTGGTCTATAACAAACCGGGATCGATTAGAAGAGCTGAGAGGCGGTGGGGTGCTCCATGCCGCCGCCCAAGCTTTTTGAAGGCTGTCATCTGCTTCCTGCTTAGTCTGGAACTATTCCTTTGAGGCTGGGGTTACCAGTTCTTCCTCAGACTGTGGACTTGGGCTTGGTCACTCTGGAAGCGATGTAGGTGATGGGGTTGTTTCCGTTGCTGGTGAACTGCTCTCCACTGGCACACCTGAGGGTATCCCAGGCTCTGGCTGAGCCTTTTGGGCATGGCTGTTTGTTGCTTCTGCCAGTTCTGGCTTGCTGGCGCCCTCTGGCGTTGAGTTTGAAGATGTGGTTGCACTTGCGGGTGCTAGTTGCTGTTCCAGTTCCGGGCCTGGGACTGGCGGTGCTGTGGCTGTTTCAGTGGTTGGCATGGAATCCGGGTTCATTACCTCTGTTTGGGTCTTTGGTAACACAGACAGGGCGTCTGTGGATGGCTCATGAACAGGAATGGGTCTGGAAGCTTGCCTGGTTTGGCTACGTGTAACCATTTCCACTCGCTTGGCCCGCTTCACCTGGTTGGCCAAGTCTTTCCCCAGTAGCATGGGGATAGGATAATTGTCATAGACTGCAAAAGTCCACATTCCTGACCAGCCTTTGTACTGGACAGGCAGTTCAGCTGTAGGCAAGTCTACAGCTTGTGACGTGAAGGGGTAAATTGTCACTTTGGCCTTTGGGTTGATGAATTTGGGGTCTACGAAGGATTGGTGGATAGCTGACACTTGTGCCCCCGTGTCTCTCCACGCAGTAACCTTCTTTCCGCCCACTCTCAAATTTTCCCTTCGCTCCAAGGGTATTTGAGAGGCATCTGGGCCTGGGGATCTTTTGTGTGATGGTGGTGTAATGAACTCCACTCAGATGGCATTTTTTGGACAGTTGGCCTTCATATGTCCCAGTTCATTACACTTAAAACATCTTCCATCTGATGGATCACTGGGCCGAGGTGAGTTACTGGAGACTGGTGAGGTGGAAGAATACTGTGTCTGTGGCTTTACTTGGGTTGTAGGTGGGGTTTTTGGCTGCCCTCGGTTGTAGGGTTTATGGTCGGTGTGCCCCCTGGGGTATTCGTTCCCCTTGACAGTAGCTTTCTTGCTTTCTGCCACTTCCATCCATCTGGCTCCAATCTCCCCCGCCTCAGCGAGATTTTTGGGTTTTCCATCTTGTATGTACCGTGTTATGTCCTCAGGAACACCATCCAAGAACTGCTCCATTTGTATGAGGAGGTGCAGTTCTTCCAAGGTTTTAACATTGTGTCCTGATATCCAGGCCTCATAATTTTTCCCAACGTAGTAGGCGTGTTTGGGAAATGACACATCTGATTTCCACTTTTGGGTTCTGAAACGCCGACGGGCATGATCCGGGGTGATCCCCATTCTGTATCTGGCCTTGGTTTGAAAAAGTTTATAGTCGTTCATGTTCTCCCTAGGCATTTCAGCTGCCACCTCTGCTAAAGGTCCACTGAGCTGTGGCCTCAATTCTACCATGTACTGGTCTTCAGGGATGCGGTACCCAAGACAGGCTCTTTCAAAATTTTCCAAGAAGGCCTCGGTGTCATCCCCTGCCTTGTAGGTGGGAAATTTCCTGTGCTGTGGAACAATCATTGGCGCAGGGTTGTTAGGGTTGACTGTGTTTTGTTTAGCCTTTTCTAATTCCATGGCCTGTCGGTGGGTTTCCCTCTGGAGTTCCAGCTGTTTTTGGTGGTCTGCATCTTTGGCTGCTTGCTCTCTTTTGTAGGCTGCCTCTCTTTCTCTTTCTCTCAGCTCCATCTCTTGTAGTCTTTTTTCCAGTTCTCGCCTGTGTTCAGCTTCTTTGATTTGTTCTTCAGCCTCCATTTTTGTCTTGGTAGGCATGGTTCCTGTTTTCTTGTGTTGGGGTGCCCTCCGGTGTTTATCTTCTGAACTGCAGGCTCTGTTGCCTCCTGGGGTCTGCCTAGCAACAGTGTCTTTTTCCCTTTCTTCCTAGCTAATTTTTTCAATGTAGAGTAAACCAGAAAAACCACTTTATTTGCATGTATATAGTGCTGGTATTTGCCTCCTAATGGGAGTGCTATTGTGACAAAAGACCCTTAACAGTCTCTTAATCATAGACTATTAGGGTTGGAAGGGACCTCAGGAGGTCATCTAGTCCAACCCCCTGCTCCAAGCAGGACCAATCCCCAGATTTTACCCCAGTTCCCTTAATGGCCCCCTCAGGGATTGAACTCACAACCCTGGGTTTAGTAGGCCAATGCTCAAACCCCTGAGCTATCCCTCCCTCCCTCTTAATGGTTGCTTGCTTGCTTAATATGCAAGCCACAGCTGCCAGAGAGAGCAGAGAAAAAAAAATTCTCTCTGGTTCCCTTTTAAAACCAAACTGTTTCTCTCTGCTAAAAAGCCCCTAGCAGACAAAAGAAAAATATAATATTCCTACTGGCTTCTGGATTCTATCTCACCACTGCCACTCATGTCAGTAACCTAGTCCCAGATTTGGACCTTAGCGTCCAAAATATGGGGGTTAGCATGAAAACCTCCAAGCTTAGTTACCAGCTTGGACCTGGTACTGCTGCCACCACCCAAAAAATTAGAGTGTTTTGGGGCACTCTGGTCCCCCCAAAAACTTCCCTGGGGACCCCAAGACCCAAATCCCTTGAGTCTCACAACAAAGGGAAATAAATCTTTTCCCTTCCCCCCTCCAGGTGCTCCTGGAGAGATACACAGAAGCAACCTCCGTGAATCTAAGCAGAGGGAGTCCACCCTCTCTAATTCCAGTCCTGGAAACAAAAGCACTTCCCTCTTCACCCAGAGGGAATGCAAAGTCAGGCTAGTACATCTAACACACACAGGTCTCCCCTGACTTCTTCCTCCCACCAATTCCCTGGTGAGCTGCAGACTCAATTCCCTGGAGTTCCTCACTAAAGAAAAAACTCCAACAGGTCTTAAAAGAAAGCTTTATATAAAAAAGAAAGAAAAATACATACAAATGGTCTCTCTGTATTAAGGTGACAAATACAGGGTCAATTGCTTAAAAGAAATATGAATAAACAGCCTTATTCAAAAAGAATACAATTTAAAGCACTTCAGCAACTATAGACATGTAAATACAAAACAACAAACCATTTTTGTACTCACAACTTGGAAGCAGAAGATTAGAAAGCAGGAAATAGAAAAATCCTTCTCTAGCTGAGAGAGATTCAGGCAGAAGACAAAGAACTCAGATACAAACTTCCCTCCACCCAGAGTTGAAAAAAGTCTGGTTTCCTGATTGGTCCTCTGGTCAGGTGTTTCAGGATACTTTTTTTTTCAGGTGAAAGAGACATTAACCCTTAGCTATCTGTTTATGACAGGAGGATTGTGTATTGTGTGTTTCCTTATTCTTTGGAGGCCTGAGGAAGATCTCAGTGCACAATTTATCACTGGCACTGGAAAAGTGCTGTGTGGGCAGGGTAAGGTTAGGAGGAATCCCATAGTTTGGTGGTTTTGTTTTTGTTTGTTTGCTTTTAATGGTTTGCATTAGGTTTATGTTATGCTTAATGATCCTTAACTCCTTCATAAGGTAGTGTTTGTGAGAGCAAGAGGGGGAAAGGGCCGCAAACATTGTTCTACAAATGTGTGTGCTTCCTCAGGTTTAATAAGAGTTCTTACTTAAGATACCTGCAAATTTTTCAAGGCTTTAGGATAGATACCTTGAGCCAAGAGAAATTCCTTTTTCGGTTATGTTCTATACCACATCATTAGGGTGATCCTTTACTTTCTGTTGTTTCCTTGGTAGTGCACACTCTATTAATGTGGCATAATCTAACTGGCATGCATTATATCTGGGTTTTTCCCATACCTAGATCAAGAGGTGACAGTTACTCTCCTTATACTGTTCCCACATACTACTTAAAATTATATCTTTTCTACACTATGTTGCTCCTCTATTCTGATCACTGTTTTATGATGTACTGGCATTCTGAGAAAATAGTTTCACTGCTGTTAGAAGACTGTCTCTTGGCCTTCTGACTGAAGAATAGGAAAGCAAGCAGAAATGTTACAATCCTCCTGAGTGAAATTACTAGCATTAAACTTCTGTGAGTTTTTAATGTCTTTACACGTGAATTCAAGGGGAATAATCTCTAAATAAATAATATGTTTATTGTTGAAAGAAAAAAAATTAAATTAAATTTCAAGACTCTTTGATGACAACCAATATGTTGTTAATATAATCCAGAAACAGCTCTGGTGGCATTGGCTGATGAGCACTACCTGGGGATGGAGGAATCTGGGTGACTATGCTGAAGATCTCTCTGCCGTTATTTTCTTAGTTGTTTAAAATAATGCCTGTATTGTTAAATTAGGATATGCCCCTTGCCATAACATTCATTGAGTGGAGTGATGATTCACTGAAGTGGAATATCTTGTCTGTTATACATATGATGACTGCTTATGAATTTTTGGGCAACTAACCTACAGCTCAGTCAGTTGGAGAGATGGGTTCTTGGGAATTGACCAAGAGGTGGCATTGATGAATCTGCAGACCCTGAAAGGAGTCTTTATGAAAAAGTCCCGTAGAATTTAAAAGAAAATGATAATCTTGCTGTAGTAATTTTAAAAATCCATACTGTAACATTTAAAAGAAAATTAAATCATTGCATTAAAATTTTATAGGATGGTTCAAAATAAACCTACAGAATGGAGGTCATTCTCTATTAAATTGTGCCTCAAATTTTCAAATGCAGGTACCTACACTTAGACTCCTAAATCAAAATTGGGGTTCCTAAATAAATCTGGCCTAATTTTCAAAGGTGCTGCCCTAAGTTCCTGCTGAAGTCCTGCTCACTTATAGGTTTTACTATATGTTACTAAAATGAAATAGCTTGTGTCTGATACATATGATGACTGCTTATGAATTTGTGGGCAATGAACCCACAGCTCAGTCAATGGGAGTGGAAGATTCTCAGTGCCTCTCAGGTTCTCAGACTCCTCTTTTCATTCTTAACAGCTTTAGTCTACTATGTTTTCTTAGGCCACGTCCACACTACAGAGTAAAATCGAAATTAATAAAATCGATTTTATAAAACAGGTTTTATAAAATCGATTTTACGCGTCCACACTAGGGCACATTACTTCGGTGGTGTGCGTCCATGGTCCCAGGCTACCATCGATTTCCGGAGCGGTGCACTCTGGGTAGCTCAGTAAAAGAATGGGACCAATAACTTCGATTTCCGTCCACACTAACCCTAAATCGATATAGTAATATCGATTTTGGGGTTACTCCTTTCATTTAGCTGGAGTACAGAAATCGATTTTAAGACCCCTTAAAATTGATTTTAAGTGCCTTGTAGTGTGGACGGGTACAGTGTTAAATCGATTTAACGCTGTTTAAATCGATTTAACGCTGTAGTGTGGATCTGGCCTTAGAGAGTTCACTACCACCATTTTCATTTTTAAACATGTGTACAGTACCTTCATACTGGTAAACAGAGGAGTTATTGAAATATTCCAGGTAAAATCATCCTTGTTAATTCTGTTCTTTTTGTTTTGAAAGAATGTCATGGAAGTTCAATACAGCTTTTGAAAATTTCTTTAGGCTGTATTGGAATCCATGTCCTTTTGCTATGCTTAAAAAACAAAACAAAACAGGGCATTAGTATGAAGGGTTTTGTGCTATTTGGACATCTGAAACATCTGATATGCCCATGTTATTGTAATTAACACTATTACTCAACAGTGACCCATTGTAACTGGTCACAGGATCTCATTCAAGTGAGTACCTCTTCTGAGGCATATTGAAATCTACAGTTCTAAGCAAAACTAAAGTGCTTGCTCTTTCAAAGGATGTTTACAGTCCAGTGTACTCTGTACTATAACATTCTGACCAGCAGTCTGAGTTCCTCTCATAAAACAACTCATTTGAAAAAGCGAAATATTTGTGAAACACACTGATCTTGTTTTGGGATTTTTTTTTCTAACATAATAAATAGCAACAGTGTTTTGGTTGATTTTCATGTTTCCTTGCTGTATGACTAAGTATTCGCAAAATTTCTTTTTCATTATCAAATGATACTTTTATATTTCAAGAACCTCCCACTATTGTGGTCCCCAGAGCTCTGCAACCAGTCTTACTCAGAGGACATTCCAAACCTTTCACTACACAGCTGCTGTTGACAGATAGCCACCCACACAGGGCCTGTGCCAAAACATCATTTCGCTGGCCCCCTGAACAGTGCATTGGAGCACTGGTTAATATTGTGACATCTGAATAACTGCTAAATATTTTTTGGCCTGATAATGGATTCACTTGCTTTGGTTTTACAGATCAACACCACTGGGTTTCATGGAGCTACTCTTGATTTCTACCAGTGAAACTTAGCTCAGAATCCACCACAGATGGCTATTTATCATGCACCTTTGACCACCTGACCTGCACTCTGCTCGCTAATTCATTTCAGCTGGGGCTCCTAATAGTCCAAATCTTTGAACATCCACCATTTAAAGGAAGAAAAGAAAGGTGGGGGGAATAAAAAAGAAACCTGCCCAAGAGAGTTTACTTCCTCTCCATACTCCTAGATATGGAATTTCTCCCTGCCATGAATGTCAGGAGGGATTTGATTATGGTCCTGGTAGGTCACAAACTATCAGACTTGGAAACTGTGATATTGTTATCCATGGAAAAGCTATTTTAGGTCACTTTTTGGAAGTTTCAAACATTGATTCATTATAATTTTTTTCTTCCTCCAGAGCTTGATTTCAATGGGACTTACACATATTCAGAGTTCAGCATTGGTTTGAGTGCTTTTCTACACCAGGATACATGGCTGATTTGGGGCACTCTGTGAATAAGGGAGTAATTCAATCTCTTGTTTCAGTGTTATGTCTCTCCACCCTTACTCAGAGAGGGCCCCAGCTTTGTTCTTAGGTTTTGGAATCGGAATATATTTCTTCAGGCCATAATCTTACTAACTTTTTAGGAGGGAAACATGTTTTCATGTATATTAAATTTTTTAAATGACTGTATATTGCAAAATTTACCACACTGCCAGAGATGAGCTCCCATATCTTTTAAATATTAAATATTTTCAGGTGTATTTTATTTGCAGTTGTTTAATATCTCTGATGTTGCTTTTAATCTAAACCAGTAGGGTTCCTCATAAATATTACAGTTGGCAGGCAAAGAACCAAAATGCAAAGATGAGGCATGAAATCCTCGTCTACTTGGCGTTAATAGAAGTTTTGCCATTGCCTTCAGTAGGTCCAGCTTTCACCCAAGCTGTCTGTTTAACTTCTAGGGCTATTTCAATTTTTTGGCATGAAGCACCGTATTGTTCATTCAGAAATTTATTAAAACTATTTAAAACTTACCTGATAGAATCATAGAAGTTTAGGGTTGGAAGAGACCTCAGGAGGTCATCTAGTCCAACCCTCTGCTCAAAGCAGAACCAACCCCCAAAAAATCATCCCAGCCAGGGCTTTGTCAAGCTGGGCCTGTCATAAACAGATAGTTAAGGGTTAATGTCTCTTTTAACTGTAAAGGGTTAACAAACAGGGACCCAAACACCTGACCAGAGGACCAATCAGGAAACAATATACTTTCAAATCTTGGTCCAGGGAAGCCTTTGTTTGTGGGTTTTGGGTTTGTACGTTGTTCTCTCTGAGTCCTGGACGGGACTAGAGGTGCATCCGGGTTTCTGCCAATCTCCCTGCTACAGTCTCTTATCTATTCAGAATAGTGAGTAAGAAAAAAAGGCGGATTTAGTCTTTTAATTTGTTTTTCTTATTTGCAGATGTGTACCTGCTGGAAGTAGCTTAAATTGTGTTTCTGCTGGAGAAAGCTTCTTTCTATTGTCTATAAGCTATAAAAACCCTGTATATTTACCATCTTGATTACAGAGACAAGTTTTATGTTCTTTCTTCTTTTATTAAAGTTTTCCTCTTTTTTAGAATCTAATTGATTTTTTGGTTATCTTTTGTAAAACTCCAGGGAAGGGAGTCTGCCCTCACCAGGGATATTGGTGGGAGAAAGGAAAGGGAGGAGGGAAGAAAAACCTGCTCTCTGCGTTTATCTCTGTATCTGCCTCCGGGGAAGAAGGGAAGGGGAAGTGGTGATTCAAGGAGTTGAATCACGGTGGTCTCCTAGTGTAACCCAGGGCGGGAAAGAGCTGGGAGGAAGAAAGGAGGGGAGGGAGGGAAATGGTTTATTCCCCTTTGTTGTGAGACTCAGGGAATCTGGGTCTTGGGGGTCCGCAGGGAAGGGTTGGAGACCAGAGTCTATCAGGTGCCCTACCTAAGTCCTGATTGGTGGCAGCCTATCAGAGCTAAGCTGGTAATTAAGATTAGGAAAATTTGGGAAATATACTATGACAGGGCCTTAAAAACCTCTAAGGATGGAGATTCTACCATCTCCCTAGGTAACCCATTCCAGTGCTTCACCACCCTTCTAGTGAAATAGTTTTTCCTAATATCCAACCTAGACCTCCCCCACTGCAACCTGAGACCATTGCTACTTGCTCTGTCATCTGCCACCACTTTGAACAGCTTAGCTCCATCCTCTTTGGAATCCTCCTTCAGGTATTTGAAGGCTGCTGTTAAATCCCCCCCAAACACTCTTCTTTTCTGCAGACTAAATAAGCCCAATTCCCTCAGCCTCTCCTCATAAGTCATGTACCCCAGCTCCTAATTATTTTCATTGTCCTCTACTGGACTATCTCCAATTTGTCGACATCTTTTCTGTAGTGGGAGGTCCAAAACTGGATGCAATACTCCAGATGTGGCCTCACCAGTGCTGAATAGAGGGGAATAATCACTTACCTTGATCTGCTGGCAATGCTCCTACTAATGCAGTCCAATATGACATTAGCTTTCTTGGCAACAAGGGCACACTGCTGACTCTTAGCCAGCTTCTCATCCACTGTAATCCCCAGGTCCTTTTCTGCAGAACTGATGCTTAGCCAGTTGGTCCCCAACCAGTAGCAGTGCATGAGATTCTTCCATCCTAAGTGCAGTCCTTGTTGAATCTCATCAGATTTACTTTGGCTCAATCATCCAGTTTGTCTGGGTCACTCTGAACTCTATCCCTACCCTCCAGCATATCTACCTCTCCCCCCTAGGGATAAAGGCTGTGTACTGGGTCTCAGGTTTCAATAGATCTTCATTCCCATTCCAACTGTGCACTGAACCGTTTTCTTCTTGAGCCTTACCAATGAATAAAGGTCCCCGTCCCTCGCTGTTTTCACCAGCAGTAGTGAGCTCTGCTGCCTGCATCAGAATAGTTTTCTGCTGCACTCTTTACAAATTAATATAGGTGAATGTGGATCCTGCTCTGAGAACAGTTGCCTGGCCCACCATCTGTGCCCAGGTGCTGAACAATATGTGGTCAAAGTACACCATCTCCACAACTTCCCCAGGAGCAACAAGAACATACACCTGCAGCAGGAAATTTCACAGACACTGGAGCAGGTGGGCATTAAGTGGGAACTCATCAAGTGCTGGGAACTCATCAAGCACTTGAGGCTCCTGTATGAGAGGGCAAAAGGCTCCAACAGTTGCTCTGGGAGGGCTCATCGTACATGCCCTTTCTATGAAGAGCTTGACTGGGGGCTGTCCACGGATCCCAGTACAGTGCCTAAATTGGTTCATGATCCCTTCGGCAAGCCCACCTGCCACTGTCCAGTGGGATGCTGATCAAGGCCAGGGTGAGGAGGCAGCAGGGCCTGTGGAGGATGTCCTGGAAGATCTGGAGGACAAGAAGCATGTGATTCTACATCTCGATGTACAGGAGACAGTTGAGAAAGTGCCCCATGACAAACCTAAGGAGAACCGCCCCGCCCAATCCCTCCCTGCCAATATCCCCTCTTGCTCTGGAACTAAATTCCTGATGTTAAGATCCAGGGTATTTGAAGTACTGTGCACTGACTTATCCTTTCCCATGCCACACATTGCTATGTCTCTGTGAGTTTGATCTGCAGTGCTGAAGCCAGGGCACTATCACACCCCCACCCCTTTTCTCCCTCCATCCAGCTCCCATTCCACTGCTCCCCAAGCAAGACAGTTACAAATCAATAACTTTATTGATTTCTAGTGAACCACTATTATGCTACTATGTCTAACATAGATTATGAATGAAAAATCATTGTGCCCTTGCATCTGTGCAGTTCTTAACCAGCAGTCAGGCAGCAATGATCCTGGAGCTGTGCAGACTGGAGGAATTAAGAGGGCAGGTTAGAAAGATCCAGGTTTTGGGTGGGATCATTGTAGAAAACTTACAACATTTAAAAATTGTTACTATCCCTGTGCCTGGAGTTTGGCCGCTTCTCACACTGAGCCATGCTTTACAAACAGGTGAGAGGAGGATACAGTCTGGTGGTTGAATAAACACTCTGCAGTGTCCCTTTGTCGAAGAGCGGCAAGGGACGTGTGTCGCTGATCTGAAACTTAAGGGAACCATATCCAATTGTGATGTGTCTCTTTCTTTCCCTGTCCATTTCACCATTGTTAGGCAGGCACAGGGCAGGATTTTCTGGCGAAGCAAGGGATGGGATGTAAGGGGCAGTGTTCCTGGTTTGCATCTCCCTTTGCAAGGAAACTTCGTCAGATTGCTGAGAATACAATGAGTTTCCAGCTGAATTACCTCCCAGTCCTGTAAGCATATTTCAGCACATTTCTAGTGTAGAAGAAACTTGAGCTGGGTCTTGAGTTTCAGCAGCAGTGCAAATCTGCTTGGTCTACTTTCAGAGACAGCCAAACCCCTCCATTCAACAATATGTAGAAGGTTAATCATTAGCAGAAACATCTCTCTGGCATAGATTGGCAGATTTCCTCCACAGGAATGGAAAGCCAGTTCTCTTTTCCATTCTAGTACCTTGAAAACTGTTCTGTTCCCCAAATTTTGGCCAGACTTCAAAAAGAAAAAATTGTGAACTGGTCATAGTCCCTCAGAGGAACTGCCACTCCTCCCATCCCTTCAGATACTATGGTCATTTAAAAATTTTACAAACCTTAGTACATTTTTTCATACCATCTAGCCTCTGTGCCTTCCTCATGGGCTGCAGTAAAGTTATGTTATATGTGAGGAATTATCACCTTCTTCCAAAGTAATATATATATAATGCTCCTGTAGTGAAGCGGACAGGCCTCCCTCCTCCGGGGTGAACGAAGGAGTTTTACATGCCCCTTGGAGAGTGGAATCTCGGCTGCCCCACCCCCCTCACCAGAAGGACAGGGGTGTGGCTGGCAGTATAAAAGACCAGACCTGAAGCCCATTATAGGAAAAGCCTGCAGAGGGGAAGGATGTCCCGCTGGTTCCGGAGTAGCATGGAGCAGATTCTCCACCTGGCTCGGCCCACACTCTGGATGCGGATGACAACTGCCCCGGAGTCCCTGCTGCCGCTTACCCGGAGGAGCCAGACAACAACTGAATGTCAGAGGTAACCATCCCAAGGGAGGTAGGAAGTGGCTCAGGGTTAGCCTCCATAGGGCTGGCTGCAAAGCCCAGAGCACCTGCATCGGCGTGTTGTGGACGGAACCCCGCCAACCCCAGGCCAGCTGATTCTGCCCCTGCCAGGGCCCTAGGTTGCGACGCGGTGGAGTAGGGAGGGCCCGCGTTCCCCTGCTTCCCCCTAACCCCCGAGTGGCTGACCCTCCTTCCTCTGCAAGGGCGTCTCGCTCTGAAGAGGAGTGGCCCCGGCCCTTTAAAACTGTTGTTTGCTGGCTGCCTGAGCACTGCAAGCCCGGCCCCCAGCCTACCTTTGAGACTGTAGTACTTGCTGGCTGCCTGTGCCCTGCCCAGGCAGGGCTGGCTTTAGTTTGATTCCCCGGAATTGGGCCCCATGCCTAAGAGAGCCCTGTGCCTAAGAAGTCCCCATGCCTTAGGTGCCTTTTTAACTTTTTTTACATACCTGGCAGCGGTCCAGGTCTTCAGCAGCACTTCGGTGGCAGGGGGTCTTTTACTCGCTCCAGGTCTTCAGTGGCATTTTGATGGCAGGGGCTCCAGAGCGAGTGAAGGACCCTCGCTGTCGAAGTGCCACAGAAACCCAGACTGCCTCCGGGTATTCGAATCTGGCCCTGCAGTTCCTAAAGCCGGCCCTGCATCCAGGCTATAGCCAGCCCCTTAAGACTGTTGTTTACTGGCTGCCTGAGCCCTGCATGCCCAAGCCCCAGTTAAACTGAGACAAGCCTGAAGGTGGGCTACCGCCAGCCCTTCAGTGACCTCCCTCCTCTGAGGTGAGTGAGGCAGTGTTACAGCTACATAGTTGTCTTTGTGTTGGTAGGACTTTTGGCTCTCGAGAGGGTAATCATTCTACCAGGAGGGCTGGAGCAGCATCCCAGAGACAGCAGAGGCAGGCAGATAAGGACACTGGAAGAGCTATGTTACAAGGATGGGCAGGAGATACCAAGAGCACTTTGATTTCCTGTGACAGGAGGAGCAGGCAATTCAGCATGAAGAGACACTGATGAACCAGTTCATGGAGCAGGAGGTACGTCATGAGGAGTGGGAGCATTCCCTAATGGAGATGCTCACTGAACTGGTGGCCATACAAGTGCAGGGTCAGCCTGCTGCCAAGACAACTGACCCTGTCCATGATCCACAATACCTCCTCCTCTGGCTGCCACCCAGGGTGCTGCCTAGCTGAAGGATCTGCTTTCAAGGACATCCCCCAACCGCTCACATCCAGAGTGACTGGGAGAAGAACAAGGGACCTTCAGGACTCCTGGGACTTCACCCTCCACTGGCACCTGAAACTCCTTGCAGAAAAACCATCCTGAGCATGAAGAGGATCCTTCCGGGTGTCTAGGAGGTGAAAGATGAGCCTGAGGGAGTCCTGGAACCCCACCACAGGAGAAAACCCCGGTTTTCCCCAAGAATAATTTCCCCCATCATTTTCCCCTTGCCCGGTGGAGGACTAGAAGATGGGTGCAGATTCAGTAATATTTAACTAATGTCCCTAGTTTTATTCCCTTACTGTGTTAAAGATTTTTAGTTGACTTTTCTTTTAAACAAATATTTCAATTACATATGCCATCTACTACTGTTTCTTTGCCTGCTGTATGGCCTCTCCCTCCTCTGAATGATGAACTGAAGATGTTTTCAGTTTGGGGATTAGGCTCCACAATTCACAGCACATGAAATGAAATGGTGTATAACTGTCTGGTGCCATGATACTGCAAACACTTTTCTGTTTCTCCCCTCTCCTCCATGCAAATCTTCATAAGCTCTATAAGAGAGAGTTTTTCTACCCTTTGGTGTGGAACTCTTTCATGAGCAGCCTAAGATTACTTTCACTACCTGGGTTGGGCTGGAAATGCCATAAGATTATCTTCTTTTACAGTATTTGCCAACCCAAGCCAGAAAATACAGAAGCAAATAAATGTGGAAAATGAAAAGAAAAATAATTTTGTCCCTCTCGCAAAAAAAAAAAAAAAAGAAAAAGGGTGGCTGGTTTTATTCAATTTGAGTTTTGGGAAAATATCTGTGTCATTTTTTATTTAGAAGATCTGATATACTCTTCCCTACTGGAAATGCTACGACATACTCGGAATTTAGAAAGTGAACAATTTCTTTACCACCCCGTTGTAAAATTTTTTTTCCCTGTGGGACTGGCTTTTGTTTGTCAAACACAACCTCTGAATCTATGATTAAATATGCAAACTTTACCTATTTATTAAGTGACTCAGCTAGAAAAGAATCTATGCTGAAGGGCCTGCCAGTTAAGTGACATTTTACAGCTGCGATGATGTTTTTGAATTCTGACTTCAAGTCCGAAGTGCAACAGATGTTCGCTAAGATTCCTACTGTGATGAATTTTTATGGCATCATTTACATCCGCAAAGACTTCAAGTGAAATGAGCCCCCAAATCTCACTGTAGAGTGTTATGTACAGCCACAAGTTATTACTTGTTTTTAAGGAAAATTATACAGATCTACTAAAGTTGCTTTCTCCTTATTCCAAACTAATAGAATCTGATGAGATTCCTTTAGACCATTTCTAAAGCTAGCACTTAACTTCCATTAGATACCTATTAATAAGTTCAGAAAAGAGATGTTCCTTATATCTTTGGTGAAGTAGATGCTACAACCCTTATTGATTAGCTTATTAGGAAAAAAAGGAGAGAAAATATTTCTTAACTGTCCTTTGGCTGGATTTAATTTATAGGGACTGGGACACAGAATTGTAGAAGGAAATCTATTTGAATAACCCAAGTAACTTGGTCACTATCAGCAAAATATTGTTGAAGTTACAAAGCAGTTTTCAGCAGTCCTGCTTTATGCCAGGAAGTTACTGTACATCACTGCAGCAGGTGGAGAAGGGAATTAATTGATTTTATATTGTCAGTGCTTTCATTTGTGATAGCAGCAGCAAACAATTTGTTAGTAAAATCCACAAGAGACTTGGTGCTGGCTGGAACAAGGCAGCCTTCAAGGCAGCCCAGTATATATAGATATGTGGCAGATGAAGTGCTGTTGTCTGCATTCAAATGTCTAAACAAATGGACTGGAATAAAGTTCAAGCAAGTAAAATCTGAAAAATAAAGTAAGCAGGAAATTTAAGATGAGAATCTAGGGGATCAATATTTTTTCTGAATGGCCCTATTCTGTTTGTGGGTCCTCGAAATTAAATGGAAGAGATAAACCTATAAATACAGAAAAAAAGAAGGATGGAACATAGTTGCTAGCAACTGGGCTATGAAAAGCTAAAGAATGAGAAAATTGAGACAATTAATTATTACTGCCAGCAAATGTTTACCAACACCTTTTCCCCAAGCGTTCCTGAAGAACTTTTTAGCTCTTGCCAAACTGATGTACAAACTCTACAGAGAAGAGCCCAAGCCAGATCTCCAGATCCAAATACCCACACATTTGGGAAAGTGCATATCTAGCAACTGGTTCCTCTCTCTGTAATAGCCTAAACCACAACACTGGACATGAACATGCCCCAAACTTTAGAGAAGATGAAATCGAGCTCCAGACTCAAACTTTGTGGCTCAGACCGCCTTCTAATGTATAGGGATCACTTTATCTTCTGCTTGTATGCAGCCGCCTTTATGTATCTTCTGCAGTAGCAGTTCACAAGGATGGGCAAACATTATGAAGCTTGAGGTTTTGCAGACCTCATAAACTATTTTGGGTTTTTAAGGTAAGGAAACTGATTCAGATATTTTCTCTTCTAATTTAAACTCTTGTTTCTTTTGTGGGTGATTCAGTTGTTTGTTTAGTGCTATGTGAAAGCCTGTATTAGTCTTTGGGAATGGAAGAATAGAAGAACATCCCACAAAAGCTGCACTAGAACAAGAGGGTGTCCTACATAAGGGTTATATTTGAGGCACGTTCTGCCCTCAGTTAATCATGGGTGTCTTAATTAAAGATAACATCAGCACATACCGGGTCAGAACTGTGGTCCACCAAGTTCAGAATCCTGTTTCTGATAGTGGCCAAAACTAGATACATCAGAGGAAAATGCAAGGAAAATGTGAGGGTAATCTGCCCATGATAAATGTCTCATCTTGAGTTCTAGAGTTAGAGTTCATTTTAAGCCATGGAATATGAGGTTTTATTTCCCTTCCAATACTCTCTGTTTGTTAGTATTAACTATTGTAACTCGGGATATTCATGTTATCCACATAATCCATTTTGAAGCTTGCTAAAGTCTTTACCCAATGACATCTTGTGGCATTGAGCTCCACCGCCTAAGTATATGCTATTTGAATCAATATTGCCTTTTATCAGTTCGGTATTTGTAACCTTTCAGTTTCAATTTCATGGAATGTCCCCTCTTTCTTGTATTATCCGACAGAGAAAACAGAAGGTCCTGCATTATCTTGTCTATATCAGTCATTATTTTATATACTTTTATCATGGTGCCTCTTCTTCATTTTCGTTCTGAGACAAACAATCCCAATTTGTTTTCAAGCTCTCTAGAAAGAGGTGTTTTTCCATGCCCATTCTTGCCACCTTTCTTTGACACTCCTCTAATGTTGCAATATGCTATGTGAGATGAGGTACCAGTACTGCACACAAAATTCCAGATGAAGCTATAGCATTCGTTTATATAATGTCATTACAATTTTTCTTATTAATCTACATTCCATTTCTTATTCATTCTAATATCTTGTCTCCTTTTTTAACCACAGCTGTATGTTGCACAGAGATCTTCATTGAGCTGTCCACAATAACACCCAGGTTTCTTTCCTGAGATGATACAGTTAAAATCTTGCAGAAGTTTGCAGGCCTACTCTAGCTATATTTCATTAGAATTTTAATATCTTGCCCCCTTCTCTGCTCCTTCTACATGATCGTTCACAAATGCTGCAAGAAACCAACTGTTATTTGTGTTTTAGTTGAACTGTTGAACCTATGAAGTTTGAGAGGATTCCAAATTAGACAAAACAAGTTTGCTCATCTTTATTTGTAATATAGTTAATGTGTAATTAATGTATAATGTGTAGTTCTTCTGTATGTTGTGTGCTGGGATACTGTTACCTGGGCATATAGAAATAGTCATATTAACATAGACACAGAGGGGCGGATTCTAATCTCACATACACATGTTATACTGGTGTGACTTCATTTCTTTCAGTGGAGTTATTCCTGAGTTACAATGGGGTGAGATCTGAAGCAGGCAAAGATATTTCATTTGAGTAATTTCAAACTTTTTCTGCAGCTGTATTTATTAAGGAATGAATCGTTGACATTAGGGGCACAGAGAATAAGGGGAGACATAGTTTCCCTGTGTCCTTGGTTCAGACACTAATGCCCTTTACTAAATTCTTACTGATGCAAACTCCAATGAAAGCCAATAGCCAGTTTCCATAGGGAAAGGATATGCAGTATAAGATGTGCTGAATAATAAAAAATAGAAGCAAGTTTTGCTCTTTCATTATATCCCTAAAGAAAAGCTAGGCCAGGCACCTAGCACTGGATTATATAACATTTGGGAATTGAACCTTAAGCACAAATAAAGGCTGCATAAAGTTTGGTAAAGGAATCCTGACTGTGTGTATAAGATGCTTCCCTGATGAGTAGTTAGCAGCTTTGGTTTGTGTTTAAATTCCTCCTTCAGAACTCATACATCTATGAAACTAGTCTGGGAAAGATTCATTCTTATCACTAACTGATTATCTGGAACATGTTGGAGCACATTCACTTTGGAGAAATTCACTTCAAGAAGGAGCAGACAGTGGTGCCACATGGGGGAGACATCTGTAGATTATGAGAGTCTCCACAGTAAAACTGCCAGTGAAAGATGCAAAGGGGCCACACTAAATCAGCATAACAGTTGGGTGCTGTGGCCACATCACATCCTCGTCATACAGGTTGCACTCATTTTGCAGACAGATCTGTTGGATGCCAGATTTTTGCATATTATGCTACTTTATCACTTAGTCCTGTATCTTGACTCACTAACACCCCACAAGTAAGTCATAGTTACTAACCTAACTGATTAATTTAGCCTAGAGTTTTATGAGTTGTTCTTATTTAGATCACACCTGAGGACTAGATCATGCTGTCAGTCTTTAAATTGGACTGCCCACTGAAATGAATAGCCAAGTCTGCTCTGAATATAATGTCACAGAATGGCCATGAATTTGGTCTAATTCCTCTGCACTGGTGTATCTGACAGCAGATCTTGGCCTATTGCATGGTTTATTTTAAAAATGAGTGGCATGTTGTATAAGAAAATTGTTAATAATTTGTGTTGCAGTGAACTCACTTAAGAACTGAAGTTTACTTCTTATTAGTTTAGGGAATGGGGTAATGTTTTAAATTGAGATTTGCCAATATGCAAGTTAATTATTGGGCAATGTTTATTGCATCGGCCTGTGAGATAATAAATATTTTGGGGGGAGTTATTAAATACCTAGTGAACTAAGGCATTTGACTGAAAGTTGTTTTTACTGGAGTTGTGGACTACAACAAATTCCTTGAATCCACAGAAAGCATTAGTCATTGACATCTAAACAGACATGCAATAAAAATATTACAGCTGTTTATTCGGGGGGCAGAGTAAAATGCCATGGAAATTATTTGTATTAAGCAACATGAAAAAGAATCTTCAACAAACCACAGGAACAGAGAGAACATTTTGCTTGTAGTGTAAGCCTTGAGAAGGTCTGTGCTGCTGCTCTCTTGGGGATCAGACCATCCATTCCATGTGATGTCCTCCAGGAGGGAAAAAGCTCCTGGAAAAAGAGTGACAGTGGGCAGCACAAAAACAACACCTTGTTCTTCTTTCCAGGGAAGGAAG
This sequence comes from Gopherus flavomarginatus, assembly GCF_025201925.1. Taxonomy (NCBI): domain Eukaryota; kingdom Metazoa; phylum Chordata; order Testudines; family Testudinidae; genus Gopherus; species Gopherus flavomarginatus. The sequence continues at coordinate 101,099,216 of NC_066621.1, forward strand.
GAGAAGTGAAAATTGGAGTGCAGGGAGCATGCCATAGAACTGCTGCTCTTCATCCCCACACTCAGGAATAACGGACATCAGAATTAGATGCTAACTTTTTATAAATAATGTGCTGAGGATTAAATACACATTACCTATTAACCCTCAACAAATATAATTGTAATACTTGACATTTCAATACAATATTTATCCCTTTGAGTAATACAGTTACTGTATGTTAATTAAATATCAGTGTGCTTTTGAAACCATGTGCAGATGTTTTCAGTAACTGTTGTTTAGCATACAGTTAGGGGGACCACCTACATTTCTAGGAAATAAAGACCAACAGTACAGAAAATTCAGGACAAAGCTTTTTTTCTTTTTAACTTTTTCCCCCCAAATACAAAAATTTATATTATGTAGCCTTTGAGCAGAGAGAAGGAAAAACATTGCCATATTTTAAATTACACAGAAGTCAGTGCTTGATTTGAAATGAAAGAGGTGCTTGGGCTCAAGCAGTTAGGTGCTGGGGATCAAGCAATATTTTTACATTCAGAACTGATGCAGCAAGTCCAGAAGTTCCAGGGCTACGAACAGGCAAGCCTAGAGGGGCCAGGGCTCAACTCTGGCAAGCCTTGGCACAAAGTAAGCACTGATAGGACAATTTCTAGAGCAAGATCTGATACAAGAAGAGAAATGTAACGTCCATCAAGTCAATTAATTCCATATCTTGCTAGATCAAAAGTCTGTACTTCACAGGCATATCTGCATTTTTAATAACATGCTCATGTTAACTTTTTAGGGAGTTTTTTCAAAATCAGTAAATGAAAACACATGAGGCTTTTATACTATGGAAGAATTATTAACTCTTCTCCATTTTTTAATAATTCAGAAACAGTGTGAAGCTTTCATTTCTACCCATAAAAAGTTAGAGGGTAAATATAACACATCCCAGCATCCTCTTTGATAGTTAGATCAATAAATAAAAATAACCAATTCCCTATGTCTCTTTCTAGCCTGCCAAAGTAAATAGTTATTAGAATAGTACGTCTCAAGTTAAAAATAATGGAGCATTTTATTATCCTAATGGTATGGTCAATGTCACTGCAGTCATTAAGGATCTACTGACTAATCACAAAGTCCCTATAATCAGAGATTCTTCACTGGGTGAGAAAAAATCGGTAGGAGATGACGCTTGAAATATGTGGTTTCATGCCAAGAGTAAGAATCAATTCTTTCAAAACACTAGTTGTTCAAAATCTGGGGCAAGAGAAAGAAAAAACAATTAATTGTATCATGCTGAATGAGAAAACTCACCAGTAGCAAAACAATCGCTAAAATATTTACTGCCTCTGTATCTGAAAAAAAACAAGATGAATTTTTTGCTAGTGATCAAAAGTCATTGCTATGTAATGACCATTATGTCCAGACTGGGGTCCCCAATTAGGCATTTATTTAGGTGCCTAAATCTAATATGGATTTAGATGATCCCTCCAGGTCAGTTTTGAGGCATAATTGGGGGCATAGTATAAGGGAAGAATATATTGCTCTTGTCCATGTTGTACTACTTCTGTGATTAAGCAGAAGTCTCAGTGTCAAGGACTATTACCTTTTATGAGCTCTAGTTGTGTTAACCAACAAATGTGTTAAAATATGTAGCTGAGTTAAGAACAATTCTTGTCTCTGGCATCTTACTAATGCTTTTTACCGTTTTAAGTAAACAATTCCTTCAGCTGAGTCATTTTGCCAGAAGTGTGATTCTGTTTTAAATATTTCCTGAAATGTTTTGAGTCATAGAGTTTAATGCCAGAAGGGACTACCAGATCATCCAATCTGACCTCTTGTATATCACAGACCACTAAACACCACCCATCCACCCCCAACACCAACAGTTAGACCAAAGGTGTACAGGTCTCAGGAAACTAAAGTACTGTGTATCACATGGAGAGACAGAGGTGTATCAGCATCTGAGGCCCCTACAATGGGGGGGGAGGGCTGGAAAAACATTATTTCACATGAATTTTTAAAATAGTGAGTCCAAACCTTTAAAAACTGCATTTTTTCCCCTCTAACTGAATTTCATCCAACCCATCTGAAGTTTAACCAAGCAGTACATAATATATATTGCCTTTGGACGAGTTGGCCCCTTTGAAATCAATGGAAGTTTTGCAATTGACATCAATGGAGCAGGATTTCACCAAGGGTATCTGCCAAATGGGGCACAGGACTTCTATGTCCTGATGCCAGAGTAAAGAGACTATCTGGATGCCTATTAAGAAAGTGTTCATAAGTTTTTGTTTGAATAAAAATATGAAAATTCATTTCAAAGTGTATTCAGAACTCCTTTTTATTAGTTTTTGGTAAACAGTCACACAAGTGAAGTTTTGTTCACAAAAACATCCCCAGAAGGAGAAAATGTTGAAATACACACATAAATGTGTTCGCATGAGTCTGCATATCTGTTTGTGTAGCCATCTTGAAAGCTTTTTTCAATTCTGGGAGTAAAATGATTCATGGGATTTAGGTGTCCAATCATATTGTAAAATGACAAATACCTGATGCAATAGTTATGGTGAACAGTGGACACTCAGTCCAGATGCTGCTATATATGTATGCGTAGACCATTCATCAATCACTTTTTAATAATCCATTAATAGAATCTATATCTCAGGCCTGCACAACACACATCTCAGGCCTGCGTGGGCTCATTGTGCGGCCTGCAGGGGGTGAGTAGGCAAGCGGCGGTGTGGGGCAAGCCAATGGCTGGCTGGCAGGCTGGCCTGCCAGTGGATGGGCGGGGTGACGAAGAGGCCAGTGGCAGGATGAGGAGTGTGGGTGAGCCAGTGGCAGGGGGTGGAGGCAGCGGCAGAAGGTAAGAGGCCAGCAGTGGGCAGGTAGACGAGCTGTCGGCGGGGGGAGCAGGCAAGCTGGCAGTAGACAGGCAGGTGAGCTGGTAGCGTCAGTGAGAGAGGGGGGCTGAGTAGGCGAGCGGGTGGCGGGGGGTGAATAGGAAAGCCGCCAGTGGGGGAGGAGGGATGACGAGCCAAGCAAGCGGGAAGTGGCGGGGGGCTTTATACTGGGGGGAGGGGTGAGGAGGCGAGTGGCAAGTCGGTGGCTGACCTGTTCTACTGATCTTGTCTCTCATAAAAAATTGGTCCTTTTTGCTGCTTTTCTCTGAGCTGGGGATTGTCCCAATGCTGCAAAGAGGGTGTTCCCAAAGGAAGGTGCTTGCTTCTAGCCCTCTAGGCCATCAGTATGTCTGCTCTTCTCTAGTCAGCCCACTTGACAAGTTTGATTGTCCATGGTCTGGCACCCAGCCCCTCTCCACAGGTTGCAGCTGTCTGGAGGTGCCTGCCTTCCACGCTTTTCCTCATTCACACCTCATTCATTCAACAGGGAAATTGATTACAAAGTAGGGGGAAGATCTTATTCTACTTCTAGCAAAAAGACATTTTTCTTTTACCTTAATTATACTACCTTAGGGGCCTGCTATAACATATTACCAAGGTTCAATACTGCTGTTTTGGTGGGGCAGCGCTAGGGAAGGAGGGTTTGTTTCCGTGGGGCAGGCGGTGCTGGAGGCGGGGAGTTTTTTTATGCAGGGCTGGGCAGCACTGGGGGAGGGGTGTTTTGGGGGGGCTTGGAGGTGCTGGGAGGGTGTTTCGGAGGGGGGGGGTGGGTTTCAGCCCTCAGCTGTTTTCTTTGGAGTAATATGGCCCTTGCTGCTTTACGAGTTGTGCAGGCCTACTGTATCTGTTTAGTAGCTAATTTTCAAACACAAATAAGGACTGAATTCATTAAACAAATTATTCTTTGAAAGTCATTTACCCAGTTTGTGGGGAGTCCTGAATAATGGAGAAACACTGTGTTTGGGATATGCATTGTAGATGGTACAGTAGCAGCCACAAGGTGCTGAGCACTCTAGCTCAACCCTGCACGGCACTTAAACATATGCTGCATTATAAGCCTATAAGTCGTCCCATTCACGAAGCCAGCATGCTCAGTATTTTACAGGCTCAAGCTGTAAGTGAGCTGGAGGGAGGAAGCTGCTTGAACCAGAGCCCTGAAGATCCAAGGTGCATTCATTTGAGCAGTTCTGAATATGTGTATTTTAATGGATTACCTAGAAAACTCAGTCATATCTCTAATTGCTACCATACTCTAACGCAAACAAACTGTCTTAAAATACTTAAAATACTCAGGGATTATTTTTCTGATTAACATTTTATCAAACCAAACTCAGATTCTGAGTAGACCACGGACTGATGAACCCAAAAGCAAATTGTTAGCCTCTTGTAGCTATTGTACATAGTCTTGAATATAAACAACTGCTTACCAGATATTTGACTATGAGCATCACAAAGTTGCTCTTTAAACTGATGGTTTTTTATTATCCTGATCTGCCTCCCATGAGATGGTTCTAGAGGTACCAAACTCCTCATTGTTACCATTGCTATATCGGTATTGACTTGTTTTCAGGATGTGATTTTGTGAATCACAGGAATATTGCAATACATTAAAGTTGCCAGGGAAAGGAATACCAGAGCCTTTGGCAGAAGGGACAATGAATAGGAGAGAATGTTAATTTGTATATAATTTGCAAATAAATGATGACAGATATGCAAATATCAGTGGCTGGTTAGCAGAGTTTAGGGTCTTTGAAAACAAATACCCATCTACCTAAATAGCTAAAAGACATCTGTTTGCTTTGAAAGAGTCAAAGTTCCTTTACTAAAGCTGACACATGCAATTGTTGTCTTGTGCCTATAGCCAGTAGTTTTCCCACTGAATAAATGCTGAAGGCATTCCTCACATTCCTGGAGAGAGGCTACTGGTGAGGATCCATCTATTGTGAACCTAGGCCACATCAATTATGTAATGACTCTCTCCTTCTTTCTGCAGAGTTTCATCAGAGAGTTGAGCTCTGACTTTGACATTACACAAGAGCACTTTCATGCCACTATTCAATGCTATTATTTGAACACAGACTCCATTCTCTCCCAAGCCCTAGGTAGGATTAGAATGCATTTAAACTTCATTTGCTGGGCTTTTAATGATGTAATCCTATGTACTCTAAATTTGGCAGCTACCCTTCCTGACTGTTTTGTCATTATTGTTTTTGTTGTAGCTGTCACACTGTCTGAAGTGGCTCAAGACCCTGAGTGCCTACCTCAGGGTAGACACCCCAAATTGGTGGTATGTTCTATAATTGGATTTCACTGACCCAATAACAAATGTGAACTCCTGGATCACTGTAACAATCTCACCATGGAGTCAGACAAACACCTTAGACTCTCCAGTCTATCTTGCCATCCAGGCAGACTGGACTTAGTGATGACTGGTCACTTACAGCATATTCAGGTTGCTTCCAGTCCCAAGAGACCAGTTGCATATCCCAGATCAATTGGTAGCCTACATCTTACACCAAAGACAACACCTGTAACCAAGCCAGTAATAAACTGTCTAAAGATTTATTAACTAGGAAAAGGGTATAAGAAAGTTATTTAGAGCTTAAGGCAAGCAAACATATACACACATATGATTTACCATCTAAATCTTAAGAGTGACAGAGTTGTAGTTGTCTGTCAATTCAAAGTGTCTTCTGGGTGGACCCAGGAGGTAACCCCTGGGGAGCTCTGGCTTCAGTTTGGTTTCTCTGGCCCTGTGCAAGTTCAGACAGCAAAGAAATGAAAAGTCTTCACATCAACTATTTTGATTTCCCTCTTCCAGCGTTCAAAGCAATGGGAGGAGGTCTTCTGCACGTACTTCTCCATGAGGCAATTAACAAAGCTTTTATCTTATAATGGCCCATTTAAATGTTAATATCCTCCTGGACTGGGTGAGGGGGAAGATGATTCCCATGCCTGGGTTCACAAGTTCAGAGCAAACATTTTCAAAGTTATAAAGCAAAACTTACATTTCATTATAGCATGGAATACAGATTTTACAAGTGATATTAATGCACACAGCAACTTATTTCATGGAGTCTAAACCCTGAATAGATTCTTGTAAGACTAATGCCTATTTTGAGCAAAGCTAACATATAGAAGAACTGATCTGGTCTTCAGCTATGAGTTTGTCAATCCTTAGCTAATACTTGCAGTCTTGCCAAGAGCTGGCACCTGATTTGCCAGTGTCATGGTTGTTTTTTAATTAAGATGGAAGTTATTTCAAGCTGCTAAGAATTTCAGAAGTTTAAAGTTTTTCTCAGAAGCATAAACTATTAATATATATGGCTTTAGAAAGATGTCAAAGGACCATGATACAATTTACTTTAAAATATAATTTTTTATACAGAAAACATTTCACAGCAAATAAAGATGTCCAGCTTCTGCATGCTCCAGTTAAAAAATTATTAATAATGTTGCTTAGTACTTTAATTTATTTTCAACTTCAAGGTGCTTCTTTACAAATACAACTTAACAGCATCAGGCTTTGATCCTGCAGTTGGAGCCTGGTGGCCCTGTGGAGCGCTACTGATTTAAATAAACGTTCTGAACAGGCATAAGGGCCTATTCATATGGATCCAATGGTATACTAATGCAGATAGGGCTTTCTAATTCCATGAAACCGATAAGGGAGTTGGTGGGGCAGGGCAGGGGGGTGAGGGCTATGGCTGAGGGTATGAGCTCTGGATTGGGGCCAAGGATGAGGTTTTTGGGGTGAAGGAGCAGACTCAGGGATGGGGTGTGGTGGGATGCAGGCTCCGGGAAGGGATGCCGGGCTGGGGCACAGAGTTGGGGGGCCTGAGGGGGTGCGGGCTCTGGGAGGAAGTTTGAGTGCAGGTGGAGACTCTGGGCTGGGGCAGGGAATTGAGGTTCAGGGTCCCGGCAGTGCTAACCGTTAACCGTGGCTCCCAGGAAACAGCATGGGTGGCCAGTGAGGCACCTCGTGCTACCTTTGCATCTGCAGGTGCCGCCCCTGCAGCTCCCATTGGTTGTGGTTCCTGGCCAATCGGAGCTGCTTAGCTGGGATACAGGGCAGGGGCATTGCACTGAGCCTCCCTGGCTGCCCATACGGCTAGGGGCTGCAGGGACCAAGTGGCCACTTCTGGGAGCTGCGTGGAGCTAAGACAGGCAGGGAGCTTGCCTTAACCCTAAGCCCCCGCTGCACTGCCAACTGAATTTTTAATGGCCCAGTTGGCAGTGCCGACTGGACCCACCAGGATGCTTTTTCAATCAGGTGTTCCAGTAGAAGACCAGACTCCTGGCAACCCTAAATATAGATGTTGTCTATTGTAACTTAGAAAATTTTAAGTTTAACCACAAACTTGCTTTAGCATTAGGTGTCGTGTATGATTATGAGCTAAAGGCATTAATATGTTAACCTATAGGATAAGTGCACCACAATATTATGAGGGTGGAGGAGTTAGATTTGGACAAGGAAGGCTGGGCCTCTGAATGAATTTATAGAGCTGGTTCTTGTTCATAGACTGAAAAGGAAGATCTAACAGACCCTCACTAATCAGACAGGACCATCACTGGTACAGCTCCTCTATCACCAGCACATTGCAGTTCTCAATACAAACTTCTATAGAAAAACATAGTCACTTCCTGGATCTCTGCAGTGCCAGCTCTCCGACACACACCAGGCAGCTGGAAACAGTGAATCTCCTGATGGCCCACAGGCTTCCTCACCAACCAAAGACATATCTCACTGTCATGCAGCTGGATGAAAAAGGCCTGAATCAGACTTCTCTACACCTACACCTACACCAAGTGCCCCAGAAGCCCATACATTTCAGTAAAAATGAGATGATCAAACAGGATGCAGAGCAATCCTTTCTTTCAGGAATTTTAACCCAACACCAGCACCTGAAAATCTGAGTCTTAGAGCCCAAGGCAGAAAGCAAACTCTTCTCCGATTGCACAGATTCCTCTTCTCTGAAGTTGCCTTGCTCAGCCCAAAAACTAACACCACAGCCTGTCTTCCCAAGAGTCAAAATTTGCTTCTGCACTCAGAAAATACTCTGGAAGACTGTGGGTAACAGCAACACCTGCTGATGCCTGCCATAACAATACTATTCATAATCAATAGTCCCTCCAGCTTTACATCTGCTACAGATGCTTTATTGAAGAAAATCCTGTTCTGTTTTAATGGAAGCGCAGCTGCACCTGAATAAAACTGCAATCACTGAACAGTTTTCCCTTTGTTCCTGTTTTCTTTTTGTCTAAGGTGAATATATAACAGGGAGAATCAATGAATGGCAGACAAGTAGGTAATATTTTGTAGACAAACATGCTAATACTGTGCCTTCATCTGCTTCCAAAATCAATAAAAGGGTCAATATTTTTGGGGTAAATGACCATTTTCTGTTCCTCAAATGGTTCATAATAGGGCTGTCGATTAATCGCAGTTAACTCACACAATTAACTCCAAAAAATTAATTGTGATTAAAAAAAGTAATCGCAGTTTCAATTGCACTGTTGAATAATAGAATATCAATTGAAATGTATTAAATATTTTTGGATGTTTTTCTACATTTTCAAATATATTGCTTAAAATTACAATACAGAATACAAAGTGTATAGTGCTCCCTTTAGATTATTATTTTTATTACAAATATTTGCACTGTAAAAATGATAAAAGAAATAGTATTTTTCAGTTCACCTCATACAAGTATTGTAGTGCAATCTCTTTATCGTGGAAGTGCAACTTACAAATGTAGATTTTTTTTTGTTACATAACTGCACTCAAACACAAAACAATGTAAAACTTCAGATCCTACAAGTTCACTCAATCCTACTTTTTCTTCCGCCAATCACTAAGACAAATAGGTTTGTTTACATTTACGGGCGATAATGTTGCCAGCTTCTTATTTACAATGTTACCTGAAAGTGAGAACTGCTCTTTTGTAGCCAGCATTGCAAGGTATTTACCTGTCAGATATGCTAAACATTTATATGCTCCTTCATGCTTTGGCCACCATTCTAGAGGACATGCTTCCATGCTGATGACGCTCGTTAAAAAAATAATGCGTTAATTAAATTTTGACTGAACTCTTTTGGGGAGAATAGTATGTCTCCTGCTCTGTTTTACCCTAATTCTGCCATGTATTTCATATTATAGCAGTCTCGGATGATGACCCAGCACGTTTGTTTTAAGAACACTTTCACTGCAGATTTTACAAAAAGCAAAAAAGGTACCAATGTGAGATTTCTAAAGATAGCTACAGCACTTGACCCAAGGTTTAAGACTCTGAAATGCCTTCGAAAATCTCAGAGAGACAAGGTGTGGAACATGCTTTCAGAAGTCTTAAAAGAACAACACTCTCATGTGGAAACTACAGAACCTGAACCAACAAAAAAAAATCAGCCTTCTGCTGGTGGCATCTGACTCAGATGGTTAAAATGAACATGCATCAGTCTGCACTGCTTTGGATCGTTATCAAGCAGAACCCATCATCAGCATGGACACATGTCCTCTGGAATGGTGGTTGAAGATGAAGGGACATATGAATCTTTAGCGCACGGGTAGGCAATCTATGGCACGTGGGCCAAAGACAGCACACGAGCTGATTTTCAGTGGCACTCACACTGCCTGGGTCCTGGACACCAGTCCAGGGGGCTCTGCATTTTAATTTAATTTTAAATGAAGCTTCTTAAACATTTTAAAAAGCGTATTTACTTTACATACAACAATAGTTTAGTTATATATTATAGACTTAGGGAAAGAGACCTTCTAAAAACATTCAAATGTATTACTGGCACGCAAAACCTTAAATTCGAGTGAATAAATGAAGACTCAGCACAGCACTTCTGAAAGGTTGCCAACCTCTGCTTTAGCGCATCTGACACATAAATATCTTGTGACGCCGGCTACAACAGTGCCATGCAAATGCCTGTTCTCACTTTCACTTCTTGTAAACAAGAAGTGGGCAGCATTATCTCCTGCAAATGTAAACAAATTTGTTTGTCTGTGTGCCTGGCTGAACAAGAAGTAGGACTGAGTGGACTTGTAGGTTCTAAAGTTTTACGTTGTTTTATTTTTGAATGCAGGTGGGTTTTTTTGTACATAATTCTACATTTGTAAGTTCAACTTTCATGATAAAGAGATTGCACTACAGTACTTGTATTATGTGAATTGAAAAATACAATTTCTTTTGTTTTTATAGCACAAATATTTGTAATAAAAATAAATATAAAGTGAGCACTGTACACTTTGTATTCAGTGTGGTAACTGAAATTAATATATTTGAAAATGTAGAAAACACCAACAATATTTAAATGTTATTCTATTATTGTTTAACAGTGCGATTAATTGCCTGATTAATTGAGATTAATTTTTTTAATCACTTAAGAGCCCCAAGTTTATAAACTCTCCTAAGTTTTCATTCCTGTAACAACTCTGCCAAAGCATTAAGAAAGGCGAGCAGTGAGACTGTGAAATGAACGTTGGTTTGCTTACTGGCCTTTATGTCATTTGAGACATCAAGACAGCATTTAGGAGAGATTTTAAGCATACTGTCTCCACACAGAGAACTTGATTGTTTTGCCACATCTCATATATTATCATGTCATCCCGCATTATATGTAACATAAGAATGATTTTCACACTGTTTCTATAAGATGTAAGGCTGTGGAATCTGAATAAATTACCTTGAGCAAAAGCAAGCATTTCTACCCATCCCCACATTTCATTCTATGTGAAAGCTTACAATAGATAACATGCTGATGGGAAGATCTTCCAGAGTGTACTCAGGGGTGAATAATGAAAAGTTCCTGCAGGGGGCACCTTGCAATAATGAACTCCATAGAGCGGAAATTCTCTTTAGAGATGAGAGAAAACTTCAAAGATACTTACCCCCAAACAGCATAAATTGATTCAGTTACTGATTCTTATAACTAGACATAAGCAGTTATCTTTATAGTTCAGCTGACATATTTTCTATATACATTTCCACTACTACAGTTTTATTTATACTCTCTGTATTTCTTCATTTGAATGTTCCTGTGATTACTTTACTTTTCATCTTTATGTCCCACCAGCTGTGGGCATCCAGTGATACCATGCTATATGTCAGTTTCAAAGTACTTTGAAGTAGTATACCATCAGAGAATGTATCCACAGTTGTAAAGGCAGCTGTAAATCCTGTAACATCTTGCCTCCTTCTGAGACAGACTAGTTTATAATTCTTTGTTAATGGTTTTTATGTTACAAACAGCCATTTCCATAGACCGAGACCAAAATATTCCTCTCTGATCTGATCTGTCTTTCTGAAGTCAATAGTATTCCAATTCTGAACATACAATATGCATTACAGATTTCCAGTACAGATAACTGCTGATCATAGAGGAGAACTGTAATAGTAAACCCCGCAACTGAGCATTTTTAATAGTACTTTGACTGGAATGATTGTATGTTGCAAATGAATTTACTCCTAGAGATGTCCACAGTTTTCATAAAATCTTAAACCAGAAGAAACTCTGCACTCAGTTCCACTGCAAAACTGAAAACTCAGACTGGGATCATGGAGGTATTTTCTGCAAGTCTTTAAAGTGTGCCTGATTTGAGTGTCAGGTCAGTACTGGCTGCAGGGCCGGTGCAAGGATGTTTCACGCCGTAGGCGAAACTTCCACCTTGCACCCTCCCCCGTCCCCGAGCCCCCACCCTGAGGTGCCTTCCCTCCCATGGCAGCTCCCCCCCTCCGCACTCAGGCTCCCCTCCAGTGGCAACTCCCCACCCTCCGCCTGAGGCACCCCCCCACCCCATCTCACCCCTGCTCCCCCTCCTCCCCGAGCATGCCCTGGCTGCTTCACTTCTCCCACCTCCCAGGCTTGTGGCGCCTAAGCTGATTGGCGCCGCAAGCCTGGGAGGCTGGAGAAGTGAAGCTGCTCACCCCTGCCCCGCCTCCTCCCCAGCACGCTCTCGCTGCTTCACTTCTCCCGCCTCCCAGGCTTGTGGTGCCAATCAGTTTAGGTGCCGCAAGCCTGGGAGGCAGGAGAAGTGAAGCAGCCATGGCATGCTCAGGGAGGAGGCGGGATACAGGTGAGCTGGGGTGGGGAATTCCCCTGCGTACCGCCCCACACTTACTTGCTACAGGCGGCCTTCCCCACGCTCTCCTGCCCCAGCTCCCTCCTTCTAAATGCCAGCGGCGACTGGGGTGGCCGAAGATCCGGCCACCATGGTCACTGCCGAAGAAAATGCCACTTACGTCACCTAAATGGTTGCACCGTCCCTGACTGGCTGTATTTTGACTGATCCTAGGCTGATTTTTGGTTTCAAGTGGATATTTAAAACTTGCTAGTTTTGCATACAACAACTTTCTAAGAGGCAGAGGTTCCCTATGAATTTTTCAGTAAATTTGAACCTAAAATTCAAAAGTTCAAACCTGTGCAAAGTGAAATAGAAAGTATAAGATTCTCATGGAGTGCTGCAAATGCAAACCACCACATTTCAATGACTTTCATAATTCCATCTTTTTTTCCTCTTTTTCTAAATGTTTATTTTTTAAAACAATGTGGACTATATAGTAAGTTCCTAGAAAAGGAACATACATACATACATACATAGTGTGTCTTTGGAAGTGGGAGAGGGCATGTGATGGAGTGTTCACCCCACACTTGCCCAGAAAGGGTTAATTTAGAAGCTGTGGCACTGAGCAGTGAATGGGAAGATGGCCTAAGAGTGCTGAAGGAAGACTTTGGTACCCTGGAAGGGGAAAATGCATACAGTGACCTGCCCAGAGGGCTGAGTCATGAAGATGCAGCAGCAGCTTGTGGCATAAGAGAGGGTCTTCAGACCGAAAGAGAGAGAGAGGCAGAGAGACGGCATGCAACTGTGGGAAGGGGCATTGGCCTCATGAAGCTAATCCCCAGAATGGCCAGGAGGAGGTGCCATCCTAGCTATGATTATAGCACCCGGTCACAGGGCAAAACTGTGAAAGAATAATATATAAAAGTGGAATCACTTCCCATACAATGGGTGCACTTTGAAAAGTCATTCTAGATCTAGAGAGATTACTAGTTTTTCTTTACAATCTCCAAAACCTATAACATTTGCACAGCTGGAATAATTATCTTTTTAAGTGTGCCCACTGTCCCTGCATATTAAACCAGATCTTGCAACAGGCCAAACTCCTAAATTACAAGGGGAATTGAGGGTGCTTCGCACCACCAACAATCAGGCCCATACAGTCATTTATTCATTAAGTAGAATGTGGAAGGCCAAAGGCCAATTCAAATATCCTTATCAACAGGATACGTCACTATATGTTAGATAGCTGAAACTAGAGGGCTCTTTAATTTAGCAATCAAAGGCATAACAAAATCCAGTGGCTAGAATTTGAAGCTAGCAAAGTCAAAATTGGCAATAAGACATCAGTTGTTAATAGTGAAGGTACATAGTCATTGGCTCAAGTTATCAAGGATAAACTATCCTTCATTTAATGTCTTCAAAATCAAGATTGCATGACTTACTTAATAATGGGCTTTAGTTCAATCGCAAGTTTATTGGGTTTGATGCAGGAATCACTGGAAGAATTTTTATAGCATGTGTTATGCAGGAGGTTGGACTTGATCATAATGGCCCCTTCTGGCAATGAAATCTATGAAAACAAATATAAATGCACGGTGTGCTGTACAAAACATTTATTTAGGACTTTGGGTTCAATACTTGAAACCTAATTTACTTTTCCCCTTCAAATTCTTAAGGTCATTTACATCAGGCCAACTTCTCATGATTACATATATTTATAGTTTGACTGCGTGGTTGTCACTGGTCACATTTTCTAGGCTTTGCATTACTTTTTAAATCCCCCAGAGTCGTATTCATATTCATGTTTAACAACCTCTTCCTTCCGTTATGAGAATTTTCCATGAACCTGAAATTAAAAATATCCCCTCCTTCTCTCCACTGAAATGTCACAACCACAAATCATCCATCACAACTTCAGTTCGCCCCTTGAAAATTTTTTCTCTGCTCCTTTATAGATGATGCAGTTTCAAACAAGCAGTTCAAACTTCATTTCTCCCCATTTCCCAGGAGAGGTAGAAAAACTCACTCCTCATACAAGAATTTCATTTACATTTTCTTTTCTTGCTTCAGAAGCTATGCAGAAAATGAGAACTCCTGCCCCCCTCACACAGTTTAGCTCCTCTTCAATCATTTTTCACTGAGCTGTTTTTGAGCTATTTGTTTCTTTGAGAACAGGCTATGCTGCAGCCATACTCCCCTTCAATCTCTCTCTCTCTCTCATCACAGCATAGTTCACCTGCCATTTCAAGTTTCAAAACCTCTTTGTTTGCTTCTCTTTGTTCCCAAAGACAAGGAGCAGGCCTCTTGGGAACGGATGGAAACAATATGAGACCAGACTGACATATGAAGAAATACTGTGTAATGGCATTGTATTTAAAATGTAGTTTGTTAGCAATTTAATATCACGTTCCATGCTCATATTTACACTGTGCTCCAGGCTTACCTTCCTGAGGGCAGAGATACAGCGAAGTTCATCCCAAATTTTATATATCTACAATCTCAGTCCTAGAGGAGATTTATTATTTTGAAATATACTGTTTTTTCCCTTTATTACACTCATTTAGGGCCTGATCCTAGAAATACTTACTGATGTGACCAGTCTTAATGGCATCAGTGGAATGACTCACATATTTAATCTCTATAAATATAAGCAGGGCTTGCAGATCAGTGCTGTGGTTTCTATATCTCATAGGCCTACTGCAGTTTGGGCTCTAATCCGACAGAGTTTTACTAAATTACATTCTGTGAGAAGCAAATATGTGATGACTGGGAGGTGATAAGAGATGTTTTTTCCAAATGTTTGGGAAGATCACATTACTCACAGTTCTGCCAAAGCATAGCATGCAGTTCTTTTCTAACAATAAGTATTTATTTTATGTTGAATGTGTTTCCACACAGCCCTCAGCCAAAGCATTCAGCATACTGTATAACTGCATAATGACAAAACATAATACAATCAAAATATAATAGTCAAATAATAATAATACTATAATATAAATACAGTGTCTTAAAATTCAAATGAAAGATACCAAACAAAGGAGCTCAATGAAAGAAGCAGCCGGGAAAGGGATAGTGGTAAAGAAAATAAACAGAGGGCCAAAATTGATGGCAATAGAAAATTACCTTGATATGAAAAAGTCTTGATATGTTTCTTAAAAATGCGAAGAGATTAACTGAGATGGATCCTGGGTTGGGAAAGCAAGTGCCACACTCCGGGATCTGCAGGAAGAAGAATGATTCCCTCTCAGCCTAAAGCACAATGATGGGAACCTTAAAAGTCAGAGGTGTTAGAGTGCAGAAACCCATCAGAAAGAGGTCCAAGGAGGTGGCATTAAAATATTAGAATGTCTTCTCACACAATTCCGTACTTTGTATATACCAAATATGATCAGTTTTGTTTGCTATTTCTCCATTTTTATTCTTGCTCTATTTTCCTCTGAATGTTATGGCAAAATGGTTTCCATATTAACTGAGTCTGAATGGACCTGAGCAATACAATAGCTACAATGTAAGATTAAGGGGTGAGATTTCTCTTCACTAATGTAGAGGGACTGTAAACACCATGTAAATGGCTGGAGAAGAATTCCTCTGGAGCTGACACAGTACAGAGTTGCAATCAGAGGTCCTGTGAGGGTCCCCTCACAAGTCCTGGCATAGAAAACATGTCTCGGGTAGGAGTGGAGCCCTTGTAGTGCATTCTGCTATTGGAATTCTGGGTTGCTGCAGGCTGCAGAACAGCCCCTATTCAGTAAATCAGAGCAGCTACGGATTGCTCTACTTAACCCCAGGGGCTGCTTCCACCCCTGCTGCAGCCAGAATCAGGAGGGCATAAAGGTGGCTTTAAAGCCTCTTTTGCCCCTGTTTAGCTTGACTTGCCCAGCCTATGTATCTAAATGGTTGCTTGTGATGACCATATACATGGTGTAAAATAAGTTCAGGTATTAGCAACCAGCTCAAGCTAGAAAGTACAGTTCCATAGTCAAACTTCCTCAAAATTTAGGGTGTGTCGGGGGGTTTAGTCTGGACTCATTTCTGATAGGCAGAATCTACTAGTTCTGAGTCTTTGCTTCAATTGTTATCATTATTACTATCACTACAATATCAAGTCATTATGACAGGGTCATGTGGTCCAGCCCAAACGTTTCTCATTTCAGTTACTTATCCTGGGCACAGAAACAAAGAGAGAGGTCCTTGCCTATGTCATTTGCTTTCTGGCAACTCCTTTTTTGGTTTTGTTGTTTAGTAGAGCTGCTTGAAAATTGGAATTTTCATCCTACGAGACATTCCAGTAATCCAAAATCTGTTTTCATCCTGAATAAGGATAAAATATAAAAAATAAACCAGAATGTTCTGAAAAAATATAATTTCAAAATGTCAAATAGTTCACTCAATATTTTTGATTGAAAGAAAACATTCAACATTCCCAAATCCAAATGAAATGAAACATCAATTTGTGTAACTCTGAACTGTCGCATTGCTTCCTGAAAGATATAGTTTGGGTGCATCATGCTCCCATTCTCCTCTGTGGGCCAGGCTCCCAGCTAGCCTATATTTCACATGACGCACAATGTTCACATGACTCCCAGGATGCACTACTGTGGCTCAGAAAGAGGGAAGATTGTGGTACCTCATGGAAGATGCAGTCCAGCTAAGGAGCCTAAACCATTGCAGAAAATGGGGGCATTAGACACCCTATCTATAATACACATAAGGCACCAATGTAGCTCAGGCAGACAGAATAATGTAGACATGAATCATAATATTTTGTTTTGATTCTCCTGATT
The DNA here is from genome assembly GCF_025201925.1 of Gopherus flavomarginatus. Classification (NCBI taxonomy): domain Eukaryota; kingdom Metazoa; phylum Chordata; order Testudines; family Testudinidae; genus Gopherus; species Gopherus flavomarginatus. The sequence goes on from NC_066621.1 coordinate 101,115,955, forward strand.
GAAATTTGAAAAAAAAATTTTTGCACAAACTATTTTCCACTGATTTTTTTTTAAACAGGCAATTCCCAATGAACTCCATTGTTTCATTTTAAAATTTTATACATTTATAGTTGATTAATCTTTTTACAGAAATAATTTTTTTCAGGAAAAATTGCTGACAACTACTGAAACTATTCATTTTCCACAATATTTTTTAATCTTTGAAATGATCAATTATTTTTTTTACTGAAAATTTAGTTTGCAGTAAACAAAACATTTGAAAATGATTTTCATTAACATTCTGTTTAAAAATGTGGTCCATTTTGATCCATATAAAATGGAAGCAACTTTACATTTTTTTCCAGTGTTTTTACATGGTTCACAGTATGCACCAGTAATGAAGTAACCTATAGAATGTCTTGGTAAAAGAAGAAATAAAAGCTGATGGGCTGTGTCATGTCGATAAGCTTAGAGGAGGTGTCTAGGTTGAGCATATGTTACTGGTCCTCCTCCTTTCTTCATTCCAAAGCTGCACAATGTACAGGTCTGTCGCATCTTACTCGCATTTAACATGCGCGATTTCAGCTTTACGCAGTCAGCAAAAGCCAAAAAAAAAAAAAAGAGAAAAAATAACAATTTTAATACTGTACCTGTAGTGTGGGTGATTCTGCCCGCCATTCAACTCAGTGTAATTATGACTATATGCGGTTTTCACTTTATGCGCTAACCACGGAACGGAACCCCCACGTAAGATGAGACTCGCCTGTAGCAAGATTTTCTATTTTATGAGGTTTCTGTCCAGGCACTCATACCAAGAGTATGAAGTTACAAACTTCCAGTTTGTGAAAGAACAGCTCAGATGCTGGAATCAGGAGCAATCATCCATTTTAGGGAAGCTTGGATTCTGGAGCACATGGTGAAACCACCAAGGAAAAGTACCAGCTCATCAACCCACTGCAAACCAACCAATCCAATGTGATTTAGTTAGGTGCAGAGCTGGATAGCTGTGATGAGTGGGTCCCTTAGGATTTGCAGGAATGAGGGAGGAGGAATGTTATTATTTCCAGGCAAATAAGCCAACTTTCAGATCCAGCCTCTGAGAACATTTACAAGAATTTTCTACAGGTTTCACCTCTGGGTTGTTGTCTGAACTCTGCTGTGAGCCACATCACCTCTTCATTATCTTAACAGGAGCATAAAGAACACTCCCTTTATACTAACTTCCCCTCTTCATAAAAAATATGTGGTGGAAGCATAGTATACTCACAATAGCCTTTTAATGAGAGAGAAGTGTGGTTGTATAATCTTATAGATTTTATTAAAATGTGCTTAAAGGTGCATTCACTTTGTTGAATCAAATTATGGCAGCGATTCCTGTCTGAGGATTGTTTATATGTCCCAAAGCATCCATAACTCACTGGGTTCAGCCATCTACAAGTGTTTAATTACAGACTGTCTGTTTCATGTAAAGAGTGCTTGCCAGCAGTCTTTTGGCAGAATATAGAATGAACTTTGTAAAGAAAAACTCAGCAGCAGCAGCAGCAGTGGGGAAAAGAATATCCCCAGGGTTCTTCATAGGTTTCCAGTTACCAGATCCAGCAGAATTAATATTTACAGGACAAAAGCATGTTAGGAACTGTGGAGATGTTGAACTGAAAGGCATAAAGTGTTTTCCACTTCCATACCTAGTAATGCCTTACCATTTTGCAACACAGGGGCACGGAGCAAGGCAAAAAGAGGGAGAGAGAATACCTGGTCATTGTGCTTTTTAAAAATAAACAAAGCATCAACTTATTGGTAAAGCAAAGGTGCACCTCACACTTTACAGATGCTAAGAATCAAAGTAGAATGTGCTGAGTATCCCACACTAGAGGCTCAAGCTTGTCTGGGAAATGGAGATTTTTCACACAGTTGTTTAAATTGAACTGATCTATAGAAAATTTTGACTCTTTGATGAAAAAAGGAGAACCAGATTTTTTTGGTTGAAAACTTTCAACAGAGAGCTGAACATTTTGATTTGGAAAAAAACAGTTGTGCCTTATGGGATTTGTAGTTTGGATGCCTCATGTCGTCCCCCTCCCCCATTCTCCTTTATGGGATGGGGTCCCAGGCTAGACTATCTCTCCCATTGCATGCCCAATTTTCCATCCAAAAAACATTTTGAGAGAACGTTTTCTACAAGCCTTACCTCACACCCTTAACTCAACAGTTCAAAAATCTTTTTACTGTTACCAGGAACTGCTGGATGCTGCATTCCAACTCCCCAGCACCACCACTGCCTGAAATGGTGCTCTTACTTATAGGTCTGACCTTATTGATGTCACTAAATGTAAGTTCCTACTCATACGTTGACAGGAGCTAAATCCACCAAAATAAGTGGAAGCTGATTTTAAGAGTAAGCGATGCTGTCTTATCTCTGTCAGAAAGAGGGAGCACAAACCTGACATTTACAAAGACAGGGACTGAAAGAGGAAGCATGTTATTTCAATGCTTAGTATCTTTAATTGAAGGCTGGACTAGAACATTTGACATGCTTTAAAGGGAAGGTTTGTTTGAAGGCTAAGGAGAGGAAGTTTACCGAGCCTGTAACTGCAAAGTTAGTTGTAATAAATCAGGACGTGAGGATATGTGCTATTTCAATCATTTTTTCCCTTCAACATATGAAAATTGGTTTCCCCTCTCACCTCCTTAAATATATTTCTGACTTCTGGATCCAGGTTCCTCAAGGGCCACAAATAGAGCCAGAATCTGTCATTAAAATAAAGGCTCATTGTAGGGAGGAGTAAAGACCCTTACTCCCCCAGAGGAAGCTCAAGAAGACACAGACTGCTGGAGCTCTGGGGTGCTTAATACGATTGAGAGGGTACAGTGTATAATCCCAGCTGTAGTGTGCGGAGAAGGAGGGGTAGATCCATAGCTTCACCTCTTTCCTGATCCCCTCTGTCTCTTTTGGGGTGGCTAGTGCCTTCATGTGATAGCATGAAGCAGTCCTTGCAGTCAGGATAGTGTAGGGACTGCAACTGTGACTCACCCGTAGGCAGAAAAGAGCTGGAGAAAGGGTGAGGATATCTCCTCAGACTCTCTAAGTCTTATGCACCCACACAAGGACAAAGCATAAATCTGTTTCACAGAAATTAACAAGCAAATACAATATAACATGAGGGGGAATAGGGCTCTGAGTCTGCTGCTGCTAGGTCTTATAGAAATAAATACCAAACTAAAGTGTAGGGGAGAGTCAAATTGAAGTCAATGGACTTGTACTAAGAAAAGATGTTGTCACTCAGAAGAGATGTTGATTAAAGGCATGGTGCAACTAACAAGAGTTATACGAGCATCCCATACTCTGCCTATGGAAGAAAAGCAAAGAAAACTTACTTAATAAGTATTTTTTAAGGCCAGATACAATTAAATCTCTGGCTGGCAAGCTGAAAGAATGAAGAGGGCCTTTTCATGTTCTCATTAAAAAGACATTAGAAAGGGTTGGGGATGAGTAATTATATTGAAGTTTACCACATCACTGATGTTCTCTATTGGAGGTTTCCATGAGCTCATCCGATTTCAGCTGGTGGTTTTGCTGAGTTCCCACCAGTAATATCTTAAGGATAACATAGCCCCTTACAGCACAATTCACCTGTTGGCACTTATGTTCCAGAATAAAATAAGTCAATGGTACAGAAAATGGGCAAAACACATGCAAAATTCACAAGATGTGGCTGCTAATAAACTCACTATATTAGTGAACTCTTGGAGGATATGCAAAATCATCTTAGTATATGAAATGTATAGAATATAACTCTAAAATACGACCTTTGAAGGCTGTTTTTTGGAGAGCTAGCTAGCTGTTAGAGAGAGAGCTAGTTGTCTCAAGTATTGATATGGCCCCCATTACTACAGGATCTGAGTACCTGATCATCTTTAATGTATTTATCCTCACAGCACCACCCTGAGGTAGGGAAAGGCTATTATCTCCAGAGGCACAGAGCAGCTAAGCAACTTGCCCAAGGACACAGAGCAAGTCTGTGGTGAAGTATAGACTCAAACCCAGGTTTCCCAAGTTCTAGGCTTATGTCCCAACACTGAATCACCCTTCCACAAAGAAAGCAGTGCTGCCAGAGGACAAATATATGTGCCAAAGTATAGATTCATCCAGTGCCATGACACAATTTTTACACTCCTGCTGAGAAGAAGGCCACCAGTCAAAGGGGCATTATCTTGTAAACTGGGTGTGTGGTTTTTTTTCCACAGGGTTCAAAGAGCCCAGAGAGAGCCTTGCAGATATTGGTACTGGATGAGAAATGCTCAGATTGGCATATATTTGAAAATACCAACACAGAAAATAGGTATCATTTTCTAAGACCAGCCAGTCTATGGTTAGAAGTACAGTAAAATCAGCTTGAGATGACGAAACCAAGGCAAGCAATAGATTAATTATCTGTCAGGCCTGACGAAAAGCATATATGAATACTTTTCCAAGGACATTTTTTTTAATGTATAATGTTAGACCCTTTATTCTCTTGTAATAGTACCATCCTTTATGCCAGGTGACTTGTGGCTTTGCAACAAATTAACATTGTATATGGATGGATGCAAAATGGAAGATTCTCCTCAGGAGCATTTGGTCTCCAGAACCTAATGAGAAGTGAACTTGGCATTATAGGTAATACCACTTTCTTTGTGTCACATTATGGCCAGCAGTATATGCTCAAGCAGCAGAGGAAAGGATCATTTGGCTCCCTCTTTGTCCATTATGCAAACTGCCTTCATCATGGGTTGTAGCATAGGGAGCATGGAGCAGAGCAAAAAGAACACTCCATGAGGCCACTGCTCCCCTCCTGTGCACATGGACAGGGAATACTTGACTCTCTTCTCCCCCTGCCACCCACAATGTGTCAGCCAGTGCAGCTGAGCCTGTATAGAGGAGGAAGTAAGAAGTGCCAGGCACAGGGCTGCGGCAGATCACTTCCCTCCTGGAGTATGGCCAGTCATGGTGAGGTAGATACTGAACTGTGGTTCTCCAAGTCACAGTTTGGCCTCTGGTGTGCTTCTGGGACAGTGAAACTACACACAGCCCCAGACACAGTGCTTGTGCTAACTCCAAAATCTAGCCTTATTTAATATAATTCTTAATAATTAATACAGTGTTGTTAGGTGTAAATGGCACATTATACTTTCTTACACTTACATTTTGTATTCTATTCAAGAACCAAAAGAGAGCTAAGACTTTTCATTACATGGTTGCTAAAATATTTGCCATTCGTATCCTAAAATGTTATTAAACCATATTTTAAATGTCTCTTACTGTTTATTAACAAATATAGACTGTTGCATGCTTTGTGCGTGTTGTCTTCTGGTGATAATTTTAGACTTTGACATGTCTGACATTGTCTTGTAATCAACACGTACATTATGGTAGGTTTATCTTTCTAGTGCCAGAAATGTAGGCAATGGATTCTGATGATACATTTTCATAGTTTCCTCTTGTGAGGTTGTTTTTCTTAATATTGTTTTTATAATAGTATCTTTTATACTCGAAACACTTCCCTCAATTCGTCCTTAGCATCCTGAAGATAAAAATGTGGAAGCTATAGCCAGTTGGACTGGAAAACATTGATATAGACTTTAAAGTGAAAAAAATATGGGCGCTATAGCTGTGTATACACAACACAATTCATGGGCTGTGTGTGTATCCACAGTCACCAGAGGTGCTTTCATCACAAACTATTCTCAGGCTAATTTAATGCAGGCAAAAATTCATCTGTCACACCATTTGCAGGGTTGGCAATGGCCAGAGTGGGAAGTGGACTGATTACATTGCTCAATATCCTGCCATCAAAATTTAAGGCATGCAATAGGATGAGCACTGTCTGATGTCCAAGTCTTCCAATCAGGTGCATTGTCTTTCAGTCTCTTTTTGTGTGTGTTACTAAATGTATGGGTGTGCTTCTGACATCTAGATGCACTTAACGACAACAAGCTTTGAAAAGTATTCACTTTCATCTGCAATTCAAGGCACTCATACTGATCAATGAGCTCTGAATAAATCCCCTTAATGAAGTCAATGGTACTCTTTCTACTGACTTTTGTGGGTTTTGGATTGGGCCCTAAATATCATGGCTTAGGTTATAGCAACCTGAAAGGCCAATTCTCATGCCCTGTACCATCATGAAAGTTGAGATCAGGTGATTAGCTTTTGCTCACAGTCTCTAGACCTGAACATGGAAGACAGGACACTTTCAGCAGAGAGCCCTCATGTATGGAATTCATGTTCCCTTCTGGTCTGTGACAGTCTGACTCTGTTGACTTACAGGGCACAATGTAAATCCCATTTGTTTATTTAGGTTTTGTATGTGGTGAGAGATGGTTGTGAGGAGTCATCCCTGAACTAGAACCGGATTAAGTCATATGCAGGGATGAGTCATTCCTATGTGATCTGTAGGGGGACTTATCCAAATGGAACCAACTTTTGAATATTATAAGTCTCTGCCATCACTAATAATTATTGGACTTACAAATAATGTGGAAGAATTTATGTCTTCCTGGTCTGACATGATTAGCAAAGCAGTGTGGTGCAATAGTAGGGCACAGGCTTAGGCTGCAGGAGACCTGAGTACTAATCCCATTTTAGCCACTGACCAGCTATGTGATTTTTAGGCAAGTCATTTCCCCCTCTCCCACTCTTTTTCTGTGTTGGCCATCTAGACTGTAAGCTATTTGGGACAATTTCTGCCTCTCACTATTAGGATTTCCTAATACTGATTTCAGGCTAGGCAGTTCTATATGGAAGTGTGAAATTTGGGCCTAGCAACAATCAGTTTTTAGACCACCAGCTTACAGTAATGTGAGTTTCAGGACTCTGTTTTAGGGAGAAGCTTGCCTTGTCTCACTCTGTTTTTGTTCTTATGGTGTTAAAGTTACGGCTGTTAAGAAATAAACTAGTGTTACATTACAACCTCCTATGCAGAATAGTCTGTCTTTTAGCTAACTTCTCTGTGTGTATATATCATGAACGTAACAGCTATGTTTTGTACAATGAATAGCACAATGTAGTCCTGATCTTGGATGGGATTTCTAGGTCCTTTTGTAATACACACAATAAATAATGATCTTTCTCATTAACAAAGGAATGTAATAGAAAACAAAGAACACATTCTAGACGCTTGCCTGAAGGAGAGGAAGTGCTAATGCTGCCTTTGCGGTAGGCTGTGGTTGAACCCATTATGGAGATGCTAAGATACAATGTCTGAGTCATGTATTTGTACATCATCAAATGTAAACTGTTACTAAATAAATCTTATTTTCTCAGAGTCCCTTGGCTGATGAGGTAAGGTTGTGGTGTCTGAGCAAAGTTTTTTGTTTTGGGCTGCCTGTGATTTTCATTTGGACCAATTCCACCCGCAACATTTTACTTATTTCACAGACTATGCCGTCACTGACAGAGGCCATTAAACAGAAATAAGGATGAATTCCATTTGGACAAAATATTACACAGCACAGAAGTACTGAATGCCTTCTGGGAAGTTTTAGCTATGAGGGTATGTAAAAGAGAATGGGACTTCCAGTTCATAAACAACACAAGACAAGAAGTCTGTTTTCTAACTGGTTCAAAAACTTTTGGTCATATATTTAGTACTTCTAGAACTAAAAGTGCTAAAATGTAACATGACTAAAACGGCAAGGCAAGCAATAAAAATTCCAATTTGACTCTAGGGATTGGTTCAGAAACATTGTGGTCAGAAATTTCTCTTTATCTGAGTTGCAGAAGGAGAATATACTTTGTTCTGAATGCATCTGGGAGAAATCTATTATCATTTTAAATTGGATTCAAGAAGAACATTTATAAGTTTTGAATCCTATTTAGGTTAGAGGCAGTTTAAATTTACCTTCCTTTAAGATCATGAGGATGGCTGAGCTGTAAGAGTTTTATGCAGTGTAGTTGTAGCCATGTCAGTCCCAGGATATTACAAAGACAAGGCAGATGAGGTAATCTCTTTTGCTGGACCAACATCCGTTGTCCAAACTATCTCTCATCCATAGAAGTTGGTCCAATAAAAAAAGGTTACCTCACCCACTTTGTCTCTGTAACAGCTTTGTCATTTTCCTGTAGGCTACTAGATGTTTTTACCTCTGCTCAGTAAAAATTCAAGGAATGATGCTAGCTTTTGGGATCTAGGAAACTAACTGCTGAAGCAGAAGCCTTGATTAATGGGGATTGATGATAAAATAAGAATTATGAGCTGTTTCTGCCCCTGTAGTCAGTGGAGTACTTACCTACTCTCACTGCTCTGTGAAAAGAGCCAGGCATTTTTTTTTCTCATTCTGTCTTCCACCAGAAGACCCTTATGGATTAAATGACCTTAACAATAAGGACTGTGCTGAAGGGAGTAGCCAACTAGGATCCCATGAACATCTGCGAAGTAGAGCAGGTGAAAGGTATTTCTTTCCAGGAGGACGTAATAGGACCACTGGACCCACCCCAGAAAATAAGTTGAGGGGACCTGAAATCTGGCTGTTAAAAGCAGCTTTGGGACAGTTCTATGTGACCTGGATCTCCAAGGAAACCTGTGAGAGTTGGCTCCTTGTGAATGGACCCTCCAGGGTCAGTTTGTGAACTGCATGTGAACTGAATCCTTCAGAGTTGGAACAGATCTAGCTTGTGCTGCCCAAATGCATTGATCAACACCCTGCTGGTTCTACTAACTCTTAGGCAGAGCTAACTGACAAATGTAATAAAATCCCTCCTGAACCATGTGGAAAAAGATGTCACCTTTTTTCTTCCCCCCCAACCAGTGAAAGAAGAGAAGAGCAAAGTTCCACTGAACCCTCCCAAATACAGTATATGGGAAGGGGAAGAGAATTTCCATCATCTTTCAGCTATGCAGTGGGGTGAGGGAGAGAGTGAGTGGAGGAAAGGGGATAAGTTAATTAAAGGGGGAGAGATAAAGGGGTATTGTGGGAAGAAAGAAAAGACTGAGATTCCTCTTTTCCAGCACATCAAAAACAAAACAAAACAAAACAAAACAAAACAAAACAAAAAACAAAAACCTACACACACCTTGCTGAAGCACTCAGAACCATTTGGACCTTATTCTCTTCCGACTTGCACCAGTTACATTTGTGCAGCTCCATTGACTTCAGTGGAGCTAGTCCTAATTTACACTGGTGTAATTAAAAGGCCCATAATACTCATGCTGCATAATAAGTGCCATGTCAGATCAGAACAAAGGATCATCTAGTCCAGGATCCTGTTTTCAGCAAGGGCACCTCCTGTTGCTTCTGAGGAAGGCCAACAATCCTATAACGCCCCTACCTACCTGTACAACGGTGTATATCTGGAATGGTAGAGAGGGGGAAATTCCCTGTTTGCCCTCCTCCTCAGCCCCCACAAGCAATCATTTTGCATCCTGAAGTGTGAGGTAAGGTTCAGTTATCAATATCATTACTTTAATTTACATACTAAAAATTTTGTCAATGGTTGACAAATTTTGCAATCTGTTTTTAAAATGGGGCCAGAGCACTTGTCTCAATGACTTCCTGTGACTGTGAATGCCACAAGTTAATTATATCCTGCATAAGTCTTTCCTTTTATTGGCTATAAATGTACCTCCTTTGATTTAATAAGAACAACTTTAGAAAAGTGAGCCTGACAGACCAGGGTGTTGATAACAGGAAATGTAGCTCTCTCCAGTTTCTCAGTCTGAGTCTGACACAGGTCAATTAGAAATAACTACCACCATCATATGACTCTTTGTGGCCCTCATTAAATCTATTTCCTAATTGACTACAATGGCAGTTGGATCAGACCCTAATAAAACTTCCTTCTTCACTGTACCTGTACCAAAAGGACATAAAATGCAAGTGTAGCTCATAGGCCAATTAACAGGGCATCAAGTGCAAATATTTGAATTTGTTAGCCAGCAGCAATACATTTGATGGGAAATTGGATCACAAAGAGAACATGCATTTGTTGGCACTACAACTGATTCAGTGATTAAGCCAAATTCACTGTTTCCATTCCTCCTCCTGTTGCCGTGAGTCACTATAGGATTCTCCAGCCTCTTCCTACATTGGGGTTTCACTGCTTTGGATGGAATTACGTAAGCACAGGTGTTGCAAATTGTTTAGTTTTCGCAATCTCTGCAGCAGCCTTGCTTTGTTACAGTTTGTTCTGAACGGGAAAGGGCACGGAGGGTGAGAATCCAGCCCTAGTGCTGCTCAGTACTGTTCTGTAAATACAGGGAATTCTGTGATTAAATGACATATTTTTCTCGTGATACTTAGAATTCTATCTCACTAAAATGCATGATTTGTATTGGAATGGCATAGAATTCTAATAGTTAAAGATGGGAAGTGGCTGTTAGGCTAGATTTACATTTCCAGTTTGTCCATGAAATTCTGATAAATGCACATGAAAATCTGTATAAAGAGCTAGTTTTTGATCCTTGGTGCATGTTGTTGCAGTAATTGCATGCATAAAGGTGGTGTTCATTTGATTACTTAACGTATTTGAAAATCCAGCCCATTACATCACCTAATCCAGCCCACTGCCAATGTGTGAGTATTCCTTGTAGGGTATTTTCCAGTGTTTTGTCCATGCCAATTTTTAGAATTGCAAGGAATGCAGCTTTTGATGCTTGAGAGACAAGTCATTATCTCACCTGTTTTTCACTGATTGTAGAAATGCATTCAAAGTACAAAGTTCACCTCTGAATTGGAGCTTTTGCAAAGAATGCTCGCACTCAAAGTTCCAGTCACGGCCTATTACAGGGAGACACCACTAGGGTTGGCTCAAGTTTTGACTCCTACCATACTCAAAGTTAAGGTCGGGGGGTGGGAGGAATGATCTGGGTCTGAGGTTCCTGATCAGACACATCTCTAATTTACGGAACCTTTTAGCACATCTAATACCCACCATTCTTTCCTCAGTCCTCTCTAATGTGAGAAGTGTTACTGAATGACCTGTATATGTGTTAGACATTCTACTTCTCACTTAGTCATGGAGAAGGAAAGAATGCTAATGTGACTCAGAGACAGGGAGGGGAAAGTAAGAGTCAGACCTCTGGATCAGGCACTCAGCCTGCTAGGGAGGAGGATTATTAGTGCCGGTGAACATGGATTACTTTATCCTTTGCCTGATGCAATAAGAGTGGGTGGGTGGGTGGGTGACTTCCTTCCCCCTTGTACCTGCCTTCCCTCACAAAAACAAAAAATTCTGGCTCTGGCTATTATTGGCTCACAAACAGCACTTTGAACAGCTGCTTTGAGATATGGCTTTGCTAATCTAGTTACTATGCCATTTAAAAGGAGCATCAGGCAGAGGGAGAATAGAAATGAGTCAGCCCCATGCATAGTCAGGGATCCTCACGTGTGTGCTTTTCTTTGCTTTTATCTTATCCCTTTCATGCTGTATTGATGAATGGCATGCTCTAGTTGTTCCTGTCCTGTATGGTCTGGGAACTCATCATAGAAATCTAGACTTTGTCAGGAACAAGACAGATCAGGTTGACAATTACTGCTTTGATTTGATGTGGCTGTACCTAATGCATTGACCATCACATTAATGTGAAATGCATTTGACCAATAAGCATCATGAGGCAACTAGGTTTGATGGCCTTTCCTTACTACTTTGATCCTTCTAAAAAAGTGAACATGCCAACATCAGTATTATTTGTATTGATTTACATTCATCTCAGGACAAAGTGCCAGATCCTCTGATGGTGTAAATCAGTTTAGCTCCATTTGGCTTCAATTTGCTTATTCCAGTTTTACAGCTAATGACAATGTGGCCCGAAGTATAAAAGCACCAAGAATTTATTATTTTGAAATGCTGTGTATACTGTAAATTTCCACATCAGAACCCCACAAATGATATAATAGTATCAGAGGGGTAGCCGTGTTAGTATGGATCTGTAAAAGCGGCAAAGAGTCCTGTGGCACGTTATAGACTAACAGCAGTATTGGAGCATGAGCTTTCATGGGTGAATACCCACGAAATGCATCCAACGAAGTGGGTATTCACCCATGAAAGCTCATGCTCTAATACGTCTGTTAGTCTATAAGGTGCCACAGAACTCTTTGCTGGTATAATAGTAGTTACAGCTAAAATTAATGGATTTTTAAACCAGAAGGGACTGTTATGATCTAGTCTGAAAATGATCTACCTGAAAATGGACACAGATTTAATTAAAGAGTGTTACGTTTGAATCAAGCTTCTCAAATCAACTATTTCAGCATGGCAACCTTATGGAATGCCAGTCAAAAGGCAAAAGGAAAATATCTCAATGTTAGTTGTAACTAGTGTATTTCATACATTTCCTGCTGGAAAACCACATTTCTTTTGCACAACTTGAATCAACACAGTGATATAACTTGCTATAGAAAATAAAATCCTTCAGAATAGTAGTCAAACCATTCCAAAGTCTGGTTTAAGGTAAATTCTTTCAAAGTCTTCATGAAAATGTAAGTGGATTTTGTTTTTCTTTCCATATGTATTTTACATTAGTGGTTCTCAACCAGCAGTCCCGGGGCCTCTTGGGGGAGCCGTGAGCAGGTTTCAGGGAGTTCACCAAGCATGGCTGGCATTAGACTTGCTAGGGCCAAGAGCAGAAAGCCAAAGCCTTGCCATGCAGGACTGCAACCTGGAGCTCCGAGCCCTACCACCCGAGGCTGAAGTCAAAGCCTGAGCAATTTAGCTTTGTGATGCCCCTTATGTCATGGGACCCCGGACAACTGCCCTGCTTGCTCCCCATTAATGCTGGCCCTGGCTTTTATATGCAGAAAAACGGTTGTGGCACAGCTGGGCTCCGGAGTTTTTATAGCATGCTGGGGGGCCTTCTGAAAGAAAAAGGTTAAGAATCCTTGTTTTACATAATTTTCTAGTTTTACTAAGATGTTCTCCAAATTAAAAAAAAAATCTTAAGAATAATGAAACACATTCATGAAGCATAATATTGAATCAACAAGAAATACTGCAAGCATTCTTTAGATTCTTCCAGAGACCTTTTTTTCCCCCTCTTGGGTGTGAAAAAGTGGGAAAATACTCTACCTAGAAGCCACAAAGTATGCAAATAATTCCTTAATAGGTTATTGGGCTGCACCTGCACACTCAGATTATTTAAAGTTCCAGTTACAGCAGAGCAGATTTCTTTTAATTGAAGATGTCTCTGCATTTTTAATATGTAGAGTCTTGTAGTGGATTTCAGGTGTAATTCCACCCTTTGTTAGTGAAAGCAATAATAACAACATAATAACTAACCCCTCAAAGTTCAGCTGGATTCAACACAATTTGACTTGTCCCTTGGTACCAAATAGATCTGTTTGCAGATGGTCTTTATTAGAAAAATTGATGGTGAGATTATTTCACAGCACTAATAATGTCTGGCCAATATCCTATAGGTCTTAATATTTACAGTAAATATTAAAGATGAATGTTCTCTTTAGGATCATCTGCCTGCATGCAAAAAAAAAATAATCAAGATACATGTACAAAAGGAGAAATAGTCAAAGTAGCTGCTGGGCAAATTAATAATTCTTTTTCCTTCTTAGATGTATTCTTGGAAAATTGCAAGGTTTTATTTCTGCATGCTAATAACCAGTATCTCAACAGGACAACTGGTTTATTCTATATAGCTAAGATTAATTGTATATTGTAGAACTGAATTTCTGTTGTGGACAAAATTGCTCTATCTGAAAGAATGTATTTGCCCCAAATACCACCACAGTACCATGGACAGACTGATAATTAGGTATTTTGCCGCCCCAAGCACAGCAGGAAGGCTGCCTTCGGGAGTTTGCCTATGGGAGGTCCCCAGTCCCGCGGATTCAGCAGCAGCCTGTGGGAGGTCCGCTGAAGCCATGGGACCAGTGGACCCTCCTCAGGCATGCCGCCCTCACGGCAACTGGCAGAGCGCCCCCTGTGGCTTGCCGCCCCAGGCACGCACTTGACATGCTGGTGCCTGGAGCCACCCCTGATTAGGCATACAGTTATTGAACTTGCATGTATAATTTGACAGCCTGTTCACCTGAGCTCTTTAGTAAATTAGTGGATTTGCAGGTTCAATGGGTACATGCATATTTTGGTGAATGCACAGTTGTGGCTATATTTGAAAATCTGGCTGATCTTCATAATCAGAAGGTCAGCAGAAAAGCTGGGCAGAAAAATGTCAAGAATGTTCATGACAAATTCAAAAAGCTTGGTTTTTCTCTACTTTTTTTATTTTTTCAATGAGAAATCAAAATGTGTGATGTTTTAAAAACCAAATGTTTTCCAGTTTCTGGCTTTTCAATTATTTTTTTCCTTTCTTCCTCTCCCTTTATCTTTCCTCCTCTCCTTTTCTTTGTCCAGCATACCGCATTTTTCCTTTTCCCATGTTGCCGCTGAAATAGGATTAAAAACAGAAAAGGGAGACGGGAAAGGAGGAGTGAAAAAACTGACTCAAAACCAGAAGTAACTTTCATTGATATGACAGTAGTCTATTAAAGAGATGTCTGTCTGTAAATATGCCAGTAGATGGAGCTCAAGAATATGCAGCATAGTTCATAATACACTAGGCCCTACCTTATTTAATTGATCACAAATATTGTAACTGCCTCAGCAAAGTGTCAGCTATAACTGTGCAGGGTAGGACCTGGTCCTGATTGTCCTCCTCTAAAGACAACAGTGCTTCATTACACGACATATAAAAGTTAATGTTTCCTTTTGGCTTACAGTTCTGGCTGCTTGCAATTTGTGACCTGATTCTGCAAGTACATATTTTTCAAATATCTGTAACACAATGCCAAGAAAAGAAATTCTATTTGGGGTTGCAAAGGCAAAGAACCAAAGGGAGTAATGTCTCCACGTCTGGGTTTATACTATTTCCACGCTTCAAGCTTCACTTATTTTGTTTCCCCTTCAACAGCTGCCGGAACTCCCCTTCAATGGACTGGGAACAGAGAAGATTTTTTTTCGCCACCTGTCCCAATTTGGGTTGGGTGCTTAAACTGTGAACTGTCCTGAGATTTAAGAACAGAAAAGTATTCTCAACTTCAGATTCTGTGCTTTGAGAAATGGAAACAGAAAAGCTCTGAGTACTTTCAAAACAGGTTGACTTGTAATTACAATCTAATCACCATACTCTCTGAGAGATTTTTCTCTTTTGTTTGCAGTCCAGAGTCCAGGGTTCTCCTTCAAACTTTGATCATTACCAGCATGTTTCAGCTGGAATTTTGCTTTGCAGCTCACGTCACAGGCACATATCTATTCCATTACAGGTTAAATATTGACGTCTGGATGACTCCCTCACAGAAATGCCCATGGAACAGGGCTCTGCAGGAGCTATGGAGTTACAGGGGAAGGGAGGGAAGAGACTGTCCCTGTAGACTGGGCAGTGATTTTTGCTTTAAATTCTGCAGATCTCCTATATTATACTGATACACTTAATATAATAGAAACATAGGTTTTAAAGCCAAGCCTCTAGATCTAAATCCCAAGATAAAGGCTTTAATATATTGGAACCAGGCTTTAGGTTTGTATTCAGTTTTATCTTAGCACATCAAAAGAGCATAATTCTATACCTTTGAAGCACAATTTGTTTTGCTGTACTGTCATGTAAACCTTTTCCCAAATTCTGACTGCATGATCTGTCAGCAGATGACCCTATAGTCATAAGCAGAAGGTTGCTTATTGAGATTCAGGGCAAACTTGTCCCCCGAGTACTACTAAAGCAATGTCTCCCCAGAGCCAGCTGACCAAAAATCTATTCCTTAAAGCCCCAAAAGATTATAAATCATTAGCGATTATCTTTGAGAACTCATGAAGGACAGGTGAGGTCCCAGAGGACTGCAGGAGAGCAAACATAATACACATCTTGAAAAATGGGGGAGGGGGAATGCTGACTCACCTATAATTCCTCAGGTCCTCTAACTTAGATATTTGAAAAGATATTGAGACAAAGTATTAAACAATCAATTTATAAGCACTGTGATACCGGAAGGCCAGAGAGCAGTGGTAGAGGGGAAATATATAAACCCTAGGCTAATTAAGGCATGGTTCCCTGTAGACTAGGGAGGGTGGCTACAGGTTAATTGGAGCTCCTGCAGTCAATTAAGGCCCTATCAGGAACCTAATAACCCTCTCTCCCCTCCCCGCTTCAGGTCCTTAAGGAGGAGAAGGAAGGTGAGGGGATTGGAGTCTGGAGGTGTGTTGTGACATTTGAAAGACCAGAGAACTGAAGTAAGAGACTCTCTTCCCCACTGTCTAAGGACTGAAGGTACTCCACCCAAGGGGGAAGAGGGTAAGAACCTGCAGGGACTGAGAGGGGCTGGGGCTTAGAGTGAGGAGCAAACCTACTTTCCTCCTCTACTACCTTCCTGGGCCACTAATGGGACCCGTGGTGCCCTAAGAGCAGGTGCAAGGGGTGGCATTGTAGCCCCCTGCCAGGAAAAGTGCAGGACCCACCATACTAACACTGGCCATCTTCTCACCTAGAAGCTAATAGGGGTGCAAGGAATAGCCAACATGAGTTTGTCAAGAATAAATCATACCAAACCAACCTCATTTCTTTCTTTGACAGGATTACTGGCCAGTGGATTGAGAGTAAACTGTAGACATAATACACCTTCATTTTTATTAAGGCTCTTGATGCAATCCCAAGTGATGTCATAAGCAAACTAGAGAAATATGGTGTAGATAACATTACTCAAAGGTAACACTGGACAACTGGAAAGATCATAGAGTAGTTATCAACAATTTCCTGTCAAATTGAGGAGATGTTTCTCATAGGGTCCCACTGGGTTCTGTCCTGGGTCAGTTACTCATTAATATTTTCATTAATCACTTGATAGTGGAGTGGTGAGCGTGCTTATACAGCTTGCAGATAAGACAATGCTGGAAGGGGTTGAAAGTACTTCAGAGGACAGGATTGGAATTCAAAGTGACCTTGGCATCATGGATCTGAAATCAAGAAGATGACACTCAATGAAGACAAGTGTAAAGTACTATGCATAGGAAGGAACAAATCAAATGAACAACTACAAAATCTAGAACAACAGACGAGGCTGTAGTACCCTTGAAAAGGAGCTGGTGGTTATAGTGGATAAAAAATTGTATGAGTGAACAATGTGAGCACTTGTTCAAAAGGCTAATCACTCTGGGGTGTATTAACAGGAGTATCACATGTAATAGGAGTGCCACACTTTAGCAAAGACATGGCCAAACTGAAGAGTCCAATGGAGAGCAACAAATGTGATAAAAGTTGTTAAGGGCAGTCATAAAGAAGATGGTGATCAATAATCTGCAGCAATAGATTTAGGTTGGATAGTTAAGCACTAGAACAGGTTTCCAAGGAAGGTTGTAGAATCCCCATCATTGGAGGTTTTTAAGAACAAGATGGCCTAGATTTTCTTGGTCCTGCCTCAGCATAGGGGGATGGACTAGGTGACTTCTCAAAGTCCTTCCAGACCTAGATTTCTATGATTAGTAGTAAGTCTTTCAATTCTGATTTGATGGATGCTTACTGATCTGGATTCTTGGTTTTAATCTATCATGTACCTACTGGGATATCAATGGAGATATGGTGAAACATATGATGGACAGTCCCTTGGCTATTATTTAGTCAGCTTCACTCTCTATCTATGAAATCAGTAACTCAAATATTTTCTCTTAAGTCATTTAATCTTTTAGAGTGAACCAGTGCAACTAGGTTTAAATATACCCCAAAGAACATTGAGGTTTTTATAATTAATGAAATGTCATTTGAAGGCAAGGACAGATGGGGATTTAGTTAAACTAAACATGGTTTGAATCAGCTCAAGTTGGTATGGGATTCAGCCAAAAATTGTTACCCAATATGATTGGGTTTTAATGGCCTATGTGAAATGAGTTGGTGGTTTCAGTGTGAGTCACAGTGGATTGGTGTTCATATCGCCTTCAAAAACCCACAATTGGCACCTTTGTTGGCAGTCCTGGTTGAGAGACCAGGGCTAGATTCTGAACTGTATCTCAGTAAATCTGAGAAAGTGGGAGGCAGCATACAAACACATTTTCCTTCCCAATCTCCAGGATTACTGGGGCTTTATCTAACTCATCCCTGACCTGGGGGGAGTGGAAGGATGGTACAGAACCAGCTACACGGGGCCTCAATCAGGTGAATCCCAAGTTGCCCTAATTTACCATCCCTTTGCCTCTCTAGGATGGAGAAAAGGGAACGGCTTCAATAATGAAAACTGGCCTGGAGAATGAATTCAACTCTTATCCCTACTCTCTCGCCTTTATGTCAGAGTTGAGGCAAATTGGCAGGATAATAGGAAGATGACACTGCTGCTGCCCATGCAGTACCTTTTCTGTGTCTTCAATTTCCAGGAATGCGTGCCTGGAATATTTTTCAAGCACCACATCACTACTAAGAGAATATAAATATACTAAGAAAAGCAGCTGCAAGTACAATCTTCATCCTCTTTTATTCCTGGCCTGAATTTAATCAACTTCAGTATAAACTAGAGAATTTTCAGAGCTGAGAGAGAATAAGTACAAATTAGGGGATGAATTAGTGCTCTAAGTCTCAGTACTGTCTCAGGTTAAGCAGTCAGAGTGCTTTGCAGAGTCGCATTAAGGATGGGACAACTTAGTTTGCTTTATTTTGAAGCTGCTTGAGCAGTATTAGACTGAAAGGTTTATTAAAACTGAAACACCATTTGGTTATGTCTTACTAGGAGTGAAAAGGAGGGGGAAGGTGAATGAAAATAATTTCTAATGAAAAAATAGGTTTTATACAGACTGAGAAAGCAGAGAAATACTAATGAAAAAATAAAAACATTATTTGTCACATCCTTGACAGAGTGTGTGTATAGATTACAGTGGTTCTCAAACTTTTTGGGGCTCAGGACCGATTTGTAAATGTTTATGGCCTGCCACGACCCAGTAAATAGTGTAGGTGGTGGAGACCAAGGAGCAGAGCTGTAACTAGGCATTTTAGCACTGGGGCCAGCATGGATATTTGCGCCCCCTGCCAGAATCAATGTGAGGGGCACACAGGGTCACGTGCCCCCCAGATTTGTTGCACATGCCCAACCGAGACAGCTCAGGTGGCTCACTGAGGTAATTCAGGGGGTGGAGGTGGTCCCTCCCTGAGACCTGTGGCTCCTGCAGTTCCTGTGCTATGGGGTTTTGGCTCTTCCTGGCTGGGCTTGACTCTTTACTCCAGAAGTTGCAACCTATGGGCTTGCAGCACCATTCAGGTTTGGCCCCTAGCCCCATGACCAGACCAAATTTGTGTGAGTGGAGTTGTGACCTGGCTCATGGTGTTGCAGTGACACTCAAATTAGGCCTACCCATAGTCCTGTCATCATGACGGTTGAGCAAATCTGAGTGATGCTGGGACCCCAGAGGTTGCAGTGCCAGAAACAGGGAAGTGAGCTCAGCCAGCCCCATGGGATAGGAGCTGCCACAGAGCCCTTGAAACATTCTGGCAACTCAGTTTTGGGTCCTGACTCATGGGTTGAGAAACCCTGGACTAGTAATCAGTTTAATTTGCAACACTGGAGATTTATATTATAGTTAGAAAGCTTTTTTCTAATATCTAAGGAGCAGGTTACCTAGGGAGCTTGTGAAATCCCAATCACTGGAGGTTTTTAAGAACAGGTTAGGCAAATAAGGATGGTCCTAGGTATAATTAATCCTGCCTTAGCACTCATAGACTTGAGGATCCTTCCAGCCCTTCATTTCTATGATGGCATGAAGGTGTTCTTTTATCCCTCATATGCAGTCCAGACTTCACTATAACTAGAAAAGATGTGTTTTGTGTGCCTTAAACTGAATAAACCATGGGAAAAATATAAGTTTAAGGTACAGGAAAAACTTTCACAAATGTAATCTACAATAGTTTGGGAGTTTCATCAAATCTTGAACTATACAGTTCACCCATCCCTTGCAGCATGTTTTCAGATCTCTAAAGGTCCTGAAATGAATACAAATTGCATCTTTTTTCCATCTGGCAGTATCAAGAAATAAATGGAGTTCCTCAAGGTATTCTTTGTGTATGTCTACACAGTTCCAAGTCAGGTTGAAAGTTGAGCACTGAAGCCTAGGAAGAGGGGTAGGTCCAACCTCCAGCCCAAGCCATAACTTCAAAGCATAGTCTATACAGCTATTTTTAGAGTGCTAGCATGAGCCCTGCAAGATCAAGTCTGCCAACCCAGGCTGTGTAGTGTGCTTGTGTGAGCTGTATAGATATTCTTGGAGGTTCCAGCACTTAAGGACACCAGTGAACCAAACTCCAGAGTGCTACGTAATAATGCAGGCTCTGGGAACTCACTCTTTCATTTTTAATGTAAATGATGGGCACCACTTACCAATAATGATTCCATGCCATTGCTCTGGCAGTTCATTCAATTATGTTTTAATCTCCTCCCCACATCTAACTATTGCTATGAAAACATTATGGTCATAAAAGGTGAGGCTGGCTTGTTTCTTGTAGCAGCAAATGAAATTGACAAACATGCCAAATACAAAAGATCAAACTGATAAATGGGATGAGGACTGTTGAAATGGATGCTGAAATCCATGGAGGTATTCTAGACTTACACTGCTGAAACTATGATCAGCCTTTGTCCCACTGTGTTCATTTTGAGGTGAGAATGTGGTGCCCTATCTCTTGAACATGCTTTATCAAACGACATGACAGAATGAATGAAATACAAATCACAAACTGAATGCTGCCTTTTTTGTAAGTTTCATTTTGCACTTTTCATCCTTGAATCATATTGAAAACCTAGGAATATTCCTGGATTCCCATCTGACTTTACACCAGTTTTATAGAGGTGTAATGCCACTGTCTTTAAAGGACTTGCTTCTGATTCATTCTGGATAGGTGAGAGGAGAATCAGGCCTATTAAATGCTACAGGGATAACTAGATACAGGATTTTCTTTTCACTAACTAGAACTGTTGGATAATGGCTCCCCTCAGAGGTAGCATAGAAAGCATGCACCAATTCAAAACCTGCCTTGTGCTAGATGTCAAACCAGGAGGGAAATTTTGTCCCATATCTGGTACTGGAAAAAATACTTACACCATTACAGGATGGAATTTTAAGAGACACTCTAACATAATCTCTTCTCTTTATGGATGAGTGACTAACTATATAAAATCTGTCACAATTAGCCATGGAAAAGCACGTAGGATGCTGGAAAGGCAAAACCAGTACTGAAGTTTAATCTTTGTTTAGCAAAATATAATTGCTGACTTTAAAAGTGTAATGTCTGATGCTTATCTGATGCCTGATATTTCAACTGGCTTCATAAAACTAAACCTGAAACAAATCAAAATAGCCAATAAAAACTTAAATTGAATTAAAAGACCATTCCCTGCAAGCTAGAAATTTTAACATTTTGACTAAGCCAATGTTTGTATTGGCTGAAGTCCAGTCTTGGCTATATTGTGTCTCTATAGAGCCCTGTCCAATCCCTTTAAGCTTATTAACTAATTTTCTTGCCTCAGATTCAGTGGTTATGAAAAAAAATCACATCTTTTACTCTACATCTGTTCAAGGGCCTCAAGTGGACATCAGAGATCTTGCTTCCATTGTTCTCTTTGCACATTTGAGCTGCACAAAAATGTTTTCAAACAATTTTTCTGAAAAATTACAGCTCGGGTGTTTTTAATTGCTCATGGCTTCAGCATAATGACTACTGTGGAATTTAGTCTTTGGATTCTAATTAGCCTATCTTATAGTATCCCAAGCAATATTCATTACATTAAGGTTCACAACTGTGTACAAAATTTGAATCTGCTAAATAGGTAACTGAGTGTCCATGGGTTTGTCAGAACATGCAATTATCCATTTTGTGTGTAAACATGGGCAAAAGGAGCATATGCCAATTTTACATGCTCATTTTCTTTGAAAATAAGACTGCATGTGTAAGTATTTTACTTTAACATGTTTACAGTTGTGTATATGCAACAAAAGTGTCAGCCATTTTGAAACCTACGTGAATTGGCTTGTGATCTAAGCTTTGTGCTGATTGCATAAGCTTTGAATAAACCTGTCACAGGTAATTTGGCATAATAGCCTGCCCCTACTTAGAGAAGTCTGAATAGCAAATGAAATGTACTTACCCTTGAAGACAATCCAAGTTTAAGAATATTTCTTGTCAGTGTGCTGGTACCTTTCATCGGAGGATCAAAAAACACTTACATTAAACATAACAAGAGTGTTTTGAGAGTGAAGGCAGGAGTATTTTGAATCAATTTCATGGCTATGTAAGGTGAAGCACAGAAGCTGGTATGGTGGAGGTGCTGTGCACCCACAGCTTCCACTCAGAATGGTACGCTTATCCTCTCCACCCCACACAGCAGGTTTGTAGGGGTTATTGCCATTCCCATGTGCTGCCATGGGGGATGTGGAACCTATGTGCAATGTGATCAGTGGAGGACAACAGGAGTTTTGCTTAAGAGTGTAAGCATTTTAACCTTAACTAGTTAGATGAAGGGATTTGCATAGTCTTCCAGTATATAAAGCTTTTAAAAATCAATGGGGTAAACTGTTCTCTGGTATAACTCTATTCTCCTGGGATGGTTTTGGTTCAAGGTGTCCAGGAGCTGTCACTAATCAAAATATAACCTATAAATTCCTTTGCTTTAAGCTTAATATTTTCATTCCTCTTACACAGTTCTTCAATCTCATCTAAAACTTCTAGCAATGGTGGTTCAACCAAGAATTTGGGAAGCTACAGAGTGTGGATCTATATCTTAATTCAAATTTTCCTGAAAGCCATAGCCAAACATATCCCCTAAGCAAATGGTTTTTATGAACTAGCAAATAAGTCCTAGTAGCTCTCTAAAGACCTTAATATTGCTCACTTGATTTGGTTCACTTGGACAATTATTGTAATTAGTTTCTTTGCAATGAGAGCTGGTATAAAGTCTTACTGTAGTAATTCATGTGCTACAATCCTTGCAACACTTGCTTACGGGTATATCCAAAGCCTCCATTCTTCCTGCAGAGCAGAACTTGGCTTGGAACTGTGCAGACTCCTCAACTATAATTTAAGATGTTTTCCTCTATTCTAGATAACCTAGGGTGAACTATGCAGAAGGACACCACAAGGGAGCTCTTGCACTAGAGCTGGGTAGGAACAGGGTTTTGATCTCATGGGAAATTCTGTGATTTTTGTTTAAACAAGTATGCTAATTTGGGGTTATCTGAAACATTTCATTTTGATGAAATTGAAATATTTGCTCTGATATTGACCTTTTCCAAACTTTCTGTCTAAAAAGCATTTACAAACAATTTTTGGTTTGAAAATCAGTTTGATACAAAGAACTGAAACCTTTCATTCCAAAAATGTTAAAACTAGATGACTTTGACCAAAACAGCTTTTGAAAAACAAAACAAAACCATTTCGATGAAAAACTTTGGACTGGCTTTATATATCATCAAAATCCCAAGACTGATTTGGCTGTTGCCAAACTGGTTGCTAAAATCACACCACAAAGGGGAAAAACCTGCTCTTTGCTCAATGTCTTTCAGTCCACAGTCTTGCATTATTGTCAACCCACCTGCATGCAAAGACAGGTACTTGGCTGTAAAATGTAGCTAGACATCAGATTTTTGGCTTTCAATCCCCCCAGAAAAAAAGCCTCGTAGTAGCACAGTAAGAAAACCTTCCTCTGTAGAGGCAACACAAACCTCTCCAGTCATTCTCGGTTATCTTTATCTCCTCTTTCTCAGATGTTTAATTTCCGCAATAATAAATAATAGAATAAACTAATGGAACTGGAAAAAGGCATAATTTTTTTATTCCATGATGCAGCTTGTTAGTCTTCATAAACACTATAAGGGCCACATACTGTCTGATTCTTATGAGTGTTTAGTGATGGGGAGAGGGCAAAAGATTCCCCTCCCGCCACTAACAGCTCTCACAGCTAACATTGGGTACAGGCAGAGTTGTAGTCCCTGTACTCATGGGAGAAAAGGGACACTCCAGCCTTACTCCCCTGGGAATACAGGTCTCCAAGAAAAAGACAGAAAGAGACTGACAGGTGTCAGGATATGGACCTGCCTTCTCCATGTGGTGCCCAATACAGAAGAGTAAATGGTACTACCTTACAGGATGTAGCAACAATTGTACTACTCTGTGCACATGGGAACTCCAGAAGGCATTGTGCATCCCTGACGCAAAATGCCTCCAGCTGATCCCCCTGAGCTAGTGCAGCCTGGCACCATGCCAGTACAGGGCTTTACCAAACAGGCAGTCTGGCCCTAATTCAACCGCCTGTCATCATAGAATTGTGTTCTAGGAGAAGAATCTGTGGCAAACGCAAAAATTTTACTTAGCTCCAGCACCAGACAATTTAATTTGTAATCTTTACCCAAGACCCAATTTTTCAAACCTGAGTGCCTAAAATTGGGCAGGAAACTTATTTAGGCTTCTAGAAAAAAAAGAGCCACATCTATTTAGAAGTGTGGGAGGCACATTTGAAGCCAATGGTTGCTGTAAGTGCTTAGCACCTCTGAAATATCAGACCATGCCTATGCAAGTGATTCAGTATGGATTTATGAACCTAACTTTATGCATCTGGGTTTGAAAATATTGGTCTGGAACTTCTGGGTAAAATTTTCAAAAGCAGCTTAGTCATATATATGCTTTTGAATATTTAAAGTTTGTCTGGCCAAAAGCTGGTTTTCTTGTCTGAATTTCTGCATCCGAATTGTTTAGCTCAACAAGGCCCCAGTCGAGCAAAGCACTTAGCGCACATGATTAACTCTTGGCACAACAGTAGACCTATTGACTTGATTGCGACTACACATATGCTTAAGTTACACATGCTTTGGTGGATCATGACTCAGTTCCTGCATCCTCATTAAAGGTGTCAATGGCAATTAAGAGCTCTCAGCACCCCTCAGAAGGAGCTGAGTACCCTGAAGAAGCAGCCCCCACTAGTCCATGAAGGCAGCTCTGTCAAGAGATGCTCTCCTGTATTGCTATAGTAGTCTTAGACACACCAGCCACATACTAATAAACTGTATGCACCAGAACTCCTCAGAGCGCCCATGAGTCTTAAGAAAATTTGAACGTGAATTTGCTTCACCATCCAATTTATATTTCACATCCAACTCATGAAATAAGTTAAACAAGTGATTAGAAGGGTCTACAAACATGTCTTTAAAATATATGTAGGATTCTTCTGTTTTTTAAAGATATATTTACAAACTTTCCAGCTAGCTTTACAGGCAACGAACGCAAGAAAGACAAGTAGATCAGAAATAAAGATAACCAGGAGAGCTTAATCTGTCACCCTCACATACAAAAGTTACTTAACCCGTACTAGTTTATCACTTTCAGTAGCTGTTTTGCATCTTTCCAGGACACTTTTAAAGGGCCAGATTCTGGCAAACTCTGCATACGCCCACACCAGAAAAACTAGTCAGGATTGTGAGGGCAGGGAGAGACTGGATTCTGTCTTTCCTGAGAAGTAGAGAAGAGACTACTCTACAAGCTTCCATCATGAAGTCTAATGTGGCATGGGCAAGTGATCAGGGAATGTAGTCTGTATGTTTAGGTATATAAGCAACTGTGGCCACAAGATCTTTGACAGCCTTACGGAAAGGAGAATACAAGTAAACTAACTCTTTACAAATGGCATGAAAAGTAAGGAAATATGAACAGAATAGTGACAAACTAAAATAATTCTAATTTAAGCAGAGTAGATCAGAGACACTTTGAAAGTAATCCACGTCATCAACTAGAATTCAACCAATCCTTCAATGCGTTTGGGTTTTATTTGGGGATCCTTTTTTTTTTTTACTACATAATATGTATTGCCTGATTAAAATTAGTTTTGGCTCCGTTGCTATTTAAAATTACATCCTCAAGAAATATTTAGGAATCTTTACATTTTATAAATTAAACCTATGGATGGGTAGCTAATTTCTTTGACTGCAGTCACATTTTCAGTTAAAATACAGGGCAAGATTTTCATTCTTCATGCTTTCTTTTTAGGAGCCATTATTTTAATACGGAAAAGTACAAAATGTATAGAACATGCATCCATTACAACTCTGAATTCTACAGAAACATTACAGAGCTAGTTGAGGGGGAAGCACATGCTGCAGTTAGCAATGGCCACTCAGGCCCACTCTCCTGGAGGCATATGGGACAAATTCCAGGCATAACACCAATGAAGTCAATGAATTTGCCCTATTATGACTAAATCAGTTTGAATGCCTCTGGGAGGGGCTGCTTTTGTGTCTCCTCCTCAGTGAAGCAGCACTTTACAAAGCAACAATCTTTCCCATAACATACACATATATAGGATCCAGTCCAATTCCCACTGACTTCAGTGGAAGCTGAATCTAGTCCATATGGAAGATTAACTCCCCCAAACCCATTGAAAATAATGAAACCAATTACAAACCTTACTCCATTAGGGATCAATCCTGCATTATCTTAAATGGGATTACACACATGCTTAAAGGTAAGCATGTGCTTAAGTGCTTTGCTGGATCAGGCACAGAGGCCTGGATCTACAAAAGGACTTAGCATCACAATGCCTAATTTTTAGGCACCTAGAAAATCACAGGAATAGTGCTGCAATTCACAAAGCCTGAGTTAGACAGCTAGGCTCCCTAGGCAATGAATGGGAAGGGAAAGGCACCTTACCATGCAATCCACACAAGCTACCATGCTAGGCAAGGAGCTGCCTAAACTAGCTAATGGGAGATGCCAACAGAAGTGGTGTGTGCTAAGCCCTGCCCCTCTCCTGGAGATAGGTGCCTGAGTTCATAGAATATCAGGGTTGGAAGGGACCTCAGGAGAGCATTTAGTCCAACCCCCTGCTCAGAGCAGGACAAATCCCCAGACAGTTGTGGGTTGTTGTTTTTTTTACCCGAGTTCCCTAAATGGGCCCCTCAAGGATTGAACTCACAATGCTGGGTTTAGCAGGCTAATGCTGATGCAGGGAGGCCTCTATCTCTGTTTAGCAATCCATGAACAGAAAGGTGTCTCCTGGAGTCAGGTGGCTTAGAGCCCTCAGTTAGGTGCCTGCTTCACTCCATGCAAAGTGGCCAGAGGAGGAGGAGCAGGTAGTGCTGGTGTTCACTTTATAACCAAGCAGTTAGACTTTTAGCTGGGATGTGGAAAACTCAGGTTCAATTCTTTCCTCTGCTTGTGTGGGAGAAAAAATTGAAATAGGGGTTTTCTGCCTCTCAGAGTGCTCTAACCACTGAGATACAGAATATTTCTGAGGTGGGGCTCTCTCAGTCTCTCCTGAAACTGTCCCACTTTAGATAAATAATGGAAGTGATTGGAGGAGCAGGACTGATCCCCGCACTTCTCACGTGCTGGCCCTCATCACTAGACTACAGAGTCATTCTCTCTCTACCCCACTGACTATTTAAGTCCTTATCCATAGTGGAACAGTCACTGGATGCAGGAGAGAGTATTTTAAATTTCAAAGTGTTATTAATATTGGAGTCATTAAGATCACATTAATAAAAAATGGCAGTGTTTGTACATGCAAATCAGCCTTTTGTGAGCATTCAGGGCCAGCTCTTCATTTGGTGTAAACTATCTTAGCTCCAGGGAAGTCATTATTCAGTGTCCTCAGTTTTTTGGTGGCCAAAATGAATTTGTGTGCTATATTTTAGGTGCAAATTTAAAGACTAGAATGAGTCAGTCCCAAAAAGCTGTTCTTGCTTAATAGTAATGTATGCAAAACTTGCTGTTTAGGGACAATTATCTTTTAAATTCAAGACATCCAGATATATTTATCTTCCCTCATTTATTAAGAATAGATGCATAAATCCTCTATTTCTTATAAAATCTGCTTTATACTGTTTCATTCCCACTTAAATCCTGATCCTCTGTGGCACTAATAATTTCCCCAGCAGCTAACTGTGAAGTCTCATGAGGGCTTGGCAACACTCGAAACTTCAAAGCGCTGCCACGGCAGCGTTTTGAAGTGTGAGTGTGGTCGCAGCACCAGCGCTGGGAGAGAGCTCTCCCAGTGCTGCACGTACTCCACCTTCTCATGGGGATTAGCTTGCAGCGCTGGGAGGCGCGCACCCAGCGCTGCGGCACTGTTTACACTGGCGCTTTACAGCACTGTATCTTGCAGCGCTCGGGGGGGGGGTGGTTTCACACCCCTGAGCAAGAAAGTTGCAGCGCTGTAAAGCGCCAGTGTAGCCAAGGAAGAATTAGCATGTCAGGTAGGAAAGAGCACAAAGGAACAGATTAAAAACTCTTAGAAAGCAGGGATCATGTTCTCAGGAGTATGTATATATATGCTGAGTAATAAAAACAAGCAAGAGAAATCTAGTATATACTGTAAGTAGGAGTGAATTATAAACAAATAACTCTCTAAGGGCTTGGCTACACTGGAGAGTTGCAGCGCTGGTGGTGGGTTTACAGCGCTGCAACTTACTCACCGTCCACACTTGCAAGGCACATACAGCGCTGCATCTCCCTGGCTGCAGCGCTGGCTGTACTCCTGCTCTGCCTGGGGTATAACGATTGCAGCGCTGGTGATGCAGCGCTGCTCCGCCAGTGTGGCCACCAAAAGCACTGTAATTGGCCTCCAGAGTATTCGGGGGTATCCCAGAAAGCCTGTTCAGCCACTCTGCTCATCAGTTTGCACTCTACTGCCCTGGCCTCAGGTGACCTGCCCTTTAAATGCCTCGGGGATTTTTAAAATCCCTTTCCTGTTTGCTCAGCCAGGAGTGGAGTGCAATCAGAATCTTTCCAGGTGACCATGCCTCCACGTGCCAAACAAGCCCCAGCATGGAGCAATGGCAAGTCGCTGGACCTCATCAGTGTTTGGGGTGAGGAAGCTGTGCAGTCACAGCTGCGCTCCAGCCATAGGAATTACGATACCTATGGGCAGATTTCAAGGGCCATGCTGGAAAGGGGCCATGACCGGGACGTGGTGCAGTGCAGGGTTAAAGTGAAGGAGCTGCGGAGTGCCTATTGCAAAGCCTGTGAGGGAAACTGCCGGTCTGGTGCTGCCCCCACGACCTGCCGTTTTTACAAGGAGCTGGACACGATACTTGGGGGTGACCCCACTGCCAATCTGACGACCACGATGGACACTTCAGAGCGGGGCGGGGGGAGAGGCAGGGGGATGGGGGAGGAAACTGAGACTGAGGGTACTGGGGTTGGGGGAGATACCCCGGAGTCCCAGGAGGCATGCAGCCAGGAGCTCTTCTCAAGCCAGGAGGAAGGTAGCCAGTCGCAGCAGCCGGTACTTGGTGAAGGACAAACAGAGGAGCGGGTTCCCAGTAAGCGGCTTTTATTTTCAGGATGGAAATGTTTCGGGAGAGGAGGGGGGGTTAGGGCTGCATGCATGCATGCCTAGATGTGGAATAGCCCATTGATGTGATCTATCATGTCACAGTAATCGGCCTCGGTAATCTCTTCAAAAGTTTCAGCCAGAGCATGGGCAATGCACTTGCGCAAGTTTATAGGGAGAGCCACTGTGGTCCTTGTCTCAGTCAGGCTAACGCATCCGCGCCAGTGTGCTGCGAGGGGTGGGGGGACCATTGCTGCACACAGGCAGCTGCATAGGAGCCAGGGTGGAATCTGCATTGCTGTAGAAGACCCTCCCACTCTTCCCAGGTGACCCACAGCAGCGAGATATCTTCCAGGATTAACTCCTGTGGAAAATGTTGGGAGACTGTTCAGTGTAGAAGCCCCCTGCAGCAGTTTGCTTTCCCCAATGCACAGAAACCCCTGCACATCCCTGAAGCAATCAGTCCCCCTTACTCACCATTTCATGGCTCCTGTGGGTTATGTGCGCTCTGTTTGGTATGGGAAAAGTATGCTAAAGTGAAGACTGTAAACTCCTTCACTGTGTGGGAATAACTGTCTGGGTGAGATTATAAACAATGCTGCCTCTGTTAACTGTTGCCATTTTTGCCTTTCGAAAAGTATCCTTGACTACTCCACTGCCCATATCATCAACTGCTCAGAGGCTACAAAACCTCAGGAAGAAGCCGTGAAAAAGCAAAGAAGACATGCTGAAAGCAGTTATGGATCACTCTGCCAGAGAGAGTTAAAAACTGCAGGACTGGAGGAAAAAACTGCAGGACTGGAGGGAAAGGGAAAGCAGGATCAGCCAGAGAAACGCAGTGGCTAAGAAGAAAAGCACAAAGCAGCTGATAAGCATCTTGGCACGCCAAGAGGACTCTATCCAGTCACTCATAGCCATGCAGGCAGAGCACTACCGTGCCGGCCCCCGCCCCCATCCCAAAGCTCTTTCCCTTGTGCCCCAATGTCAGCTCCAAACCCCCTTCCCCAGCATCCAGGTTCTTACCACCACCAGCTGCCTCCAACACCTGTACGTTCACCAACCAGCCCTGAGAACTACGACCCTTACCCTCTGCACTCAACCCCCATCACCATGCAGTATTTTCATCCTGAAGTGCAGCAGTCATTGCACAGCACTCCAGATAGGACATATTCAAACCTGTGACTGTACAGTTCACCACCCCACCCCCCTGCCCTTTTAGGTTCCCAAAATGTTGTGTGTCAGTCAAGAAAGTTATTTTCTTTTCAATAAATGAATTCTTGGCTTTGAAAACAGTCTTTATTATTGCAGAAAGTGAAAGATACTGTAGCCTAGGAAAGAAACAGGCACTGCAAATCAGCTTAGGAAAAACAGATTCCTACTAACATTGTAACCACTGCACTTCACTCCCGTGCAAGGCACCAAACATTAGTGTTGGTTTTCAGCCTCAAATTCCTCCCTCAAGGCATCCCTAATCCTTGTAGCCCTGAGCTGGGCCTCTCTAGTAGCCCTGCTCTCTGGCTGTGCAAATTCAGCCTCCAGGCGTTGAACCTCGGAGGTCCATTCCTGACTGAATGTTTCACCCTTCCCTTCACAAATATTATGGAGGGTACAGCATGCAGATATAATCGCAGGGATGCTGCTTTCCCCCAGGTCTAGCTTCCCATACAGAGATCGCCAGCGCCCTTTTAAACAGCCAAAAGCACACTCCACAGTCATGTGGCACCAGCTCAGCCTGTAGTTGAACCGGTCCTTGCTCCTGTCAAGCTTCCCTGTATATGGTTTCATGAGCCAAGGCATTAACGGGTAAGCGGGGTCTCCAAGAATCATAATGGGCATTTCGACGTCCCCTACTGTGATCTTCCGGTCTCGGAAAAAAGTCCCGGCCTGCAGCTTCCTGAACAGGCCAGTGTTCTGAAAGATGCGTGCATCATGCACCTTTCCAGGCCAGCCTGTATTAATGAAATGAAATGCCCACGGTGATCCACAAGCGCCTGGAGAACCATAGAGAAATACTCCTTTCGATTAATGTACTCGGATGCTAGGTGGGGTGGTGCTAGAATAGGAATATGCGTCCCATCTATCGCCCCTCCACAGTTAGGAAAACCCATTTGTGCAAATGTCCTGCACGCTCCCCAGAGTCACGGTTCTTCTTAGCAGGATGCAATTAACGGCCCTGCAAACTTGCATCAACACGATTCTAACGGTTGACTTTCCCACTCCAAACTGGTTCACGACTGATCGGTAGCTGTCTGGAGTTGCCAGTTTCCAGATTGAAATAGCCACCCGCTTCTCCACTGGCAGGGCCGCTCTCAATCTCGTGTCCTTGCACCGCAGGGTGGGGGCGAGCTCAGCACACAGTCCCATGAAAGTGGCTTTTCTCATTCAAAAGTTTTGCAGCCACTGCTTGTCATCCCAGACTTCCATGATGATGTGATCCCACCACTCAGTGCTTGTTTCCCGAGCCCAAAAGCGGCGTTTCATGGTGCTGAGCATTTCTGTGAATGCCACAAGCAATTTAGTGTCATACGCGTCAGGTGACTCAATATCATCGTCGGACTCCTCACTATCACTTTGGAGCTGAAGGAATAGCTCAACTGCCAAACGTGATGTGCTGGCGAGACTCATCAGCATACTCCTCAGCAGCTCGGGCTCCATTTCCCACAGAAATCGTGCTGCATAGAAACCGTTGGGAGAGTCACAATGGCGCCAAACATGGATGGAAAAACAGTGACTGCTGGGATGTGAAGCGATGCATCACGGGGCGTTGGGACAGGAAGCGGAATGACCTGCACCCTTCCGTACCCTTCCCACAACCCACGGCACCAAAATGAGATGAGGTGCTCTGTGGGATAGCTGCCCATAATGCACCACTCCCAACAGCGCTGCAAATGGCTGCAAATGTGGCCACACTGCAGCGCTGGTAGCTGTCAGTGTAGCCACACTGCAGCGCTGTCCCTACACAGCTGTACGAAGACAGCTGTAACTCCCAGCGCTGTACAGCTGCAAGTGTAGCCATACCCTAAATAGAAGTCTATGCTCTCCTTAAAGCACGTGTAATGGAAGTTATGTGCGTGCATTAGGGGAGGAAATAGCATCTCAAAAATGTTTTCCATCATCAGCTCCTTGAGGTGGAACCTCAAATTGATAATCAGAAGGAACAGAGAAAGGAAGCAGTTTAAAAAATATAGAACTCTTGGAGCAAAAATATAGTATATTTGATTTAATCTTACTACTGAATGCTTAAAAACTGGCGATGGAAATTCAATCTAGAGAGAGAAAATTGAAGAGTAAGGCAAATAGACAACTAAACGTTATCTGGAAAAGGGTATCATTTTCCCATTGTGTAATCTGGAGTGAAGCTAGACCACGCTCTCTCCTTCAAGGCACAGGTAGAGAAGACAAAAGACAAAGTTAGCACCCAGAACAACATACCGGAAGCCATAGACGACTCATAGAAGATCTCTCAAAGGCTAGAGACTGGGTCAAATCATGTGCCCAACACTGGACAAAACTATGACTGGTGGAAGGAAATGAGGAAAAGACTGGGGACTTCCATATCTTTATGGAAAGAGTGGGTCATGAGGGCTCTGACAACACATGCCCAGTCTGCGGTACTATTTTTTTCTAGTTGCTGGGAGTTTTTCTAGAGGACTTCTTCCAGCAAAATAAATATTGATCTTCTTTTTCCTTTTCAATCTTTCCATTTAGAAATGAAACTGAGGTTCAACGCTGTATCTGAAGTTTGAGAATTTAATGTTTGGATTTGCAATGTTAGATCTGAATCAGCCAGACTCAAAATGCAGAAGAAAACAATTTCCGCTTGTAGACTTGGAAATAAAAACCAGGCCCAGGGCTCAGCCTCCATGTTCCTAGCACCTTTCCTTTGCCAGGGGGCCCCATTCACCACTAATGTCTTCTTGGAGGGAGGTCCACAGATTTCTACTCCTCTCCAAGATTTTTCAGGGAGACACTGAATGACTGCTCCCACATTGCCCTTTTGCAGGAATGGAGCTGTCAGAACAAGTCACTGGCCTTTCATTTAGCAAGGTGGTAGTAGGTAGCTGGATCTTCTAGTCATCCCACAAGGGCTAGTCAGAGGCCGGGAGGAGGCAAATTCATATGCTGACAGGGTGAACAAGAGGAAGCATGATCTCTCTCTTGCACTGGGAAGCTCTGACTCAAGAAGCCAAATTTTCTCTTAGTCTGTCACAGAGCTCTCCTGGATAGGGTGGGTCTCACTTTTCCAAGCCAGAACACTTCCTATAAGACACAAGTGATCCTTATAAGAACTGTGTAGGGACCAAGTTCTCTTACTACTTCTGTAAATATTATAGGAGTTAATAATAAATTAAGCAAATATTTATGGCATTATAGCATGTGTACTCCCTTAGTTACCATTCAAAATGTTTTAACATTGTTGATGGAAATACTTTTACAACATCCAAAACATCTCAGTAATGACAAACATGCAGTTTATATTAGAGAACCTAAAAAAGGCCACATTGCAGTCAACATTCTCTAGGCGCGGGTGATACAACAGCTTGGTGACGTGCACATTTAAGTATGGTTTGTAACAATCTGTGTAATTTGGTAAACAAGATAATCTTTCTCAGAGCTGCAGCAAGTAAGCAACTTACAGCACGAAAGCCCTGGATCAAACAGAAGGAAATGCCTTAACTCACTGAAATCTAGATACAGTGGATGAAATCTCCAGCCTATTGACATTGATGCAGGATTTCACCTGTACATGTAAGGATCTGATCTTGCAAACACTTACTTGCCTGAGCTAGAGGATCAGGCCCTATATCATGAAAAATTAGATAGCTGGAGATGAGGAAGTAAGACGTGTCTTCTAGTGGTTATAGCACAGGACTGTGACCTGCCCCAGACACTCTGGGGTGGGCATCCTGCTCACAGCTTTATGATTATGAATCCTGCTTGCAGCATTTTCCCTAATTAATGTTGGCTGACTTCTCTCCGTTCATTAAAAGTTTCTTTTCTACACTCAGACTCTGTGCTTGCAAGTGGGGAAGTATTGCCTCTCAGAGGCACCCAGGGGTTGTATGTGATTTTCCCAGGTTGCTGGGTGGGGACTCAAAATGGTTCTGTGCTGTATTGTTGGAAAAGAACCCCTGGATATTGAACTCAGCCCTGGTTGCTGCCAGCTCCACCTGGCAGACGAGTTACATGAGAAATAAGTAGTTTTTATTGCTTCATTTGGGGTTTTATTGCACAGAAGGAAAGATTCCTTTTAAATAATAGTGCTCTCAAAGCCTCCTGCTATTCCCACCCACCTCTGCCTCTACCCAGTCTCCTATGGTGTGTGCACACAGCTTGTCCATGTACAACCTCACAGCTGCACTTTCAGGTACAAACATCTATGTACATTCTAGAACTTGTGCATATGCAAACATTGGTATTTTTACCCAGCCACATTCATTGGTCCTTAATAGCAATAGCTGGGGCATATGGGACCGAAGGGAGGCAGTGCCATGTTTTCACCCTTAATGGATATAGGAGCAGGAACACTCCCTTTGTGAGGCAGGAAACTCCAAGAAGCAGGTCGACTCATGAGAGGAAGAGTTTATAGAATCCAGCCCTAAGAGTGGAAACAGACAATCCGCTCAGGAGCAGATTGTGACTTTGCATATTTGTATTGGCACAGGAACAGACCAGGAAATGAATTGTGACTGAGACTGAGACTCCACTTTGAGCCAATTTTTCATCCTGACATTAATATGGAGAGTCTGATGTATTGGATTTATTCAGTAAAATGCTATTATTTGAAAAATAGGGTAAAATTCACTAAACTAACACGATGGATCCAGTGTAGCACCTTAAAGTTAAACTTTACAGGTGATAATTGTTACTTTTCACTGAGCTGAGGTTGCAGATTCAGCAGAGCTCAAAAATGTGTTGGTGTTGTTTTTTTTTAAATGCAGATACAGTGTAGCTGATTCCCCTTTCAATTCATGACCACTTTCCTGACACCTTATACCCCTTCCCCCACCCTTTACTCTGTAGGATGTAAGCTTTTCAGGGTCAGGATATTTTTGCATAGCACCTAGCACATTTTGTAGGCTACTGCTTTGTTAATTTTCATTACTGTGATTGGCATCGCAGAATGTTTTACCTGTAGTGTATTTTCCAGTGCTCTGACTCCAGTGACAGGACTTTGTCCACTTTCATTGGTTTGCACATCATTGCTCTACTGTTCATCAATTCAGATTAATTGACAGCCCCTTTTGTCAGCCACAGCAGAGGGTAAGAGTTGAATGGACATGAACAGTGAACTACCTGCTCAGCTGTAGAGATACAACTGACAGGACTGAAGCTAATTGATGGTACCTATAAGACAGAACTGAATCTTATATTATTACTGCTCATATAGTGCCTTCTTCTGTGATTAGAGGACTTCAGTCTACAAGGCTGCCAATGCAGCATCTTTAACAGGCATATCTAAACAAAAAATCTATTTTAAATTAGAAAGGAAAAAATCATACTCCAATGTATTTTTATTGGTTGAATTTCATTATTCTTAAATTAGGGTTAAAGCAGACACGGAAAAGCCAGAAAAAAGGTCAAAATAAATATTGATGTCCAAGTTATAAACCCTTGAATATAGTGGTTTATAGTGGAATAACTGATAGATAAACCCAGGTAATATCATTTCATCTCCAAACCTTTGACACATTCTGTGGTTTTGGAATAGCAATAGAAAGAGCTCTCCTCTTCATTGGATTAATGGAAAATAAATATTGTGTTTTATAGTTTGTGTTACAAAACTGTGAAATGGTATCTTAGGGCTACTCTGCAGATCAGTGTTATCTGATGGAGAAAACCAGAACGTAAACAAGCTGAATGTTGCTCTGTGTTGCCAATCTGTTGGACTATAAATTTCTACAAGACTGTCTTCCCCATTCTTACAAACATCTATGATGGAAAAGAAAAGCCCCCTTTTGCATAATGGTTTTTATGTAAATAGTTCAGCAGTATTTAAAAAAAACAAAAGTTAAGCAAGAGCTATTCAGTTTCAAATGTAATTCAATAAATGTCTAAGAAACCAGTGCCCATAACATGCTCTGAGCTTATGTCTAAGACATTGGGGATCAGCATTCCACTAGTTCATAATTAAAGTGCAAAAGGGTGCAAGCGTGACTGCCATCAACACAGAACTATAATGTAGATGGCCACTGGTATTTAGATCCAAGCATGCACAGACACACACAGAGCTAAAACTTGGTTACTATGCATGCGAAATTCATTTTAAGCAGTGAGTTATCTAAAATAAGCTCCTGTTCTAATGTAAGAGTTTTCTTTGTTATGTTTTATTAATGTTAAAAAAACAAAATCCCACTTTTAATCTGAAAAAATTGTTTCAACTTCTGTAGCGATGTCAGAAAGCCAGCTTCTCCTGTGAACACATATCACATTCTTCTAAAGAACTGATCAGTTTCAAAAGGAAAAAATATATATTTTTGAAAATATCCTTCAGTGATTTTTGCCAGCTGCAGTATACAGAACATCTGCCCTCAAAGAGAATGCAGTGGTTTTTGGCAGCATCTACAAGTCGGTCTGGTTTTTCCAACCCAGAAGTGTTTTCCCTGCCTGATATTCACCTGAAATAGTGTCCTCAGACAGAAAATGCATGTTCAGTGTATTTCTCACTCAGATATCATAAGGAGGCCCATAAGCAAAAGGTTCTGAGGTATCAGGGCCTCTGTGCCCCGAGTAGATAGACACAGGAGGGGAGATCAGGAAGGACACGGATTCCCCACAATCTGGGAGTGATAGTGGAACGTGGGGCAGTAAGCATGGAACCCATGCATCATGGGCTGGGACAGTAAAGAGAAGGGGCAATGAACAAACAGTAGGTTTGATGGTTGGCCTTTGGAGGATAGTACCCTGAGGTTCTCTCACAAGGCTTATTCCTTATCCCTGTAGAAACTGATTAGTTTTCTAAGGTGTCAAAAGTTTTAAAGCTTGTGAAAGGTGTTCAGATACCACAGTGATAATTTAACAGTGTAAAAGCCTAAGATAGATACAAGTTTAATGGCATTGTTACAACATTGTGATGACTACTATAATCTTCAGGGCCAACGGCTTTTACCTGGAAAGACTCCCCTTTCTAGACTCATAACACCTTGGCATTTCTTTTTTCCTCCTTAAGTGAGAAGACTCACAAAGTCGATACATATTTGCTGACATTAAATATACTTCTTTTCTGCTGATTGTTTCCTCAAATTACTTCTTGCATTTAATGAGCTCTACTAATATTTCCTTCTCCAAAAAATATTTTTGAAAATAGATTGTGGGGTTTTGTTTGGAGGTTTTTTGTCTTGTTCACCTAACTGCTCTCAAGGTCTTACTGTTTAATATAAACTCTCAGTGTAGTATTCATACACACCAATTAGGCCACAAACCTTAAGTTACAGTATTATGGTGAGGGCTACTACTGCAGAATTTGTTTTTAATTTAAATTATTTTCAAAGCAGATGAGCTTTTGTGTGTCTTTTCCTCTGTAAAAATAACTGAGTGGAATTTTGTGGACTGTGCTATACAGGAGGGCAGACTGGATCAGTGATTTTCAACCTTTCCAGACTACTTTCAGGACTCTGATTTATCTCGTGTACCCCAAGTTTCACCTCACTTAAAAACTACTTGCTTACAAAATCAGACATAAAAATACAAAAGTGCCACAGTGCACTATTACTGAAAAAGTTCTTACTTTCTCATTTTTACCCTATCATTATAAAATAAATCAATTGGAATATAAATATTGTACTTACATTTCAGTGTGATACTTGAGTCTGTTTTTCACTTGTGAGCCTTGTCTGATGCCGGAGCCCCGAGTTTATCAACCCCCAGTTGATAAACATTGATCTAAATGAGTCAAGTACCCCCTGCAAGACCTCTGTGTAACCCCAGGGGCACACTTATCCCTGATGAGAACCACTGGTAGATGATCAGATGGTCCCTTCAGGCCTTAAAGTCTATGAATAGTTCCTAGAGACCATAACTAAGAGGAATAAGAGCAGAGGTGGACAACCTGTGGCTCCGGAGCCACATGCAGTTCTTCAGACGTTAATATGTGGCTCCTTGTATAGGCACCGACTCTGGGGCTGGAGCTACAGGTGCCAACTTTCCAATGTGCTGTGGGGTGCTCACTGCTCAACCCCTGACTCTGCCACAGGCTCTGCTCCCACTCCACACTTTCCTGCCCCCTCCCCTGAGCCTGCCATGCCCCCCCTCCTCCCCAGAGCCTCCTGCATGCCATGAAACAGCTGACTGGAAGGAGGGGGAGGTGCTGATCGGCAGGGCTGCCGGTGGGCGGGAGACACTGGGAGCAGGATTGGGGAGCTGATGGGGGAGCTGCTGATGTATTACTGTGGCTCTTTGGCAATGTACATTAGTAAATTCTGTCTCCTTCTCCGGCTCAGGTTAGCCATCCCTGTATAAGAGGATTACAATATTTACTCTTCAATGAGTTAAACACCTATCTGTGAGCTGTGTTTCTAATATGAAACCTTTTAAGGCAATATCATCACATTCTTGAGTGAATTGTGTGTTGTTACATTAAGGTTATATTTTCCAATGATGATGGTAATTTCCAGACATCAATTACTATGCTAAAACAATAAAAAGGTTGAGGTTTTAATAGCACCATTTCTCTCAGATTCCTTTAAAGAAAATGTTTGTCAAGTTCATTCACTTCCTGCAAACGTTCCTGCAGCAGAAGTTTTGTTCATAAGAATGCTTATGGAAAGCAACATTTTTGCAAATACTCAGGTGACTATATATTTGCTGAATGTTTCTGGTGCAAATAATGTGCAGTTATCTTAAAGCTCTGTGGATTTGGGAGTCACCCAGTCAAGGAGTAGAAATAATATCATTTGACTTACAATATACTACATGAAGAGCAAACTGAGAATAGCAAATATCTGAAGCAAAATTCATGGTGAAGCACTTGCAAGCAATCTATAGGCTGAAATGTGTGAAAGGAACCATTTGTCAATAAATTCCAGAAAAGGGACTACAGTTGTTAGACTACTTGTAATGAACAATTTATTTGTGACAGTGACATGATCTTTGTTATCTTAAAGGATGGATATTTTTTAGCATCCTGGGTTAGTAATTGGGGTGGGGGAGGGAGAGGGGAACGAAAGAAGCAGTAAAGTTAAACCAGCAAAAGGGAATGAACACTTCCTCTTCTGGTGATCAACCGGATTTTGTCTTTTGTTTAATTTCTCTTTAGGCTCCAGCACTTGGATAATGTTTTGTTTGTGGAAAGTTTTTTTAAGTTTGCTTACCAGGCCATTTTTCTAGCTACTCATCAATATATGCCTTATTTATATGGTTCTATGTGCTGCAATACTTTTATCATAAAGGAAGATGTAAGTCAGATTTACTAAATAAACAGAATATTTTACATTGACAGTGAAAATGCTCAGTAGATCTCCTATTTCTTTTGTGCAGTGAAAGACACAAGTGTTATAATCTAATGTTGGTCCCAACGATAGCAATGGGGAAAAAGGGGTTAGCTAGTGGGTGACAACAAACTTATTGTATGTCTCTATACAAAAGCCTTCCCTCTGTATTGTTTTATGTTAAAATAGAAAGCCTCTCTAAATATATTTCATAGCTGATAGGGTTTCTTAAAGACTAAGTTTTGAACTTTTTAAAATTAGAATTGTAAAGAGATCAAGGCAAGATACCTTTTGATGAATGTCATCAATCAGTAAATGTAGGCCTTTGGACCCAGACTATCCATTCTTCCCAAAATGAGCTTGGCACAGAAATAGAGGGAACTGGTCAGATGTAGCTTTTAAGCAGCCTGGCTAGTAAGTAGCTCCAAGAGGATCACTGCAGCTGGGTGCATTCTGGAGCAGCCCCTGGAATCAGGGAGACAATCAGTTCCTTTGGGTCCCCTTACCCCTATCTACTGTATCCAGCAGAGTCTGGGCACAGCAAAGGATTCAGCCTGGGAGTTTGAGGTTTTAGGCGTTGATCCTGCAAATAATTTGCATGCTGTGAGGCGGCTCACTGAAGTCAATGAGCCATCTCACAGTGCTTAAAGTTAAGCACGTATATAACTCTTTGCAGGACTAGGGCCTTGGTTTTAACCTTATAGCCCTAATGGACCAGGTGCCACATATCTCAAAACTTTTCTGACAGCCTGTGTACCTTCTCTCCTCCAGCTGGTGGAACTTTAGGTTTCCTGGACAAATCAAGGCAGATAGGGGCTGACCATATTTTTTGCCTCTGCTATACATGGGACCAAATCACTTTCAGTTTTTCCAGAGGAGGCCTGTAGAATTGGTGGCCTTTAGGAAAGGTGCTGAATATTTCTCTTGTCCCAAGTTCTGTGCACACACTAGTGATACAATAATGTTTATTATTGTTACATAGGATTCAAGAGGAGAAAGATGGAATAATTAATGGAATTAATAGTGTAATTATGAATAAAATGGCCAAATACTGATTTCTGAATATACTACACATGTAAAGGATTAAAATAGGAGACAAAATGCAGCATTTTTAGATGTTCAAGTTGTCAGCAGTAATTCATTTTAATGTAAATGAGAAAAAAGTAATTGAGAGGTGGGAACAGCATCTGCACTTTAAATGTGGAAGATTTACTAACTCTTATGAATATATGGCATGTGGACAGTTACAGTAAAGGGCTGTCCTAATTTGCCAAAGCCAGCATTTATTGCTTTTAAAGAGATGGGCTCTGTGGTGGTCAGCCCTATCAGATGGTCCCTGTCATATTGCAATGCAGGCAAAATCAATGACCAAAGGGAGGCATAAGCTCATTTATTTCAATAAAAGATACAGCAATGTCCGGGGAGGAAATACTGATAGGGTGATGTTTTAAGAAGTTAGGAGTTGCATTGTATAGTTGTTTTTACAAAGTCTAATTCTAAATGAGTGACCTGAACTGCCCTAATTCTCTTAATATGCTTTCAATTAGAAACCTCTGAGGCTTCTTGTCCGTTGGAAAGTATTGCTAAGACATTCTTCAGTCTTACCTCTCCATATAATCAAGTTTTGTATGACTTTACTCAAAAGTGTTTAGCATTAGACAATTTGTCTTTTTCTGTACGTTGGAACATCTAATAACAAGCCTAGCTTAGCTCAAATACATGTGTGTAATGTGCTCTGCGTCTGTGTGGTTTCCAAGTCTCTGATAAGTTTGTGGCTGTTAGCATATTGCAAATGAGTGTGGCAGTCACATAAATGTAACGGCAACTACAATGTCACATTAATGTTGCAGCTGTAACACTTGACAATACAGTCCTTTGTATTAACTCCTTGAGTACCATACTGCAAGAAGAGGAAAAGAAATGATGTGCAGAGTGATGCACACAGAAGTGCAATGGAAGCCATAGAACAAGTTATCACAGATGTGGTGTCATGGATTGTACTATATATATGATAAATGTTAAACAAAAATGTGACTAAATGTGATCACAGGATGCCATATTCAGAGGGAACTTTAACCCAAATATCTGCTGGTAACAAATGCAGCCAAAGATGGTTTTTCAGTGACAGTTCCTAAGTTACACATGACAAATTCTTTTTTACATAAAGAAGAAATAAAACAAGAGAAAATGCAACTTTGGAAATACTTTTTAATTTCACTAACAAAAAGGAACTAACCAAGAAGATCAGAGTAATAGGGAAGTTTAGTGACCATAAGCTACTTTAATTCATTGTTTTGTTGAATGATGGCATGCTGCTTCATGGGAAACTGCAATTCATATGCCAGATGTCCCCATTCTCTCCTATTGGCTGGGCTGGCCAGCTACACTACATCTCCCCTGATACAATGCATTCTCCCCTCTTGGCAGGGTGCATCATGGCAGTCACATGGCTACAAGTGTGTCATGGGAGATGTAGTTCAGCTAGGGAGCCCAGCCCATAAGGCAGAGAGGGGCAGCAGGCACTCAGACTATAACCCCCAGAAGACAATGTGCCACCCTAGGAAAATGCAGTTCAATGTTGAGCTGACTTGAAACAAAATGTTTAGGATCCATTCAACAAACCAAAATGAAATATTTTGATTCAAGAATACTGAAATGTTTCACTTTGATGAAAAATGCCAATACAAAACAATTCACCACTTCTGAATCCAATTTCTTCTGAACTTTTCGTTCCATGAAAAAATTGATATTTTAACTTTTCATCCTGATTTTCATCCTCTAGCTGGAAATTCTGATTTTCGTCAGCTCTAGAAAATGCATATGCCTGGTGCAAGGAAACCTTTACTTCTAACAGGCAGAAGTTAATCTTATAAGTTATAGAGGCCCTTTGTGGCAACTTATTTTGTAAGTTTTATAGCAGAGACAATATTCCGAGTCCTGAAACCACTCAGTGACTTGAAAGAAATAAAGGGAATGCAGTGGCAAAAAAACAAACAAACCTGTGTTGTGCAATTATTCTTTTGTACTGGCCAAAAAAACAATTGTTTTTTGGCATAGCAGGAATTGTGATAGTCTTCACATCTCAGTAAAAAATAGCTGCCTGAATAGCATTGTTTGTTCAGGTGTCACCAACTCCAAAATCATATAAAATATGCTTTCAATGACTCCTAGATCAGTAGTTATCAACCAGAAGTCCAGGGGCCCCTGGGTGGCCACAAGCAGGTTTGAGGGGGTCCACCAAGCAGGGTCAGAGTTAGACTCACTGTAGCCCTGGGCAGAAAGCTAAAGCCCCGCTGTGCAGAGCTGAAGCCCAGGGACCGGAGCTCTGCCACCTTGGGCTAAAGTTGAAGTCTGACCAACTTAGCTTTGCGGGGCCTGCTGTGGTGTGGGGCCCCAGGCAATTGCCCTGCTTGCTACCCCCTAATGATGGCCCTGGATTTTATATGCAGAAAAACAGTTGTGGTGGGACAGGTAGGGAGGGCCTCAAAAAAATATGTTAGAATCCCTGTTCTAGATTGCTTCAAGCTCCAGATAGTGCCCAGTATACATGAACATAGTCTTCTTGTTGGTTTTTGTAAGGGGAAGAGCATGACTTCTGAGCATACTTGAAGATAAGAATGTACATTTAAGATAGGCGGGAGCATCCAGAAGGTTTTACAGATCTCCCAATAGTCCTGGGTTTTGTGGAACTGCCCCACATTGATACACACAATCCCCTGTCCTGGCTGAAGTGGCTCCTGTCCTGTGGGGCTAGCTGGGCTCAACTCCCCACTCCAGGCATTGTGACCTGGCCTCTGGCACGCAAGGTCACAGCTCAGGTTTGGCCCTACCCCCTGCAACAGGCAGTTATCCAGGGCAAATATGAGTAAGTCATTTTGCAACTCCAGGCTTTCAGCACTACTCCATTAAATTTGGCCAAGCCACCCCCCATAAGGAGGACCGGGCCAAACCAGAGCAGTGCTACAACGCTATGTGAGGGAGGCCAGGTTGCAATGCCTGGAGAGGGGAGCCAAAACCAGCCAGCCCTGGGGCACAGGAGCTGCAGCAATCACTGCTGCAGGACGAGTGTTGGGTGGGCTCACTCTGGCCTTCCATCCCTGGGGGCGTCCCACTTTAGCTACTGGAAATGTTGGGAAATATGGTTTTATTTAACTTGTTTTTTAAGATTGGAATCCAGCTCTGTAGAAACCTTTTTGTGACTTGCTGGAATAAGTCTTTAGTTAAATTCATAACAGCTGTGCTCTTTTTTCATTACGCTAAACAGTATCTGCCACAAAGTTCAAGGGAAAATTGTCCATTTAGTGCATTGGGGTTTTTTGAGTAGGAGAAACCTGCTGAAATGCATCCTAAAACAATAATGATCCACTTTGGAAGGTCTTGATCAGTCAATGAATGGAAAATCATGACCCATCCGTTGTGGATTCAGATGACCCTCTTGCAGCCAAAGTGCAGCAGTTCAGCTGTACTAGTTGAGAGAGAAGTCAGGGTTTGCTGAGGCGAAATAAAAGGTGTACTCTGTCTGCATGGTGAGGAGCATTAAGGGCAGAACAAAGGTGGGCTAGAGGAGAGGGAGGGCAAGAACTGACGGCTAAGG
Source organism: Gopherus flavomarginatus (assembly GCF_025201925.1). Taxonomy (NCBI): domain Eukaryota; kingdom Metazoa; phylum Chordata; order Testudines; family Testudinidae; genus Gopherus; species Gopherus flavomarginatus. The sequence goes on from NC_066621.1 coordinate 101,160,217, forward strand.
ATACATCACTAGGTATAGTTGTAGAGTCTGTGGTACCTTGTCTACATGAGAAAGTTGTACCAGTTTAAATTGGTTTAAAATCACACTTATTTAGTTAAACCAGTGCAAACCCCTGTGTGGATGCTCTCATTTATCTTAAGAATAGTTTATTTTGGGTTACCTTTTGTTGATTACAAATCAGTTTAAGCTAAATTGATATAAACCACTCTTAAACCCAAATAAGGTTGTCTACACAGGGATTTTCATCAGTCTGACAGTTACGTCTTCACTGCAGAGTTAATTTGAGCTACCTACCCTTGAGTTATTTTCTTGAGTTAGCCTTACTCAAGTGATTGTGGCCATACTGCAAAATAACACATGAGCTGCTGTGTCCAGATTGGCCCTGCACTCTTGTGTGTTGCGCTAAGACTTCAGGGATCACATCCCATGGTTCTTAGTGCTGCAGTAAGCTGAGCTGCTCTATGAATTTTTTCCCAGTGAATTGTGAGAGAACTCAGCTTTCCTCACTGGCTACTCAGGGGAAATTGTGGAACGAAGTGGTACATGAATGGCAATAGCTTGTTTCCACACTACAGAATGCTCATGTTAGCAGCTGATGAGTTGTGCCTAAGCAGGTTATAGCCTATGCCCCCTCTTGGGCCAGTCAATTTGAATTAAAAGCACCACTGCACTCAAGGGTTTTTGTGTGTGGATAGAACTCAAGTTATGGACAACACTGACAAAATTAATTTTAACTTTTCAGTGAGGACAAGCTCTAAATCAGTTTAAAAACAGTTTTAAATTAACCCAACACAACTTTCTCATCGGGACAAGCTTTGGCTGAAATAGCTACTGTGAACAGCTCCTTTGCTGCTCCTGCCATTGCAGATCACTCCAGGCCAAGTCAAAAGTCAAGCTGAGTGCATATGAGATCACATTTATCCCTACAGTGTTCATGTGTAGGTAGTAAAGTGAGATTTAGAAGGCAAAGATTAAACCTTTCAAATTTTATTTTACCGTCTGCATACAAGAACTGAGCAAATAGACTCAATGGCAAAAACATGAGTAGCTTATGTGTTAGGTTTCTCAACTGAATAATTTCCTTTAAGTGCATGAAATTATAATCCAAAACAATCTCATTTTAGTATCACCAAAGCACAAAGAATGTAACATTAATGCAATGATAAGTGGAGATGGGCAAAGGAAGATGTGTTTGGGGCAGGATTTGGGATCAGAGACTGATCGAGGGCCAAGATTTGGGTTTGGATTCAACATTGCTAAAAATCAAGTTAGTTAATCTTGTGAGACTTCTGACTCACAATGCTGGAGATTTCCCAAATCACAAGCAGCTTGCATAGCTATGAAAAGATCAACTCCAGCAGCCATTACTCAGAGAAAGATCATGTTGTTTTCAAATGGAACTTTTCCTAAGGACTGAGGATTTAGCCCTAAGTGCAAGATTGTTTTAGAATATTAACGGGTGCCAGATATGCAAGTGCAGCATGGAAAGGACTGTGAAAGACACCATCTGACACTTGCTGAGTGTGCCTTGGTAGCTGTGGACCAAAGGACATTTTCCCCCTTTCGCTCTTTTTTTTTTGTGGGGGGGGCGGGCAGGGAGAATTCAGTCTTCTCAGTGTGGAAATAACCCCCATAAAGAAGTGAAATTCTTCCACTGGTGTAATTCTTCCCTATTCCCACAGAAGAGTCTGGGGTTTCTACCACCACCAAAACCACTGCTCCCCATAGAGCTATCCACACAAATCTTAAGAAAGTTCTACAGGCAAGGGGCCTCCTGGCTGCTTGCCACTTCTGAATGATAAAGTACTTACAGAAGCCATGCTGCTAGGTTAGGTTAGGTTAGGTCTCAAGCTGTTGGTTGGACAATGAAGAGGGCACCCAATGTATTATATACCTCTATGATGTTCCATCCTGAGCCAAATCTGGGGCATAAAGGGTAGGATCCCTGTGAGAGACAGGTGTCTGATGCTGTCCGGCCATCGTGTTTTAAGTATTCCAGGGGGTCTCTTCCATTCTGCATTCACTGGGTCAAAGCTGAAGATAATTCTTGCAGGGAAATTGTTAGGTGACCATACCACCATAGAGAGCTTTGGGTGACTGTTTGTTTGAGAGAGCAGGATATGGTTAGTTAGAAAATGGATCTCTGCCAGGGGCTTCCCAAATCTTGTTTGTTGTAGGTTCCACATTCCAGGCATCTAAGAAACTGCTGAGTGGGAAATAAATACACTACTGCGGACCATGTCACTTTTTTGCACTTGATAGATTGGAACTGTATGAAATCTAATTTTATTCATACTCAAGATACCTCACTACTTTACTGTACATTATAGTGAGGTACTGGTAGCATAGTAATCATGCAAGCAAATGGAGTAGTGATTGGAGTAGTCATTAGAGTTTTGCCATAATTAACATATGGCATGTTATGGAGCCTATATACCTCATGCTGGTTCTGCAGACAAAGGGTTAACAATGTAACTGCCTACCTGTTTAGCAGCTTAGCTTACTGGTAGCCCCACAGCAGCTGTGAGGATAAAAGAGCTGCAAGGCAGTGGAGTGAGCTGCTACAGAGACTGGGGGACTGCTGAAAGAGGATCTCTTCAGCAGTCTGGTGAGAAGCTACCGAACGAACCAACCCCCTAAAGAAAGAAAAGCAGGGCAAGAAGCTGGATGAAGACTACAGGGGTAGGAAGTAGCTCAGGGAAGAGCAAGGAGGACCAGTTCTGACTGTTCCAAACAAAGAACAATGTTTATGATAATTTTGTCTTGTACTGCAGTGTTGGGTATGACCCTAGAGATGAGTGCTACTGAGTTACACTGATACCTAGCAGGATATGTGACATCAGCAGATCCACCTTCCTGGCTACAATAGCCAGCATCTTTCAAAACAGCTACCTCAAATACTCCAGAAAATCTAGCACCCTCATTGACTATTCCTGTTTGCCATTGCATATTTCAGAACAGCCTGGATCAATGATTTCACAGTCACAGAAGTTATCTACTAGAAGGAATGGCAAGATCAATTTGGCAAGATTAATCTTAAATGTCCTTTTGTTGCTGGGTTATTACTGGTTGTTATGGATATGCTGGTTGTTTGACGGGGATTACAGAAGTGGTCGCTTAGACTGGGCCGGCTCCAGGCACCAGCTCAGCAAGCAGGTGCTTGGGGCGGCCAAGAGGAAGGGGCGGCATGTCGGGCTCTTTGGCAGCAATTCGGCGGCGGGTCTCTCGGTCCCTCTTGGAGGGAAGGACCTGCCGCCAAAGTTCTGTCGAAGAAGAAAGCAATGCGGTGGAGCTGCCGCCGATCGCGATCGCTTTTTTTTTTTCTTCCGCCACTTGGAACAGCAAGAAACCTGGAGCTGGCCCTGCTCTTAGAGTTGTGTAACTGAAGAATTGTCAAGGAACGTCTTTCTAATGGATATGTGCATGAAACTCAGCAAAGGAAAAAGGAGTAAGTCACAAACAAAACAGCACAGACACAAAAACACTTATGTCCAATAAATCAATGCAATAATTTTCAGAAATGTAACACCATCTTTTAACCCCATCCCAACCACCTTTGATTATCTGAGGGCATTATTCCAATAAATACTCTGTAAAGTGATTTTCTTTTTAGACAACACTGAGGGAAGCAGTTGCAATGCCAAAAGCGCTTAATTCTTTTTCACGATTAGCTAAATACCCTGGAGCAAATTTTATATCCAGAAAATTTCTCAAAGATTATTGTGGAAATGGTAGGTGAGCCATTACTATAAAAGTGCCAGTGACTTGTAACATGGTGGGTAGTGTTGTGCCATTCAGACATAGAACCACATTGGCGGAGGTGTGGAGTCACCCCACCCCAGCATTGTCACAATTCCTTCTAGAGCTCCCTGGTGCCCAAAAAGCCATTCACTGGGCCACCCCTTACTAAGGTGGAGTGTACATTTCTTCTGACGTGCTTTGCTGAAGCCGAGTGCCGAGCTATGGCCTACTCTTCTCCATCCATTCTATGTCCCCTAAAGGAGATTATCTCGGAGCAGTCTCTGTGTTCAGGAGACTAGCAAAACTGCAGTTGTGGCTGAAATCTCTGCAGGGAGGGAGCAACAGAGAAAAGACTCCACATTCCCTTTGCTTTGCACACCCAAGCGAAGGCCATCCACAGTCTGGGTCTTTTGGTGGAGAGAGTAGATAGACTCACTTCAAAGGCTAAACCTCCTGTGACCTTTCCGCACTGGGCCAATTTTTCTTTCACAGCTTTACTTACATACATTCTTATGCATATACAATTTTTGTATAATAGAGCCATGTGTTGACAGGGTTACACCAACTACTTCTGAGGTTCCATTTAACTTCACACTGCAACAAGAATCCTGGGCAACAAAACAAGGGGAAATGAGGACACGCGGTCAAAAGCAAGACTCCTACAACCGCTGCCTTTCCAAGTTATGTGTGATATTGTTTATGAAGCAGCATGAGGATACTCATTTTCTGCTTCTTTCATCCTGTCTGGCCTATGAAATTTGATCTAAATAACATTAGGCAAAAATATTATATTCTGATGACACTTTGCACACAATCAAGGGAGAAAGGACTAGGAAACTTCTATTTTTGTCAAGTGTTTCTAAATTTAAAATCAATTGAATCATTTGTATGCCTGCTCAATAAAGAATTTTTTTTAAAAAATCACACTTTGTGGAGAACCACACAAAGCTAGAAGATCTTGGACTCTGATAGGACAAAAAAATAAAAATAAAATAGCAGCAGCAATAACGCTCCCTGTAGCAGCACAGAGCTACCCCAGATTCAAAATATAATAAATACATCTTTGTTGTGCATCTAGGGATATGACTACACTGCAAAGAAAAATAGGCAAGGTTCAAAGCCTGGATCAATTGACTGGGGCTCATTGGGCTTGGCTGGTGGAGCTAAAAATAACAGTGTAGACCGTGGCTCTCAACCTATGGCCTATGAGCTGCTTGTGGCCTAATCAGCAGACAACTGTGGACAATGTGACCATAGGTACTGGAACTAGAGGTGCTGGAGGTGCTGCCACATCCCCTGGCTTGAAGTAGTTTCCACCATATACAGGGTTTACAGTTGGTTCAATGGAGCTCAACACCCCCACCATACAAATTGTTCCAGCACCACTGCATGTGACTTCCTCAGGGCCATACAGGTAGTGTATATCCATATTGTGTGTGGATGAGGCCCACACATAAAATAGAGAGCTGCATATGTGGCACACACTGGTAAATAGGTTGAGAACCACTGGCGTAGACATTTCCTGCTCAGACTGGAACCTGGACTCAATGAGCTGATTAGAATTCTGAGCTGCAGCTGGAGGGATTAGAGTTAACTGTTCAGAGATCTGAGCTGAGTTGTAGCTGATTACAGTCAAAGAATTAATTAACAATACAAAGAAGCCTTTTTTGTTGGTTATTTATTGTATAAAGGTAGCTCCCAAAGTACCCGGTAAAGCTTTGCACTAGATACCGTACAAACGCAAAGAAAGATGTAGCCTCTGCCCAAATGCTTACAGTCTAAACCAATGGTTCTCAAACTTATTTGATCAGGCCTCCCTTCTTTGTGTCGTTTACCACTCCCCCGCCCCCAAGTACATATATTGCCACCCAGCTCTGGAGGCAGAGAGGAGAACAGCAGTGGCTGCTGGCTGGGTGTCCAGCTTTGAAGGCAGCAACACAAAAGGCTGGCAATGTGAAAAGTGATATTTGACTTAGTGCCCCATTGCACTCTTACTTCTATCCTGCTGTTGCCACCCTGGGGCTAACAGTCAGAGTCCCTCTGCCTCCAAGTGAGGGAGGAGAGCACAAGCCTAGACTGCCTCCCAGTGAGGGTGTCAAGTATAATTCCCAATTCTGGACCTTAGCGTCCAAAATATGGGTACTAGTATGAATTCCCCTAAGCTTAATTACCCGCTTAGATCTGATAGGCTGCCACCAATCAGGAATTCTTAGGGCCTGATACCCTCTGGTCCCCCCAAAACCTTCCCAGGGGACCCCAAGACCCAGATTCCTTGAATCTCACAACAAACGGAAATAAGCCATTCCCGCCCCACCTCCCTTCTTCCTCCCAGCTCCTTCCCGCCTGGGAACACTAGGAGATCGCCTGATTCAACTTTTTGAACAACCACACTGAGAGGAGTGTTACCTTCCCCTTCACCCAGAGGCAATACAAGCTGTGTGAATATAACACAAAGAGAAAATTTATCCTTCCCTTCTCCCCACCAATTCCCTTGAACCTTAACTAGGAGAAAAAACTTAAACAGGTCTTAAAAGCAAAACTTTTAATAAAAAAAGAAAGAAAAAAGTAAAAGGTTTATCTCTGCACTTTAGATGGTAAACAGTTACAGGGTCTTCCAACTTATAAACAATAGAAAGAAACTTTCTCCAGCAGAAACACCATTTAAGCTACTTCCAGCAAGTACACATATGTAAATGAAAAAAAAAAAACAACTTAAAAGACTATGACCGCCTTTTCTTACTCACAATTCTGAATAGATAAGAGACTGTAGCAGGGAGATTGGCAGAAACCTGGTTGCACCTCTAGTCCCATCCAGGACCCAGAGAGAACAAAGCCAAACCCAAAACCCACAAACAAAGGCTTCCCTCCCATGAGATTTGAAAGTATCTTGTCTTCTGATTGGTCCTCTGGTCAGGTGTTTGGGGTCCCTGTTTGTTAACCCTTTACAGGTAAGAGAGACATCCTTAACTATCTGTTTATGACACGCCCCCAAAATCGCAGACAGTGGGGAACCTCACTGGCGGTGATTTCTTCCTATAACTTTAGAATAAACAGATTAATACAACACATGTACCTTTACATATACTACTAAGTATGTAAACTACAAGACTTTCTACATTTTAAGGACAAATTTCAACCAGTGGATTCTGGGAAACTTTCACGAGAGAGTGCATCAGCTACTTTGTTAGAAGCTCCTGAAATGTGTTGAATTTCAAAATCAAAATCTTGGAGAGCTAAACTCCATCGAAGCAGTTTTTTGTTGTTTCCCTTGGCAGTATGAAGCCACTTTAGCGCAGCATGGTCAGTTTGTAGCTGGAACCGCCGTCCCCAAACGTATGGGCATAGCTTTTCCAGGGCATAGCATTCCTTTTCATTGACTGACCAGTGACTTTCCCTCTCAGACAGTTTCTTGCTGAGAAACACGACTGGATGGAAGTTATGATCCGGTCCTTCCTGAATGAGAACTGCTCCTATACCGCGCTCAGATGCATCTGTGGTTACTAGGAATGGTTTGTCAAAGTGCAGGGCCCCTAGCACAGGCTCAGACATGAGCGTCGCCTTAAGTTGGATAAAGGCCTTTTGACACTCATCAGTCCACTTAACTGCATTCGGCTGGGTTTTTTTGGTCAGGTCGGTCAGTGAGGCAGCGATTTGGCTGTAGTGTGGTACAAATCGCCTGTAGTACCCGGCCAAGCCTAAGAAGGATTGGACGTGTTTCTTTGACTTTGGGACAGGCCACTTTTGGATAGCATCCACCTTGGCCTGTAGGGGGTTTATGGTTCCTCGACCCACCTGGTGTCCCAGGTAAGTCACTCTGTTTTGGCCTATTTGGCACTTTTTGGCCTTAACAGTTAGTCAACTGCATATTCGCCCAGTCCTGCTAGTAGACCATCTACCAGCCTCTGGAAGGTGGCGGGTGCATTTCGCAGCCCAAAAGGAAGCACATTAAATTCATACACCCCTGCATGCGTGATGAAGGCTGACCTCTCTTTGGCAGGTTCATCTAGCGGTACTTGCCAGTACCCCTTGGTAAAGTCTATTGTAGAGATGAACTGGGCACGTCCCAACTTTTCCAATAGCTCATCGGTGCTTGGCATTCGATAGTTGTCTGGACAAGTTACCACATTTAGCTTACGGTAGTCCACGCAAAAGCTTATTTCCCCATCTGTTTTGGGTACCAGAACCACTGGAGATGCCCATGCACTGGTAGATGGTCGGATTATACCCATCTGTAGCATGTTCTGGATCTCCCGTTCTATAGCAGCTTGGGTATGAGGAGACACTCGGTAGGGTGATGTTCTAATGGGGTGAGCATTACCTGTGTCAATGGAGTGGTATGTCCATTCAGTCCGTCCTGGGGTGGCTGAGAACAATGGGGCGACGCTAGTGCACAGCTCCTTGATTTGTTGCAGCTGCAGACGTTCCAGTGTGGTTGAGAGGTTCACCTCTTCCACGCCACTGTCTTTTTTCCCTTCGTAGTAGATACCGTCAGGCCACTCAGCGTCATCTCCTTCCTGGACTGTAAACTGACAAACCTGTAAGTTTCTGGAATAAAAGGGCTTGAGAGAATTAACATGGTACACTCTGGGCTTTAGGGAGGAATTGGGAAAGGCTATGAGGTAGTTAACAGCTCCCAGGCGCTCTTGGACCGTGAAGAGCCCTTCCCATAATGCTTCCATCTTATGGGCCTGTTGCGCCTTCAAGACCATAACCTGGTCTCCTACCTTGAAGGAACGCTCTCTGGTATGTCTGTCATACCAGGCCTTTTGCTCTTTTTGAGCATCCTTTAGGTTTTCTTTAGCAAAGGCTAAAGAGTGTCGGAGGGTGTTTTGTAGGTTGCTTACAAAGTCCAGAATGTTAGTTCCTGGAGAGGGTGTAAACCCTTCCCATTGCTGCTTCACCAACAATAATGGCCCCTTAACCTCGTGGCCATACACCAGTTCAAACGGTGAAAACCCTAAACTGGGATGTGGTACAGCCCTGTAGGCAAAAAGCAACTGTTGCAACACTAGGTCCCAGTCATTGGAGTGTTCATTGACGAATTTACATATCATGGCCCCCAAAGTTCCATTAAACCTTTCCACCAGGCCATCGGTTTGATGGTTGTACGAGGTGGCAACCAAGTGGTTCACCCCATGAGTTTCCCACAGTTCCTTCATGGGCCCTGCCAGGAAATTAGACCCTGAATCTGTAAGGATGTCGGAGGGCCAACCTACCCTGGCAAAAATGTCAGTTAGGGCCTGGCACACAGCTTTAGCCCTGGTGTTGCCTAGAGCTACTGCTTCCGGCCATCGGGTAGCAAAGTCCACGAAAGTCAGTACGTACTGCTTTCCTCTGGGTGTCTTTTTTGGGAAAGGACCCAGAATATCCACAGCTACTCGCTGAAATGGGACCTCAGTTATGGGGAGTGGCTGGAGAGGGGCCTTGTCCTGGTCTTGGGGTTTTCCCAGTCTATGGCACACCTCACGAGACCGGACATACTTGGCAACGTCCTTGCCCATCCCCTCCCAGTGGAAGGACTTCCCCAACCGGTCCTTGGTTCTGTTCACCCCAGCATGGCCACTGGGATGATCATGGGCTAAGCTTAAGAGCTTTTCCCAGTACTTAGTTGGAACCACCAACTGTTTTTGTGGATGCCAGTCTTCCTGGTGTCCACCAGAAAGAGTCTCCTTGCATAAAAGTCCTTGTTCTACAACAAACCGGGATCGATTAGAAGAGCTGAGAGGCAGTGCAGGTGCTCTGTGCCGCCGCCCAAGCTTTCTGAAGGCTGTCATCTGCTTCCTGCTCAGTCTGGAACTGTTTCCTTGAAGCTGGAGACACCAGTTCTTCCTTAGACTGGGGACTTCGGCTTGGTCCCTCTGGAAGCGATGTAGGTGATTGGGTTGTTTCCGTTGCTGGTGAGCCGCTTTCCGCTGGTGCACCAGGGGTTATTTCAGGCTCTGGCTGAGCCTCTTGGGTGTGGTTGTCTGCTGCTTCTGCCAGATCAGGCTCGCTGGCGCCCTCTGGCGTTGGGGTTGAAGATGGATTTGCAAGCACTGTTATCAGTGCTGGCAACGGTTCTGGTGCTGGCTGCTTTTCCAGTTCCTGGTCTGGGACTGGAAGCACTGTGGCTGTTTCCGTTGTTGGCATGGGATCCGGGTCCACTACATCTGTCTGGGTCTCTGGTAACACAGACGGGGCCCCTGTGGATGGCTCAGGAACAGGAATGGGTCTGGAAGCTTGCCTGGTTTGGCTACGTGTAACCATTCCCATTCTCTTGGCCCGCTTCACCTGGTTGGCCAAATCTTCCCCCAATAGCATGGGGATGGAATAATTGTCATAGACTGCAAAAGTCCACATTCCTGACCAGCCTTTGTACTGGACAGGCAGTTCAGCTGTAGGCAAGTCTACAGCTTGTGACATGAAGGGGTAAATTGTCACTTTGGCCTTTGGGTTGATGAATTTGGGGTCGACGAAGGATTGGTGGATAGCTGACACTTGTGCCTCTGTGTCTTTCCATGCAGTAACGTTCTTTCCACCCACTCTCAAAATTTCCCTTCGCTCCAAGGGTATTTGAGAGGCATCTGGGCCTGGGGATCTTTGGTGTGATGGTGGTGTAATGAACTGCACTCAGTTGGGGTTCTTTGGGCAGTTGGCCTTTATATGTCCCAGTTCATTACACCTGAAGCATCTTCCAACTGGTCACTGGGTCGAGGTGGGTTACTGGAGACTGGTGAGGTGGAAGAATAGGGCGTGTGTGGCTTTCCTTGGGTTGTCGATGGGGTCTTGTGCTGCCCTCGGTTATAGGGTTTATTGTCGGTGTGCCCCCTGGGGTATTCGCTCCCCTTGACAGTAGGTTTTTTTCTTTTCTGCCACTTCAATGCATTTGGCTCCAATCTCCCCCACCTCGATTACCGTTTTGGGCTTTCCATCTAGGATGTACCTTTCTGTTTCCTCAGGAACACCATCTAAGAACTGCTCCATTTGTATCAGGGGGTGCAGCTCATTCAGATTGTTAACCTTTGTTCCTGATATCCAGGCTTCATTATTCTTTGCAATGTGGTAGGCGTGTCGGGGGAATGACACATCTGGTTTCCATTTTAAGGCTCTGAATCGCCGACGGGCATGTTCAGGTGTTATCCTCATTCTGTATCTGGCCTTGGTTTGAAAAAGTTTATAATTGTTCATTTTCTCCTTAGGCATTTCAGCCGCCACCTCTGCTAAGGGTCCACTGAGCAGTGGCCTCAATTCTACCATGTACTGGTCTTCAGAGATGCTATACCCAAGGCAGGCTCTTTCAAAATTTTCTAAGAAGGCCTCAGTGTCACCACCTGCCTTGTAGGTGGGAAATTTCTTGTGCTGCGGAACCATTATTGGCGAAGGGTTGTTAGGATTGGCTGGGTTCTGTTGCTTAGCCTTTTCTAATTCCAGGGCCTGCCGGTGGGTTTCCCTCAGGAGTTCCAACTCTCTCCTGTGGGTAGCCTCTTTTTCTCTTTCCCTTAGCTCCATCTCTTTTTGTTTTATTTCTAGTTCTTGTATTTTTTTTCCATATCTCGCTTGTGCTCTGCGTCTTTGATTTGTACCTCTGCCTCCATTTTTTGCCTTGGAAGTCACAGTTCCTGTTTTCTTGTGTTGGGGTGCCCTCTGCTGGTTTACTGTCTGAATTACTGTTCCTCTGCTGCCTGCTCTGTTGCTAAGCAACAGAGTGTTTCTAACAAACCTTCCCAAATAAAAGTAGAACAAAAGGAAAACCTTCATTTGCATGTGTGTTCTGCTGGTGTAGTTGACTCACAGCTGGAGTTCTATTGTCTAACAAAAGACCCCTGTTAAATCTTAATGGCCCTTGCCTGAGGCCATTTCTATGCACAGCCAGACGGAGCAAGGAAAAAAAAATTCTCTGGCTGTAGATTTAAAAAAAACAAACCCTTCTCTCTGTTTACAAGCAGCTAACAGAGAAAAGAAAATTAATAATTTTACTGGCTTTTGGATTCTACTCTTTCCCACACGATGCACACCATGTCAAGTATAATTCCCAATTCTGGACCTTAGCGTCCAAAATATGGGTACTAGCATGAATTCCCCTAAGCTTAATTACCCGCTTATATCTGATAGGCTGCCACCAATCAGGAATTCTTAGGGCCTGATACCCTCTGGTCCCCCCAAAACCTTCCCAGGGGACCCCAAGACCCAGATTCCTTGAATCTCACAACAAACGGAAATAAGCCATTCCCTCCCCACCTCCCTTCTTCCTCCCAGCTCCTTCCCGCCTGGGAACACTAGGAGATTGCCTGATTCAACTTTTTGAATCACCACACTGAGAGGAGTGTTACCTTCTCCCTCACCCAGAGGTAATACAAGCTGTGTGAATATAACACAAAGAGAAAATTTATCCTTCCCTTCTCCCCACCAATTCCCTTGAACCTTAACTAGGAGAAAAAACTTAAACAGGTCTTAAAAGCAAAACTTTTAATAAAAAAAGAAAGAAAAAAGTAAAAGGTTTATCTCTGCACTTTAGATGGTAAACAGTTACAGGGTCTTCCAACTTATAAACAATAGAAAGAAACTTTCTCCAGCAGAAACACCATTTAAGCTACTTCCAGCAAGTACACATATGTAAATGAAAAAAAAAAAACAACTTAAAAGACTATGACCACCTTTTCTTACTCACAATTCTGAATAGATAAGAGACTGTAGCAGAGAGATTGGCAGAAACCTGGTTGCATCTCTAGTCCCGTCTAGGACCCACAGAGAACAAAGCCAAACCCAAAACCCACAAACAAAGGCTTCCCTCCCATGAGATTTGAAAGTATCTTGTCTTCTGATTGGTCCTCTGGTCAGGTATTTGGGGTCCCTGTTTGTTAACCGTTTACAGGTGAGAGAGACATTAACCCTTAACTATCTGTTTATGACAGAGGGAATGAAAGGGGTGGGAGCTGGACAAGATCCTGAGCCTGGGCTGTCTCCCAGTGTGAGACTGAGAATCGGGGGGGAAGGAAAACCTGAGCCTGGGTTGTGGCACTCTGGCTGTCCCCTTTATCCCCACCTCCCAGGTGTGCACTGCCCTTCTGCATGAGCCCCAGCCACCCAGGGCTGACAGCCAGAGCTCTTAAAAAAATTAAAAAAATCACACACAGCTCATGTCTCCTTTGACATGTTCCTGCCCCATAGTTTGAGAACCACTGATCTAACCATTCAACCTTGTGCCTCATATTATGCTAGGTGTGAATTAATGCTACACAGTACACGTTTTACAATGGATTATTTAAGAAATAATGCAATCTTCATAGTTACATCTTTCAGGCTTTATTGTATAGCAATAAACATGCACATTAATGGACCATCCTCAGACGTTTCAAAAAATTAAGTGTGAAAGATCCTTCCACTTCCTCCTTTCCCCTTCCAATCCAAACCAGATTCTTCTCCTTTTCTTTAACGCCATCCCCCCAAAAGCCTCCTACCTTAGAGACCTAAATCCTATAGTGTAATGTTTAGTGAATTATATCAGCAGGTCTAGCATTCCCCAGCAGGTCTAAATAATCTGCGCCATTCAAACCTGGCATTCACTGGAGCTTTTACAGGGCATAAACAATCCAGAATGAATTATGTATGCCTTTCAGATGGGATTTCAGAGCACATTCGTTTTCAATAGAATAGTTGCCAAAGACCAGCAATGACTACTGGATACCATAAATGGCTGTAAATGCTATTAATGGTAGAACCCTTGTGATGATCATAAGAATTGCTGCACCCAATGGCTCAATATTCCATCTTGGCTAGTGTCCTGTCTCCAACAGTGGCTGCTGCAGGATGCTTTGGGGAAGATGCAAAGCTCTTGGCAAAGCTCTCTACGGCACCTAACTGCAGTATTGTGCCATAAAGGGTTGTGGGATTTCATCCTGATGCCATCTGGTATCAGCTTGTTCTGAAGCATAAAACTGTTGAGCATAAAGCAAACAGTAGGTTGGAGAGATGGAATTTGGGTACTCCTCTGAAGTGATTGTAAAAGTTGAAATGTATTTAGTTTGAAGAAAAAGGTTAATAATTTGTCCCATGTCTTTTCATTCATACAAGCAACTGAGCATTATATTAAACTTGATTTGACTTAGCTCCTTCAGTTTTACTTTGCAAGTTTGGTTCAGAATAGCAGAAATGTATTGCCTTCCAGCCTTGTAGAAAATACAGCACAAAGAGTCTTGTTATAAATTATTTCAATAGGCCACTCACTTTCAGTCCAGCCAGACACACCAGTCTGACCAAGGAGCACAGCTGAATAAATTATAAAACTCAGGAAATGGTTGGTGTTACTTGGACTTGGGCAAAACAGATCACTTCAGTCTTATCTTGTGAACTTGAAACTATACATCAGACGAGTCCCTCTTACACTTCTGAACTGAGTACTAAGGGCCTGATCCTGCATTCCTAATTAAATAGAAGTTTTACAGTGTCCCTGGGCTATAAAATGTAAGCCCAATGGGCCAGATTCTGACTAATGTAAATCAGAGATAACTTCACTGAAGTTAAACTGGTATAAAACTGGTGTGAGGTCAGAATTAGGCCTAAGGTGGTAGCTTTATACATATAATCTTCGCAAATTACTGAACAATCTTGAGAAATAATTGTAAATAAATTACTATAAACAATTATGATACACAGTGAAACCTGTACTGAAAACAGCTGGGCAATCTCCTGCCTTAAGTAACTGCTCCAAAGTATCTGTAAATCTTTTTAGTGGTGCTCCATTTTTTAAGAAAATCAAGTGTTAGGTTTTTTTCTCTGTTTTTGTCAGTGCCTCAAGTGGTCACTTGAAACAGATTTCACAGCATTTCATTTCCCATCATTGTTATGAGAAACCCATTCTCCACTTCTAGAAATTCACACTGAGAATTCTAACAAATAAACACTGCATATACTGTAAAATGCCTTGTTGTAACTTAGCAGTGAATCCCCAAATTTGGGGGTGTTTGTCTCTAGGGCCTTGTTTGGACTCATGTCTGTCATAAATTGATGTTTTCTGTTGCATAATCATTGGAACATAAAATTAGTTGACAAAGTCTTCCTGTGTCTCTCTGACTCCAGGGGGAGTTGTGGCCGCCTCAGCATCTCTGAAAAATCTGGTCACTAAATATGCATTTAGGAGTACTCGTCAGCTTCCTTGGCCTGAGGAGCCTGCAGCATTGTCTTTTCTCTTGGCCTCTCTGGCATGCTTTCAGGGCACAGGCTTTCTATCTGTTACCCCTTCGTGGAAATGAGACTACAGAGCCCAGCTGCCTTTGGCTTCAATACCAGACTGCATAATAGCTTAACCACATCTCTTCCCAGTGCACCATCTTGTGGGCACTTTGCAATTACAATGATCTCTTCTGGGGCTATGATAGTTTTAAAAAAGAAAAAGAAAAAAGTTACACAAACTTTGTAAGGGTTCCCAGATCATAGGCGCTGACTCCATGAGTTCTCCAGGGCTGGAGCACACACAGAAAAAAAATAGTGGGTGCTCAGCACCCACCAGCAGCCCTGCAGATAAGCACCTTCCCCCTCCCCCCTCATGCCTCCCGCCTGCCAGCAGCCCTGCCAATCAGCTCCTCCCCCTCCCCACAGTGCCTCCTGCAGGCAGGGCAAGGGGTGGGAAGAGGCAGAGTCGGGGGTTATGGGAAGGGGTGGAGTGGGGGTGAGAAGTGGCAGAATAGGGCAGGCGTGGGAGCTTGGGGGAAGGGGTGGAGAGGGGGCAGGGCCTGGGGCAAAGCAGGGGTCAAGCACCCCCCGGAAACAGAGGAAGTCGGTGCCTATGTCCCAAATACTAATCACTCTTTACTTTAGCAGCACACAAAACATGTAGATCTAGACCAAATACTAAACACAATTTATGCATTTCCCTGCCTCAGTTTTCTCACTATTCCTGAGCATTTTCTGGGGATAGCTCAGAGTAATCTAATGAACCCAGGATCCTTCCTCTTTCCTGCCTTCCTGCATATGTCTTCTCTTCTGGAACATGGAGTCTCTCTGTCCTCTTTTCCATCTCTCTCTAAAATAGCCAGTGAGAGACCCTTTCTTTTAGAACCTCCAGCTCTTTTTGTCAGGTGACTCCCTACTCAGTCCCATCAGTGGCGCCAAGTCCTCTGTCATGAGATCTGTTGTTACCATCCCCTGGAGTTCAGATGTGAAAAACTGGTTTGCCCTGAACAGTACCCCTTTTTGTCCAAGGGTGCTCCATTTTACCAGACAATCATTGAAGTTTAACAACCTTCCATTGTTATCTCTGTGCCACCATCCTTTGAATTTTAGTTCAAGATGGAGATAAAAGGACAGCCAGAAGGCAAAGACCAGCTTTACGATCAAAAGGGAGTTTGCAGTCTGACAGAGATACACAAAGGCTACACCTATGCTTCAAGTTGGGGTGTAATTCCTGGCTCACTTAGGCATACTTGTGCTAGTGCTCATCTGAGCTAGCAAGCTAAAAATGGCAGTGTATCCACAGTATCATGGGCAACAGTGGTATGGCTTAGCTGTGCCGAGTACATATCTATGGGGTTCAGGACAGTTTGTATTTTGGATGGCTAGCATGGTGCTACCATTACCATTGTCCATGATACCATGGCTAAGCTACATTTTTATCTTGTCAGCTCAGATGAGAGCTCACACAAGTATGTCTACACAAGCTGGAAATCACACCCTTAGCTCTGAGTGTAGACATAGCCAAAGAGTCCCCAACATCAAACAGAATTCCTAAATTGCACACAGCTCCCCAAATTGTCACACCAATCTAACCACACAAACTTTCTTGGAATTGAGAGCAGTAATTTCTCAACTGATACATGAGCATAAAAAGCTCTTGCCTCAACTGACTCTATCTGCCAGTCATGTTACAGGATTTCTATAGCACCTATCACCATGGTAGAGCTAAGAAAATCTGAAGAGAATTGAATTAGGTATAAGGTTTGGTAAATTAGACCTGTGCTGACACCAACCTAGCATAGCCTTGTTCTCTTAGGGACATATCCGTAAAGGGTAGGTAGCACTCTCCTTCTGCTTAGTAAATTCATCTAGAGACTAGCAGCCAAAGGTATTGGGCTGCTCTAAGAAAATAAATTCAAAAGAGCCTTCCAACCTAAATAGGTGAAAGACACTGAGTCAGATGTGGGTAGAAATAAAATCAGAGGCTGAAAGCTCTTTGGGAAAAAATGCCACTATACAAGAAAGTAGGACAATCAACAATATCAGAAACAAACAGTAAGTGATGCTACTGTACATGCACAAACACACATTCCCTCGAAACTTGGGCCACAATGAATAATGTATTTACAAGGAACCCCAACAGAAGGACTCCAAGAGGATGTGAAAGGTCTAGGCACATGGAACAAAGCTAAAAGTCACATCATACAAACCACTCCTCCCCAGCAGGAAAAGAAAGATTTGAGAATGAGGACTTTCTGGTTTTGTTGGAGTGGTGGTGGGGACTTGCGTATGTTTTGTTTCTTATTTTATTTTAGTTTTACATGGGATTTTTTTCTCCTGATGGTTAAATTGAAAACAGCCAGACAGTGATGAGTAAAAGGAATCACAGTCAAAAGGGAAAGGGGAAATATGTGCAGGCTAATTCCTGCTGTTTATAACAATAGGGATTTATCAGGCAATTTAACTTGACAGTGACAGCAATAGAGAGGATTTAAAAATAACAAATTTGAGATTAGCAGGATGGTCCTTGTTTTGGAGGCTGGAAATACCGCCAGTAATTAGTGGGAGAGAAGGTTTCTAAATGATAAGGGAGATAAGAGTGAGGCCCTAGAGAGAGAACTGGGGGTGGGAGGAAGAGATGTGATTTGGTTCTTTGGAAGAACAGTACTGGAGTTGCAAAGTGAGGTGGAACATAAGAAGCAAGCCGCATTAAGGCTTTTTAAATTACGTTTGAAACCAGTTGCAAACAGAAGTATGGCAACTAAAAGTCATGTTACACAAAAGTGCTATAGACTTGCTATGGAGGTAGCCTATATGGTATAGACCATTCTATGGCAGGGGTGGGCAAACTACAGTCTGCGGAGCAGATCCGGCCCACAAGCTGTTTCAAGCTGGCCCACGAACCGCACCACATGGCTCAACCCCGCTCCGGCCGGGGTGCTGGGTTGGGGGCCGCACCATAAAGCTCCTGGAAACTGCGGCATGGCCCTGCTCCAGCTCCTACATCCTTCAATGGGAGCTGCAGGGGCTGTGCCTGCAGATGGGGCAGCGTGCAGAGCCACCTGGCCGTGCCTTCATGTAGGAGCCAGAGAAGGGACATGCCACTGCTTCTGGGAGCTGCTTGATGTAAGCGCCTCTCGGAGCCTGCACCCCTGAGCCTCCCCCCATTCCCCAACCCCTTGCTCCAGCCCTGATCCCCCTCCCACTCTCTGAAAACCTTGATCCCAGCCTGGAGCACCCTCCCGCACCCCAAACTCTCATCCCCAGCCCTACCCCAGAGCCTGCACCTCCAGCCGGAACCTGCACCCCTTCCTGCACCATTGCCCCAGCCCTGATCCCCCTCCTACCCTCCAAACCCCTTGATCCTAGCCCATACCACCCTTCTACACCCCAAACTCCTCATCCACAGCCCCACCCCAGAGCCCTCACCCTCTCTGCACCCCAACCCCAATTTTGAGAGCATTCATGGCCCACCATACAATTTCTCTTCTACAATGTAGCCCTCGGACCAAAAAGTTTGCTCACCCCTGTTCTATGGCATACCATACTATGATTGCATTATTCTTTGTTTAAAAAAAAGTCCCTGTCCACACTGGGCACTGCAGCAAAGCTAAACTCATACTAGGTACAAGCATGTTTGGAAATGGTTTTCATGCCAAGTTATGCAAGAACTGTGCTGGTCAACATCTGTAGAACATTTTGGGAACTAGTATGTTTCTGTTCCTAGCATGGATAGGGAGGGCATTTGTGGGAATTTTGGTTGAGGTATGTGATGATGAGATCTTATGCTATTAAGGAGAGATTTTTGGAGGAAGGTGGAAGTTTTTTAAAACTGCCTATCCTTATGAAAATTACAAAGCTTTTCAAATACAAATATGAAGAATGCTGCCCGGCTTACTTTAATTTTGTTCACTTCACAACAAATTCATAGTCAGAGATAGAAGGGACGTCCCATCTAAAAATATGCTGAATTTTTGTCTGTTTGCAAAAATATTTTAAATCTGTGTTTTTTCCAAACAAATGCTTCAGTTATGTTGTTTGTTTTTACAGTCAGTCAGCAGCCTAGAATTCAAGAATAACCCTACAATAATAAATCAGTATGCAGGAGGGATGGAAAGGTGGAAATGTGGTAAGGAAATGGATTTCCATTTGAAACATCCCAGAGGATTTTATAAAGAGCCTGGTTTAAAAGACTGTACACCTTTTTAACACATTTTCTAA
The DNA here is from genome assembly GCF_025201925.1 of Gopherus flavomarginatus. NCBI lineage: Eukaryota > Metazoa > Chordata > Testudines > Testudinidae > Gopherus > Gopherus flavomarginatus. The sequence continues at coordinate 101,179,327 of NC_066621.1, forward strand.
GTAGAAGATGAACTGTCAAGGAATTTTTCATGATATTTCCAGTCATGCATTCCTAAGACACAAATGTAAGTTCCTCAGCAGATCACCTTTGTTCAGTGTGAATGCTTCACGTTGAAAGCTGTGCATGTTGTGGCCATTTATGGATGATTAAAGATAGCAACAGTTTTATTCAGTTTTAACATCCTACAGAGTGCATTGCCTCTATACTATAGTGACTACCAGCCTATTTTTAATGGCACAATTTGAATGTGAACTTGAATTGCCAAAGTACGTGTTCTGTTGTGCGCCTCTGGTTGGTGGTGGTTCCGTTTTTGTGAAGTACACTGTATGTATAAAGACAAAGCTGACAGTTCATTTTGTTTTCAGTACACGTTGATTACCCTAACTCATCTAATGTAGCAATGCTTGAGTAGAGCAGTATGTGGTCATCTGAAAGAGCAATTGTGTTCCCCTTTTTTCCATTCAGTGGCCCAAATTCTTCCCTCATTTACACCCACTGTGCCATTAATACTACGGTTTTCAGGATTAACTTGGGGTTGGAGTGCATTTTAGGACCAAATGAATAGAATTAGTCACAAGTCCAATAGATACTCTGCAGATTTCCCAAATAGCCCACTTAAGGTATCTTTCTTTATCTGAGCTATTCCATACCTGATTCTCGCCTAATCAGGGAAGGTCAGTCATATTATACTTTGCAAATATTGTGTGGCCATTTTGTGATGGGGGGCAGATAAAGAGACTAGATTGAGACCAACAAAGTCTTGTGCATTTGTGACCTTAAGATTTCTGACCCTGTATCCAGAGGTAGAAGACACTGCATTGAGGCTCTATATATTTCCTAGCCCTATAATCAATGTCTTTTAACAGAGATTTTCTATAATGGATCTAGGGGATTACCATGAGAAAAAGTGTATTGTGTTGATCATACCATTGCGATAATATTAAAGATTTTCTTTTAAAATTTAAATAAAAACACTATTTAGTAAAATTGACTTTTGGGTATATTGTATCAGAGGGGTAACCGTGTTAGTCTGGATCTGTGAAAGCAGCAAAGAATCCTGTGGCACCTTATAGACTAACAGACGTTTTGGAGCATGAGCTTCCGTGGGTGAATACCCACTTCCCTGATGCATCCGTCGGATGTTATTCACCCACGAAAGCTCATGCTCCAAAATGTCTGTTAGTCTATAAGGTGCCACAGGATTCTTTGCTGCTTTTTTGGGTATATTGACATTACATAAGAACATAAGAATGGCCATACCGGGTCAGACCAAAGGTCCATCTAGCCCAGTATCCTGTCTACTGACAGTAGCCAAGGCCAGGTGCGCCAGCGGGAGTGAACCTAACAGGTAATGATCAAGTGATCTCTCTTCTGCCATCCATCTCCATTCTCTGACAAACAGAGGCTAGGGACACCATTCCTTACCTATCCTGGCTAATAGCCATTTATGGACTTAACCACCATGAATTTATCCAGTTCTCTTTTAAACGCTGTTATAATCCTAGATTTCACAACCTCCTCAGGTAAGGAGTTCCACAAGTTGACTGTGCGCTGCGTGAAGAACTTCCTTTTATTTGTTTTAAACCTGCTGCCCATTAATTTCATTTGAGGACTCCTAGTTTTTGTATTATGGGAATAAGTAAATAACTTTTCCTTATCCACTTTCTCCACATCACACATGATTTTATATACCTCTATCATATCCCTCCTTAGTCTCCTCTTTTCCAAGCTGAAGAGCCCTTGCCTCTTTAATCTCTCCTCATATGGGACCCTCTCCAAACCCCTAACCATTTTAGTTGCCCTTTTCTGAACCTTTTCTAGTGCCAGTATATCTTTTTCGAGATGAAGAGACCACATCTGTACGCAGTATTCGAGATGTGAGCTTACCATTGATTTATATAAAGGCAATAATATATTCTCCGTCTTATTCTCTATCCCCCTTTTAATGATTCCTAACATCCTGTTTGCTTTTTTGACTGCCTCTGCACACTGCGTGGACATCTTCAGAGAACTATCCACGATGACTCCAAGATCTATTTCCTGACTCGTTGTAGCTAAATTAGCCCCCATCATATTGTATGTATAGTTGGGGTTATTTTTTCCAATGTGCATTACTTTACGTTTATCGACATTAAGTTTCATTTGCCATTTTGTTACCCAATCACTTAGTTTTATGAGATCTTTTTGAAGTTCTTCACAGTCTGCTTTGGTCTTAACTATCTTGAGCAGTTTAGTATCGTCTGCAAACTTTGCCACCTCACTGTTTACCCCTTTCTCCAGATCATTTATGGTCCTGTATGCTTAAGTAATCAAGTTCATACTTTAGTCCACAAAGTATCGTTTTAGGGAGCAAAGTCTGGAGAAGGATCCTAGTAATTCAGCGAGTTCTGAATGTTGTTCTTTGTCTTCCGTTTGCGGAACTCAAACATCTGGCATGCCACATAACACCTCAGGCGAAACTGCCATACTGTACAGGCTAATCCCCTCCATCACTTCTTCAGTAGCCCAGTGTTTGTGAAAGAGCATAATACCCTCTCACACTACCTCCATTAGTTTTTTAATTCACCAGTCTCATACATTTTCCTTTCATTGTTTACAAGCCTTGACGTTTAAAATTTATGGGCCAGATTAATCGAGCAAAAACTTGTATTGACATCAGTGAGAATTTTGCCCTATTAAGGGCTACAGAATTTGGTCAAATGATACTACAGGTTAAACTTTCAAAAGAAATCACAATGGGTGGATCTACTAAAATGCATATGCTAGGTGTGCCTAGAAAAGCCCACATGTGCACATACCCACAAGTGGATATTCTTCTGCTTAAATCAGAAAATTGCACACTAGATTACCTGATTTGTTCATGCAGATGCTGTATCCTGCAGATGCAATAGCTGTTGGTGCTTTTCAGGTTTTGAGTAAGATGAATGCATGCTAGGGTACATAAGTGCCAACAGCCCTGGAGCACCCACAGGAAAAAATGGTGGGTGCTGAGCACCCACTGGAAGCCCCCTATCAATGCCTCTCCCTCCCCCAGTGCTTCCTGCCCACCAGTGGGCCCCTCTGATGAGTGCCTCCCCCTCCCTCCCAGCGCCTACCCCCTGCTGCGGATCAGCTGTTTTGCTGCATCTGGAGGCGCTGGAGTGGGAGGGGGAGAGGAATGAGGGTGCAGCGTGCTTGGGGGAGGGGACAGAACTGGGTCGGGAAGAGGCAGGGTGGGAAGAAGTGCGGTGGTCCACGATTAGAGGCCCTCAGCACTACTGAAATGCAAATAAATAAATAAATACCACTGGGGAAAACATGCTCAGTTATGAAATGTACAGAGCTGCTAATGTCAGGCCTGAGTCTACCAAAGCAAACAGTAACTAAGTCACCATCATATCTGCTCTTGGGATAGCGCAACTCTGCATGGCATTGTAAGGTTACAAACCACTCCTATCTATTCCAGGTGTTTGGTAAATAAATGCATTATATGCTTAAAAGTTATCTGGATCGGGGTGGCCTAAAAAAAGACATAAGGACTGAGCATCTGGACCCCAAGCAAACTGAGTTCTAAACCCAAAGTTGGGAAAACCCTAACTTTAGCTCATGTTCTGGAAGCAAGAGCCCAGCGCACAAGGTTTTTCTGAGCTGGGATGATGGCATGAAAATATTTGTGTTTCTAGTACTGCATGTACCATATGAACTTGCATATAATTGGCTTCAGTGTAGCAGGCTAAAATGTAGCCCATTTGGGTGGGCTCAGATGCCCGTCCAAACCATTCACCCTGCCCTAACAGGAGAGTCCACCCTAAAGTCTCTCCTCGATCTTGGTTAAGGATTCAGATAAGGCCTTTTGCTGTGCCATTAATATAGTGCATCAATACAGATTGTCCAGCATTACACAGTTTGATTTAGAAAAGCATTCTTGTCACAGTTCCACACTGAAGGTTAATGTTAATATCTGAGGTGGGGCAGGTATGGAAATAGCTGTAAATTTGGCTCTGAAACTAAAAGACTAAGAAGAGGAAGGAAAGGAGACTAAGCACTATGCTGAAGTACTGTAGATGATCCAGAGGCCGTCGTAGCAATTAACTCAATGAAGAAAGCAGCCAAATATTGAAACCAAAAATGTAACTGGACCTGATTTATTAGCTAAGAAAAAAGGAGTTTAATCTGATTTAAGATTTTTGGGCATTCAGATAATGTAATCAGTATTGATATGATAAAAATAGGTTGTTACAATAATGCTTATATAGAATCTGTCATCCAGAAGAATTTCAAAACCTGAGAGAGAGTGTTTTTTGAAGCAATTCACTTTCACCAGCCATCTCTGAGGGGAACACAATTGTCCATGTTCAGTCAGCATGCCTCAGAAGTGATTTATATTTTTATTAATAGAAAGAAGTGACGAATAACTTCCTCCAATTGAAAATAAATGGATCTCTTAGATAAGCCGGATGTAACTACCTGAACTGGAATGTATGCAGCACACTAAGATTTCCACCCCTGCTCTTACAAAACATTCCATAGGGTCTTTACTAACCACAAGTGGACAAGTTGTCAGTTTCATCTTTTGGACTCCAATGACTGTCATCAGAGATTAAATTGGAGATCTTCACAGCTAAAAGTATCAGTCTGTACAGGTGTCATCTACACTACCGATTTATGTTGGAAAATCTACACCTCTGAGCGATGTAGTATACTGACCTAACTTCTGGGGGAGGAGGAGTACCCATGCTGAGAGGTGACTCTCTCCTGTTAGTGTCAGTAGCATCTTCTCTAAGCAGTACAGCTGCACTGGTGCAGTGCTGTAAATATAGACAAGGCCACAGTTTCGGCTAAAGAGCAGTAGCTGGTGACTGTAAAAGACTCACAAGAAAGTGACCTTTGTAATGTGCTGGACTTGGAGACAATGAGGTGTTGGAACCTCCCAGAGATAATGAGGAAACAATAGTCTTTGTATGGGTGACGGGGCATTACCTTCAGGCAGTACTCCTGATCAAACACTCCTTGGCAGAATTATTGATATAATCTCACCCTGACATAACTGTATACTCCTAGAAATCAAGGAATATTGAGGCTCTGGGATGCTGATGCTTCTTCTTCACAACAGGATCTTGGGCCAGCTGTCTGTTGGGGGACTCGGTGATGCTACACACTGCAGCAAGTACCACCCAGCAGGGTTTGTGTGGTAGCCCACCCCTACAGACCTCTTGATCCGTCCATGCAGGTATATAAACCAGGAAGTCTTCACAAGGAGCTGTCTGAGCAATGATGCAGACTGCCCGCTTGCTTCTGGTCCAGACCTCGCCTTATTGTGACCTTGCTTGATCCTGACTCTACCACTTGATTATTGCTTGAAGCTTGGTACCTGACCCTGACTTCCTGGTATCCTGACCCAGCTTCACTCGACTCTGCTACTTAAGGTGACCATATGTCCCGTTTTGGCCAGGACAGTCCCTTTTTAATGCTGGTCTGACTTTTTGGACAAAACTGGGCATTTGTCCCATTTGCTCTTGCCAACTGATCATCAGCCCCACTGTGAAGGGAGCTGGAGCTGGGGGAGGTCCATGGGCTGACAGTGGGGGGGCTGAGAGGACCAGTCCCTCCACATGGTGGGGGGATCAAGGATGGGCAGTGGCAGGTGCTCAGGTTGGCCCTGGGCACCAGTGGGGAGGGGAACCTCAGGCTGGCCCCAGGTAGGAGGCAGGGAGGTCTTGGACTAGCCCCATGTGCAGGGCAGAAGTGGGCTGCAGGGGGGCTTAGAGGACCAACCCCACAGGCAGGCAGCAGGGGGGCTTGGACCAGCCCTGGATGCCAGTGGGGAGGGGACCTCAGGCTGGATCCAGGCAGGAGGCAGGGAGGGCTGGGGCTGTCCCCCAGCCCCGCAGGTGGGAGGGCAGTGGCAGGGAGGCTGGGGCTGGCCCGGGGGTGTCCTGTTTTCCCTTTGGGAAAATATGGTCACCCTACTGCTACTTGTCTCCTGAATGCAACTTGGTAACTGACTAGTGCACACTGGCTGCCCACAGCCCAGCCCTGACAGTAATGAACTCCCCCTCCCCACCTCCCAGCCCCCAACCTGCTTAGCCTAAGGTACTCATGATGGCCTAAACCATGGAGAAGGCAAGCAACTGCACTGCATATCAATGGGAGCCTGTGCATTTACTTTACTCTCAGCTTCCAATACAGTGAATTTCAGTCATCTAGCCTGGAGGTGCCGAATACATGGATTACTGTAGCCAGGCCCTCATCCAGCAGGAAGGGACAAAGTTTCTAGGCAAGCTGGAGGTGAAAGAAGGCATTTTCAGGGTCATGTCTTCACTGCAGAGTTCATTCGGGTACAGGCATCCTAGTATGGGCATCAAGGTTGTCCCTACCTCAGATGTAAACACTGCAAAACCACACAAGTATGTTCATTCGACTGTATTCACACTGGTGTGAGGTTCTGGGCCTTCTGGGGTAATAGCTCCTTGTTCTTAGCACTGCTCTAAGCCAAAACACTCTAGGAATCTTTCTCGGTGAATCATGGGAGAACTCATTTGTCCTTTTGGGCATATGAGAGGAATCATGGGACTACTGGGGGGTTATCAGCACTCAGGTGGTTTAGCCTGAATTCTCACTGAAAAGTGGGTTGGTTACCAGCCTGAGTGTAAGCAGCACTAGGGTTTTGGCTTAGAGCCCAGGTCCAGCTAGCTCAGGTGTGAAACACCACTACACCCTGATTTCAGTATGTGAATGAGAGCCAGTTTAGGGGTAATATCAAACTAAAAGCCCAAGTTAACTGGGAAGCGAAGACAAGCCCAGGGTCTGATTAATGCATAGGCAAACTAGGCACATGCAAACTTGGTGAGTGTTATATCGGGAGGAGGGAGATAGCCACAGAGGGAGCATATCGAAACAGACAGCTGTCTGCTGTAGTGGTAGCTTTATTGTTCTTGTCGCATAACTAAAACTAACATGAAAATGAGGCTTTGGGGAGAGGAGAATGCTCAAACATTTAAAGCAACATGACAGCACAGCATGTTTGTTTTTAATTAATGTGGATTTGTGCAGGAACTGAAAGAACTTCACTGCTTTGAGTGAATGGCATTTCAAGCTGGTGCCTAGGGTTGTGGCACCAGTCACGTTTGGCCCAGCTGCCCCTCTCTCCTGAGTAGCAGCAGCAGCAGGATGAGCAGCGGGTCCCAGCAATTACACAGCATGGCCAGACTGGCTGCAGTGACTGCGCTGTGCAGATGTTTGTTGTTCATATTAGAAAGTAGAGCCCCGGAAGTGTATGTTTGCCTTGGGCCCAGTGATGGGTTGATCAAGCCAAAATAAGTACATAGATACTAACACTACAAAATAATCCAAACTTCATTACCAGTCAAAAGTGACCCCAAGGCTTTGCACCACTTGACACCCATGCAGAATACACAAGAACACTGATTTCTACATCATGCTGAGAAGTTAGCACTACTGGACTTCTCCTGGAGTGAAGACGAAAATACAATAATGATAGGTGCCTTAGAAATGCTAGAGCTAGTTTAGATTAGACAGACAGCCACTCTCCCCTCCCGCTCCCCCACCTGCCCTTCCACGAGAGGGAAGAAGAAAATATTTAGGTCTTTCAAAAGTGGTGACTGATGTTTTTGATTAGTCTCTCCTCCACCCCCTACTTGATTTCTGCAGCTGTAGAAGGGGTTGCAATCTTTGTTATAACCAAAAAAGTTGTACCTTCAGAGACTGTAGGACTCTATGGAAGTGGAGAGCAAGGAGGAATGAATGGTGATGAAGTTCACGCAAAATTAGAATAAGCCCAAGTGCTTTCTGGATGCTTAATTGAACCAAATCACTAGCTTGGATGAGACTTTCAAGTGTGGGTGAGGTCTTTTTTTTAATTAACAAATGTACTATCAGTTTGAGTGGAATATGTTAGTGTGTGAATGTGAGGGAGAATAAAAATCCATGGATGTGCTGGATTTGTCTCATACATCCCACTGAGCGCAAATGAAAAGCCCACCACATTACAGTAAGGGGCTGACAAAGGAGATGCTGTAGTCATCATGAACAGATTGACTATGAACAGGAGGCTGCCAAGCAACTCTCCAACACCACGTTCTACAGGACACTATCCTCTGATCCCACCGAGAAGTACCAAAAGAAACTACACCATGTGCTCAAGAAACTCCCTGCTACAGCACGGGAACAAATCTACACAGACACACCCCTAGAGCCCCGACCAGGAGTATTTTATCTGTGTGATGTTATTGACATGAACTGTGACCATATAGATCATTGTTGCAACCAAGGTCCTATAGTTGCACCAAATCTTGTACAAAGGAAATCAAGTAAGGTGTCTATGGGAAGGTTGTAATTTGCTGGTTACAATTATGCTGTCTGTATGTGTGTATCATATTTGTATTTGAAGTTAGGAATATTGGCTACGTACTTGTATCTCAATGTGTTTGATTCTAAATAGCATCGGTGAAGCATTTGGTCAGCTTCTTCAGAAAGAACTATTCTGGGTAAGTGCCCAGTCAAGAAACACTTAACTGACAATGGACCTTAGAAGACTCCAATCAACATCTGAGGAGCCTTCCTGGTGATGTTCAAGGTAGCATGTGAGCAATGGCCGCTGCCTGCAAACTGAGTTATGCAGCAATCAAAAAAGCAAACAGAATGCTGGGAATAATTAAGAAAGGGATAGATAATAGGACAGAAAATATCGTGTTGCCTCTATATAAATCCATGCTATGTCCACATCTTGAATACTGTGTGCAGATGTGGTTGTCCCATCTCAGAAAAGATATATTAGAATTGGAAAAGGTTCAGAAAAGGGCAACAAAAATGATTAAGGGTATGGAACGGCATCTGTATGAGGAGAGATTGATAAGACTGGGAGTTTGCAGCTTGGAAAAGAGACAGCTAAGGGGAGATATGATTGAGGTTTATAAAATCATGACTGATGTAGAGAAAGTAGATAAGGAAGTGTTGTTTACTACTTTTCATAACACAAGAACTAGGGGTCACCAAATGAAATTAATAGGCAGCAGGTTTAAAACAAATAAAAGGAAGTATTTCTTCACACAATGCACAGTCAACCTGTGGAACTCCTTGCCAGAGGATGTTGTGAAGGCCAAGACCATAACAGGGTTAAAAAAAGAACTAGATACAGTCATGGAAGATCTGCCCATCCTGGCTAATAGCTATTGATGGACCTGAATGGTGTCCCTAGCCTCTGTTTGTCAAAAGCTGGGAATGAGCTACAGTGGATGGATCACTTGATGATTACCTGTTCTGTTCATTTCCTCTGGGGCACCTAGCACTGGCTACTGTTGGAAGACAGGATACTGGGCTAGATAGACCTTTGGTCTGACCCAGTAGGGCTATTCTTATGTTCTGTTCTTATGACATGTGACTTGCCCGTGTGACTCCAAACTCCATCTTGCTGCTGTGATTTTCCACAGTAAGAACAAAGAGGTTTCCTTCCACATGGCAGAGGACATAAAAGGCCCCGGAAACCCCTCCATTTTGTCTTCAATCCTGCTTCTGACCTCTGGAGGAACTGTGCTTGAAACTGAAGCTCTGAACAAAGGACTGAAGGACCCATTCAAGCTGGGATGTTTGTACTCCAGAGACTTAATTGGTTTAAATCAGCAGTAATTCTATCAAGCCTGAACTAAGAACTTTGCAATTATTGTATATATTTGATTCCATTTAACCAATTTTAATTCTCATCTATATTTCTTTCTTTTTATGAATAAACCTTTAGATTTTAGATTCTAAAGGATTGGTAGTGTGATTTGTGTGGTAAAATCTGACTGGTATATTGACCTGGGTCTGGAGTTTGGTCCTTTGGGATCGGGAGAACCATTTTTTTTTAACTGGGGTATTAGTTTTCATAAACATTCATTCCCATAAGAAGTGGTGCTGGTGGTGATACTGGAAAACTGGAGTGTCTGAGGGAATTGCTTGTATGATTTCTGGTTAGCCAGTGGGGTAAAACCAAAGTCGTCTCTGTTTGGCTGGTTTGGTGTGCCTTAGTAGTGAAGGACTCCCAGCCTTGGGCTGTGACTGCCCTACTCTAAGCAATTTGCCCTGAATTGATACTCTCAGCAATGTCCCGCCAAAGGCCACTTTGTTACAATCTGCTACCCAAGATCCATAAACCTGGAAATCCTGGACGCCCCATCATCTCAGGCATTGGCACTCTTACAGTAAAGTTATCTGGTTATTTGGACTCTCTCTTCAGACCCTACACTACCAACACTCCCAGCTATCTTCAAGACACCACTGACTTCCTGAGGAAACTACAATGCATTGGTGATCTTCCTGAAAACACCATCCTGGCCACCATGGATGTAGAAGCTTTTTACATCAATATTCCACATGAGGATGGGACTACAAGCTATCAGGAACAGTATCCCTGATGAGGCCACGGCACACCTGGTGACTGAGCTTTGTGACTTTGTCCTCACCCACAACCATTTCAGATTTGGGGACAACTTATACCTTCAAGTCAACGGCACTGCTATGGGTACCCACATGGCCCCACAGTATGCCAACATTTTTATGGCTGACTTAGAACAATGCTCTCTCAGCTTTCATCCCCTAGTTCCCCTTCTCTAATTATGCTGCATTGATGAGATCTTCATCATATGGACCCATGGGAAGAAGGCCCTTGAAGAATTCCATCTGGATTTCAACAATTTCCATCCCACCATGAATCTCAGCCAGGACCAGTCCACACGAGAGATCCACTTTCTGGACACAACAGTGCAAATAAGTGATGATCACATAAACACACCTTATACTGGAAACCTACTGACCGCTATACTTACCTACATGCCTCCAGCTTCCATCCAGGACACATCACACGATCCACTGTCTACAGCCAAGACCTAAGATACAACCACATTTGCTCCAATCCCTCAGACAGAGACAAACACCTATAAGATCTCTGTCAAGCAATCTTAAAACTACAATACCCACCTGGCAAAGTGAAGAAACAGATTGACAGAGCAAGGTGGATACACAGAAGTCATCTACTATAGGACAGACCCAACAAGGAAAATAACAGAACACCACTGGCCATCATGTACAGCCCCCAGCTAAAACCTGTCCAGCGTATCATCAACCATCTATAACGTATCCCAGAAAATGCTCCCCCACTCTCACAGGCCTTGGGAGGCAGGCCAATCCTCACTTACAGACAGCCACCCAACCTGAAGCAAATACTCACCAGCAACTATACACCACACCACAGAAACACTAACCCAGGAACAAATCCCTGTAACAAACTCTGTTGCCTTCTCTGTCCCGATATCTACTCTTGCAACACCACCATAGGACCCAACCACACCACCAGAGGCTCATTCACCTGCACATCTACTAATGTGATATATGCCATCATGTGCCAGCAATGCCCCTCTGCCATGTACATTGGCCAAACTGGATAGTTTCCACACAAAAGAATAAATGGACACAAATCAGACATCGGGAATGGTAACATACAAAAGCCAGTTGGAGAACACTTCAATCTCCCTGGACAATCAATAACAGATTTAAAAGTAGCCATCCTTCAACAAAAATACTTCAAAAACAGACTTCAAAGAGAAACTGCAGAGCTACAATCCATTTGCAAACTTAACACCATTAATTTGAGCTTGAATAGGGACTGGGAGTGACCGGCTCACTACAAAAGCAATCTTCCCTCTCTTGGTATGGACACCTCCTCATCAATTATTGGGAGTGGACCACATCCACCCTGAGTGAATTGGTCTTCAACACTAGTTCTCCACTTGTAAGGTAACTCCCTTCACTCTGTGTGCCAATATATATTTATACCTGTATCTGAAATTTTCATTCCATGCATCTGAAGAAGTGGGTTCTTTACTCACAAAAACTTATCCCCAAATAAATCTGCTAGTCCTTAAGGTGCCACCAGACTCCTCATTGTTTTTGTGGATGCAGACTAACATGGCTACCCCTCTGACACATTATAGTGTCTGTTTTTTTAAAAAATCTCCCCCTACTGCTTTTTCATAAGAAGAAAATAAAGTGTGTGCATGTAGAACAACCTCCCTTCCTCTCCCTCCCAAAGGATGTATAAGTGCATTATATTTAAATTACAGCCTGGAGTTGTTTTTAATTTTTGGTATGAAGTAGATATTTATATGCATGTGACAGAAAAAACATTCCTGCAAACTTTACTGCTATGCTATTAGGCACCATGTCAAGATTGAACAAAGAGCTGGTTTAGTAGCTTTCTGCTCTGTAAGCTGGAGTGCATGGAAGCTTCCTCACTTTCCTCCATAGGTGACTTTGTGGATCTACCCTCCTTCTGTGCTCTGTGGCTTCTTGTTAGCGGCGGTCAGAAGAACTCTGAGCTTTGTAAATGGTTGCCATATTATCCCAGGAGATCATGGAAACTGGGCACCAACCTGCCTTCTTGGCTGCAATGCTGGAGAAACAAACTGCTGGGTTTTAGAAACTTGATGTTAAAAGCACATCAACTCTATCATTTTTTCCATATCATTCCAAAACCTACATTTCTAATGTTAGCATTGAGTTCATCTGAAAATGTTAGGTTTGGTAAGAGCTTTCCTCATGTGTATTACTATGAAAAGAATTCACAGAACAATGTGGGAAGGGATTAAACACTGTACCATTCCAAATTCATTTAACAAATTAATTTCCTCTTAATATTTTATCATTCATATTTATTTTAGCTACTCTCTGGCACCAGCACATGGAGTGAGTTGTTCTGAAGTGTAGTTATAAACTAAAGGGATGTTTCAACTGCCCTCAACCTGGTATTGATACAGAAACGTTGAACAGTTTAAGTTGAAGATAAGGATTTGTGGAGGAAGCAGTGTCATATCCTCAGCTATGTTCCGCCAATAAGAGTACTCCTCTGGTGAAGAATGCTCCCATCTTGTGTTTCACTAGCTAAGTGCCTGGTCTCTCTATCCACACAACTCCCCTGCCAGATGTAATGTTCCAGAATGACTCGGGACTTTCCTATTCCATCTGTGCAGAAGTTATCAAAGCATATTAATATTCAAATCCTACCCCAATCCTCTAAACTATTACCTTTTTCTAATTCAAATCTTTCCCTTAAAAAGTTTATTTTGAAATGACTACGTGTAGTGAGCACCCATGAGCATTCAATCCTGTAACCCCACCTTAGGAAAGCACTTGCTTTGATCTATCTATCTTCAGCAGGACACTTAAACACATGCTTAACTTTAGGTACATTCTTAGAATTAAGCATGAGTTCAAGTCCCATTGACTTAAAAACATGTTTTGACTGTTAGGTAACATACAAGCATAGAATTAGAAGGGTCCACAAGTCTAACCTCCCGCCAAGATGCAGGATTTGTTGTGTTCTAACTGTACAAGACAGATGACTATCCAGCCTCCTTTTGAAAATCTCCAGTGAAGGGGTTTCCACAACTTTCCTAAGCAGTCGGTTCCTTTGTCCTATTGTTCTTACAGTTAGAAGTTTTTTCTGAGATTTAACCTAAATCTGCTGTACTGTAGTTTGAACCCATTGCCTCTTGTCCTGCCCTCTGTGGCAAGAGAGAGCAACTTTTCTCATCTTTTTTTATGGCAGCCTTGCAAGTATTGATGACCGCTGTTATGTCCTCCTCGCCTTAATCTCCTCCTTTCCAGCCAAACATACCCAGTTTCTTCGGCCTTTGCTCACATGGCTTGCCTTCCATCCTTTTGATCATCTTTGTCACTCACCTCTGGATCCTTTCCAGTTTTTCTACATTCTTTCTATACATTCATGACCAAAATTGGACACAGGATTTCAGTTTTGGCCTAACTAGCATCAAGTGGAACAGTACTATCACCTCTTGCATTCCCCTTCTTTGCAACAGTATTGCACTGCTGACTCACATTTAGGCTGTGATGCACTACAACTCCCAGATCCTTCTCAGCAGTGCTGTAACCAAGCCAGTTATCCCTCATTATTTATTTGTGCATTTGTTTTCTCCTCCCTAAGTTTAGCACATTACATTTGTCTTTGTTGAATTTCATTTTGTTGCCTACAGCCCAGATCTCCAATTTATCAAGATCCTCTGAATTTTAGCTTTATCTTCCAAAGTGTTGGCAACAACCCCCCACCTTTTTTTTTGCTTTGTGCCATCTGCAAATTTGATCAACACGCTCTCTATTCCTACATCCAGCTCATTAATAAAGATGTTAAACAGAATCAGACCCAGAATAGATACATCAGATGTAATAGAGCAGCTAGAGTGGTTCAAATGGCTAATCCACTCAGCAGAAAAACAACATTAATTGATGCAAGATTGTAAACTCTTTGGGGCAGGTAAACTTGTTTCATATCAGACAGTAAAGCACCTAAAATATTATTGGTGCTATAGAAATATAAATCATAATATACATCTAGATACTTGGTTTTCATAATTACTTTCATCAATTTGAGAACCAAACCTTTCAAGACATTCTGGAATGGCTAGATAATCTTATTTTTTCATATTTATGCTCTCTTGTACTTTCTGGTTCTGGCTAGGATCAGAAATGGAAGTATGACGTTACCACTGAATCAGCTATTCTTGTGATATTCCTGACTGAGACCAGAAGCATAAGTGAAAGGAAACTTGTGAAAAATCTTATTCTTATTCTGTTTTAAGCCCAATTTTACTGTATTAAGGGATGTAGATAAGCTTCCCAACTGAATACACATTCCAGAGGTTGAGTACATTTTTCCTCCTCCTCTAGTGCCCTAGCTAAGAATTTGCACCAAGACCAAATGATTCCGGTACTACTTGCCAACTCCAGGCAGTCAGGTAGTTGTTCTTTAAGGAAAATTGCATGATACACCTACTCCTGATCTCTGATTATCTACTTCTGGTCAGTAAGAGGATGAGTAGCAGGAATGCTGATTAATGTAGCCAAGGAATTTGACCTAGGCAAAGTTAAGCGAGCATCAAGATAAATGGCGGTAAAGAACTTATTCTGACTGCACAGAAAAGTTCTGCTACTACCCTCATACTTGGTAAGAAGCCTGACAGCCCACAAGCACTAGCAGTGGATCTCTGAACTGCAAATCAGGGTCTGATTGCATCATCCTGACCATGTGAAGGTAGGATTAGGATTTCCTGTAGTTTTAGTGTCTGTTTAAGAATGGGTATCAACACCATTAACTGTATGTCAACACTTCGTTCGGTGGAATTTTTTTAAGACCAACAATATATTTCCTTCCTAAGCCGTAAATTAACAATTAATATTGCAATGGAACATATAGTTATTTATATCAGGTTTAATGCAGTCTATGTTGATTTCATTATACGAAAATGCTTCACCTTGGCAATAAATCAAACTCATTCATTGTTGTATACCTTGGCATAAGTGAAAAGTTATGGCAAAAAAAAAAATTAAACTTTTTTTTGTAAAATTTAAATACCTCTGCCCTATACTGCACACACTATTAATAACTATACATCTGGCACGTTTGACATTACTTAGCTTTAGGATTAAATTCAAGAGAATCACAGAAACCATATAAAACCTGTGAATTTTTGTCAAAGTTTCAAGTGAACAGGTTAGAAGACTTCAAAAATTAAGCATTTCTGAAAATTTTCAATCAATACCCCCATATTAAGTGTTGTACATTTAGGAAGGAAATGTATTGTTGGTCTTTTAACACAAAACTGTGTAAAAGGGCTCCATTTTTAGCTACATTTTCAACAATATTAGCTGTACGGTAATGGCCAGAACTTCCATATTTTTTAAAAGGGAAAAATGCTCCATCATGTTGTGCCTATGATCTCACTGAATAACTGCATAATCTTCTCTCTCAAACCCCTGCCCTTTCTTTTCATTCTCAGCTCAGTTTTCTGTTTTCCCCCTCCTTCTATTGATGTGGAAACAGTGGCAAAATGACAGACCCCCTGAATGGAATTAACCAGCAGGCAGCAACTTTTATTAAAATTTAACATAGGGGAGGGGCGCTACCTGCCCACCACCCATACTCTCGTATGCCAGGCACTGAATTGGTTCCAGTGCAGTGGTTACAAGGCTCCTTACCATATAACCCATAACTAGCACCAGGATTATAGGGCTCCTTAGCATATAATCCATAATGTGGGGTGGCTTTCCTCAGCCTACCCCCTCAGGACTCAGCTCACTGAGTGCCAACACCCTCTTCCCAGCAAGGGGGACAGGGGGTGAAGCAAGGTGGAGACTCAGCCCACAAGGGCCAGAAGGTCTCACCCTATCACATGAGCCCAAGGCCCATCACCAAAATCCCTGCTCACTGTATTCTCTTAACCACCCTGGAAATCGGTCTCAAGTTGCTACAAATAAACACCACCTCTCCCCACCCCCCGGTACTTTAGTTAGGTACTAAGCACATTCCTACTTCACCCACTGTGACTTGAAGGTGCTGCAAGAAGGCAAAAAACTTCCTGGTTCTCTGCCAAGGGGAGAAAAAATTCCTTCCTGACTCCCTAAACAGGGGATCAGCTAGACTTGCAGCATCTGTCAGGCCAGGTTCCGATTCCTAGTTCAGGTGGGTAGGGTGGGCTACTGAGACGGAGCCAAAAGAGGCTCCACGTGGCCCTGCACTGAGCTAAATCCTGGGATCTGGGGAATGGTGGCTAATCAGCACCCTTCTCTCTCAGCTGTGAATTGGTGCCAGAGACTCCCAGAGGGAGGAGCTACCTACTGCCATTTGGCAAGTGTCTCCCTCCCTTGCTACTGGGTCTTTCCACGTTTTCGCTGCTGGGCCAAACAATTTCTCCCACCTGTAGATACAGGGGGTTGGCATTTATGGTCTGCAGTTAGATTGTACCTTCTTTGGAACAATGAGCATATCTTTTTAGCAGTATGATGAGGTGCCTAGCATGCTAATGAACTCTGTAAAGTAAATAATAATTCATTAGATCATTTTACTGATCTAGAAATCAAATTGTGAAAATTTCACAGGAACTCTTGAGATTTCTGAACCTCCCAATTTTGACTAGAGTTCAGAAATAACATAAACAGGGTATTTTGTTCTATTTTGGTACTGTTGACTCTGGGTTTATGAAAAATGCAAAGGAAAGAAAATTTAACCAAACTTCTTATGACTTCAGTTTATTTTGAGTTTTGTGCCAACATTGAGGTCATTATGTATTTTTTAAAAAACCATTACATCCAGACTTACTGGCAAGAAGGAGCCATAGGTGCAATTTATATTAAAAGTAAATAGATATTGACTGCAGCTTGGTAAAATTAAGCAGTTTGTATTTTCAGTGTTTTATATACACCTTTTATCCATTTTGTTTCATGTGCATTCATACCCCCAGCCCCGAGTTACACACTGGAACAAACCTGAAAGCAAAACTCAGCCATTACTACCAAATCATGCTGAAACTGAGTCTTGCATGGTTTCTACCAAAATCCATAAAACCTCCCAGCCCTGCTCCACACTCGGCCCAAACTCACTTCAGATTCAGCTCAGGTTTCCTGAAAATCTAGATAGGCTATAGAGGGGTGACCATATTTCTCAAAGTGAAAATGGAACACCACACGGGACTGGCCCAAGCTCCTTCTCCCTGACTACTGCCCAAGCCCCACCACGCAAGGCTGGCATTAGCCACACTCCCCCACAAATGGTCCTCTACACATCATTAAGGGGCCATGCCCCACTTTTTGGGGGCAGAACTGGGCATTTGTCCTGTTTGCTCTTCCCAACTAATGATTTTTGCCAAAAAAAAAAAGTCGAGTCGTCTGGAATAGGGTTTATGAGAGGAACTGTCCCAGCCCAAATGGGGTGTATATAACCATAGCAGAACCTAGCCCAAATCTGGGGTTTGGAAATCTGGCTTTGAATTTGATTATGAATGTTGAATGTAGCTCTAATGCTGTAGTTCTAATTTCAGAACCTAAATTGGAATCAGATGAAGATCACAATTACAGGGCTTTGTTATTGAGGCTCTTAGCATTCATTTACAAATTTTTTTGGCTTCAAATTATAAAAGCATAGACTTTAGAGAGGAGTGGCATATTAAGTAAAGAGGTCCATCTCCTGCCAAAGCAGCATTGTTCACTACACTATGCTTTCCTGGACTTCGTGCAAGCTACTTTTTGAATGACTCAAGCATAAGACTTCCAGATCTCCCCTTGGGAGGCTAATCCACAGATTAATAGACCCTTACTGTTAAGAAATGTTTTCCTAATATTCAGGCTAAATTTGTTTTGTTCAGTTTCATCTCATTAGCTCTGGTTACATTCTTTGTATTTGTATATGAATATGGTGAGTCTTATACTCCCCATTTAAATGTCACCATTATCACACACTGGTATCTGAGATTTCACAGTTGTCCCTTATACTAGCAATAAAGAAAATGTGGAGTAGCTCATATTCCTTCGTGTCTCACATTACTGTCACTCACAGTTTTTACATGGAGCGTAAGAACCTAGGTGCCTTAGTATTGCACGCTTCCAGCAAGAAAGAGATCAGCAGGAAGTTCAGAGATAAGAAAGGCTGGATTCTCCATTCCACTAAATTCAATCTGTGAGTGCCACTAGATTTGGACATAGTGGAGAATTAGGGAAAGAAATTCCCTGGTGTAGGCTTCAACCTCAGGCAAGTATTTAAATACTAGACTACCAAGGAACTTTGAATGGGTTCATGCAAGGAAGGACTTTTGAAGATACATAATTTGGTGGTATGGAACACAGAATCTATCATATTTGGATCCTGGGACTAAATTCAAATTGACCCACATATTAATGTTTATGATTTTTTGGGGTGGGTATGTATCTCATTCATATTCCTATTTGCAGACCCAACTTTTATTAGAATCCAGTGCCCTATATGCAAAGTATTAAGTGGGTCTGACTGAATATTTGCTCTGTTCGTTCCACAGAGGTTTTCATCTTGCCTAGTGCAAGCGCAGCATTGGGCACACAATCATAAAGTAATGAGCAGAATAGGTAGAACAGGGAAACCTAGTCCTGCATAGTGAGAGCACTGGTGCCTCCAACCTACTTAGATAAGCACCTCATTATTGCAATGAGGATGAATGAATCCACATCTCTTCAGAAACACTTTCCCCACCTAATCCCCCCATTTTATTTTACCCTACATACCTGTTAAAAAGGGGGGGGGGTAGTGAGTGACTGCTCAATGGGGTTTGAGACTTACTTTGTTTCAGTAATAAGGTCTGTGCTCATTCCTTAATCTCATTTGAATCCTCCACTTGCATGCACCAATTTTGTGCACCCTGCTGCTGACTATGGAATGACGTATAGAATCCCAGCTGAGTAGCCAGTGAAGTAGCAGGAATTTGTCACCAGCTCCTCCACTGGTGCTCAGTGCAGCACTCTGCACTGCCATGTGAGAAGCACTTGTTCAGTTCTTGTTCCTGTTGGCTCCCTGGGAATTGTTGGAAATGCTGCTGAGGCCTCATTCTCAGTCACTGTGAGAAGGAGCCTTTCACATTCTGAGACAGGAATTCCACTAATGGAAGATTCTCTGCCAGATCTTATCTGGAGGAATGGTAGCTGCCAGTAACGGACAGTTTTGAGGGGGTGAGGTGTCAGGTCAGGGAAAGGATGGCAACTTTAGAGTGCCAACAGTGAGGAAGCTGAATCTTCCTCTCTCCTCCCACCAGAATATAGCAACAAATTTCATAGTTGGTGTGTTGCACGCTGAATGAAATAGAGGAATATATAGGTGCAGAAACACTAGCATGAGAAACTGAAGATAGCAATTCTTGTATTCCCCATAGGTAGGGTTACCAACTTTCGTTGGACAAATTCCTGGAGATTTCATCACATGACATAATCTTTAATTGAAGATTAATCTTTAATTCCTGGAGACTCCCAGTCAATCCTGGAGGGCTGGCAACCCTACCCACAGGCCTTCTTTGGGTGCTGTGACTGGGAGCAGGGATCGCCCTTTGCACACTCCAGCCACTCAATGTAGACCCATATTTGGGCCAGAAAGAACCTATTTGTGGAAGTCTACTAAGTGCAAACGCACCCCTTCATGGCTGGGCCTGGTGCAGCAGCTTTTTCCCTCCTTTGGCATCCCCTATTGACAGCTACTGTGGTCCTGCCTCTTCCTGTGACTCAGCCTCTGGCCAGGTCACTTCTACTCATGCCCCTCCTAGGAAAACCCAAGTCCAACACACCAATACTATGGCACATCGCATCAGAGGTTTGGTCCAACTTCACGCTTTTGGAGCCTGTCATCATTGGGTGTGGGGTCTCCATGCCCCCATCCTCCAGGGGACTGCAGGGGAACCCAGGCCTGCCCTCTCCTCTGGATTCCAGCCACAGGTACATGGTATGAAGCAGATGAGATACATTTGTTTAGACCCTCTGCTATATCCCTGCACTGTTTCATACTGTGGCCGGCAGATAGGCCTTTCTCACAATCTTGTTCCCATGCCCAACTCATTCTTCTGCAAGTCCGAAACAAAGGAAAGCCAAACTAGCTGAGGAACCAAAAGAAACAAAAAGGTTCTGCATCACTTCTACCTGCCCCAAGGCTCTGGAGGCTCTGACAGTTAGGCAGCTCTAGTTTGGTCCTAACCCCCCTGTGTTTCCTTCTTGACAGCTTCAATGCAGTCTCTGGTTAGGCCCTGGCCCCAGCCAGATATTTCTTCACAAAACTAGCTTAATAGGCCTACTCCCTTTCTGTCAGCCACCACTGAGCTGGGCTTTTCCTCTTTTATCATCACTGCAGGCTAAACACCTTGCACAGATATAATGGGGTGGGGCTGACTGCGCCCACAGGCTCTCATTAACCCCTTCCTAGTCAGTGTAGGATCTGCATACCCCATCACACTGTTTCATTGTGATGAGCAGCAGGGCTAAAAAAGACCAACAATCAGCCATGCCAATTGTCACTCATTTCACATCAACTATCAGACCTGCCAAGTATCAATCAATTCATGCATTTGGCAAGCCTACCCATAGCTCAGAGATAGATGCTCTCCAAGGACTCTTTGAACAAGGGTGGAGGTAGTAGGCCAAGAGTTCTGGTTGATGCTTTCTACAGTGTAGTGTTAATATGTCTGTGCAGTTCACAACCCTCCATTAATAAGGGCCTCAGTTCCTTCCCCTAGAAGGCTGGAATCATTTCCTCCCAGTTTACAAATTAGGTAATAGAGGTTACACAAAGCCAAGCAAGGCAGAACTGAGAGTAGAACCTTGGGCCCTTAGTCACTCAGCTCCACTAACATTCAGAAAGAATGTGCCAAACTCAGTGTGCTTGGCTATATTGTCTTCTATCCTACAATACACTGTTCCCACAACCAGGAATCAAACCCAGGAACCCAGCTGCCCAATAGTTGTGGAAACCACTGGCAAAGTATGCTGTGTCCCTTTCTAGGTACTGGTTCATGAAAAGGATAATGGCTCACTTCTATTACCAGTTAGCACTTTAGCTCAAGAGGAAGAAGCTTGTACTGTGGATGTGTAAATCCTGTGCTCAAAGCCTACCACTGACCCTGGCAGAAAAATTAGTATGCACTCATGTAATTAAAGACTACATCTTAAGATATATACACAAGTAGGCTGATGTCTTTCACCAGCAAGAAAGCCATGCAACTTTTCTGAGTTGTGCAGGCAAATTATTCACAAAGATTCAAATTTTCTCATTAAATAATTTGCATAATCTTTCATATATATATATATATATATATATATATATATATATATAGTTACAAAACTTGTCAGCTATGAACAATGATTCTCTCAGATAGAAATCCTAAGCAGGAAGGGGCATGGGAGAAGGGAAGGGAAACAGCAAAGGTAAATATTTCTGACATAAGAACAAAACATTCAGTTAGAGGCCAGAGTCATCAAATGCCCTGAACTTTAAACAAATGACTATGCCAGTTGAACACTGGCCAGGTGGCAAGTGGCAACCCTTTTGCAGCTCCATATATACCCAAATGAACAGGTTTCTGGTGCCAGAAACCAAGAGGCCAGTGCCTTTAACACCACCACCCAGTAATTTATAGCATCATGGTTTTCGCTACTGTAGTTAAGGCTCTTTTAATGTTTTTCTCATAAACTCCTATTCTCAAGGGTTTATAATTTGGTCACTAACATTCCCTCAGTCCCAGAGCCTTGGTACACACAATGGCTAGCCCAGAACAGAGTTTTTAGACAAAATTTTGGGGGAAAGTGTTTGATAGTTTGTGAAAGGAAGGAAAGAAGGCATGGCTACTTAAAACTGTGAAGTTTTTGTGTTAGTATTTTTGTGTGTGCTCCAAATATCGAAAACTGGACTGTATTTTTTAAAAATGCATTATTCTTCTCATGTGACATTACATTTGTTATGCTAAAACAGTTTATCTTAAAGTAGGGTACTATGCAAATTCTGGACCTTTTCTACTGATTTTTATAATAAATGCTCAGGAAAAAATACTGTATAGAAATGTGTGTCTATGCTGCATTAATAAAACCCATCAGCTAGTTATTTGAAAACACACAATGTAAGAATGGGGGCTGAGGGGTAAAAACATATTTAGGAAGCTTCTGTATCTAATTACACTGCATCCCACCAAAGTATTCCATCCTATAATCTCCCTTTACCCACAGTTCCTTTAGTTCTTGTTGAAAATAGCATAAGGAATTTTAGCATAGGGGGCAGTGCCTGCTCAGTGCTTTATGATTGCCTTTATGCAAAGCAAGTTGCATAGCAAACCATTGCCACATTCTGTGAATAGCAAGGAAAGTTGCAGGTAAGGGCAACTTCAAACTTAAAACCTAATGCCGCTCTCAGTTACATGCCACAGCTCCCACTGAAGTCAATAGGAATTGCAAAATTGAAATTGAGCAAAATTTGACCCATTTCTTGACATTAAAGAATTGGAGTACTAGGGATGCCTGGGGGGGGGCAAGTGGGGCAAGTTGCCCCAGGCCCAACAGGGGCCCCCACGAGAATATCGGAGGCTCCCTCCCACCTTCGCCTTCCCCCATCCCCCAGCACCTCAGTGGGCCGTGTCTAGCAATGGCCCTGGACAGAGCTAAAGCGGCCTGGCTCGGGCAGGGCCTGAGCTCCTCACACTCAGAGCTGCGTGGTAAGGGGTGGGGCCTGAGCTCCTCCCGCTCAGAGCCACGTGTTAAGGGGGGGGCTGAGCTCCCCCCACTTGGAGCCATGTGGTAAGGGGGCGGGGCTGAGAGCTCAGGCCACGCTGGAGCTAGGCCACTGCAGCGCTGTCCAGAGCCGATCCTGGACACGGTGCGCTGAGGCTGCGGGAGATAGGGGAGGCAGGGGTAGGCGGCATGGTAAGGGACCCAGAGGGGTGGATAAGGGGCAGGGAGTCCTGGGAACAGTCAGGGGACAGGGAGGCGGAGGAGGTTCGGGAGAGGCAGTCAGGGGATGGGGAATGGGGGGTTGTATTGTGAGCGTTCTGCAGGTCTGTCAGGACTCAGCAGGGGGGTGGATAGGGGTTGAGGCAGTCAGGGGACAGGAAGCAGGGTGTGTGTGGTCCTGGATTGGTTGTTTGGGAGGTCTCGGAGGGGAGGTCACAGGACAAGGGGCAGGATGGGTCGGGGATTCTGAGAGGGACAGTTAGGGGGCAGGAAGTGGGTGGGAGTCAAATAGGGGGCAGGGCCAGGCTGTTTGGGGAGGCACAGCCTTCCCTACCCTAAAGCTCATTCAGCAGTTGGAGGCTTGCAGACAGCTATTTAACACAAAGTGCCAAGCTGTTATCTTTTCCCTTAGGGCTATCATCCCTTTCACTTCTCAAATGCCAAGTTATAGTCTACATTTAATTTCAGTGCCATAGGGAGATTCATGTCAGGGGAGGGTAGCTTCATTTAAAATTAGCCACTTTAGATTAACAGTGATAGAGCCAAGAGAGCCATGGGGGAGGGAGCACATGAGAAGAGCGATATCCTACACCACCTACCTCCTTCCCAACCCTACCAAGGGATACCGCCCTCCACTGCATTCCCCAAGGCTCCAGAGGGATTAATTCAGTGGTTCTCAAACTTTTGTACTGGTGACCCCTTTCACAAAGCAAACCTCTGAGTGTGACCCCGCCTCCTGCTTATAAATTAAAAACACTTTTTTATATATTTAACACTATTATAAATGCTGGAGGCAAAGCAGGGTTAGAGGGGGAGGCTGACAGCTCGTGACCCCCAGTAATAACCTCGTGACTCCCTGAGGGGTCCCGACCCCCTGGGTTAATTTAATTTTAGCACCCTGTGTCCATTCATATGCATGTGCTATTTTGAGCATTTCAGTTTTCACAACATACGCTCATCCCAGATTCTGGAACAAGCTCAAATGCTCAGTTCATGGAGTATGTACATAAGCTATACTAAAGACAAATCCACAGTAACCGTCTCCAGTTTGTGAGGGACCCCATGGAGCCAGTCTCTAGGAAACAGATAAATTCATGGTGGTTAAGTCCATTAATGGCTATTAGCCAGGATGGGTAAGGAATGGTGTTCCTAGCCTCTGTTTGTCAGAGGGTGGAGATGGATGGCAGGAGAGAGATCAATTGAGCATTACCTGTTAGGTTCACTCCTTCTGGGGCACTTGGCATTGGCCACTGTCGGTAGACAGGATACTGGGCTGGATGGAGCTTTGGTCTGACCCAGGATGGCCATTCTTATGTTCTTATGTTCTAACCTAAATGAACCCAAAGTTATGGAGACAGATATGAGTCAAGGAAGCCAGCAGAGTATCAAAAACCTGGAAAAATCTCTGACTGGGTGGGCTCAGGCATTTGGTTACAAGCTGAGGTGGTTCAAAAAATTTGAATTTTTTTTAAGCAGAATTTTTTTATTGTTTCTTTAAACAATCAAACACAGCAAGCAGCAAATATTTGGCCACATACTTCTGAAACCCCAAATCATGTTCAGGCTTTGGCAGACTAATTTCAGCTTTTCAATTAAAAAATCCACAACAAATTTTGAAGGAAAGCAGACATTGTCCGTGATTTTTTCTGCTTTTTAAAAACTCCTAGTTTTCAATCCAAAAAAAGTTTGGATGGAAAATATTTGTCCAACCTTTTAATGAGCTTTAGTGCCTTTTAGCACTAGCTGATGCTGAGAACCAGATATACCTTGTAAAGGTAACTTGAAAAGAAGTTTTCTCAAAACTGGGTTTGTGCCAAGATGTGAAAGGATTTTAAATGTTTATTTTTCCCAGGGCTTCCCGGGCGGGGGGTGGGGGAAGAGACAAGTGGGGCAGTTTGCCCCAGGCCCCGCAGGGGCCCCAACAAGACTATAGTATTCTATAATGTTGCAACTTTTTTTTATGTAAGGGGCCCCTGAAATTGCTTTGCCCCAGACCCCTTGAATCCTCTGGGCGGCCTTGTGGGGTACACTTGAGCTGGTTAAGCCAGCTGCAATTCCTTACCAGATATCCGGGTGTCCTTGCCCTCAGGCAGTTCTTAATGTCACACATTTCTACCTGGATTTTCACTCAATGGGCAGGAGTTAAAACTAGGTATGGACATTCTTCACTTTTGCTTCTCATTATTAACCTGATTCCGACTGATACTGAGCCCCCCGAATTTCTGCTTCGGTCGATGGTAATGAGGACGCTCAACAGCTCTCAGGATTAACACCCTAGCATCTTCAAATGTGGGTTCTTCCATGAAGTTGCTGCTGCTGCTGCAAGCATTGGGAACAAGCATAAAAACTTTGGTTCCCCATCCACCACCACCCAGACTAAAAGAGAGCCTCACACAGGACTGGTAGATCATCAGAGGCAAATGCCTCCTGGGGGGGAATAGGGGTTTGTAGCATAATAGGTAGATCCTTTAAGTTTTAAGAAAACAAACTGAACTGAAGCTCTGAAACTATGAATGGTTACCCATCACTTATAATAAAAATTAAGAAATAATTTACTGCCACTGCATGACCAAAGCAATAATGTACAGTATGTTAACTGTGATGTGTAAATTTTTCATCAGTGACATTGAAATACCTCAGCACATATTCCACTTCTGTTTTTCTCACTAAATATTTTAGTCTTTATGCATTTTACAGTTGAAAGAAACAACTATGCACGATTTGGAAGCCAAGTTGTCATAAGAGAGCACAATGGATGACCTTGAGAGAATGCATGTGTACCCACTGTAGCCATGAAAATATGTATTTGTGCTCAAAAGCCTTGATTTAGGAAAGCACTCCTTTTCAGAAAAGCACATCCCAACTTTTAGCATGGGAGTAATCCCACTGAAATTAATGGCTGACTTAAAGTTACTTGTCATTAGTGTAGTGACCCCAACACTATCAAAAGACATAAGTTCCACACTTTGTTTTAGAGTATGTTACAGGAAATGTGTATTAATCTTTTAAAAACAAGTTTATAGTCACAAGCTTCTGCTATTCCATGATGAAATGATTTAACAAAGAATTTCTAAATCAATCATGCAAACCATTAGAAGCATATGGTTACATAAAAAATGTTGTTTACATAAATATTTCCACAGTACTACATTGTAACTACCATATATTTAAAGGCACCTAAAATAAAGTGACACTGTACCAGACTCCTATTAAAGACTTACACTAATGAATACAGAACAATTGCACAGTATGTCTTGGTTTTCTTGTGCTGCCTATTAAGCAGCACCAAAGATACTTGCCTGTTCAGTTAAGGACAGAACGCTTAAGTTTCAGGTATTTATGAAAAAAATTACAGATAAGTCTGAACAAAAATCCCAGAACTGAAACTCTTAAACTTTGGAGAGGTTCAGACCCAGATTTCGATCTGACTTTGTATCTTCTGCCAATCAGTTAAAATATATATTTAATAAAAATATTATGGGGGGGGCAATCTTTGTCACACCCTCATTTTCATCCTTCCCACCTCCCTCCAGAAACAAAGTGATATGTACGTATGTGGAGGGCATGCTCAAGCCAGTTATTACAGGATTAAAAGACTTGCAACCTGATGTTCACTGTGATTTTCTGGCTGGGATCTGAAGGAGGGCCTATATGGTGCTAGCTTCCCTGTAGAGAGCATTCCAATTTCACAACTCGCCTTGGGGCTTTTCCCTCATGTTGGATTGTTCTTGCATTTACACTGGAGCAGTGTGGGGTTTTTGCTCTGTCAAGAATGGTACATGAGAATTTGGTCCTGTAGCCAATCAGGCTGTGGGTGGTCAGGGTTAGTGGTGGAAGCGAGAGTTCAGCTAACCAGTTAGAGCTGGGTCAGGGCAGGTAGAGTCCAGGAAATAAGCTGAGAATCAGTACCAGAGCATAGGCGGCGCATAACTCTTGCATTTGGGGAGGCTGGCCATTAACCCTAGAAGCTTCCTAGAAGTCGGAGGGGCTACTGGCGCCCAGACCATGGCCCCAGACTCTTCCTCTGCTCCACCTCTTCTTCCAAGGGTTCCCCCCACCCACTCCTCTCTCCCCCTCCCCTGAGGCACCCCCTTACCCGCCACTCTCCACCCACTCTTCTCTGCTCCTCCCCGAGGCCCCTGCCTGCTCCTCTCTGCCCCTTCCTTAAATCCCCTCCCATGAGGTTCCCCCTGCCTGCCACTCTCCATCACCTCCCCCAAGCACCCCCAGCCCGCCACTCACTCCTCTCCACTCCATCCTACCTTAATGGCAAGCAATGGGGGGTGGGGTGAAGAGGAGTGAGCAAGGGTGGGAAGAGGTGGAGCATGGGCGGGGCCTTGAGGGGAAGAGGTCAGGTGGGAGTAGGACC
This sequence comes from Gopherus flavomarginatus, assembly GCF_025201925.1. Lineage (NCBI taxonomy): Eukaryota > Metazoa > Chordata > Testudines > Testudinidae > Gopherus > Gopherus flavomarginatus. Next base: position 101,206,956 of record NC_066621.1, read on the forward strand.
TCAGGGTGGATCCAGGACAGAGCACAGGAGGGGCCAAGGTTTGAGCATCGGGGGTCCCTCAACATCTCAGAAGCTTCTGTTGCTGCCACCGCTCCACAGGTGGGCAGGCTGGCACACCTCCAAAGGGAGATGCGCTGCATCCGGCATTTCTTGCCCTGTTTAGGAAGGCTTAGCCTCCCCAAACCTCTTATACCTGCTGCCCATGTACCAGAGGGACAGAAGTTAAATGCCAGAATCAGGGGGTAAATTGGAGTCATAAACTAGAGGCAGAGTCAGGGATCAGTACAGAAAGACAGAAATCAAATGCCAGAACTGGAGAGTCAACCAGTTCCGTTTTGGGTGTCATATTTAAGAAAAAAGTGGACAAATTAGAGATTATCTGGAGGAGAGCAAAAAAATGACAAAAAGTTTAGATAAACATAAGCTGTGAGGAAAAGTTAAAAAAAACTAGGCATGTTTAGTCTTGAAAAAGGAAGACCTAATAACAGTTTTCATATATGTTAAGGGCTATTACAAAGATGATGGTGATCAATTTTTCTCCATATCTGTTGAAGATAGAACAAGAAGTAATCAGCTTAATCTGCAGCCAGGAATATTTAGATTAAATATTAGGAAAAGATTTCTAACTATAAGGATAGTTCAGCTCTGGAATAAGCTTTCAAGAGAGGCTGTAGATTCCCTGTCATTGGAGGTTTTAAGAATAGGATAGACCAGCATCTGATAGATATTGTCTCTGTATTCTTGGCCCTGCCTCAGTGCAGAGGACTGGAGTGGATGACCTCTCAAAGTCCCTTCCAGCCTGTCAGGGTTCCTTCCCCACTCTGAACTCTAGGGTACAGATGTGGGGACTCACATGAAAGCCCCCTAAGCTTATTTATCAGCTTAGGTTTACAGTAAGCTGCCACCACCAAGCGTGTTCCAAATCTTAGGGAAGAACCACTTGGATTTCTGCCTTTCCCCAAATATTTCCCAAGTCTCTAACCTTTCCTGGGCAGATTTGAGACTAATTCCTCCTTCCTCCCTCCCCCCGAAGTCCTTACACCCCTTTTCCTGAGTAAAGAGGAAAGGCTTGAGAGTATATCCTCACCAATTAGTCCTGGTGAACACAGATCCAAAACCCTTGGATCTTCAAACAATGAAAAAATCAATCAGGTTCTTAAAAGAAGAACTTTAAATAAAGAAAAGGTAAAAATCATCTCTGTAAAATCAGGATGGAAAATAACTTTACTGGGTAATCAGATTCAAAGAGCCCAGAGGAACCCCCTCTAGCCTTAGGTTCAAAGTTACAGCGATCAGAGGTAAACCCTCTAACAAAGGAAACATTTACAAGTTGAGAAAACAAAGATAAAACTAACACGTCTTGCCTGGCTGTTACTTACAAGTTTGAAACATGAGAGACTTGTTCAGAAAGATTTGGAGAGCATGGATTGATGTCTGGTCCCTCTTAGTCCCAAGAGCAAACAACCCCCAAAACAACGAGCACACAAACAAAACCCATCTCCCCACCAAGATTTGAAAGTATCTTGTTCCCTTACTGGTCCTTTGGGTCAGGAGTCAGCCAGGTTACCTGAGCTTCTTAACCCTTTATAGGTAAAAGGATTTTGGTGTCTCTGGCCAAGAGGGATTCTATAGTATTGTACACAGGAGGGTTTTTACCCTTCCCTTTATAGTTATGACACAGCCCTACATTTCTATGATTGTATGATGATTTGGGATCTAGAAGGAATTTTCCCTCCTTGGCAGATTGCTCCCTTCTGGTATTTTCTTTGGTTTGATTGCTTTTCTTCCTTTCTGTATCTGTGGAGTCCTTTCTTTTGTTGCTGTCATAATTTGTTGAGCTAGTTAGTGTGTTGCAAAAGCTGCTAGTATTATTTGGGGATTTTGTTGTAATTTTGTGGGTGAGGGTTTTGAAGTGGGTTCAAGTTTTAATTTTGACCAGTGTCAATAATCCAGTCTAAAAATGCTCAAATGCACAAGCAGAAAGTCTACATGGGTGATAGCCCCCTAATGCTTGTCATTGTCTCAGTATTGGGTTCACCCTTTATCATGCCTAATTCTTTCCACAGAGACAGCGTGAAGAGAACTATGGTTTGATGGCTATTTCATATTACTTAGTTTGGCTGGGGAGGGAGGATGCATGTAGAGTAATCCACAGACACTTCATGCTGTAGAGTAATCCACAGACACTTCATTTCTACTGGACACCAAATTAAATTCATATTTTCAAGTTTTAATTTGGTTTCTTAATAAAGTTCTGTCTAGAAGCCTTTAACCATATTTATTTAAGTGGAAGAAGGGAGCGGTGGTAACTAACAACATTGATTCCTTAATATTAGAGATAAATAGCTTTAGTTTTTAAAGGAGAGTGAGGAATCCCTGCATAAGACAAGTCAAGAGTTATTGCACAATGTCTCTCTCAGATTGTCCCTCAGGGTTAATTACTCATAAGTGGAGGCCAAGATGCATGTCAATAATCTTTCCATAATCCCTTTACCCAACAGACCACAAATTTCTTGTGCATGAAAAGGTAGATTTAGAATCAGTTATGCCTGCTGCCCAAACACTGGTAGTAGTAGTTTCAAAATGTTCAAATAACAATAAAAACTTATTGCAGCTTTTGATTATGCATTGTAAATTTTAACGATGGTGTGTTTTGAATTATCGTTTTCAAGTAACCATTCTAAAAATGCTGGGGGAAACACATCAGAAATTAATTTGATAGAAGATGACATTCAGACAATGGCAAAGGGTATACATTATTAGAAGTCCACACAAGACAGGAAAATCAGAGTTAAGGCTAGAACTCAGTCCATAATATAATTTGCTGTGTTTCAGTATATTCTACCGGGAGCTCTCTCTTAGATAATAGAGATTTTGTGGGCCTGTTGAAAGTTGTATGATGCTGAGACTTTGGGACTGAGTTAGACATTTATGAATAAAATTATTTGGGCCAGACTGCACCAGCTTTTACAGGCCTTGGTGTCTTTCCAGTAGCACTTGGGGCCCTGAAGAGTATCGTGGGGTTGTACACCAGGTCACTTGAGGAAGGTTTATGTTTCTTGGAGGCACAAGCCTTCTCTCCTTCAAAGGCATGCAGGCTCTGCGCTTCACTTTACTCAGGCTAGTGCATATGTACCACAATTTGACCATTTATATTTCTTCTGATTTTTAAAACAAATTTGCTCTTTTTTAACTATCAGAGAAATGACACTTTTTTTAGCCCTTAGTTGTCCTGATGTGCAATAAGCTATGTACATTAGCAAGAATTGTACTTAATTGGATCCATAAACTTCCTTTAACTTAACAACCACACCCATGATATTTTCCTTATCTATACAGACCATATGTTACTGGCTACTATATTTTTAAAAGCTAATTGTTTTTTAAAACAAAGTGTCCTCCCATCTGAGACAGAGGGAATAGATCAATTCAGGTCAGGGCTGTTTTTCTAACTTGGGTTGAACTGATAAATCCGTATCTATAGAATTGAGTAAGACTGATCTGATGCTAGGGTACGGTCAGTGGAATATTTTCCCTCCCTTTGATTTTCACTTGTGTAGCTTCACTTGTTTAAAATGTTCACAACCACAACACAGCAAAGATTATATTCTTGTGTTCCTAAGTCCATTCATACAGCAGACATACAATATTTTCAAAAGGAAAATAATTGTTTGCTTATTTAGGAGGAGGAGGTGGCAGGTTTCTAATATTTCTTGGTTTTCACTGGTGTGGAAATACCAGGAAAATAGCTTTTGTGTAATTCTACTGAAAGGCAACATGTAAGATGTCCTAAAATGTTTTAGGGAGGAACTTGAATGAAGAGATTATTTCAACAAAAATCCACTACGTAGCATTAATACCTATACATAATAGGTATTAATGCCTTTCAACAATACTGTGAGAGAGACTATTTTCATGGTATTTCCAATCCATTCAAAGGAACATACATGTAAAGAGAATTTTGTCCACTGAATCTTTAATAACAGCAATAATATATAAACTAAAAAGAGCCCAGTTTGACTTTCAGATTCCCAGGTTGAGTTTGCAGGCACGGTAGTTTGAATAAACCAACTTTCTGTTTATAAACTGAGCAAATGTCACATGCAAGCTATTGAGACACAGACTCGAAGCACTACAATGCTATTTACGGAGTTGTTTATCAGATTAGAACTGAACTTTAAAACTAAAGGCTTCCCATTTGTGTTAAACTTTTTGAGAGTGGCACAAACCAATAATCCTAATAACCCAAGCAGTAAACAAGTAGTATGTGTGGGTAAGACCCATGTTTAGAGGCATATGAACTTAATTATACACATATGGCTCATATGTATTAAGGCCACTGTACAGTATTACAGGTATCTGCAAGGCCATAGAGAGGCAGGGTGCCACTTTGTTGAATCTATATATTATATTCATTAGCTTTAGAAGTAGGAGGGGCAGTTATTGCCCTTGTATGTATTTTATCCTGCTGGCAGATAAATAGAAAACTTCAGTGTGCAAAAATAGCAAATCAACTGGTGAAAATAAATCTGATACACTACATGCAGTTGCACTTCTGCAATGAGGTTTGAACAAGAGCGGTTTAAAGGTCTTTCATACAGTGAAATTCTGCCAAATAATATGAATCATAAAATTCACCCTATGTGGCTTCTGGGCTATTTTTATTTATGTTTACATAATGGCCACTGACTGGCTGAGATAATGGAATCTGGTGTGTATCTCCAGGTCATGACAAACACAGTAGGATATTAGTCCTTTCTCCATACCATTTGTTGTTTTGTTTTACTTTGCTTACCAAATGTGACTGAACTTTAGAAACAGCCATCACTTCAGAGTAAGCTAGTAAAATGGTCAGAAGCAGCTGAGTTTCAAGTGAAATATGCTGACTCTTCAAAATACTGTAGATAATAACACCACCTTGAGTGCCTAATTTGTATCATATACTTGTGACTGTTTCAGTGAGGAACAAAGTCCCTGCAGTAACTGGTTGGTCAAATAAATTATAGTCCTTCCTTAAGAGCAAGTAGAGTTTTGCTATTACAAAGCTAGGATTCTGAAATATGGTTCTGAATGCTGTGGTTCTCCATCCCACTTGTGTCAGGGTGGAATTTCGCTCTCTCACGTTTCTTTTGTTCTCTGGAGGGTGCCAGATATTTTTTTTTGTCTGCAAAAACTTTGGCAATTGCTGGCAATGTGGCCTCTCATATTTCAGACAGACCTAATTTGAATTATCTTTGATATTATTATTAATTTTAAATATTGATGAATTTGGCACTTAATAAAATTTGTTGAAAACCGAGATCATATGAGTTCTACATATTTTATGTCATTTTCATAAGCTGTGATAATTGTATGTTACACTATTATAAAAGTTTGTTTTCTCTTTCTCTTTTTTCTTCCCATAACCTTTATGATAATGTCAGGTCAAATGCAAATATATAGAATTTCTAGTATCCTTAAGCTGCATGTCTCAGTCTGCAAAGTTTGCAGGGTGATTGTTATGGCAGTATTAACATGTTAATAGATCCTAGAACATGGTGTGACACCCTGCCATCTCCATATTCACCATTGCCACATAATTATATGTTTTGTACAAAGTATGCCTCGTGAGGTATTGTTCTAAAAGTCCTGATCTGCTAAACATTAATATCTCAGTGGGTTGTATGTGCTATCATGATATGTAAAGTTATGAAATCTTGCTATGTGTGGGTGACTAAAGTTTGATGTGAGGCTGGAAACACCCAAAGCCAGCGTTTCAGATACAACAATGGAGTAGCCAGACAGTGTTAATCACTGTAATCAATGGAAGAATCCACTAACACAGGAACTCTGTATAAGGAAGCTTCCTCAGAGGGAGCACAGATGCAATGGAAAATGTTTGGCCAAAGGGAGTTCTCAAGGTTCCTTCACCACTCTGAACTTTAGGGTACAGATGTGGGGACCTGCATGGACACTTCTAAGCTTAACTACTAGCTTAGATCTGGTATCACCACCACCATCCAGAATTTCAGTGTCTGGAGCACTCCCTGTCCCCCCAAAACTTTCCCCTCCTTGGGTAACCTTGAGAAACTTCACCAATTCTCTGGTGAACACGGATCCAAACTCCTTGGATCTTAAAAACAAGGAGAAATTAACCATCCCCCCTCTTCACCCCCCCCACCAATCCCTGGTGAGTCCAGATCCAATCCCTTTGGATCTAAAAAACAAGGAAAAATTAATTTGCATAAGACAGGCTACAAAGAAATAAACATAAACCTATTTATTCCTTTCTAAAACTTACTACTCTGATAAGAGGCTGGTTCCTTGATCTTTTCACTCCGGCTGAAACTGAAAACTCTAAACAAAGGAAAAACTTCCCTCCTTCCTTTTGAAACATCTTGTTTCCCCCATTGGTTCCTCTGGTCAGGTGTTAGCTAGGCTAGGTGAACTTTTTAACCCTTTACAAGTAAAAGAGGCATTAACCCTTAACCATCTGTTTATGACACGCCCCCCAAATCTCAGACAGTGTGGAACCACACTGGCGGTGATTTCTTCCTAGAACTTTAGAATAAACAGATGAATAAAACACATGCACCTTTACATATACTACTAAGTATGTAGAACTAAAAGATTTTTCACATTCCAAGGACAATTTAACCAGTTAACTCTGGGAAACTTTCACGGGAGAGTGCATCAGCTACTTTGTTAGAAGCTCCTGAAATGTGTTGAATTTTAAAATCAAAATCTTGGAGAGCTAAACTCCATCAAAGAAGTTTTTTCTTGTTTCCCTTGGCAGTATGAAGCCACTTTAGCGCAGCATGGTCAGTTTGTAGCTGGAAACGCCGTCCCCAAACGTATGGGCATAGCTTTTCCAGCGCATAAACAATGGCGTAGCATTCTTTTTCACTGATTGACCAGTGGCTTTCCTTCTCAGATAGTTTCCTGCTGAGAAACACGACAAGATGAAATTCTTGATCTGGTCCTTCCTGCATTGAAACTGCTCCTACTCCACGCTCAGATGCATCTGTGGTTACTAGGAATTGTTTGTCAAAGTCTGGGGCCCTTAGCAAAGGGTCAGACATGAGTGTTGCCTTTAGCTGATTAAAGGCCTTCTGGCACTCATCAGTCCACTTAACTGCATTTGGCTGTGTCTTTCTGGTCAGGTCTGTTAGTGGGGCAGCGATTTGACTGTAGTGTGGTACAAATCGCCTGCAATATTCAGCCAAGCCTAAGAAGGATTGGACCTGTTTCTTTGACTTTGGGACAGGCCACTTTTGGATAGCATTCACCTTGGCCTGTAGGGGATTTATCATTCCTTGACCCACCTGGTGTCCAAGGTAAGTCACTCTGTTTTGGCCTATTTGACACTTTTTAGCCATAACAGTTAGTCCTGCCTGCCTGATGCACTCGAAGACTTTTTCCAGGTGCTCTAGGTTTTCTGCCCATGAATCAGAAAAAATGGCCACATCATCGAGATAGGCAAGTGCAGATTCTCCCAATCCTGCTAGGAGACCATCTACAAGTCTTTGGAAGGTGGCGGGTGCATTTCGCAGCCTGAAGGGAAGCACATTAAATTCATACACCCCTGCATGGGTGATGAAGGCTGACCTTTCCTTGGCGGGTTCATCTAGCGGTACTTGCCAGTACCCCTTGGTTAAGTCTAATGTACAGATAAACTGGGCACGTCCCAATTTCTCCAATAGCTCATCAGTGCGTGGCATTGGATAGTTGTCGGGACGAGATACAGCATTTAGCTTACGGTAGTCCATGCAAAAGCGTATTTCCCCATCTGGTTTGGGAATTAGAACCACGGGAGATGCCCATGGACTGTTAGAGGGGCGGATTATACCCATCTGTAGCATGTTTTGGATCTCCGGTTCTATAGCAGCTTGAGCATGAGGAGACACCCAGTAGGGTGGGGTTCTAATTGGGTGAGCATTACCTGTGTCAATGGAGTGGTATGCCCGTTCAGTCCGTCCTGGGGTGGCTGAGAACAATGGGGCAAAGCTAGTGCACAGCTCCTTGATCTGTGGCCGCTGCAGACGTTCCAGGGTTGTGGAGAGGTTCACCTCTTCCACACCACCATCTCTTTTTCCTTCGTAGTAGACACCTTCAGGCCACTCAGCGTCATCTCCTCCCTGGGCTGTAAACTGACAAACCTTTGATTCTCTGGAATAAAAGGGCTTCAGAGAATTAACATGGTATACTTTAGGCTTTAGGGCTGAGGTGGGGAATGCCATAAGATAGTTAACAGCTCCCAGGCGCTCTTGGACCGTGAATGGCCCTTCCCATGACGCTTCCACCTTATGGGCCTGTTGCTCCTTCAAGACCATAACCTGGTCCCTTACCTTGAAGGAATGCTCTCTGGTATGTTTATCATACCAGGCCTTTTTCTCTTCCTGAGCATCCTTTAGGTTTTCTTTAGCAAGGGCTAAAGAGTGTCGGAGGGTGTTTTGTAGGTTGCTTACAAAGTCTAGAATGTTAGTTCCTGGAGAAGGCATAAACCTCTCCCATTGCTGCTTCACCAACTGTAATGGCCCCTTAACCTCGTGGCCATACACAAGTTCGAATGGTGAAAACCCTAAACTGGGATGTGGTACAGCCCTGAAGGCAAAAAGCAACTGCTGCAACACTAGGTCCCAGTCATTGGAGTGTTCATTTACGAATTTACGTATCATGGCCCCTAAAGTTCCATTAAACCTCTCCACTAGGCCATTGGTTTGATGATGGTAAGGGGTGGCAACCAAGTGATTCACCCCATGAGCTTCCCACAGGTTTTTCATGGTCCTTGCCAGGAAATTAGTTCCCGAATCTGTAAGGATGTTGGAGGGCCAACCTACCCTGGCAAAAATGTCTGCCAAGGCCTGGCACACAGTTTTAGCCCTGGTGTTGCTTAGAGCTACTGCTTCTGGCCATCAGGTAGAAAAATCCATGAAAGTCAGTATGTACTGCTTTCCTCTGGGTGTCTTTTTTGGAAAGGACTCAGAATATCCACAGCTACTGGCTGAAATAGGACCTCAATTATGGGGAGTGGCTGGAGAGGGGCCTTGACCTGGTCTTGGGGCTTTCCCACTCGTTGGCACACCTCACAAGACCAGACATAATTAGCAACATCCTTGCCCATTCCCTCCCAGTGGAAAGACTTCCCCAACCGGTCCTTGGTTCTGTTCACCCTGGAATGACCACTGGGATGATCATGGGATAAGCTCAAGAGCTTTACCCGGTACTTAGTTGGAACTGCCAACTGTCTTTGAGGATGCCAGTCTTCCTGGTGTCCATCAGAAAGAGTATCCTTGCAAAAAAGTCCTTGTTCTACAACAAACCGGGATTGGTTAGAAGAGCTGAGAGGCGGTTGGGTGCTCCGTGCCGTCACCCAAGCTTTCTGAAGGCTGTCATCTGCTTTCTGCTCAGCCTGGAACTGTTCCCTTGAAGCTGGAGACATCAGTTCCTCCTTAGACTGTGGACTTGGGCTTGGTCCCTCTGGAAGCGATGTAGGTGATGGGGTTGTTTTCGTTGATTGTGAATTGCTTTCCGCTGGTGCACTATGTGATATTTCAGGCTCTGGCTGAGCCTCTTGGGTAGGGTTGTCTGCTGGTTCTGTCAGTTCAGGCCAGCTGGTGCCCTCTGGCGTTGGAGTTGTAGATGGGTTTGCAGGTGCTGGAGTCAGTGCTGGCAACGGTTCTGGTGCTGGTTGCTTTTCCAGTTCCGGTTCTGGGACTGGATGCACTATGGCTGTTGCAGTCGTTGGCAGGGGATCCGGTTCCACCACCTCTGCCTGAGTCTCTGGTAACACAGACGAGACCCTTGTGGATGGCTCAGGAACAGGGATGGGTGTGGAAGCTTGCTTGGCCTGGCTGCGTGTGACCATTCCCACCCTCTTGGCCAACTTTACCTGGTTGGCCAAGTCTTCCCCCAGTAGCATGGGGATGGGATAATTGTCATAGACTGCAGAAGTCCACATTCCTGACCAGCCCTTATACTGGACAGGCAGCTCAGCTGTAGGCAAGTTTAAAGATTTTGACATGAATGGGTGAGTTGTCACTTGGGCCTCTGGGTTGATGAATTTGGGGTTCACTAAAGATTGGTGGATAGCTGACACTTGTGCCCCAGTGTCTTTCCACGCAATAACCTTCTTTCGCCCACTCTCAAGGTTTCCCTTCGCTCTGAGGGTATTTGAGAGAGTCATCTGGGCCTGGGGATCTTTGGTGTGATTGTGACATAATGAACTGTAATCGGTTGGGGTTCTTGGGGCAGTGGGCCTTTATATGTCCCAGTTCATTACATTTAAAACATCGCCCAGCTGACTGGTCACTGGGCCGAGGTGGGCTGCTGGAGACTGGTGAGGTGGGACAATAAGGTGTCTGGGGCTTTCCTTGGGTTGTAGGTGGGGTCTTGAAACTAAACCCTATCACAGGGGGCAGCCCAGTTTGCCCCCTCTGATATTCGCTCCAACTGCTAGTAGTTTTTTTCTTTTCTGCCACTTCCACCCATTTGGTTCCAATCTCCCCCGCCTCGGTTACAGTTTTGGGCTTCCCATCTAGGATGTACCTTTCTATTTCCTCAGGAACACCCTCTAAGAACTGCTCCATTTGCATTAGGAAGGACAGCTCTTCCAGAGAGTTAGCACTTGTTCCTGATATCCAGGCATCCCAATTCTTTCCAATGTGGTAGGCGTGGTGGGTAAATGACACATCTGGTTTCCACCTTAGGGCTCTGAACCGCCGAGGGGCATGCTCAGATGTTAGCCCCATTCTGATTCTGGTCTTGGTTTGAAAAAGTTTATAATCGTTCATGTGTTCCTTAGGCATTTCAGCCGCCACCTCTGCTAAGGGTCCACTGAGCTGTGGCCTCAGCTCTATCATGTACTGGTCTGTAGGGATGCTGTACCGATGGCAGGCCCTTTCGAAATTTTCTAAGAAGGCCTCAGTATCATAACCTGCCTTGTAGGTGGGGAATTTTCTGGGAAGGGAAACAGTACCTGGAGAAGCGTTGTTAGGGTTGGCTGGCACATCCTGCTTAGCCCTTGCTAATTCCAGGACCTGCTTGTGGGCCTCCCTCTGGATCTCCATAACCCTCCGGTGGTCAGCCTCTTTGGCTTTCTCTTCTTTTTCCTTTCTCCTCCATAGCTCTTTTGTGGGCAGCCTCATCTCTGCCCATCTGTCTGTCATATTCCTTTTGGCTCTCCTCAGCCCAGAGTTTGGCAAATTCCAGTTCCTGTAGTAGGATTTTTTTTTCTTTGCTTGACATGTTTCCCTGCTCTGCCTGAGCTATCTTGGTTTATGAGGTAAAAAAAAAAAAAGAAAAGAAAAGAAAAAAACCCACAGCCTTTAACTGGACTTCTCAGAATGAGAAGAGAACAGAAAAAACTGGTTTGTAACTTGTCTCTTGCAAACTGTTAATTATCCTCCAGCTAAGCTCAGCTGGAAATCCTTTCTAACAAAGCCTTGTTAGAAAAACCTTTATCTGTTTGCCTTCAGGGTATCTCTCCTTCACTGCTTCCCCAGCATCTCAAAGGAGGAAAAAAAACCTGGCTTTTGGTTCCTAAAAAATCCCTCACTGCTGCTCACCATGTCAAGGTTCCTTCCCCACTCTGAACTTTAAGGTACAGATGTGGGGACCTGCATGGACACTTCTAAGCTTAATTACTAGCTTAGATCTGGTATCACCACCACCATCCAGAATTTCAGTGTCTGGAGCACTCCCTGTCCCCCCAAAACTTTCCCCTCCCTGGGTAGCCTTGAGAAACTTCACTAATTCTCTGGTGAACACAGATCCAAACCCCTTGGATCTTAAAACAAGGAGAAATTAACCATCCCCCCTCTTTACCCCCCACCCCCGATCCCTGGTGAGTCCAGATCCAATCCCTTTGGATCTAAAAAACAAGGAAAAAATCAATTTGCATAAGACAAGCTACAAAGAAATAAACATAAACCTATTTATTCCTTTCTAAAACTTACTACTCTGATAAGAGACTGGTTCCTTGATCTTTTTCACTCCGGCTGAAACTGAAACTCTAAACAAAGGAAAAACTTCCCTCCTTCCTTTTGAAACATCTTGTTCCCCCAGAGGTTCCTCTGGTCAGGTGTTAGCTAGGCTAGGTGAACTTTTTAACCCTTTACAGGTAAGAGAGGCATTAACCCTTAACCATCTGTTTATGACGGGGTGGACCCACTATGTCACATGCATAGACTTTCCAGCAAGCTGGAAGAAACTATAAAAGATGAGGAGTGACATCATGATTTGTCTTCACTTCCCCACAACTCAAGACCTGAAAGAACCTCTGGAATCAAAAAGGACTTTGAGCAGGGAAGGGGAACCCAGGCTGCAAAACAAATGCCTCCTGTGCCTCAAGAATCTGTAAGCCTGCGTGTATCATCAGTCAGGGTGAGATATTGCTGATTCAAATACTATCTAGTTTGTATGAGTCTTAGCTTATGATTTTATTTGATTTCCTAGGTAAGCTGCTTTGATCTGTAAAAAGCGACAAAGAGTCCTGTGGCACCTTATAGACTAAGCATTGCTTATGCTCCAGTACTATAAGGTGCCACAGGACTGGGGGGAGCGATAGCTCAGTGGTTTGAGCATTGGCCTGCTAAACCCAGGGTTGTGAATTCAATCTTTGAGGGGGCGATTTAGGGATTTGGGGCAAAAAATCTATCTGGGGATTGGTTCTGCTTTGAGCAGGGGGTTGAACTAGATGACCTTCTGAGGTCCCTTCCAACCCTGAAGTTCTGTGACTTTGTCACTTTTTACAGATCCAGACTAACATGGCTACCCCTCTGATACCTGCTTTGATCTATTTGTTATCATTAATAATCACTTAAAATTTATCTTCCTGAAGTTAATAAACCTTTTTAAAGTTTTATCTTAACCAGTGTGTTTTAGAGTGATGCATTAGGGAATCTTAGCTCTGTTAACAAAGGCTGGTGCTTATCTTCCCCACACCGAGTGGGGAGCGGACTAATTAATGAGCTTGCACTGTACAGAACCCTGTGCAGTGCAAGATGGTATCATTCTGGATTTATACTCCAGTAGGGATATCAAGGCTGGGGAGCTGGAAAATTGGTTGGTGCCTCCATTGTTGGTCCATGAGTGGCTTAGGTGAAGCACTCAGATGACTCAGTTGGGTGTGTGGTGCCACCCGCTGTCATGTTGGGTGATAACAGGGCCCAGAAGACCTGGCTGTATGTCTCCAGCAGAGCACAGTGAAAGGCCAACCAAGCTGAATGGTTTGGGGACACAGGGTTCCCAATGTCTTCCAGGCTTCACCCTGGGGGCACATCCCATCATATCCCTTAGTTTTAAGGTTATCAACAGAACTTGCAAGTGCCATACAATGGGAGATATGTATCTACCAGTTCAACCCTGATAGCTAAGAAGAGCTAGTGAGATGACTGAGATAAAATGAGGATTGATCTGAATCTTTACCCACTATTTGAATTTATTAAACTTGTTCCCCCATTATTTTTCACTCGCAGGTGTCTTCAAAGAGGCTGCTTTCATGGTATCTCTGGCCCATCAAGAAGCTGGAGGTACCAGGAATCTCCTCGGAAATCTATTCTCATGACCCCTTGTGCTATTTTTATTTGCTTGCTTGGATATAACCTAAAACCAAAAAAAAAAAAAAACCACATTTTTAGTCAGAATGACTCAAGCAGAGAGAAGAGACTTTTCCTGGTGATAAACTCAACTTCTAAACAAGGCACATCTCTGACAACACAAACATAAGATCAGCCATACTGGGTCAGACCAAAGGTCCATCTAGCCCAGTATCCTGTTTTCCAACAGTGGCCAATGCCAGGTGCCCTAGAGGGAATGAACAGAACAGGTAATCATCAAGTGATCCATTCCTTGTTACCCATTCACAGCTTCTGGCAAATAGAGGCTAGGGACACCATCCCTTCCCATCCTGGCTAATAGACATTGAAAACAGGTTATTAGAGATGGGAGGACAGAATCTCTGACTTCCCCCATATGCACACAGGAAGTGGCTGTGGAGACACTATAGCTGCTATGATCCCTTTTCCCAGAAGGATTTGTCCAGTGGATCTATCTGCCATGCTCTTGCATCTACAGCCCTTCAAATTTCCTTCCATGGGAAAGTTTCTTCCATAAAAGCTAATGAGGGGATTTAGTCTCACAATGGGTTTAATCCTTGTGAAGCACGGTTCCATAGCACACAGGATATGCAGACTCCCTACACATTCTGCCTCTTGGTTCTGCTTCATATTTGGTACATATGCATCTGTATATGTGTGGGGGCAGGATTTAGACCTTCCTAAAGGAAGGGAACTTTTCCCATAATTTTGTTAGTGACCTGTTAGCTAGCTAAATGTATTTATTTGGTTTTTATGAGGATGATTATTATTATTTCAATTAGTTTTTTAAGTGTGGTTGCTTCTTTTGTTTTGTATTTTCAGTTTGAGCATCCAGTTACTGTGGAAGCCATTAAAAACATAATTCTCATCTGTTACCACAAATATATACCCTAACCTAATTTTAGGAGGAAATAGCAGTAATCTCAGTTACCTCTTATGGTAACTGTTGGCAACTGTTGACTTTTTAATGGCAATCATTATATGTTTATTTCAAGTAGCTTCCTAAACATAAAGTACTCTGTAGAGTAAATTCTGAAATGAAACCCCAGCTGGAAGCTATTCTAATGTGTAATTTAAATGTATTTTCAGTAAATGGTATATTTGCCTTATGAGAGAAGGCAGTGTCAGAATCCCTTTGTGTCATGAATTTTTTCACTTTTCAAGATTCATGTGTGTCATATAATGCATTGTTTTTGTTTTGTTTGATCATTTTGTGATCTTTAAGAAGCTAACAAGTTTTTTTCATACTTTAATAAGAGCTACTAAGGGCCAAATTTATCTCTTCTTGGAAGTCCACTGAATCTGGTTTTTCATGTTTAAAATTGTTTAAAATTAATCAGCATATTGTTTGGTTTGTTGCTTTATGCCTAAGTGATAGATCATAAATGGCAATTTTTACTAACACTTTCCCTTCCACTATAATGAACCATTTACTTGCTTTTCACCCTGTGAATGTCCATCACATTGTGCTGTTTAAAATAAAGACAGCTGTCTTTTGGGTACTGATTAAACAACTGTTGTCTAATATTGTCACCTTTGTAGAGGAACAATTAATTCCATGTGGAGCAATCCCAAGTCTGCTGATGTCAATGGAAAGGCTTCCATTGACTTCATGGGCTTTGTACCAGGCCCTACGTATCAAGTGGTGCCCGAGGTATCCTGCTGTCTGCTTGATATTGCCATCCTAGTTTCTATTTATCCTCATTTGGAGTGATGGTTCCCTTTTGGAGTTGCTTCCCTAGCTATATAAAAATACCCAACTATTTAGAAACAGCAACCTCCATATATGACTTCTCCCACCCCAGAAGCGGAAATCACCTTAATTCATCTTGTTTTTCTCTGAGGACAGATGCTCTGCCAGTCCTGAACAACTACTGAAATAAATCCAAAAGCTTTTCCCAAATGACACCCATCACTGCTGCCTACACACACATACGTGTATGTAAAGTACAAAGATTGGTGACCATGATTTTTGCTGCCAAAACCAACATTATTGAAACATTCCAGATTGCTAAATATCAGCCTATATCAGATAAACTTTAAATGAATTGTAGGAGAGACATTAGCAGGAATGTCAATATCATCAAGGTAATTGACAGCTTGATAAACTCAAACTTATTATCTGTAAGCAGCATGAGCTTATTTACTGCATTATGAATACCTTGTTGGAATAATAAAAACTGCTTGTATCTCTTATCTTTCATGACTGACAGCTAATTTCAGTGTTCTGATTAAATTATAATGCTAAATACTGGAACAAGACTGTTTTACATTTTTGACCTAGGATCAAATTTAAATATTCTACATGTAGGCTAGGTTAAATAACAATTAGTTTGAATATAAAATACCTGCAGAGAACATTTTGCTGAGTGGTATTCATCCAAATCATATTATGTTCAGACTACACACACTGGAGATTTTAATCCACCATAATAATAAGAAATCGATCCAATGATAAGAGCTTCTAAACATTTAGAATGAAATCCAGAGGTCACTGAAGTCAATGGCAAAACTCCTGTTGACTTCACTGGGCCAGGATTTCACCCTGAGGATTACGTCACCTGCCACTGAAGTGCAGCTGCCTGCCTCTGAGATAGAAAGCCACAACACACAACAGTAATCAGACAAGGACATGAAGAATATTGTATCAGATCCAACTGAAAACTGCAGGGGGAACTTAGAGAGGCAGAATGTAAATTACCTGAATTATATTTTGGCTAGAGTATTAGGGTAATCAAACCTACTCTTAGAAAATTTTACCATGGGCCCTTCAGGGTTGCAAGTAATCATGGCCTTGATTTAAATTTAAAGCTAAAAGATAGCATCCTGCTGGGACATTAGTTCAGAACTGATTCAGGGGCAGGAGTGACACCTACCGAATTACCAAAACCACCACCTACAGCACCTAAATGTTCTGAGGTCTCTCATCCAATTATTTATCCAGCATAGCTTCTGTAATGAGTCTCTCTCTCAACTTCTTCTCATCATCTCATGAAAGGTCACTGGGACCAGAGTGAAAGCTTCATGATGGATAAATTTGCCATCCTGTGAGATGCCAAGTGCCTGCTGTGAGGGGCTGAGCACCTCACTTACAGTAAACTTCACTGGACATAAGAAGCATGGGAAGCACACCGTACCTCACAAGCCTGAGCCCTAAATCTTCTTCAACCTTTCACTCTGCTCCTAGCAACCTTCCATGAGATGATGAAAACAAGTGGAGACATGGACTATAATCACATAAACATACATGGAATTTCCTCTTTGACAACCACAAAGTTTTACCATCCAGCCACCTAAACATATTTATGGAATACAAGGAATCTTTATTTTCGTTCTTTAGGCTTTAAAAATAAAGAACCTTATATAAAAATATACAACGGCAACGCTGTGTTTCACACTATTCTAAGGCATCTTACATAGTAGCATCTGCAGCCTGAACATTTTAGGGATGAGGAAATGAACCTTTTATTACTTTTACTGCATTTCTTCAAGTGCTGTCAAACACAGAGCACAGAAGGGCATTATATGGGTAAAGCATAGTATGTGAGTCCAATTATGAGATCTTTGGCAATAAATATAATTGACACCTGATAATTTCATAAAATTGTTAAAGATAATCAATTTACAAAGCATTTTTGACTTTTTCCATTAGTAGTACATGATCCATTTTAAAAATCAACATCAATGGATGGAATCTAAATTTATTTTTAAAGAAATTATTACCATGGTGGATTCGTGGAATTTTGCAAGATCTGGTTTTTAGCCAGGAAATGAATGGCGGAAAATGACAATAGCATTATTTTAAAACATTTGTATATATCTGTACAATGTTTTTAAATTATCAGATTAAGATTATTTGGGCTTTATGTCAGGGAGATAAATTTCATTCTAATGCATTTTAAATATTACTTGCCATTGCAAGGGTGATGAAAATACTGCCCAGCTGGCTAATAGTTCTACAGGAATGATTATTAGACCACTGATTCTAAAAAGACAGAAAAAAAAGTCTGATCATTTGTTTTAGAACTCCATGGGGTTTAGAATGTTTTTAAGTTATTCAGTTCAAATTCAATATTTTATTTTAGTTTAATGAAGGAACCAAAAAGTTTGGGTGGGGGAAAAGAAAAGCTTTATAACCCTATTAGATTAATTAGGTAATTGTTAATGCAGTCCATTATTATTTACAAGATTATTCTAAAGTAGAGTATTCAGGAGTGATCTTTCCTGATAACATCATCATCATCATCATCAGAATGGATAATGGCATGTATACAAATTCTTTCGCTTATAACTACCATAAATGGCTGCACATACAGCACACAGAGTTGTTACAAACAGAGGGCCTGATCTGACGTACACCTACCTCTGGGTGCCATGCTTCTTGATTTCAATTGAATAACTCCACATAATGAGCATTGCTCTTGCTAGTAAGCATGTGTAGGATTAAGCTAATGTACGGGACCAGAGATGACCCAGAAATCTCCTCTCCCAAAATTTGCTGATCCTCCAGATACAGGTGTGGATCTGAACTTTGTGGTCCACGCTCCTGTATTTTCAAGACCAAGCACAAAATGGCTTTGAATACATAAAGTATATGTAACTTGCAAAGACAGGCTATCGACTAAAAAGATCAATTCAACTCGGTGGTAGCAACTCCTCTGATTCCTCCATGTGTTCTTTTATAAATCATTTATTGTAAATTCAACAGCTGCACAGAAAGTATTCTTCCTAGGATTGGGAAAGTCATTTTATGTTAGATAGAGGTAAGACTGACCTAAACCTTACCCCGACCTTCACCTCAGGGCAACTGATAAACATTTAGATACAAAGCCATGAGTCATGCAACTGCAGAGAAGGGTAAATCCAGCTGTTACTGGTGGGCTCTGAACCATATCCTCTCAATCCAGGCTACTACAATGCCAAGTGTCTCAGCTGTCCTATTCTAGGAAAATGTAACACACATTAGCCCACTACAAGGGCTGATTGTATCTATACCTCTTTTTCGCCTTTCCTTATCCCAGCATCCCCTCCTCCCAAGAGAGGAATTTCACCCATACACTTCCCTGTGCCTCCCCTGACTGTCCTGCACTTGTTCATTTAAATTCTTCCCTCAACCTGATCATACCCTCCACGAGGGGAACAGGTAAAGTTAACAAAGCTCTTTTTAACCCTTTCAGGGCTTGTGGGGATTTTAGAAACCCCATCAGGCAGATACTACAGTCAGAACACGTACACATGTATTATTTCTTTGTCATTATAATTTGTATCATGTGACCACACAAAGGCCCCATTCAGAATCAGGACCCTGTTTTGCTACATGCTGGAAAAACACACAGGACGACCTTGTCCCAAAGAGTCTACCACTAACTTTGAAACAAAGCTGCAAGAAGTCAGTGTAACAAGCATAGGAGAGAAGGGGAGGAAGGATGAGCATGATATGATCCTTTGTGGCTCAGTAAAAAATGCTCTAAGGTGCTTTGCACAGCAAGGAGTAAAGAGAAACAATAAAAATCCTTTGTTATTTGATTAAACGTGTTTTCAATGTAACCTGGTTAGCTTGGAAACCAACACTGCTCAGTTAATCATTTCTGGTTAGCATGAGATGACTCCTAAGGCTTTACACTCTACCTAAATTGAGGCCAGGACTGCTGGTCTCATGAGTTTGGACTAACACATTACATTGTGCTTCCTTTCTCCAGAAGTACCATAATAAATAACTAAGGGCTCTCTAGTCACAAGGCTGGTGTAAGAAGGAGAAAATATACAGATTTCATGGAAGTATAATTTTCCTGGGTTTATTGTAAGTTTGAGTGAAAACATACTTTGGCTCCCTGTGTCAATAATTTCAGCCCAAATGACCATTTCCAACTCTGTTGAGAATATAGTTTTAAAAGCAAATAGCTTAAGAGCAAATGTTAAGAAGCAGGTTTCAATCAACATTACAGGGGTCTAGTCACTCCTTCTTGTTTATGTATAATTCAGGAGAAGTTCAATATGTGGACCAAGGAGAGAATAGACCCATATGCGTGGAATGGCCACTGACCTTTAGCAAGAAGCCAAGTATAAGGCAGGTTGAGAGCAATAAGGATGCATTTAAGTATAACTTTGAGGAAACAAAAGGCAAACTCCTAAATGAATGAAGTCACTGTTTCTTACTCCTGCTGGGCTTCTGCATAGACACACAAAAATTGCACACCATTTGCTTTAAACAATACCCCCACTCCATCCCTCATACATTGCTTCAGTGCGTGTTTTTGTTGTTTTTTTGTCTTTTGATTTCCCAAATAAATGGAGATATCTCCAGGGTGTGTTCTCATAGGTTCCACTGAGAACAAATAGAGACAAACAAGAGCATTGAAGGGAAGAATACGCCCTGTGGTTTAATATCAAACGAAGTCAACGTACCGGTAAACCATTATTATGATAAGGGAAGGGAAATTCATGATGAATCCCAAATGCCAGGTGCAATACAGTAAACTGGCATGTTCAGGCATTATTCAGGTTATTCTACCCACCTTGCCTGTGCTGTATTTTGTCATTACTTGATATTTTCTACACTTAATGTCTCCAACTCCCTGAGCTGAGTGTTGGGCTATAAAAGAGGTTTTGTGTTTTCTGTCTGTAAAATTGAACACATGTACTGAAACCATATGGCTAATTTATTCAGTATGTTTTTAGAAGTGCTCTGGTTTTTCCTCCCTCAATGATGGTTAGAGAGGCGTTCTGTCCTACCAGCCTAATCTCTCCACTCCAACCAGTTGTGCAAACATGCCTCTTAGAAATTAAAACCACTGGAATGGAATTGGAAAAGGTTAAAAACACACATCGTTTTCAGTATCTCATCATTTGTCCTTTAATAGTATACATTTTGTAGACGTATTTGTGTATACAGTACAGCCTCATTTACACAGCCCCCACCCACTCATCCACTTTACCAAAATTCCCTTTTAACCAGTGCCCCCCGAATAAATCACATACCTAGTTGATCACCATTTATCTACATGTTTTTGATATGTCTGCAATATTTTCAATTAATGTGGTCAAACTCTGTATATGGTTTGTGTGTATTAATGTGTATATACAGCTTGGCCCAGACCTGCCTTCTGCCTGTTTTTACCCCGCAACATTTCCAGGGGAGGGGACAATTTAGTCTCTGGCATTTACTTCACTTGAAAATATCTTATTAGGCTATAGCAGTTTATAATCTATTCCTTAAAGAAAAGTTCTAAATGTAAAGATCAATCCTTAGAATCATTTAATTTTTCAGCATAATATATATTTTTTGCTTTCCAGCTACATCAAGTAAAATAAAAGGAAGGAAGAAATCTTTTATCATCTGTTCACACATGTAGATCACATTTTTCTCCAGATATGACAATTCAGTGAAACCAGTCAACCCAAAGAGGAGTGGGAAGGAGACAGAACTGGAAACCTGCCCTTTTCCAAGAAAGGGCAAGCTACATATCCTTCAGAGGGATAAGCGCTGGCAGTAATTCCCACATGCGTAAGGCATGCCTGAGAACCCATGGATGTCCATGAAGCACTGTGCCTTCCACAACTCTCATTTGGGAAATGCAGGTCCTCTACCTCCTCAGTGAGCACCAGTGCATTAAAGGTGGTGGAGTCCTACCTTTGTGCTATATAGGCCCTTTCATCAAATGATCTCATAGCTGGAAAATAAAGAAGAGAGATGAGGGACAATTTGAAAGTGAGGGAGCAGGTTCTAAGCAATCTTCAACTGTAAAACTGTGCATTACATTCACAGTGAAAAATAAAGAATTTTTAATGACTGTTCTAACTATTAATATGTAAAATATTGGTTCATGAAATCTAACATAACATAGGGTCAAATTCATTGGTAATTTAAGTGGGTGCATCTCAGTTTAAGTGAATAGAGCTGCACCCGTTTATACCCATGTGGTATCGCAATATGCTATGGCTTTACCCTCCTGCTTTAAGTACTTTACAATATTTTACTAAGGGCTTGATTCTCAAAGGAGCTGAGCACCTATAAGTTCCTATAGTATCAGGGGAGTTATCAGCTGGTATCTATTTACTTAACAGACAAGTTTCGGTGTTTGGACCAAAATGTAACTTTAGTTATACCTGTGCAATCCATGTGATATCAGTGGGATTGCAAGGATTCAGCTGAGGTCAAAACATGGCCCTTACATCATAACTCATAACATAAACATGGCAACAGTCTGAGCTGCAGCCCAGACTTTGGTACAATGAAGTACTAACTAAAAACTGTCATTTATTACACTTAAATTTTCCAAAAATACCCTCTTTAACCAGTTTTCTTCTATTGCTTGCTCACAACCAGTACCTGAAACATTAGGCTAGATTAATCCCTGGTGAAAATCAATTACCTTTAATAATGTTACACACCAGGCATGTATTTGGCGTCTTCTCTACTTTATAGTCATTAATTCATGGATCTGATTTGTGGGAAATATTAGCTTATTAGTTCTGAGTCATCTGAGTTCCTAACAAGTGTGTTTTATCCTACAGAATGTTCCATATGCTGTAATTTGAGGACATAGAAAGTGGATCATAAAGCAAATGGCTTCTCCGCCAGCTGGTAATAAACCAAGCTTGTTTGTAGAATATTTGGGAGTTGGCTCTTGATTGAAATGTAGTGCCCTACTCTCCTCCTTTCCCAGCATTGCTTTGAAGATGTTTATTTAAGTTACAGTTTTTCTTTGAATTCTGTATCAAAGGAGGACTTCAGTATCAAGGTTAAATATAACTTTAAGCAAACATGGTAAGGATTAGGGGCCCGATTCCACAACACTTAAATCAGTAAGACTTTTGACATTGACTTTAATGAGAGTAGGACCATATCCATGACAAACTAGTTTCATTTTAAGATTTAAGATAATGGATTTTAAAAATTAAAACTGAGCACGGCACTGTCTTTAATTTTATTATTATTCTTTAATGTGAATCTAGTTCTCCCAAAAGATGTCTAATTAACAGCCCTGAAGACTCAAGTTGCCTGTGTATCTATAGAAAAAGCAGAGAGGCAGCTCAAATTTCCCTAGTGCCCTGCCAATGTGACTTAAGCCCAAGCCACAGTAAGAGATTAGTTCAGTTTCCAGATCAGTCCTGGAACTCTCCACTGAGTCTGCCAACAAAGATGCCAATTGATTCTAATTCTGATAGTCCTTTCGTGATGTGGTCACTTGCCCTCAGGGAACAGGACTGAGACCAACTGGTGATAACAGATTTTGGTCATTACTCTGATAGACTACATTTCAACTGGCAACTTAGATGTGAGCGGCTCCAATACACACACACACACACACACACACACACACACACACACACACACACTCTTTCTCTCTGTCTCTCCTGAAAATTAATTCTTTGTAATACAAAACTTCACAGGAGTTTAGAGATTCATCTTCATCAAATGATAAAGATCAAAGGGTGAATCCTGCTCCTACTTAAGTTAATGGGATCTTGTTATTGACTTAAATTGTAGCTGGAATGGCCCAAAAGTGTAATTTTTCCCTGAATAAAATTTGATATGAACAAGGAAGGAGCCCTTAAAGCACTTATGGAAAATCTGATAGAATTTAATACAAAATAATAGCATTTATATCAACTTATATACACCTCTACCTCGATACAATGCTGTCCTCGGGAGCCAGAAAAATCTTACCGCATTATAGGTGAAACCGCGTTATATTGAACCTGCTTTGATCCACCGGAGTGAGCAGCCCTGCCCCCCCCAAGCACTGCTTTACCATGTTATATCCAAATACGTGTTATATCAGATCACGTTATATTGAGGCAGAGGTGTAACAAAACACACTTAGTTCTCTTAGCAGCCTGAAATTCTCTGAACTTTCCTGCAATGCAGGAAGGGTCCTAAACTAGAAAAGTTTCATAATGAAACTACTGCAACTAGCATGAGACATATTGCAATAATTGGTTTTCATTAGAAGTTGAAATTTGAAGCAAACCAAATCTACGGGTTAAATTTGCTGATAGTAGCCAGTTACATGAAGCCCTATTGTTCTACAGATCTACCAATTCATCCAAAGAAAAGGAATTGTCATTATAGACCAAAATCATGGAGCTGTGTATAGATTTTTGACACACAATTGTGTGATTTTCTGTCAGCCAATAGCATTAGGAAAAGATGTCCCAAAAATATTGAGGATCTGAGCCAAAAATACTCTTGAGTCCTATGCACAAATGCACATGCACAGTCACTATCAAATGCTTGTTTTCATCCTGTTGTGACACGAAGATTCTGTGGCTAAATTAAACGGAAATAGTGGAAGTGTTTATAAAAAGTAGAAAAATAAGAAATGAAGACGACAAAGTTCACTTGCATTTCTGTCTCCTGATCTGCATGGTAAATTGCAGGTATTCCAGATTTTATTTTTATTTTCCCATTTAATGCAGAGTGCCAACTTGTCTACTAAATATGCCTGCTACTAAACTAGGTGCTCTGAATAAAGCAGTAGATATTGTTGCTTCATGGCTTTTTATTTCTGTGATTGGGTGGGTGTGCACATGGAGTCTACATTCTCTACTTACCTGTGGTATAGGTACAGCATAGGTAGGAGTGGTGGATGCTTCCACACGCTACCCTGCAAGGAGTACCTCAGGTGCTGAGATGTTAATTAATCTCTATAGCTCATTTCACTGAAACTGACAGAGTTGCCCATTAACTCCTATTCTGGTACTGCCTTTTGAGATGTGGACACCTGTCCATTTGGAACTGACTGGTCTGAGACCATTATACCTACTACCTTTAGAGCCATTAATATTATTAACCAGTAAGTATTAAAGGAAAAGTTAAGCAGACTGCATTTAAATCCTCATTCTCCCCCTACAAGGGAATAGCCTATATATCCACTAGATATTTAAACATTCTCATTACCGGAAATTCTGAATTCAGAGTTTCAACTCCCAGATTCTCCTCTGAATGAATCAGTTGTGCGAAGTGGCTTTGCTACTCACTTGTACCATGGAGGGTAAGGAATTCCACCTGCAAAAATTGCAGATCCCAAGACATGTGGGTCTGCTGGAATCAAGGGAGTTCTGTTTGGGGAAGGATTGTTCACAGGGAGTGCTTGTTATTATATGATGCAGTCCCATTGATTTCAGCGAGACTGCTCCCAGAAAAAAGGGCTTTAGGAGAAGGCTCCATGTTTTATATTTTTTATAAAGTGACTTATGGGATTTATATCATTTATAACTAGTTGCCCATGTTTTCGTAAGTCAATATAAAACCTGGAAAAATTAACACACGGTGTACTATACATTTAAAAAAAAAAACTTTAAAATTAGAATTTGAATGGACCAAAGTAAGTGCATGAAATCCATCTTCCACAGACTTTTCCTTGGTAAGAAATCATGTTTGTAATGTCTTAAATATATTAGTTTTATTAGCTGTATCAGGAGTTTCACTGAAGCAGTACAGACCAGTACATCTTAACGTTTATAAAAGAAAATAGTGTGCACAGGCTGCATTCAAAGAAAACAGCCAATTAATTAGACAGTTTAAACTAGGGCTGTAGAGTTCAGCAACTCTCCTGGCTGAAGCAAAAATCTAAAGTACAGAGGCGAACACATAAAACATGTCAACACTAATGTGTGATACACAAAGACCAAACACTGTGCAGAGACGTGCTGGAGTTTAACTGAATCATTTGTTAAGTATCAGAGGGGCAGCCGTGTTAGTCTGGATCTGTAAAAGCAGCAAAGAGTCCTATGGCACCTTATAGACTAACAGACATTTTGGAGCATGAACTTTTGTGAGTGAATACCCACTTCGTCAGATGCATGTAATGGAAATCTCCAGGGGCAGGTATATTATATATTTATATATATATATATGTATTATATGCAAGCAAGAAGCAGGCTAGAGATAACAAGGTTAGTTCAATCAGGGAGGATGAGGTCCTCTTCTGGCAGCTGAGGTGTGAAAACCAAGGGAGGAGAAACTGGTTTTGTAGTTGGCAAGCCATTCCCAGTCTTTGTTTAAGCCTGAGCTGATGGTGTCAAATTTGCAGATGAACTGAAGCTCAGCAGTTTCTCTTTGAAGTCTGGTCCTGAAGTTTTTTTGCTGCAGGATGGCCACCTTAAGATCTGCTACGGTGTGGCCAGGGAAGTTGAAGTGTTCTCCTACAGGTTTTTGTATATTGCCACTCCTAATATCTGATTTGTGTCCATTTATCCTTTTCCATAGAGACTGTCCAGTTTGGCAGATGTACATAGCAGAGGGGCATCGCTGGCATATGATGGCGTATATTACATTGGTGGACGTGCAGGTGAATGAACCGGTGATGGTGTGGCTGATCTGGTTAGGTCCTGTGATGGTGTCGCTGGTGTAGATATGTGGGCAGAGTTGGCATCGAGGTTTGTTGCATGGATTGGTTCCTGAGCTAGAGTTACTATGGTGCGGTGTGTAGTTACTGGTGAGAATATGCTTAAGGTTGTCAGGCTGTCTGTGGGCGAGGACTGGCCTGCCACCCAAAGCCTGTGAAAGTGCGGGATCATTGTCCAGGATAGGTTGTAGATCCCTGATGATGCGTTGGAGGGGTTTTAGCTGGGGACTGTATGTGATGGCCAGTGGAGTCCTGTTGGTTTCTTTCTTGGTTTTGTCTTGCAGTAGGAAGCTTCTGGCTACACGTCTGGCTCTGTTGA
This sequence comes from Gopherus flavomarginatus, assembly GCF_025201925.1. Classification (NCBI taxonomy): domain Eukaryota; kingdom Metazoa; phylum Chordata; order Testudines; family Testudinidae; genus Gopherus; species Gopherus flavomarginatus. The sequence continues at coordinate 101,233,205 of NC_066621.1, forward strand.
TCTGTTTCCTAATTTCCTTGTGCGGGTATTGTAGTTTTGATAATGCTTGGTGGAGATTTTGTAGGTGTTGTTCTGTGTCTGAGGGGTTAGAGCAGATGCAGTTGTACCTCAGTGCTTGGCTGTAAACAATGGATCGTGTGGTGTGCCCAGGATGGAAGCTGGAGGCATGAAGGTAGGCATAGCGGTCAGTAGGTTTTTGGTATAGGGTGGTGTTAATGTGACCATCACTTATTTGCACCATGGTGTCTAGGAAGTGGACCTCCCGTGTAGATTGGTCCAAGCTGGGGTTGATGGTGGGGTGGAAGCTGTTGAAGTCGTGGTGGAATTTTTCCAGAGTCTCGTTCCCATGGGTCTAGATGATGAAGATATCAATGTAGCGTAGGTAGAGAAGGGGGTGACTGGACGAGAGCTGAGGAAGCGTTGTTCCAGGTTGGCCATAAAAATGTTGGCATATTGTGGGGCCATGTGGGTACCCATAGCAGTGCCACTGATCTGGAGGTATATACTGTCATCAAATTTGAAATAGTGTGTGTGAGGATAAAGGCACAGAGCTCAGCAACCAATTGTGCTGTGGCATCATCAGGGATACTGTTCTTGACAGCTTGTATTCCATCTGTGTGTACGATGTTTGTGTAGAGAGCCTCTACATCCATGGTGGCTAGGATGGTGTTTTCTGGAAGCTCATCAATGCATTGTAGTTTCCTCAGGAAATCAGTGGTGTCATGGAGATAGCTGGAGTGCTGGTGGCATAGGGTCGAGTAGAGAGTCCACATATCCAGACAGTCCTTCAGTGAGAGTGCCAATGCCTGAGATGATGGCGCATCCAGGATTTCCAGGTTTGTGGATCTTGGGTAGTAGATAGAATAACCCTGGTCAGGGCTCTAAGGGTATGTTGATTTGTTCCTGAGTTAGAGTAGGGAGTGTCCTGAGTAGATGGTGCACATTTTCTTAGTATATTCCTCAGTGGGATCTGAGGGAAGTGGCCTGTAGAATTTGGTATTGGAGAGTTGTCTGGCGGCCTCCTTTTGGTAGTCAGATCTGTTCATGACGACAACAGCACCTCCTTTATCAGCCTCTTTGATTATAATGTCAGGGTGGTTTCTGAAGCTGTGGATGGCATTGCGTTCTGCATGACTTAGGTTATGAGGCAAGTGATGTTGTTTTTCCACAATTTCTGCCTGTGCACGTCGGCGGAAGCATTCTATGTACAGGTACAGACTGTCATTTCGACCCTCAGGAGGAGTCCATGTGGAGTTCTTCTTGTGCTGTTGGTGAGAGGGTAACTGTGTATCAGTGGGCTGTTCAGTGTTATCCTGAAAGTATTCTTTGAGTCGGAGACGGCGAAAGTAGGCTTCCAGATCACCGCAGAACTGTATCATGTTGGTGGGGGTGGCAGGGCAGAAAGAGTCCTCGAGATAGGATAGACTTTTCTTCTGGGCTGAGCATGTGGTTGGATAGATTGACAATATTGCTGGGTGGGTTAGGGGTACCACGGTTGTGGCCCCATGTGGCAGGTAGGAGTTTAGACAGCTTACAGTCCTTTTTCCTTTGTAAAGAGGTGAAGTGAGTAATGTAGATCTCCTGTCGTATTTTAGTGAAGTCCGTTTGTATGGAAGTTTGGTTATTTATGAGAGTCTCCAGGTTGGAGAGCTCTTTTTTGATGTTTTCCTGTTTGCTGTATAGGATGCTGATCAGGAGATTCCTCAGTTTCTTTGATAGAGTATGGCATAATCTCTCACTGTGGTCTGTGTAGTATGTAGATAGCAGTGGATTTTTTACCTTCAGTCCATTTGGTATGATGTCCATCCATTTGCATTTGGAAAGGAAGATATCTGTCTGTAGTTGTGCAAGTTTCTTCATGAGGTTGATTGATTTCCACTCCATACGGCTAAATGCAGTGCCTTGCATGGTGTCAAGTATCAGAGGGGTAGCCGTGTTAGTCTGGAATTATTTGTTGCCTGTGAATATCTACATTTCTATAGTGGGCCTGCAACTTCAAAAAAATTAAATTTAACTTAATCTTAAACTGATATCTTGAAATATAGAGGGACTAATGATGCTTCCATAATTAAGGTCCAGTTTTGCTTTTAAAACAGGAGTTCATTCTCTGTTATATATCAGTAATATATAGTGTATCCTCCCTTGACTTACAGCACTGATTCTTTGAGTACATGTTTGATTTTTGTAAGAATTTACCAGAAAATGTGCTAATTAGTTTAGAAGTGAAACTGAAATTACAATGGACATATTAAAAAAAAGTGTGTGTGTCTTATCCTTTTTTGCATCTTTCTACCAGTTTATTAGTTACTCTTCATACTTTCCATATAGTTAAAACTCATTGAAAACTAGTGTATATGCAACATTTGAAGAAATGTGGAAAAGGGACCCTGACGGCTCCAGTCAGCACCGCTGAAGGGGCCATTAAAAGTCCAGTCAGCAGCACAGCAGTGCTAAGGCAGGTTTCCTGCCTGTCATTGCTCTGCACAGCTCCCAGAAGCAGCAGCATGGCCTCCTCCAGCTCCTACACATAGGGGCAGCCAAGGGGCTCCACATACAGCCCCTACCCCAAGTGCCATATCTGCAGTTCCCACGGCTGGGAACTGAGGCCAATGGGAGCTGCAGGGGCAGCACCTGCAGACAGGGCAGCATACAGAGCCACCTAGCCATGCTTCTGTACAGAAGCCAGAGGGGGGACGTGACGCTACTTCTGGGAGCTGCTTGAGGTAAGCGCTACCCAGATCCTGCTCCCCCTGATGCCCTCCCATGCCCCAACAACCTGAGACTGAAGCTATGCTGCCTTCTATGTCACAATGCAGGTTACTTTCTGTTTAACAATATTCTTCATTTAATATTTTCACTGCTTAATATATTTAATTGCGGATGGATGGTTCAGAATCATTTTTAATTATATCTCTAGCCCTCATAGTTATGAAGAAAACAATGAAAATACTGATGCAATGCAAAGAGACCAGCTCCACCCCTCCACCACACCATGCAATCCCACAATCCAGTGTCACCCCAAACTAACCCCTTTCTTACCTAACCCCCATTTTTCTGCTCTTCCTCTCCCTTATCATGTTTCCACTAATTTCCTCTGTCTCCACACACCATCTCAACTCCAACCAATAATATCCCTGCTTTCCACATACAAATCATTGCCTCATGGGACTACTCAGATTCATAAAGTTGTCTGCATGTGTGTCTGCAAGACTGGAGTCTAAACCAAATTACTTCCTAAAAGAATCTGAAAAACACTAGAATCAAGGAGGGGAAAAATTCCTGAAGGGCCCATTTAAAAACCAATTAACAGATTTATTTGAATATACTCAGAAAATTCATTTACTAATCACAAAGCAATGGTATAAATAGGAGAAATCTAATCGAGAAATTTAGGCTATGTCTACACTGTCCTGCACTTCGAATTATGGGGGTGTGAATAGCATCTTGCTGCACTTTAATTCCCCTGTGTGAACGCTGCAGGCACAGACAAAAAGGCTCCTAGTTAACATTAACATAATCCTGTTTGAAAAGGACTATGGGGCAGTCTGAACTGCAGGGCAAGGTAGAGAAGCCCTCAGTCCCTGCTTAAAGAGAACCTTAATGCAACTTAACTACGGAACTTCTATGATGCCTCTATAATGAAGGGAGAATTATTCTAAGATATTTTTACCTATGGCAATTGTACTGTAGTCCTCTTACAAAATGACATTAAAATGGACATATGAGGGTGTCATAAACAGATAGCTACGGGTTAATGTCTCTTTCACCTGTAAAGGGTTAACAAACAGTGACCTGAAAACACCTGACCAGAGGACCAATCAGGAGACAAGATACTTTCAAATCTCGTGGAGGGAAGCCTTTGCTTTGTGGGTTTGGCTTTGTTCTCTCTGAGTCCTGGATGGGGCTAGAGGTGTAACCAGGTTTCTGTCAATCTCCCTGCTACAGTCTCTTATCTGTTCAGAATTGTAAGTAGAAAAGGCGGTCATAGCTTTTTAATTTGTTTTCTTTGTCATTTGCATATGTGTATCTGCTGGAAGTAGCTTAAATTGTGTTTCTGCTGGAGAAAGTTTCTATTGTTTATAAGTTGAAAGACCCTGTAACTGTTTACCATCTAAAGTGCAGAGATAAACCTTTTACTTTTTTCTTTCTTTCTTTCTTTTTTTTTATTAAAAGCTTTACTTTAAGACCTGTTTAATTTTCTTTTCCCCTTGTTGAGGCTCGAGGGAATTGAGTCTGTACTTAACTGGGAAGGTTTTGGGGGGACCAGAGGGTATCAGGCCCCTAAAAATTCCTGATTGGTGGCAGCCTATCAAATCTAAGCTGGTAATTAAGCTTAGGGGAATTCATGCTAATACCCATATTTTGGACGCTAAGGTCCAGACTTGGGAATTATATTATGACAGAGGGACACTAGGGCCTCATACATCAGCAGCAACCCCACACGCCAGTATGACGGCACAGCATAGAGTAGTACCTGAAAGGTAAGCTGGAACTAAGCAAGTCCTGCAGAATGATCAGAAAGGCAACTCAAAGTGCTTTTCATACCTAACATTACATGATAGGTCTTCAGACAGAACAGCACTGGATTAATCAGAAGAATAGGAACATACCTGTGTGGTATGTCTGCCACTTACTATTTTTCTAGATTTGTTGAAATTCTATTTCTTAGTGGATGTACAGTAAGCAAATCATAGAAAAGTTCAAGTATCAATTTAGCATTCCAGAAAAAAAAAATCTGTGACAATGAGTCATTGTTGGCCACTTCTAAATTCCAAGCTTTCCAGTTATAGAATGACTTCAAGCATATTACTTCCAGGCCCCACACCCCTACACATACGGGAATGGATTGGTAAAGAGAGCATTACAGATTGCAAAGAGAATTCTACAACAACAAGACCCAACATTAGCTCTCTTGATCTAGACAGCAGCCTCCATGTCAGCCACTGGTATAAGCCCAGATGAGCTGCGTATGTATCAGTAGATCAGAATAATGCTGATAAAATTAACTGTTCATTCTAAGTTGCTCTGAATAAAGGATGTGAGATTGAGAGAGGCCAGTCTAAGACATCTCAGCTAGTTGTCTTTAACCATTGCTATGTAAAGCTTATTCAAACAAACCCAATGATTCAGTCCTGATAAAATGGCATGAAAAATAAAATTGGAGAATTGCAGCAGTTCCCACTGGATTTAGGTGCATTATGAGCTCTTTCATGGATCAGACTGATCAAGATACCCAGTACAGAAGAAATAAGCAGCATCTTCAGGTTGTTTCAAACCCACTTGAATTGTCATGTGATCCTAGTATCAATCAATCTCATACCACAGTCTTGTGAAAGGAGACAGTCTATTGGATAAGAGTCTTAAATCTATTGAACAGGTCATTACACGTTAAGCTATAGACAAATAGTCAAAACACTTCTACAGACCAGATGATAAGCAGATCTGAGTAAGTGGTGAAGCAGATGGCTCAGCTGGCTCTATAATTTACTGTTAAATATTAATTCTTGCCTAAGAGCGTTTTTACAGAATAGAGATGGTTCATAGAAACAAAGAAATGTAGCACTGGAAGGAACCTCAAGAGGTCACCTACTCCAGTCCCCTCCACTCATGGCAGGACTAAGTATTATCTAGACCATCCCTGACACTTATTTGTCTAACCTGCTCTTAAAAATCTCCAATGATGGAGTTTCCACAACCTCTATGGGCAATTTATTCTAGTGCTTAGCCACTCTGACAGTTAGGAAGTTTTTCCTAATGTTCAACCTAAACCGCCCTTGCTGCAATTTAAGCCCATTGCTTCTTGTCCTATCCTCAGAAGTTAAGAACAACAATTTTTCTCCCTCTTCCTTGTAACAACCTTTCATATACTTGAAAACTGGAATCATATCCCCTCTCAGTCTTCTGTTTTCCAGACTAAAGAAACCCAATATTTCAATCTTCCCTCATAGATCATGTTTACTAGACCTTTAATCATTTTTGTTGCTCTTCTCTGGACTTTCTCCAATTTGTCTACATCTTTCCTGAAATGTGGCACCTAGAACTGGACACAACACTCCAGTTGAGGCCTAATCTATGCAGAGTAGAGCAGAAGAATTACTTCTTGTGTCTTGCTTCCAACACTCCTGCTAATCCAAACATCATTCTGGGATGTGTTTCTTGCAACAGTGTTATACTGTTGACTCATACTTAGCCTGTGGTCCACTATGACCCCCCAGATCCCTTTCTGCAGTACTCTTTCCTAGGCAGTCATTTCCCATTTTGTTTCTCATCTTTTTCTCTGGCCTCTGACTTGTACACAGGCCATGCACAAACTGGTCCTTATTTTTAGTGGTCAGTGAAGGTGTTATTGTTTCATGGCCTTCCCATGTTCCAGAATCCTTTAAGGATATATGGAGATATACTTATCTCATAGAACTGGAAGGGACCTTGAAAGGTCATCAAGTCCAGTCCTCTGCGTTCACTAGCAGTACCAAGTACTGATTTTTGCCCCAGATCCCTAAATGGCCCCCTCAAGGATTGAGCTCACAACCCTAGGTTTAGCAGGCCAATGTTGAAACCACTGAGCTATCCCTCCCGCCTCCACTATAAATGTACCCTCTTAAAAACATCTCTCTAATACTCAGAAAGCCTTAACACTATTTCCAAAACAAGGATTGCAGCCATCTTAAAAGCTACATGTTTAGGAGAGATGATCCAAAATATAAATTAACCTGGGATGCTCAGTTTATTCAGCTGATGATTGGTCAAGCATAACCATATGTTTGTGCTCTTTGTACTGTCCCATCTGCAGGGCCGGCGCTTCCATTTAGGAGACCTAAGCAGTCGCCTAGGGTGCCAGGATTTGGGAGGGCAGCAGGCTGCTCCGGTGGACCTCCCGCAGGTGTGCCTGCGGAGGGTCCGCTGGTCCCGCAGCTCCGGTGGAGCATCCGTAGGGACGCCTGAGGCAGGTTCACCGGAGTCACGGGACCGGCGAGCCGGCCCTGCGCCTAGGGCACCAAAAACCCTGGCACTGCTCCTGCCCATCTGCCCTCCTTGTCAGGAAATTAAAACTGAAAGGATACCAGAAGAACAATGCTGAGGAGTAACTTTATGCCCTTGTTTCTTGGGTACTCATTTATACCTGTGCAAGATAGAGCAATGTTTTTCACCATCACAATGGTAGCACTCACTTGGCAGAAGAGCTAATGATTACACGAAATACAAGGAAATGGAGTTTTGGGCTCAAAGAATATGCATGCACTCATGGAGCACACAAACACACACAGAGAGCTATCTTATGAGTGTAACAGACCTGTCATCCTGTTCTTGTTATTTCTTTTGCTTGTGTGTTCAGGCTAATAATGGGAGAGGTTATTAACACTGTAGTACTGCAAGAGCTTTGCAGGATCTCTTTTAAATAGTTCATACTTAGGTCATATTCCAAATCAAAACAAGGAAGATAAGTTTGGGGTGTCTTGATCTTGGAAGCAGCTATTAAGTCAATATTGTTGCCAGTAATTCTCCTGGCACCACTGAAATCACATATTTTGCATACATTCAATTAAATTAACGAGTCTTTATCCCAAACAAGAAATAGCTCATTTTGTGAATAACTAAGGTAAGTAAGACGAATAGCTGACTAAAGCAGACACTGTTAAAATAATAATTCTTCAAGTCAATGAGATTGTATATATAGCCTACTTAACACAATATACTTTGGCTTCCAAGAAAAGACAAACAACTTTACATGGTAAGAAATCCCTTAAGTAGGCTAGTGATACAGAAAGCAAGCCCAGTGCTTTGCACTAAGCAGCAATGTGTGAATTTTCTATTCAACACAGCAACACTGGTCTATTTATTTGGTTTATGTGTATAATTAATAGTAAAATTATGCAGCTTTAACATATAGTAGTTACTCTTTATGGGTCTGGGTCCTGAACAAAAATATTTCCTTTAGATTTTATTTGAATAATGCTTTCTTCAGGTGAACTCTGGGAAATGCCATAAAAATTATAAATCTGGAAACCTAGGAAGTATAGAAAAGGGAAGGAAATTACCTCAGTTTGGCATGAGGTACAATATTACTTTCTTTAAATAAAATGCATCCTCTGTCCTCACTAACCCCATATAGGATAATTTAACATTTCATTGTATTCTGTCACTTAGCCTTGCCCATTGCTAGACACACAAGGCAGCTCATATTATAGTGCCTGGAGTTACAAAGAGCCTATGTTTCCACTCACTATTTTTCACTTCCCTTGGAAAGCATGGTAGACTGGCACCTTTTTTTCTTTCATCAAACGCTCTTTGACTTAAGGGAAGAAAAATTGCACATGTAATTAAATGTGTACAGTTGCAGGTAAATATATGGCATTTCATAATATTTGTCACCACAGTACCTTATTTAACAACCTAATCTGGTATATCTTAAATGTGCAACAATAAGTCCAACTTTAGAAAAGACTTGTGATCCAAAGCCTTACTGGTGACAGGTGACATGCTTCCAGGTAAATTCCAGTGAATGATGGGATCCAGTTAAAAAAGAATTAAAGAACAATTAATTAATACCAATTAACATGGTTTTATGGAAAATAGGTCTTGTCAAATGAATTTGAAATAATTTGTATGAGATTACAAATTTGGATGATAAAAGCCATTCTTTGACACAATTTATTTGGAGTTCTACAAGGCAGAAAGTGAAAATGAATTCAGGCTTCTAAATCAGTCAGGAGTTGCAACACTGAGCACAGTAATGTCTAAATTCTTTTAAAAATCTGGATCTAAGTGTCTATTTCCCTTTTGAAAATGATATTTAAGCTCCTAAATCAGTTAGGTGTTGCAACCTAACTAGGTGTTGCTGAGTGCAGCAGTGTCTAGATCCCTTTAAAAATCTGAGCCTTAGCCACTGAACATTTGGATTGGCATTATTCAGAATCAATGGAGAACATATTAGAAACTGGCTAAGTGTTAGATCTCAAAATATAAATGTTAATGGGGAATCATCATCATCAAATGAGTTTTCGATGGGCTATCACAGAGATCTGTGCTTGGCCCAATACTTCTTAATATCTTTGCTCAATGAAATATTAATGATCTGGAACAAAACATAAAAATGGCTGGTAAGTTTGAAGATGAGACAATGATCAATTAAGTAGTAAATATTGATAATGACAGGTCAGTTACTATTATTATTGGGTGGTTTTTAAGCTGCTTTCATTGGAAAAAACATGTTGTAATACAGCCAATGCATACTCATGCATCTAGGAATAAAGACTGTAGCTCATACAGACAGGGGGGGAGACTACGTCTTGGAAAACAATGATGCTGAAAAAGACCTAGGAGTCATCACAGATAATCAAATGAACATGAGCTCCCAGTCCTGGTTCCACATTTTTAAAAGGTTGATGAAAATATGTTGAAATTGAAAACCCTGAAAAGGGTTTAGAAAAGAGTCACAGGAATGATTTGAAGTCTGCAGAGCCTGACTTAAGTTCAACTAATTTAACTTATCCAAGACAAGGTTAAGAGCTGACTTGATCATGGTCTATAAGTATCTACCTACACATGAGGATATCAGACAGTGGACAGCTCCTTAATTGAGCAGATAGAGACATAACAAGATCAATCCAAAGTCAAACTGGTAATGAAGTAATAATTTGTGTACTTCGTAGCTCTTATTTTTGACCAAATCTTCATACCCCAACTCTGAGAGGAGGCAAGTATCAGTCCTTATATCTTGGAGTTAAGGTAGTGAGAAATTGCACAAGGTCAACTCAGGCAGAGCTGGGAAATTTTTCAAAAGCCGATAGGACTTAGGTTTTGAAGGACTAGTTTCAAAAAGAGACTTAGGTACCCAACTGCCTCTTCAGGCACCTATGTCTTATATTTAGGTGCCACCTAACCCTACCCTTCCATAGGCAGTTAATTTTCCACTGGTGGCCATGAACAAAGTTGCCAGGTCCTGAGGCTGCCCCACAGCTAATAGACTGCTCAGAGCCCTCACTCACACCTAAACCTCAACTGGATTATCAAACTAGACATTCCTTTGCTTATCTCCCTGTCAGGGCCCAATCTGGTAGGCATGCCCTGAGCATGCCTAACCCACACAAAAGATAGCCAATGATGAACAAGTAAGAAATGTTGGGGGCTGGCTGTGTCCCCTAGAATATCCAATATCCCAGTGGTTCAGGCACTCACCTGAGTTGTGGGAGACCCAGGTTTAAATCCCCACTCTGTGTGATTTAGAACAGACACTTGAACTGAGGTCTCCTATATTCCAGCTAAGTGCCCGAAGCATGAGGTTATTGAGTATTCTGGGTGGAAGGTCTCTTAGTCTCTCCTGTTGAAGCTGTTCCACTTTATATAAATAATTAAATATTCATTGGAACAGGAACCTCATTCGTCAATGAATGCTCCAACCATCATGTGACAGGGTCAATCTCTTGCTTTCTCTCTGTCTCAATGAATATTTAATTATCTATACAAAGTGAAAAAAACTCTGAGAGACTTAGAGAGACCCACCCAAGAACACGAACAGCCTGATAGGGTATTTCCATGGGAGACATGGGTTCATATCCCTGTTCCATATCAGACAGAGCAGGAACTTGAAAACAGATCTCCTGCATCTCAGATGAGTGTCCAAACTACTATACTGTTGGTAATAATGGGGTAGGCAACCCTCTTTTTTCATGAGAAAGGGCTAACGTGGTGTAGGCATCTAACTCCAGCTGAGAATCACAAATGGAGATGGGCACCTCCCTCTGGCCTGTCAGAGAGGAACTGAAGTAACTTAGAGGATCTCTGCCCTACGGCTCATCCCTTCTCTCTATATTTCACTCAGGGCTAGCTTAGGCGGCTCCCCACTCAGCTTACTGGCTTCTGAGAATCCTTTTCCTGCGCACCTACTTCTCCCCATACAGTGCCTCATCACCTAACTTGGGGATGAGTATTCCACTAGGTCAGTGGTTCCCAACCTTGTTCTGTTGCTTGTACAGGGAAAGCCCCTGGGAGGTCAGGCAGGTTTGTTTACCTGCCACATTCACAGGTTCGGCCAATTGTGGCTCCCACTGGCCACAGTTCGCTGCTTCAGGCCAATGGGAGCTCCTGGAAGTGGCGGCCAGTACGTCCCTCAGCCTACGCCGCTTCCAGCAGCCCCCCATTGGCCTAGAGCAGTGAACTGTGGCCACTGGGAGCCACAGTATGCAAACCAGCCCAGCCCACCAGGGGTTTTCCCTCCACAAGCGGCGGAATAAGTTTGGGAACCACTGCACTTGATGACAGGGTGCCTGGGAGTTAGGCTTTGCAATGCCAAAATTGCCTTTGTGAATCTAGCCCAAAGTGCCTACACTTTTGAAAATGGGCCTTAGCCTCTTATGTCACATGTACTTTTGAACATTTTACCCACAGTCTAATGTGGAACTACACAATCTGTGATAGACAGTATATGATTATATGAAAGCTTTTTGAAAATGGAACAGTTATCACTTCAAGAATGAATGTCAAGAAACACCTACATCCGACCCACTTCTAAGCCCTTGAACTGAGGTAAATGTTCAGTGATTATCATCCAAAAGATGTGCACATGCTCAACAAGAAACCAATAAATTTTAAATCTCCCAGATTACTCCATAGCAGCAAAACACCTTCACAGAGAAATGGGTGAAAATCTTATTTCTCTCCCATTCATCTGTCAGTATTATTAAACTTCTTTGTATAGGAACTCTGATATTGGTTCTTAGAGCCATGAGATTTGCTAGATCTTTTGTTTTCTAATTACACAGAGAACCTCATCCTGCTTTCATTGAGATCAGCAGGACTGTCATTGAATTTTTTGTGAGAAGGACTGAACCCACAGACTTGATGGTAGATTTAGAGGTTGTTGGGGGGTTTTAATTAGGATTTGTACAAATGAATAATTACAAATATTATAATTACATACATATTTCCTAGTATTATATCTATTGCAGGGGTCAGCAACCTATGACACACATGCCAAATACAGCATGCAAGCTGATTTTGAGTGGCACGCTGCTGCCGTCTCGGCCTCCAGCCCCACTCCGCCCCCTCCGCCCACCGCTCTCCCCTGCAGGGGCAGGAGGCAGAAGCTTGGCCCTGCGGCAGCCAAGCTTCCTCCAGCGTGCTGCTCTCCTGCCCCTCCTCCTCTCCTTCCCTGTGCCGATCAGCTGACGGCCCTTGCGAAGGTGGGGGAAGAGTGTAGCATGCTCGCTGCTCTGTAGAGGAGGCAGAGAAGAGGTAGTGATGGGGCCTTGGGGAAGGGAGTGGAACAGGGCATATCCCTTCCAGCACCCTGCCATGAGTCACTGAGGGCAGGGGGCTTGGAGCAACCCCACGAGCCGAGCACCCCAGCCTTCTGCCCTGGCCCCTGAACACCCCACACACACCCAGCCTTCTGCCCTTCACCTCCACAGCCCCCATCCCTCTGCCCTGAACCCCCCTCAATACACCTAGCCTTCTGCCCTGCACCCCCTAGACCCCCCAGCCCTCTGCCCTGACCCCTGAAACCTCCCACACCTGCAGCCCTCTGCCCTGACCCCCCCCCCCCGATCTGGGGTCCCAGCTGCCAGACCCTTGCCAGCCGGGGTCCCAGCCACAGGCCCTGCTCAGCCCGCTGCCGGCCTAGGTGAACAGAACCCCCGGCTGGCAGCGAGCTGAGCAGGCTGACAGCATAAGATCAGCATTTTAATTTAATTTTAAATGAAGCTTCTTGAACATTTTGAAAACCTTGTTTATTCTATATACAATAGTTTAGTTATAATATAGACTAATAGAAAGAGACTTTCTAAAAAGTTAAAATGTATTACTGGCACGCGAAACCTTAAATTAGAGTGAATAAATGAAGACTCGGCACACCACTTTGAAAGGTTGCTGACCCCTGATCTATTGCTTAACTTTTCTAACAAGAAATATTCACCTCTCCCTGAACTCCTCACTAGTCTATGTGGATGATTTATCAGTCCAAAATGTTAAAGTATAAAGTCTATCTGACAGATTCCGGTGAGAACATATGTGCTGTAATTTTGCTGACTCCCTAGTGAAGGACAGCGTTCTGGCAAAGCCCAAAGGTTTATCAAAACACAGTGATAAATCCCAGATGTGATTTCAGCTTTTAGTACTTTCTATTTTGCTAATGTCTCCTAAAGCACTGGTGTTGGGTTTTTATTTTTTATTTTCCAAATTCACAATAAATTGGTCTGACTTCTGGTACCTGGCACAGTGGCACACTTCCTCTCAACAACTGTAAGCCTGTCCGAAAAACAGAACAACATCTTTGAGATGGGGTATTTATATGGGCAACTTCCAGTCACTGCAGTGAATGAGGCCCCACCTTCAAAGAGATTTCAGACCAGTGCTCACCTGATGAAAGCATGAACTGTTTTTGGTTGACTTGACAGCTGAGCTGAGCTGAGCTGAACTTGAAGAAGCAAATGTAACACACATGTAAATGTTTTTGTAGCTATTGGTGTCAATGTTGCTGCAGCTTTCCTTAGGGCAAGAGGACAAAGACGGCTGTGATAAGACCTTGCAGAATCCACAAGTAGCTAAAGGAGGTCTAGCCACTAAACAGATTTACATCCACAGGGCTGAGGTTAAAGAAATTAAATGAATGTAGCCAAGGCATGTTCAAAGGACCAACTGGTATATGATGGATGTGACCTTAATATGTTAATTCATAGGAAAGTGGCAAATTTTATTCTAGATGTGCCTATGTTGAACATGCAGCCTTTCCAAAAACCATATTCTGTATAGAACTAGCCTCTCAGACATTCAGCTCATACAAGCTTGATTTCAACAAACTTCTTCTGATCACTACAAGAGCAGATTCTGCAGACTCAAGGACCTTGTGATCTCGTCTTTTGTGACTGAAGACCCCCTCAGTGCCAACTGGCAAGGGAATTACAAGAATATCCTGATTCTATTATGTATATTCTGGTTCACCAAAGAATGTTATGTGCAGCCTTAAATGAAAGCCTGAGTCACTAGTAATTAATGTAGTTGTGAAATCTATGTACAGATACAATGCAAGGAGATATGTATATATTCTGAAAATATATTTTAAAGTCTGTATGAAGGCAGAGATTAGTATAGCTCTAAATCTCGTCTTTTTCAAAAACAGAAGTTGGTTCAGTGAAAGATATTACCTCACCCACCTTGTCTCTAAACAAGTTTTCTGTCAGAGAAGGGATGTTTATACACTGGTCTCTCTGTTGAAATGTAAATTAAGTATTGTCTCATTCATATCATCTGTCTTAACTGAATACATATGAAGTATTATAAGAATTTCAGAAAGGAACTAACAAGTATAGAAACATAGTAGGAAAACAGTACCTAAACTTGAGATACACTTCAAAGGTTTGATGGACTATATTTGGGGAACAAAAATGACATCCCATCATCCTACATTATTGGATGTTTTAACTATAAATATATCTCAGTGCCAGGGTACGAAGCAAGGTGCTTGTCTTGAGTTGAATCATACATGGTGTGTACACTGTTCCCGTGGGAACTGCAGACCTGATACTTGTGTGAGAGTTCAGTGGATAAGGGGCTGGACACTACTGGAAAATGCTTCAAAAGACTTTGGGACTAGAGTACAGCTATTGTTAACATAAAAGGTAAAGTAAGGGCTGGCACCGCCCAGAGGAGAGTGCTTGGGTGGCTAACAGGCTGGTGGTGTCAAGAAACTGACACCCAGTTAAGCATAAGCCAGTCTCCCTCTCACTGGAGGAAGAGTGGGAACAAGGTGACTCACAGTCCTGGGTACCTGAGAATCATCACAGTCTTTATATAATTTCTTTCAGAAGACTGCTTGCACACACACAGGCTTTTACTGAATTACAGTGCCAAGTCTGGGAATTCCTTTGAAATAATACTTATGAATATTCACAAAAATCAAACATCCTCATGATGAAAAGAAATTCACTCAGCAACAAAATGGAAGCTAACAAACTGCAAGCGAATATATTAGATTCTGTTTTTAAAACCTAAGGCAGGAAACCTCTCACTCTTCATTCCCTAAATGGAGAAGCTGCATTCTGCTATCTCTCAATGAAGACCCAAAGGAAAATTGTACCACCCTTCACCCTTCTATTTCCTTTCCTATCAAGGAAGATTAATTAGAGCTTTCTGTGATGCTTACTCCTATTATCAAATCCCCATCACAATGATCATAGATGGAGATTAATACACTGTCTTTCTCCAGTTCTTTTATTTAGCCGTCCTGCTCACATTATGCACCTCGGTTAGCCATTGTCTCCGAGGTTCATTGATGCCTGTTTACAAAGTATATACATCTTGCTCTTTGGGTGAGCAGCCATTATTCAAATTCTACATATTTGTTTTTCCATTGCTGAAAGCTACTTTCAGTACAGGGAAGGGCTCTCTCCATGGGCAATAACTTTGTGAGAAGTATTCCTATAAAACTCATTCATTCAATTCTTCATATTTTTGACATAGAAGTTTTTCATGTATTTTTTCCAAGATACATTGCCCCAGGACATGACGTCTTCCCTAATGATGGGAGATTACCAGCATCCTGAGAAATCAATTACAGATGAAAAATATGGTTCACAAATTTAAGTGTGTTTATTGTGAGGTGAAAGAAAAATAAAACAAATATTAATCAAACAAACAAGTGAAAGTGGAACATTTGAGGCCCTGGTGTGAGACTTGTATCATAAATCTGAGGTGTTTGGCTGCAGTGCATATTCCAAAATAACTTCTTCCCCAACCTTACTAACCTGTAACAGAGCTTTGCTTACTACCTGGTTATTCAGATTGTCTTGTTTCCAGGTTGACCTAAGTTCTCTTTTTTATAGTTTTTTTTAATCTTTCGATATGCAAAACATCCACCTTACCTCCTCCCTCTCCATTATTCAGTCACATTCTCTTGCCTCTGTACTAGATGCCTGTTTCCTTCCTATTTGCATTACTGTGATGAGGGTGTCACGCTGTCTGGAGTGGGTCATGACCATGAGTGCCAGCATTTGGGTAGACTGTCAAAACCAGGGCAGAAAGCCCAAACTGTTTGTACATTCTATAATTAGATTTCACCAACCCAGCAATAAGTGTTAACTCCTAAAGCACTATAACAATCTTACCAGACAGTCCCCTTGGGCATTCCAGTCTAACTTGCCACCCAGGACTATGTGAAAGATGGTCACTTTACACCAAAAATCACAATGATATTCAGGTAATTCCCAGTCCCAAAGGACCAATCACTTACCCCAAGTCATTTGTACTCAGATCTCAAACCAAAGACAATGTGTGTAGCCAATCCTGGGATAAACCTAAATTAAGAAAAGAAATGAGAGTTATTTACAAGATTAAAACAGAAAACATACACACACACACGTGAGTTACAGCCTTACATTTAAACAGGTAATATAAGCTAAGCAGCATTGTGTGTCCTTTAGGGCTGATCCATGCAAAGCAGCATGGAGAATCTTTACCCCTCAGAGTCCAGGCAGCATAAGTAGATCTAGGCAATGTAAACACTACAGCTTATGTTGTGTGGCAAGGCACCTTCTCAGTCTCCCCAGCCTCTGCTGCTTTTAGCCCTGGTGAGACAGGCTTGGGTAATGCAGTCCCCCTTGGGACACAGGGGAAGTCTGCTCTCCATATCTCCACCAGTCCTATTTAGAATATTCTTTTACTCCCTTGTGGGAGAGAGTACTGCCTCTCCTCCTGATGAGGCTCGCTGTCTTGCTGCTCCTACACTCCTGGCGGCAGGGCAGGGCAGGGCAGGGCAGGGCAGGGCAGGGCTCGGCTCCGCTCTGCTCTCTCTCTCCCTCCTTCCTCCTAGGGAAGGGTTTAAAAAGGTCTCAGGCAGCCCTAAGTTGGAATCAGCTGATACTAATTAACCTCAGGTAGCTCCCCCTCAGCTGATTCTAACTGCAAACTTGGTAACCCTTTCTCAATTGAACCTGATTGACCTGTAGTTGCCTCCCAGTTGATAAGGAGGAGGGCCTTTTAACCCTCTGGGACTGATTCCTACCTCTCCCTTGCAGCTGTCTGTCCTGAGTTTATCACAGTTGATACAAATTATGTCACTCAGAGGTGTGAATAAGACACACTTCTGAGCAACATAAGTTACACTGACTTAAGCACCAGTGTGGACCCCACTATGTCAGCAGGAAAGCTTCTCTTGATGACATAGCTTATGCTGCTTATGGGGGCAGTTTTTTCATGCTGACAGGAGAGCTCTCTCCTGTCAGCATAGAATGTCTTCACCACATGCATTGCAGCAGCACAGCTGTACCGGTACAGCTGCATCACTGTAGGGAAGGCAATCAACAGACTATTTGTCCTTATGATGTCTAACAATGGTTCATTTCGTTTCAAGGGCCCTCTTGTCTGCAGGACCAGCACTTTACACCAATGAATGCTTCTTTTCTTGTTTGGTGAGTTACACAATTACCCAGGTTTACAATGCAAATGCTCCCTATGACATTATACCATAGAATACAGATATTATAAGTAGGATTAATATATGCAGCATCCCACAAGCTTTCCATTAAGTGCGAATACTAACCACATTCTTATAACACTAATATCTATTTTACTGTATCAACCCACCAGTGAGCCAGACTGGTTTCCAGCAATGCATTTGTCAGTGTTCAGTGAGGCCCTTGGCCTTGGCATGAGCTGACTCCTGACTTGCCAATGTCACAAAGGTAATATGAGTACCTAGGTAGATATTTTTTATTATACACATTTACTAACTTCAATGGCCTTCAGCTAGGGATAATTTAGAGGTGGATTTGGGGAAATTTAACCTACCAATATTCAACTTTTTTTTAAAGAGAGGATGAATAACTTTAGAAAGCAGACAACAGACCATGCCTATGAGTGGTGAGTAAATACTATTTCCCCTATTCTCCCACTTCAGGATACCGGTAATTTCTTTTGAAGTCAATCCTGTGGTGGGAGAATAAGACCTGGGTGCCCAGTTAAAAACCCATTGGCCCCTAATTGAAATTCCCAAGTTGGCCACTCTACTGCACCCTGCTAACCACTTTTTTAAATGTATGTCAACTATATTGAGCCAGCACTGAGATGACCAGAACAGGCTACTATGTAAACTGGTGTGAGAAACCATGGGACTTGCCATGACATACTCAAGTGCTGGACACTCCCTATAATTAACAGTTTTGTTATATCAAATTGCAAGAGCAGAAACTTTGTGTTTCCAGCACTCATGCACTGTAAACATGCCATGGAATTGCAATCTGTTTTCAAACAACAATCCATCATATACATACTATGGGAGGTAATGCAGGGCATACACTATGGCCAGATACTCCTTCCATCTAGCAGCATCAGTCACTACATATTATAAGGTGCTTTTCTTGCACATTGCCTGACTAGGCATTGCCCCAGACTGTAACTGGAAGTGTCCGTGTATACAACCAACTTCAAATCCTAGTCTGAGTTTGTAAAGATATAAAGTGTTGTAAAGTCTGTTTCTGGAACCCAAATATTGGATTAAATATTCAAATGTGTGACTTCAGCACTTAGTGCACCTGACATAGGGCCAATGTGGCTCGCTAGAGGCCAGACTAGCCTCCAGATTTGCAGTGTCTGGCCTTACAGATCTACCATGTACTCTATTCCCAAGATATAGGGAATCTCTGGCATTTACCCACTTTAAAAGTGAGCTCTGCTGCTTGCAGCTGACTCAGGGAGTTATTCAAATAAGCAAGGTTCTCCTCCCAAGTTTGGCTGAAATCCATATGATTTCCATCCCTGATTTCAGACAGAGGTGTATTAAAATTTATTCTTATCAATGAGTAACATTTTTTTATTTTGTGGTTGACTCCTCTTGAATATAATTTGCACATTCTGAATGCATGAACAGTTGGCCTACTCCAAGATTTTTTAAAGGCAAAGGATCATGTCATTTGGAAAGTAATTTATTGTGGATATACAACAAGGTCTGAGATTTGACCTGTGACATCAATAACAGAATAATTGAAGCATCCTTAATATAACTTTTCGTTGAACAAGTGCCTAGGTTAGTACGCAATTATGATTCAGCATAAAGAAATAGTAGAAGATAGACTTTAGGTGTATGAAGAAAATGCTATATTTCATCATGAGAAGATATAGAGTATTATTCTGATCTCATTTGCACTGGGATAGGTTTAGAATAATTCCACTGAATTTGATATAGTACGGCAGTATATTCCTGTGTAAATGTAAGGAAAATTAGACCATTATTTCAACATTTAACGTAAGTACAACTTCAGCAAAACTTCTTCCATGCTGCTTTTTCATATCCCTTTTAATATATGTTTGAATATGCAGGTGAGAGAACTCCAGTAAAAATGCCAAAGAGCTGGCTCATTTATTTGCTTTCTTGTTATGAATATAAATGTTTAACTTTCTTTCCTCACTCTTTTTTTCATTCTCCCAAAATCTGTGACAGAGTTGGACTATATTACTTCAATTAAGTTCTTTTTATAAAGTAAAATTTGACACAAGCCATCTTGTTTGTATGTTTGACAGTTGGGAGTAAAATGTTTTGTTAAACACTCGCTAAATACATGTTGCTGCTTTTTTATTATTATTATTAAGCTGATGGGGGAGCAGAAAATATCTTGCTACCAGAAAAAAAAGTGTCAAGCTTCCAAAATAAACTAAAGGAACACTCCATTTCTATGACCTAGTGGATCACAGTCATATGCTTTAGAGCAAGCAAGTTGAATGAAACTATTCATTAATTACAGATACTGTGAAAATGTGAAACACAGGGGGATCGAACTCTCCTCTCACATCAGTTTTACAACAGCTCCATCGACCTCAATAGAATTGCTACAGATTTACACTATTTTGTGAAAGAGAAATACTGGAGCCTGGGGAAGTTCTGAGTCTGAAGGATGTGGCTGCAGGATGAGGGTGAAAGGTAAAAATGGAGACTGAAGGAAGTGCTAAGGATGGGATGCAGTCTGAAGGCAGGAAGAGTAAAAGTAAAGGGACAGTGTGAAAGTGTGGTCTAAGAGAGGGATAAAGTTAAGTATGGTGGGTAATAGAGAAAGGTAAGTGAGGTGGGTATGAGAAAATTCTCTCTCCTACACTAAGCTAACAATCTAGACTTCACCTTCAATTCCTAGCCTTTGCTTATTACCTCATAGCTGCAATTGTCTCTCTCGTGATTATCTTTCACTCATAGCCCAGGCCCAGGGTATTCTCAAAACCTGTGGTTACTGAATTTGTTACAGGATCTATGCACAAAATGGTGATCCAGAAACTATTTTTAAATATTTTTTTCTGGGCCATACAGAGGTGGAGGGGAAAAAATTAAGGTGGGTGGTGTCTTTATGAATTCAAAAGACCATCTGACACAACTGAAATCATTGCTTTTCAAAAAATGATTTTAAAATATTTCTCCTGGAAACTAAAGGAAGTACTTCATCCAGAAAACCTCCCACAATATTCAGTTGGCTTCAGAAGAGCAGTTATGCTAATTTTGAAAACTACATCTCCAATTCGTCAGTCAGTTCCATATGCCTGACTTCTGTGCCCACACAGAGTCCCACTGACTAGATCCATTTACAGGATTGGGGCCCATAACTTTGAAACAGAGGGATTTCCTGCATTAAGCAGAAGTCTCAACACAACCTTAACTATGGATGTGTTACAGTTACCTGCATAACAACTACAGGGCTATTGTATTGATGACATTTTCAAATTTAACTCAATAAAGGATGTATTTTTTAAAAATGTAACTGATGCTGACACAAAACTTCCTGTCTGCTGCACCAAGCTGCCACAGGTTTGAGGTTTCAGAGTATATGGTTACTTATAACCTTCCCCCCTACTTCATGCCCTCTGCCATCTTTACTCCATTCCCAATCACCCCACTTTCTATCACCTTGCTTTTAGCACCTATCACCTTCAACTTTAACCCCTCATGCTTATCTCTATCGCCCTCTGAAGCTTGACAGGTACCCTAGTTAAAAACTGTAGTTTATCATTTCCTTTCTTTAGTCTTAAATGTCATGCTTCACATTTAGAAGTACTGACTAAAAGTTCAATGAAGTTATTCATAAAGATCTACTGTGTTTACATTAGCAGTTGCAGTGCTTGCTGCCAGTTTGTCTCAGAAATGGGATGGAGACGTAAGTCTTAATGAAGGCTGTAAGCTCTTTGGTGCAGGGACTTCCTCCCACTGTGTGTTTGTACAGCACCTAGCACAATGGGGCCCCACAACCGGTCATGCCTTTTGGAATGATTGCAATAGAAATAACAAACAACTGTAATATAATAATGAACACAGTTATTTGCTGGGTGCATTTTTAACCGTGTAAACTCTTTATCACAATTATTTGTATGTGTTTATATATCTGTTTGTATTCCAACAGCTTTGCTTCATACCCTGTATAGTCCTACAGAGAAGTCATAATACTGCATGTGTGATATCCCATTGAGTTTTCAGGGATTCAGTTAATTCTTTAGCATATTTTTCCTACATTTAGGATGTTATATAAATAACAGACATGGGTTAAAGTTGCAAAATTCAGAACTAGATTCCAGTCTAGATTTGCAACACCCCTAAAGTTCAGAAATTGCGAGCTCTAGGATTTTAGTTTAGCCCATTATAAATTCTACCACTGCAGTTAACAATAGTGGCAGAGCCAGGACTACAATACAGGACTCCTGGTTTCCAGTTAGATATGGGCCATTGGTAAAATTTCATTCCAAATCTAGTTTCCCATAGACAAAGTGTAACCTATATTCCATAACTTCTAAATTCTCTGTGATCTGCTCCAGCATTATCACCACAACCTGAGAGACCCACTTAGATGAACAAATGACTTGAACTTTAAACTGTGCTTTCAGTAGTAGAGAATTACTATTCTGACATTATTGATGTGCAAACAGCTTCACAGCTTGTAGCAGCCTCCTAAATGAAACAGTAACAGTAGACCCAGGGTGAAGATGAGGTTATATTTAAATAGTCAGAACTTCAGGAATAAAATCTAGACATTTCTAAACATTTCACTGTATCCCAATGATATCACCCCTGGAGTTGGCCTGTCTATTTCTATTGTCTTTAATGGGAGCTGTAACAGGCTTAATCATCAAGGAACTTTCAGATATGCTCTCTCTCTCTCTCTCTTCCCCTTTCTATCAGTCATGCACACGCTTGGTTCATTTAACATTGTCTTTTAATTCCCAGCCCACTGATTCTCAACAGTGTGTAGGCACAGCTGTGCTTTCAGCTTTAAGGGTATTAATCTTTGTAGGTGCATCTTTTCAACAGATTTCCATTCCATTAATTTGCAAGAAAGAAAGAACTAAACTATTTGCCTCAAACTGCTCCATTTTTGTTTTCTCTATCATCCACCTGCAGGTATCACATCATACTGAAATCCCAACTGTAGAAACCAGTATCAGAACAAACATAAAAAAAACATGAAGTATTGAGAGGGCCCTAAAGGCCCTGGCCATTCTGAGACACAGAATAGTCAGTACAAGTTGTTGGACAGCAGTGTACTTAAGCCACTATATTTTAGATACTTTGAGACTAGAAATCCAGTCTCTAACACTGTCCTTTGTGTTTTGCCTTGACAACTCTTGGATCAAATTTACAGGGTTTTTTTATAGTGATATTCAATATTTTAATTCATGCTAGCATGAGTTACTCAAAATGGGGAAATACATCCCATTTCATTCTTTTTTTAGTCATCACTAGCTTATAGTTTCCTGTGTCAGTTATTCTTGCTCAGAAACCAAAGTATGCCTGGAATTGTAATTTGGAAAAATGTTGTGGACTTGTGGTGGATATGGCATGTAGTCAATGCCATCACTCTCTTAATGGGCTTTGTCATCTCCATATCAAGTTCTGTAACAAATGCTATTTGATCTGCAACAATCCACAGCACTTTTCAGAAACCAATTTAACTTCCATGCGGCCACATATAATGAACTGCAATATATAAAATCTATTCTGATTATAATCAGATTATAATAATATCTGGCAGATATTTAACAACCTCAACCCTAGAATAAAATATGGTGTATGATATTTTTCTTGGAAAAATATCCTTAGCTCTTTAGAAGCCATGATTTTGGATGACTACCTCTTTTCAACAACAATGAAATCATGGTAATCGAAAACATCACTTCAGTTTGCTGCAACCAATTTACCATCTCATGCAAAGCAATGAGGGATTGCACCAAATTGATGGATCTATGCCAGGTTACATCAGCTAAGGATCTGGCCCTGAGTTTGTGATCTGCTGGCAGAGACAAAGGCAGAGGTGGATGTGAATGTCGCTAGTACTCAAATAGTATGGCATTGTCTACACTACAAAGTTAGGTCAACATATGCCTCTTAGGTCAAGTTAATAATGTACAGTGACAAAGTTCCTCCTCTACCTTGGTGTGTCCTGCATTTATTGGCAGATTTGCTCACCTCAGTGATCTCCCCCACAGTCTGGATCAACTCCTCCTGTGACTGATCAGGAGTTGGGAGGTTTGGGGGGAACCCGGGCCCGCCCTCTACTCCGGGTTCCAGCCCAGGGCCCTATGGATTTGCAGCTGTCTATAGTGCCTCTTGTAACAGCTGTGTGACAGCTACACCTCCCTAGGCTACTTCCCCAAGGCGTCCTCCAAACATCTTCTTTATCCTCACCACAGGACCTTCCTCCTGGTGTCTGACAATGCTTGTACTCCTTAGTCCTCCAGCAGCACACCCTCTCAGTCTCAGCTCCTTGTGTCTCTTGCTCCCAGCTCCTCACACACACTTCCTCTCCTCTGGCTCCTCCCCATCCGACTGGAGAGAGCTCCTTTTAAAACTTAGGTGCCCTGATTAGCCTGCCTTGATTGGCTGCAGGTGTTCTAATCAGCCTGTCTGCCTTAATTGGTTCTAGCAAGTTCCTGACTACTCTAGTGCAGCCCCTGCCCTGGTCACTCAGGGAACAGAAAACTACTCACCCAGTGACCAGTATATTTGTCCTCTACCAGACTCCTGCACCCCACTGGCCTGGGTCTGTCACAGTACATGTCTACTGAGTACCTTCTGTAGACCTAAAAGGCTTGTAAAGTCGATTTCTGTACTTCCCCTCCGTGAGATGCATAGCACTTCAGTCAACAACCACGTGTTGACATGGGGATAGTGTAGACACTGCACTGTGTAATTAGAAGGAATTGGCCTCCAGGAGGTGCCCCACAGTACTCTGCTGTGACCACTCTGGAAAGCACTTTCAACTCCACTGCACTTCAGCCAGAAAATAGCCGCCCACCTGTTAAAGCCCTGAGAATTTTTTAATTTTCATCTCCTGTTTGATCAGCATGGATAGCTCATCAGCATAGCTAGCCATGGGTGCTCAAGGCTGCAAATGTGCTCCAGCATGGAGCACACAGGAGGTGGTGATCATATTGCTGTGTGTGGGGAGAAGAGTCTGTGCAGGCAAAGCTCCAAACCAGCAGAAGAAAGGCTAACATCTCTGCCAAAATTGCGCAGGGCATGGGGGAGAAAGGCTACACCAGAGACACACAGCAGTGATGAAAATAAAGAAGCTCCGGTAAGAGTACCAGAAGACAAGGGAGGTGAACAGTCACTCTGGTTCAGAGCCTCTTTATACTATCAGAGTGATGTAATTGAGAATCAGACCCTCAGAGTGATGGAAAATTGGCTCAAGCAACAAAATCTGAATCCAGCTCTAGATTTCCAACACTCCAAAGACTGGAGTCATTGAGATATGGCTTAGCTCAATATAAAGATAGGGGTCACTTACAAAATTTGGATGTGGATTCAGTTTTAGTGCTTGCTGTCTGCCCCATCCCTTTCCCCACAAAGTTCAGGGACATTCAGGACCAAGTTCAGGGCCAACTCTTGTAGAGACTGATGTTAAAGGGAAACCATCAATTTGATGATCACATTTTGTTCCTGAACATTTTGTACCCACTATAATTACAAGATTCTGATAGAAGTTAGCTCACACAAAAAAATTCTATTTTTCAGATTGTTGCCTTTTCTGCATGTGACAGCACTTTCTGTGTAGTCAGTTATTCTGTTCTCTTCTAGTCAGTTTCTCTCTTCCTGAAAAATTTCTTCATTGGAGAACAGAATTACCATATGGAGAATGTTAAGTACCTTAACTATAGTCATTGTTGCCCACTCCGCACTTAAAAGTTTATTACATGTATTACAGTAGTGCCTAGAGGCGTCAATGAAAACTGGAGTCCTGTTGTGCTAGGTGCCATGCAATTATACAGTAAGGAAAATATTAAAGGATATGTGCCATGCAGTGCTGTTCAGCATGAATATAAGGACTTTTGGTTTACTACACATTTAAAAAAAAAAACTCTGGTGTCTGAACCATCACAGTCACTAGGTTCTGTACGATGACCTGGTTAGGCAGGAATTCTTGCTGGACTGAATTGAGAGTAATCAAAATGCAAAAAAGCTTTAAAGCTGAACTTAACAGGCAAGTAACTTATGTTACCCCATCCTTGCTTAACCCAGTACCTCCTTCTTCTACTCATAATTATTTTTCTACTGACCTTCATGATTTTACCACTCAGTGAGCATTGCAGATTGCTCTTCTCCTGGCATGTTTGGTAGTCCAGCAAAGAGACAAATGTCAAGAATATTTTTCCTCATTAACTTTTCTATTAAAGCATTCTTTATTGAATTTGGCTGGAAGTATCAAAAGAGCCTAAGGGAAATAGATGCCTAAGACTCATTGAAATAAATTTGAAACCTAACATATTTGGAGGTTGGTGCTGAGTTCCTACACCTTGCTTTTATGACGCACAGTAAAGAAAAACAATTTTGTTCATCCTTCAAAGCACTTTCAGGTACCAGGTGTTTATATGAATATTTTCCTAGAAGAAGAACTAACACTTTGGTAACCCTGCAAGAAAATAGGCTCCAGGAAACAATCTTTTTAAAAAGATGGGTGTGTGCAACTGCTTGTTTATTTTGTACACACAATGACTATTCTTGTGTGTCCAAACTATACAGTCACATAGATTAGGTGTACAATTGCACATACATTTTGTGTGCCCAGCTTTTAAAGAAATCAAATCCAAGATCTCTGACTCCTAAAGTCAAAGAGATAGTTGAAAACCAGGGAAGAATTACACTGGAAATGGAAATGTGTGCACTTGCATAAGAATATGTGACTCTGCTGCAGTCAAGGGAGTTGCTTCTGCTCTTTTCAAGAAGCAACAGGCTTCTTTGGTCAACAGGCTATATATTTTCTACCTAGAGAGGTTCAAATGCAGTTGTTTGGAACACAGTTTCCTGTTAACAAGTTTGCAGTTACCGTAGCACGTCAAACTCATGTTTCACACACAATCCGATCACAAATACCATACAGCTGAGGAACTGATAAAGTTCTTGGTAAAAGGAAAAAAAACCATGTGGGCTGAGTCACTATAACTGCACCTGCAGTAAAACAAATGTTATTTTTTCCCCATTAACAAAGGAGGCAAAACCCTCTGCAAGACGGAGCTATTCACTCACTGCCCCTCTCCTAACCAGGTTCTATATTCACCTATATTCTATATCAGGGATCGGCAACCTCTGACATGCAGCTCACCAGGGTAAGCACTCTGGTGGGTCAAGCCAATTTGTTTACCTCCAGGGTCCACAGGTTCAGCCAATCACGACTCCCACTGACTGCAGTTCACCGCTCCAGGCCAATGGGGGCTGCGGGAAGCGGCACGGGATGAGGGATGTGCTGGCCGCCGCTTCCCACAGCCCCCATTGGCCTAGAGCAGCAAACCGCGGCCAGTGGGAGCCACGATCAGCCAAACCCACGGAAGCGGAAGGTAAACAAACTGGCCCGAACCACCAGGGTGCTTACCCTGGTGAGCAGCGTGCCAAAGATTGCCAAACTTCCACTCCCACCTCCTTTGTATTGTTGTACAGAGTCTGACCAGAATCCTAATGGGGAGCATAGTCTCTGCTTTGCAAGACCTAGAAAGTACAAGGGGTAAGGGCAGAGCCAGCACTTTGCCTGTGCCTTCTACATACCAGCCAGCAATGTTGGCCAGATGAAGAGAGAGACGTATGTTGTAACTTCTTCAATAGTAATACAGCAGATGGGCCAATGTGTGCTACCTGGAATATCACAGAAGATAATTTGGTTATTTAAGCCAAAAAGCCTGTTGGGGGCTCTGGATGCTGTGCATTCCCTTAGCACTCCTTCTAATACACAGGATGATGCCTAAAGGATAACATAAGAACAGCCGTACTGGGTCAGACCAAAGGTCCATCTAGCCCAGTATCCTGTCTACTGACAGTGGTCAATGCCAGGTGCCCCAGAGGGAGTGAACCTAACAGGAAATGGTCAAGTAATCTCTCTCCTGCCATCCATCTCCACCCTCTGACAAACAGAGGCTAGGGACACCATTCCTTATCCATCCTGGCTAATAGTCATTAATGGACTTAACCTCCATGAATTTATCCAGTTCTCTTTTAAACGCTGTTATAGTCCTAGCCTTCACAACCTCCTCAGGCAAGGAGTTCCATAAGCTGACTGTGCACTGTGTGAAGAACTTCCTTTTATTTGTTTTAAACCTGCTGCCCATTAATTTCATTTGGTGGCCCCTAGTTCTTGTATTATGGGAATAAGTAAATAACTTTTCCTTATCTACTTTCTCCACATCACTCATGATTTTATATACCTCTATCATATCCCCCCTTAGTCTCCTCTTTTCCAAGCTGAAAAGTCCTAGCCTCTTTAGTCTCTCCTCATATGGGACCCATTCCAAACCCCTAATCATTTTAGTTTCTCTTCTCTGAACCTTTTCTAGTGCCAGTATAACTTTTTTGAGATGAGGACACCACATCTGTACACAGTATTCAAGATGTGGGCATACCATGAATTTATATAAGGGCAATAATATATTCTCCATCCCCTTTTTAATGATTCCTAACATTCTGTTTGCTTTTTTGACTGCCTCTGCACACTGCGTGGACGTCTTCAGAGAACTATCCACGATGACTCCAAGATCTTTTTCTTGATTCGTTGTAGCTAAATTAGCCCCCATCATATTGTATGTATAGTTGGCTTTATTTTTTCCAATGTGCATTACTTTACATTTATCCACATTAAATTTCATTTGCAATTTTGTTGCCCAATCACTCAGTTTTGTGAGATCTTTTTGAAGTTCTTCACAGTCTGCTCTGGTCTTAACTATCTTGAACAGTTTAGTATTGTCTGCAAACTTTGCCACCTCACTTTTTACCCCTTTCTCCAGATCATTTATGAATAAGTTGAATAGGATTGGTCCTAGGACTGACCCTTGGGGAACACCACTAGTTTACCCCTCTCCATTCTGAGAATGTACCATTTATTCCTACCCTTTGTTCCCTGTCTTTTAACCAGTTCTCAGTCCATGAAAGGACCTTCCATTTATCCCATGATAACTTAATTTACGTAAGAGCCTTTGGTGAGGGACCTTGTCAAAGGCTTTCTGGAAATCTAAGTATACTATGTCCACTGGATCCCCCTTGTCCACATGTTTGTTGACCCCTTCAAAGAACTCTAATAGATTAGTAAGACATGATTTGCCTTTACAGAAACCATGTTGACTTTTGCCCAACAATTTATGTTCTTCTATGTGTCTGACAATTTTAACCTTTACTATTGTTTCAACTAACTTGCCCAGTACTGACGTTAAACGTACCGGTCTGTAATTGCCGGGATCAGCTTCTAGAGCCCTTTTTAAATATTGCCGTTACATTAGCTATGTTCCAGTGGGTACAGAAGCCAATAAATATAGCCCAGAGTTTGTGCCTGTACCTTCTATTTCTTCTCAGGTTACTAGAAATTATTCCTTCACAAATCA
The DNA here is from genome assembly GCF_025201925.1 of Gopherus flavomarginatus. Classification (NCBI taxonomy): domain Eukaryota; kingdom Metazoa; phylum Chordata; order Testudines; family Testudinidae; genus Gopherus; species Gopherus flavomarginatus. Next base: position 101,262,017 of record NC_066621.1, read on the forward strand.
TCTGGTGGCAGAATTTCAGGAGAGTTTGGAGCTAATTCTCCTTTTGCTTTTATTAGCATATATCAGGCAGAACTCTATTGAATTCAACAGAAGTTATCAGTTTAAAAGTAGTGTAAGTGAAAGGAGATTCTGGCCCCTTATCTGTATGCAGCCAGCAGATTTGATTGCACATTTTTACTATACATATGCCCAGATACAGCTTGCGGTATCTATTATTGTTCAAGCACTTTCATCCACTACCAAGCCAAGAAACGATGTTAACTATTAACATGGGCATTCCATTATACATGGGGTAAGAGAAACTGGAAGAAAATCAACTGTAGAGGGAGCATATGTGGGACCCAGTACATTAAACAAATAGTGCAGTTTTGGTCTAGCTGCATTTTAGTTTATTTTAATATGGGCTGCAAAAATCCACATCAGGTAGAAAAAAGTGTCATTTCCAAAACTTATATCGGTCTCAAAAGAAAGGGCTATGTGCTGTTTACTGTTGACAAGCAACATTTGCACTCAACAACCTTTCCCCAGTGAACTGGGATATTTTCCCAAGTATAACTGATATACAACCACTTTTATAAAGGTACAGATTCTCCTCTAAAATTCAAATGTAAAATTACTGAGTGTGACACAGTCCCCAGGAGAGAGAGACACTAATTTATATGCAGATTATCTGATGATCACAGTCATGTACCCACAGACCATTGCCATTTGCAGATTTCTTGTGACAGTGAGCTGTTCCTATATGATAACACTTGCAAAAATCACACAGTGTATAAATAGGTTTGGAAGTATTCGATTTTTATCCATAAATGTCAATTTCACGTACATACAGACCAATGGAAATCAAAATTGCTAATCAAAATTTATATATAGGCAAAGTAAGAAAAATACTAATGGAGAACTTATTAGTAAGGCTACGATTTAGTCATGGGTATTTTTAATAAAAGTCATGGACGGGTCATGGGCAATAACAAAAATTCATGGACTGTGACCTGTTCATGACTTGTAATATAAATACTCCTGATTAAATCTTAGCGGGGGGGCACTGCACTGGAGGCCCCCAGAGAGAGACGCTGCTGATGGGGGAGGGAGTGCTGCGGGGGGCGGCCCTGGAGGAGCCGATGCTGGGGAACCTGGGGGGTCCGCTTCTCAGGCAGGGCCTGGGGCCAGTGGCACAAGCTGCCGGGGGGGCTGAGCAGCAGCTGCTCCGGCCACCCCTAGGACCATTGCTGGGGGCCGCCAAGCTGCAGCTGCACCCGCCACCCCCAAGACTGCTGCTCAGGCAGTCCTCAAGGCCAGTCGCTCCCACTGCTGTTTGGTCGGTCCCCGGGTCTAGCTGCCCCAGGGGAGCGCCAGCAGTGGCCAATGCAGCGCCATCCAAGCAGCTGGCTGCGAAGCCACTCCAGCAGCTGCCGTGTAGCTGGCTCTGGGGCCGCCTGAGCAGCTAGCTCTGGGGCTAACGGCTTGGATGACTCTGGGGTCACCACACTGGCCCCCGCAGAAGTCTTGGAGGTTGCAGAAATTCACGGAATCCCTGACTTCCATGACCTCCATGACAGACACGGAGCCCTAGTTTGATTTAAGGAGATTTTCTTTGTATATTTTGCCATGTGATGTTAACAATTTGTGTTTTAACAGTTATAAAGCTTTAAATTTTTTAAATCTTAATGTGTGCTGGAATAAATATTGTCTGGCCCCCTCCAATAATAATCCACAATTGACAAAATATAAATTGATAAAAATTGAAAAATGCTTACAGATAAACATTGATACTATCCAGTGAAATGGTAAAATATATATGGCATTTTGCCAAGCCTATGTATAAAGAAACAGTACTGTCTGTTGAATGAGATAGAGCATAAATGCCTGGGGCTTGTCTACATGGTGCATTATTCCCCACCAGAGGGTGTACATTTTAGTCTGCTCCAGGGTCTTGTGCACTAACTAGCCCTTTGGATCCTGCTGGTGTGCACTAAAAGTTCCCCCGTGTGCATTAATGTAGTCCTGTTCCAAATGTAGTCCCTAAGGAGCAGAGGGAACTTTTAGTGCATGGGTGTAGACTAATGTACTGTGTGGACACGCCCATGGTCACTAATAGTCCCACACCACTTTCCACATTACAACACAGAAAATTGGAATCTGCCTAATAACTCCCCTCGCGGGCGCCACTGGAGAAATTATACTTCACAGCTCTCCTAAAATTTCCTTGAAAATGATTAGGTCAAATAAACTCAGTGCTGATTGACACTTTGTACAATTACACCTGACATGAAAGGGATTGTGCAGAATGTCAGTGCTGGATTTCTCCAAAGTCTGCAAAAAGAGGCCCAACAGATCAAATTCTTCTACTCTCATGTCCACTGACAGAACCCCAAGGAAGTTAACTGAGTGGAACTGAGAGAAGGATTTGGCCTTAGGAGTGTATTGTTCAGGAAGAGAAGTGGACCTATTATTATTAGCCACACAATATTAAATATTGAACTGTAAGATTACAAAGCATGGATGTTTTATTTTAGCCAGACATGTTTTCGAAATACCAAGAGCAGTTTGCTTACTGCAGAAACCCTAATCCATTTTATACGTACAAAAACGATGTTCTTCAAAGTTTATCAGTTGGCAAGATAATTCCTCTTAAAAACAGAAGTTCAGCATGAATGTGACAGTGCAACAAGCTATGTGGCAATAACAGTCAACCCAAATATTTGTTACTGCGTACGCTGCTGTGAAATAGGGCTATATACACTGGAAGTAGTGCTAACATTATCAAACCAGCCCCAACCAGTCAAAGGCCTAATGAGGTGCAGGGTCTGAATGATGTAGAGTGAATGAACTAAATGAAAATACACTAATAACTGTGGAACTGCAGTTACTAGCTGGGATTTTTCCCCCCCTTGCAATATTGAATCTGAATTTCACAAAGCAACATTTCTTAAACCAGCAGGGTGAAATAATAGGAGATTTGTTTGGAATAAAAGGTACTGTTTATGTGAATTGAACGTATGGAATAAAATAAAACACAGACTACATTTGATCTTCAGGCAAAATGAAAAGGATGAATGTAAGTAGGGGGAGAATTTCAACGAAGGTGAGATCATTACCTGCAATTTTATGTAGCTAAGCCCTCTTCGGAGACAAACACGTGCCACATGTCACTTAAGAGGTGGTTTCAAATGGATCCATATTTCTAGCCCCCCTCAGAGTTGTGTTTGGCAGTGTGTCAGTTTATATTTTATACAAAATGCATTGAGCATACTGCATGGGCAATTACAATAGTGGTATCAGCAGTGTTTGTACTATCAGAGACATGGGCAGAATTTATACTAGACTAAAAACTTATCTCTTGGCACAAATCTGCAATCTTGGCAGCTGAGTTCTCTTTTAAAGGGGGAGAATATTCTAATCTTCCTCTGGGATAAGGGATCTCTTTTACTGTCCTCACACACTAAAGTGGTGCTAGGTTTCAGTTGCAGCCATGTTTGTCTGTATCAGCAAAAATAAATAAATAAATAAATGAGGAGTCCTTGTGGCATCTTAGAGACTAACAAATTTATTTGGGCACAAGCTTTCGTGAGCTAAAACCCACTTCATCAGATGTATGAAGTAAAAAATACAGGAGCAGGTATAAATACATGACAGGATGGGGGTTGCTTTATGAAGTGTTAGGTCAGGCCAATGAGATAAACCAATTAACAGCAGGATACCAAGAGGGTAAAAATAACTTTTGAAGCAAAAAGACAGTGGATCATTACAGACAGTTGACAAGAAGGTGTGAGTAGGAATAGGGAGAAATTAGTATTGGGGAAATTAAGTTTAGGTTTTGTAATGACCCAACCACTCCCAGTCTGTTATTGAATGACCAGAGAGGTTGAAATGTTCTTCTACTGGTTTTTGCCTGTTATGATTCCTGATGTCAGATTTGTGTCCATTTATTCTTTTGTGTAGACTGTCTGGTTTGGCCAATGTACATGGCAGAGGGGCATTGCTCGCACATGATTGCATATATCACATTGGTAGATGTGCAGGTGAATGAGCCCCGGATGGTGTGGCTAGGTCCTATGATAGTGTCCCTTGTAAAGGTATTTCCCCTTTCCTTTCTGACAGGCATCACAATACTGGGCTCCAGATCCCACTCTTTTCCTGCTGTTAATCTTGGTGAGGGAGTCATTTGGGAAGAATTCTCTTTTCTCACTCTTCATCCCCTCCCTATTGTCATCCTGTCTGTTTGGATTTTTTCTTGTATTCAGCCATGGCTCCTTACCACACCATTCCTGGGCTGTCCTCCTTTCTCCTCCAGCCCTGTTGCTGCCCACTGTCACTATCCTACATCCCATTTGCTCCCTCTCAACCCCTGCTCTCCCTATCCTTCATCTTGCTCATGCTCTCACACCATTTGTTCAGCCCAAAGCTTTTTTTATTATTATTTCTATTGATTTACAGAGGCCACCTCAGGACACCACCTCCTATATTCATTTACAGGTTTCCCCTCCCCCCTGCTCCATTTGAGGGCAGGTCTCCACAAGTCCCACAAGTCCCTCCTGAGTGAAGGGAGGCAGCCAGAAATCTAGTCTCTTATAAGCAAGCCCAGAAATATTTGCCCTTGCAAGTTCAAATCTCTGGAGAATACCTCGTTGAACTTCTGAAGTTTAGTTTTGCATGGAATTTGTAATAACAGGAAAGAGAAATATACAGCCTTTCAATGCTTGGAATGGCCAAGTGTCATGTGGTTAGGAAAGGTATGTCTGGGATTATCGTATAGCTGTTACTCAACCTAGACACAGAGGAGCTTTGTGCGGTGAGCTGAGGCATCTTTAGCAAGGCAGAGCAAAATACAGACATACGGCTGAGGCTGAACTGGTTTAGACTGACACAGACAAGTTACAATCCTGAGCACAAGACATTAACATTTTTTCTGTTAGAAAAATAAAACCCCAGTGTCAGCCGTCTTCAGACTAAACTTTTAGCACAGGGCAGAGCTTCTATTCCTCAGGACCTCAATTTGGAGAGTCAAGGAGGAAATCTGTGGATCATCCTCATTAGGCAGAGGTCAGTTGCTCTCTTTGTGGAGCTAGAAAGAGGGAAAACCTGCTTGTTTTTCCCATAATGTTTCCATTCTAAGCTACTACATTATTCTCTGAAGTTTTATTAGATTTCTAGCCATAAAATAAAGAAAGCAGGGAGGGGGCCTTAAAAATCAGATATACTGCTCATGTTTCCAAACACTGGCATTGAGACAGAATTATTGTGAACCGTATAAAAATATGTTCTTATACAGAAAGTAGAGTAGTGCTTTCTATTCCTGGGGACCTACTTCCAATTAACTTAGTGATACCAGAGAGTACATGCATCCGATGAAGTGGGTATTCACCCACAAAAGCTCATGCTCCAATACGTCTGTTAGTCTATAAGGTGCCACAAGACTCTTTGCTGCTTTTACAGAGAAAGAAAGTGAGTCATAGAAACCTGACTGGAGTAGGAACAAAATCTCTAACATAATAAGGAACAACAAAAAGAATTTTTCTGCTGAGATGTGCCTGAGTAATCAAATTTGTGCAATACTTACAGTGAAAAGAAAGGTTGGAAAAATCCCAATTGTAATTTAGGAATTTAAACAAGGGTGATTTTTTTAAAAGCTATCCTGAAACCATCTGAGCATTTTCAAAGCCAGGTTGGAGATGAAAGTCCAGATTTTTAAAAACGTATATAGGTATTGCTGTCCTCAGCATTGCAAAAGTGCCCAAATCACTTTTGAACATGAGAATTAGGCTCTTAAATCCATTAGGCTTTGTCACACTGATCGCAGCACTACCTCAATACCTTTAAAAATCTGGCCATGTTGCTTATTTGGTGAAAATTATGCAGGCAGAAAATGGCACTCAAGAGAAAAGAAACTGGCCAATTTCTTATTTCCATATGTTACAGAACTGACCCACACTTCTGCCCCCAAGGATGCATTTGGTTTATATTTTATGCAAAACCTTTCTCAGCTGGAACCCATAAGATCAGACCTTCAAGGATCAGTTTATAAGGAGCCTGTAAATCATATTATTGTCAGTAAGCAACACATCATTGTACATAAATTTTATGTAGGCCAAAGAGTTCAAGCAAGAGATTTCCATGGAGATCATAAGGTTTGACCACATGGAGCAGCAATGCGTACTACTGGGGTGTGATTTCTAAAGCACACTAATGTATTGTGTACTAACTGATCCCTGTAGACCTTGCTGGTGTGAACTAAAGAAGTTCCCTAGTGCATTTTAACCTAGTACTGTTTGAAACAGGATTCCTTTAAAGCACACTAGAAAATTTTCAGTTTCTGCCAGCAGGATCTACACAGACCAGTTAGTTATGTCCTGTGTCATACACAGAGAAGGTCAAAGATGACAAAATCTAGCACAGACACAGAGATCAGTTGCATATGGCAGAGCCATCACCAAATTCTTGCCAACTTGTGACAGAGACTTCATTATTACCATCAGCAGTACCAGTAAGTGTATTACACCAGAGAACTCTAGTACTTCTACAGACGTACATATATCTGAGGAAGTAGAGGAACTAACTACAGTTATCTACAGATACCACATTTCAGCAGGTTCAAGAAAGTGACCATGGGAAACCAAGAAAAAGATAATCAAGGGACTTTTCCACACCAGTCCTACTCAACTAGAGAGAGACATTCACTTACCTGTCCTAACAATTACTTATTAGTTAACTAAACTAGACTATACTTGTAGCGCAATTTATTCTGTGCAACAATAAATTTTCATGTCTGTGAAGTAATGTATTGGTTCCTAAAAACAATTGGAATTTATCTCTCAGCTCCTTGTTTTCTTCACAGATCAATGAAAGTTCTAAACACCCGTTCCACCTGTTCAGAGGCCTTCATCTAGTCACAGGCTCCATTACAGCACCACTATAAACTCCAGTTACTCTTCCCCATCTCCTCTTGCTTCCGACAACAAAGTAGAAACAGGATAGCCCCTTTCCATCAACATGTTCTTCAATGGCCAGTGCTCCACATCTGGGCTCTGGTAAATTGAGAAATATGTAAAATATTGAGAACTACATGCACTTAGTTTGCAACGAAACCTCTTCCCCCTCCCCTCCATGTTTAAAAGAATGTTTTATGAAACTAAAGGGCCAATTAATTCAGCCCTAGTGTAAGCAGAGGACACAACTGTGTAAAAGTCAAGGTTCTGATGACAAAATTCACACACATAGTATTCTGTACTATTAGCCTCAAATATTACAAGTTATAGTTTTGAGAAGGTTACTACTGGCTTCTAGAATATTGTGTATTTCTAAGGGCAGAGGAAGCAATTTCTCCATGTGACTCAATTAAATGTTACTTTAGTAACACAGAAGTGGAGTTCTCCACTGATGGATGATATAGAATATTTTCTTAAGAGCATCCGCAAACTACCCATTCAGTAGTTTCTCTGGAGAAATTGGCCTATAAAAGACAATCATAACAGACAACATCTTAGAAATGTGGGGCCAGAGCTTCAGTTCATGTAAATAGCCATAACTCTGCTGAAGTCATTAGAACACTGAGGATCAGGCCTGTATTCTTTTTTAATTGGGTGACATGGGGGACTTTTTAAAGGGGATGCAGGGCCCATAAAAGATAGCTAACTGATAACCCTAGAAGCTGAAGTCCTTTAGTTACCCACACACAAGGCACAGCACAGGCAGTGCCAGCTTCCACCACACTCCTTGCTAGTGTGCCTCAACTCTAAAATGGGGGAACCACCTCTAGAGTACGGGATTAGCTCAGATTCCTTTCTTGTTCAGTCCTTGGCCCCTGCTCAGACTGCCAACAACACTGCCAATTAGTGTCAGTTATGCTGATGGCTTTCTGAGTGGTTCAACTGAAACCAGACTGAGGTCACCAGCTAATTTTATGTCAGCCACCGAACAGCAATGACATACAATAAGTTTTGAAAACAAGGGCTTTGAACTGGTATCTAAGAAGTAAAAAGCATAGTATTAGGTTTTTATGTTTTAAAAGTGTGTTTTTAGCTGAGCTTGATGGATCAATTGTATTGCCCATGAAACCCTCCTCTTAAATTTATTATTGATGTTTCCATATGTTCTTTAATTATCCTATTGAGTCTTTGTGTTTTCAAATTTATAGAAGAAAATTCAACACAATATTTAAATCACACACACATGTTCCTAGAGGTCTTATCACTAAGTTATTCTAAACATTTTCAGCCAAGTAGCTTAGTCATAGAGGAAGAAATGTCATAACACATTAAAAGAGAAACCCATAAAAATCTTTGTAGTCTAATTCCTGTGGGAAAAAAAATGTTCTTATAATTCTTGCAGTATACTGCAACTCCAAAGCTCCATCTAATGAGTGCTCAGTCTATATAAAGTCATAATTGTCTCTGTCCTGACTGCCTTTGAGCTCATGTGATAATTCTAATTCATAATGTGGCAGTATCATTTTTTATAAGTATAGAAGTTTTTTGCAACAAGATACATTGATAAAACTTTAGTCTACAACAGATTTCTACACCTGTTCAATGCTGAAAATTCATTTTTTCTATCTCAAGTCTGAATAATTGGGCTTTATGCAAGTGAACTGGAGAGGAGCAGGAGCTGGGGAGCTGAAAAATAATACCATCTAACTCAGGGCCAAGGAGGATACAAGTTATAAAAGTGTTTGGGGGGAGATTGTCTGCTTAAATTCCAGTGACATTTTTGTGATTCTCTTCACTTACTGTGTCAGCCAAGACACAACCAAACAAGGAGAAGTCACTGAGAGTTCATCTTGCAGGAGCTGAAGGCCTGCAGACACAGCAGATGCAGATTTTGTTGTCTGGAATAAGTTTTCTGGGAGACCCTATTTCTCATAAGCCACACAGTAGCAGTGAGGGGAGCTGAGGAAGCTCTTGCTGTCACCTCCCAGGGCTGAATTCTCCAGAACCACTGGCAGGACACTTTCAGCTGGGGGTCCCTTTCTCTAGGATCTGCTTCCCTGGTGGTCCAACAGAGTCCAAGTCCATCAAGTTCCAGGATACAATTAATTTACTGGGTTTATTACCTGTATGGTTTTGTTTTATTGTTTGTTAATGTTGATCATGTTGCTCCTCAGAATGATAGAGTTAACATGATTGAGAGCAGGAGTAGTTCTTTAATGCTATCTATCTCTCGTAGTTATGCAAGATATACATTTTTAGTTGCACAGTAAGCGCTAGTGGCAAAGGCTATACTCACTTGGTAAAATTAGAAAAATTAAAATCAATTTAATTGAAGAAGACAGTGCTAATGCTGGAATACTGAGTGGCAAGAATAGGAGATGCTGGAAGGGCACTATAATCAATGGAAGGACTAAAAGCTACAGTGTGTGCAGCAGATAGTATGTAGGAGGAAGTTGTCTGTGAGCCAAAATTAACTATTGTTCAGGGCCACAACAAAACTGACTCCTGCTATGCGCTCTCCAGCTTTGTGAATACTACTCTGACTGTTAAAATCATAGCTCTTGTAGGTCAGTCTGTTTTAATGGTTGAAAATATTGTGTCAGACTCAGCCATGTTGCAAGCAGGTGCTATGCCTTGTTAGTTAATGGAGCTGTGCCAGTTTATATGCTGGTTAAATTTAGTCCATGGGCTTAAAAGGCCACTGGGACAACTGAACCTCAAAGATGGCATTTTTCCCCTCTCTCCCTGCTTGTTATCATGCATAGAGAATCACTTCCATTAGCATACTTCCAACTAGTCAGGCTGAGATCAGAGGAAGGCACTTTCTTAATTCGCTGTGTGGAGCATCTGTCTACCAATTACAAGGACCCCATCTTGAATTTCACATCAGATAATATGCATGCTACACGCACAAAGCAAATCTACCACCTGAGAGAAAACTCAGGTAATTTGTTAAGGCAAATCAAATGTCTGGCCACCAGTCACCAAGTAAAACATTGTCACTTTAGAAATTAGCCACAGAAAGGTATAGAAATGCTGCCATGTCTCCCTGGACCAGGGCAGAAAATTGTTATGATGTGATTAGGTCTTGTGAACGGCACAAACGGCTTGATCCAAAATCCATTAAGTCAATAGAAAGAGTGCCTTTGGCTTTGAATAAGGTCTTTAAACTGCAGGTAGAATTACTGAAATGGCACACGCACAACCAGCTGGATGTATAATGTGATAATCCAGAGGTAACTAGACAAAATTTAATGGCCTGTGACCCACAGGTCAAAGGAGATGATCTAATGGCCCCCTCTGGCCCGAAACGTCTATGAATCTATTAACTGGTCCTTTGTTCATTGAATTCATGCATTGTCAGTTATGGGAAATGCGTGAGCAAATTAGATGCACAAATAACCATGCAATTTACATGAACATGCGCAAGCAAATGGGCCACTGTGGTATTATTACCTTTATTTGTGTCTGGCTATCCTGGAAAAAGGAGAGGAGACACTTGAGATAGTTTAATTAGGCCACAGTTTTATTCTTCAATGTCCGGAAGTACCTAGCAGATAAAAGTGTACAATACAATTCCATAAATCATTTCAATATATATCAAGAGTGCTTCCATCAGTCCTCCCCCTTACTCATCATGCTGGGACGTCACCATTCCCCCTCTTGAATGAGGATTAAGTTGGAGGGCTCCCTGTAATACCAGTCATAGGCAATCCAAGCCCTCCATTTCTGAGCCTTTAAAGAATACCTCCTTTAAATCCTTGACCAATCGATTTTATCTGATCACTGTATTCCTTCCCTACAGAGTACCTGCACTGGACATCTGCCCCATGTTGACATAAGGAGTTGTGATGTCATAGCCTAACTCCTATTTCATATTCACCCCAACTAAGCCCCTCACTCACCCACTGTGGGGAAGGCAAAAAACCCACTTTACCTTGGCTAATCTGGCAGCACCCCTCCCCCACAAAAAATCCACTGTGGAGAAGGCAACAAAAAACAAAACATTTTGCCCTGGCTAATCTGATGGCAAGGGAAAAATTCCTTTCCAGCTTCCCAAGAAAGGAGTGATTAGCATGGTGCCCATGGCAGATCCTGACAAAACCTGGTATTTCAGCATGTCCACAGGTAGGTGCTGCTTTGCCTGTTCCAGGTAAAAAGAGGGCTTTCCCCACTCTGGCATGACCTATATAGTCCCCCTTCTCTTCCAGTCACCTTGGGAGGGATGGATCAGTGTCCCCACACTGACCTGGTCTACAGTAAAAAGTCATTCCCTGGCTCTCTAGCCCTTAAAGGGGCACACACCTTTTCCAACAAGCCAGACAACAGCCCCCAGTGCTTAATGTGCAGTGAGGTCATTTTAAAATGCTTAGTGGGATAGCCCCTGGAGGATCATTTTTGGGATGTTTCCAAGGAATGCATCTGTCATCCAATCCATTTGACGATAAATACATTTAATGACATATCTGAGACAGAACCAGAGCATAGCTCTGAAAAACATTTACCTTTACAACGCACAGTATCAATAAGATGTATTATAACATGTACAATGGCGTAGTCAAAACTGTACATATATCTAGAATATATTTTACAAAGTTCTCCAATAATACTTCTCTGAATGGCCAAAAATGTGAAGATTTTTTATTATAAAAAACACCCCACAATCTGAATTTCAAAAATAATTCTATGACACAGTTACAGTGTAATTCTAGTGTACTATGATGTTAACACTCCTGGAAGTGTCTGCTTAACCCAGGTAACCCCAACCATAGATTGAGATGGGCATGGCCAGTGACTTTGTAGCCATACGTGTGCTCTTGACTCAGGACCAGTGCTTAGCGCAGTGTTTGCAGCAGAGATACCTAGAAACCTAATGTGGCACCCACTGTCTCCACCATGGGGGTGAAGGGAGTGTATGGTAGCCTTCTAAAATGGAAGTGGGCATTAGGGAAAAAGCTCAATTCCAGGAACTCCAGGAGCCTAGATACCATTTGGAGCAGAAAAAAGGAGTGAAACTGAACCAAGCTGAGTAGTGGAGAGGGGGCACTTCCCAATCTGGCTTCCTCCTCTCTCTCCCTGAGTGCATGGATCTGTGTGCTAGGCTGTTCCATGAGTCTCCCTGTAGCACAAGTGCGTAAAAATCCAGACCCAACATAATGTGACAACTTGCCAATAGGACTATAGTGGGGACCACAGTTGCCAACTTTCACGCAGTAAATAAGCGACCAGACTTTCACAATAAGCCAAAAATCAAGCTAATCCCATTTCAAAACAAGTCAATCCCTAAGAATCCCAGCACTATGTGACTAGATCCCCCCAGCGTGCAGTCTGGGACTGTGGTGGGCCCTCTGTGCACCCCTGACTCTCTCTCTCCCTTGCTTGCTCCTTGCCCCTGCTTCCCCCTCAGGGTTTCCTCGCCACTCTGAACTCTGGAGTACAGACGTGGGGACCCACATGAAAGACTCCCTAAGCTTATTTCTACCAGCTTAGGTTAAAAACTTCCCCAATGAACAAATCCTTTCCTTGTCCTTGGACGTATTGCTGCCACCACCAAAGATTTAGACAAAGATTCAGGAAAAAAGACCACTTGGAGTTCCTATTTCCCCAAAATATCCTCCCAATCCCCTTCACCCACTTTCCTGGAGAGGCTTGAGAATAATATACCAACAAATTGCCTTTAATAAAAGTACAGACCAGACTATATATATTTAGGATGCTAAAAATCAATCAGGTTCTTAGAAGAACTTTATAATAAAGAAAAAGGTAAAAGAAGCACCTCTGTAAAATCAGGATGGAAGGTAATTTTACAGGGCAATAAAAAGATTTAAAACACAAAGGATTCCCCTCTAGGCTCAACTTCAAAGTTACAAAAACAGGAATAAACCTCCCTCTTGGAATAGGGAAAATTCACAAGCTAAAACAAAAGATACTGTAACACATTTCCTTGCCTTTACTTACAATTTCTGTAATTTTAGATGTATTATTTCAGGTATCTTTATAGGAGCTGGTTTACCTGCTTGGTCTCTCTCTTTGTCCCGAGAGGGAACCAACAAAGAGAGCACAAACAAAACCTCTCCATCCTCAGATTTGAAAGTATCTTCTTTCCCCATTGGTCCTTCCGGTCAGGTGCCAACTAGGTTAATTGAACTGATTAACCCCTTACAGGTAAGGTGATTCTGTACCTCTGACCAAGAGGGATTTTATGTTACTGCATACATAAAGGTTTGTTACCCTTTCTTTTATATTTATGACACACACTCCTTGCCCGTGCTTGCCAGGAGCTGATCAAAAAAAGAAGCAACAAGCCAAAAACTAGCCAACAAGCAACTCACAAGCCAATTAAGCCAAAAACAAGCCCAATTTCTGTGATTGTTGTGGGTTTGGCATGTCTGGTGGGGATCTATTTGAAAATCATCCCAATCTAAAGCTGCACACCCTGGGAAACATATAAAACAAATACATTTAGATTAAATAGATTACTACCATCTTTATTTCAAGCTAGAACATTTTTAAATGCATATACAGAAGCTCAGCACCCTGACAATAATTAAATAATGGTAACAAAACCACCTAGCACCATAAATGCTAATATGCAAATAAATTAACCTGTCGAAATTCTCAGAGAAAATTCTTCTTGTGCCCTATTTTAGTATTCCACTTTGCAAAGAAATTGGTTACTCCAATCAGAAGTTAGAGGGAGGTAGAAAATAGGAGTTAAAATAGAAATCAAGACACAACTTCCATTAGGTAGACATTAACTGTAGCCTCAACAATAAAATAGCTAATAACTAGGGAAGGGACCTGGTGAGAGTTAACACAGCTCCAAGCTATATTAACCCCCAACTGGAATTTGGAATCAGCAAGAGATAATGGCAGGGAAAGCAGCTAGTTCCTTAAAAAAAAAAGTGCCACAGAAGTTAAGAGAGTGATCAATCTTTCTGTAGATTTCTTTTTAAACATCCCATAGAATTTAATAGAAAACTATATTCCTGACGTGATTCTGTAGGATGGTTTATAAAAAAGAACTCTATGTAACTAAGATCATTCTCTATTAAATTCTATAGCTTTTTAGAGTAATTTTGGAGAATCCTATTGTGTTTCTTTAGAGCCTCATTGATTTTATTCCTAACCAATTCATGGCACTTCTCCATGAGGATTCCCTCACTCTGCTACTTCCCAACAACAATGCATTTCCCAGCCACTCCACAAAGATCAACCACATGGAGGGCTGATCTAGCCTTTGAGTAATGACTTCAAGATTTGACTAACTGTTGTTTTAAAGTTATGTTATTTTGTGTTACACACAAGCCTTCCTCTCATCATTAACTTTGGCTTGGGCACTTTAAAATTGATGCTTAGAATACTTACAGTATAATTTACTGGCCAAAAGATAGATTTTAGTAAAATATAATTGCCCAGTTTGGCGGCTTTTATTATGAAAAAGTAAGCAATAAAAATGAACAGTAAACAAACATAACTAAACCATTGCAAGGTCCACCCAAAGAAAGATTAACCCTCTCACTGAACAGAGCAGTATATTATAAAGCATTGAGGTATAAGGAATTTTACTAGAGGTTAACTATGGCTGTATAATGTCCACATAGATTATTCTATAGTAGTAGTAACTTTTTATTACATCATATTTCATTCCCTTTTTTGCTGGCCATTTACCCGGATGTCTTCTAGAATCCTTTAAATAACATTGTTTGCAAAGCCAGCCAAAAAGCTGCTCTTGATTCCAAGGAATGTTAAAGAATTTATAACCTATTTACTTTCCTATCCCTGGAACCACAGACAGTGGAAGTAAAATCTAGACATTTGCAACTCAACATGAGGTATGGCAGGCTAATTTAATCAGTAATGTCAAGGTTTGAGCCAGTGACCTCAGAAGAAAGACATCAGACAGATGCCGAGCCACAACTGAGAATGCCATTTCACTGTATTATGAAAAGTTCTTTCAGAGTTTTGTTTTCGTATGTGTTGCCACCCTGGCATACAGCTCAAAGAGAGCCATGCACATTCATAGTCCATACTGAAATTCTTTCTCCCCACCAAGACTCTGGCAGGCATAAATGTAGACTAGTGCTGGGCAACCATCAAAAGAGTCAGAGGTTTGGTTCAGACAGTCTGTATTCAAAAGTTTCTATATTGATCTGAACCTTTTATCTGCAAAACTCATCTGAAAATCTCCACGAGATTTCTGGAACTTTGATCCACTCAGTCTGAAACTCATGTGGAAATTATTTTTCATGAGTATCTCAGTACTTCCACTTCCAAATTGAGGCAGGAAATGCAGAGGCACAGTAAAATGAAATAAATTTCAGACAATAGTCCTCCAAATATTTTTAAACCTCAGTGAAGGTCAATTTGATCCCACTTAGTATGCCTACTCCTTGTTCAGCTGCTGCACATGATTCATATTTTACTAGCTAAAATGCATGGATTCCGAGCAGAACATGAATGGTTTTTCAACATCATTGTTAATATCACTGTCAGGTCTCTGGCCTATAAGCTGTCAACACTACTGCTTCCTATACCTGATACAGAAGAAGGGAAAATATCAGCATAATCCTTACAGAAATAGAGCAATAGATCCTTCTCACCAGAGCACAGCATGGGAGAGATATTTTTGGTCAAAAGACTAATAGATTTATGAGATGAAATTCTGGCACCACTGGCAAACCTCCCATTGACTTTGATAGGGACAAGATTTCATTTATGGTGAACACAGAGAACTGTAGGCTTATCACAGGGAGTCAGGCATGCTTTTAGGTTGACCAGCAGCTTTTAAGGTTGACCTCATGCCCTAAATGATTCTGGACCCAAGTTGTTTATTGAAAGAAATGTAACTCAGTATCAGCTGAGCCCACAAAGAAAGTTGATCTTGTGGTTTATTTGGAAAGCAGTAGATTCATACCAAGGGATGTGATTTTGATGCACAGAGAAACAATTTGGCTGATCATTCAGTAAAAGAAGGAGCCCTTGCTGGGATTCCATGGCAGTGGAAGTATCCAGAGGAAACACAATTACCAGAGGTCGAGGTAATTATTAGGCAGAAAGCATACCAGGAGTGATCAGAACCAGAGATGCAAACTTACTTTATACCAGTGTGTGTCTTGAAAAAATAAGCAACCAGATTTAGACATGTAGCAGCTCAAGCCAGAGATGATGCTCTCCAGAAAAGGGTTCAAAAGGATGCAGAAGCACATCCCATTAGCACTGAATACTCAAATTCCAATAATCAGTTGAGAGCTAAGAGTAACCAAAAGACAAGGCTCAAGTTGACTAAGGGTCCGTTGTTTTATATTCATGACAGAGATCAGAGACTGACTGGTGGTCCCTCTTGAGTATTGAGGGATCATGTTTCAAACTGTTCACAATGAGCCATATGCTGGGCAGTGCAAAGATAAGGCTAATTATCAGACTCTTTAAGAAGTAGGATATTAGCTTTATATGTATCTAGATTACACTTATGGTGGTCTGGCCTGTGGTATGTTCTGTCCATTACAGCCTAACCAGAAAGGACCCATGCAGAAAACAATTAACTTTACCTTGGAGGCATCTTCAGATGGATTGGATAAGCTTACTAGAGAAATCTAGAAAAAGATAAATGCTTCCTCTCTCTAACCTGTTTGTTTACCAGAGGGTTACAGTGTCTCCCCGCATCTGATGAAACTGCAGGAATAGTTGCCCTTTTTTGCTGTAAAAGTTTCCTCAGTGCCTATGCTTCTGGCCCGGCCACGCTCACGGCTGCCTCAGGCAGGAGCTTGGATGTCTGTCTCCCACCTAAGCTCTAGAATGAGCCTGAAGCCAGGTGGCATTTTCCCCACCAATCTTGCCTGTGGGGCCCAATCCAGAGCTCAGATCACCTCTAATTCCACACAAAATGGCTGGGGTGGGGGTGGAAGTAGCATCTCTTATAACCTTTAGCTCAGTGGTTAGGGTACACACCCAGGATGTGGGAGAGCCTTTTAATTCCCCCCCTGCCTGATTTGAACAGGGATCTCCCATCTCTCAGGTGACTTCCTCAACCCCATGGACTAAATGTTATAAGGGAGACCTCCTCCTTCTGCCTCCAGCCACCTCGTGTAGAACTCGGCAGGGCCTAAGACACTGTCTCAATAAATGGCTTAGGCACATAAGGCATCTGACTGCAGGAGAAGGGTTCCCAGCTGTGATTCACAAGCAGAAACAGGCACCTCCCTGAAGTCCAGACTTAGGTGCTGCACTCCATGAGAGGATAGGGCTTAGGACTCACCCCTCATCAGCATCTCCTATTGGCTAGCTTAGGCAGCTAAGCCAAGCATGCTGGCTTTTATGGATCACTTTCTTAGGTGCCCCTCTATCCACATTCATTGTACAGAGAGCCATGGTATCTAACTTGGGCTCTGTGGATTCATGATTTTCAAGGCACATAAAAGTAGGGCATTGCACTAGATCTTTAGCCCAAATTGCAATGGATTTTTTTAAACTGATGTTGGATAAACTGATCATCTCACAGGATGGAAGTGTAATACCAGCTATTATTCCACCAAGAAAATTATAACGTAGGGCATTGATCTGACAAACACTTAAGCACATGAATAACTTCTGTGAGAATCAAAGATGAACTGGAAAGAGCAGATTAACTGGTTATTATCCACACAGGTCCTTAAAGCAGAGATTCTCAAATTGTGATCCGTGGACCACCAGTGGTCTGCGAGCTCCATTCAGGTGGTCCATGGATAGTTTCCTCTAAGGTGCACGCCTGAGCAGCCGCACATGAAAGAATGAAGGGCCACCCACCTAATTAGTGGAGCTGCACAAGCATAGTTCCACTAATTAGGTGCCTGGACCCTGGAGAAGATGAACATGTAAGATAAGGTGATGGCCTTGGGGTGAATAGGAGGTACGTAGGAGGGGGCAGTGGGGTGAGAAGAGGTGGTGGGGGAAATTTGGGGCGTGCAGGGCTGCGGCAGCCAGAGAAAGAAGTGACTTTCCCCAGCTCCAGGCCTGTGGCTGCCAGAGAGAGACGGCCTTCCTTCCCAGTATCAGCTCTGTGGTTGCTGTGGTGGGAGAGAGAGGGCACATCCATTGCATTAGAAAGGTATGACTATGGATATTAAAATATGAGTTGTGTGCTTTTATTTGTAGAACAAAAAAAATTAATCATTATTAAGGTTTTTTAATACTGTACTTTTATCCAAATAGTTTTATAATAGTTAGCTAACAGTACAAATAACATTTGGAAAGATCCTTAAGTGGTCCAACGAGACCCTCAGCAATTTTCAAGTGGTCCACACAAAAAAAAAGTTTGAGAACCGCTGCCTTAAAGGCTCTGGACCCACATTGCTTGTTGAAAGAAGTGCAATTCAGTATCTTATTTTATTAGAACATTTAAACAAACAAATATAAAATCAAGGAAACATATCACCAAAGCTAAACTATTATTAAAACTATACATTGAAATAAAAAAACAATACAACCACCAAAATATCAAAACAAATCAGCAATTTGAATTGGAGTTAAATCATAAAATGAGTTAAATCATCCAGATAGTTGTAAAAATAATCAACCCTTATAAGTTCTAAAGAGGATTCTATGAAGGTGGCTGTTCATTTAGTTATAAACCCCACCTAGAAAATTATACCACCTCAATCAGATGTAGGATTTAGGATTGGTTAGAAGCTCAATACTGAAACAAAATTAACATCTGAACCTTACAGCAAATTAAGCTTCTTCCTTAAAATTCTGCTCTAATATGGTAGTGTAACGGCACAACGACTCACCCTGTGGCGCCTCCTGCTGTTCATCCAGGGAATTAGCTTTCCAGCCTCTGGAGTGCCCTCTGCAGGCCGGCGCCTTGCCTTGTTGCTGGCTCCCAGGTCCCTCCCAGACCTCGGTGCCCCTCTACATCAGGATTTCTGCCCCTGCACTACCTCAAAGTCCTCTCTGGGTCTCCCCTGCCCGGGGAACCCCTAACCCCCTATACCCACCTCGCCTCAGTATATGGCTACTGCCAGTCACCATCGAGCCCTCACTGACTAGGGTGGACTGCAGTGTACATGTCATTCATCACTGGCAAAGGGGGGTTTGGACCTGCTGCCTTCGCCTACCCCAGGCCATCCCTCTGTAGCCCCAGTACCTGTCCTGGCCTTTATCAAGACCTGCGACCTGGCGCTTCTCCAGTCTTTCCCCAGCCCTGTTCCACTCTAGGTACCTTCCTCAGCTTCTACACAGCCAGGATCTTTTCCCTCAAAAGCTAGAGGGAGAGTCCTCCTTAGCTCCTGGCTTCTCTGGCCTTTATAAGGCCAGCTATGGTCTGATTGGCGCGTGCGCCGAGCTGTGGCTGTTTCCCCAATCAGCCTAGGCTTGCTGCTCTCCTTGCTGCTCTCCCTAGCAGCAGCGCTCACAGCCTCAGCCCTGTCCCAGGGCTGAATTCAAGCCCTTCAGGGCAGGGGCGGGTGATGAACTCTTTCTTTGCCCCTTAACTCCTGTCCTCTCTGTGATGGGTTCAGTCCTTGGGACTGTCACCTGATGTGCTGGAATTACCTCTGAGCCCATTTTCCCTGCCAATATGCAACTCCAGAACCCTGCCTTGTTGAGCCAGACATGCTAGCCTGCTGCAACACAGACCAAGGTCTGGTCCACGCCCCCAAAGCTGCAGACTAACCAAAACTGCTCAGCAGGTTACCTATTTCCAGCACCCAGACCCCTAGTTTCCAATGGGATTCAAACCCCAAATAAATCTGTTTTACTCTGTATAAAGCTTAAACAGGGTAAACTCATTAATTGTCCGCCCTCTATAACACTAATAGAGAGATATGCACAGCTGTATGCTCCCCCAGGTATTAAATCACTTACTGAGTTTATTAATAAACAAACCTGATTTTATTAAGTATAAAAAGTAGGATTTAAGTGGTTTCAAGTAGTAACAGACAGAACAAAGGAAGTTACCAAGCAAAACAAAAAACAAAACACGCAAGTCTAAGCCTAATACATTAAGAAACTGAATACAGGTAAATCTCATTCTCAGAGATGTTTCCAATAAGCTTCTTTCACAGACTAGACTCCTTCCTAGTCTGGGACCAACCCTTTCCCCAGTACAGTCCTTGTTAGTTCCAGCAGGTATCTTAAGTGAAAAACTCATGATTGGGACCCGCCCCCTTGTTCTCTTCCACCCCCTTTTATAGCTTTGGCAGAAGGCAGGAATGTTTTGTCTCTGGATTCCCACCTGTCCTTCTTAATGGAAAAGCACCAGGTTTAAGATGGATTCCACCATTCTTTCTGGGCTGGCTTACACGAACACAGGAAGGCTTGCAAGTAAACAGAGCCATTTACAACCTATTGTCCTAATCAATGGGAGCCATCAAGATTCTAAACCATCATCAACGGCCCACATTTTGCATAATTACAATAGTACCTCAGAGTCAGACGTCATATTTCTAGCTTCAGATACAAGAATCATACATACATACAAATAGGATGAACACACTCAGTAGATTATAAACTTTGTAATGATACCTTACAAATGACCTTTTGCATAAATCAATCATATTCACTCTCAATCATATTTCCATAAAAAACATTATGTAGTGCAACATCACACTTCCCCCTCATCCCACAGAGATATTACAATTGACTTTAAACAAAACACTTTTGATAAGCAGAAGTTTGACAACCTGACAATTTCTAGTTTCTCAGAACCTTTAAACCCAGAACACGCTTTCATGAATATCTTAACAAGGCAATGTTTAGGGCTATTTAACCTGGGGAACTTATTTTTGGCACCTTCCTAGTGTGGACTTTACAGACTCTGCCATTGCCATGGGCTCTCACACACATGCGTGCACGCATCTACACATGCACTTAAAATTAAACAATATAAAAAAGCTGGGACGAACTAATAAAAAAAGACAAAAATAGAGGACAATTAAGACACTTACAGTAACAAGGGGGAAAACAGGCCAGCAGTCCTACACTTAGGAAAAATGCTGTATCTTTTTTAACCCCATCTATTGGCACCATATCTGTTAACTATTTAGACACACAAAGACATCTCTTTTATAGATCACTCCTGTAACACACGTAGAGCTTTCCAAACAAATAAAATGGTCACGTCTGTATCTCAAAGTTTACAATCTAAAACCTCAATCCTGCAAAGACAGACACATACAGATTATATTATACGCATATCATATTTATGCACCATTTCAAAACTGGGGCCTAAATTAGACACAACACAGTAGGGAACGACAATTCACAAAGATTGATAGTGGAGGATGGTGTGATGAAATGGGGATTTTCCTTTGTTATGTTGTATGTGAGTCTTACTGTTGAGCCTATGCGAGTTTTACTGTTTTGCATGAATATTGTGTGTATGTGCGCGCCTCAGTTTCCCTGTGTGCTGCACCAATACCTCAATGGTAGGAATAGGGGTCTGAGACTTTGGCTGAGACCTATGGGACAGGTGAGGCTGCTCCAGCTGCCTGCACATATGCTATGACCTGTGCCTTTTTTGTAACCTGAGACCCAGGAGGGGGATGCAACCAGGTGACAACCAGGTGACTCTTCATCCGTAAGCAAGACAAAGACAAGGAGGAGGAGTAATGGGGGTGTTGGAGGTCGGGTCGCTGGACGCTGGGCAGTCTGCTTGGGGGGACTGGAAGAAGGGGAAGCCAGGCTGCCTGGCCCAGGACTCTCCAAGATGGAGTTGGATGGAAGTCACTGATTTCTGTGATAGCGAGCTTTGTTCTCTGCTGTGTTCCTGTCAACTAATAAACCCTTTTGTTCTACATGCTGGCTGTAGAGATTGTCACTGCTGACTGAGGAGTTGGGGTGCAGGGCCCTCTGGCTTCCCCTGGAGCCCCACCTGGGTCGACTCACTGCAGGAAGCGCCTGGTGTGGAAGGGGATGCTGAATGCTCTGAGGTCAGACCCAGGAAGGTTGAAGCTGTGTACGCTTCTTGCCCTGGGGACAGTATGCTCAGAGAAAGGAGGCAGCACACTCGCAGAGTCCTGATTGGCTTCATATGGACCAGTTCCAGAGCACTGGCCCAATGACTCCATGACAGATGGGATGAGGATTATAATACCGAACCACCAGGAGACAGGATTATTTTTACTTAAATATGGTGTTGTTTACTCCTTTTGTTAGATGATTTGTTAATGTCCCAGAAAGCTCAGCAATGTCATTTTCAATGAAAAACAGCTTATACATGGTAAGAAGGGTTTCCTGCTACATACACTCCCAGACCACTGTTAGATGTTGACAATATAACAGACCCGTATTGTGGTTGCTTAAAATGGCTCTCTTTCTGTTAACTATAGTGCTCAACCTATCCATCTCATACCACAGGATTAATTTGTAATCCACATTATGCAATCCCTTCTACTAGGGTTACTATTGCTACAACTTGCCTGCATAACACTACAAAAAAAAATGGAACAATTCTGTTTTGTTTTTGTTACGAATGTCAAACTCATATGCTGTGATAGTTCCAAGCAAGAACAATGTATCCAAGAAAAACACAAAATGCAATGGGGATACACAGCAGGTACACCTGCCTGGGAGTTCCAGGAGCAGTGCTAGGAGGCTGTAATTCAGTTCCAAATTTTACAGGATGGGGTTGGGGTGTGGATTTTTTGGAAAATGTACAGTGATGATTTCAGAGCATTGAGATAAGTATATTATATCGTCCTAAACAGACAAGAATAATCTCTGTTCTTCTACTTTTAAAGAGTTTTAAGAAAAGCATGGTTGGGATGATAGGATAGTCAGTGACAGAAATTGAAGTTGGCTGTTTATTTGTAGGTCATACTCTGTACAAGCAGCTGCAGTGCAAGCTTTCTCCCACTATCCTGTCAATTACTTTAGCCATGCTCCCCTGAGAGAATGAGTAATCTTAGTGTACTCCTCTTCATACAAGCATCAACCATAGGACAAACTTCAACACTTTTTCAAAAAAAGGAAAATACTAAAGATGGGCTTGCATGAAGCCCTCAACACTGAACCTGAAGTTTGGATATGGCTCCACATTCAGATCTCTGCAGCATGAGCCCCATTCTCGTAAATATTCTATAAACAATTTCAAGGTTTCCATGGTAGACTGAGTGTTATGGTTCTATAACTTACAAAATAGCTGCTCTCTCTCCCAGGAATCAGTGTATATAGTTTAAGGGCTAAGGAGATCAAGGGCAGCCAGACAGAGTAGAGCAATGAAACCAGTCTCTAGGAATAGTTAGATAATTGTATATGTTGGTTTTAAAAGAGCCCTATTATGCATAGCCCAAAAGGTTATCCTTTTGAATCTAATCTTGGCAAGGTAACATTAAGTCTTCAAAAAAAAGCACCTACAGACAAAAATCAACTTCTCATCAAGCTTATAAAATCATGATTGGTTTGGGTAGACTCCAGGTTAAAATGCTCTTAATAGCCACAAAACGGATGTGCACACTGATCTTTTTGGCTACTGGCAGAGTATAGGTTCAAACATGCTAAAGGCTATATATTGCCCTCTACTTATCTGCCAAGTTCCTGTTGATGTCAGCTCCCATCACAGGAGTTCTGCACACAGTTCAAGGGCAGTACATGGCTGTAAGAAAGAGAAACAAACACTCAAACTCATCTAACATGAAAACTTAACTAAACAATGCAACCAAATATAAACATTCAGCATATGGAACAAAATCACGATTCAGACATTGAAAAAAAGTGTAAAATGCACAGAGACCTTAGAGAACATATAAAAATGAAAAAGACCTCAAAGTCTTTTATAAAGAAAGGTGGGTGTAATAGTACAAAACAACTGGAAAAGCAGCTTCCTGATCTGAGCAAAAATGATAAAAAAAATTGCCTTTGTTACATATTACCACACTAAGAACTCTTCTCTATTTTACAACTTCTAGCTGTTAGTAAATGAAATCTCAACAGAAGAGTTAGAAATACTTTAAGTGGCTTAAATATACATAATTAGTCAGAAGAGGCCAGTTATGTGATTGATATTTAAAATATATTTGCCAAGGTTTAACAATTAAGTAATTCATTAGCTGTCAATCATTTATTTAACAATATTGTACTTAAGATGGTTAATCCACAGATCTGTCTCCTTAGTTCTATTCCAGTCTCTATCAGATATTTGCTATGTACCCTTGAAATGAGAGCTATTCTCTATGGGCCTCAGTAAATCCATCTGTAAAACCGGGAATTATAGTACTTGACTATCTCAGAAGAATGGCGAGAGAATCTCAATATATGCATATAAAGTGTTCTGAAATCTTTAGAAAACAGCTAAGAGTAGAGATAAATACATTAGAGACTGTGAGGCACTCAGATATTATGGTAACAGGGCCACAAAAAAAATTTAAGATAGAGGTGTTTAATAAATGCCAAGTGTTCTCTTTATTTACATGTTAAATATCAGATAGCTGTATATGTTCTCTTTTTAACTCACCACAGAACTGAATAGACAGTAGAAATGGGGGATAAAAGCTGACCAAAAAAAAAAGAAAAAAGAATCTCACTATTTTAGGCTTCCTTTTATCCTGTAACTAACTTACTTGCAAATGAGGATGTGTGCATATGTAAAGCCCTGCAAACCAATAGATGAAATCATTCACAGGCAATAATACCTAAATTTTTATACAACACCACAAATGATACAATCTCATGCAACAAAACAGAAGTCCAAAGATTTCATTGCTCTAGACTTGGATTCTTAGGGGCTGATTCGAAGTTCACTGTAACTAGTGGGTATCAGGCCCTTATTTAGAGTGGAAAACAGTTTTCTCAATCCAAAAGCATTTTCTATATTTCAAAAGTTTCCCCCCAATCTGGAATTGGCATAAAAAAATTGAAAAACTGAATTATTTTTCAGAAATGGATAATCCAAAGAAAATGTTGTGTTAATCAAAATGTTTTGTTTAGATAATTTCAGACTGTTTTGTTTTGATCTCAATTTTTTCAAACTTTGTTTTGTAGTATAAATTAAACTAAAATTTTGAAAACAAAATAATTGCAAACTGAAAATTGAAACAGTTTAAAAGTATCAAAAACTAACATTTTGATAATCTCAAAACATCGTTATGAAAAGAAATTCAATTTGGGAGATTCACCAAAAACTGATCCTGGTTCAGTTTTGATGAATCAGCATTTTCCTATTAAAAATAAAGTAATTTTGCTGGAAAATTCCAGCTTTGCCCTTATTTTCTAGAGCTGCAAGCATCAGTGTCTGCCACATCTCCAAGGGGAAGGATCACATTTTGTCCCACATATCATCCCCTATCAGGAAGTATATGCACATTCTTTTTTGCAGGAGCAGTTAACTTGAAGAAAGCTGTTTATACACACATACCCAACTCCCTCTCATGTTTCCACTCTGACAAGTGCAGATAGGAACTGCTACAGAGAAAGAAATCAAAATGAAATCAGATAGGAGAGATGAAGAGGCAGAGGAAATCCTAAACTCTTTCCAGTTAGTTTTGCAGGAAATACCTGCTAGAGAGAAAGAAAGCAAGCATGCACTTCTGATATGGAGGAGGTAGGAGTGAAAGTTTTCCTAGATAAACTGGAATTGAGTGTGTGACTTTCACCTGCCAATGAACCACAACTTAACAGGAAAAAACCCTGAGATGATGCACAAGTAGAGAAGGTCTCTCAGTGTAATAGACATAGTCACAATTGGAACTTAGTTACAACAACCAACCCAGAAAAGGATCAAAGTAAAAAAAGGTGAGAAAGAGGAAGTTTTCGGAGTGGATACTTAGATATTCTCTAGGCAGGTTGTGCATGCTCAGGAGAGGGTTATGAAGACCTCTCAGCAGCAGGGACAGTGCATGGGTGCAAATTTATTACAAACAAAGCTTAAGAGTGATCTTTTTTAAATGGCTAGCTGATTATTTCTTAGCTAGCCTTACTTAACATTGCTTATATGATCCATTAGTGACATGTCTTCTTCAGTGCCTGATCCACGAAGGATGTGCATCTGGTGCAGCTCTCAGGGTTTGTCTGTATGAACACTTAGTTCACAGCCAGTTGAGATGTAAATCTATCCTGCATCAGTGTGCCATGCACTAAGTGTCCTTATGAACCTTGCTGCTGCACACTACAAGTTCTGGAGTGTACCCCACTTTGAAATGGGAATAGATTTAAGTGCACTAGGGAACTTTAGTGGGTGGCAGTATGGTCCACATGGACAGTGTGCGGTAGGGTAAATTTTCACCCTGGCTTACTGCAAACAAAGTGTGCATAACAACAAGCTCTCAGGTTTAGAGCATGGCTCTTGAGTGTAAACCGTAAAGATTTATGCTTCTAGCTGTGTTCCATCCCCAGTGAGCTGGGCAAAATGGCAGTCATTCCAGTTACATTTAACAGTTATTAGCATTCCAACAGAGAAGTAGATGCACTTAAGTTGCGGGTAAGGATTCTATAAAGCTCTGTGAGAGGAGGCATGAGCCTGGGAGTGAGAACTCCTAAATTCCAATCCCAGCTCTGTTACTGGCTCGCTGCATGACCTTGCACCAGAGAAATTGCTCCTCTGTGTCACAATATCCTCACTTGTAAGCTAAGAATTGATTAAAGTACTGTTCTATGAATAATTACTCTGTGAAAATGGCATCATGGTGTTCCATGCTTACTGCCTCTCAGAGGATTCCAGATCACATTTGTATGGTTTCTTTTGTAAAAGGGCCACTCAGTGCACATGAATCCTACTTTACTTACTGACTGCAAGTTGGGAATGTGCTGCTTTGTTCAACAACATAAAGAGTGTGTGCGATGGTGCGGAGGAAACTGACTAAACAGAAAGTAAGAGCACCATGGAGCATGGCTTCACCTATGATACTCTGAGTAACCCAATTAATCTCTGGATGACCACTTTACTAGAGGTTCAAGTTCCTTTTTTCTATCACAGGGGCCAACACAGGGCTCATCTGTTGCATATTACTGCAATGAGAGCTCTTGGGAACATTGTCCCCCTGGCAGGCATAATACTTCCAGTAAACACCAAACTTGAAGGTGAGGTGTGCACCTCTCATACACTCAACTGCATCCCCCTCCTTTAGATAGCCTCACACAGTGAGATAGTAGAAACTACAGCTGTGGCCTACTTGTGTCATGTGACAACAATAATCACAGAAAGAGTCACTTTTCCCTAATACTGAAAAAGAAACTTAAGGAACTTTATTAGAATTGGGGAAGCAATATTATCCTAAATGTAGCTTGTCTCTCTGCTTTACTGTAAAGCTTCTGTTTCTAACCTTTGCCAGTCCCCTCTCATGGCTGTCTTCCTACTGCACTTCTAAAGAAATAGTAAGCATACCCTCACACAGCCCACTCTGGGCACCCGCCCAAAGAACAGTCATATCAAGCCCTCAACCCAAGATCTGTGTGTCAGGTTGAGTTCTTCCTTATTCGTACACATTCATCTGTCAAAGATTTCGCAAGTTATTATTTATGTTCATTATGGTAATTCCTAGTGATCAACTAAGCTCAGGGCTCCATTGTGCTTTGAAGTAGGACTATTACTCTGTACCAGGCAAAAAGCTTACAGTAACTTTGGGTATTTCTACACTAGATGTAAACAACCGTGGCTGACCCAGGTCAGCTAACTCACTTGTGGGGCTCGGGCTACAGGGCTATTTAATTGTGGTGTAGACTTTCAGTCTCAAATTGGAGCCCAAGCCTGACTGTCTACATCACAACTGAACAGCCCCATAGCCTGAGCCCCACAAGCGTAAGTCAGCTGACACAGTCCAGCCGCGCGTGTTTAATTGCAGTGTATTCATACCCTTTGATAACATTCTGTTGATTATGTGAGCCAGCAGAGATTCCAGCTGCGTTGGCTCTTCAGTGTTTATAGTGAAAACTTATCTTAATTGCTAACACAAGTAGAGATAAATAGAATACTTGTGCTCATTTACATGCCAGGGCTTACAGAACACATACTTTTTCAAGTTCACAAACACTTGAAAAGACAGTTCTGGTGCTGGGGTTTTGAGGACAAACCAATGGTTTATAGTACCTTTATGTCCACCAACTTCTTTTCCATAATGTGTTTTGCAAGCTAGAGATAAAGTAGTGAAATTCCTCTATGTGTCTATTACTTAAAAAATTAAACAAATAAATTTTATTATCATTTTGAAAATGACACGCCTTCCAGACAGCTCATTTAGAGACAAATGCTGAAGTCCTTATTCAGTTCTTACATAGGAAAAACCTACTGAAATCAACGGGAGTCTTGCTAAGCAAAGACTTCAGAGTTTGGTCCTTGGAGCAGTTGAAATAACATGTTTAATTACTGAAGCAGCAGCGAGAAAGCAGCAATCAGAGTCAGCCAACATAATTACTTCCTTCAAAGTCTGCCATTCAGCCAAGCAATTCTACTACGTCCCTTATATTGGTGGGTAGCAGCCTTCAAAGGACATTTGGATAACCTACAAAAACCATTTAGGCACATTCGATTAGAGCACAGATCTCACACCAAACTAAAAAAAAAATTAGAGTTTCCGCTGTATAAAGAGAAAAGGAAAAATAAAGTGAAAAAACAAGAAGAGCAAGAGTTTTCTGTAGAAGGGAAAAATAACCAAGGAGCATATAGGTATAGCAGCAGTAGTTCTCTTGCAGACTTGCCCTTATTCCTTTTCCTTTTAAAGTGGAGGATGTTGCCTTTTCATTTTCTTTCTAAACTGCCTCCTAATTTGCTCTCCGTAATTCTTTTAATCCTGCTCTTTTTTCATTTTCTATTGCTTTCACCTGTGAAAAGAGGAGATATTGAGATAAGTGTTCAGTGCATATGGAGAAATGATGACATCCTTAAAGGTACGTCCACTCTTCAAGCTGAAATGAGCACCTTCTGCTTGAATGTAGACATGACTTAAGATTTTTCTCCTGCTACTATGCAGCCATCTCAAGAGGCTGAAGGAAAGCCTAGGACTTGCTAAACAGGATCTGGACTCCAACAGCAGTCAGTTACAAGATGCGTCAGAGGAAAGCACAAGAAACCCCATACCAGAATAACTTACTCGTAGAGGAAGTTTCTTCCTTACTTTTGTCAGTCAGTGGCTGGCTTACACTGCCTGTTACTACTACTTCTGCTCCAGCTCATTGTACTGAGTCTTGCTACCATCTATTTGTTCTGTGTTTGTCCAGCATCTAGCAAAAAAGGATGCTAATCCATGACTGGGGCTCGTACCATAATACAAACAGACCAAAAGAGCCACTATGGCATAATACCAGTACTAATTCAAAGCTCCAACATGCATTGTAAAAGCTCCTGGCCACATATCCATAGTTTTATATTTAAAGAAACAGAGCACATGACTCATGCTTTGGGATCCTCCTGGATGCTCTACTAATAATACTTAGCACTTTTCATCAGGGATCTCCTTCTAAGTAGTGTACTAGGTGTAACCTAGAGTAGAAAAAAGGATATTTTTTAATTGCTTTAGCTAATTCAGTTTGAAACACTACTTAGCACCTCACATAGACAATTTAACATCTTTAAAAACCATGTTAACTGTAAATGGTAGGCTCCAAGGGAGCCTAGGTCCTTGATTTAGCAAGACCAGCTAACATTTTTAAAGGTGTTAAATTCTGCTAAGTTTCAACTTGTGTTAGCTAACAGAAATTTTAAAGACATTTTTACTTACTCTAGACAAAGTTTTAAATGTAAAATCCTGAGTCCATTGAACTTAGCAGGAGTTTACCGTTGACTTCAGTGGATCCAGAATTTTCCCAAGTGACTAGAGGAAGGTAGTGAAGAAACAGTTCTAACCTAGGGAATGATCAAGGGGGCTGAAATCCAGACAACTTGGGTTCTAGACTTGATTGTGCCAGTGACTTGTATGACCTTGGATAACAGGCCATGCCTCAGTTTCTGTAAAATGGGGATAATGGTACTTACGCATCTATGAAGCCTTTTACAATCCAGGGATGCAAACAGATGCTCAAATAATAATTCATCTATTTCTTTAACATAATACACGTATCAAGTTACTTTTCAGTGGTGCATAAGCATCATTAGCCACATTTTACAGATGTGGAACTGAGGTATAAAAAGGTTAAGTGACTTGCTCAAAGTCAGATAGTAAGTCACCGGGAATAGGACACAGACATCCTGATTCCTAGTTCCGACTCTTTTCCCTGGATTTTCCTGCCTTCCATCTCAAAAGGCTGAGAGAAAGCTTAAGACTTACCAAACAGGATCAGGCAAGTGATCTATCTAGCCTAGAAGATGTTTCAGCTCATTTCAATATGTGTAGGAATAGGCAATATTTCCCTTGGTTCCTTTGCAAATTTTATAAGACATGAAAATATTTATAAATTGTATAAGTGTTGCAAAATAATAAATTCCAGGAGCCAAAATTCTTACCTAAATCCAATGAAATTTTTGAAAATTCATTATGTTCATGGTGTCTTGGTAATTATAGGTATGCTTACACTTTTAAAAATATTAATACACCAAGAGCAGTGCACACACACACATCTATATGAAGCATGAGAGGTCAATTTAATCATCCAGGGTTTATTTTGCAGCATGCATGTCTCTGGATCTTTTTCTATAAGGTAACAGCACAATGAGAGGGTTCACTTACAAAACATTTAAGTATCAAAGAAAGTTGTTATACCACAGTATAGCACTACTGTCCAACACATTAATACAAGATAAAATCTGGATAAGTCATTTAAGGAGGTGACACTGGTTAGGGGAAGCTAGGACTCTAAAGACAGAGTCCCTGTGCCTGGACACCTATTTATTATTCAAATAGTATATCGCCATGGAGCATCGCAGATTGTATCTGCTACAAAATGCTGGGCAAAGCAACTGTCTTCTATGGTGACCCTCGTGCACAAGGTGTTGCTTCAGATGTTCTTGGCACAAGTAGGAGCACTCAGTTTGGGATGTGTATTTGTTCTCTGATAAATTAGTGTAATTATTTCAATGTGTTTTATAAAATAAATGTGTTCGCTCTCAAAGATATATTGTATTTGGAATTCTTCCCTCTTTCAGTTGCAATATCAGCCAGGAGGAAACATAGAAAAACAGAGTTCTTTCATTTAGACAGCCAATGGGCAGTTGGCTAAACCCAAAGTAGTAATGTAACTACTTACAATTTTTTTGCAGCTGTGCTTATTTAATAGATGGATAGTATTTCACCACTATGTATAAATCTGGATATTAAATGGCCATGCTGGTGCATTATCTCATAAGCATTGACAAGACTCAGTTTGCTGAGATTCCTGTGCTCAAGAAACCTACCAGTGGAAGACCACTGATTTCAAGTAGAATTAGGCTTGGGTAATAGATGCTGTAGCTTGTGTAGGAAGGGTACATAAGTTATAGGGCAGGCATTGGCTTAGACTGTTTCCTGAAATGAATTTTTCAGAACAGTCAGACTTTGTCTGCTATCCCTACAATTTTTAATCCACATCACTTTCAAACTGTGCTTCTTTTCTTAATGTGATTTGTGTCCACAGTAAAATAATTGAAGGAAACAAACCCTTTTGTGATAAGCCCAATGGAACACAGACAAAGCGTTACCCATAAAAGTGGTTTAGTTTAAAGCCGTGGTTTAGCTATAGTACGAACAAGCCCTCATGGTTTTCTTCAGAAGGATCATAGTCTGTTCTTCAGGTAACCCCACATTGCACAATGCCGATGAAATAAGTCCCTGATCATGCAATGACCAGAGGTGGACCTTTGCACTTGGAAACCCACAGCTGCTCTAAACTATGTCAGAGACAGGAATGCTGTAAAACCAACCGCATGGCCTCTTTAGCTACATCTTGTGTTTACTGCTATAACTGAGGATTGAGCAAGAAACCCTCTTTTTTCCAGGAACCAATACAAAGAAACTTTAAATACATACAATCCCTTAAATGGCCAAATGGAGATCCACTTCCCCGCCACCCCCTTAGGAGCTCAGCTCACAGGGCCTTAAGATGCCACTACAACTGCTGGAAAAAAAAGGGGGGGTTCTTTTCTGTCTGTCACATTATTCACAAAACTCTGCAGAGATTCCCTAGCTGCTGATTTTGGGGCACAAACTGTCACACAGAAAGGGTGGCTGTGTAAAAATTAGATGGAGTTGAAAGAAGAATTTTTAACAAATATTTTGTGCATTGACAAATTCACAAACAAAAAGCCATAAACCAGGATTTTCTTGACTGTATTCATTGTTTGAAATTAGTCACTGAAAAATTTCTGGCAATTCTCAGTATGTTGTGAACGTTCAATATTAGACAAATTTTGTTGGTTAGTTTGATTCGATGTGTAGGTCACAACTGCCTGATTGGCTGAGCAGAGACACGAGGTTGGTGAGGGAATATCTTTTATTAGACCAACTCCTGCTGGGGAAAGAGAGAAGGTTGTGAGCTCCACAGAGCTCTTCTTGGATGAGTGTAACCCTTAGAATAAGGTTCACATACTTGTGATTGAAAGTGAATTTTGAGTTTGCAACTAATATGCACCAATACTCATGGCAATAATCTTATTTGCTAGAATACTTATGTAAAGGAAATACAATGGGTATGCAAAAGGGAAAAGCAAATTAATTTTTAAAATGTGAATATTCGGACAGATATGGAGTACTTCCTATGCCTAAAATTAGAGTTGAGCACAAGCTGAACAGTTCAGCTACAGATCATTATTTGGAACATTCCAACGTTTGAGCACTTTTGGATCAAGAGTCTTGATATGGCTCATTAGAGAGGTAGGCTTCGGTCATGAAATTTTAGTCTGGATCTGGATTCTGGACCCTCTCCTCAAAGCCTGAAAGTGTTCAGATCCATTATTTTGATTTGGTCTCCATCTCTAGTGAAAATGGCACTTATTGAGTTTTATGCAACTATCTGCTCCCTTTGCATCTGGAGTCATATTTTCTGACAGTACTTTACTGAAAAAAAAAAAGTTTTACACCTTTTAGCCATGCAAAGCCAATGCAGCTATGGGACAGCGAGCTCGATACTATTCTGACTCACACATCATCAACAGAACTATCAGCCTATGCACAATATTTATAATTAATGACATGTTGAGACACAGAAAGAACACACTTTCAGTTTCTATCTGAGTTTGTAGGGAATTCAATCAGGAAAGTAAGCGTTTGGATCTGGAAGTAATTGAAAGAGCAAATATGGACTCCATGCTGTCAAATTTACAGGTGATTATTGAACTTTAAGGCGAACTATATGTTTATATCATCCTCTAGAGAGGAGACAATTGATGCGAAAACATATGGTTTGTACAATGAGACACCCTCTTCTAACCACTGCTGGTATATATTTATTTAGAGCTGGAATGGTAATTACATATATGGTTATATGGTTCATTTTGATTGAAAAATGTTTCCTCCTTTTCCCTTTAAAAGCTTTTAAAAAGGGTGATCATACCAAGTCTGTTATTACCAGTGGTGTTCTCTTTTTCTCAATACACATGTGGGGCTGCCAGCTCAGCAGAAAGGTTTTCTTTCCTGCCATTTCACAAAACACGCGCTGAAAATTTAAGACTACACTGCAAGAGGAATTTTGAAAAGGATTATTTTAAACTAAATTCCAAACAGGTGAGTGTAGGGCAGAAGATCAGTATCCAACAATTAGCAGTAGAATTGGGCATTA
Organism: Gopherus flavomarginatus; assembly: GCF_025201925.1. NCBI lineage: Eukaryota > Metazoa > Chordata > Testudines > Testudinidae > Gopherus > Gopherus flavomarginatus. Next base: position 101,295,535 of record NC_066621.1, read on the forward strand.
CTCTTGGCACATGCTACTTGGCATTCAGACACTGCATGAAACCCTGCACATTTAAAATCAACAATTTCACTGGGAAACATTTTAACCCTCTGGAGTAACTTGGGTAAATAGGTCAGAAGAGAAACAATTCTATGCGAGTAACAATGCCTGGATGCTGCAGAGCTTTGCAGGCCTGATTAGAATTGCAAACTGAACAGATCAGACAGATTGTGCATTGGTGCACAGAAGAGAGCACTCAAGGAGTCTGTTTCCACATTCTTGCCCCACACTCTTTGTACTCCTAAATACACAGCATTAGAACACCAGAGTGAAAACACCTCCGCAGATATCAGCCTCTCCCAGGAGGATGGACAGGTTCTTGACCATACCTTGTTCAGCACAGGCACAGATGGGATTGAACACTGAACCTTCTCTAAGGGTTCATCTACACTACGGGATTATTCCGATTTTACATAAACCGGTTTTGTAAAACAGATTGTATAAAGTTGAGTGCACGCAGCCACACTAAGCACATTAATTCGGTGGTGTGCGTCCATGGTCCGAGGCTAGCATCGATTTCTGGAGCACTGCACTGTGGGCAGCTATTCCGTAGCTATCCCATAGTTCCCGCAGTCTCCTCCGTCCCTTGGAATTCTGGGTTGAGATCCCAGTGCCTGATGGGGCAAAAATCATTGTCGCGGGTGGTTCTGGGTAAATGTCGTCACTCATTCCTTCCTCTGGGAAAGCAACAGCAGACAATCATTTCACGCCCTTTTTCCCTGGATTGCCCTGGCAGACGCCATAGCATGGCAACCCTGGAGCCTATTTTGCCTTTTGTTACTGTATGTGTACTGGATGCCGCTGACAGAGGCGGTACTGCAGCGCTACACAGCAGCATTCATTTGCCTTTGCATGATAGCAGAGATGGTTATCAGTTGTTCTGTACCATCTGCTGTGCCATTGTAAATTGGCAACAAGATGCCGGTTATCTGTCATTCTGTACTGTCTGCTGCTGTCATGGGTGCCCCCGGCTGAGGTCGGCCAGGGGTGCAAAGACAAAAATGGGAATGACTCCCCAGGTCATTTCCTTCTTTATGTTGTATCTAAAAATAGAGTCAGTCCTGCCTAGAATGAGGCAAGTGTACTAGAGAACCAGAGAGCAAAGCTGCTCCATGTCAGATCCCGCAGAAATGATGAACTACATGCCATTCTAGGAGGTGCCCCTGCAACAACCATACCCGTTACTTCCCTGCTCCCCCAACCCTCCTGGGCTACCATTGCAGTGTCCCCCCATTTATGTGATGAAGTAATAAAGAATGCAGGAATAAGAAACACTGACTTGTTAGTGAGATAAAATGAGGAGGAGGCAGCCTCCAGCTGCTATTAGTCCAGGCAGGACATTAAGCGGTGCAGGGGAGAGGAGCCCAGCATCTCGCTGCTATGATAGTCCAGGCAGGACAGAATCTTTTCTTTACACATGAAAGGGAGAGGGCTGATGGAGCTCAGCCCCCAGTTACTATGATGAAGACCATTACCAGCCGTTCTGTACCATCTACTGGGAATGACCAGGAATCATTCCTATTTTTACCCAGGCGCCCCCAGACAGCCTCGCCTGAAGCCAGCCAGGAGCACTCACGGGCTGATGATAACAACGGATAGCAATCATATTGTACCATCTGCCACCGGGGAGGGGAGCGGAGCGGATACTGCTCTTCACTGCCGCAGCATCGCGTCTACCAGCAGCATTCAGTAGACATAGGGTGACACTGAAAAAAGTCAAGAAACGATTTTTTTTCCCTTTTCTTTCATGAGCGGGGGGGAAGGGGTAAATTGACGAGCTATACCCTGAACCACCCCGGACAATATGTTTGACCCTACAGGCATTGGGAGCTCAGCCAAGAATGCAAATGCTTTTCGGAGACTGCTGGGGACTGTGGGATAGCTGGAGTCCTCAGTACCCCCTCCCTCCCTCCATGAGCGTCCATTTGATTCTTTGGCTTTCAGTTACGCTTGTCACGCAGCACTGTGCTGTGGACTCTGTATCATAGCCTGGAGATTTTTTTCAAATGCTTTGGCATTTCGTCTTCTGTAACGGAGCTCTGATAGAACAGATTTGTCTCCCCATACAGCGATCAGATCCAGTATCTCCCGTACGATCCATGCTGGAGCTCTTTTGGGATTTGGGACTGTATCGCCACCCGTGCTGATCAGAGCTCCACGCTGGGCAAACAGGAAATGAAATTCAAAAGTTCACGGGGCTTTTCCTGTCTACCTGGCCACTGCATCCGAGTTCGGATTGCTGTCAAGAGCGGTCACAATGGTGCACTGTGGGATACCGCCCGGAGGCCAATACCGTCAATTTGCGGCCACACTAACCCTAATCCGATATGGTAATACCGATTTCAGCGCTACTCCTCTCGTCGGGGATAAGTACAGAAACCGATTTAAAGCGCCCTTTATATCAATATAAAGGGCCTCGTTGTGTGGACGGGTGCAGCATTAAATCAGTTTAACATTGCTAAAATAGGTTTAAAAGCATAGTGTAGACCAGGCCTGTGAGTGCAACAGTGGCTGCACTCCCATGTGCCTGCCACAGTTCCATGAGATTGTGTGCCTGCCTGACAAGAAAGAGGCACTCTTGTACTGCTCCAGAACAGGGCTCTGGCTAAATGCTACAACAGCATCCTGTGTGCCTCAATATGCAAAGCTGAGTTGTATTCCACAGGTGAATGTAGGTCACTGATTTTTAAAAATATTGTCCAAAACTTTTTTAAACAGATGACGGAACTCAGATAGCTCTGTGTAATTACCACTCTCAACTTCTGAAAGTATGGTCAGAGCCCAATGTAACTCAGAGAACACCCAAGCATTAGTCAGCTCCTAAGCCCACTCAAAAAATCCCTTATGAAAAAAAAATCTTAGAATTTAACAATGACTACACCAATATGATTCTGCAATAACTACTTTGAAAACCTACAGAATGATCTCCTTTTAGAAGATTTTTTTGGATCACTCTAAAATATTATAGAAGGATTTTTTTCAAATTCTACAAGAGGATTCAGAATGAGTATAGTTTCTCTAAAGGTTTCTAATAAGTTATATAGGACTTTTCTGTAGGAGATAAAATAGAACTAAACATGCACAAACAGACCCAACAAAACACCAGCTAGAATATTTGACCTGATGGTGGAAGCCTGACTTCAAGATGAACCTTCACTAGTTGGCTTTCCAACAACTATCATAGTATTACATTTTCATGCATCAATAGCAAGCCCGTTAATATAAACCAGAAATGGTTTCCATGTGTTTTCAAATGTCTTCATTTCTGTAGCACAAATTGCTCTCAAGAAATGTAATCTGAGGCCCTGATCCAGCAAAGCACTTAAGTACATGCTTAACTTTATGTACATCAGTAGTCTCATTGACAAAGGCCTAAATAATTTAGTCTTGCACTCTGCCTATGCTGGGGGCTTTCCACTATGGCATAGGTGTAGTTTGACCTCTATATTTAAAGGAGGGGGCAGCTCCAGTCAGGCCAATGGGACTGTGTGGAGGGAACAAATTCCACACCTGCCTGAGACTTACACTTTGGTGGGAGCAATGCCCCCAAACCTCCCAAACTACACCCATGCCAGTGTCTTGAGGCGATACAAATCTGTGACACCCAAAAAACAAAAAACAAAACAAAACAAAAAACAAACAAACAGCATAAGGCCCTTTCCACCACTTTGTAGGGATGGCTGGGGGACCAGAAGTGGAGCATCTTGCAGGGCACCCTGGCCACCTCCTACACACCATTGGAAGGGTTTCTGCTCAGGGCCCAGATAGCCTGAGATGGAAAGCTAAGAGGCAGCAGGCCAGAAAGGCTGCAGAATCCACATTTACACAGATCCAGTGGATCAATCAAACACACCACACAAATGTCCCAGCAGGTAAATGGTAGATGTTACTCTTCTGTACTCTACCCAGATAGGGCTCTATTACTTAAGTTTTATGTGGGTGGAATAGGTTGCATCTTTTATCACCATTAATCCCATCTGAATCCATGTGCTTTGATGAAATGTCCTTCAGCTCAACCATATCAGGTAATACACCTGGACTTAGCTTAACCATTAAGTCCACATTCAGAGGGGTGATATACTATTCTGTCATGTGAGAACAGCCAAAATGGGAACTAAATTAAATCCACCTGCCTCCCCTTGTTACTGCCTTTCCTTTCCCAGTCTTTTGTCCTCTCTTCCTTTATCTTCTCATTCTCTTTTGCCTTAACTTGACCAATATACTTTTCTTGAATAATTTGTTTACTTTGTCCTCTCCTATTCCTCTTAGATTCCTTTCTTCCACTTCTTTCTAACGTTCCCTTTTCTTCTGTTATTCCCCCTTCCATTTTCTTAACCTTTTCACTCTCATATGTGCAGTTCTCTCTCCTTTCCAGCCCCCCTCTGATTTTCCTCTCCTTCCTAGATTGTGGATATTACTACAACTACTGTTTGTGAAATCAGGTTGCACTCTAATAGTTTGTCCTTCCAGAAGTAATCTTTCCCTTCAGTGTATGACAGCTGACTACTTCTGGTGATGGTGACTCAGAGTAGGGAAAAGGCACCAAAAAAACAAAAAAAACACACCCTAAATTTAAAAATGTTAATATGCATACAAACTGTAGTTACCATATAAGGTAAATCATATACATATAGGATATGTAAAATTAAATACTCGACAGTATAGAATGTCTTCTACTTCAAGCAGAAACCACTGAGGGCACAGCTTGTACCCTCAAATTTGGTTCTTCTACCCTTACTGTAGCCCTGAAAATATTTCCATTTTGGTAGAAAAAGCTTATCCAGTTCTCTGAGTCCAAGGTACTTTACACAGCAAGTCCATGAGTCACTTTGCAGTCAACTACTTTTATGAAAAACACAAGTTTGAAAGCCAACCTTCTTTTAAGTTTCAGAAAAAGTGCTTCAATACTCATGTTTTCAGTACAAAAACTGCCACAGAAGAAATAAAACAAAACCTCTCCCTACAGCAGGATTGACTTGAGATAATCATAGGGTACTGATTTGATACTGGCACTAAAGTATCAGCCATCATAAACATAGTAGAACACACGACTTTTCACACTCTCACTCAAATCTAAATAATCCTTTGCAGTCCTAAACCATCTTAAATAGAAAACATCCCACAGATGTTGGCATATCTAGACAAGCCAAGCTGTGTTAGCTACTTTGTATGACTGGATATTTCAAAGCATGGATGTCCTCACTTCTAAGGCACCCCCTTGGCTTGGGCACAGTGTTGCAGGGGACTTAGCCTCTTGCTGTGGCCTGGTGGCCATTTCCTTGGCCCCAGATGGCCAGTCCCAGTCAGCATCTTCTCCTGACTCTCTGTTTGGGTCTTCTACTGCTCAGTCCTCCAGCCAGGTCAAGTAACAGTTGACTTCCCTTTGGGGGGATAAGTGAAGGTCCAACATGAAATTCACAGAAAATGTCCATATTTATAGTTCTTCTGCCCTCTCAGGCTTGACTGAAATCCTCTCTTTTCTAGCCCCTTCAATGATTCTCTTAAACAGTTTCTTCCCCAGCAGGATTCCCCCACTGCTTCCCATTGCCAGAGACTGAAGCAGTTTACCTCTGAGGATCTCTCTGCTCTTTGTAGGCCCTATCTTAGTGCTTCCCACTCAGAAGCCTACTCTACTCCCTGTGGGTATCTCACCTGGACCTTGGCAGACTCTTCCTAGAGGGGAACTCCCCTTGTTCCTCTCTCTCGGATATTCCTTTATCTAGTCCATTCCAAGCTCTGTTTAAGAAGGGCTCTCCCTCCTTCACAAACATAGCTACAAGTACTGCTGGAACTAGGGTGGCACCACAGCCCCTGCTTTGAGATAGTAATAACAAAAACCAAATACATAGTTTCCATCATTAGCATTCCAACTATAAAAATTATTCTAGCACCCCTAACTGCTGGGGTCAGTCTTCCAATAAAGCCCCATTACACCCAGCTGGAGTCACTAATTAGCCCTTATGTTGCCAGCTTATCAATGAAGCTGAAGCATCTCTGCTAATTCAAAGGCAAGGCTTAGCTCAACTTGCCTCAAAGCCACCTCGGGGAGGAGGGGGAATAACTGAGAAAAAGAAAGGACCACAAAATGCCAAGTTTTAACTGTTCTGGAGTCACTGGTTAGGCACTTGAATAGAATTGTAAGGCTGAACTGATCAGCTGTGATCTGCTGGAATCTTTGGTGGAAAAACCAAAGGCACTACGATTAATACCATTCTGAGACTAAACACTAAAGCTATGAGACAACCTTATAAACATAGTAAACAGAGTTGAGAGATGTTCTATCCCACACCATTGTAGGAAATTATTTGAGATTCCAGGCCTCTCATATTATATATCACACACATTGCTATTGTACTGTGTGACCTATGTTACCCTATCTGAAAGGATAACTTCCCTTCTCTCTCCAAGCTAGATGTCTACAGACCATAAACCACTGGAACTAACACAAAATACTGTGTAATAGCTAGATAATATCTGAAGAATACATAGGCTCACACACCAAGGATATGGAGTATCCAGTCTGCTGCTCAGAAATTTCAACTGCATGAAATGTGCTGCAGCTGTCTCTCTTGTGGGACTCTGTGATCATCACTACTGCCATGTGTCTCTCAGTTAAATTCTGTCACTTGGTGTGCCTGAAGTGTGTGGTGGAAGCTGCCAAGACACTAGCCAAAACAGTGAAAGAGGGAAAAAAAGTATCTTTCCATTAAAAAGAGAGAGAGAGAGAGAGAGAGACAAAACTGTAAAAAGCTTATTAACATTCACATTCTGCCCTATGCCATTTGGTTATAGGAGCTTTCATTATTTAATAGTGGGAGAAATATGAACTGCTATCCAGCTAAAATGAAACACAGTTGCCTTAGAAAAAACCTTCTTTAAAAAAATCAAATCAAAGGTGCTGATTTGAACATTCATAACTTTAAAACTACCAAAAGGATTTTCCACAAACATGGCTTGTTTTATAGATCTCACTGAGATGTACAAGTTTAGTCAAGCCTAAAGACTGTGGCCCTGTTCTTGGGTTGCACCATAGAGCCAAAAGGGAGCCATGAAGTCACCTCTGTTCTCCTTAGATCCTGAGCCAGTCCCTCAGTGTAAATTATAACAGTTTAAGGGTTGCTCTAATTTACATCAGCTGCCAATGGTCCAAAGGGGCTGCTCTGGCAACCAGAAATCACCAAGGCTTAGGGAAGTCTCTACGCTGCCCCAAACTGTCACTCAAAAAGGAGATGGCATAGAAGCTGTTATTCTGGCTCTATGTTACCAGAGGTTCCTCCTGTGCTGGTGGGATTGGGGTGATAATTCCATGGCTGGCTGGGCCAACTTTAGGATCATGTACCAGTGTGGTACAAAGCAGCCCCAGGACAGCTGACAATGGGGATCTGTTACATCAACTTGTATATAAAGCTGTGTAAGACATTAAAGTTTCCATTGTGTTAATTGGCAGATAATTAAAACAAATATTGATAGAGTGACTCCATGCTGAGGCATAATCACAAGGAAGTAGAGTTATTATTGAGGTTTCAACCCTAATTCTGCATTTCTCAACTTTATGGTGCTCTATTTCTCAACTTTATGATCTGTTTATGTTTTTTGGGTTTTTTTGCAAAGATTATATATTAACATCTACATACGTATACACATGCGTGTATGTATGATACAATTATAGAGGTTCTTCCAAGGACAACAGCGACATTTCACCCCTCAATGCCCCTCTGTTCTTTCTGTTCTTCAAATGCCCACTTTGGAATGACTTTCTTTAGCCAAGGAGAAATGGATGGTGATTTCTTTGGAATCCATCAATGCTAACCACTTATTTGGGATACCAGAATGCTCTCTCCCATCACTCCCTCCTCCTCAACACATATGAGGCTTCAGAGTTAGGCCTTGTCTACATAGTGTGAACGTAAACTGAGATAGTTGTATATCCCATGTGGATATACCAGAATAAGTATAATAAACTAAATTTTAAAGGGGATGGGTTGTCTGGGAAAGGGTTTAAGCTAAATCAAAAAAGCCATTCTTATTCTGGAATAAGAGTGTCCACATGGGAAATTATACCTGTATAACTACACCTATTAAACTGTTTAATTTTCCTATATACACAAGGCCAGAGAGAGTGAGATGCTCCAGACCGAGGCATCAGAAGCATGCAGATGACAGAATACTTAGTCTTATCTTCATCAAATTCAAATAGCATGGTTTCCTTTTATAACTGTCTGTTTTGAATTTTAGATCATTTTTGTGAAAATAAAATTAAACTGTTTCTTTAACAAAAGTTTTACCAGGGCTGTCAACAATCAACTGAGTCACTAAGCACCCATCTAAAACACTGAATTTTATGGAAGTCTGGTCAGTCCTTAAAACTCTTTGGAGCAACTAATTATCTCACATTAAACTTTCAAAAAGTTTGGCCATACCTCCAGCCATCTTAGGAGCAATATTGACAAGTTCCAAAGTAGTCAAAAGAGCCAACCTCCAAAGCATCCACTCCTGCTTGACTGAAAGAATTTGTAGTTAGAAGAAGAACTCAAGATAGGTGCGGCTGAAATAAGAGGAATCTTAGGGTATGTCTAGAGTGCAATTAGACACCCGCTGCTGGCTGTGCCAGCTGACTCGGCCTTGCGGGGCTCAGGCTGCAGAGCTGTTTAACTGCAGTGTAGACTTCCAGGGTTGGGCTGGAGACTGGGCTCTAGGACCCTGCATGATGGGAGGGTCCCAGAGCTCAGCTTGCAAGCAGAGCCTGAAAGTCTTCACTGCAATTAAACAGCTCCGCAGCTCAAGCCTGAGTCAGATGGCATGGGCCAGCCACAGGTTTTTAATTGCACTGTAGACATACACTTAGGGGTAATTAAAATACATTAAAGTAGGACCCTTCCCATCCAACAGGGAAAAAATGTAGAACCCACAGACAAGGGTAAAAGCTGGGTTTGCTTTGGAAAGAGAAGGAGGATGGTGGTGGTGGTTTTTTATTTCAGCAACAGAGTTAGGCAGCTGAGTCTGCATGGATACATTCCTTCATCTGTGCAGAGCCAGTGGCAAGGTAGAGGGTCTTAATCTCTCCAGTTTCCTTTTCTTCAGTTTCTTGCAGTGACCGCAATGCTTTTTGTTTTCTCTGATGACATTCTAAATTAACAGATTAATGTCATTAACAGAATAGTATTGGCATAGTTTTATACCATTTTTGTCACTTTCTTCTAATTCCAGGTGTGCTTCAAACACTCAGTTTTATCACTCAAATATTTTATTTCAAACTATAAAGAATTTGGAGGTGAGAAGTGCTATTTTAGTAGTTTCAGGAATATACATGTGAGGGTTTTATGTGGGGTGGAGGAATATTTCAGCTCATAAAGGTTACGGAACTGACCGAAGTGCAAATTTAAGTCCAGTAAAAGGTGGGTAGCTGTCAATGACATAAATACTGATCTAGAGAGAGTGCATCACTGTAGGGGCTAGAAATGAGGATGGGTGTACGGATTTGGATAAAACTAAAAACTCCACCCATGCATTCTCTTGATCTTTGGCCAAACCAAATCAAGCCTTCTCTTGAAGTTGATTGCGCTATTTGCTTGTTTAACAATATAATATATTCCATGTAGAGACTGACATGTAGAATTTTCCTTGTATACACAGCAAGATATTGAGCAAATCAAGACTGCTCTCAAATTATAACCTTCGTACACTGAGGTATATATTACAATTCAGTTTGATCTCCTGCTAGTTGTCCCTCTTGATCATCAGAGGAACTGAGATTGCTCAACTCCTACTACAGTCACTGAGGTTATGTCTACACTACAGTCTACGTCGACAAAACATATATCGCTCGGGATGTGAATATTCCACCCTTTTGAGCGATATGAATTACACCAATATAGCACTCGTGTGCACAGCGCTATGTTGATAGAAGAGCTTCTCCCGACAACATAGCATCTTCCACTCGCAGAGGTGGGTTTTTTATGTTGATGGGAGAACTCTGCAGTGCTGTATTATAAACATGACCTGACTGAGGTTCTGGTTTCTGTAGCAGTTGAGGATACTTAGCATCTTTTGTGGTCAGGCTATTTGAATGTATCTATACTACAGTACTGGTACTGAAATAAAATGCAGAATAAATGGAAGAGATTAAGCTATCAGAAGAGATATGAGACTAGCCCAGTCCAGAAGCTAATAGGAACCAAGCAAGTTATAAATAGCCTGATCCTGTAAATCACTAAGCACATCTCCTGGGAAGTACAAGTGTTCTCAATACCTATTGATTGCAGTGGAAGTTCAGAGCACACAGGCACTTAGTACTTTACAGGATCAGGTCTAATGATAATATTAATAAGGGATGGGACAGAAAATGGAGACACACAATTTTGAGAACTCACTCGGTGATTGGAGAATACCCCCTACCAAATCCACTGCATAACATTGAAATAGGCATGAGCAAGCCTAAGGAATGTCACGTGTTACCAACAAAGTTCAGTAAATCCAAACTCCTCCCCATGCTCTGGAAATGCGTCCCTAAGATTTCATGATGAAGTCCTGAATCGTAGGCTTTTCTGAGGCTAGCACACGGGGAAGCATCCCATCCATCTCATTGACCATGATGCCATAAGGCCCACCCAAACTGATGCTGTTAGTGCTGTGCTCTGTAGAAACAACTGCTGCTCACCTGAGCAGGTCTGGATTTTCATTCCACTCAAACTATCTACCTGGCCCTACACTGAAATTTATCCAAGGGCCAAATATAGAAGTTCTAAGAGCTAGGTAGTATTACAATTAGTACACCATGTTTACTCAGGCCAAGCTCCCATCCAGGATCTGGAGTCAAGATCTCAGTGTATTGAAATATTTATTTATTTTAAACTCAGTTAAATTAATAGCTCTTGTTTAAAATCAACTGTGAGCTGATGAAAAGTATGATTTTTATTACCATATTTTCTAATAGCCAATGAAGGTTGTTTGAAAAATCAAGTCATTCAATGCTTCTTTATACTTCAGGACATTAATAATGTAAAAAATACCAGAAATACAGTATCCATGGTAACAAACTAGTAAATAATTAAATATACTCACTGCCATGGAAACAGGACTGAGCCAAGTGAAAATTGTGTATAATCTCCTAACTATCCCTCATTACAGCAGACAACCTTGGAGTTTAGATCCGTTCATTCCATTTAGACAATGTCCTACTTTGTGAGACTCTAATTTATTACCACCTACCACAGTATGCTTCTATAGCACTTTTCATTTAGAGCATCACAAGGAAAACAAACCAGCAGATAAAAACAACACTGGAGTGCAGGGCTCTAGCACTAAAACCATTAAATGCTTAGAGCTAAGTTAAAAAAATAAGTTTTCAACCTCGATTTTTGTTTTAAATGAAGGGAGAGAGGAATAACAGTCTGAACCCCACATAATTCCATTTTAAGGGAATTCCACAAATGAGCAGCATATGGTATGATAGACTTTGTCCCATCAAATCTGTGGGTAGTTAAAGGTTTTCTTCAGGAACTCTCCAAGCACAGTCTAGAATGTAAGGAACCAGCCACACCAATGTCTTGTGTTCATATACTAAGCAGTATCACTGTTCTCCGTTCTCATGGACACGGAGTCCCAGGTGTGTCTACTAAACACAAAGACATACTATAATTTGTTTGTAGATATTCCAATTCAGCCAGTTATAGCCACATTCCGAAGATATGAGAAAACATACCCACACACTACGATGTTGCCACCCTATTTTCTTTCAGGTATGGAAGCGAATGTACTGTATTCCCCCCACAAGCTGCAAAGAATCTGCTTTCATTTCCGAGGTATTGTGTAGTACATCAACCAAAGGTAAATCAGACTGTGAAATCAGTGGTTCAACCTTTGTAATAGATTCTGTTCAGGCTACAGGGCCAAAAAATGAGAGCTATGATACCTACTGGAAGGAAACCAAAATAACATTCATGTCCTTCTTTGGGTTTCCAACACAAGACTAGCCAATATACTTGGTTCCGTGCATTTAATTTAACTGTGCATGCAGAGCACTGTATGAAATCTTTAAATCACAATAAATAGTGGAATCCATAGTAGAGAAAGCATTTCCCACCTTTTATTACTCTGCTTTTTTTAATAAACTTGATTTGAAACAGAGGCCATTTAATTTTCCACTTACTCATAAAGGCAGCAAAATTGCCACATGAACAACACTTGTGGGTCTTCATGCATAGACTTCGGGCTGAACCATGACTAGCCAAGGAAACAAATATAATGAAGAGGGGGAAACCACAAAAGAGAAAGTTAGCTTCCTGATACTTTGTTCTGCATGTTCTGTAACATTAAACCAATTTAAATAAAATGAACTAAATGTCAAGGTTAATCTCACCTTTCACTTAAAAAACAAAACTATCCCTGTTTGTTGCAAACATAACATCTGACATGGTGATTTTTTCAGGTTAGTCAAGGTGCCTCTACATGATACCCACTGCTAGCCTTTGGGGCTCACACAATCCAAACCTATGAATTACTCCATTTTGGAGTGTACTTGCAGAAAAATCAGTAGTTTGAGAGAAGAGGGGAGACAATTGCTATTCAAGCATCTTTCAATGATACAAGGCCTTCTGCATGGTCCCTCCTGCCAACAGGTGGCAGCCTGCCAACATGCCAACTCCTCTGCTGAGCTAGTCATGTAATTTCTGGATGGTGGGAGAGGCAGCATGGTCTAATGGACTAAGAGTTAGGGCTCCTGTATTCTCTCCCTGGCCAACCTCTCCCCTGTGCTCTTAATCAAGCTTTTCTGGCTTAATTTTCCTATCCAGTGGGATTAATAATACTCAGCTGTTTCTTTGTGATAATTAATTAGTGTTGATAAAGCACTAATTGTGATGGAAAAGAAATAGGGAGAACTACAGAGAGGCAATGGAATACAGGCAGGAATAAGTGATGAGATAAAGATGATAGTGTGGGCAGAAAGAAAAGAAGGGGAGCAACAGGTAAGGACAACATAACATAGAAGAGATCAAAGGCAATAATAGGATGGAGTGAATAAAAAAAGAGAAAGAATGAGCAGGAAGACGACATTGCTCTTCGAAGAAAAAAAGGAGTGAATAGAAGAAAACAGTATGAAAATAGAGATTAACAGACTGGGTCAGATATGGAAGAACAGAAAATGGGAATAAAAGAATTAAAGAAGACAGACAATTTATAAGTTAAGTGATTTAAATCTATTTATGTTCTTTTATTTTATAGTACTTCCGTGGCATAATTCCACTAAGTGTGGGAATTTTGAGATCTTGTGTTATATTACACTGGATTCTATACAGTAGTTAGATAACTGGCGAAAAAAGACTGAGAAATAATTTTAAATTCACGGTATGCACAAAAAGTCTTCCAGCAGAGGAGCTCCCAAATCATTTGAAGACCTTCCCCTTGACAGAGTTGTTTAAATATTGGCAACATAAGCAGACGGGCTCACTTCTGCACCAAAGAAGGCTGCTGGTGAACCCAATAATCCCATTTTAAATTTATATAAAACGAGTTAATTACTTCTGGGAAGCCCCAGCAAGGAACTGCCGGACCCTCTCCAGAATGCTCTGACTACTCAGAGGTCTAGTGGTGTAACTACAATTGGTATACCCATAAGCAGAGTGCTTCCACTAATATTTTCATTATAATTGTATATATGTTTAATATCATTATCCAATGTTTCAACAGAACTTTGTCCATTCAAAGTGCTATGTAAATGCTAAGCACTATTTCCACTTACCCCACCAAAAGCTACCATCATTCTACTTCCATCTTCAGACTGAGAAACCGTGTGCTCCTGGAAATATTTTACTTGTATTTCAACATTGAGAGTCTTACTTCTCAAAACAAGAGAGGAAAAGCCATTCCCTGCTTTTGCATCACTACAATATCAGTCTCAACAGCTGTTTTTCCACTGCACGTGCACAGTTAAGCAAAAATGATCACAGAAAAAAATAAACCTGGCCCCTTTCCCTTCCTCCACCTCTTGCTTCTAAAATGTCTCATATTTTACATAATTGATTAGCTTTATTTAGCTGAATGTGTTTGCACAGCTTTGGCAAGCAAATGTGTATTTTTTCTGCTCGAGCTGGAAGGAACAGTTTATGTCAAGAGTTAAACAGCCGCAGAGCCCCTTGAGATGGTCTACATCCGATAGCTATGGTATGTACTCTGCCAAACCTTAAAACGGTACGCTATGCAGCATGCCCCTCTGAGGATATGGCTATGTAAACTATCTTACAGAATCTTTTCCTACCTGAATTAAAGGCTGAGTGTCTCCAGGCACAGTACCAGCAATTCCTGTAACTGGAAAAATTGCTGCTAGAAAAGATCAGCAACAGGAAAGTATTGAAATGAGTAGGTAATCCAAACATTTGCCTGAAATTCCATAGTTAATAGTGTAATTAGCAAAAATAATCTTGACAATGCTTTACTGTTAGTTGCCTGTACTGTTGTTTATGTTGTTGTGATGCTCAGGTTAATATGTACATAACCATGCCTTAAATCCTGGAAGTTTATGGAATAATGAAGTCCATCCTCTGCTATACTTCCCTGTTTATTTTACCACCTTTTACAAAAGGAGAAGGCACCAATGACAACCACATAAGTTCCATATAAGTGGTAGTCCTTGCATCATAACAGGTTTCTTTTGAGACCTAGGAATTTCAAGTTAAGATAAAAAGTTATGAAGTAAACTGTACTTGGCTAGTACAAGCCAAATCCTTTCCTAAACCACCCTAGTGCCGCACCATGAATTTGGCCCTACAGTTCTGAACTGCCCAATGTAACCATAATAAGAATACAGGGTTGTTATCTTATGCACAGGACAGATACAGTCATAGAACATCCTCAGAACAAACATTATATTCACCAAAAAAGTCGTTCAAAACTTGATGGAAAAATCAGTTTCAATAGAATTATTTATTTGTCTGAGAGATTCAAGATCAGTAATAAACATTTGTGCTCTTCCTCCCAGGTGGTTTTAATGTGGGATTGTGCAGGATTCAATCTTGTCACCTCTTGTACCCAGTGTGTATGAACCATCATTAGGACAGATGTTTTCAGCTAGTGTCTATTTTCAGCACATTTCTAATCTGGATCACATTTTTTATCTTAGTATTAGGGTGAGTTAACTCATTTGCTAAACACATCTCTTTATAATCGGATAAATTATCAGTTTGATTATACTCTGCTTCTTAATTTAAAAGCTACATTTCATGACCATATTGCATGCCAGGAAGCTTTTTACATACTTTTAAAGGACTGTATAGTAATGTAGCACCAGCTTTGTCTAGACATCCAAAATACTGAATATATTTTTAAAATGTCAAATGTCTTTTTAATAGCAAATCTGCTGCTTGTTATTCTACATTCCGATATTTTATTAGGTTGTGTACTGGGCTATTACAGCACTGC
Source organism: Gopherus flavomarginatus (assembly GCF_025201925.1). Taxonomy (NCBI): domain Eukaryota; kingdom Metazoa; phylum Chordata; order Testudines; family Testudinidae; genus Gopherus; species Gopherus flavomarginatus. Next base: position 101,310,988 of record NC_066621.1, read on the forward strand.
ATCAGACAGAGGAGAGAAGGGAAATGAACAGGAGAGGGTGGGAAGAACTACTCAGCATTAGGATATATAGTGCATAATATAAACCCATTCATAATCTGACTTTACAAAATCCAGTCCTCATTGTACCATCCTTGCTCTGGCAAAATTCCCAGTGTGGTTACTGAGGAGAGGGCTCTGTGCATCAGTTAAAAAAGAATTAAGTTACTATTACTGTAAGATGAACAAAAAAAGTTCTAGAAAGGAAATAGCCTAGCACCTACATCAATAGGCCAAAAGGAGACAAATTCAGTACTTCAAAAAATAACTTAGAAACAAATTATTTATACTACTACTCTCAGAAGAGTGATTGTAATTTGACCTCAAAAACAAAATAAAAAACAACCAGCTCGCTCATACAAGGTCAAGCAACATGAAAACTTGCAATAGCAAATGGCCAGCACACATCATATGCACAACTATGAGTTTTAATCACAAAAAGAAGAAAGATTTTTTACTTTGCCAAAATATTAGCTATTTTTGCTATGCGTTTTGCTTTTCTTTGGTTCCTGTTTCATTGCAAGTAAAAAACACACACAGCTGATCACAGAATGTGATATACAAAGCTCTGTTCTAATTATTTTCTATTGTAAAACACCATATTACCAACATGTAGCTAGTAGCACAATAATGGGAGAGTCCTCGGGTATAAAACTCCTCTGGAACCTAAGATCTCTCTTAAGAGATCAAATCCTGCAGTTCTTATTCAGACAAATCTCTTCCTGACTTTTGTTAGCATTCAGTCTGTATTAGGTCTGCCTAAAATTGCATGATTTGGCCCAAGGACTCTCTCTCATCTGTTGTTTTCAACTGCAGCAACTGTGTCATATAGATAGAGTTCAGCCAAATTCTCATGCTGTTTATCAGTCACCTCAGATCATGTGTCCCCTCCTCTTGATCAAGACTTTCAAAAACAAATTTGTTCTAGGCAGACTGACAACCACCAGATCTGGAGACCTATTTCCCTGTGAAAGTTGAATTTCAGAGATTGTCCACTACTGGTATTCTTCCAGAAAGTAAAGTCATTATACATGTTTCCAAAGATACCCTTCTGAAGCCAAAAATGTAAGATTGTGGAGCAGTGACTGTGAGTACAAGGGATTATATTTTTAGAATATTGTTCCTGAGCATGATGTGCCCAGACATATAGAAAGTGGCTACTTGAAGCACTTGCTTCATACTGTTTGTACTTTGTAATACAGTGGACCTTATTGTAAGAGACATTGCTATTAATGCTATGTTTGTTATGGAGGGATAAAGGTACTCTGAAGAGGGGTCCGTCATGATTAAAGCTGTGCAAATACATTTTCACTTAAAAAAAATGTTTCAGGTCAAATCTAAAACTAAGTTGTTGGCAAGCCAAAGAGTCCCCAAAATTAAATGTTTCACTTTGATTTTAAAGAGCATGGAACTTTTTAAAGATAGAACTGGAGGTAGTTTCATAACAAGAAGTCCTTGCAAACAGAAAAGTCAAAATGTTTCATTTCAACTTTTTAGATTGTTTTTGTTGTATGGCTTTCCACATGAACAATTTAATGAAACTCACATGAGTCGTAAAATGTTTCATTATCACCAAACCTATATTTTTTGCCAAAAAAAGTTTTGAACAAAAAAATTTTCCCAGCTCTGCTCATGACACAATGAAGGGACAGAATTAAGGTTGTCTTGGCATGATTTGTGGGAAGTGTTATCTTAACTGTGCATTTCCTGGTTTTCTTAAATTTCTGTCTTGTTTTTTCTCTTAAAGCTAAAGTATTTTTTATGAAATATGAGGCTGCACCATAGCTCATCATTCCCTGATTTTCAAGTCTCACTTTCCAGAAGCTTTTGGGAGCAGAAGGCTCTGCTGTGAGCAACCTTAATTCCACCTGTTTTTATAAGTGACTCTCTTTCTTTAACTTGTGTCTATACCAAAGTCTCTTTCTACAAATCAGAAAATTGTTCAAAGCTAATAGCCATTATTCAGTCTCTAAAGCAGCCAGAGTCAGATCAGCTGACTCATTGATTTCAAAAATATCATTCTACTCCAATGCCAGTGCTAGAAAAGGAAAAAGGCCATTGGGCAATGGAAATCTACTACTGCTCACTGAACTGAAAAGGTGAAGAAATCAGTACTCTATAGTGTATAATGTCCATAGACAGCGTATACTGAAACAAAAGCAATCTCTGATCACAAAGTACTATATATATTAGCTCTGATGGTTGCAAATAAAACCTGTAGCGCAGTATAAAACAAAGCAATGCTGTCTTCCTGAAATTTTAGGCAGCGAAGCTGGTGCTAGACACCTTGTCTACAGATGAAGACAAGTCAAAACTTTTAGCCACTTTTCATCTGTATGCTTTCCCGTTTGCCATATCCTCTTCTTACATATACATCTGATATTATATCAATGACCATCCCTTGGCCAGAACTGGTAACTACACAGCAATCTGAAGACTTATGACTTTTACTCTTTCCTTGAAGTTTACTGCAACATGCTAATAAGAATTACAGCAAATGAAAAATGATGGTATTTAGTATTACTAAAGTAATGACTTAGAGGCCAGTTTTGAAAGAAAGCACTTCTGTGTCGACAGTATACAAAGATGAAACTTAAAAGCGTGACCCTCATATTCTGTGCTCAGACATCTTTTGCAGAGAGAACTGGTAAAAGGAAACATAATGGCTGCATAAAGAATTGACAAAGATGCGTCCCCACACTCCTGTCCATTGCTGAATGATTGCTATGCCAAAAATGACTATTTGTTTACATTCACATGCCTCCTTCTTTACCCGCTAAATGGATCTTCCTCCAAAATGGGCATTGTTTCTTGAATTTGCCGTAGGCTTGGACCTATTAACTTTGCCAGGCTTGTGCAATATTTCTACTGAATAAAGGGGGAAAGAAGTAGGAATCAAAAGGACACTTTCTTCTAAGGCTTGATTTGTGAATTTTTTGTTGATATCTTTAGTTTCAATTGGGCAAATTCTGTATCTGTTGGAGTAAGACTCCCACAGATTTCACCAGGACCAAGAATTAGTTGAACCTCAATAATCTAGGAAGCACAATTTTGGATGTTTCATCCAGCTCTGAATGGATGTAAATTTTCATCACAATAGTCAGGATTTTTCAGAACCTATTTGATATTAATTCTTGTATTCTGCAATGAAAATTTACTCATTATCTAAGCATTTTGTCTTTGCCTTCTCCTTAACATTTCACTGCACAGTTCTCAGACTTGTATGACTGATAAGACACAAGTAGCTCACTGCCTAATAAAAGTTAGTGCTGCAGAAACACTGGGAGGAACTGAAAGCTTTAACAGACAACTGACAAGAACACATGGAAGCATGGCATGTAGCCAACACAAGGCCATTTTTAGAATGTATAGATACAGCACACCAGGAAATTATAGACTAATTATTACAGTTTTGCATTGGTTGTGGGAAAAGTCTTGGAAATGGTTTTAAAAGATCAAATGGAGGAATGGTCGAAAAACCACAACTTGAATTAAGGATAGACAACCTGGTTTCAGGAAGGGAAGGTCATGCCTCACTTACTTGTTAGAATTATTTGAGCATGCTACTGCCAGTACAAACATGGGGAATGCTGTGAACATTGTATACCTGGATTTTCAGAAAACACTTCACAAAATTCCACATCAGAGATTACTGTCTACTGTGCAAAGCCATGGCTTAATTCAGAAACGGTGAAGGGGGCCTCATAGAAGTGAGGGGCTGTCTAATGGACAGGAAACAAGACAAGCTCCATTAACCTTGGGAGAAATTTCTACCATTAAGAATCTTTCTAATAATCCTAGATGAGCTTTGCAAGATGGAATGGATACGCGCTTTCATTTGGAGAGAACTCTAAGGAATTAATTACAATTCATTCCGATTCCACAGAAAGACTTCCACTGTGATTTATATCAATGAAGTACCTGGGCTAATGGATCAAAGCAGTTCATTTTAACAAAAATACAACTCAATCCAAGATTAAAGAAACTCACCCTCTGAAACCTCTCCAAAAATGAGATAAAAATATGCTTGCAACATAGTTTCAACAAAACAGCTCCTCTAAGAAAGGTGAGAAAAGTGGTGTACACCTCTTTTCTCATTCAGCTAGAATAGATACGGTACCATATAATAGGTAAGGTATTAGAATCTTTACAAAGATTACTTCACATACATGTGGTCTAGTGGTTAACAATGCTCTTCTACCTAATGGAGGAAGATATCCTGTTACAGTATCACCTTCTGACATGTGGACTTGTATTTACTATTTCCTCAGGGAATGTCTATCATAAACGCATTTAATTTCAGTACCATGATTTGAAACATGAGTATGCTATACTTCATTTTGTACTCTTGATCTAAACCTTGGGCTGTGATGATACTTGCCAACAGTAGGATGAACTTTTTCCCCCCATCAGAGCAACAACAGACATTCTAAATATACTGCTGTAAGACAAATTGCTGAAGTTGGTACTGTGTAGTGCAGCAGAACTTATGCCATAAAAAACAAAAGCAGTGCCTTCTTTGCAGTGATTTTAATAATGATTTGGGTTGGGTTTGGATTTTACAAAACCAAACCCAAAGCTGAGGTGGTTGTGGATTCAGGTTTCATTTAGTTTAAACCACTGTGGCTTAGGGAAAGGTGAAGCAATTGCTCAAAAACAGTTCTGAGTTTGGCTTTATTTCATTTTATTGGCCATTCCAAATAAAGATAGGCAAAACAGAGTGTGACTTTGGTTTACCAAACCTCACTCTGGATTTTGTTTAGAAAAAGCAGAGATTATTGCACATCTGGGTTCCATTTTATCTGAAACAAGCGATTGTTTTAGACAGGGTACCACAATCCTTGGGTGGGCTGCCCTTTCTGAGGCCCACAAGTAGACCCTTTCTGGCCCCTGACTCCACTTCACTTTGGGGTGGGATCTAGCAATCCAACCACTCTCTGACTGGGCCTCTGGGTTACACTGCCCCTAGCTGCAGGGGCAGCTCTAGCTTTTTTGCGGCCCCAAGCACAACAGGCAGGTCGCCTTTGGGGGCTTGCCTGTGGGAGGTCGCTGGTCCTGTGGCTTCAGTGTACCCGCCGCCGAATTGCCATCAAATCCACAGGACCGGTGGACCTCCTGCAGGCAAGCCACTGAAGGCTGCCTGGCTGCCACCCTCGCAAGAACCAGCAGGGCACCCTCCACAGCTTGCGGCCCCAAGCACGCGCTCGGAGCGCTGGTTCCTGGAGCCATCGCTGCCTGGTTTCCAACCTCTTTGCTTAGCAAGCCCAATGGCCTCGGCACCCACAAGATTTCTCATTCGGGAGCTTGTGGACAGGAACAATGCACAGTGACCACAGAAGCAGCTCCCCAAAACAAAGCATGAATTATTTTTCCGAAAGATACACAGAGCCAGAGAAGGGCAGATCCTATTGTTTGAAGGAATGTTCCTTATCCAGGCCATTGTTTAACCTTTCCTGCCTGATTTCTTTTAACTATCCTTTTGATCAAGCTAACCATTGAGTAACGGTAATATCACAGAGATGTGCCCCTCAGTGTACCTCTGGGATATTACCCTCCCTGAATGGATAACTAAATCACAGTAAGATAAATAATAAGAAGAAAGGTTTAAAATACTGGAACACTTCTAGCTCCCATGCAATTGGTGGTTTTCCACTTCTCTGTTAAAATGATATCACCTCTCCCTTCTAAATCCATGCAGTCTTATTAGGCATGATCTCCACTAGTCTCAGTTTTCAATACCATAGAAGAAAATGGATACCTGCAGGACTCACAGTGGCAGTTTTGAGCCTAACGAAAGAGACAAAAAAAGAACAATTTTTGGTAGACTCTGACTGTAGTTCTTACGTTCCATTTCACATCTCAAATTCTTAACCTGTTTCAACAGTGGCACTCACAGTTTTGGTCCTCAGTACAATTCTTCTTTCTAGTCTCCCATCTCACAAAAGTGGAAACACAGAAGGCAAAGGACAAGAGGTGATAATTACACTCAGGCTGCTGTTTTTTATAAATCTGCCTGCTAAAATCATGTGCTGTTTTTTTAAATGTGCATACAGCATTAGGCAGGTTCCTCTGTCTTTCAAAATCATGAGTCACTCAGGGCACAAAGCAGCAGGTATTACAAGAAGATTGTAAAGTTAAAATAAACATGAAATGGATGTTTAAAAGATAGGGTGCAGTTCTTACATTTGTTAGGGTAAAACAGTGGGCACATTTTAAAGTGGGCACATTTAAAAGGTTCATTCCAGTATTAGAGGTATTACTGATTCCAGGCATGTTTCATGTATTTCAATGGGGAATACACTACAGGAATCAGTACTATCTTTAAAGCCAGAATGAACTTTTAAGTGTGTCCACAGTATCTCAAGCATGTAGTGCTGGGCTTGATAATTTGCTTTCATGCCTAAATTTTAGTTTGTTTGCAGTGTAGGCATGTGTCTGTCATTCAGTTACCAATCTGAAACTCAGACCACTATAACTGACCAATTACTCTCCTAATGTCCATATATGCAGTAGAAATTGGTCAAAGAGATAGTATTCATAGCTGGCACTGGATTAGGCACAGACTGGAATTTGGCCAAGTCACAAATAAAGTTTTGGACTCAGTTGTATTGAAATTTGGTCAACTATTTGGGATGTATCTGGTAAAAATGCTCTTTCTTTACACTGACAGTGAGATAGGAAAGGGCACTAGAAAATGTGCTATAAGAAACATTCTACACTGGAAGTGGGCTAGAATACAGGACTTAGTAGGTCTTGCCTTCTCTAAATTTTTTGTTTCTGAGAATATTAAACGTAAGGCTTCCAGTAATCTGAAACACAAAACTTACTCACAAGTTGGTTGATAGAAGGTGGGATAGGCATAAAATGAATGAGTTAAGCCATTGCAGAGATTCCTTTCCAGGGAGGAGGATCAAACAGTTGCTTTGGTGCACTGAAGATATTTGCAAGTTTGACAAGGGAGGGATCCAAAACTTGAAACACTTTTACATAGTGAAATGAGGAACATTCTACAAATCCTTCTTTAAAATCAATGTTAGCAACTTGAATTGGAAGCATAGGTCCAAAAGAGTTAGCTGTGACATTATAAGCACTTTGTAGTTCCCAGAGGTAGTTTGATGCCTTTGAACTAAAAACATGTAGACATGCTCATTAAAGACCAAATCCAGGAAACCAGCATCCCCAGCAACAGATCTGCTCCATGATGGCTGCTTCGACCCAATGACCTGAATCTCTTCTGCCTTGAGCTCTGCACATCCATCTGGCCTGTGCCTTGCTCCCATCAGCCCCTTGTATACAGAGAGTGTTCAAAGACCTGGCTCTACACCATGCATTAAGTACATAACCTCGTGTCAAGCTTCCCAAATCTAGTCATCTTTCCTTTGCATAATAGAACTATACCAGTTCCACTGCTGGGGCCAAAAGAAGAGGAGGAGGTAGGGGCTGAATCTGACTCTGACTCCTGATACTTGCAGTCCTTGCATACCCCGAACTTCCTCTGAAGTCAGTGGGACTGGGCCACACAAGAGACCGTGTTGAGACACCAATTCCTTATAGACAGAACTGTCATATTCAGTCTAGTACATTTGATTTCTATTAGGATTAGTTAAGCCTTTCTATAAAAAGAGATAATATAGTTTGAATGTTTAGTTGTAACATAGTACTTCTCTATTCAAAAAACTGTTTCCACTAAAATTGCTAACCAGATCCATGTATTATATTTTAAAAAAGGGAAAAAAAAGAAAACATGAAACAGGAAGAGACTGTGAACAAGACTATAATCATATGAGGTTCTGGTGACAACAAAAAGACCTTGAACTTTGTTCTCGTAGCTAATTATGATGTTATCAGAACATTCAATGTACAGTATATATAGGTCTTTGCACTTCAGGATCTATCATTTATTCTATATATTAACTTCTAAAATTACAAACACAATGTAACGTAGTTATTGGAAAAGGCCACAATCCCTGGCATGGCATGTATGAATGCCAAGCCTGCTGCTTTTTAGATCTGAGACACTCACAGAAAACAACTTGTTTTCACAGCAGTTCCATAAAATCAGTTAAAAAAGAATGATGTTGATTGAAGGTGCCTTGGGGTTACAGTTCATTTTAGCTAGTACAATACTTCTGGCATATAGAACTTACAGCCTCAAAAAGTCTGGGAAATATTAATTAATACCAACCACAATACCCAGGTAATAAAAGGAAGTCAGTCCTAATTAGAGTTACATCTGTGCTACAAAGTTTAGATTCATCCCTAGAGTTTGGCGTATTCAGACATGACTCCAAGCCTACTTCTAGTATTAACATACCAATATTGCACATGGAGAAACAGATATAGAGCACTTGATCATGATTTCGATTTCAATTTCTCTAGTGTAAACCAGGAGTAACTCCACTGAAGTCAGTAATAGAATTACAGTGCTGTAAAGCAGTGTAAAATCAGAAGCAAGACCAAATGACTTGCCCAGTTTATGTAATGGAGCATCAGGAACGCAAATGTTCTTGACTCCAACTCCCTATATTAAATCACTAGATCTTGTTCCCTCTCCAACACCTCAGTAGTATACCTCCGCTGCGGCTTGTGCAGGTGACTCAAATCTTGGTCCCTACGTGTACACAGAGCAGAATCATATTGGGTCTCATGAAAGAGGATCCTCAGCACTTGCAGAGAAGGGACAGAATTTATTCCCACCTTTTGGCAGGTTTTTCAAAGCAAATGTACAAAGCTGAGAGGGAAAAAATAGACTATCCCTTCAAATGCCCAGGTGATGTGAGTGTTACAATGCTTATATGTTCTATGTCTCACACTTGCCTCCTTTTCAACAGCACATTTTTCCCTCCATGGAAAGCTGTGATTTTTTCTCACTGATTACAATTCATCCAGCAACCTCTGTCCAAAACAATCAGATCATTTGATTAATGGAGAATTTTAGCAACTCCCCGTGGAAGACAAAATTTCACATGCAGTCTAACAATTGCTAGTTTATAAGCTCGTTGAGGCCATATTTACTTATGTCTGCAGAGCACATAACACATTTTGGATGCTATTGAAATAACACTGTTATGCAAGCGATTACGTGGTTCAATAGGAATAAATCCATAAAATAATACAAGCTTTGGGTTATTTAATGTAACTGTGAAAGGCAGCTCTCTTCATGATGGTGTCTTTAAATTGTCAGCTTTGGTATGACAAGTAATGTTTAAAATGATTTTCATGTAGAGCTGGGAAAATATGCTGGCTCAACAGCCCTGGAGAAATCCTCTTTCCAGTAGTGGCAGTGAGAGATTCCCCATACCTAATAATGTGCTTCAATTTTACTCTGGAAGAACCATCACTATAACCAAGAAGACAGTTCAGTCTCATGGCCAATTCAGTGACCAATATAATGGTGATGATTATTTGTACTGCACTAGTCCCAAAGAGGCCTTACTCATGATCATGGCCCAATTGCATGATCTTTTACAAACACTTTAATGTTTACAACATGTGAGCTTTACACATTAAAGGTACTGCCCAGGCTCAGAAGAGCTTATAAACAAACACATAATGATGCTGGGAAAGTTGAACGCATTTACCTAGCTGCTGAGCCTACCAAAAAGGATTTCAGGGAAAACAAAGATGGTCTTATGTGTAAGGAACAGGACTAGATCTGAGATCTGTGTTGTAGTCTTAGCTCTGGCACAGACTTCTTGTGGGGTGTGTACAGACAGACATCACAAGTGATTATTTCTTCTAATCCTGAGCTAAGGATGTGCAGGTATTTCAGTACCAAGTATTTATATATGTGCAATGCCCATTCAGTGTCCTATTGTGGTGCAAATCCCAGAAGTGCTAGAGTCTAAGCCCACTCTCTTTAGAGGCATTTGAAAAAGTTGTCATGATCTTCAATGAGAGCAGGATTGGCCCTTAAAACATCCAATGTAATATGGGCAGTTACATTACATCTGGAAAAGTTCTCTCTCTGAGCAGAACTCTGGGAATGATAGCAAGAGATACACCATTGCTGACACTGTAAAGAGAGAGGGCTATTGCCAAATATCTCCATTTTCTTTTATTCATAGGCATTTCAGTGGCCCTCATCATAGGATCTGAATATTTGTTTTCTAAGTGAGCCTCTCCCCAGGGTCTGTCAAGTACATCCAAGTTTGAAGGTATCAATATTTCCACGGGGGTATCCCAGCATCCCAAATCCTGAGCCACATAGTCAGCATAAAATTTGTTACTGAAATACTGCAAGTATAATGGAACTTCATCCATTTGCAAATTCAGTCTGGCTCTTGTAACTTCTGGGTGTGCTTAGGAAACATTTTTAAAAACTTAAATCGCAGGTTTTCTTGCCCCCAAAAACCTCCAATGATCACACCTCAATTTTCCGGTATATTGCTAAAGAAAAATTGCATTTAAAAAGAAAAAAATCATTTCAATAAAAAAGTTACATGTGGCTTTTAGCGGGGAGACAGGGTCTAATAATTGTATTTCAAATATTTTATTTACATTTTTCAAAAGATTTTCTATTACCTTAGGGATTCATTTACACAGCAGAAACACAGATCTAGTGTTCCCGTGGTATTTCAAAACCAAGATGGTGGAAATACCACAGATGGCCAGTTCTCATTTTAAAAGCAAAATCCCTAAATCAAATAGCATTTCAAGGCCTGTGGAATTAAAAGGCAAAGAAAAACAGTAAACACTAATAGAAATACCAGCCATATTTAGCTTTAGATGAATACTATTACTTTTATTAATACATATTGATGTAAAAACATAGCTGCACACAGAACTCCACAAGAAAAAGAAATCCCTACTCCTGCCCCTTGGAACTTAAAATGGAATGATTTGATCCTGAACTCCCTCAACTTCCATTAACATCAGTAGGAGCTAAGGGCTGATGGCTCTCATAAACTGATTTGCTTGGCACCTGCCAGGATCAGGCCATAAGTCAGAGAAAGAACACAACAAAAAATGACAAAATCCCATAATGGGCAGGAGTAGATATGGTATAAAGGGAAGGCATCTGTGAACCCATGGGAAGGTAGAAATGCTTTGGAGGGAGGAGACGTTCCCATAGTGAGTGGATTGACGAGCTGATTAGTTAAATTTGTTTCTTGTTGGATATTTGGAGGGCTGGATGAAAGGGAGAGTATTTTATGTTTATTTTTATTCAATTAATATTTAGATTATCATTTTAAATGACCTTTGGTGGATTTTCATTGGAATATTTGAAAGAAGAAATATTTTCAGATTAATTCAGGTTCTTGTGCATTCTGAATGTACAGCCCAAGAAGTTTTTCCAGAGTTTGCCAACACCAGTCAACCTTAAACACTATTACCCACGACAGACAATGGAAAGGGGGGCAGGGAGGGGCATAGTTACTGACCTCAGCACAAACAATCTTCAGGCAGCAGCTCCAAAGTTGGAATCTTTGGACTTTCACTGGCACTGCTCACTGGAGTCCTAAACAAACAGTCTGCACACTGCAGACTGGACTCTGTGTACTGAAGAACCCCTTATGAAAATACTGCTTCTAAAATGACCTATATTACATAGTAAGGTTCAGCGAATGTTTTCCTTTAATTTTAACTGTGTGTTGGTGCCACCTACCGGACTATGTTGGTACTAATGTCGGCATTCCCAGCTATACCTGTCTCAATTTTGTTGGTTATTTGAAGAATCAGAAAGGGACCCTTTCCTGGCAGAGGTGCAGCTTCAAAATTATTTGAAGGAGGAACTTTGGGGAGACCAGAAGTGAAAATACAAGATTCCTCAAACCTGTCTGAAGTGGATATCAGTGCTATAGTTAAAACTTCAAGGGAATATGTCCCCTCCTAGCCCCCTCCCATCCTTCCAGTGGTTGCTTCTTAGGAAAAGGAATAGAAGTAAAGAAAAGTAGGGAAAGTTTCAGAATATTAAAATAATTACTGAAGACTATTTCTCTACTCCAAAAATGAGCAAAATTGGCAGGACTCCAAACTACCCATTGACTGAAAAACCATTTTTTAAACATGATTAATACCATCAAGTGGTATCACTATCATTCTGACATCTGATAAGTAGCACTGACTTTATATCATACAGATAGTAATATGTGACTACATCTTTGCAACAGCTTTTTGAGAACATCTGATAATCATAGATAAGAATTTACCCAGAGAAAATGAGTCAATTTTCCTATTTTAGAGATGAGGATCTGAGGCACAGGGAGATTAAACAATCTAGCTAAAATCACGCAAACTCAGTAAGAGCTGGGTAATCAGTCTTGGGTCTCCTAGTCTAGTGCCTCTATCATAAAAACAGTATCATGGAAGAGATTAGCAGCCATGTTGTTATACCTCACCTGCTAGGCCAATGAATTTAAGCAGCACAAATAATGGCAACTCAGAGGTCTCAACTTTATGTTTCCTTGGCGTAAGTAACTAGATAACTCAGCAAAAGGGCAACAGGGTACAGAGTCTATCATTTCTTGGTCAATCCAGTCCAGGTTAGAAGTAACTGAAATTGTTACCATGTAAAGGTTGTTTGAGCAATGAAGTTGGCTAGGGACCACAATAGCGATTGGAAGTCTACTCCCAATTTTGAATAGATCCACTATGTCACTTTAGGCAACTCACAATATGTTTGCCTCTGCTCCCTCATCTATAAAAACATACCATTGATAAAAGCACGATTAAGTGCTTTGAGGTCCTTGGATAAAAGAGTTCTGAGAAATGAGTGTATGGTCTTAACGTAACTTCTAGTACACAAGTATTCTCATCACAATTAGCACCTTTGTTGGCAGTCTCAACAAAACGACCAAGATGACTGACTGAGCATAAGAAATGAACTCACCCCTAGAAACTGTCCATCTCAATAAGGGTTGAAGAGAAGGTAGAAGCTTGCATTGCTGATGTACGTACCTATATGTGGATAAACATAGAATACCAGCCTCTAGTGCTTTTGATCTGGTACTATTTATTAGCCCTAAAGTCACTTGTTTTTTCTTAAGGAATTAGTGCCTCTAACCAAAATAAACTGAAAAGTGGCACAAAAAAAACACCCATCTCATATGCAGACTGGGAAAGCATGAGGATGTGTGAGTTATGGAGATCCAGATGCTTTCATTCACATTGAATTTTGAGTAAACAGTAAATTGAGCTGAGGATTAATTAATTATTTTCAGCTGAAGGAAGTGGAAAATTTTGCAGAAATAAATCGGATAAATGAGGTAGCTGAAATGCAATTTAAAAAAAAAAATCACACACACCCCCGCAAGCTCCAAGAAAAGCTGGAGAGCCTTAGGTTCCTTACTTTATTTTCCTCTTGCTTTTCAAGTGCAAATATTTTAGTATGAATTTTACTGCCCGGGAAAAAAATATTATTTCATGAAGATTATATTGGAGATGCATCTCCTTCCTCTAATCGCATGTTATTTCCTTAGAAAAAAGATCCAGCTGTTCTTTTCATTCAAAAAGGAGTAAATCCATATACTAATTACAGCTAAGACAAAACTACACAAGTTACTTCATTAAGCTATCTTCAAATCACCAGGGCATGATGAAATGCATCCTAGAATACTCAAGGAGCTGACTGATGGGATATCTGAGCCATTAGCAATTAGCTTTGAAAAGTCATGGAAGATGGGAGACATTCTAGAAGACTGGAAAAGGGCAAATATAGTGCTCATCTATGAAAAGGGAAATAAGGACAACCCAGGAAATTACACACTAGTCAGCTTAACTTCTGTACCTGTAAAAATAATGGAGCAAATAATTAAGCAATCAATTTGCAAACACCTAGAAGAGAATAAGGTGATAAATAACAGTCAGCATGGATTTGTCAAGAACAAATCATGTCAAACCAATTTGATAGCTTTCTTTGACAGGGTAACAAGCCTTGTGGATGGGGGGAAGCAGTAGATGTGGTATATCTTGACTTAGTAAGGCTTTTGATTCTGTCTCGCATGACCTTCTCATAAACAAACTAGGGAAATACAACATAGAGGGAGCAAAGAGTCCTGTGGCACCTTATAGACTGACAGACGTATTGGAGCATGAGCTTTTGTGGTTGAATACCCACTTCGTCGGATGCATGTAGTGGAAATTTTTTACGTGCGTCCAACGAAGTGGGTATTCACCCACGAAAGCTCATGCTCCAATACGTCTGTTAGTCACCACTATTTATTTAAAACTTTTTCTGTGAGTGTAATAACACACTTTAAAAGTGCTGATTTGTCAGAACCTGAAGAACGAAGGTGTCTATTTTTCCATAGATCAGATACAGCACAGGCAGCAGCAGTGAACACCCCCTCACATTATTCCACTAATATACCTCATCCCTGGCCTAGAGGGATGAGGATGAGAAGATGAGAAGTTAGATGAGAAGTTAGTTCGGTCTCCATGGTCCATTCAGTCCCAGACTTCTCTGCTAAAACTGCTATCAAGTGTTAATTGAATAGAGAAGGATGTTCAGGATAGCAGCTATCCACTTCTAACTGGATCAACAAACCCATTGCACAAAAGTCACCTGACAACTATTAGGTGTTAACATCTTTCAGTTACTGCTGACTAGGGTGGAATTTGAACTGGTAAATTAGACATGAAAGGCCACTGGTAACTAATAGAGCTGGTCAGGGAATGTGTTTTTTTCCCCACAGAAAAACAAATATTGGAGATAGACTGGCTGAGGAACCCAACCTACAGAGAAGAATAAGACCTGAGGCACCTGAACTACAACTACCATGAGTCATTGCAGCAGCATTTCAAAATGGTTTTTTTTCCCCCTCATTTGGGCTGAAAGCAGATACTTGGAAAGTTTTGTTTAATCAAAAACCTACTATTCCTTTCAAAAAAAAGTTTTGATGAAAAATTTTCAGCCAGCTCCAGGAATTAATACACTGTAGACTATTTTTTCCAGTTTTAATTTTCTATTATATGTATTGTGAATCTACTGTTCTCTCAATGAGTATATCAACACAAAGGTCGCATCTGAACTTCCCTAAGCTCAGAGGCATTTTGGTCTAGGCCAGACTTTGTTTAATAATAAGGGAAGTTATGTGCACTTAACAAGAAGAGAACATATCCCCTAGCTTGAATTAATATCTAATATGCATCCTATTTACTAGGGTTAATATGAAACTAGACAAAACTATTTCAAAATATAACTATGCAAATGATTCATTCAGACTGAGCTGTGGGAGGTTAGAATGAAAATCCTGTGCTCACAGTGAGCTCAGCTCACCAGCAGGAGAAAAAAAAAATCACTGTTTAAGGGAGGGCCCTACAGCTTTATACCTGCAGTTCAGTTTCTGCAATCCATCATTTACATTACCTTGGGAAATGGAGGATTAGGAAAATCTTGTGGCAAATTTACAATGAACTGTGAATGCTTCCTGTCCTGTCCTCCCTGCCTCAGCTACAGCTGGAATCTAATAACTCAAAATCAGTTATTTCCTGGCAAAATAATATATTTCTACTTACAATTATTCTTTCTGGAGAACTGAAATGGTACTATGGAAAGTGTTGGATGATGAGTCTCGTAGGTTGTAAAATCTAAGTTCATTCTGATCCTACATTTAAAAACAATATTTACCTTGCCTCTGAGGAATTTTAATCATTTCCTTTTTCCTGCAGCAATGATTCTTTAGAGAGAGTTCTGGACCTGGAATGGAAGAGGGAAAAAATTCAAGGAAAGATAGAGAATTCTACATAACTAAGGTCTTTGTACAGTACTACAACAGGTGTCTGAAGAAATATTCCTGCAAATACACTGCAAATATCTAAAGAAGTCAATTAGGAGCCACATCCTAATGTGGCAGCTAGTTAGGTTTAAGAGAGCTTACAGCCTCTCACTTCATGACTCCACAAATAGGACTATCTAATGACTTAAGGGGAGGGCAGATCATTTTTTATAGCTGTTAGACCCCCAAGTTGGGCCCCAGGGCCAGACAACAGGTGCTCCGGCCTCCACCCCCCAACGGAATTTTCCCCCAGCCCCCAGAACTGCCACTGATCACATAGCTGCTCAGAAAGCAGAACTTGTAACAGGAAACAGCACCTTGCGGTCGGCCGACCTGAGGAGGGGAAGTTCCCCCACGACAGTCGCTTCCTGGGTAGAGATGCTGGGGCCCGATTGCCTCCCTTGTATGGGCATGAGCCACTCGCGACCCCGCAATTGGCTTATCATAAATTATGACGAAAAATTCGTTATATATTGTCGGCCCCCTCCCGGGGACGGGGGGAGAGAGAACACGAATTCCCGTCGAACCTTATCCAGGCCTGATCACCCTGAAGATTTCTCTCTCCAGGCTCACGCGTTTCCTGAAGCCTGACTGCTTGCCGGCCGTAATGAAACTTTCGTGGTTTGTGTGTGTAAGTAGAATTAGCTGTTAAGTATAACTGTGTTGTTAGATAAGAGGCAAAGACTGGTTCCAGCCGCCCCAAGGCTCCTGCTAGGGGAAACCCGTTAACCAGGAAGCCTTGAAAGCAAGGGGGGCCAGTCAAGCCTCACGACCTGTGTTTAGTAAGATTAGTTGCTGCATTTATGATTACTAATAGCACCAATATCACTTTTACTAACCCCTGGGACGACCTGAATAATTACTGGGACTTAGAAAAATACCAGGGCCAGCTTCTATTTGTAATTGTAGTGTTTGTGTTATTTGTTCTAGTATTATATTGTAAGCCCAAGCTGTAACTAATTGTGTTATCCCTTATCCTTATCTGTGACTCATTTAATAAATCCTTAATCTTTAACACTACGACTGATTGCTTGCGTTATCCCCGTCACTACCCTTGGGCACTTGTCACCCCCCCCAGGGCATCCAGTGATCGAACCTCCGCCCTATTCCAACGCTCATTACCCGGTAGATAACGGGCACCTGGTGGCCATATCGGTGGAGCGAGGGGCGAGAGCAATCTGTAATCAACAATAGCCACATGGCATCTCAGTGCTTTCCCCGTTGTGTACCTGTACTGGTACTGTCAGGGGCACTCTATGTTTTTTGCCGCCCCAAGCATGGCAGTCAGGTAGCCTTCGGCAGCATTTCTGCGGGAAGTCCACCAGTCACGCAGATTCAGTTGCAGTTCTGCAGGTGATCTGCCGGTCCCACACCTTTGGTGTACCCACCGCTGAATTGCTGCCAAAGCTGCGGGACCAGCGGACCTCCTGCAGAAATACCGCTGAAGGCTGCCTTGCTTCCTCCCTCATGGTGACCAGCATGCCGCCCCCCCCCCAACTCCTGGCTTGCCACCCCAGGCATGTGCTTGCTGCGCTGGTGCCTGGAGCTGCCCCTGGGTACTATGGTGCACGTGAGGCTAATTTCCCAACCTGGAACATTCCATACCTTTTTCAAAAGCAGAATAAGACAGAATGCATCAAATTTTTCAGTACCGTTGTAGTTTACCAGTTAGCAAGCATCAGCCGTCACATTTATTCATCAGTCCTGAAATTACTTTAGTTGGATATCAGCTTATGGGTGAAGGGCTACAAACTTTACCATGGACAATCAAATCTATCATCACTGTTTCTGTCTAACATATTCAAAATATAAAGTGGGGAGTGGAGAACTTGTTTTGTCAAGTTTAGGACCCTCTTAATAATAGAGTTCTATACTTAGAACTTGAAGTTAGGAAGAAAAAAATCATTTGAGGTTTCAGTTCCACTCAGCTCATTCCATTCAGGATTTCAAGCGCAAATGGGTCTCTCTACTTCATGTCCCTGGTTAGTTCTACAAGTAAGGCAAAAATAACTTTCAGGCAAGAATCACTATTGTTTGCATAACACAAGATTCCATTTAGCTACAAATACATGGGTGAGGAAGCAATTATATTTTCCCTGAAAAACTGTGGTTTAATTTAAGAGAAAAAGTGTCTGGCAAAACTCAAAAGTTTAACGGAATTTGAAACTAAAAACTGAAAAAAAAAACTAGAGGTTTTGCAAAGCCAAAACACTATAATGTTTAAAGACAAGTCTTGTGAGCAAAGCCTTTTGCAAAAGATTACATGCTATGGAAATATAAAATAATAGTAATACTTATCAACAACATAGTGTTTTATATATTCAAAGAGTTGTACAAACAAACCAAGAAATTCATATTTTTCTGAAAAATCAATTCTGATCAATACCAAGTGGAAATTAGTGAAGAGAAAAAAACAGAACCCTGGTTTCAAGCACTCAAGTTTTTCAAGTGTTAAAATCTGAATCTGGATTTGAATTTTCCAGTTGGCCCAAAACTTTATGAGATAAAATTCTGCAGAGTGAGCCCATATATAAGCATGTAAACAGTATCTGTGTGTATGTTCTGTTTGTGTACATTCAAGAAAGTTAGATATGCTAGTTGTTTTTCTTACATGTACGTTCAGTAGTTAGAAAAGTAGAAGTCAATATAAAGTACAGATGAAAACTACTGAACCAGCTCCAGCAAGAACTAACTCTTAGTGGTACAAAACAACATCTAGTTGTGCTCAGATCCCCTTACTCGGGGATGGGGGGGGGGAATCTATGTAGGAAACAAGAAGTTCCATAAAGTTTCCCATTTCAGTTTGAGATCCCTGCTCCAGCACTTATTCTGGCCACTTCATATTTCTTTAGGCCTCACACAATAGTCACACTGAGAAAGGGATGACTGGAAATAACAGGAAACAGAAGGAAAAACAGACCCAGGGTAGGACCTGGGGAAAACCCTCTTTTATCACATCAGTAATCCAAAGATTCAGGTCAAGGGCCAAACCCCATGCCAGGTACAGACCATTGTCAGTTCAGAGAAGGACAATAAAACCCATCCCACTTGAGTTCTTCCCTAGGTTTTCCTTAGGGAGGTGTGAAGAATTTCTCCCATTCACCAGACTTTCAATTCCCCCCCCCCGCCGCCCCCATACAAGTCCCCAGGATACGCTTTATCTTGGGGAAATCTGGCCAGACTTTCCACTCACTAAGTGGATGAGCAACCTGTGGCCTAAGCATCACCTAGGGAAGCCCCACTGCTCCTCCTCTCTTCTGAGCAGGTTATAGCTCTCAGGCTTGTAGAATCCAGTTTTCTCCAGGCTTACAAAAAAATGATCCTTGACTTTAACAAGGCCCCCAACTTTCTAAAGGCTGCTTTCTCCCCTTTATCAGTATTTCCCCTCCTGATTATTCCATCCAGGTGAAGGAGTCTCCTTCTATCCATGACATTTCTAACAGGAGCCAAATGCATCCCATCTTTGCAAGCTAGACCATTAACCTCTTTGAGTCCTAGCCCTGTGTGGGCTTTGGAGACTCCATTACAAAAATTAGTTTCTTAATTAAACAATATAAGGAACGACTGATCTAGATTGAGAACAGCTTATAGGCGCTTAGAAAAATCACTGGGATTCACAAAGCCTGAGTTCAGTGCCTAGGTGCTGAATATTATGAATGGGGAGAGAGAAGTGCCTCAGAATGGGATTCACAAAAGCCAGTACAATAGGTGGCACCTCACCTAAATTAGCCAATGGGAGTTATGTGTGTGGTCCTACCCTTCTCTTGGAGACAAGTACCTAAGTCCAGGCTCCAGTAAGCACCTGTCTCCTCTTGGAATTTTCAGCTGCAAACCCTCGCTTGGTGTTAGGTGCCTATGCCATTTTTAGCAAGCAACTAATCCTTCTCTCTTGCCTGATGATTCTTTCATTATTTATCCACAGCAGAACAGCTTCAACATTGGGCCAGAAACAAAAAGACAGCAAGCATGAGAATAAATCCATAACTTGGTGATCAGAGCATTCACCTGGGAGGTGGAAGACCCAGAATCTAGTCCCCTAGCTCTCTGGGTGATGGGTGAAGCATCCCCTTGGGTAGGCTAGCCTCCTGCGTCACCTCTTCCGGCCAAGGCCACACCATGGCCTGGGATCAGAGCTTGGTCAGGGCAACGGAGGGGGGAGAGAGCTCGGCCCCCACTGGGACCGTGGCAGAGCTCTCGACCCTGGCAGAAGCTCCAAGCCCTGAGCCTGTCACCCATTCCTCTCCTTCCCCCACGGCCCCACCCCTTCCCCATGGCCCTGCCCCCACTCCCCCTTCCCCCACATAACCTGCCCCCTACTCGCTCCTTTCTGCTCCTCCCCAACTGCAGCTCCTAGTCCGGAAAAGCTCTGTGCCCATACTGAGGAGATGTACTGTAGTGGGGGGAGATTTTTCAAGAGGCCCTCAATTGGCGATGGCCCCTGGGCACAGGTCCTATTGGCCTTTGTGGTAATCCTCCTCTGCCCAGCTGCCCCCAGCAGTGTAAGGTTTGCCCCCAGCCTCCATTATGCTCTGCCCAGCCCTGGCTCCAAAGATTTTTAAAATTATTTAGCCACAGTGGAACAGCCTCAACAGGAGAGACTGAGGGAGCCCCCGACATCAATATATCCTACAGCCCAGTGTTTAGAGCACTCACCTGAGAGTTGATAGATCCCCGTTTAAATCTCCCGCTAACCCTGCTGGGCAAAAGAGGAGGAAGTTGAACCAGAAGTCTCCTACATCACAGGAGATAGAAGTTTACACCACCAGAATAGAAGTTTGAAGGGAGTTCCTTCCACACTGGCATTTTGTGTAAGCTTCTATATAGAGGCCCAACCTGGCAGGCAAGCTCTAAGCCTGCATAACAAATCAAACCCTGCAGGTGACTTAGGCCTATCTTCCCCTTGTTTATGCATCACTCAGTGTAGACTTCTGGGCTCATGCTGGAGCCCAGGCTCTAGGACCTTGCAAGGTGGGAGCGTCCCAGAGCTCGGGCTGCAACACAAACCCAGAAGTCTACACTGCAATTAAAAAGCCCCACAAGCCCAAGTCAGCTGGCACAGGCCAGTCACAAGTTTTTAACTGCAGTCTAGAAATACCCTAAGAAATGGGCTAAGTGATAGAATCTCAGAACACATCACCATAACTAAAGGCAGCAAGGTGAGAGATGCAGATGCAGCAGCAGCAAAGCACCCTGTCGTCCAACAAATCCTAGAGCTGTGAGTACTAATACCTGGGCTAAGTGATCGTGGCCCTGTAGGACCAGACTGGACAGGACCAAGGACAAAGTAGAGTGGCAGAAGCAGCGGTGACAGTGGTGAGCAGCAGTGGAGACATTGCTTGTCCAACCCTTCCCCTTCCAGGATGGAAGTTAACCCCCTGGAACACACCCCTGGACTCTGGCAAGCCAGGAGTGGGGTACAGCATAGGGAAAGAGAAAGTGGTATGTTAAAAGGATATTTTCACAAGGTGGTAAACTGAGGCAAAGCTCTACTGCCCAAGATACTGTGGGGCAGGTGTTTTACTTATTGTTTGAATACTTGAGTCATTGTTGCAATGTTCTCCCAAATTACTGCTGTGTCCCATCTCCTCTTAATAAAAGTTGTATTTTGTTATACACTGACTCAATGCTTAGGAGTGAGAAAGTTTTGCCTCTCAGGTGTGCCCCAGGGTGATGGTTAGTTTTCCCAGATTTTGAGCAACTCTCCCCACTATGCCCCACAGCAAATGATGTCCCTGGAGAAGAGCCACAAGAACAATTAAAGGATTGGAAAACAGGCTTTAAGTTTATAGTGATACGCTAAATAGATTGAACTCCTTGAGTCTACCAAAGAGAAGGTTAAGGAGTGATTTGATCACAGTCCATAAGTCCTACATGGGGAACAAATATTTGATCATAGGCTCTTCAGTCTAGCAGAGAAAGGTATAAAAATATTCAATGGCTGGAAGTGGAAGCTAGACAAATTTAGACTGGAATAACGCTTTAAAAACAACAACAACAACAACACACACACACACACACCAGTGAGGGTAATTAACCACTGAAGCAATTTACTAAGGGTTGTGGCAGATTCTCCATCACTGGCAACTTTTAGGGAATTATTTTGGGGTTGTCCTATAGCCTGTGTTATACAGGAAGTGACTACAGGATCATAGTAATCCCTTCTGGCCTTGGAGTCTATGAATCTATGATATCTGGTTACAGTTGCCAGGGCTGTCAGCCAAACCAATTGCTATAATTCAAAGAACCTATACAGCCTTCCCTTTGCTAATATCGTTTTACTTTCCTATTTGAAGATACTGCTTACAATGTAGGGAAAGGTTTACAGTCAAGAATTTGCAAGCCTGCAATTAATTTGCAATAGGAGATCATCTAGTTTTCTAGTCACAAAAGCTCGTAAAATAAAACAATAGTTATTCAGAGCTGGTATTATTCCAGACAGGAGTGAAAAGTGCAGGCAACATTCTGTAGTTTTATAAAGATGTTTCTTGATCCTACCAACTACCTTCAGCTAAAAGGACAATTTCCAAATAAGCGCATATTACAGTTAAGTAAGTAAAAAAAATAAATAAAGATACTCCACATCTACATGGGACTCCCCTGAATTCTCTTTATTAAACCTTGGGATCTCAAGTAGATAAAGCTCTACCATACCAAATCCATAATTAAGGTTTCTGATCCTTCTCTATTTTGGGGGATTTATTTAGAGTAAATTATGGCTCCTTCTTTAGGAAAAACTTTAATTTTACCAGTGCTGTTTAGAAAAGTTTGCCTTAAATTATATTTTAAAATGGCTCCTTCTTTTGTCCCTCCATGCTAAAGAGATGCTCCCATCAAGTACGGGAAATTTTGAACACCTGCTGGCCTCTTTGCAAACAATTCTCAATACTGCAAAAGTTGTAAATTTGGGATATTTCTGGTTAATCTTTTAGAAGAACTTATCCCTAAATTTATGCTGCACTCTTTAAAAAAAATGTTTTTATTGGCTTCAGGGGGGAAAAAAATCTACCCACAATACACAGGCAGACTCATTTGCAAGAAATGTGCAGAAAAAAAACAGGTAATCTAATTTTCAGATTTTAAAAGGGTTTACTTTGTGCAGAGTGGCTTCCTTGGTTCCAGATTATAAATTACTAAACTGATAGTGAATTCTAAAAAAAATAAGATACACTAATGTGGATTTTTCACATTGCACAGTTAGCTATATGCAATATATATACAACTCTAGGTTGCTGGTGGGAATCTATTCAATATCAGAACTACAAGATTTAGAGACACATTCCAAAAGACTATTGTTCAATGAGGTGACAGCTTCAATCCAGTCTCTAGTGGCTAGATGGCTCCTCCTTTAAAAAAAGCCCTGTTTCTAAGAATAATGAGTTGGGTGAAGTCTAGAAAGAGTGCCTGTGCTCCTTTGTATTCTTGATTGGAGAAAGGCCTTTCCGAATTAATATGTAAAGAACTGAGCAGATAAGTTTGATCTGACTTCCATAACTGAGAGCCCTCAAATGAAAATATCCTGTGTAGAATTTCTTCTGGTTTTTGTAATCTACAGCATCCTCATTGACCCTGAGTATCGCAGAGAGTCAAACTACTTGTCAGCCAATGCAGAGAGATCAAGGACTGAATGGGCATAAAGGTTCACTTAGAGTTTCCACTGGTACCATTGGGAAATGTGTTCTGAAATTGCCTGTACAGACTCAGCATCTGAGTGTATTTTGGTCACACCATCTGCTTACTCAGGCTGTGAACCCTTTTCCAAGATTTGTACTACAGAACATCTTGATTTTTCAGATCAGCACTGGAGCAAAAAAATTGCTGAGAAAATGTAATTTTGGAAGGCTGCCTAGACAAGTCAGACATGTTTTATCATTTTTTTAAAAAGCATACTCATTCATGAATGGGAAGCCCACCATCACACCTGTTGTTCTCTTTTCCAGTATTGAATATACTTATTTGAATTATATTTAATGGAACATTTTCCAGATTGGAAATAGCATGCAAAAGTCTATACAGGCAATTTCAGAACACATTTCCCTATGGCAACAGTGCAAACTCTAGGCAGACAAGACTCAGGCATTATTACTACCACATTTGATACAACCCTGCTCAGAATAGATGGAGGTAGAAATGTCAAGTCCTGTCTAGTGTCCGTAAGATTCCAGGAATGTCACTCTGAAGCCTAGAATATCTGTTGAGTCAGTGGGAGGTAACGGAAACACCTACAAGCATGGCTGAGAGCTCTTTTTGTTGAGAATATCAGGTTCAATTTTCACCAGGATTTGCTGTTTTTTAACATCCAATTTTTAAGTTCAGTCATTTGACTGACTTACAAATTACACCTACGCAGTGTAGTTATAGTAAGGTATGTATCTATGCCATGCCAAAGGTCCTAGGACCACTGTGATATCAGAGGTAACTCAATCAACACCACCCTTACAGGACAGCTAACCTGCATGCAACAATTCCATTGTTTGTACAAGTGAGACTGCACAGATGGTGGATTATTTGGCCCAACTCTCAGTTCTTCAAAACCACCCACACAATACAACCAGCAATCACAACAAACAGAAGCACACAAAGCCCCTCACTGCAGCACACACCCTTCATTCACAGCCTCCACAAAACAAAGTCTCCCAGCACAACACGAATATTCGCCCACCCTCACTCATCTTTACCACAGAGCCATAAACCTGAGTATCAAAGCCACAGGTCTTCGCTAGTATTACTGTAAGCTCTTTGGGGCAGGGACTATCTTTTTGTCCTGTGTTTGTAAGATACAGAGCACAATGGGGTCCTGGTCCATGACAGGGGTGCTATGACTAATAATAGTAATAAATCATTTTCCACCTATGAAGTTGGACCGATTTGGAATTACAGATTCTAATATTGCCAGTGTTAGGGTGACCAGATGTCCCAATTTTATAGGGACAGTCCCAACTTTGGGGTCTTTTTCTTATATAGACTCCGATTACTCCCCACCCCCTGTCCCGATTTCTCACACTTGCTGTCTGGTCACCCTAGCCAGTGTAGATGCAGCCACAGACTGCAGGATATGGTGAAGGAATTGTGCACATTAATGGCTGGTCTACACCATACAGAGGAGTTTTGCCTTGAGAATCCTTCAGTATGAACTTTCCATTGTTTGGCACCATCCCATACAGTGGAAACACCAAATTTACCCTAACACATTGCACTTAAGGGCAATTCCTGGGAGCTACATAAAGTGAACAGTCTAGCAAAAGGTATTATTTGTTAGGGGGCTAGAGTTCTGTCTCATATGAAGCAGCAAGATGACACACCAGTGATCATAAACATTTTTATCCAAGAGTAAAATTCAAAATAAAATGCCTATCTGGTACATTTGGAAAACAGTATCCAAATTATGCTGCATTATCTTGACACTTAGCAATTATGTAACTTTTTATCTTTAAAACATTTTAAAGCCATTGATGATGTGGACACAGTGGTGAAATGAGGACAGACATGCATGGAATTAAGTGGCAAGCTGCAACTTTTATTAAACTTTAAACACAGGGGAGGGGCTCTACCCACCCATCATCCATACTGTCCTATACCAGGCACTGAATTGGTTCCAGTGTGGGGGTTACAGGGCTCCTTACCATATAACCCATAATAGCTTCTTACTATACAACCCTATCCTCAGCCTATCCCCCAGAATTCAACTCTCCTTGAGTCCTAGCATCTTCCTCCTTCTGAGGGAGTCAGAGGATGCAGAAGGGTGGGGAGCTCATACCACGAGGACCAAAAGGTCTGATGTCAGTGCATGAAGGCCACAAGGCCTGATATTTTGGTGATGGGTCTGGGAACTCTTCACTTTATTCACTTAACAACACTAGAAACTGGCCAGAAGTTGCAACAAATAAATAACACCCCAGTATTTCAGTCAGCTACTAAGTGTGTTCGTACTCAGCCCACTGTGGCTTGAAGGCTTTTTCAGGAAGGCAAAAATCTCCCTGGTCCTCTGCCAATTGGCCAATGGGAGAAAACATTCCTTCCTGACTCCCTGAACAGGTGATCCACTAGACTTGCAGCATCTATTAGGCTGGGTTTGCATTCCTAGTTTGAGTGGGTGGGGTGGGCTGCTGAAGTGCAGCTGAAAGAGGCTCCACATGGCCGCCATGCTGGGGTAAATCCTGGGAGCTGGGGAATGCTGGCCCCTCTCCCCCAGCTGGCCAGTGGGTGCCAGAAACTCCAAGAGGGAGAAGCTACCTACTGACCTTGGGCAAGAGTCTCCCTCCCTTGCTACTAGGACTATCCCCTTTTCCTCGCTGGCCCCATCAAGTTTCCCCACCCCTTAATGTAGGTGGGTGGCATTTTACTAATCCTCATAGTACCGCTGTGAGATGTGGGCTTCATTCTGAAGATGGGAAATGGAGACAGAAACTAAGTAACTTACCCAGGGCCAGCCAGAGACAGGATGTCAAAATCAAAATTAGAAATCAGGAGTTCCTGTGATCAGACCAGTGAATTACTGCTCTGTGCACACATATCCATAATGCACACAGTGGAGGTATTGGAATATATTCCAGTGGAGATATTGCTCTCAGAGCAATGTGCATGCATGTATTTTGGGTTTTTTAACAAATTGATTTATGGCAATGGTGAAAGTTTCATGGAGACAAACTCACAGTTGCGTAAGTATGAAAGGTACAAGCCACTGGCTGGAAAGTCTTTTAGTGTTTAATAATCCCTGGCTTGAATGTACTTGGCTGAGGGTGCTGGTCATATCTGAAAACAGAAGTCTGACACAAGAATGTGCTCAGGAGACTATTCTGACTCTAAGCAGTTTAGACAAAGAAGCCACTGGTTAATACCAACCGAGCTAATCAGTAGCCAACAGGTAACACTAACTGAGCAGTTGAAGAGCCAGTGGGTGACATCAGCTAACACATTTGTACAGATTGTACCTACTGGACAGATTAGTTTTGTAGAGTGCTGTGTTCACTTTTCTGGTAATCAACAGCAACCGTGCAGAACTGGTTAAAAATCAGAGCACATATCATACTGCTCTGATTTCTAATCCAAATGGAGAACTACCACCGATATGATGAAAGCCACCTAGTGCTAACGCTCAGTTCTTAACCCAGCTAATAAGATGATCTCCTGCTCTGCTGCACTGCTTAGTAGCATGAGCCTGTCTCCACGTCTCATTGAGTTGGCTACAATCTTACCTTTTAGCTTGTTATTTTGGCTTTAACTGCAGTTTACTGATCTGATACATCTTTGAGGTTGAATTCAAGATTAAAATAATCTATGAGCATTTTAATTATCCTTGGCCACCCACATGCAGTTAGCTCTGAATAACTCTATACATGTGCTATAATGCAATATAAATATCCTCATTCTTCATGCATTTCAGTTTTTCCAGATTCTAACCTTTAAAACACACACACACACACACACACACACACACACACACACACACACACACACACACACACACACACACACACAGAGAGAGAGAGAGAGCTGGGACCAGGGAAGTCATTTTTCACAAGAAACATTCATTTCATTTCCTATACAGTAGGAATCACTACTGAGCAAGCATTCCTCCATCATTATTTTTCCTCTTAATACAGCTGCTGGATTTAAAACAAAAATGCAACTTCTCTAGCCACAAAAATCCAACAAAAAGCAATCGAATCCTCAAGAGTATTTTGTTACATTGACTTAAAATTCAGTATTAACAGTAAAGCAGTGTGAAAAATCAGATCTGGCAAATCAGCAAACAAGGCATCCAATGTAAATTTGAGACCTCAAATCCCATGTCTAATGTACTGCACACATTATCGGCGATTGTCAGTTGCTGTGCCACTTACCTGTTAGAAATTCCCAGTAGTAAGGGTAGATGATTCATACATCGTTGGATGGTTCTGGTATTCTGAAACCATGAAAGAAGAGGCATTGTCAGAGAATCTGGCTGGTCAATGGAGACATACGGTAGGTTATAGAGAAGAACAGAAGCTATTCCACAATAGACACTCATAGTTCCTCAATGTTATGGCCCACAACAACTTTTATCACAAGATGTGAACACAATAATTTCTTATAATGTTTCCACTTAAATGAGCAGAAAATTTTACCACATTTGAAGGTATTGCCTTCAATGAAATAATGGATTACTATGAAAGGGATTGTTCTAAAAATGAAATTATTGGCCTGCCACATTTCGTGTACTTGTTGAAATTGACCACTTCCCCCCCAAACCCAAAGTAGAAAAAAAGCATCTTCCGTGGTGACTTTTAAAAACAAGTTTAAAGTTGATGCAGTGAGCTCACTGCATTTAGCTATTTGTTTTGGACACAACACAACATTTTTCTGAATCATGAAGATCTCATTTAAATTTTCTTTTTACTTCATGATCTATTATGTTGTATTTCATTATGCTTCAAACTTTAAAGAAAAACTGTTATACAGGGAATCTGATGCTTTCTATGTACAATATCTGATTTGAATGTATTGTGGTAAACAGAATGAGAGTGGCTAGATGTGTCGGAGCTCCATTAGATTTTTCATTCCAAAGTATTCAAAGTTGTTTTTTTAAAAACTGTTTGGCACATTTCAAAAAGTGCACAGTGGGACAAATTCATCATCCTGAGTACAGCTCCACTTATTTTAAAGAAGTTATATCCAGCATGGATTTGTACATCGGGAGGAAGAACATATTGACTCAAGCCCCTCCCAAAAGCCTGAAAATTTTCTTCTGTGTCCAATACCATCCCAGACAGGTGGACTACTTCCCCTACCAGTAAGTACAGACCAGAATAATTATAGAACTGCAGAACTGTTCTGGCTAGATTTCATGGACCTTTGGATCCCCATGTGCAAGGGAACCTCCACATGTGACTCTTCCTCTCCCCGTGCAGGGGAAAGGGAGCATTCAACTACTTCCACGGCAGAATTCCCGCCTTCATGTTGGAAAGGCATTCCTGTCAAGTCAGTGAACAACAAAGCTACAAACTTAGGTGAAGAACCTTAGGGATATAACAGCAATCACAGTGGTCCTGTCTGCAAATCTTGGGGGATTATGGCAGCATATTTAAATCTAGTGCTACAGGGGATATTCCCATAGATTCAGTGTCAGTCTTTTCTTTAAAACTGACCAACTTCAAAGGGTATAAAATTGCTAATAGTTATACTAATCAGCAGCACTTTATATGATGCTCAGATCAACACCAAAGGCTTTGAACACACACACAAGTTCCCTAATCATATCCTACCATTGGTGACTAATTCACCTCTTCTGAATCCCAGAAAGTTCAGCACCGCAAAGCCTCTTAACCAATCCTTATCTTCCAATTCCATGCCTCCCGTAACGAACCTAGTTGCCCCACTGAACTGATCAAGGAAATATAGTATCACCTGTAAAAGCACACTATTTTCCAGAAAGTCCTCATTTTCTTATCCAACAGGCTATCTGAAATTGAAACCATCCCTTTATTTTCTGTTGTCAGCCTGTGGTTTTCAGAGAAAGGTAGAATACAGTGAGGGAAAATCACAGGTATATAAAAATCTTATATGACTGCCTTGCAATGCTGTCGATTCATGCATTAAAAGCTCTACCTTCTCCAATATTTTTTTAATTTACAGTATTTTATAATCCAAAAAGAAAAGGTTTCATTCCCCTCCGAATGAACTCCATTAAACCACGTGCAACCCCATTAAAGTCAAATGGGTTGCAACAAATCTGGTCCTTCATTTATCAAACATTTTCTAATAAGGTTTCCCTGTAGATGTTTTATCACTTTCAAATGGCTGCAGTTAAGAATATGGCTAGAACCTGAGCAAATCAATCTTGGACCTCTTTCCCCTGACTGTGAATTTTACCAAATATATATAAAATAGAGATTATGAATACGGATACATTTAAAATATGCAGCTCTGTACTGAAAAATAAGATACCTGATGAGAAAAACTCTGCTTTATTTCAAAACATGATTTTCTTTATTGCGACTGTAAAAGCTGTCCATGTTCATGTGTCCATTGTTGAGCTGCAATAAAAACAACAAAATTGAATATGAAATACCACATTGAAATTCATATAATAGAATTTGAAAACTGCCTATTAGGTCATCTAGTCCAACTCCTGCCAGTACAGGATTATAAAACAAACAAGAAAGAAAGAAAAAGAAACCAAGCCCGGAGAGTTTTTCAATGCTTTTAGTAGAAAGTAAACTTCTTCACTGTAACCATGATGCATTTATAAGTATGTCAGTGTTCATTACTACATTTATTTTCAAAAAACATGAGTTACCCTCTGTCATCAATTTAAATAATTTCTTAAGTTGTAATATTGTTTACACTAGTTGACAATGAAGAGTTACATTTTTATTATGATCATGGTGCAAAATTGAAAACAAGCCCATAGTTCAGGGGAATTCAATAACACTGGGGGTGATAAAGGAAGATAAGGCTTTTAACTCTTGGTAGCCTATTCATATTCCCTTCTCCCCCCATTAGTGACCAAATGTCATAATCATCTAATGACTCTTCAGTGCCTTCAGTTAAATGAGTTGTTGGTCTTAGGTAGGGTGACCAGATGTCCCGATTTTATAGTGACAGTCCCAATTTTGGGGTCTTTTTCTTATATAGGCTCCTATTACCCCCTACCCCACCCCCACCCCCATCCCAATTTTTCACATATACTCTCTGGTCACCCTAGTCTTAGGCTTGTTCCAATTGGAGATATGTCCATTCCAAAAAAACATTACCATGACTGCTACAGATTGTCATCCTTTTTGACAGTCTCAGAAGAGTTGCCAGGAACTGCATAGACCTGGAGACTAAACTGCAGTCTCATAACAGGAATCAGGAACATTGGTGAAAGTATGAAGAGAAGCTTGCATTGCCTCTGCTCTATGGATAAGCTGCTTGCAAAGCTGCTAGTTTGGCGGAAGTGTTCTGTAAACTTTTCTGTTCTCTATTTTTGGGGAGGGGACAGATTATGTAGTTGTATGATGATGAGGATGACACTTTTTCTATTCCATTAGTATTTCTGGAGGATATTAAACCGCAGCTACTAAAGTTAAACATTTTTAAATCAGCAAGTCCAGCTAACCTGGATCCAAGAGTTTTTAAAGAGTTGACCGAGGAGCTCTCTGGACCATTCATGTTGATTTTTCAATGTTTCAGAACATTGTTGAAGTTCCAGAAGAAAGCTAAAGTTGTGCTAATATTTTGAAAAGATAAACAGGATGATCTGGGTAATTACAGACATGTCAGTCTGATAGCAAACCAAGGCAAGATAACAGAACAGATAATATAGAACTCTATTAATAGAGAATTACAGGATGGTATTATAGTTAATGCCAACACAGTTACCCATTTAAAAAAAACATGTAGAGCTGGAACCAGGGAAGTCATTTTTCATAAGAAACATTTCTTTCATTTCATGTACAGTAGGAATCATTACTGAGCAGGCTTTTCTCCATCATTATTTTTCCTCTTAATACATCTGCTGGATTAAAAACAAAAATATAACTTCTCTAAGCATGACAATCCAACTTTACTGAAGTCAGTAGAGCTACATGATGATCTTGGACCATTGTTTTTATTCTATTTATACTGGCATTATTGCTGCTGCTCCTCTGTTACTATTATTTATTGCTTATATAGCCCAATAAATGTGCATGATGTTTTACAGACTAAGAAAGATGCAGTCCCTGGTCCCAAAGAATTTCTACTTTATGTTAAAATAACAATAGTGGGAAAATATGACAGAACAGAAAAGGGTTGAAATAGGATGAGTATGTCATCATGCAGTCTCATGGGGAAGTTAGTAAATGTGTCTAAAAGGTAATAAGGAAGCTTTTGTTTCCTGGATTTTTTCTACTACTGTTTATAAATTAATAATGTAGCCAGCTGTAGAGATGAACAGAAAAATATATTCATTGCACACAGTAGCATTAATGCAGCTTTAAAGGTGAGGAATTGAGCACTCAAAATCAATAAATGCAACAAGAAAGTTAAAAGCTCAACAACAAGTCTGTGCTTCTGTGCTTATGGTTTAACATATGATCCTTCTTTATGTTGTTATAAATTATTTCTCAATTAATACAATCTCTAATATACTGCAAAGTGCAATATCTTCTACAACCCCACATATAATCAGTTACAGAATCTGTAAGCTTCAGTGAAATCTACAGACTTATATTCTACACTAATGTCTGAAAGTTATGTGCTAGATTCTTAGATGGTGGAAATCTGTACAGCTCCATTAAAGTCCATAGTGCTTCAATGATTTATCCTTGTTACAGGGCTGATACACCCCATGGGGGCCGGGGAGAGGTGAATCACAGCAAAGCTGTCAAGTCTGAAGGGCTGCCCCACATCTCAGGGCAGTGCTGCCTACTGGCCAGAGTCAGTACTACAACCCTTGCCATCAGGACAGTGCGGCCTACCAGCCAGAGTCAGTGATAGGGCCCTTGCTCTCAGAGCAGTGTGGCCTAGCGGCCATAGTCCATAATACTGGTCAGTGGTGCCATCACCCCAGGGTGAGTGGTGGCCATGTTAGGGGGACCTGGGCCTGCCCTCTCCACCGGGTCCTAACCCAGGGCCCTATCGGTGACAGGGTTGCCCACCACCAGCTTGACATGGCTCCGGACAAAACACGCCAAGCCTTACTCTGGTTCTGTAACTGTTTCCCTGCAAAACTTCCTTGGGTTACTGAGGTGTGTTGTCGTCCAAGTCCGACAGGCTGACTTCTGCATCTTGGAGTGTGGGCGTTTTTTCCTCAGGAGCTTGCAGCACACCTCCTTTCCCACCAGTAGTCAGCCCAGACTGAGCTGCTCTGCTGGCTTTTATATCCAGCTTCCAGCTGGTGCATGCCCAGCAGAGCCGGTGCGGGCGAGGCCTCCTCAGCTAAGAAAGAAAGGTTAACCCCAAGTGTACCAATGCGGGGCTGATACAACCCGTTACAATCCCCATCTGATTAGTTCACTAAGTGGTCAGACTATAGTATCAGAGTTGTATCCAGTAAAGAGGAAACCAAATAGTCCATCTAGTTTAGCCTGTCCTACTTTTCTTAAGGATAAATCCTGACCCATATCTAGAGCTGTATAAAGGAGGAAAAAGAACCTGTTCACCCATGTAGCAGCAGAGAAGGATCCTCTAGCATTCTGTTGAGTGTGAGAATGGGGACCAAGATGGTGCACCTGAGGATGCACTAGGACCTCTAAGTTAGCATCAAACTCATATCTGGCATAAAATAATATTCAAGAAATTCCCATTCACTTCAATGGAGACAGAATTTCAGCCCATCTCTATGTTATCAAAAAGTTCCCCTCACCATGTCTGTCCACATTTTGATGAAGGGAAGACTGAGAGCATTGGAAGATATGCTGGTAAAATTGTCTGAGTCCTAGCTACACTATAAAGTCCATTGCTGCTACTCCAAATTGAACTGCACTGGTGGGGAATTATGGCTATGAAATTCACTAGTGTGGACTAGGCTAAAGGGAGTCAGTGGCAGAGCCAGAATCATTAAAATTGAGAAGTTTCTAGTGTCTACTCCTGTGCTCAGACCACTAAGTCATGCTTCCCTTTCAGGATAGGTTTTCACTATTCCAGTAGTAGCAATGTAAACCCTCACTGATTCATTCCAGAATCAGAACAACCTGGATAATATTCAGGAGCAGACGGCTTGTCATATCAGTGTGACATCCCAAATTTTAATTGGCCTGTGGGAGATATACAATGAGACCATGAGAATGATATTGCTGGTCTATCAGCATTTAGCCACCACAGTGACATGTGCCCTTGATAACATACATATTTTAGAGATATGATCCCATGCTCCCACAATAAATTTCTCATGGTGAGACTACATTTTCCAGTGTCCTCTGTCCCCACCATATTCTAGTGGTCCTGATTATTATCTAACCTATTTTCTTCTCCATTTGTAGCAGTTCCAGAGCTCCACATCACATTTCAAAAAATAAAAACTGCATGCACAGGACTAGTTTATAACAGCAAGCCCTCTGCAAATAAGATTCACATCCAGTATTTCTAGCTCACCCCAGCTGGAACTTATTTGCCAGAGTTTGAATTTCTGGCAAGCAGCTCACTGAATCTGAAAAGAAAAATACCATACACAACACACACACTTCAACAAAACACAAGGCTCAATTTTGTCAGTAGTGCCAATCAGCAGAAGTGATCTGAATATCTTATCTATAATATGTAGATTGGTTCTGTGTTAGTGGGATAAAAATGTTACTGAGATTTTTCCAGATGTACCAGTACAGCCTAGTGCTTGCTCAGAGCTTCACCACACAAACGCTCAGGCTGAGCTGCTGCCAGCATCTCTCTCTCTCTCTCTCTTAATCTGTTCCTATTTTCATGGGGTCTGCCCTCTGGCTTCACTCTTTTTTTTCAGCACTTTTTGTCAATCCAAAATATGTAGACGCTAAGTTAAATCACTCATTTTGTTTATGTGGCAAAAAGTTCAGAATCCTTGCCGAGAAAATGTTCTTGGCCTTGGACACAGCAGGCTCTGAGATACCTCCATCTGTTTTAAATATGCCACAAATTGTAGTATGGAAACCACTGCACTCCACTGGTAGCCAATTTGCTGAATAAACCTATATTAAAAAAAATACAAGGGTGATTCAACTGCAGACTGGAGTTTTTTTGTATTTTTATATCATTTCGTTTTGTAGGAATTCAGTCCTTTTATGGAAGGAGTTTAAATATTTGTTGTGACTTAGTCCTACTCTACACTAGGAAATTAGGTCACTGTAACTACACCTCTCAGAGGGTGTGTGAAAAATCCATACCCCAGACCAATGCAGTTAAACAGACCTAACCCGCCCCCCACTCTCAGCATAGGCAGCGCTAGATTGATGGGAGAATTCTCCTGTCAACCTAGCTACCACCATTTTGGATTTGTGAATTGGTGTAAAACAATTGGGTAGAAGAATAATATTCTAGGCAAGAGGGTCTCTGGAGCATTGTCTCTTTTTTAATCTGTTTGTACAGTGCCTAGCACAGTGAGACCTGATAATTTACTGGATATAGGAAGTGCAATATAAATAAGAATAAATTCAATTTGTTGATGGTTTTTTAAATTCTACTATTGCTTGAAAAAGTGATTTGCTAGAACTTGGGCAAGTTGTTATCTCCTCTTTATAATTCTCTTGTCCCTTCCACTCTGTCTGTTTTGTCTCTACGTTGTAAGATCCTGAGGGCAGGGATTTTCTCTTACTATGCAGGCATAGAGTACATACCACAATAGGGCCCCAATCTTAGTTGGGACCTGAAGACACTAATGTAACTAAATAAATCCTGAATATGGTATCCATGTTTTTCACTTTGGCCAGGGATGAGCCTTAAAGACAGCACCTTAAGGACAGCATCCCAGGAAAATATAATCCTACACACTTGTATGAGAGTTACACCTCAGAAGAGACTAGCTGAAAGATATTAGAGGAAATAATGCAGTGTCTGTTTTTACTCAATTTTACAGATAAACTGACCTAAGCACAAAGAGGTCAAGGGACTTGTTCAAAGTTGCATAGTAGTGTACTAGGTCTGGAATCCAGGCTTTGCCTGGCTCTCAATAAATTGTTGTAGCCATCATATTGTAACTGAATCATAACAATCACATTTCTAAACAAGTATATAAGACAAGTTATTCACAGTATTTCAAAACATACCACAAGCAGTTCCCTGGGCTAAGGTGTTACGTTGCAAACTGGGAGTTAGATTCCCCACTGCACTGGATTAACATCCCCCCTGATTCTGAAGACCTCTTGGTCCTATGTGCAACTTAGTTGCTGTGAATTGGGCCCGGCTTTATAGCCAGCTGAAAAACTCCATGTAGCCAGTTAAGTTGGTTTTCCAGCTCCAATGGTGCAAAGCATTCAGATTAGGGGAGGATTTGTCCCTCAGTCGAGTAACATATCTTGGTTCCTGTAATGAGGAATTGCTCTTTTGTGACTTTAGAGCATAAGCCCCCTAGTACAGTGTGTGTTTGATATCTAAGTTTCAAAGGGGCATTAGAACATGACCTGCTGGTACTTGTGCTCCTAGTTTCCTGACTCCCAGTTGCAGCAACTCTATGGGTTGGGACAGCAGCTGCACTTTTACCCTGAGACCTTAGAGGATATTAATGGCAACATCCTCTAGCAATGGTGGTTCCATGGCTATTCTCAGGGAAATTCCATAACTTAATACCAGGAAGGTTTTAATGTGAGGGGAAGGTGAGAGGTAGTTATGCCATACTTCCAAGTCTCTCTGCTTCCAATTTAAAGAGGAGAGGGGAGGCAAAATTGAGACAGTGTTTCCACATACCAGTAGGTTTTTGGCATGTCTCCTCCTCTTCATCATTATATACAGAACAGTACAAAAACAACCCTCAATCAATATTTTTATTGCCACTGTAATTAACATTTCTCAAACCACAAAATATTCTTCAAAATTATTTTTAAACTGCATTGTTGTTTTCATTTCCTTACTTAACGCTGCTCCCCTGCAGCTATCATCTGCTTCAGCTGCCACTGAAATAAATCATTGCTTCATTTGGCAAAGTCAAATGACTCTGGCAGTTTGATCTGGGTTGTGGCTGAACCTGTGGTGTTTACTGATGTGGCCTTCTAAGGAGTATGGAACCTTCAAATTATTATTATTATTATTATTTTTTACTACAAGTTGAATTTTGCAGTGAATTTTTAGTGCTCCATAAAATCAGGAGTTCTTATATGCGCTAGCATTATATGTAAAAAAAGGCAACTCAGAGCCAAATCCTGGCTTCTTTGCCACAGGTCAGGGTGAGAGCTCCATGGGCCCTCCTTTCCCCTTCCATGTCAACACAGAGGGAAGCTGAAAGCCCAGTGTTTATATCCTGATCACAGAATCCAGGGAAATCATAGGCCTGAGGATGAGAGCAGGGCAAAATTCTCCTTCTTGCCAGGTAAGTGTACCCAAGCTCTATTTCAGATGAGCCACCTCCAGAGATGAGAGTTCAATCTCCACGCACACACCCTTCAATCTTTGGTGTCTCAGCAAAGACTGTCAATTAATGCTACTTGTGATCAGGACAATTACTCTACTACAGACTGGACCAACACCACAAATTCATTATGTATAGCCCACCAACCCTCAGGGCGTAGCACTTTTAAAATTGCTGCTGGTCTGGATTCTGAGGATACGGTTGAAAGGTTTAATATTCCATTATCAATTCACTGAGCTATCCAGTTTCTCTCCCCACTCTTAATCATACGGATGGTCGCACTGCCTCACTATGCTGCTCCATAAGGAAAATCACATGGTAGGGTGCCTAACCTCTCTGCAAGTGAAAAAGGCATTCCTTGAGCTCTTTTGAGGGGGCAAAGACCATCTGTGAGCTCTTGCACTGATTTCCCAGCCAAAAAATAAAACAGTCAAACAGCCCTCAGTCAATTGTGTTCTCCTTCTCCAGGGACACCTTTACAGGAACTTACACAAAAGCCAAAACAGCAGTAGCAAAAGAAAGGCATCAACTGCCTCCCCAGGCATACAGACCTGCAGGTAAAGCTGCAACTCACACTTAGCTGCTTCCCCTGTGCTGTCTCCCAGGCAACCGTTTATATTTCCAGTGCTCCCTCTGGCAGGTCAGGGTTAATTGCCTTTAGGGTCTGAGATAGGGCACACTCTTGAATCTGTCACACCATCTTTTTTGTTATGTAGGTATACTACAGTGGCTAGCACAATTTGGCTCTAGTCCCTGACTATGACTTTAGGCAATTCTGCAATAAAAATAAATAAATAAGACTGTTATTTTTGAATATCAGGGTAGTAACTCAGGATACCAGACTGGTCACACTAGGGGCTCAGGGGTTTTCATACCAGTATCTGCTGCCTAGATATAATGATTGGCAACCTATAAATACTTAAGACAAACTCTTTCCTTTATTCTGACCCTCCTTTATCGTCATTTAAAAACTCAGTCCATTCCCAATGAAGCAGTTGCATGTGTTGCACTGAATCTGCCTTCAGGGCAAGTAAACAGCTTTTTAAATACCTTGCATATGCTTGGGGGTGGAGGGAGGATCACATTTATTTTTAATTTTTAACCAGCATATAAAAATTAAAATCATAAGTTTTTTCTACAGAGGACATATTAAATTAATATGAATTAACAAAGCAAAATTGTACATTCCTAGATTTAGTGTCATGAAAAAACTGCAATTATTCATTAGTCAAATATTTCTAAACCAAACAGTGAAGCTGGACAGTCTATCTAACCTTTACTTCAGTGAAATGGCATTCCTGTGAATTCATAGTTTCCTCTGCGTGTCCTGGTATCAGTACTGCATTGTTCTCTTGCCTGCAGCAAACCTTGCTGTTAAAAACAAGACTGAAATTGCCAATTACTTCTGCCCAAAAGC
The DNA here is from genome assembly GCF_025201925.1 of Gopherus flavomarginatus. Lineage (NCBI taxonomy): Eukaryota > Metazoa > Chordata > Testudines > Testudinidae > Gopherus > Gopherus flavomarginatus. The sequence goes on from NC_066621.1 coordinate 101,349,131, forward strand.
TGCTCTAAAGCTAACCACTAACTAATAGCTTAGTAGTTCAAGGTTACCCTAATCTCATTATGAAGTGTATTTTCTTTCTTCAACAGTTTTTTCAGTGAGAAATCTGCATTAAAAACTGAACTGATCCCAGTCACCAGAGAGCTGAGATACAGATGCTGTTAAAGTGTCCTAACATTCCACCCAGAGCTGGGCTAGTGCCAAAATTCAGAGCTAGAACCATTTTGCCATCTCTGCCTCCCTTCCCCCAAAAAATAGAACTCAGCGGTATTCAGAGAAGAGGCCATGAAAGGAATAAAGGCCAGCTGGAAAAAATGGGGATTCAGATTCTGAGTATAGGAGTGTATGGATGGGTTTTGGTTCAGTTTCACCTTTAATTCCACCCATGCTGACACTTTGAAACTAGGTTTACAAAGTAGTTTTTATGGTCTGAAGTAAACTGACCTGGCACAGAAAATGGATACCTATAGAAAACCCAAGTATTGTTTTGTGTTAGCTGGGCTAAAAGCTTAAACAAAAAATCATGTACTATGTTTTATTAGGAGATTGTTTTGACGCAGCACTGGGTTACAACTTCTGTTCCCAGATTTTATAGAAACTGACATCAGATTTAGCACTGCTCCTTGGTTTTTAAAAAAAGGTATTCTATATTTTTCTGTGACTAAGGTCACTGCATATCACTGGGCTCCACAAAGCATATTGGAATCAAGTCTGGCCCAAAACTGACTTCTGAGCAGACTGTTTTTCTTAAGTCATGATCTATTTCTGTCTTTTATACCCACATAGATTAGAATCTATTTTCGAATGGAAGCATATATCCACAGTTTGGTAAATTATGCCCCCAAAATAATTCAAAAAATCTACAGATGACTTGGCAGACTCTCTGAATTCCATGGAATTCCACCAGAACTAGATATACTGGAGCAAATTCATCCCTGGAATTACACCAAGGATGAATTTGTCCTCCTGTCTGTAGCATTTTAACTTCATTAATGGTAATTAAGATAATTGTTCTGGTCACATGTATGTGATAATCCAAAGTGGGAATGAATTTAGGTCTTATTCCAAGGGGATGATGGAAATGTAAGGTATTTCTCCACTCTGTCTTTCTCTGTATTGCGGGAAGTGACTATTGAGGGCCTCCCTCTTATATTTTACAATATTAAGTTCTGTTCTCATAAAAGGGTTAAATAACAGTCATTCTTGCAAGGCCAGCTCCAGGCACCAGCTTAGCAAGCAGATGCTTGGGGAGGCCAAGGGAAAGGGGCGGCATGTCGGGCTCTTTGGCGGCAATTCGAAGGCGGGTCCCTCGGTCCCTCTTGGAGGGAAGGACTTGCCACCAAAGAAGAAAGCAGCACGGTGGAGCTACTGCCGATTGCAGCTTTTTTTTCCTTCTTTTTTTTTTCCGCTGCTTGGGGTGGCAAAAACCCTGAAGCCGGCCCTGCCTTCTTGTCTAGTCATATTCCTTTTTCATGGAAACCTCCATGCATACAGTACAATAGATATTATTTTGTTTATCATTTTTTGAACAAAGTCTATCCCAAAATGCTTTACTGAGTTATACAATAAATCAGAGCAAAAGGAGAAATTAACAGGCATATGGAAGGGAAAAAAGATATGTGTTGACTTGATATTTTAGAAGAAATAGAGGACAGATAAAGCAGAGAGGCATGGCACAGGAAGAGTGTTCCAGACAGCAGAAGCTGTACAGGAGAAGACTTTTTCATCAATATATCCAGCCAGTAGGAAGGGATAGAAAGGTGGAACAAGTGCTTCTGACTGCCTCCATATTTTTGTGTGATATGCAGCTTTGTTCTCGGCTATTGTACTATGGCCTGTTTCTCCTGCTACCAAGGTTATTTAATGATGTCATCAAAAAAATTGTCTCCTGAGATTGTCTGAGAGTCCCAAATATTACAGAACAAGAGATTTTATATTAGCAATCAATGTTCTCTATCCTCTTCCTGCCCTGTGGATATTCTCCTAAGCTTCCTTGTGCATTAAGCTGAAAAGTGTATGTCCCTTGTACGTAATTAAGTAACAATGGTTAACTGATTCTAAAGCTGGTTGGGAATTTTTCAATGAAATGTTTTTTCACTGAAAAATGCCTGTTCATCTAAGCCAAAATTTTGCAGAAAACAGTTTCAAAGAAACTTTCAACGGGAAAGTTTCTCAGGTCCAGGATGGAATTGTTGGTGTGAATGACAACCCAAGAACAGCTAATTGCCTGGATGTGGGAGATGCAGGGGCAAGTCACTGCTCTTCTTGATTTAGTCCAGGAGTTGAACTGGGGGTGAGTGGGAGTCCCACAGCCTGGATGAGCACCCTAATCACAGAGCAAGAGAGTCTTTCTTTCTAGTCCACTGAATATTTAGTTATTTATAAGAGCAGACCAATTCCAGCATTTGAAATTGAAAGAGACTCAGGTAGAGCAAGGACTTGAACCTGAGTCTCCCATATGCAAAGTGAGTAGCCTAACCACTTATTGTGGGGCAAGGCTTTCCCTCCCTGTCCATTTATTTAGGGGGAGAAAAAAACACCCTCAGATGGTCTCAGATTCATTCAGCATCAAAATAAAAGCAAATACCAAAACCTCAAAATTTTTCACAAAACAAAATTCTTGTCTTCTGGCCAGATCTACTGATTGTTCTGATTGTGATTCGTAGACATCTTAATGGATTGAAATTCTATTTGCCTCCTATTATAAAGTGTTGCCAAAAAAAAAAAGCATATAAATAGAAATGCACTAGGAAGTTTCAAGACTTTTTCTCCTCTTTCTTATAAAAGACAGCAGAGAACTTTAATTAGTGACCACCCTTCCAATGAAAGCCTGAGAAACCACCCTTTGTGCAAAACATCCCTGTGCAGAAGAACCCCCACACCTCTGAATGCCATATTTAACATTTAAGACTCAGGTAAAAGCACAAAACTTCTCCAACAGTTTCTCGATGGAAAAACTTTGCAGGACCGTGGGAAATCTCTGCAAAGTAAACTGGGGAAAGAGTCCTCCCCATCCCATAGAGCAGGGTCAGAGTCACACAGAGACTATTCTCACCTAATGGGCTATTCTTGTCTCCACAGAGAGGAGAAATGGAGGATCTTTACATTGGTAGAACTTCCCTTCCCTTTGCACGTCACACAAAGAGCTGCCACAGAGCTGGGTTCTGGGCTATCCTGTGGCTGTATAATCCATGTGACCTCATCAAACTTTCCTCTCTAACTTAAGCAAGAGTCACAATTGTTGCATAGTCAAAGGGATCTCCATATCCATACACCTAAGTAAAGAAATTACCCCAGTAGGTTATGTGGTCCTTAAGTGATACCTTAGGCCTTACATAACCCTTCTCACTGTGCAGATCTTCATTTAAAGTCTTGAGGCTACATCCCCAAAATACTGCAGGAGATAGTTCACTCCACAGGATAGCATTGATCCAAAATTAAACTGGATAGATAATTAAAAACAAGCATTGGTGAGAGCCAGTAGTCTACACTGATCATTAATATTTGTTTTAGATTACATTTCTTTCAGGTTTGTCATTAAGACCCGTACAAATAATCCATTTTCAACCAGTTGTGACCAATATTTTCTTTTCCTTTTCCTTTGTTTTACTGTAACAAATACATGTGATGATGTCTCTCTAGTAGCTGGGCCCAACATAGAGAACAGCCTACTACTTAACTGTCAGCTAACAGAATTACTCCTTCAGCTCAAGTGGTAGGGGGTTCTGATTTACAGCCCTGATCAAAAACTCACTGAGCCCACTAGGAGCCTTTCCATTGACTTCAATGGACTTTAGATCAAGCCCTTGCAGCTGAACGTCTCTGCTTCAATCCCACTGATGAGTTCAGTGTCTGTAGGTCTAGGTGGACATAGATTACTACATAACCGTGTAATGGAGTATACCTTCTATGGGTTTTCTGACTGGCAGCAAAGTATTTAGTAACCATTTTTTCTCCTTAAGATTGAAAGTTCAGCACTTGGGAATTTTGTTTTTCTGAGAACTGCATGAATAGAAGCAGAATTTCATAATGACTCTCTAACCTCTGCTGGCTGGCTTATGTTAACTTTTCCATTACCACAGCTTCTCAAATCCTTTCATAACAATAGTGTATGATTGTGCAGAAGGAAGCAGGGGAATTTTTTACAGTGAATGGCAGTTACCAGCCTTGATGATACTAGTAAGTACTCTAGAGACTGGAGAGTACTTTTACAGAGAGTCCCAGCCCTGAAGAATCAGTACGATGGGACAAATTTGGCTGACAAACATGCAAGAAAATCTGCAGGCAGCCTTGGAAGCTGAATGTCAATTAATCCTTTCCCAAAAGGTTCACAGAGATTCTCCACAGTCTTCTGTCACTGATATCAAAAAGGAGTGTAAAGGGAAACAATCATGAGGAAAGTGGGTTTGTCCATGTATGTTTGTGTGTATGCATATCTATATAATTTGTATGTATGCTGATTATCTGGCTTACCCATGGTCCCTCATACGGCTGAGTAACCTATTTATTATGATTAATTTGTTTATTTTTTCCCCAATGTACTTTTTTTTTTTATTTAGTTACAATTGTTCAACACTTTCAGCAAACATACTTCAGCCAATGGGTTGTATGCAAACTTTTCACTCCATGACCAAGATCCTCTCTGGTCCAGCTGAGCTATAGTCAGTTAGGACCTGAGCAGACGGGGGACAAAGGTGGCATTAAATTTTATCCTGGGGCCAGCTGGGAGCTACCCTAACCTATCTCAATAACTAATGGCCCCAAAGAGCATTTCTGGCAACTAGAGAGCAACGGGGTGTATGGGAGGCCTGCCCAGGCTACACTAGAAATGAAGAGGCAGGTGGGACTCAGAGCTGGCCAGAACATTTCATTTTGCTGAAAGAGTTCATAAAAGATTTTGTGGGTGAGGGGAGGAAGAGCAAGCCACAAGCCCTTTAGCTTGGTGGTGCAGGCACTGACCTGGCACATAGGAAACCCAGGTATAAGTCCCTAGTCTGTGTGATTCAGAGCAGAATTTTGCATCCCAGATTATTCTGAATCAGAGCAGGAATTTGAATCTGGGTCTCCCACATGCCAGGCCTGTGCTCTTAACACAGACATTTTGATTTGAAAATAGACATTTCCAGACAATTCCATGTTCATGAAAGGATTTGATTAATTCCAATGCAAAACCCAACCAAATTTTGATACCTTGAAAGTTCCCATGAAACAGAATTGTTGTCTTCCTGTCAGCTCTAATGGCCTGTGGGTCTCTCTGCTGGCCCCGGCAGTCCCTTCTAACCCTATGATTCTTTGTCATCAGAAGTTTTCCCTACACTGAATTAATCGCTTGACAACTAGATCCACCAAGTTTCAGACTGCTTTGTACAAGTGGCCCTACTTGAAAGAGTCTTACTAGAAGTAAGAACTAGACTGTGACAAGGTAAAAGCAGCAGCCTGGACAGGGTTAAGAAGTCTCTGCTAATCACATGTTTAGACAGGATATATAAGGAAGTGAAAGCTGGATACAGGGCTGCAGGGGATGGGTATGTCCTCTTCCCCAATTGATGGAGGCAGGAAGAAGCCTCTTAGGGGCTATGACTGGTGTTTGCAGTTGAGTTATGTTGTGTTGTGTTATTTTGTTTTGATTTGCAACCTATGTTGTAAACAATCAACACATCTCTAAGGGTCTTATAAAGGAAGCTGGCATGAAATTTGCTTCCCTTCCCTTTCTAGTGAAACAGCTCAGCTGCATACACCAGACTTATGTCTTCCACTGTTCATGGTATGTGACCAATTACCTGTGTCACATGGTATCAATTCTGCTCCCTGATTGGAGGACAGCTTTTATAAACAGAGGTGAGTACTTCCTGTGCACATGGCAGATACTTGTATTTACCTACAAACATTCTTGTTCATGCATGAATATAGGTGTTGCATGAAAAACAGCTTTTCCCCAAATATACATGTGTGTCATATTGTCTGGAGTGCCTCATGACCAAACTGGTGGTGTGTTCTGCAATTAGAATTCACCGTGGTAGTAACAAATATGAACTCCTGGATCACTATAACAGTCTGACTATGGAATCACAGATAGTCCCCTTAGACTCTCCAGTCTAACTTGCCACCCAGAAAACTGGACTTAGTAATAAATGGCCACGTACACCAAAGATCACACCACATTCAGGTTGCTTCCAGTCCCAGGAGACCAGTCACTTACCCCAGATCAATTGGTACCCTAGAACTCCTGTAGCCTATCCTGTAATAAACTAATCAGAGGTTTATTAAGTATGAAAAAGAAATGAGTTATTTACAGGTTAAAGCAAGCAAACATATACACACGAGTGATTTACCATCTAAATCCTGAGAGTGACAGAGTTGTAGTGATCTATCAGTTCAAAGTGTCTTTCAGGGCACACCCAAGAGGCAGTCCCTGCGGATTTCTGACTTCAGTTCAGTCTCTGGCCCTGTCCGAGTTCAAACGGCCAAAAAGATGGAAAATTTCCCTGTGGCTTTGTTTTATTTCCTTCATTCAGCTTCCAAGTCCACAGGATGAGCTTCCTTGCACTAGCATTTCCCAGGTGTGATAGGGTCATGAACCAATCCTTTGTATTGTGATGTTCCTTGATGACCCATCTGATTTTGATAGTTCTTTTTGATGGGGAGGAGTGACTATTCCCAGGCCTGAGTTCCCAATTTAGAGCAAACATTTTCAGTTATAAAGCAAAACTTACATATTTTCTTATAGCATGGAATACAAGCATTGCAAGTGAGTTTAATGCATGCAGCAACTTACAAGCATTTCATAGAGTCTAAACATTTGAAACATTCTTATAACATTAATATCTATTCCGAGCAAAACTAACATACAGATGAACTGGTCTTGCCTCCAGCTATGAGTTTGTTAGTTCTTAGCTTATGCCAGCAGCCTGGACAAAAACCTATTTGCATGAATGGTCACAGAAAAGCAAACAGAAGGGATGGGGATGTGACCAAATTAAAAAATCCCTCATCTAGTGTGACCAGATTTCCCGATTTTATAGGGATAGTCCCGCTATTTGGGGCTTTGTCTTCTATAGGCACCCATTACCCCCGCCCCCTGGCTCAGTTTTTCACACTTGCTATCTGGTCACCCTACTCTCCTGAAATTCTGTTTGATTTCCTACACCCACAATCCTCCATAAATCATGAAGGATACACCTATAGCAACGCTATATTAGTGAAATATTCTTCCTTTTTCTCCAATAATGGGAAAATCACCACAACCTTAAGCAATGCCAACTTATGCTAAGGCATTTGTCCTTCTGCCCTTAGGGCAAAGTTCTCCCCTCAGGGCAGATCTCAGTTCCAGTATTCTGCCTTCCCTGCATGCACACAATTATTCTCAAGTTGTGATAGAGACATTAGATATAATTTTGGGAATAATTATATATTATGAATACTCATTTGGAAATAAATTTATCTTGGTTATGGATCATAAACCTCTGATAAAGATAGCAGGTACAAAGGAAGGTAGTATTTAAAAGCACTTACACAGATGTCTATGTTACAAGAGTTGCCTTCGAATGGGAGTATAGTTTTCCACCCTTCCCAGTCATAAATGGTCTCTGACCAGAAAGTCTAGCTCCAAGGGAAGTCAATGAACTGTGATCCTCTATTCAGATATTCCTTCCCTAGCAGCAGCCAGGATAGAGAGAGTGGCTTTAATCTTAGTTGTATAGCAACATGATATCCAGTATAAGCCTCTGAGCAACATGCTAACACTGATGCATAATATGGCACTAGTGCCTCTTCTGTGCTTTGGACCTGTCAACATTAGGCCCATCGTTTCTGATCCTGTATTTACAGAAATCTATGGCTAAACTAATGAAGAGTTCAGTATGAGCAGGATCAGGCCTACAGTTTGTAAAGCATTTTAATATCCATCGGGAAGAAATCAAATGTAAGATAGTAATTATTATATCAATAAAAATACAATGATCAGTTATTTATCTTGTGTATTTATTTCTTTACATTTAAATCCTTTTGAAAGATGTGAATGCACAGCTCAAATCCTGTCTAAGGGAAACAAATTAGAGTTAAGTTCCTATTTGTTTATGGTAGCACTCAGGAAGTGCTAGGTACTTTCCAGATATTGAAAAAGGGACACTCTCTGCTCTGAGAGGCAGTCTAAGGCAGACAGACAAGAAGATGGCAATTAAGGGAAGCTGCACAACATATAGTAATTTTTGTAATGTAAGACAACTAGAAGTAAATATATTTGTCCACTTGAAATATTTCAGATAAAGAGAACTTTAATATCAGCAAAAATGCAGAGGAGGCAACTTTATATTTCCCATTAATGGTAGTTTCAGATTTAAGCAAAGTTAAATTTCTACCGACCAGAGTTCTGAATAGGCATCAAGATGCCAGCTTCCCAAAATAAGCACTGCTAAAGTAATCAGACTGGAGCTAATGTATTGAAAAGTTTAGCTTTCAAGTTAAAAAATGTAACACCAAACCAGAGCAATGCAGGCTAGATATAAGACCACTTTCAGCAGCATACAAAGGATGACAAATAGGCTCAATGGCTGCCTTGAAGGAAATTTTTGACTTCTTTGTGGTCTCTCTAAGCAAAAGGGCACATGCTGGAAAATGACTAGCCCTGCCACTCCCTTCCAAAAAGGTGTGTTTGAAAGGCTTTGTGCTAATGAAATCCATATGGGCAGCACACTGCTGGGACTATTTTTAGTTTTGTCACCCTTTGTGTTTTGCTAACTTACTAGATCATATTTCTTAGCTTTCTATTACCTACAAACATACTATTAAATTCTCTCTTCCTCAGTTCAGTACATTGTTAGAAGTCCAGAGTTTAAAATATTGTATGAAACCATAAGTCATTATCAAAGTATTTTTATACAAAAGCAATGATTTTCCTGCCATGCTTTTTCTGAGAAACATAATTCTGATGCACTTCCTTTAAAAGATAATCTTCTGAAAAAGAGACCGTCAGGGCATGGTATAAGTCTCACCCGTTCAACTTCACTTGGCATAAGAACTTTCTAATCAAAGACTATCTAGGAGACGATAGCATGGGTGGAAAGCCATGTTTCCATTAGGAGGTAATCCTGACAGTAGATAAATTTGTCTGAGAGCTCCCAGATTCTACAGTGATAAGAACATTAGAAATGTATGTGATCACATATTCAAATAATAATGCAAACAAACTATTGCACAATGTGCAAAATGTCACAAAAACAACCACCGCAATTGGTACTATCAGCAAACTGGTTGGCAGCCACAGCAGGTAGGCCAAGGACTGAATGAACTCAGAGGTGCTCCCTCCAGGTCAGAGTACAAATATGCTGGCTGTGCCCTGTGGGAAATTATTGTTGCATTGCAATAGTATGTGATGTGCCTAGCAGGATAATGTGCCAAAATAGCTTCCTTAAACATGTTTTTGTAGTAGCTCAGTTGGTGCAACTTTTGCCCCCCCAGTCACTTCCTACACTAGGACTTCAACGCTGATGTAGGTCTGACACTACAGTGCAATAGCAGAGAGGTACTGCTCCATTAGGCTTTGTCTTCACTAAAAAACATTAAATATGTAATTTTACAGTGGTGGCACCAGCAGTGGACACTGCTGTGTAGCTAGGGCACACGATGCCATCTAACTTTGTGCCAGGCTTTCTCTATAGCTTCCACTATTGCTGCTGCCAGTAGAGCTGCACTGATGGAAAACTATGGTTCTGAATTTTGTCAGTGTGCAGTGAACCTTTGAGGTAGCATGCTTACAATTAAGGCTTTGATTAAAGCAAGATCCCTTCTGATCACTTTAGTGGCTGTTAATGTGGAAGCTGATGAGCCAATGACATTTCTTGGAAAGAGTACAGGATAATTCTTAACTTAGAATTCCAGTCGAACAGCCCCTCTCTGAAAAACAGCTTCTAATGTCCAAGGCTGTGTGTGAGCTATTGTTGAGTGAGATTTGGATCTGTAATAAAGTTGTTTCCATGTTCACCCTGGAGATTTAATTATTTATGTATTGCTGCTCACAATACTAAAAAAAACATTATACTCCCTTACCTCTTCTTTTTATTGCTATATCCCTGATATTTAACTGTATAGACTAATCATTTATAGGGAACTCCTCTTATTTTATTGCTTTCTAAGGAAGAGCCAGAAAACATCCTCACACAGCTGTCTAAACTTGAATCATTTTTTAGCTAGAATGTTCTAGGACCTCCTAGAAAGAGGTGTATACAGTTAAGATCTGCCCATTTTCACATGACTCAAGGTTGAGGTACCAGACAAGATTCATAATGGAAAAATTCCAGTCTTACATAAGCCCACAACAGTATTTAGGTGGACTTGTCCCGGTCCCATGCACATATGCACACAGAGTTCAGTTAGTGGCTTGGGAATTCCTTGGATCTTAAACTCAAGCTCATTTTTGTTCTATTGAATATGTTTATTAACTGCATTCCAACTTGAAATACCTCTTTCCTGCTTGGCTCTGCTCTTTTCAAAACTTTACATTGCTTGTCTATATTACAGACAATAGTCTAACTGTATTCAGTGGTAAGCAAAGATTAAACACATCAAGAAAAAATAGATTTAGAAGAGATCATTGTGTACTTCACTGTTCTGTGTAAGCTCCCTTGGAATCTGGCGCAACAAAGGGTCAAATATATAAAATCTGCCTGCTTTTGTAAAAGAAGATCCAATGTATTCATGCTATCCTTCAGTGAATGACACTAAGCTGTTTTCTAATTATATTTTATGGTCTGCAGGCTTTTTGTGTATTCAGTGTGTGAAGGGCTGCCATATTTGATGGAGTGCTGCTTCTAGTCCTTTTATAGCATTCCTGCCATGTGTTAACAATAGCTCTCATACTCGTAATTTTATGAAGCTCTCTGGGGTGAAAGGCACTATACAAATGCAGGACATTACTAATATTTAATACCAAGTCCAGAAACTCCAGAAAGATTCTTGCACATTCAGATGCTGCCAACGATGTTGGCTTTTTATTTTGTTTGTTTCATTGTTGTTGCTGTTGTCATAACATTTTTCCCAGATCTGGACCTTAGCGTCCAAAATATGGGTGTTAGCATGAAAACCTCCAAGCTTAGTTACCAGCTTGGACCTGGTAAAGCTGCCACCAACCAGGGATTATACAGTGCCTAGCTCACTGTGGTCTCCCCAAAACCTTCCCTGGGGGACCCCAAGACTCAGATTCCTTGAGTCTCACAACAAAGAGGAATAAACCATTTCCCTTCCCCCTCCTCCCCTCCAGGTGTTCCCTCCCTGGGTTCCTGGAGAGATATACAGAAGCAAGCTCCGTGAATCTAAACAGAGGGACTCCACCCTCCCTGTTTCCAGTCCTGGAAAACACAAGTACCGAGAGAGCTAATCTCTCCCCCACCCCCCTTCACCCAGAGAGTATGCAAAGTCAGGCTTAGTAAATCTAACACAAAGAGATTTTCCCCCTGACTTCTTCCTCCCACCAATTCCCTGGTGAGCTGCAGACTCAATTCCCTGGAGTCCCCACTAAAGAAAAACTCCAACAGGTCTTAAAAAGAAAGCTTTATATAAAAAGAAAGAAAAGGACATAAAAATGGTCTCTCTGTATTAAGGTGACAAATACAGGGTCATTTGCTTAAAAGGAAAAAATGAATAAACAGCCTTATCCAAAAAGAATACAATTTAACACATTCCAGCAACTACACACATGTAAATACAAAAGAAAACAATATAAACCTATGGTCTTACTATCTTTGTACTTACACCTTGGAAACAGAAGATTAGAAAGCCAGAAGATAGAAAAATCACTCTCATAGCCGAGAGGGCACAGACACAAGACAAAGAACTCACACCCAAAACTTCCCTCCACCCAGATTTGAAAAAGTCTTGTTTCCTGATTGGTCCTCTGGTCAGGTGTTTCAGGTTACTCCTTTCCAGGTGAAAGAGACATTAACCCTTAGCTATCTGTTTATGACAGCTGTTGCTCCTGATTTGTTTTAAATCAGCATATGACTTGGAATCTCCAAGATCATATTTAAACTTGCCAGCCAATGTGGAAAAATAAGTAAATAGGTTAGCTGAAACTCTCAATTCTACTGTTTTTCCAATTACCCATAAAGAAAACTCTAGCAAATTGCAAGTTCCATATCCAGTTAAAAATTATGCTTTTCATAGGATTGTAAGATTAAAATAGATATATGCACCAAGTGCAATTGGAACAAGATCCACCCAATATAGTGAATTTGCAGTCATAATGTAAGTTCCATCCAAGACAATACTGCATAGCAAGGTAGCCTTGTCTGGATCTAATAATGCTTTATTTTACTCAAATATTTGTTTATAGCAGAAAGACATCGAAATCATATCATCAGGGACTTGTAATTGGTCTCCTTTCTTATAACTCTAACATGATTTATAAAGTATTTTTCATCTTGAAGGATCCCAAATCATTTTATTTGAGTGTTGTTGAGTGATTTGTATCAGAACAGGCAACTTACCAATGAAATGCAGCCATTTTAAAGGGTGAAACAGCAAACACTCTATAAGCGCAACCGTACATAAGATATTATTTTTTAGAATGAGATGCAATTGAAACTACAGAGTCAATTACTGACCCACAGAATATAATTGCAAGAGTTATAATTTTGTTAAGAAACTGGTGAAAAGTGAAAATGATTTTTAATGACAGTGAGTGGCAAGAGCTCTGGTTTAATATTATCTCATCACACAGGAAAAGGATCAGTATAATACTCTCCAGGGGATCAGACACACTGTTTTACTTGAAATGTCACCTACCCAATGTCACAGAAGAGAGTTTAAGGATTTCACTCTGATGGATAAACAGTTTAGAGTATAAGGAAGCAGATGTGTTTAATTTCTGGGGTAGCGGAAGAACTGACAGGACTCACACTTACAAAGAAAAGGAGAGCTGAATCTGTTTCATGAACTGGAACTTTCAAAAAAATCTTCTTCTATTTGTCCAAATAAAAGGTTGTCAAAACATGACGTTTTTAATTATATTTTAAGAGATATTTTATATGTATCCCTTAAGTGCCTCCAGCTGTCCCTTGTTGAATCACTATAAAAAAGATGAGCACTTGTTGAAAACTTTGAAAACATTCTACTCAAAACATCATATTTTCTGTATTTCTCTTCCTTTTGGATCTTCAGTTCTCTGTACCTTGGAATCAAAGCAGGATCGTTGTTTCATATAAGATCATTGATTTTGCTTCTGTTGCTTATTTCCCATTTGAAACTATAATTCTTTAGCTGTACCATCATGAATAAACATTAGAGTACTTATGAAAAGGAGATGCAATGCACACATACATTTTAGGTGTAATGTTCAAATGGCCCATTCACCAAAAATCAATGCAGGCAGCATGGTAAGGAGTAACAATAGAAGGCGAGCTGTGTTCTGTTCTTTAGTTGTAATCCATGATAATTTCCCTATCAATTAAATATGAAGTCCCAAAGGACTGATCTCAAGAAGTCCTGAGCTTCAGCAGTTCTCAGTGGGAACTCTAAGGATCCAACTCAATGAGAGGATTTGGGGTCCAATTCACAGTTGCCATGCAGCACCATTTGTATCACACACTCTTCCTCCTCACCTTGGGAAATACCCCGGCTGAAGAACTCATTGTGTGGCACTCCTACAAGAGCCTTAACATAGAGTGCATTCCCAAGGGGTTTGGCTGAAGCACTCTTATACCCAGGCTCCCAGTGGCTGCAAAACCCATGCCAGTAGTCAGGTGCAGGTTGGGGTCCTCAAGGCTGCCCTTATCTGTTTTGTGAGCTGCAATGGCACCAGCAGCTCTCAGATCAGAGGTAGAGTCATAAGCCCCCTTGTCCCATTCAGTCCCTTCACTAGCATAGGAATGATTCAAGACCTATCACTATAAGTGGCAACTGAAGATCAGGACCAGAGGTATCATATCTGGTTTGCCTGAAAATGTATTTATTTAAAGGCAAAGGATGAGAAATACAGGAAGTTTTAAGTAATTTTTAAACAACATTTATATTACATTGTGGGATATCTCATCCTTTATTATTTATATTACAGTAACACTGAGAGGCCTCTGCTGAGATCATGAGCCAACTGTACTAGGCCTTGTACAAACACATAGTAAAAGACAATCCCTGCCCTGAAGTCCTTACAATCTCATAGACTCAGACTTATAGACTTTAAGGTCAGAAGGGACCATTATGATTATCTAGTCTGACCTCCTGCACAATGCAGGCCACAGAATCTCACCCACCCACTCCTATAACAAACCCCTAACCTGTGCCTGAGTTATTGAAGTCCTCAAATTGTGGTTTGAAGACCTCAAGCTGCAGAGAATCCTCTAGCAAGTGACCTGTGCCCCATGCTGCAGATGTATATGGATATATAAATATACTACAGTAACAGATGATGTGTGAGGTATTGCTGGATAGAGCTGTGAGAAAATGGTGAACATTTTACTTTTTTCTATTTCATTTTGGATACTTTTTCGCCTCTTGTGTTTTGCATTTCCATGAATTTTGATGAAATTGCTATTTTTACATGTCGCATGTAAAGCCACTTCCACTCAAAAATGGGCCCATTTTGCCATTAGTGGCCTAATTGTCTTGTTTTCTGGTACTGGTTTCATCTTTCTGTATATCTATGTGTATTTCTTATATAAATATTCCTAAGTACTTTTCTGTGGTTATTGCACTATGTCTGAGTGTTTTGATTATTATTAAAATGCCCTGAGGTTTCTCTTTTATTTCAGGAAATTCTCTCTATCCTTTATGTGGTAATGTTCCCGTAAGTAGGAAGTCTATTTTTTGTTCCATATTATTGTTTTTCAGTTTCCCCTTAAGTTTGATACATATAAAATTCCAGATTTAATTTAGATGTATGTGGATGTTGACATTTATCTTCCAGACTCCAACAGTCTATTATTATTGATATTACAATAGCATCCAAAGGTCCCAGTCAGGGAGAACATTGGAGTGGGTACTCTGCAAACACATAAAAGAGTTCCTGAAGAGTTTCCAGGCAAATTAAGACAAGATGCAAGAAATGAGTGTAACAGATGAACTGAGGGAGTTGTGGAGGGAGAATGAGGAAAACTATGACAGAACACATGGTTACAAGAACTTGCTTCAATAAAACCCAGATGGTTTTAACCATTAGGCTATTCCTTAAGGACTGTCTCAGTCCTATTTTCCAGAGATATGAGGAAAATAACTGAGGTGTAGTATGCCAGGACAGTGTTGGTTCTACCATTGGGAACTGGGACACAATCACTTTAGTACCTGGCGCACCATACCCTCAGCCTCCCCTTGTTTGGCTCCAGAAACATCACTATCCTGCTTTTGGTTGGGCCATTTCAAGTGCTTCTAAGCAGTTAAGCCCTCTGGCCAAATGATAGAATCTACCCGCTCACCTTTCCAGAGGCAAATAAAAAGTCTAACAAAACAAAATCTTTTCTATTTTCCCACAGCCACTAATCCCCTCCTCATGGTCCCCAGTTACCCTTGAATCAGGTCTTCTTAAATCCAATTGATCCCTTCCTCAGCACTTTAGGTCCCAGCACTCTCTCAGCTCCATAGTTCCCACTGAACAGGGGACCACTACCAGTCCCACACACTGGACCAAGGACCTGCCTAGAAAGATGACAATTCGCTCCTTCTATTTGGCACCTCCTGCCTTTTATTCCTAAGTGTTGGAACCAACAGCTGCAGCTGTTTACCTCCATCCTAATTCTCCATAGTATTTAAAGCTGTTAGGTGCATAGCACTGGGCATAATAAAAATCTACAGGTAGAACATAAAACTAGACAAATTCAAATTAAAAATACAGCCCAAATGTTAACAGTGAGGGTGATTTACCATTGGAACAAACTACCAAAGGAAATGTGTTTTCTGCGTCTCTTGATGTCTTCAGGTCAAGAGTGGCTGACTTTCTGGAAGACCTGGTTTATCCTTTAAAAAGTTATTGGGCTCAATACATGGGGTAGCTGGTTGAAATTTTATGACCTGTGTTATACAGAAGGGTACATTACATAAGTTGATGGTCCCTTCTGGTCTTAAAATCAATGACTATGCAACTTGCATCTACTATATAAAGACTTCAAAAGCAGGAACATCAGCTCCAATGGTCTTTTATTTCCTTGTAACCAGTTCTGACTTGGGTGCCGCATTACCTGTAGCCATTGTAGCAGAGCTCTGACTTTGCCCCCCCCCCCCCCCGTGGGTCCTGCACTTCTAGGCCGTTTATGCTAGCCTCAGTGGCTCACTGTGACCCTCCACATAGCCCTTCTCTCTCTAGGGCCAAGGTTACAGTCTACTGAGCTCTTTTCATTTTAGGCCAGCAAGGAGGCCGGTGAGAGAACTCCCACAGTCTCTGTTGTCCCTGGGGGCTTATTTCAGAACAGCTTAGCCTCCTGTCCTGACAGGGGCCTGACTTCCCCTCCCAGGAGATGTTCCTGTAGTGGTGGGCTGGGGGGAACCCAGGACCACCCTCTACTCTGGGTTCTGGCCCAGGGACCCTAATGGTAGCAGCTGTTGGCAGCCAACCTTTCACTGCCAGAGTTGCTACATTTCCCTGGGCCACTTCCCCACAACTCTCCTGCTTCTCCTTTCTTCACTCTTACCTTAGGGCTCCCTTACCAATGGTTTGAGGGTGTCTTCATTAACCAGCCCTTCAGCCACACTTCCTCTTCCCTGGCTCTCCTCTGCCTGATTGGAGTGAGCCCTTTCTATAGTATCAGTGGGACCTTAATTAGAGTCAGGTGGTCACATTAGCTTAATGGCCTCACCTGACTCTTTGCAGGTTAATTAGAGTCAGGCGTTCTTATTAGCCTGGAGCAGCCCCTGCTCTGGTCAGTCAGGGAACAGAAAACTGTTAATCCAGTGGCCAGTATATCTGCCTTCTGCTATTCTGCTGTACCCAACTGGCCTGGGTCTATCACACCATTTAACATCTATCTTCTGTAGTTAATAAGTTAGTTTTGTTCTTTTACCTAAGCCAGTGTGTTTGGATTCAAGTGTTTGGGAAACTCCATTTGGGATAACAAGACTTCCGCAATTATTTTCTATTAGTAAATGACAAATTTTATATGAGCTTGTATTGTCCAGGAGAATGCTGCTGGCAGTACAAGACGCACATTTGTGGGGGAAAGTCTGGGACTGGGAGTTTGCTGGTATTGCCCTGCGGTGTAATTCACATATTGCTGGCTATAGCACTCATACTCTATAGCTGGGAGTGATTTACATGCTTGGGGTTGTGTGTGAGCAGACCAGGAGTGGTTGTTCTCACAGTGAAGCAGTGTAAAAGACACCCCCGGTTGAGGAATGGAGGGGACACAGTTGTCCATCCATCCATATTGTACCCTGGATAATGTTACACAGTGTAATTATTCTCACAAGGTAGTTAGTTGGTCTTCAGATTGTCAGGTCTATTTCTTCATGAGCTAGACAGAATAGACACGGTGTATCAGCCAGCACCCTCTGCCTCTCACTGAATTGTGTGCCTTGTAACTCACAGTGGAACTTTGGCCCAAGTACTAGAAGAGCTTTCCCTATCGCTGTGGGCTATCTGGAGCCACGCAAGGCCCCCAGGGGATAAGAAAGCATGCTACTGACATGGGAGAAGAAAAAGTACCAGAAGAGAACCAGAATCCAACACATTAGTTTGTAATTAAGGGCCTGATCAAGCAATGCTCTGAGCACCTCCCAGGAGGTTCTGAGTACCTTCAACTCATCAAATATATCAGTGTTTCAGTTTATTCAACAATACATTGCTGTGGTAAGAGAAATGGCCAGAAGGTTGTATTACAGGAGATGTGTTTCAAATTGGTATTCAAAGGCAAGTACTCATAAGAAAATAAGAACAGCCATACTGGGTCAGATCAAAGGTCCATCTAGCCCAGTATCCTGTCTTCTGACAGTGACCAATGCCAGGTGCCTCAGAGGGAATGAACAGAACAGGTAATCATCAAGTGATCCATTCCCTGTCACTCGTTCCCAGTTTCTGGCAAACAGAGGCTAGGGAAACCATCCCTGCCCATCCTGGCTAATAGCCATTGATGGGTCTATCCTCCATGAATTTATCTAGTTTTTTTGGAACCCTGTTATAGTCTTGGCCTTCACAACATCCTCTGGCAAAAAGTTCCACAGGTTGACTGTGCATTGTGTGAAAAAATACTTCCTTTTGTTTGTTTTAAACCTGCTGCCTATTAATTTCATTTGGTGTTATGAGAAGGAGTAAATAACGCTTTCTTATTTACTTTCTCCACACCAGTCATGATTTTATAGACCTCTATAGTACCACTTTGTCATCTCTTTTCCAAGCTGAAAAGTCCCAGTCTTATTTGTCTTTCCTCACATGGAAGCCGTTCCATACCCCTAATCATTTTTGTTACCCTTTTCTGAACCTTCTCCAATTCCAATATATCTTTTTTGAGATGGGGCGACCACATCTGCACACAGTATTCAAGATTTGGGAGTACCATGGCTTTATATAGACGCAATATGATATTTTCTGTCTTATTATCTGTCCCCTTCTTAATGATTCCCAACATTCTCTTTGGTCAAGCGTCAGGCAGCTGATTTTTTGTTTTGTTTTGTTTGTTACTAATTTGTGCTGCCAACAGCCTGTGCTTTTTACTGAAAGGAGAGGTGGTAAGACTTTTGTAAATTAACTAACTGGATAGGTGCCTAGTAGCAATGCAAACTGCAATCTCTCTAGGGAAACAAACACATATAGAGTGAGATTCACAGCCTCACTTTCACACTAAGAACTCCCACAAAGCATCATAACAGGCTGGTGTCCAGCCACAGAGCCACTTCACTTAGTACTTTTTTTGAAGGTAACATGCTGCTATGATTGTTGGCCCTGAAAACTATCCAGGCTGGCTCAGAGTTTGTTTTGCTGCAGTTATCTAATATGAAAAAAATTATTCCCTCACATCTGTATTTTTCATACTACATGATCAGGCTTTACATGTTTACTCAGTAATAGGCATAAGCAGACATTGTGCCATATCCAAAAAAGCAGAAGATCAACAGTTTGATAAAAATGAACTGTAAAATCATCAAGTTGTATATTAAGGGGAAAGGAAAACAAGAACTAGTGATCTACAAATTCTGTTCGGTGAGATATAAAGGCATCTGGATTATATACTGCACTGATGTGACTTCTTAAATGCATACAGCTTTCTTCTACTCCAATGGGGGCTGCATTGGGCCAAATCCTGAGGTTTTTCATTTGTTATTTCATAAGTGAATGGAGTTTGGGATCTTCGGATGGAAGTTTCTATATGCATGTCTCATATTTTACTTAGAATTCAAAGAAATACGCACTGAATTTTAGCATCCCAGGAGTTTTCCCTTTTTATATAAAAATCACTGCTGTGAAATCCATTAAGGGATTTCCAAGTTTTCAGGCTCTCTTTTTTTTTCAGGACAGGATTTTTGGACTTAATGTTTCTCCGCTGAAAAACACTGACCTGAAAGTTGAAAACAGCTGTTGGTACAATTTGGTAAAACTGACGTTTTGCTTGGAAAAAGTCCAATTAAAGGCTTCATAACAAGGGAGAGCCTAAATTAATTTTGAAACCTAGCTTAACTGAATTTCAAGAACTTCAGACTTTCTTTTTAGCATACAATAATTATAGCAAAGAACCTCATGCCATCAGATGCTATATCATATTTCCACAATGCTGAGTACTACAGTAGCACACATTTGTTTCCATTCTACAAACTTTTGCTCACTTTAAAATCTTATATCTGTAAATTAATTTTGCAAATCTTATTTTTTTAATCTGAAATCAAGGAACTCTATCATCGAATTGTAAATGATATTGCTATACGCATCATCCTCATCCAATTGTTCAACCTCCTTTATTGAGTTGGAATGACTATACATTCTATACACTTGTCGACATTGTTAGCCCTTATGGGCCAAATTTTCAAAACAACCTCTGAAATTAAACATGTAAAATTTGCATGTGCAAATATTTGCAAAAGCATCATATCTAACTACAAGATTACCTACCAATTTTCATGAGCAAAATGCAGATTTTGTGCATGCAAATGGATTCACATTTAAACTGTGTATAGTTTTAAGGGCATTTAGGGTCTAAACACACTTAGTTCCTTGACTCTTTCCTCTAAAGTTATATTCTCAATTTCTAGTACAATTTTATTTTTCCCTAACTGAACATTGTCTATGAAAAGCTATTATACTGTATTATGAATTTAAGGTCATTTCTGGGTTTTAATTGCTGAGTTTCATTTATAACTTAAAATAGATCCCTTAAAAGGTAAAATAACATTCTTACTAGCTAATAACTTGTAGCAAAGCTCAAAATAGATAGTCCTAAAGTAACACCATTTACATTGTTAAAATAATACATATTTTCAATACATAAGTCACAAAATGGAAGATGAGCTTCCATTGTTAAAAGTTTACCATTCAAACTTTGCATGAAAAAAATGGATTGATTTTGTCCTTCCCTTAAATAAGTATGTCTGCTCAGTATACAAGGTGGTTGTAGTCAGTATCCATAGTCACAGGAGCAAATAGAGTCAAGTCTGGATTTACTGGAAAGGCTATTAAGTGGCTGCACTGGAGAATATAAGTATTACATCACCTCTCAAAGCAACTTGCAACCTAAAACACTCTGTTAATCTCATAAGAATCCGTCTTTGTTCCCATAAAAGGAGTCTTTTAATGACCCATCCTGTAGGTGTTAGAAACCTACAGGTTAATTATTGCTGATCCCAGTGGAATGTTGTGGCTCATAAGACTCCATCCTGAATAAAAGGAAGGCATAGGAATCCCTTCTCTCATAGAGGGTCTGCAACAGGGTCTGCAACAGCTCCTGATGGAAGGAACTCCAGAAGCAAGTGGAGGAGGGAGAGAGAAAGTGTCTATGTGGTTTTATTTTGGAATGAAATTTTCTAAATTTAAGACCTGAAGAAAAGAGCTCTGTGCAGCTCAAAAGCATGACCTTTTCACCAACAGAAGTTGGTCCAATAAAAGATACTATGTCACCCCCTTGTCTATCTAGTTTCCTAAATAAATCAGAACCCAAGAGGGGTGTCCCAACTCTATGTATGTGTAGTTTTGTGTTGAGTAAGTTTAAAACAGCATTTCTGCAGTAATCCCCACTTTGTTGGTTTACCTCAGATAGTCTGTGGTGGTTCTATTACCTTTATATTTTATTCAAGGTAACAATAAAATAAATAAAGGAACCTGCAAAGTGAACTGCAGAAATCCAAAATCTTTTAATGGCATAGTCCTTGTGTTATAGTAAAAGGAATGTATCTGATCTGTAACTTCTCATTCAATTTTTCACAGTCTTTCTAGAAAAGAGAAGACACATTGGGCAGGTGGAAGACTGAGTCTTTAGTTTACTCTATAACTAGAGTTTCATTTTTATCGGCATTCAGCTGAGTTCAACTAGAATTACAGGTGCTCAGCACACTGCGGGATTTGGCTTTACAAGCAGAATCCACTTTATTGCAGGTAAAATAGCCTTTCTGCAACAAACAGCCTTATTTGTGGCAAAAAATAATGACATTTCTTCCTTAAGCAAAATGTACATTTGCCCCAGCTGTGAATTTTTCATTACAACCCTTATGGGAATGTCCAATGGAATTGGAAAAGAACATGACAAATCCTGTATCAGTTCTTGAGTCCTAAAAAAAAAGATGTGCCAGAACTCCCTTCTCTGTTGAAGCTCTGCTGACACCAGGCCACGTTGACTTGCTCATGGGCAGCAAAAGGGGGAAGAGGTCACTGTATTCTTGTCAGCACCTTCAATCATTGCAGTGATAAAGCACCTTTCCTCCACCCTATCTTGAAAGGAAGAAATGGGTGCCTACACTACTGACCATAGGTGAGGCAGGGACAGTGGTGCAACAAAGGGAAGGCAGGGCCCCCACCCCACCCCTCGTCCAGTTCACAGTTGAGTCCTCCCACCCCATCCCACCCCCCAGTCTCAGCAAGTCCCAATGCTTCCTTCAGCTCAGCAAATCTCACCACTTCCCACATGAAAGAAGCACTGAGATGCCATTGTATAGCAATTCTGGCACCCTCAAGCTGTGCACTACATGCATTTCCCCCCTCCAACTTACCCTTGGCAGTCCTTGTGGACCATCTGTGTTTTGAGAGGTAGACAGGGTCCCCCACTTCACTGGGCTACTGCAGTAGCTCCCCCCACCTTAAACTGGTAAAAAAAAATCACCAAAGAGAGACCAAATAGTGCAGCTTCCACCCTTTTATAACCTTTCAGTCCTTCAGTCAGGTGATTTCCTGATCAGCTTCAACAGATGACCACAGAGTCCTACTAGGTTACTTCAAAAGTTGCCAGATGACCTCTCCCCTGTCACCCCCAGTTTTCCAGGATAGAAACCAACCTTTTGTTGAGAGTGCTCCCTTTTTGAATAGAGGATCATCAAGATTTAACAACCATCTATTTTAGACCTTTGCTACTCACTCCCTAGGAATTTCAGTCCAATTTGGAGGTGAAAGGTCAAGAGAAGAAAAAAGTCTGCACCTTCAAAATGGAGTCTGCAGCTTGGTAAATACATACAGAATTTTCATAATCTCATACAAAATTCATAAACTCTACAGACAGATTCCCCAAATCATCACAGATTGCAAGGCAAGATTTATTAAGAGTCTACTCTTTTAGCTTTACATTGTCCACACACTTGAAAATATAAGTTACAAATATACAGTTATAGTATATATATATATATACAGTATATACAGCACTACTTCAGTCGCTGGCATTCTACATTGGAGATACTAAGGCTACGTCTACACTACAGCATAAAATCGAAATTACTAAAACCGGTTTTATAAAACCAATATTATAAAATTGATTTTATGCGTCCACACTAGGGCACATTAATTCAGTGGTGTGCGTCCATGGTCCTAGGCTACCATCGATTTCTGGAGCGGTGCACTCTGGGTAGCTACATTAAAGGAATGAGACCAATAACTTCGATTTCCGTCCACACTAACCCTAAATCGATATAGTAATATCGATTTTAGGGTTACTCCTCTCGTTGGGGAGGAGTACAGAAATCGATTTTAAGAGCCCTTAAAATCGATTTAAAGTGCCTTGTAGTGTGGACGGGTACAGAGTTAAATCGATTTAAAGCTGTTTAAATTGATTTAACTGTGTAGTGTGGACCAGGCCTTAGAGTGGTTTGTCTGACTTATATTACAAGATTAATCTCAAGAATAACCAACTACTGATCAAAGGAAACAGATAAACTAATGTTATTTGAAAGAGTGCAAATGCTTTTTTTAAAAAAAGTATCAGCACTACAGGCCTCTTCATTTTTTATAATGAAGTTTTATAAAGGAGGGTAATAGAAAATATATAAAAAAAAATCCAGTGAAAAATCTTCAGGACCACTCAAGAGCAGAGATCAGACAAACCAGAAACACAGACTTATGTACCAACATATGTTTAGAGATACTAGGTGGGTTTAGAGAAAGAAGGTGTGTAAGGTAATATCTTTTGTTGGCCCAGTGCAAGATATTACCTCACCCACTTTGTCTCTCTAATATCCTGGGACCAAAACAGCTACAACAATAATGCATACAACATATGTTTAGGTCTTTAGTAACTCCTGGAAATGCTACAATAGTTAACTCTGGAAGCTTGCAAATTCCTAACCCCAGACTACATATTTTTGCCAAATGTCACCTATTACTGTTAAACTTTGAATTTAGGAAGTTATTTGTCAAGTCTGAAATAAAACTGGCAGTTCCTAATCCTTCCTGGTGCATGCCATTGTGAATGCCAATGACTCTACTACTTGCTAATGTTTACTGACACCGCCTAGAGATTTTAGCTTAACTGTAGCCAGAATACACAGAATATGGTAAAACTGGCCACATCGAAGTTTGCTAACAGGCCTACCGTATCTGCCCAAGTGCAAACACTTCTACATGTACACTTTCAACACATTATAAACTTTGTGAACTAGATGCATAAGGTTCTCTCTGAGATGAAACTGAACTCTAAAGGCTTCCAGTGTCAGTCTGTTAATTTTGCTTTCTAATTAGTTCAGTGACTTTAAACCAATGGTAGAGGTGGACACAAAGTATTCCAGTTTCAGTTGTGTATAATATGCTTCTGTAATGTAATGAAGCTTGCTTGCCTTTTTTGTTTGTTTGTTTGTTTAGTGCTGTAAGCCATTCATTTTCTATATGATCAATTACATGTAATAATTGTTTACAAAAGGAAATAACTAAGCTCCCTTATTCAAGAAGTGGCTATACTGCATCAGCCATCAACAATTT
Organism: Gopherus flavomarginatus; assembly: GCF_025201925.1. Lineage (NCBI taxonomy): Eukaryota > Metazoa > Chordata > Testudines > Testudinidae > Gopherus > Gopherus flavomarginatus. Next base: position 101,373,414 of record NC_066621.1, read on the forward strand.
TTTAAAGCTTTTTCTTATATTGTGTTTGTGGAGCAATGACTCCCAGAGTATTTACACCAGCAACAAAAGCTATGTGTTTCCCATGCACATTACTGTTGTGACCATGGGACTCATACTTACCTAAAATAAAGCAGAATATATAATTTATGCCTCTTATTAAAATATTTGTTAGAGAAGTGCAGAAACCTAGAACCGTCCATTCTTGTATAAAAACAAGAGTCAAATCGGGCCAGTTTTTATTAATCTTACTTTCTGGCTTAGTCTCACATGGATTCACATCCCCGCATTTCATTTTGATTTTGAAGTTTAAATAAACACAAAAAGTCAAAGCAAAGTTCTGTCCAAACTATCCAACCTATTACTGGCCTTAATAGGTAAATTTCTCCTAGCTATTCATTTCAACTTGAAATCATTCAAAAATTCTATTTCACGCACAAGGTATCCACTCAAAGCTACCAATCCGTACAAGCTTGCTCTAAACTCGGTACAGGCTCACCCAAAACTCAGTCAAAGCTTGCTGAAGTGTTTGCATACTGCAACAAACATTTGGGCAAATCTGACCCAAGTTATGAGTTCCCTTACAAGTTTCATGCTCAGAACAACATAACTAAGATAGAAATGTAGGTATATGGGACTGTAGAAATAGAATGAAGTTCCTTTATTATCTGAACCATGAAGATTTATATTCATTATAATTTTTCCCTATCTTCTGTAAGAGTGGATACTCTTGTTATCTTTTAAAATGTTGAACATTTTATTGAATTCTAATAATCCCTTGACCTCCAGGATATTCTGGGGCAATAAGGTTAATTGTACATTGTGTAAAAAGGCAATTACTGTTAAGAATTTTAAATAAGCTGCTCATTAGTTTTCAATGTTTCAGTAGTTTCATCCCCTTTGTTCTTTCATTATAATAAGGGGTGATTAGGAAGAGCCCAGTTTACCTGTTCTATACCTTTCATTTCATATCTCCTCTTTATCATCCCTAACCTTTTTAATCTCTCTTCATACAGAAGTCTTTTCATGCCACGAAGCATGCCTGTCTTTTGACTCTTTCATGGCATGAAATAAAACTTCTCCTCTGAAAAAGTATGCCTATTTCATGCCATTAGCCAGCTTGTAGAACTCTCATTGACATCACTGGAAGTTCCATCCAGGGGCCGCCACAAGGCCTTAACAGTGTTGCCAATTCTCCTGATTTTGTCATAAGTTTTATGAGAATTATTGTTTTCCTCAAAGCCCCAGCTCCTGGAGTCAAATGGATATGTGATTATTTCAGCCTTTGTTCTTAAAGAAAAAGTAAGTTTCTAGCCCTCATGGCTGCAGGGGAGCTTCCAAATGTGAACCCAGTGCACGCTAAAGGCTCAAAAAGCAGAAGGCAAATAAAAAGAACACCAAATCTATTTTTTTATACAATCTCATGATTTTAAAGCCAATCTCATGATTTTTGGTGAGTCTGACTCATGATTTTTTTGAATATTTGAGGATGGCAATACTGGCCTTAATAGGTAAATTTCTCCTAGCTATTCATTTGTATAGAGCAGAGCAAATAGGTTTCAGCAAAATCCACAACTGGCAAATGTAATATGCTAAATTTCTACTAATTGCAAGTGATCTCTGTAAGTGCTATTTGCAGGCACTTCACAACCCCCTCAGATGTTAATTCAACAACAATCTTTAAAAATTAGATTTACTCTTTAAAATGTTTGCTGCATCTTTAGAATTCCATTTCTGAGAGCAGTTGAATTGAGGAAAATAAGACTGAAATGCTTAATACACTTATTAAATTATTTTATGGCATCCTCTAGTATTCTACTTAGGATGATTATAGATAAAAATGTTATTTATTGAGTGCAACTGACAGCAGTAAACTCTTAATGGTAGCAGAAACTGTCTTAGCATTTGCTTGGCAAACCAAGATATTACCGTGTTTGGGATTCTTTTGAAAGATCAATTTTTGCTTCAACAGAAAATATCTGGGAAGTGTATTAGCCTGAATATCATTAAGGAAAATTTACTCAGGAGAAAGATCATTATTTTTGAGGGGGAGTTGGAATTTGTTAGCAACTGTTAGCAAATGTACTAATAGTTAAAAACATTAAAAAAATATCATTAAGTGCATTATCTCAGCAAAAATGGCAAGGTAATTTAGGAAAATATTTTCCTATGACAAATTTCCAGATTACCTGAACACTGTGCTTTTCAAGCATAATCTGGATTTAAAGATATTTTTGGTTTTGGGGGTTGATGGTTGATTATGATCATATATATCAAGTTTGACACAAAGAGAGATTGTGGTCTACTGTTTACAGCAAGTGTTAGTACATACTCAGGACTCTTTGATTTAATTCCTATCTCTTTTATTGACTTCCTGTGTGACACTGGTAAAATAGTTTAATCTTACTGTGTCTCAGTTCACTCATCTATAAAATAATGGATAAATACTTATCTGCATGATAGAGGTATTGTGAGAACTCAGATTGTAAAGCGCTATAAAATCCTCAAATAAAAGGTATTATATAATTGCAAATATCATGAACAGGAGTTATATGAATTTAAAATAGCTTTGAAAACATTTTTTCCAGATTATTTTTATATTGATTTGTGCCCACTGACACATCAACAAAAGTACATAAATTTAAAACATAATATGCTTGTATGAAAAGAAAAAAAAAGAAAAGCCTATGACAAACTGACAACAACCTACTCACACCAACCTCAGGTGAAAGCTTCTGAAGAGAGATGGGCTTTGCAATGTGACCTACAGATCAACAATCCTTGTTCTAACAGACAAGTTGTGGAAGTGAATTCCCAAGTCAAGCATCATCCAGTAAGAACCCCCTCTACCAGTCCCAGGCAACTGAGTCTAGGTACCATTAACTCAAGTACTGCTCTGAACCCCTACCACCATGTTGGCTCCATGGTAGGATATAGTTCCAAACTCTTTACCATAGAGCTTTATAGATTGAAATCAGCACCTTGACTTGCACTTGAAAGTAAGCAAGAAGCTAGGTAAATTAATGGACTGGTGCATTATGTTCCTTCTGGATAATACTATTGTTTTGAACTAGCTTCCAGGTGGTCCTTGAGTGCATCTTCTCTTTGAGTTTCACAATAAACTCTGCTTAGAGACTTCCATGATAAAGCAACTGATTACTCTCTACAGCAATGCTGAAACCATTATCAGCCAAAAACAGATCTAATCAAAGAATTAACTAGAACTGGTCGGAACATTTTCAAGTAAATATAACTTCGTCAAAGCAAAACATTTCATAGAGATGTATCAGTTTTGCTGCAAGACTCTCACAGCCTGGTGGTTAGGGCAGTAGCTCAGTATGTAGGGTAGTCAGGTTTAAGTCCCTACCTATACGGTCTAACACAGAGTAATCTGAGATGAAAATCTCTGATCTGAATCAAGTCCAGCAGGGATTTGAACCTGGCTCCTCCAATACCCAAATCAGTACTCTATTCCCAGCCCCACAAATACACTTCTCAAATCCAAAAGCTCGGGTTTTGATCCAAAAATTGATATTTTGACACACATGCCCTCCTACCTCTCTCTGAATTGAAAAGTTCAGGTTTCAATCTGAAAAACTGACATTTCAACACAATTCCATTTTCACAAAAACATTCTAACGCTTTTGTGTTTGTTTCAATACAGAACTAAAAAGATTTTTTTAAACCTCAAAAGCTGCCACAAACCTACTTTCTTCCTAACATAGTCTTTTACACAGAGCAGGGCCTCCACAAAACAAATGCAGCATAATCTAAATGTGTCTGGCTAAGGATGTATTCTCAGTTACGGGATTAAAAAATGTAAATGCTCCACTTGATAACGCAGATTATTAACAGATAAATATGCCCAATGGTCTGTGATGGGATGGGATCTGAGTTACTACAGAGAATTCTTTCCTGGATGCTGGCTGGTGAGTCTTGCCCACATGCTCAGGGTTTAACTGATCACCATATTTGGGGTCAGAAATGAACTTTCCTTCAGGGAAGATTGGCAGAGGACTTGGAGATTTTTCACCTTCCTCTGCAGCATAGGGCATGGGTCACTTGCTGGAGAATTCTCTGCACCTCGAGGTCTTTAAACCACAATTTGAGGACTTCAATAACTCAGACATAGGTTAGGGGTTTGTTACAGGAGTGAGTGGGTGAGATTCTGTGGCCTGCATTGTGCAGGAGCTCATACTAGATGATCATAATGGTCCCTTCTGACCTTGAGTCTATGACACTATTTTAACCACAGCCCATGGAAAGTGAACCAATTATCAGTGAAGGTGAGGCCACTGTGGAAGGCCAAGAGGTACCATTATCCAGCTATAAGCACCTTGGGAAGGGGGTCAACTCTTTGATTTGTTATTTGGATTGGATCCAAAAACTGTGTAATCTTAATCCGCCACTGGTTAAAACTAATTACTGAAACAGATTACCAGCTATTGTAGGGAACCAAATTATAAACTCATTAATTAGAAGCAAGAAACAATTGCCCTAGGAAGCAATTAGAAATCAGTACTACAGAATATTGTTGTTCAGTGCTCATCCACTTGTGTCTCTGATTAAGAGGTGGGTCACTTTTGTATAGCTGTGATTTCTGCACGTGTTCTGTTATGAACTTTTGACCATGTATTGTCAGTTGTTAAGCCAGTTAAATCAGTCCAGAGTTACTATAAATTCTACACATATCAAGCAACTTCAATGAAAAACTCTAAATTGCCATTAATCTTCATATTAAACAAGGTTACACTTAACAGAGAAGGAAAAGTGTTAGTCTAGGTCTAACTGGACTCTAGTTCTCATTGGAATCATACTCTGATATCTTCCATTTGCTCAGACTCATACATGGAAAAGGGCAATAAGTCCTAGTAAGTTCAACTCTGTTATCAGGGAAATTGGCAACCTGGAAAATATCACAGTGGCTAAGAGAACTATTAAGACACCTCATCAATTTTATGAACCAAATCTTTTTTTCTGTGATTAATGCATCCAAATGTACTTTACAGAAATTGGTACATACACTGTGATATTAGTAAGTGAACCTATTTGGAGAGCTCTTTAGTAAGATAGTTTGACTCGGGTGGACAAGAGGTAGTTGATGGGAGAGAGAGGTCCAAGCCACAAAACTCCACTGGGCTAAAATCTATACTGAAGCATTGATGAGGCATTTTTTATCAGGTTCTCTTATCCTCCTTCCAAGAGGGCAACAAAAGCCTGTGAAACAATAAGTAGAAAATATGTGTAAGGGGTGAGAAGCAAGATGTGGTAAAACTGCACTTGAAATATTTTAGATATACTATAAAATAAGCTGAAATTCTGTTTAATTAATGTGTCCTGATTAGGCAAAGTGAATTATATGGATTATAGAGATAATGCACATTTGGAAGGGTTGCAGTGTTCCTAGAAAGGAGCTCCTTTTTTTAATATGTGTTGTTTTATACAAGGAATAATGCACCTTCCTTACCCTAGCTGAGTAATAAATCAACTGTGTTCGTCTTTCAAGGTTCTGGTGCTAATGATGATCAGCGTCAGCTGTTTCAGCCCCTTGTGGTTCTGCAGATCAACTATGATACATACAATCTGTACTTGGCTTCAGTGGAAACAGGGAAGTTATATAACTAGGGCTGCAATTCCAGTAATTCATCAACAGCAAATCTAATATTTCCAGCACAGAGCCCCACAGAAAGCCAGGCATTACTTCTAGAAATGAAATTCAGGTCTGAGATTTTTATGGGATAAGAAAATCTGAGTTAAACACCCACATGAACCATTTCCCCTCACATTCTTGTCTATTAATGAATGCAAGTAGCTATGGAAGAAGTTCTCTGTCCAAGCAAGTATACATTCAAGATTTCTGTTATAGAAAGAGTGATAGCCCCCGCCCCAAATCCAAAGGCAAAAATAGTGTATGGAGACCCTGAACTTTTGCTGACTCTTTTTTCTGTCATCTTCATCCAAATCCTCTAATGTTACTGCAGATTGTGTTTAGAGATCGTTATGGGTGCTGCTGGAATAATGCTCACCCCTCAACACCAGGATTTTTCAAAGAGAGATAAATAGCACTTTCAGATTTTGGAAAGAGATAAGAGGACCTACGCAAATATGCAATGTACAAAATGAAAAGCTAACCATACCTTTTGCATGTACTAATCTTCACCACTTACTTTAGCATGGTGCCTCACATGATTTAGATCAGGGGAAGGCAATCTATGGCACACATGCCAAAGGCAGCACATAAGCTGATTTTCAGTGACATTCACAGTGCCTGAGTCCTGGCCACCAGTCTGACGGGCTCTGTATTTTAATTTAATTTTAATTGAAGCTTCTTAAACATTTTTAAAACTTTATTTATTTTACATACAAAAATAGTTTAGTTATATATTATAGATTTATAAAAAGAGACCTTCTAAAAATGTTAAAATGTATTACTGGCGTGTGAAACCTTAAATTAGAGTGAATAAATGAAGACTTGGCACACTACTTCTGAAAGGTTGCCAACCCCTGATTTAGATTCTCATATGAGAAACACCACTTCAGACAAAATACAGGTATCGAGCATATTTTGTGGAGAAATTGATAGTAGATGGTTCTGTCTACCTTCCCGGACACAGTAAGATATTGGAAGGAAAGGATTTTGAGACTGTGTTATCTTAAAAGATGAGTCCATTAGAAAGGCATGCTGGGAAAAAATTCTAATAAAACGACAGCATTACCACGGGAAGGATTAGTAGGCACGAGAAAGTCACAAAGGAAAGGGATTTCTTCTGTGTTTCACATACCAACACTAAATCACACAGTGAAAGATCTCTGCAAGAAGTTGACTTCTTGAGTCTCTGGTTTGAGACACCAACTGTTTCACTCAACTCTGTGGGCATGAATTTACACACAGACATCAGCTTCTCTTCCCTCCCCCAACAAAGACTAGCTGGACCCTCCCTCCAAAAAACAGACTGCCTGACTCCCCACTTTAGACACACAGGGGGTATGTCCACAGTGCAATTAAAAACCTGTGGCTGGCCTGTGTCAGCTAACTCAGGCTAAGGTGCTGTTTAATTGTGGTGTAGCTGCTCAGGCATCAGGCTTCAGCCGAGCTTTGGGACCCCTGCACCTTGCAGGATCATAAAGCCCAGGCTCCAGCCCAAGCCCAGCCATCTACATCACAATTAAAGAGCCCATTAGCCTGAGCCCCAGTCAGTTGGCATGGGGCAGCCATGGGTTTTTAATTACAATGTACACATGTTTTAAAGACCCATTCCCCACCCTAATGGCTTATGGGTTGGTTAAAACCTCATTGAAACATTAGGGTGTGGGTTTGCTCTTCACGTAAGACACCGTTAAAGGTCCCCCATAGCCCAACAAATAAAGCATAATGGAGTCTGCCCAGACACTAGCACCTTGTGGATGGAGGTTCCACTGGGTACTTATTGGAGCAGGTGTGTTTGTGTGTATAGAAAAGACTAGCTTGGGGGGCAGACTCAGAGGCAAAGAAAGAAAGCCAAGGAGCAGCTTGGGAGCACAGCATGGCCCTGGGAGAAGTCTAGAGAGAGGTTCTGGGACAGGGTGCTGGCTGAACATAATCCTATATGCTAGAGAGTCCAAATTCCATTAGAAGTCTCTATAAAGGATTGCAAGTTCCCTAACTCATACTATATGAAATATAAATTTCTCATATTCAGGAGAGTTAATAGAGAAAAAAATCTCAATATCCTTCCCTCAGTAGATGCTTTATGACCAACCATCATAACAAGCAACAACATCTCTTCTTCACCTCAGGCCACTAGCTAGTAATCCAACTATTAAGTGCAACACTTGAGAAATGCCTTGGATATAACTATTGTGCTAAAAAGTGAACTTTCATCAGCCTATCAAAAAACTGAGCTTTTATCCAATAAACACATTATAAAACTAGTTCTAACTAAAAGCTGTTGAAAGAGCAGTGTGTTAATCCTTCACTTTGATTGTCTGCCAATGCATAACTTTTCTCTTAATTTAACATTAATCAGTACTGTGGTCTTTCTTGGGACCAAACTCCAAAAATGTGCAGCTAATTGTGACAGCCTCTTTTTTTTTAATTGCCTTTTTCAGTTTAGTAGCAATAACAATGAAAGGCATACCATAAAAATACCTCAGCTTCAGATATTCATGGTCATAAATTATAAAGCAGAGGTAAAGAGTTGCATTTACTGCTTCATAAGGCACAGCATTCCCAAAATATTTTTCCTGTTTTATGGCTTATGCATAAGTGTCTGACACAGATTTTTGTAAAGCTCTTCTATGAAGAGAAGAATTCCAAAAAAATGTAGAGGAAATGTTGTTAGAGCAGTGGACTGGGAATCAGCCAAGGCATTTACCACCACTCTGTGCCTCAGTTTAGCCGTATAAAGAACAAAGAAAATAGAGATGGAAAAGAGTAATTAAGGGCCAAATCTGCTCTCCTTATTCCCCTGAGTAATCACAATAAATTCATTATGACTACTCAGGTGTTCAAGATGAGCAGAATTTGGCTCTTGGTTATCTCATTCTATGTCTGCAAATGCAGGATTGTTCCCTAAATAATTTTTATTAGTGCTTTGTCCTCTCTAGTCCTATTTCAAGTGATGAGGCATCCTCTATTTTCCTTGGGGAAAAATGAGTATTATTATAACACTTACCTAATTTTCAGGGTGTTATGAGGCCTAATATTTGGAAAGATCTCACTGAGATCTTTGGACAAAAGGTGCTATATTAGTAAATTACATGGTTATAGAACTAGCTCTACCTGTACAATTACATAAATTAATACCTGTATCATAATTAGAGGCTATGAAATTAAACATTTCCAGGCAAAAGTAGTTGCACCCACTGAAAGAAAAGATAAAATATTTTCCTCACACTTTGTCACTTTAAAACAAAGTTAGGTACTTTTCACTGTAAATTGAATGATTCAATATTTATTTAGCAAGCATAGAGGGTGGAGTTTGTGGAAAGGGGTGGGAAATGGACCAGCTACTATATATGCCCTACAGCTCCTTGGGAAGCATAGGACAAGGGGACAGATATCACCAATGATTAGGTCAAGAACATGCCATGAAAAACATGAGAATTAAGTAGCAGTCAGCTGCTTCCTGAAGTAATTAGTCAATTGCCAGGATTCTTTTGATGAGCAGGTATTCAAGTTGAAGTTTAGATTTATTGCTATATAGTCTGTTGTGAAAACAAAACTCAAAAGAAAAAATACAGGAACTAACATATTCACCACTACCTATAGTATCCTACAAATTATCCACATCTAACAGTCCCTAAATTACTAATTCCCTATCTGATGGCCTGATCCTGCATCACTGAAGGCAATGGAAATTTTGCTATGGAAGTCAATGGGAGAAGGATTGAGCCCTGAATTTGAGGGAGGTCTTTATTACCTAACCTTAAAAAAAATCTAACACTGTGGCTCAAAACAAATGGTGATTTAACTTTTTTTCTTTTTTATAGCTGTGAGAATTTTTTCAGACAAAACTCTTTTCATAGTTGAAAAAAGTAAAAAAAAAATCAGCAGTATCAAAATGGTTCATAATGTATCATAATATCAGAATTAGGGGCCACCAAATGAAATTAATGGGCAGCAGGTTTAAAACAAATAAAAGGAAGTTCTTCACACAGTGCACAGTCAACTTGTGGAACTCCTTACCTGAGGAGGTTGCGAAGGCTAGGACTATACCAGGTTTAAAAGAGAAATGGATAAATTCATGGAAGTTAAGTCCATTAATGGCTGTTAGCCAGGATGGGTAAGGAATGGTGTCCCTAGCCTCTGTTTGTCAGAGGGTGGTGATGGATGGCAGAAGAGCGATCACTTGATCATTACCTGTTAGGTTCACTCCCTCTGGGGCACCTGGCATTGGCCACTGTTGGTAAACAGAATACTGGACTGGATGGACCTTTGGTCTGACCCAGTACGGCCATGTTCATTTTGACATTTCCAAAATAAAATGTTTCAATTTTGGGGGCTACATTAACTAGGGGATTTAGGCACCATTCACTAAATGGGGTGGTTCCCCTCCTAAAACTAAATAGTCCAGTGGTTAAGGAATGAGAGAGATACAGGTCACTTTAAAGCAGGGACTTGAACCAAGGTCTACTTCTCTCTAGCTGGCTGCCCTGGTCACCAGGCTACTGGCTAGTTAGGAGTGGGTTTTAATGTCCCCTGTAGAAGTTGTTCCACTTTGTATAAATCAATAATCATTGAGCCAGAGAGAGAGAGAAAGGCGGGCGGCGGGAGAAGCACAAATGACATTGTAGCCTGGTGGTTACGGAATTCACCTGGGAGTGAGAGACACCTGGACTGCAGTCCTTCCCTAATGTTATTTAGCCACTGGGCTACTAGGTCTAGGTGGGGCACCTTTCTCCTCTTTGGTTTTGATAATGTTGCTGTCATGGTACAATTCCCCACTCTGAACCTTAGCGTCCAAAAGATGGGGTACCAGCATGAATTCCTCTAAGCTCAATTACCAGCTTAGGACCTGTAGCGCTGCCACCAACCAGGAATTCCAGTGCCTGGTACACTCTGGTCCCCACTAAACCTTGCCTGGGGACCCCCAAGACCCAGACCCTCTGGATCTTAACACAAGGAAAGTAAATCCTTTCCCTCACCATTGCTCTCCCAGGCTTCCCCTCTCTGGGTTACCCTGGAAGATCACTGTGATTCAAACTCCTTGAATCACAAAACAGAGAGGACAATTCACCTTCCCCCCTCCTTCTCTTTCCCCCTCCCAGACTCTTCCTGAGAGAAAGTAATCCTGGCACAGAGAGAAATCAGCCTCTCTCTCCCTCTTCCCTCCTTTCTCCCCACCAATTCCCTGGTGAATACAGACCCAGTCCCCTGGGGTCTCACCAGAATAAAAAAACAATTAGGTTCTTAAACAAGAAAAGCTTTTAATTAAAGAAAGAAAAAACAGTAAAAATTATCTTTGTAAATTTAAAATGTAATAGGTATAGGGTCTTTCAGCTATAGACACTGGGAATACTCTCCCAGCCTAAGTATACAAGTACAAATTAAAATCTTTTCAGCAAAATACCAATTTGAACTCCTTCCAGCCACATACACATTTGAACTTCTTCCAACCAAATACACATTTGCAAATAAAAAAAACAACCATAAGCCTAACTCGCTTTATCTACCTAGTACTCACTAGTCTGAACTTATAATAGCCTGTATCGGAGAGATTGGAGAGAAACCTGGTTGCACGTCTGGTCCCTCTGAGCCCCCAGAGTGAACAACAACCAAAACTAACAGCACACACAAAAACTTCCTTCCCTCAAGATTTGAAAGTATCCTGTCCTCTGATTGGTCCTCTGGTCAGGTGACAGCCAGGCTTACTGAACTTGTTAACCCTTTATAGTCAAAGAGATATAAAGTACTTCTGTGCTATTAACTTTTCTTATCTGTTTATTACAGTTGCCTAAATCCCTTTGTTAATTTAGCCCTTTGTTTCCAAATTTCCTTTGCTTTTATTAGTAAAATAGTTAAAAATACCCCAAATCAAAACAAAACATTTTGTTCAACCCAAAACAATTTTCTCCAACTTTTGAGTCACCAAAATTTAGAAAAAAATTAGTTTCAGGTTGAGCCTATATAAACTTTTATCAACTTTTCTGAATTGCCAGCAAACCAAAAGATCAGTTATTTTCACAGCTCTAATTCAGTTATCATTCTTACTATAACTCTTCTTCGTCGGTAAGTGGCTAGGACAACAGTGACAAGGCCAAATTCTGCTTTCAGCAACACCAATGAAAATCCAGAGTAACTCCATGAAGTCTGTGGCCCAGAACATTTCCTCCCATGAGTTGCATGGTGGAAGGAGGCTTTGGGGGAGAAATCTTCACAAGCATCCTCTCAAGGAGATCCTCCATTAATCCCAGTGCCACTCCTGGTGAAAACACTGCTGGACCTACTCCCAAACCTGGCTGATTCAGGGCATCCCAGGATCTGAGTAGAGGATCTGTCACCTCTGGCTCAGAGCCTAGCAGCAACCACTGGCTTCCTAGAAGGGCCACCTCCTGACCACAGCTGCTCCTGGGATCCCTAGCATGAGGTTCTCCAGAAAAGATGGGATTATATTGTACTATTGGGGATTTTCCACAGGAAAATGAGAATAATGTACATCCATCCTCAGGCTATCCTTGGCCCACCCACTATGGATACTGGACCATAGAGGCTTTGGTGGGATCCAAAGGGAAAGTATCATGGACTGCCAGGCCTCTCTTTCACAAGGCAGGGGGGAAAGTACACATATAGATGGTCCTTTGCATGTGGGGGCAAAAGTGGAGTTACTTAGGATTTATACTGGAGATACTGAGAGAAGAATTTGGCACATAGAATGTTCAGATGGGTAATAGGATGAATAAAATCTTTAGGCTCTTGATATTGTATGGAGAATTTCAATTAAGCATTTGGCACTAAAATGTATGTTTATTCAACATAGTTTATAGGTTATATATAGCCCGGCTTTAATTTTTTAAAAGATAAGGTGTGGAGGAAGGACATGCTTAGAATTTTCAGAAGAAAAATACTAATTAAAAGTACAATTAACTTAGGGCTGATCTGGATTCTCAGGTGAAAAAAAATGTATGTTTGAACATCTGGGCCAAATTTTGCCATCAGTTAAATCTATTGAACCCTATTGACATTACTGTCCTGAAATCTTTCTGAAACTCCTTATTAGTGACCACAGAAATCCTTGCAATTTGTGGGCCAATCCACAAACCTTTACTTACAGGAATTGCAGAATCAGACTCTAAATCTCAAATGGAATTCTTCACTATCTAGCTAAAAATGGACAGAAATAGGTGTAGTTGTATCACCTTTATACTTGTTTAGTTTTTCTATGAAGCCCCCATGGTAGACTACTGTCAGATGCAGACTACTTGACAAGATGGATTAGCTGTTCTAGTATGGCAATTCCTATCAAAGTAAAGTCATTACAAGCAGTTGTAGCTCCTATTCAGCTCTGAACACTACATATACACACACTGTATTTAGTCTAAATGTATATCTTTCCTGGAGTTTGATTTATTGATGACTCAGACGATCCAACAAATCTCAGCCCAAACTTTCTCCCCAAACTTTCCCTAGAATATTCCCTGCAGGTGTCCTCTATTCCAGACTCTAACTCCTTTAGAGAGATACACTCCAACCCATCATATCTTGGTTGATGTTAACAAGATGTTCCTGCTACTGCAACTCAACAGTAGTAACTCAGCATTGTTAGACAGGATTTTAGCTTACATCTGCTTAGAGTTGTTCAGCAGAGGAGCCTTGCACTTCTGTGCAGATGTTAGAAACTGCAAACTTGCTAGTCATTTAACTCTATTATTTACTTAGTCTAATCTAAACAAATAATTTTCCAAAATCAGACTATAAAGTCTAGCCATAGCTTAATTTACATGTTCTAAAAGAAATCTTTGATAATCTTGTCTTAAATCAGCAATTACAGACTGAGGTACTCTGTGCCTCTTATGGTTATTCTTGATTTCTCTGAAGATAGACAGACAGACATGACCAGAACAAATTAGTTTAGAACAAAACAAATTCCAACATTTGAAATACAATTTCTTGTAAAATATGAATTTATTTTATGAACATGTAAATTCATGGATGGCAAAACAATACAAAAAATAAAGTGAGAGTCTAGCAATTGAGAAGACTTGATAGTTAACATTCTGTGGTTGCTCCACCCTGTCCTACATAAATGTTAAAATGAACAGTAGCAGGAAGGCTTATATGCTTTAGAACAATTTCTTCGTTTACTATTGAAGTAGGCTAGAGTGACTCATGTCTCTGTGGAAAGTGAGAAACCCGTGCTCACAAAAGGATGTTTTGATACCATATGAGGAGTTTTTAGTGAATAACAAAATGATACCTCTGCTATTAATTTAAATTAAAAATATTATCACCTATAAAAATGTCACTAAATATATAACTTCTTAGGATTCTCTGTTTCATGCTGATAAACTAGGAGATGAGGTCTGTTTTACTTCAGAACATTTCAAGAGGCAGGTATTGTAAACCTAAACAGAGAACATAATAATATTTCTCTCTCAGAAATTTCCAAACTAGATCATTTTCTAAAGATATAAAAATGATATGTAGCACTTTTGAAAATCCTGCCCTTATGATTTAAGTTTTATTATAAATACCTCTCAAACTACTTTAATATATATATGTATATATAAAAACAAACTCACGCTCAGAGTTTCTAACATTTTCCAAAGTACTCAGTGTTGACCTATTTCTGCTCTCACTAAAGTCCATGGGAGTTTTATGATTATCTTAAATGGAGCAGAGTTAAGACAATGCTGAGTGATTTGGAAAATCTTTCTAAAATTAAATGTTAAAATTTAATTACATCCAAATGTGTGTACGTAGGTATTGTATATTCTAATGTGTAATATAATATTTTTTAATATTTGGAGATATACCTATCTCGTAGAACTGGAAGGGACCCTGAGAGGTCATTGAGGCCAGCCACCTACCTTTACTAGCAGGATCAAGTACTGATTTTGCCCCAGATCCCTGAGTAGCCCCCTCAAGGATTGAACTCACAGCCCTGGGTTTAAGATGCTCAAATCACTGAGCGATCCCTCCTCTGGGGGATAAACCGTAGACATTTACTCTGTTTTAAACAAATGTTCTGTTTTGCTCGCCATGTATTTGTTTCAATAAATTATCAGTCAACTGATGAACAGTGCATATTGTAATGAATACAGATCCCAGTACATATTTCTCTATTTACACAATAGGATGCCTATTATCTACAAGTATATTAAATGATTGTATTTCATAAAAAGAGATTTATGCACACCACACAGGATTCTAATCCATCCTTTAGCCTTTATGTAGGGCCAAATACTGGTTTCCCATACAAAATCCAGGTAACACCCTTACACAAGGAACAAATAGCCCCCTTGGCTGAATTAGAAGCAGCAGTAGAAGAAAACTCTCCTTTCCTGTGAGAATCAAAGTGGAAGTAGAAATCCTCCTTCCTGTGAACCCTTCATAAAATAAACTATCAGGAGGGGGGAAAACTGCCTTTTCCCCACCCACCTAAGGGGAAAGCTGCCAGGAGAGAACACAGGTGCTGGAACTAGGGGTGCTACCACACCCTTTGCCTTAAAGTATTTCCATCATATACAGAGTTTACATTTGGTTCAATGGCAGTCAGGACCCCCACTATAAAAATTGTTCCTGCACCCCTGAGAGAATGAATTTGCCCCTGTGAGACAGGAAAATAGCTTCACAAAAGAAGAAAAAGCCCTCTGACCTTTCATGAAGGTCATAATGAAGTGGCAGAGCAAGTGCCTATCACAATTTGTGGTGATTACTGGACAGGAGGAATGGCCACCAGAATGGACTAGGGATGTCTGCAGCCATGAGTCAAGGAAACCCTTGGGCTACCGTCATAACAGATAGCTAAGGGTTAATGTCTCTTTCACCTGTAAAGGGTTAACAAACAGTGACCTGCAAACACCTGACCAGAGGACCAATCAGAAGACAAGATACTTTCAAATCTCGTGTGGAGGGAAGCCTTTGTTTGTGGGTTTTGGGTTTGGCTTTGTTCTCTCTGGGTCCTGGATGGGACTAGAGGTGCAACCAGGTTTCTGCCAATTTCCCTGCTACAGTCTCTTATCTATTCAGAATTGTAAGTAAGAAAAGGCGGTCATAGTCTTTTAATTTGTTTTTTTTTCATTTGCATATGTGTACTTGCTGGAAGTAGCTTAAATGGTGTTTCTGCTGGAGAAAGTTTCTTTCTATTGTTTATAAGTTGAAAGACCCTGTAACTTTTTACCATCTAAAGTGCAGAGATAAACCTTTTACTTTTTTCTTTCTTTTTTTATTAAAAGTTTTGCTTTTAAGACCTGTTGATTTTTCTTTCCTAATTAAGGCTTAAAGAAATTGAGTCTGTATAAACCAGGGAATTGGTGGGGAGAAGGGAAGGATAAATTCCCTCTTTGTGTTAGATTCACGCAGCTTGAATCTGTATTGCCTCTGGGTGAGGGGGAAGCAGGGAGGGAAAGGTAAATTTCCTCTTTGTGTTAGATTCACGGAACTTGAATCTGTATTGCCTCTGGGAAAAGGGGAAGAGAAACTTGATCTCTCTGTGTTGTGTTTCAAGGAATTGAATCACGGTATCTCCTAGTGTACCCAGGCTGGAAAGATCTGGGAGGATGTAAAGAGGTGGGAGGGAATGGTTTATTTCCCTTTGTTGTGAGACTCAAGGAATCTGGGTCTTGGGGTCCCCTGGGAAGGTTTTGGGGGGACCAGAGGGTATCAGGCCCTCAAAATTCCTGATTGGTGGCAGCGCTACAGAATCTAAGCTGGTAATTAAGCTTAGAGGACTTTATGCTAGTACCCATATTCTGGACGCTAAGGTCCAGATTTGGGAATTATACTATGACAGCTACCATTAGTTGGACTGGACACTGGAGAGGTGTGACTACATGTAGTCACAAGTTAAGAATGTGGCAACTGCAGGAGGAGTATCCAGCAGCAGGTGGGGAGTTTGTCACAACACAGTATTCCCACTAAGATTTTTAAATGAATGGAAATACTAATAGCCACAGAAAATTATGTGAAGTATCAATGTTAGACAAATTGAATGGAAACAGAATGTTGATTCTTTCCCAGAGTTTATTCTCTTTTCCTCTGTGGGTTTGGCAGAGATGCTTGTTAAGTCATTAACAGCAGTGTTTGCTACTTCACAATACACCTCAATATGAAAAGGATTTATAGGACTATAGCTGATTATAGTATTATTGTGTTTACAGCAAAAGACAGTAGTTGGACAGTTATGTTTCCTAGAATTTCAGTAAGAGTCTAACTGAAGCTGAATTGTCCTCTTTGGTCATTTTGACCAGTCACTTCTTGTTTAGAAAATAATTTACATCTGTCATAAACAGATAATTAAGGATTAATGCCTCTTTTACCAGTAAAGGGTTAAGAAGTTCACCTAGCCTAGCTGACACCTGACCAGAGGAACCAATGGGGGAACAAGATGTTTCAAAAGGAAGGAGGGAAGTTTCCTTTGTTTAGTCAGTTTCAGTTTCAGCCGGAGTGAAAAAGATCAAGGAACCAGCCTCTTATCAGTGTAGTAAGTTTTGGAAAGGGATAAATAGGTTTATGTTTATTTCCTTTGTAATTTGTCTTGGTACCATTAAGGGAATTATCAAAATTGAGTATTTGGGTATTTTTTTGTGTAACTAAGTTTTTGTCCAGGGGAACATCCTCTGTGTCTGGAATCTGTTGTTTGTGAGAGTAGCTGGTATACTAATCTCTCCCAGAGGGTTTTCTTTTACCTTTCTTTTCTTTAATTAAGAGCCTTTTTCTTAATACCTGATTGATTTTTCCTTGTTTTTTAGATCCAAGGGGGTTGGATCTGGATCCACCAGGAGCTGGTGGGAGAAAGGAGAGTGGGTGGTTAATTTCTCCTTGTTTTAAGATCCAAGGAGTTTGGATCTGTGTTCACCAGGAAATTGGTGAAGTCTCTCAAGGCTACCCAGGGAAGAAAAGTAGTGCTTGGGGGTGGTGGCAGCGATACCAGATCTAAGCTGGTAATTAAGCTTAGAAGTGTCCATGCAGGTCCCCACATCTGTACCCTAAAGTTCAGAGTGGGGAAGGAACTTTGACAACATCATAGTGCATTTCAGATTCTTTGCTATAATTTTAGCCTTAAAGCCTGTATTTAACATTTCTGAGATGAATTATTGGAGGTTTATTTGTAATACAAAACATCCTTTGGATTAGCCAACATTTAAATAGGCAAAACAAGCCTTCCATTGACTTGTATTATTATTAATACAAACTATTTAGACACATGAAATCCAAATGAAATTCTAAGTGAATCAGAATGTTACAAATTGGCCAAGTTTAACAACAGCTTTCATGACTTCTTTTCAAAACTGGTTGTAGTCATATTTAGCGCTGTTTTGTTTCTGTCTTGCACAAATTTAACTTTCTTAGGGATTTTTGCAAATGTCAAAAAATGACAAAAGGAACAGCATTATAGATATGCTGTTCCTTCAAGAATTAGCTCTTCAGATATCCCATGTTATGTTCATGCAGTGTTCATCTGATTCTAACATATGTTTGCTTATTGTTTTGCACAAGCAGTACACCAAGGTATAGAAGGAGTAGCCAAAGTGTGACCTCTTGGCCAGTGCAGCCATGGAGTTCCATAGCACAGCCTTGGCTAGCCCTCATTTTAAAAGAGGAACATGAAAAGTGAAGGGAGGACATAACTGAGAGAAATAACAAAGAAGGAAGACTGAGGAGAAAGAAAAAGGAAAGAAGACTGCCAGAGTGTTTCTAGTTAAGAGAAGTAAAAATCACTACCTGTCTTTCAGTAAAACCTTCACAAAACCCTGTAAAAATGATTCCCTGTACTTGTATATTATTCCTATTATTTCATATATTATTGGTGTTGTCGTAAACTGATAGTTAAGGGTTAATGTCTCTTTTACCTGTAAAGGGTTACAAGCAGTGAACCTGGATCACCTAACCAGAGGACCAATCAGAAGATAAGATACTTTCAAATCTCGGTAGAGGGAAGTCTTTGTTTTGTGTTGTTTGTTTGTCTGTTGTTCTCTCTGGGTTCTGAGAGTGACCAGACATACCTACAGGCTCTCTAATTTTCTCTTCACATAGTAAGTACAAGTAGAAGGGCGGTTTAGTCTTTTTGATTGTTTTCTTTATTTGCAAATGTGTATTTTGCTGGAAGGATTTTAATTTGTATTTGTGCTGGGGGGAAGGCTTCTCTCTAGTGTCTATAAGCTGAAGACCCTGTAACCTTTACCATCTTAATTACAGAGACAACTTTTACTTTTTTCTTTCTTTTATTAAAAGCTTTTCTTTTTTAAGACCTGATTAATTTTTTCCCCTTGTTGGGGCTCAAGGGAATTGAGTCTGTACTCACCAGGGAATTGTGAGAGACAGGGAGAGTAAGAGGAGGGGGGAAGGTGCATTTCCCTTTGTTTTAAGATTCAAGGAGTTTGAATCACAGTGATCTTCCACGATAACACAGGGAGGGAAAGCCTGGGAGAGGCAACGGTGGGGGAAAGGGTTTACTTTCCTAGTGTAAGATCCAGGGGGTCTGGGTCTGGGGGTCCTCTGGGAAGGTTTTGGGGGGACCAGAGTGTACCAGGCACTGCAAGTCCTGGTTGGTGGCAGCACTACAAGATCTAAGCTGGTAATTAAGTTTAGGGGGATTCATGCTGGTACCCCATCTTTTGGACGCTAAGGTTCAGAATGGGGGTTATACCATGACCGTGACAGGTGTACATGTTTGTTTCATAATAAAAGCTCATTTCAAAAATGTATTTTAGTATTGATTTTTATTGTAATTCAGAACTACTACCTAGAGTGTTACTGTTCTAAACTTTTTATGCTATTGACATTTAGGGTATCTCAATTTATTGACAGTTATTTTTTAATCTGTGATCATCTGTAAATTGTTTAATGAAAATGAATAGACTAGTTGCTTGTGCTTTGAAACTTGAAACCTAATGCTGAGTGGTACCTAAATAATAAAAGCCACTTGTATCAAAATGAAATGCAGGTGCAACTGTGAGTTTACTGACCCATTCATCACATCAAGTTAGGTGGCTGAGTACATCCTTTCTGTATATAATCAAAAGTATTGACTCTGTTCACAAAGGCAGGGAGAAAAAACACAGTGGCTAAGTGCTAATACAATAAACATCCCAGGTTACAAGATGCAGACAATTATAGTATAATGAAAAGTGGCTGACATAGGATAAAACAAAATAGAAAGCAAAGTAATGCTTTTTAATTATACATATAGAGAGGCAGTATGAAAGCTGCCCTATCTGATAAGGCAAGCAGAGCAGGCAATCCAGTATTGTGCCTCTGACAATACTAGAGGCTTTAGAGAAAGATGCAAGAAATTAAGTAGTGGACAATTATGGAATCACCTAACCCAGGGGTCGGCAACCTTTCAGAAGCAGTGTGCCAAGTCTTCATTTATTCAATCTAATTTAAGGTTTCACCTGCCGGTAATATATTTTAACGTTTTTAGAAGGTCTCTTTCTATAAGTCTATAATATATAACTAAACTATTGTTGTATGTAAAGTAAATAAGGTTTTTAAAATGTTTAAGAAGCTTCATTTAAAATTAAATTAAAATGCAGAGCCCCCCAGACTAGTGACCAGGACCCGGGCAGTGTGAGTGCCACTGAAAATCAGCTTGCATGTCACCTTCAGCACGCATGCCATAGGTTGCCTACCCCTGACCTAACCAAAAGAGAAAGAGAAGAGAGGTGTAACCAGCCCTGGAACATTGACAACCTCCACCCCTTTTTGTCACTTGAAAAACAGACCACTAATACCTACTTTTTTCTTTCTCTCTCATAAGCAGTTTCTGATCCATGACAGAACCTCTAACCCAATTATTTTACCTTGACTATATAATCTTTTGTGAGGGACTGCATCAAATACTTTTTGTAATTCCAAATATATATCAACCAATCCTCTGTTATTGACTTGTTGACATACTCAAAGAATTCTAGTAGAACAGTTTCCCTTTATATGTGAGTAGTATATGGTTTATGATGATTTAAGCTGTTAAAACCTCCAAGCTAGAGGAAAAGGAGCGGGAGAGCCCGGAGCAGCTTCTCCAGAGAAACACTGTTATCAGCACTTGGAAGGTGGTAAGGTGATAGGGAATAGCCAGCATGGATTTGTAAAGAACAAATCGTGTCAAACTAATCTGATAGAATTCTTTGATAGGATAACGAGCCTTGTGGATAAAGGAGAAGCGGTGGATGTGATATACCTAGACTTTAGTAAGGCATTTGATACGGTCTCTCATGATATTCTTATAGATAAACTAGGAAAGTACAATTTAGATGGGGCTACTATAAGGTGGGTGCATAACTGGCTGGATAACCGTACTCAGAGAGTAGTTATTAATGGCTCCCAATCCTGCTGGAAAGGTATAACAAGTGGGGTTCCGCAGGGGTCTGTTTTGGGACCAGCTCTGTTCAATATCTTCATCAACGATTTAGATGTTGGCATAGAAAGTACGCTTATTAAGTTTGCAGACGATACCAAACTGGGAGGGATTGCAACTGCTTTGGAGGACAGGGTCAAAATTCAAAATGATCTGAACAAATTGGAGAAATGGTCTGAGGTAAACAGGATGAAGTTCAATAAAGATAAATGCAAAGTGTTCCACTTAGGAAGGAACAATCAGTTTCACACATACAGAATGGGAAGAGACTGTCTAGGAAGGAGTATGGCAGAAAGAGATCTAGGGGTCATAGTGGACCACAAGCTTAATATGAGTCAACAGTGTGATACTGTTGCAAAAAAAGCAAACGTGATTCTGGGATGCATTAACAGGTGTGTTGTAAACAAGACACGAGAAGTCATTCTTCCGCTTTACTCTGCGCTGGTTAGGCCTCAACTGGAGTATTGTGTCCAGTTCTGGGCACCGCATTTCAAGAAAGATGTGGAGAAATTGGAGAGGGTCCAGAGAAGAGCAACAAGAATGATTAAAGGTCTTGAGAACATGACCTATGAAGGAAGGCTGAAGGAATTGGGTTTTTTTAGTTTGGAAAAAAGAGAAGACTGAGAGGGGACATGATAGCAGTCTTCAGGTATCTAAAAGGGTGTCATCAGGAGGAAGGAGAAAACTTGTTCACCTTAGCCTCCAATGATAGAACAAGAAGCAATGGGCTTAAACTGCAGCAAGGGAGATTTAGGTTGGACATTAGGAAAAAGTTCCTAACTGTCAGGGTAGTTAAACACTGGAATAGATTGCCTAGGGAAGTTGTGGAATCTCCATCTCTGGAGATATTTAAGAGAGGTTAGATAAATGTCTATTAGGGATGGTCTAGACAGTATTTGGTCCTGCCATGAGGGCAGGGGACTGGACTCGATGACCTCTTGAGGTCCCTTCCAGTCCTAGAGTCTATGAGTCTATGAGCAGAGCATTCAGCAAAGCAGAGGAACAAAGGCAGGAGCTCTGCAGGATGTGCCCAACAGAGCTGGGTTCCTCTTTAGAGAGGTGATGAATTGTTTAACGCTGCTTGCTGGGAGCCTTTGGCAAACAGACAAATCTTAGGAAGAAGCTATTTTGAATCACTTTAATCAGCCGCTGGTCACCAGATGCGGAGCAGAGTGTCTTGGAGGCAACAATTGTAGCTAAACTTGTTATGTTAACACGGGTGGAAACAGGGGAGCTGCTACTCTAGAATCAGCTCTAACCATGGCAGAACTGCAGACTTCCACCCAGAGAGAGGGGAAGTAGTAAAACTTCGCACCTTAGGGGGGTGAACTCAAAAGGGACTGCACAGCGGGTCCAAGGCACTGCTTGCCATGTAACCATGGCAAGATGATGGGGATAGGAGGCATTGTAGCCTGGTGATCCAGTGAACCACAGGGTTTGGTGCTACACAGAGTACAGGTTCAGGCTTGTCATTGGAAAGAGTGCCATCGGAGAAACTGGGAGAAGAGATCACAGGTATGGGTCACCCCTGAACTATCACAGCAGCTATTTCCTCATTCCACTTTTAAATGTGCAGCTCATAAATTAATTGTGAAAGAAGCCAGAATGTGAAACCTAATGGATCCATTTTTATAACAGAGTAAGGAAAATCTCTCTAAAAGTTTGGGCTCCTTGTTGCCTTTCATCATAAAGGGGATTTAAAGTTCCACAAACAATAACCAATGTTCTGATTTTCTCAACAGCTTAGTACAGTACATACATAGACATATACATTTAGTATTCTGGTCTTTACTTCTTATCTATGAGTTCCCTTTCAAAAGATATCCTCCACATATTATCAGCCCAGTTCAAAGAAGCTAAGTCTGTAAAATGTATTTGTTTCCATTAAAGTACAATTAAAGCCAGTTACTTAAAGCAAACAAATAATTATATGTTTTTCAAGATTTAAACTATACTTCTACTAAGTTTAGTGACAAGCTTTTTTGAAACTTGAAAGAATACAAAAACATGGTGCAAATAGCACTGTAAGATTCACCTTAAAAAGAAATGTGTGAATTTGGTTCCCATGAAAGCAATGAACAAACAACACTAGGAGAAACAAACTCCTTTTAGGAATTTGAGCAAATTATTTTTCTTATTGAAGGCTGAAATGTTGGTCTCTTTGATCAAATGAAAAGTTACCACACAGTTAGCCCTAATAAATTTTGTCTACAAAAGGTTTGATCCCAAACCAGGTGTCCAAATCAATCATTCTGTTAGTGGTATTTTAATTTTGGCATCTTTTGACAAAAATAAAACACTAGTTAAAGCCTTATTCTGAAGAAGGAGCTGTATGTGATATCTTGTAGATCCCATATCTTGTGATATGGGATCTACAATCTGGGGACTGAACTAGAACCCACAAACCCTTTCAATTACAACCTTGAACAGCTTTAAAACATCAAAGGTAAAAATACATCAATTTAATCTTGTAAGCCACATAATTCAGGCAGGGGTGGGAGGAGGAAGTGTTTAAATGTCAGATCTTTACAAGTATTGTATATAAAGCACCATATAAAGAGTTTTTATTTTTTTCCAACATGAGGGTTAAATCCACATGGAAAAATCCTGTGTTTATATTGTCTGTAAATCCATGCTGAAGCAAAGGTTAGTTTCCTTGCACCCTGGTATAAATTAGTATACTGTACCTTTATATTTTTATTAAGTGTTTATACTGTAAGAACTTCAAGTGATTTCCTGCAATATACATTACACAAATGTTTATTGTCATTCACAAGAGGGCACCTATCCTATTTGCTGGATAGGTGATCTAAAAACCAAAAACTAAAAGGAAATTCCAGACTGCCCACAAACATGTCAGGAGTCCTGGGAATTTTCCAGCAGATCAAAGAAAAAGAAAAAAAACTGAAGCTGACCAAAAATGGACTTCACAGTTGTTTCATATTGTTTTTGCTTGAACAATCTTTCATCACTTTAATAACCACCAAGCATTCCTCCTATAGGTCAAGAGAGTGACGTTCCCCTCAAAAAAACATACAATAAAATGTGAAGCAGAAGACTAAACTAATTGTTTGGGTTTTTTTTTTAGTGTATACCTAATGATGAGCATCAAGTTTCTGCTGCTATTGGCTGTGCCACTGACCACAAAGAATTCCACAGTTTCCTTTGGCCATGGATTTATGCCAGTGCGCTAGGAAAACAGAAATGCTGTTCAGAGTAGAGTAAAGATGCAGCATTATTGGAAAAAAGAAATAATAGCAAATATTTAAGACTTGGAGCTAGTCTAAGACGTACAGAAGCAGGTTGTATGTAAAGGAATTGAATGAGTGAGACGTAATATAACATCCAGGTACAAAACTATCATTTAGAATCAGGGGGTAGCCATGTTAATCTGTATCCACAAAAACAACAGGGAGTCCAGTGGCACCTTAAAGACTAACAGATTTATTAAGGCATAAGCTTTTGTGGGTAAATCTGAAAAAGTGCGTTTTTTACCCATGAAAGCTTATGCCCAAATAAATCTGTTAGTCTTTAAGGTGCTACCAGACTCCCTATCATTTAGAAGAAATACTTTATTCAGTAGCACCACAATTTTTAAAATGTATTTGAGAATGATTCTAGCACTCATGAAAATGAAAGATGGGCAGTAGCAGACCAAGGGTAGATCCATAATTCTGGACCTCCATGTTCCAAAGAGGTTTCCACAGTACAACAGTTCCACCAAGAGTCATTAAACAAGGAAATTATTCACAGACAACTGAATTAAAAAAACATTAAGGTTGCAAAATCAAGTACTTAAAAGCTAGAAAATGCCAGAATTAAGGTTGTCTGTGCAACCCCATTATGTGGCGTGCATTATGCATTTATTTATGGTACCATTTTAATGTGGGGGGGGTTGTTTGTTGTTTTGGGGGGGGGGGGTTGGTGTGTTCAGTAGATATACATTTTGAACTATAATTTCATCCTAACAATTTTTGCTACCTAATTTACACATGCACAAATCTCATCTCCCAAAGTTAAACCTAATAAAGCATGGGCAAAAACTTGTCTGTAAAATTGCATCTGCAATTTTGCATGTACAACTTGAAATTGGCCTTCTGTATTATTTTGTAGAGTATTGTAAGGTAATTGCTACTATATTTTAGTACATTTCACAGAAAAAAACATTTTGCAAAAATTCCCTTCAAAAATGGCAAACATTTACAACTTCTTAAGATTTAAACTGACCACTGTAATAATTATATTTGTATTCTTTTACTCTGCATTGTTAGGGTTTGGGGATTAGAGTGGAGAGGGAGTTTGTTTTAAGAATTGTTATATTTGCTATTTATAGTAGGTATTGTTAGAGGGCTTTTTAAAGACAAGACTGATTATAAAGATTGGGGTCATGGATTGGTTGCTGTTGTCAGTATATGTATCTCCAGGTTGTAGTTTACACAGAATGTTTATGAATCAATTGCATGTAGTCTACTCATCGTGGTCTGCAGCCTCTTATGCCTGCCAGATCCAGTTCAAGGGGCTTTCAGTCCTAATTTGTCTAAATGCTGACTCTGACAAAAACTGGGAAGACTCATGCTAATGATTTCTGGAATTAAACCTAGAACTCCCTAAACCTACATTCAGGCCCACTGGGGCTAGAAAATTATTAATTAATAATTATTTATTTATTATTATTATTATTTATTTTAGTCTGTGGCTTTTTTGAGGATTCCTAGCAACACTAAATTATTTACTGGAGAGAGAATGTGGTATATATGTAACAATAATATCTTTGTTTAGTCAAAAATAAACAACTTTTCCTGCTGTTTTATTAGATCCTTCCCAATATAAGATTTAAAAAATAAACCCATATGTTTACCCTTATTCATCTGTGTTTCCTGTGCTTATACAATAGCGTTAAAATATTCTCCTCATGGGAGTGTCAGACTGTTATAACAATTCTGAGGCTTCACAGATGTCAGAGAAAAGAAAAGTTACTTGTAACTGGAATGTAAGTAGATTTCCAGTGCAGAGCCATACTTGTGAGTGCACCTGCACACTCCACATTAGGCCATGGGCTATAGTCCCATTGTTATTTTTTTAACCTAATCACACTCCACTAGCACGAGAAAGAACTTCCTCCTGGGTTCAAATAGTTCTTAATGCTCAAAAAGAGTTTCCTTAAAATGCCATAGACACTCCAAAAAGAGGGACATAATGAGAATATTCACTTCTTTGGAAACAGATACCAAGCAAACTATCTTCATATTTACTGTTTTGAAGACAAGTGCAGTGAAACTTGTCCCTCTGCAACCAGGCTAGCCTCTTTGATTACTACCTTTACATCCTGGTTATCTAAAGGACTCCTATGATTCTCATATAGTTTCCTACTTCTGATATACACAGATAATTTCTTATTACCAGTTATATTTTTGGCTATTTGTTCATTATATTTCCTCTTTGCTTTCTTTATCTCCATCTTTAAAATTCTCCTTAAAGAATACAAACAAATTGCCAAAATAATCTTTTGCTTAAGTTACAGCTGACCCAGGCCACTAGCCAGTTCTGATTTACAAAGTTGACATTTTATAGTTGATAATGCAAGTGGGAGAGATCCCCTGTTTTCATATGAATAGCAAATAGTCCATATTTAAAATAGTTATCCACAATCATTTGTGCATTCATATGCAAGAGTACTTTGCACATGAAGAGTGCTTTTCATCCACAGATTTACAAACACAGATTAACTAAGGGCTCAGTTGTGCTTTTAAAGTGCCAGCTTTTTTAGGGTGGTACAGAAGTTCTATACCCTATCAAGAGCTCTAAGGGGCAGTAAAACCAAGGTGCAATGTGCATTCCCTTCCAAACCCAACCAACTCAAGTGACTGATGTGGAGATGGGAAACAGTATTATGGCCCTCATCTTCCTACCCTTTTTTGGGTGACTACCTGTACTAACCAGGAGCTATCCTTATGCCCAGGACAACCTAAGAGACTACAATTGTGGCTTGACTCTGCATGACAGCTACTTGAGTGGAAAGGATCCTTGACCCTCTCCACCCACTTGCACAACCACATGAGGCCAGATAAATCTGGCCCTAAACCTCACAAAAACCCTGAAAGGTAATTTGAAAATTTATCAGGATCATTCAACCAACCACTCAAATGCAACCACCCATAGGATTGAGCGTGGTAGCTATTTAATGTCAAGAGTAGCATTACAATAGTTTAGGACATCCATTCACAGTATGTCTATTTTGGTATAAATAAGGAGCAATATGTAGAATTAATAACCTTTTTAATGTAAACATAATCTTCAAAATTCATCTGTCCTGATTTTTCTCCAGAGATGGTGAGTCAGTCACACAACATATTAAGGTTATGGTACCAGGCAGTGAGCCTCCCTTGCTTTTTAAGCATCTACATTCTTGTTACTTATATTGTGGTGGCACCTAAAGGATTGGGAACCCATTGTGTTAAGTGTTGTGCAAACACATAGGGAAAGAAGGTCCCGGCCCCATAGTTCTTACAGTCTAAAACAGAATAAGGAGTTAACATCATAGGGTTAATTTCTTCCACACTTTCTTCAAGAAATATGTTCAGTAAGCTCACCTACAATAGCATAATGAATACCATTTTGCCTGAATGTAGGTATATGCCTGGAAAGTGAATAAGGATCTCTTCTGAGCCTTGGATAGTAAAATCAGCATTACCAGCTTCTCTTAACAATTTTAACTTCCCATAAGCACTTTAAAGTATTCATTTAATATGTTGGCTTTCTTTAAAAAACAAAAGCAAAAAAGCCCCTAGCTTTCAGGTAAACAGTTTCAAATGCTTCAAAGTGCACATCTGAGTTAAACAGTCTTTCCATAAGTAGAAGGGGGTGAGGGAGGAGAAGTGAAAGGGGAGTGTGAGAGACAGAAACAGGAGAGGAAAGTGGGGGGGGAGGTCGAAGATTCTAAGAAAATGGGTTTCCTGGCTCTTTTCAATTATTTTATAGTCAATGAAGCCACCATGTGGAATGATGCAGAATAACATGCTTAGAACCAGCATAAGTAAACTAGCCTTGGAGTTAAGTTGCTTTGTGTCTCCACAGCAGCAGCACCTATTTTTAGAAGAATCATCTATAAACACTTAAAATGTGTTCAGATTTTTCTGACTTAATCAGTGGATGCCTGATCCCATACAGGACCTTCAAGAAACCATAGTTAACAACAGCACTAAATTTGTTGAGGGACAAGAATAAGGTATAGAGGCAAAACCCTTACAAATGGTTTCTACACGGTTTACAATACTCTGTGCCAAAGATCATCAAATTAAACTAACTCTATGTGAGCCAGTTGTAAACAGATTTAAGTGTGTTCATGAGGGGGGTTGCACTGGTTTAACTAAATCAATTTAAAACCCATCTTTAATTAAGCCTGTGTGCTTTGTGTGTGTGGAAAAATTAGCTATGAAATTTAGCTCTCTCCATCAATGTAAGGAAAGTATACACCCAAAATCTGTTGTAACCAACACATACTTTTGATGAAAGTAAAATTGTTCCATTAACTGCCAGATTACAAATGTAGAAGGGCAAATTGGACATGGTTGAATGGCATTAAGAGGAGATGGAAATAGAGATTAGCATTAAGTCTAAAAACCAATAACTTAATGTCATTATGAAACAAAACAGATATGTGTTCACCATGATCAAAATTTCATAACTTTGGAACCAAGCGTGAGCTAACAGTTGCCTCTCAAGAATACCTGAATAATAACAAAACTCGTGTCACAGGGTCATTTATTAATAAGGGCAGCTCAAATCACAAAATAAAGTTCCATACAGTAACCCAAATGTTTAGGCTCTTAATCAGTCTCAACTAACCTTCAGACTGGAGGGGTCTCAGGCTTATTGCCAGTCCTCTATGGGAGTTCAAAAGCTCACACAATGCAATATCACAAACAATTTCCACACAACCTGGGCTTAATAAAAGGCCCACATCCCTTCCAGCTTAGTTCCAGCTCCCTGCCCCTTGTATAGCCACAGGAGCACACCCTGAGCCTTCCTCTTTCTTCAGAGTCTCCTCCTCCCACTACCTAGGCCTCCTAGCTTCTGGTCAGTCTCCCTATTTCCAGGGAGGCTTACGGAGCTTTCTGATCTCTGCAGCCTCTCTCTCAGGCCCTCACCCCTTTTTCTTGAGGTTTTTATAGGGAACAAGTGTGGGAGTCCTGGGGGGCCTGTCAGGCGGCAGGGATGTGGATAGAGGTCAGGGCAGTCAGGGAGCAGGGGGGTTGGATAGGCGTGGATAGAGGTTGGGGCACTCAGGGGACAAAGAGAAAGGGGGGTAGATGGAGGGTTCCAGAGGGCAGTAAGGGGTGGAGGGTCCCAAGATAGGGTGGTCAGGGGACAAGGAGCAGGGGGGGTTGGATGGGTAGGGAGTTCTGAGGAAGGCAGTCAGAGGGCAGAAAGTGGGAGGGTTCGGATTGGGGATGGGGGCCAGGTTGTTTGGGGAGGCACAGCCTTCCCTACCCGGCCCTCCATATAGTTTTGCAACCCTGATGTGGCCCTCAGGCCAAAAAGTTTGCCCACCCCTGCCATAACCGCTAGTCACAGTTGTATTGGAGCTCATTAACTTTGCTGTGCACTGCACAAGGTCATGCAGAATCAAGGTCATTACAAATGACTGAGAATTGTTTTACATGATCTAGCAACTTGTTTAGTGTACTATCATTAGCAGTGGCCAAGGCCAGATACATCAGAGGAGAGTATAAAGCCTGTATATTACCTTTATATATTCAGTTAGTATTAAAATTGGAACTGGAAAATTAAAATTAGTATTGGAACTAATTAAAATTAGTATTGGAAACTTCTTTCTTGAAACATGAGGATTATTAGCCTTCATAATTTTAGCTAGAGTAACTGTAAATGCTACTCTTATTTATATTATACTACATTTTCTAAATCTTACTATTCTGTTTGTCTTAATAACATCCTGCAATAGTAAATTCCAAAGGTTAATTGTACATTTTGTTTAAAACAATTCTAATTATACATTTTAAATCTTGCTTTTTATTTCCTCAGATACTGTATTGCTCTTGTATTACAGAATATGTACAAAGGGGAACCTGTCTGTCCTTCTCAGTATCATTCATTATTTATGCTGTTTATCTTTTTCATTAGCCCAGTTCCGCTTCTGTTGACTTCAGTGGGAGGAAGGTTGGGCCCCACATCTCATCTTACACTTCTCCTTTCCAAACTGTATAGTTCTAGTCTTTTTAACCTCTCCCGAGCCTCCTTCTCCAGCTCCATGCCCCTAATCATTTTTGTTTCCCTTCTAAGGATCTTTTATTATGGCCTTTTTGAAATGAGATGGGAAAGGAGGCTCCACTCAGAGGCTCATGTGGTTATACTAGATACACAAAAAATGAGGAAAAAGGAATGGATGGTTTATAAATCTCTTATTTTCCCTGGTTTGTGCTTAATTATTCAAGCACAGGGAAAAAATTCTCTCAAGAAATCTTATTGAGAAATTTTTTCCAGGCATTATATTGTTTCTAGCTAGGCTCAGTGTACCATATAAGGATAACTCATTTTCTAGGATAAGGACTCTCTGCAGCACATGTTAGAAAAGGTACAGTGTGATAAATATGCATCAGGTCCAGATTATGGAAGATTTTGATGGCTAAAAGTCATCTCAGTTTAATTTTGTAAAGCTTCCTAACATGGTATGTTTGAGCAGTTTAAGTTAATGCATGTAATGTACAGCCAAATCCTGGAGATTACTTAACACACACTCAGAAAATATTCTGCATATTCATGTACATAAGAGACACAGGGCAGAGGGATAGAATCATTAGCTCCAGTATGTCTTAGATAACTGGTACTGGAGGTCACAGGAGTGGTAGCAGGCATAGCTTACTCTTCCTCCCGCCATTAGGGGCTTTGGCTTTGTATATTCATTCCCCGCAATGTGCACTCTCCTTCCATGATCCCCTATGAACAACCTCAGTAAAGATATGCCAGATTCAGCAGTGTGCCGCTGCCCCTTCATTGACTCTCTATTGACTCCCATCACATGGAAGAAATCTGTCATTTCCACTGCATACAGACATGCAGTGTTACACAGGGTTCTTTCAACCCAAAGCTTTTGGTAACTTTTACTCTGTGTGATGTGGTGTCAGAAAATAAATCAGAGGAGACCGATAGATGGCTGGCACAAACAGGACAACACAAGAGTGCTTTCACTTAAAGCTAAAGTTACACACATCCACAACAGGTTAGTAAAACACCCCCAACCCTTGATAATTACCAAAGCTGAGTGTGGCTCTCTACTGACGCAACAGCAGGCTTCCGGTGGCCAAATCTTCCGTCTGCCGGTGGGGACCGCAAGATGTTTCCAGAGGGAGAGTCCAAACAAGTCCAAAAGAGTCCAACTACCTCAAACTTTTTCCTTTTATTTATACATTAGTAATAGAATGACATGTCCCTTAAACAAAACTTGTTAAGTAAGCAGTTTCAATGGTCAAGCAAGAGATTCCTTCTGATTATTGAATAACCAGGTGAGGGTTTTTCCAGAGTTTGGAGTCTTGAGGCCCCAATAGACATTCCTGGGGCACATCCTGCTCTTCCAAAATGCTTGTATCAGCAACTGCTTTTAGCAATAAGCCATAGCGGTTTCAGGCACTTTACTGGTTTGCCAAAATCTCCCCTTACAGCAGGGCTGCTCAGAATTTGTCCTTTAATATAGACGTTTATTTCCCTAATTATAGCTCAGTTTTGAAAACAGTATATTTGGTTTGCATACGTGCAGTTTAAAGAAACAAATTCAACACTGCATTTTCAAAACAAAGCAATATTGTGGGAAGGAAGGGCGGGGGAGAGGGGAATATTTTCCTTATCCTTACAGGCCAGGTCCTCTCTGTCTGTTCAGCTTTCCCTCCCACCTCCTCATCTACTCAGTCTTTCCCCTGCTTCTTCTTGTTAATTTAGTAATGCCCTTTTTCATAGTCTCTCTCTGACTTCAAATATCTTCTCAACTCCTATCCATTTCTACCTTGTGTTCTGTGTTCCTTTTCCAACTTGACATCTCCTAGTCCTTTAAGAAAATTACTTCCTCTCCTCTGTCTCTCCCAAAACCAGCTTCCTACATTATCAACAAATCATTTTCTTTCAGTATTTTCCATAAATCTCACCTATAACATTACTAACCTTCCTTTTCACAGTATTCTTGCTGGCAAGTTAAAGAAGTATGGGCTGGATGATTGGACTATAAGGTGGATAGAAAGCTGGCTAGATCATCGGGCTCAATGGGTAGTGATCAATGGCTCCGTGTCTAGTTGGCAGCCAGTTTCAAGTGGAGTGCCCCAAGGGTCGGTCCTGGGGCCAGTTTTGTTCAATATCTTCATTAATGATCTGGAGGAAGGTGTGGACTGCATTCTCAGCAAGTTTGCAGTTGACACTAAACTTGGAGGAGTGGTAGATACGCTGGAGGGTAGGGATAGGATACAGAGGGACCTAGACAAATTAGAGGACTGGGCCAAAAGAAACCTGATGAGGTTCAACAAGGACAAGTGCAGAGTCCTGCACTTGGGACGAAAGAATCCCATTCACTGTTACAGACTAGGGACCGAATGGCTAGGAACCAGTTCTGCAGAAAAAGATCTAGGGGTTACAGTGGACGAGAAGCTGGATATGAGTCAACAGTGTGCCCTTGTTGCCAAGAAGGCTAATGGCATTTTGGGTTGTATAAGTAGGGGCATTGCCAGCAGATCGAGGGATGTGATCATTCCCCTCTATTCTACATTGGTGAGGCCTCATCCGGAGTACTGTGTCCAGTTTTGGGCCCCACACTACAAGAAGGATGTGGAAAAATTGGAAAGAGTCCAGCGAGGGGCAACAAAAATGATTAGGGGGCTGGAGCACATGACTTATGAGGAGAGGCTGACGGAACTGGGATTGTTTAGTCTGCAGAAGAGAAGAATGAGAGGGGATTTGATAGCTGCTTTCAACTACCTGAAAGTGGGTTCCAAAGAGGATGGATCTAGACTGTTCTCAGTGGTACCCGATGACAGAACAAGGAGTAATGGTCTCAAGTTTCAGTGAGGGAGGTTTAGGTTGGATATTAGGAAAAACTTTTTCACTCAGAGAGTGGTAAAGCACTGGAATGGGTTACCTAGGGAGGTGGTGGAATCTCCTTCCTTAGAGGTTTTTAAGGTCAGGCTTGGCAAAGCCCTGGCTGGGATGATTTAGTTGGGAATTGGTCCTGCTTTGAGCAGAGGGTTAGACTAGATGATGTCCTGAGGTCTCTTCCAACCCTGATATTCTATAATTCTATGATAATGCTAAAGAAAATAGACTTCCCCTGTCCCTCCAAATATCCTTCTTGTAAAAATATCTTTGATGAATATCAGTCTGGGTTTTGCTCAGTACTAGTAACTCTATATTTACAAAATATATACTCTTATTATTTATAGGGCTGTTGATTCATTGCAATTAACTCAAAAAAATTAATTGTGATTAAAAACATTAATTGCGATTAATCACAGTTTTAATAACACTGTTAAACAATAGAATACCAATTGAAATTTATTAAATATTTGGATGTTTTTCTACATTTTCAAATATATTGATTTCAATCACAACACAGGATACAAAGGGAACACTGCTCACTTTATATTAATTTTTATTACAAATATTTGCACTATAAAAATGATAAAAGAAATAGTATTTTTCAATTCACCTCATAAAAGTACTGTAGTGCAATTTCTTTATCGTGAAAGCGCAATTTACAAATGTAGATTTTTTTTTGTTACATAACTACACTCAGAAACAAAACAGTGCAAAACTTTACAGCCTACAAGTCCACTCAGTCCTATTTCTCCCTAACACAAACAAGTTTGTTTACGTTTATGGGAGATAAAGCTGCCCACTTCTTATTTACAATGTCACCAGAAAGTGAGAAAAGGTGTTCACATGGGACTTTTGTAGCCAGCATTGCAAGGTATTTATGTGCCAGGTATGGTAAACATTCATATGCCCCTTCATGCTTCAGCCACCATTCCAGAGGACATGCTTCCATGCTGATGACACTTGTTAAAAAAAAAGGAGTTAATTAAATTCGTGACTGAACTCCTTGGGGGAGAACTGTGTGTCTCCAGCTCTCTTTTACCTGCATTCTGCCATATATTTCATGTTATAGCAGTCTCGGAGAATGACCCAGCACATGTTGTTGTTTTCAGAACACCTTCACCGCAGATTTGAAAAAATGCAAAGAAGGTGCCAATGTGTGATTTCTAAACATAGCTACAGCACTTGACCCAAGGTTTAAGAATCTGAAGTTCCTTCCAAAATCTGAGAGGGACGAGGTGTAGAGTATGCTTTCAGGAGTCTTAAAAGAGCAACACACCGATGCAGAAACTACAGAATCCGAACCTCCAAAAAAGAAAATCAACCTTCTGCTGGTGGCATCTGACTCCAATGATGAAAATGAACATGTGTCAGTCTACACTGCTTTGGATTGTTATCAAGCAGAACCATCATTAGCAGGGGCAGCTGTAGCTTTTTTGCCGCCCCAAGCACAGCAGTCAGGCTGCCTTCAGTGGCGCGCCTCTGGGAGGTCCCTGGTCCCGCAGATTCGGCGGCTTGCCTGCAGTTGGTCCCTGGTCTCACGGATTCAGCAGCTTGCCTGTGGGAGGTCCGCTAGACCCATGGCTTCAGTGTACCCGCCACCGAATTGCCGCTGAATCCGCAGGACCGGAGAACCTCCCACAGGCAAGCCGCCGAATCCACGGGACTAGGGACCTCTTGCAGGCAAGCCACTGAAGGCAGTCTGACTGCTGCCTTTGCAGGGACCAGCAGGGGACCCTCCACAGCTTGCCACCCTGGGCACGTGCTTGGAGCGCTGGTGCCTGAAGCCACCACTGATCGTTAGTATGGATGCATGTCCTCTGGAATGGTGGTTGAAGTATCAAGGGACTTATGAATCTTTAGCACATCTGTCATGTAAATATCTTTCTACACCAGCTACAACAGTTCCATGCGAACACCTGTTCTCACTTTCAGGTGATATTGTGAACAAGAAGCAGGCAGCATTATCTCCTGCAATGTAAACAAACTTGTTTATCTGAGCAATTGGCTGAACAAGAAATAGGACTGAGTGGACTTGTAGGCAGAGAGAGACCAAGAACGTTTTACATTGTTTTATTTTTGAATGCAGTTTATTTTTTGTACATAATTCTACATTTGTAAGTTCAACTTTCATGATAAAGAGATTGCACTACAATACTTGTATTAGGCAAATTGAAAATTACTATTTCTTTTGTTTTTTACAGTGTGAATATTTGTAATTAAAAGTAAATATAAAGTGATTACTGTACACTTTGTATTCTGTGTTATAATTGAAATCAATATATTTGAAAACATAGACAACATCCAAAAACATTTAAATACATGGTATTCTGTTATTAACAACACAATTAATTGCAATAAATTTTTTAATCACTTGACGTCCCTAATTATTTATTATTTGTATTCTCTGTGATTCCAATGTCCAGAAATAATTTCTAATACAGAAAGAATATATTGGACTGTTCTAACTTCTAGATATAGGGGCAGTAGAAATAGGGAAGTATTAATGACATTGTACAATGCACTTGTAAGACTTCATCCTGAATACTTTGTACAGTTCTGGTCACCCGTGTTCAAGAAATATGAATTCAAAGTGGAACAGGTGTAGAGAAGTGCTACTAGGATGATCAGGGGAATGGACAGCTTACCTAATGAGAGAAGACTAAAATAATTTTGCTTGTTTGCCTCAAAAAGAAGGCTGAGAAAGATGTGATTGCTCATCAGAGAGTAAACACGGGGGAAAAGAGCTGTTTAAGCTAAAGAACATTGCTGTCACAAGAGCAAATGGATATAAACTGGCTATAAATAAATTTAGTCTGGAAATTAGAAGGTTTTTAACCATCAGAGAGGTGAGGTTCTGGAAAGGCCTTACAGTAGAAGTAGTGGCGGCAAAAACCTAACTAGTCTTAAACTGGAGCTTGATAAATTTATGAATAGGATTATGTGAGGGGTTGTCTACAATACCAGGGGACTGGACTTGATGACCCAAAAGGTCTTTTCCAGTTCTATGTTCCTAGAAAATGCTTCTCATCTATAAAGGTCACGCCCTCACTAATACACCTTATGTGAAAAATAAAATAAACAATGTACAGTGTTGTCACATTAGTTTACTTCATCCCCGAAGGCAATTTAATACAATGTGAGTGTGAAGAGTCATCTAAAACATTCGGACAAAATAACAAGCTAAATTGATTGTTTAAGCTCTTAGATATCTGAAATAAACAGATACACATTAATTATGTAGTCTGCAAAAAAATTCACTAGAGTGAACAGTGGGAACACACATGAATTGTAAAGGGTGTTTTGTCATAAGGAACCGGGCTTTGGCCTCCTATTATGTGAGATTACATCAGCTCCATCAATGTCATCCTTACACAATGACTGAACGAAAGAATTGTCCTAACAGTAAAAAGTAGCTGCTACAATCATTATAATGCTCATGGTAATAATGATGACACTGAGTCTATTAGAAATTGGAACTGAGTGGCATGAATCTTTCTATGAGTATCCTAAGAAAGAAAATGCAGCAGTAACCACTGTTAATCAAGATAGACCTACACGTCATATGTAATAGGCAAGGGTCCAGAAAGGCCAAAAGGTTAAAATGCTTTGTTTGAATAATTATAGGATTTGAAGGATTAAGCTGAACTGAAAGATTTAAGGACATAGAAGGATTAACCAAGAAATTAAAAAGAAAGAAACAGAATGAAGCTATGGAAGGGAGGTCAGAAAAGAAATTAAATTCAACAAGACTATATGCATAAGAAGAATTGATAAAAGCATTTAGAATCAAAGACTTAAACTGCAGGAAATATTCTTTCCTTCTATTCTGCTGGTTATCCAATACCTGAACATTTTAAAGAAAAATTAGATTTAGGATGATTTCCTTGTTCAAAAAACACTATCAATATGTCACAGGGGCTGAAAGTTCTAAGTAAAAAAGGTAGATATGTCAGTTGACAATGCTTCCATCACCTCCTCAGCTTTCTCAGATCTGAAAGTCTACACTCACTGTGCATCACATTAGCTACCATTGGATATGAAACCCCAGCATGTAATACGGTTTGCTGGTGAAATTTACACTCACTGTTGACTATCACTGGAACCTGTACATAGAAGTAAGGTGAATCCGAATCTTTACATTATTCTTCTATCCTGGACTTTTAAAAAAAAATAAATTAAGTTTTCAATAATTGTATTTTTAAGAGAAAATTACTGTAAAAATTAATAATAGTGGGACTTACCTTGTCCTGAAAGGACAATTTGAAGGTTTCAGTGCTGGTATATTGCCACTGTAGCAACAGCAGCTTCCATACTTCATATAATATCATCCAAAGAGCATGATGTGATGATCCATATCTCATGAAGTAGGAGACCTGGCATGCTTGAATTTCAGAAGAACAAAAGAAGAACAAAAACAGAGGATATTAAGTTTGAATGACATCAGGCTTTATTCTGCATCTGTCATGCACTTGAACATTAATGTCAATAGAGCTATTTAAGAAAGTAACATTTGAAGGATGAGAGCTGAAATCCCCATGGATGCTGAAAGGAGGTAATTGAAAACATACAAATAAAGTAGGTTTTTTTATATTTTTTCTGATCACGTTTAAAAGAAAGATGGGCTTGAAGGTTCATTGAGGTAATTCAGAGAAGAGAGAGGCTAAGGAACAGGACAAAACAGGACGGGAAAGAGCTGATAGGAGGAATCAATTTTTGAAACAGAGAAAGGAAATAAAACAAACAGGAGGTGAGGAATGTAATAAATATGTAAATATATACAACAACTAGATAAAGGGTTCAAAACATGATGCTAGGGCAGAAGAAGAGAAGAAGAGAATGAGAAAACAGAAAAATTAATTTTAAATTTGTGGTTAGTGCTATTCTGTTCCTTTTTTCAAAGATTATTTGGTATGTTTCACAATTTTAGTTTAACAGATTTATTACCTGTGTAAATACTCTGTTGCAGTTGTGCACATTTAATTTCCAAAATTCAGTGGATCTCTTATGAGAGAGCAGTGAAATTTTTACCACTTTCTGCCTTTTAATTTTTTCGTATCTGGGCATATCATAGAAAAATGATTCCCAACCAACACAAGGATATTGAAAAGAGCTGTTCCTCTAATTAATACACTGAACTCTTATCTAATTTTCTTGTTTCAAGTGTCTCAATGTCAAACTGGTTCATTACAACACAGAAAAAGAAAATCTTTGATCTAGAAAATAAGATTAGATGTTCAATCAGTACTAAGGAGCAGCTGCCCTTATTATTTTAAAAATAATATTTCAACTATGTCATAATATGACATCTCAGTAATAGCCATGCATAATATGATGTCATATCATGTCAAGTCATGTCATTATGACATAACATGTTATATTATGCACGATTATTGATGTGTCATTAAAGAAAGTAAAAATAATTAAAATTTAAAAAGTGAAAAGAACAAATTCTGAAATGAAAATTTCATTTTGAAAGGTACATTTTGAAAAATTTCTGAAATAAAATTTCTGAAGTTAAAAAGTTTTCATTCACAAAAATGTACAGGAAATTTCATCAAAATCTATATGTCTCTGCAGAAAATTACATTTCTGTCAAAAAATGCATTTTCTGACAAAACAGTTTCAGCAAAAATGTTCCAGCCAGTTCCTGATGAGGGTTGATGGATTCTTTTAAATCTGTCTGCTGTCTTTCATACTGTGGTCCATGACATGGTGCTAATACATCTCTGGACTATCATCCATCCTGAGAAGGGCAACTAACACAACCAATATATTCTCTAAGCCCAGGTAGAAAAACAAACGATATAGGGTTGAGGAGGCCTGAAAACACCAAATGCGGCAGAACCTATTCTGCCATAACCCTTCTCAATAATCTTACCAGAAAATAAAGATTTAAGACAGGATGATAATGGGAGACTGTCAATATCAATATTTTTTTAATCAAGAATCCAACAATGACTTCTTTAAAATAAGTTGGCATTTTCATTTCCCAAATGGTCACATTGACAATCAGTTCCAACAATGGTTTTTGGTATCTTCCCAAGAGATCATAGTTCATAATTAACAACTGCCTGACATCTCCATGAGCAGCACCAACTAAAACTACAGCAATAACTTTTCAAAAAATTCTAGACACTTGCCCACATTTGGGTCTAAAACTTTTTTTCTGTTTACCACGTTCTTTGTTCTGGCTATTTAGTCCTGAATGAGTTTCCTAGTCATTTTTAATTGATGGAGTATACAACAACATAGGTTTTCCATTAAGATTAATGAGTATTTCTCATCATGGGTCTGATCCTGTGAGAGGCATTCAGCATTCTCAACTCTGACTTCAAATGAAATTGAGGGCTTTCAGCACTTCACAAAATCAGACCTTATATTGTAAATCATGCAGTAAAAGGCAGCAAAACATACCTTTACCTTTCTTGAGAAGGAATCTATGTGCCCTGAAATGCTGCAACATTTTTCCTATATTTTGTTTAACCTAGATTAAATGTTATAATTAAAGGATCTCTGTCTATTTTAGTTTATCTTGAAATGGTTATTTAAAACTGCAATTTTATGAGTGGTTTCACTAGTAGCAGTACATGATTTCTTTTCCACTTTAAAATAGAATTTTTTGGATACATTGAGGTTTCATTGGAGTAACTCCTTATGTAGAGAACATTAGATTTTTGAGAGCTATTTATATGGGTAATGGAATGGTATAATCTGTGCATTTATTTCAGATTGCAAATTCTCCAAAGACAGTCATACATCAACATAGTACACCTGAGTAATAAATTTTCTAGCTAAATCTCTGATTTGATTTCAAGAAATATAAAATTAAATATAGCCACAGACAGTTTCCTATTGACTTCACATCAGAAGGTGCTACGCTGTGCAAAATCAGACCTTGCACATTCATCTGTAACTTGTTGCTCATTAAACTGGCTGCTTGAGTTAACCCATTTCACATGGTAATAATGGAATTACTTTAAAAGTTTAAGTAAAGTACCTTATACATGAATCATGTTCTCCTTCGAAGATCCACCATCATAACCCCACCATACAAGCCATTAAAATCGGGATATTTGCTTTTTTTTAAGAATGGCAGTATACTGAGAGTGTTAGCACCTGCATTCCCACACAAACAACCCTGCACTCTCGTAGAATCAAAATAAAGTACTCTCTCCTGGGGTCTCATTTATTAGCAAAAAGATTCTTTCAAAATTATCCTACATTAACACTTCAGCCTAATTATTTTCCTTGGGATTAGTCACTCCTGCCTAACATATCTCCCTACCTGGAATGGTTTTCAGGCAAACCCTACCAGCCTGTTACAATGTGGGAACTCAGGCTATGTCAAATATTTTGTTTGATTTGTATACATTTAATGCTGGTATTGAAAGATGCTTGACTGATAGCCCTAGCAGTTGCAAGGCAAGCTTTCTCCACTTTCTTATCAATGTACTTACATCCAACCTCTAAGGTTCAGAGGAGAGTGTAGTCCTCTTTCCCATTAAATCTTTGATCTTCACCTGCGTGCTAATTCTGATAGCATTTCTGTGATTTGGATACCTGGCCACTAGGAACAGTACTGACCCTACTACTTTATTCTACATAGGTCACTGAACAGACACCAGATGGTAACAACATTCTGTCTCTATTAATCTGGGCTAGATTTGACTTGGCAATTTAGAAGTGAAAAGCTTTATCCTATTACCAGTCCCCTGAGTCATCCTGTCTCCAACCAGGGAGCTAAAGATTAAGTATTTAAGTTCCAGCCCCTCAAATACCTAATTTACTACACATTTCATAGATCTACAGTGTATCTCTAAGATAAGGTATATTACATTATTGTCAAAACATGCTATTGCATCTGAATCCTACATCAGCAGAAATAGGAAAGGCAGTCAGGCTGGAAAAATAAGAACATGGGCTGTCATACTGCAGCCTTATACAAATAATTAACAAAGAAAATTTTGCAAAGGATAGAAGAATACCAGTGAAAATGGAAAATACAAGTAGGCTGTTGTGAAAAAAAGCAATGCGGAAAAAAGAGGGACACACTAGGACAAGGAAATACACCTTATTATGAATATAACTATAAGGCAAAAAATAGTAAGACACACACACCATCCTAGATTTAAGACTCAAAACAATAATATATTATAACATTGTACATGCACTACATCTGGGTAGAATCTCAACCATACAGAAATTTGCTTTCTCATTAAACTGAACTGCCACTTCCTACCTTTTCCTTTTCCTAATATATGTCACATTTGCCTAACTACAGGCTTTTTGCCAGAGAATCAGGCTTTTTGGAGAGTGTTTCCCAGGACCCCAAAACAGTCTCCAAAATCAACACCAAAATCTTAAGCTGTAGCCATACATACCGCAAATTATTTGCTGCAGCTGTGAAAATGATGCTAAATATATAGTACAAACTTGCTGTGAAAGAGACATCCCTTGAGTTCTTGAGCTCCTTCATTTCCAGATTCACTTACTTTAATTAAATTCATTATTTTCAAAATAGGAATATATGTGATGTCAATTTTTTCAAGCAGCACAGAGAAACCTTGAGCAAATGCAAGATGGTAGGGAGAGGGATTAAATAAGACAAGGAAAAAAAATTGGCTTTTTATTTTTCCCTTTGCTGGTAGGTATGTTTATAGTCCCTTAACTATACATATATGTATTGTATGTGTGTATACCAGTAAGTTAAATACAAGGTCTCACTGACCTATGTGGCAAGGAGAAAACTACTATTTTGGGAGGGTGTTTTGCATTTATTAGTTTTATTTTTTTATTCCTTCTATGTTTTGTGCAGTTGAATTTATGGTAACTAAATCATAAATCATGACTACATCATGACATATGCAAAATATTTGATGGTATGGTCTGCAGGTTTGACCAGCACTTATTCAAAATTACCTGCATAACTCATTCATGGCTCTGCCACTCATAAGTAATGAAATAATCCCAACCACTTGTTGATAAAACTTTTATATCACACTATCACATCTCCTATATGTGCAGTTGTAGTAAATGTTACTCTGAGGAAGATATTATAAACCATAGTTCCCACTTATAATACTTTTTTATCTGAAAAATAAAAATGTTTAGAAATATATAATTGAAGTGTGAATAAACTTTTTGAATTAAAAACTTTTTCTACATCAAAAATTGAATTTAAAATTGGTGGGCTTTAGAATTTGTGAATTTTTATTAATTTTTTATCAAAAATGTCTCTTTTTCATTTGTCTTCCTTTTTAAAAATAGTAAATATTCAAAATTATACTTTAATTTTGATATACAATTTAAGGGGGGAAATCTCATGACTGACAAAAAATATTAAATGTTATTTTATTTAGACAGTTAAAATAGAAAAGGAAAATAATAAACCAAAAAATCCAATACAATTTCAGTAAATATTGATTACATGAAAAATCAAAACAAAAACGTTAAAATGATTTGAAATGTTCTGTAATTCTCTTTCTTCAATCAATTCTCTATATAACCATATAAAATTGCAAATTCACACAGTTCAAAGAACCAAAAGCAATTAACAAAGGTGGATTTTTAAAAAAATTCTTAATTGTCTTATGCTGCTTTTGTCCTGCCTCCTGTACTTTGTATATTATATTTTGTATGTTTTCTATTTAGGCTGTAAGCTTTGTCTCCTTAGTTGTCTGCAAAACACCTAGCACACATTTGGGAACTTTGGTTCCAATTTCGAGCTGTGGTCATGCTGAGCTCAGTGCAGCTTTGGCTGGGATAGAGTGACATCATGGACATATACTACATTTGTGGCTAGTTGATTCCAGGACTGGTCAGGAACTGGTTCAGCCTTCAGCGTAAGCTAGAGCAGCTTTTGGGCAATCTAGAATATACTGGATGGAGCATACAGCCCATCTAGCCAAATTCCTCTTCCTAGACCATATCCCAGACGCACCACCTGTGGGAGGTTTCAGAGGAGTAGCTGTGTTAGTCAGTATCAGCAAAAACAAGGAGGAGTCCTTGTGGCACCTTAGAGACTAAAACATTTGTTTAGGCATAAGCTTTCGTGGGCTATAACCCACTTCATCAGATGCATGGAGTGAAAAATGCAGTAGGCAGGTATAAATATACAGCACATAAAAGATGATAGTTGCCTTACCAAGTGGGGGGTCAGTGCTAATGAGGCCAATTTCAATCAGGGGACAGTCTCACCTAGTGGTCTGAGAAAGCATCAGTAGTCAGGAGCCAAAGCCAAGGGTCATACTGGAGGCCAGGACTGGGAACCAGAGCTAAGAGTTGAGCCAGATTCAGTACTCAGCTATGGGTTAAATCGGAAGGCAGGAACTGAGCAAGCAGGGTATCAGGCAAGGAGAGGTTCGAGGCAGGGGCAGGACTGTGGCAAGGCTGGGGGCAAAGCAGGAACAAGTTATTGACATGAACTGGGACCGTATAGATCATTGTTGCAACCAAAGTCCTGTAGTGGCACCAAATCTTGTATAAAGAGTTCAAATAGTGTGTCTAAGACCCCTTTATACAAGATTATGGTTTGCTGGTTATGGTTATGCTGTCTGTTTATGTGTATCATTTTTGTAGTTGAAATTATGAATATTGGCTCTATACCGTCCATATTTCAAACTTATGCTATGCTTCTGGGTGACACCCCAGACAAGTTGGTGTCAGCTCTGCCTAACCTGCTTGATGGCCCATTAAGGACCACAACAAGGAACAGAAATGTGGGAGATGAGGGTGTGCAAGGTGGGATTTAAACAAAAGCTGAGAGGCTCCTGTAATCAGTTGCCTCTAGAAGATGAGTCTTGAAAAACACCCAATATCCCAAGACTCAACACAAGATTGCAAGAGTTAGCAGTGTCTTTTGGGTGAGAGTGAAGGTTCTGTTTCCTGATTAGTATAAACATATTAAAAATCAGTAAGGAGAAAACCAGTACAGTGGGGACTGAAGAAGCACATGAGCACCTGGAAGGAGAATGCAACAGCACTCTTCACCCTACTGCCTGTCTTTACACAGTGCAATAGGGTCCATGCTAAAAGTGTGATTTGCTTATTAATGATATTTACAATATCTGAACACTGTAGCAGGTAACTGCAAGCTCGCTGTGATGTAGCAGTACGTGTTCCTATTGCTGGGCTCATTCAAGAGGCCCTGTTAAGCCTTGGTTAACAGTGGACAATGCTAATTACAGTACGTACATCAAAATAAAATAAAATGAAATGGCCAAGGTGCTGTGCGGGGGAAGTAGGAACAACCGCCTTCTCACTCTGA
Source organism: Gopherus flavomarginatus (assembly GCF_025201925.1). Classification (NCBI taxonomy): domain Eukaryota; kingdom Metazoa; phylum Chordata; order Testudines; family Testudinidae; genus Gopherus; species Gopherus flavomarginatus. The sequence goes on from NC_066621.1 coordinate 101,417,766, forward strand.
AGGATGAGGTGACTGTGTTAAGAGTCATGATCAGCTTTATACATGTTACATGATAAGAAGTAGCTCAACTATTCTCCCCTCCCCCTCCCACAGACGCACCCCACCTGCCCAAGTGAAAAGCTCCACTGTGGTGACCTACCCAGATAGTTCCTGGGTCAGGACTCAGGGAGAACATCTCTTTGAATTTACCTGGAGTACTAACTTCCCATGTGTTCCCAACTTTTTCAGGGCATTTCTCATTATCTCCCCTTTTTTATTTTACTCCTGAATCCCTCTTCTGCTGGAGTCACTAGAGAATTCTCATGACCTCAAGGTGAGTGAAGGCTAAAGCTGGGGTCACATTAGTAACAAGAGCAGATCAGACCTCCTAAACAATGTTGGACATGGGTCTAGGAGCTGAACTCGAGATGTCTATATCCCAGGCAATTGCAATTCAGTCTTGTTCAGTGATGCCCAGCGACAGGCCTTCTATACAGAGTGCCTATCCCCCTCCTACTCCCAGTCATTCATGTCCCTTCTAGTTCTACCTCTCCCAGTGCTGCCAGCCTGCCATCGTGTGGGGATGTTTCCCAAGCAGAAGTTGGTTCCCCTGCATGTCCCCACAGTGCCATTCCTGCATTTTCAGTTGAGAGAGAAGAATCCTCCTCAGCTAGTGTCCCTGGTTCCCCTTTCAGGTGGTGACAGAAGGAAGTCCACTGGCTGGGTTTCCATCTCTCCTCCAGGGGCTCAGACACACAGTCTGTTTTGATGGGATGTTCTCTCTAAACCATGGACATTTCAACTCCTCCTCTTGCCTTTCATCTGACTAATTCACCTTCTGTACTTTCACTCCACTGGCTACCATGTATCTTCCATCTTTACAACCAGGAGTACGGCCTCTGCTCCCTGTCCTGGGCTCCAAGAAACCTAGCTCTGTGCTGTGGAGACTCTGATATTCTTTCAGAGATTTCTCGTATCGGAAGCTTTTCTCACACATGCCACACTGATGTGGCTGTTCCCTGACATGGACCTGCTGGTGTGTTTCTACCTCAGGCTTCCCTGTGAAGCTTTCCCCACACTCAGTGCGGCACTGCAGCCCTTCTCCTAGATCATTACCCTGATGGCCGACAGACCCGCCATGGCTTTTAGCAGCAGAGCCACCCTGGTGAGGTCTCTCTTCCAGGTGATTTCTTTAGTGCTTCATGAAGCTCAAGGCAGATACACCTTGTAACCCAAGAAAGCATGCAGAGATTTGCCCATGTGACTCCAGATTCCATTTTGCTGTAATTGTAAGGACAAAGAGGTGTTCTTACACCTGGAAAAGACTATAAAAGGCTGATGTCTCATCTCCATCTTGTCTTCAATCCTGCTTCATACCTCTGGAGGGACTTTGCTACAAACAGAAGCTCTACACAAAGGACTGATGACCCAACCCAGCTGTGGATGTACTCCAGAGACTTGCTTTGAACCTGTAGTTTATTCCACCACTACTGCAAGCGTGAACCAAGGACTTTGCCATTACTGTATGTAATTGATTCCATTTAACCAGTTCTAGCTCTCACCTATATCTTTTTCCTTTTATGAATAAACCTTTAGATTTTACATTATAAAGAACTAGCAACAACATGATTTGTGGGTAAGATCTGATTTGTATATTGACCTGGGTCAGGAGCTTTGTCTTTTGGGATGAAGAGAACATTTTTTTTTTTTACTGTGGTATTGGTTTTCATAACCATTTGTCCTCATAACAAGTGGCACTGGTGGTAATACTGGGAAACAGGAGTGTCTAAGGGAACTGCTAATTCAAATAATGATAAATAATACTAATTTGTGGAGGGGATGCCACAGGACTTAATGCTGTCCCAAAAGGACTTACTGTCTACCCTACACTACAAACTTTTGCTGGCATAGCTATGTCACAAGTTGTGATCCCTGACCAAAATAGTTGTGCTAGCAAAAGCCCCTAGTGTCAATGAGGTTATCCTGCAAAAACTGCACTTTTGCTGGCATAGCTTATTTCACTTATTTGGAATAAGCTAAGCTAAGCTTTCAAAAAACAGCTTTACCAGCATAAGCTATGATCAAACTTTAACAGTATAGCCGTTGATCTCCCGACCAGGGAGGCTAGACCTTGGCCCCTTCCCTGCTGTCCCCTCTCCTCCGCAGCCATGCCACCATGCGGTCAGCACTCTGGGTGGCAGGGCTGCGTGCTCCTGCAGGGCAGCATGGCAGCTGAGCGGTGCAGCTGCCAGATATGATGCTCTGAGCGGCATGGTAAGGGGGCCAAGAGGGCCAGAGGGTTAGATAGAGGGCGAGAGATCCTGGGGCGCAGTCAGGGGACAGGTAGTAGGAGGGGGGTTGGATAGGGGGTGGGGGCCCAGGAGGGGCCGGTCAGGAGACAAGAAGCAGGAGGGTTGGATAGGTCAGGGGAAGAGGGAGGCAGCTATGGGGTGGCGGTCAGGCAGTTTGGGGAGGCACAGCCTTCCCTACCCAGACCTCCATACAGTTTTGCAACCCCGATGTGGCCCTCCGACTGAAAAGTTTGCGCACCCCGCCCTGAGAAGTTATAGTGCTATTACCTCTTTTGACCCCTAGGTGGTGATGAAAAACAGCTTATCTTCACTAGAGGTATTTGATACTGTTCAGTAGCAAAAACATTAAATTTGGCAGCCCTGACTAAACAAACCAGTTACACTACTATCCTAAAAGCTACATACACGGTCATGTGGCTTTTTTTATTAAATAAAATAATTTGGTACTGCAAAATCTTGATTTATCTGTACATCCAATATCCTGAGTGCTGCTAACCTTTTGTATAGTTATATTTTTTTTCATTTCTGCAACATACATACATTATAACGACAAGTTACTTACTCATCACCACTTATTTTCAGGAAGTTAGAATTGTTTAAAATAAAATTACACTTTTTTTTTTGCAGTAATATACTTAATTCTTCTTCATGTCAGTACAGTCTTTTTTATTTCCAGTTGATGATGGCACTGTTTTGAGATATATTTTAGTAATAATACAAGAGAATATGTTGGTAGTGGGATGAAGTACAAGGTCTATTCAGTATTCATCCACACTGACAATTATTTTTATTGGGGTAGAATTACTGTACAATTATTTCATTTCAACACATATTCCATCATGTTGCTTTTCTACAGTTTTGTTTGTTCTGGCATATGGATATGGAAGCTGTGGAGTTGTTCCCTCAGATTTTAATCTGAAAGAAAAATGTCAAGTACAGAATCTGCCCATAAAAACATGCTGTACTGTTTTCGAAACATGACAAATATAACATTTTTTATATATGCTTTTTAAAAGAAGTATAAAATGTGTAAGGCAGTGTTCTTTAGTAGTCAGAGCACAGCGCTCTGAGCCATGAGCTCTTGAGTCTTATCTGCCACTAGTTCTGCCACTGACCCACTTACCTGCCTCACAGTGGTGTTGTGAGAACCAGTAAATTAATAGCTGTACAGTGCTTTGAAGATGTAATGCACTACGTACCTGCTAAATCCACAATATTAAATAATCTTTACTGGAGAGATCCATACTTTCCTTTAACAGACATGATTTGAAAAACAGGTTGAACAGGAACAAAGTGAGGTTTTTTTTAAAGGAGGAAAAGAGGCTGATGAAAAGCCCAGTAAATTACACAGTAGAATTATTAAATAGTAGATCCACAGCCTTTGCCAAAATTATATTGAATATCAGATCCACCTTATGATTTGTGATGTTCCAGCCAGAAGGAAGCATTAGATGATGAATTACCTTCCCATTCCAGTCTCATTGCACAAGGAGATATATCTAGTAGTTAGTTACACATACATACATACATACACACACACACACACACACACACACACACACACACACACACACCCTTCATAATGTTGAGGAGGAGATTGGGCTGGCCTGTAACCTGCAAATTCAGTTCTGTTTCCTCTCAAACTCTTTGTCTTGTCCATTTAGATTGTAAGATTTTCAGGGTAGGGACTGTCTCTTACTATCTGCCAGGCGCAAAGGGAATCAGATTTTGGTTGGAGCCTCTAGGTGCTACTCTAATACAAATTAAGAAAATAAAATAAAAATTAATAATCATAATTAATACAATACCACAGGGCCTGATAATTTTCCTGGAAGTCTCTGCAGTTTCTCCAAGCACTAACAATCCTTTTATATTTTGTTTTGCTTTAATTAGTCACTAGATGTTGATGGGAATTAATTACTGTGTTACAAAAAGAATCCCTCTAGACCCTCAGTGGTTCCCAAAGGGGAGTTCGCGAACCCGTAGGGGTTCGCAGAATGTTACAGGGGGTTCGCCAGAAAAATTTCACAAATGGAGGCCAGAGGACCCCAAGCACTGGAGCAGCAGGTGGGACCTGGTTGCAGGGCAGAAGGCCCCCCCAGGAAGAACGGGCCCAGGCAGTTGGGGCTGGCAGCCTGAACCCTGCCCGTTGGGGGGAGCCAGCAGCCCAAACCCCAGCGCTCCACATGGGGCTGGCAGCCCAAGCCCCAGGAAGACCAGGGCTAGGCAGTTGGGGCTGGCAGCCCCAGCCCTGCCACCATCAGCAGGGGAGCCGGCAGTAGTTCCAGACTTCCAAGAGCTATGCAGAGCGAAGCAAGCACATCATCACACTGAGGAACTTAAACTTAAAACCCTGGGAATATTCATTTTTAGGAGGGGATTCACAAGATTTCACAATTTAGTGAAAGGGGTTCACGGGCTGTTAAAGTTTGGGAACCAGTGCTCTAGACATCACACTGTTCTCTGAGATTCTCTCTACAGCTATTAAAAAAATATACAAGGAAGCATCCCTGCCACCATCATCACTACCAAACATCAAAAAGTATTTAGCTGGTTTCTTTTAACAATGTATTTTGCAACCATGATGTGTTATGGACACAGTTCAGGACATGGATCCCTGCTTGGGAAGATCAGCATCTCCAGATGTGTGTTGTGCAGTCAAATAATACCCAGATATTTTAGAAGGACTTATGGTAATATGATACTTTCCCTTCTTTTGGTACTGGTTTTGCCAATATGGCACCAAATTTCTCAACATAGTACAAAGTAAGTCATTAAAAAAGGACCTGTAATAGTTTTGTATATCCAGATATCCACAACTGATATGCTCTTAATTCAGTAAGAAAAAATTATACATACATCAAGACAGTTTGCAGGAAGTTTACAGTTCCCCAAGTCACTTGTGAAATGTTATCAGCTTGTGACATTGGATTGCAACGTGAAAGATATTTTACACATCATCTTGCTTTGCAACATGCCAACACAGTGTCACAAGGTTATTACCTACATTGAACACACTCAGGAAAATGATAAGCCTACCTTGTGTTTAAATGCAAATAGTCTTTGAGTTATTCAAGCACCAAAGGTTCTCAAAGTTCTTAAAGCATGAAGATACATTTTTAATTTTCTCACTCAGATAAGGAACATCATCAAAACTTCTCTATCCAAAAACGGAGAGGGAGCAAGGGACCTGCCGCCAAATTACCGCCAAAGACCCGGACGTGCTGCCCCTCACCGTTGGCCACCCTAAGCAGCTGCTTGCTAGGCTGGTGCCAGGAGCCGGTCGTGAGTGTAAGGTATGTTGTAGGGATGGTGAGATGGAGGGGGGAGTAGAGATGGGGCAGTGATGAGGCTGTGACTCTGAGGGGCAGAAGTGGTTGGGGTCAGGGCTGGTGCAACAATTTAGGCGACCTAGGTGATCGCCTAGGGCGCTGGGATTTGGGGGGCGCCATTTTCTTTGGCAGTGGCTGCGACGGCAGGATCTTCGGCCGCCTCAGTAGCTGCCGGCATTTAGGCGGAGGGAGCCAGGGCAAGGGAGTGTGAGGAGGGCAGCCTGCAGCAAGTAAGGGGGGGGCGGCAAGCAAGGGAACTCCCCGCCCCACCTCACTCCTGCGCCGCCTCCTCCCCGAGCCCGCTGTGGCTGCTTCACTTCTCCCCCCAAGCTGATTGGCGCCGCAAGCCTGGGAGGCAGGAGAAGTGAAGCAGCGACGGCATGCTCAGGGTGCTCGTCATCGTAGCAGGGGTGAGCTGGGACGGGGGGGGGGGTGCCTCAGGGCGGAGAGTTGTCGTGGGGGGGCAGAGGGTCGCCTCAGGGCGGGGATGCGAGGGGGAGTGCAAGGTGGAAGTTTCACCTAGGGCGCAAAACATCCTTGCACCAGCCCTGGTTGGGGTGGCAGTGAGAGAGGGGAGAGTTGGGGCGAGGACACTGAATGGGGAAGCTGGTGAACCTCGCAGGGCTGGGGAAGCAGGGATCGCTGTGGAGGGGTGGTGGGACGCGTTAGCTAAAGGCTGGTGACGATGGGGAAGTGAAATCGGGGACGGGTGAGACCAGCGGGGGCTGGAGCCAGCAGGGCGAGGGAGGGATGCTGCTTTTCCTGCGGGCTGCCCCGGGCGGGGATGTGGGTTTACACTAGAGCACTGGTGCGCAGGTAGAGGCTGAGGCTGCCGGGTGACGTGCGCGTGCAGTTCCCCCGGTCACCACCAGGGGAGGCGGTTTCGTTGCGCGGTGCCAAGGCCTCCGGGTGGGAAGGGGCAGGCTGCAGTGGCCAGCCCCGGCTGTCTCCGGCCCGGCATGCAGCGCGCCGCAGTTTGAACGGCGCAGGCTCTGCGGAGTGGGCCCCGGCGCTAGGACTGCCCCGGATCAGCGCCGCCTCCTCGGCTCGGCGTGGCGCGGGCAGCGCGGGACCATGAGCAGCGGGTGAGTGGGCAGCCGGGTTCTCGGGACCGCTCCTGGTCACGGCCCTTCCCGCTTTGGAGCTGAGCCCGGGGCCGCTCCCTCTGCCGGGCAGCGCGGAGTCCCAGCCCGCGGCTCAGTCGGGATCCCTGGCATGGATCTGCCTGGGGCGGGGGCGCCTTTGCGGCGGGGCACGGCGAGATTGTCCGTCAGTGTTAGGCCCCGGCTGGTGCCAGGTGAGATCCGTGGGGGAGGGGCTGACAGGGCCTGTCTCTCCAGCCGTATCTCTTCCGGGACAGGTGTTGCTGCTGGCGGGGGGGTGCGCGCCTCTCGTGACACTTCTCGCAGCTCGGCCTTTCCCAGGGCGTGGGCTGCCCCCTGGCAGCAGCCCTGCGCCTCTCGTCTCCTACCCGCCCGGTGGGCGACCTGGCCACGTTCCTCTCCTCGCCCGTGCTGTGCCTTTCGTGCGCATTGGCTGCCCCTTGGAAGGAGACGTTACCTGTGCCATTAAGTACATGATCAGCCCCTTCATTTTACCTGGGAGAGTATCTTCAAATAGTTGCACTCCCAGATAAGCAAGATCGGGCAGATCTGCGTTTCCTAACAGGATGATGATACAAGCTCCAATTTAAAAAGAGACATGAGAGGTACCAGGACTGCTGAAAAGCGTATCCTGAGTTTTGCAGGTATTTACTTTGTTCAGTGGGTGGAATAGATGTTTTACTCCTGGGAAAAAGGAGGAAAGTCTTTAGATATCTACGGACAGTTTGTGGCTGAACCGTGCATTGCTTTGCTAAAGGGATTTTTGGTTTTCTGAGGAAAATACATGACTTGTGCTGGAGTCATTAAGTATATTTAGGTTTAATTACTAATGTCTGAACAAGTTTAGATAAAATCCAAAGAAATTATTTAATTTGTAATATCAACATTTTTAGGACTTTTGAAAAAAAAATTCTAAAAATAACTTTTTTTCACTGTAATGTATGTTACACTTTTTAGGACTGGCACATTCTTGGTTATAGATGAATTTCCCCTTTCCCCACCCCTTCCCTTTCCATTCTTCCTAAACTGCCTGCCTTAAACAGAGAATTTGCTAGCTATGCTGGGTGTTCCATAGAAAACTAAATGTGATTTCAAAGGGAATTTGTAATTTGTTAGTCGTGTTTGTTAGAAGGAATAAATAAAAGCCATTATCAAAACTATTCCATTCAAGATAGTTCTATTCTAGGTCTAAAAAACATTGATATATAGTCTTAAATGTTATGGATAGGTCTGTTGTACAAAGAATTTTATTGAATTAGTAAAACGAGCATTAGTTTGAATTCCTAAACTTGTATTTCAGAATTGTAGTTATAATAATCATGCTTGCAGGAGGGCCAGACATGGTGCATCTATGTGTATTTTTTCTACCCAGTTGTCTTGTCTGTGTTACAGCTGAAATCAGACCAGAACAAACCCTGTTGTAAAGGAGACAAGCTATCAACATGGCATTTAATTAGTTTAAAAATAATGTGTTAAAAGTCTCTGTCTACCCTTTTGCTAGTAAGGCACTGAATGGTACCTTGCAGCCACCAAGACCTTGTCTTAGTTTAAAACCGCTTGTTGGGAGTGGAAGTGTTTTGGCGGCAGGAGAACTTACAAACAGTGGCTTCGCTGAGCACCCTTTAGCAATGCAGCTGTAGTGACAGGACTATGTCACTAAAAACTGCGTAGTGTAGACATAGCCAAACTGTGGCAGGTAAAGTGTAAAAGTATACTAAGGTGAGCCAGAAAGAATTCGAGCAGCAACTTACTAAAGAAGCAAAAAGTAATGGTAACGAAATTCTTTAAGTACATCGGAAACGGGAAGCATGCCAAACAGACAGTAGGGCCATTACATGACCAAGGTGTTAAATGAGCACTTAAGGGAAAATAAGGTCATTGAAGACCAATGTTTAGCTTCTCTGCGCTGCAGAGGATGTGGTGTAGATACCCATATCAGAGCTATTCTTGGGCAACAAATCCGAAGTACTCTCCCACATTGATGTGTCAATAGAAGAGGTTTCAGAACAAATTGATAAAAAGTAATGTCACCAGGACTAGAGGGTATTCTCCCAGGAGTTCTGAAAGAACTCAAATATGAAATTGCGGAACTACTAACTGGTATGTAAAGTATCTCTGAAAGAAGTCTCAGTAGTAGATGGCTGGATGGTAGCTAATGTAATGCTGATTTACTTTTTTGAGGGCTTCAGAGGTAATCCTGGCAACTGTAGCTGGTGGACCTAACTTCTGTATTGGGCAAATTGGTAGAATCTATAGTAAAGCATGATTATTGAACTCACAGATAAATATGGTATGTTGGGGAAGATTCAACATGGCTTTTGTAAAGGGAAGCCATGCCTCACCAAGCTTTAAAACATTTTGAGCGTGTCAGCAAACATGTGGATAAGACTGCTGAACTTGAATTAATATGCAAATTAGATACAGTTAACTTAGGTTTAAACAGAGACTGGGAATGGTTGGGTCATTACACTGATTGAATCTATTTCCCTGTGTTAAGTTCTCCTCACACCTTCTATGGGTCATCTCGATAATCACTTCAAAGGATTTTTTTCTCCTGCTGATGATAGCTCATCTCAATTGATTGGACTCTTACAGTTGGTATGTGTACTTCCACCTTTTCATGTTCTCTGTGTGTATAAATATCTTCTGTCTGCGTGTTCCATTCTATGCATCCGAAGAAGTGAGCTGTAGCCCACGAAAGTTTATGCTGAAATAAATAAGGATGATTCAGTTGATACACCTCTACCCCAATATAATGCTGTCCTCAAGAGCCAAAAAATATTACTGCGTTATAGGTGAAACCGCGTTATATCGAACTTGCTTTGATCCACCAGAGTGCGCAGTCCCTCCGCTCCCCCCCATCCCGGAGCACTGCTTTACCGCGTTATATCAAAATTCGGTTATATCAGGTCACGTTATATAGGGGTAGAGGTATATAGGGTATTTGGATTTTCAAAAAGCCTTTGACAAGGGTCCTCACCAAAGCCTCTTAAGGAAACTGTTTCTTAAGGAAACGTGGGATAACAGGGAGGGGTCTCTTGTGGATCAGTAACTGGTTTAAAATATAGGAAACAAAGGGTAGGAATAAGTGGTCCATTTCCACAATGGAGAGAGGTAGATAGTAGGATCCCCCAAGATTCTGTACTGGGACCTGTGCTGTTCAACATACTTCCTTTCTCAGATCATTAATGAGTGAACAGTGAAGTGGCAAAGTTTGCAGATGACACAAAATTATTCAGGATAGTTAAATAAGCGGGTGAAATTTAAAGCTCACTTCATATTTTTGAGGTTAACAAGCAGAGATCTATTATTTTAAATGGATTAATTTAAGTTTATGTAAATCTTTGTGTAGACAAAGCAGTTTGTATTTTCACATATGAGCTGATAGATAGTAATCCAAGACTTGAATACAACATGTTGAAGACAAGGCCCATAAGAGTCTTCAGAGAGCCTAGAACAATAGCTTTGAGAGATCTCAGTGGGGTATTACCGATGCTTACTGGTGATTTTAAATGTTGGTATTAATTATTTCATTATATAAGAAAGAAGAGAGAGAGGATCACAGATCTGTGCAGTTTACTGTGAGTTGATCTTATATCGGTGCCATGTGTGGGTTGCATATTGGAGAATAGTACCACTTATTTTTTTCCTAACCAAGAAAGATCCCAAGAAGCCACTTATATACTCAATTCCCACCATGGAGGAGCTAAGATAAAGGAACCCGCTAATGCTGAGAACACGTACAGTCACAATCTACTGAGAGTAATTTTTCATTTTGTTTAGTCATAGGGGTGGAACTTGTTATGAGGGGGTGCTCACGAACACTGTCGGATTTAGATTGGGCTCTGCTGAAGAAGGATTAAACAGAGAATGATCTTGTTTTTCCTGCACAAAAGTGCATCTGCCTTGGCATAGTGTAAACAGCCACAAAGTGAAACTGGCAGCTCACAAAATTGCTTATCAGTATTCTTTTAAGCAGACTGAATCAATCTTTTAGTTTTAGTTTTAGTATTGTTCTTTCTTGTAAACATTGAGGGCCAAGGAGAAGTGTGACATTCTCTCTGCTTCATGTTTAAAATTAAACCTAAATTCCTACCTTAATGCAAGTATTCACACTAATAATTTTTAATTAAGGTGCATTGAACCAATAAATTATCATATCAAAGTGTGCAGTCTTGCAGATAGGCTGATTGAAGGTTCTCTCGTCGCTGTAATTTCAATATCTCAGGCTTCTAATCTTCTAAACTGGAAGCCTTTAACTACAAATTCCTAAAACAGAGGGAGAAAAATCTCTTAAAATTCCATATTAAAGGCCACTATCCTCTCTTTAATAAACTAATTAGATATATTGTTCTATATATTATAAAACAAATCATAGGTTTCTTTCAGTTAGAATACTGGAGACAATCAACAATATGAAGCAATAACTAATATTTTCTCTTGGTTTTGTTAAGTGACCAGTTGCTTGCTATCTATAATGCCTAAGGGTTTTTAATCTAGAAATATGTACTCATATTGAGTGGGCTTAAGAATGTTTCATTTTTTAATACATGTTTGAAAAGATCTGTGTAGCTACTTGAAGCAATGACTGTCTTTCTGTGTGTTGGGAAGGTACCTACAATAGCATGAATTCCCAAACAAACTTTGTTAAATTAGGCCTTGTCTTTGCTAGGAAAAAAGATGTTTCCTAAAACACGTGAAAACTACAGATCGCTAGTCTTCTAGAATTTTACTCCTTGTTGGTTACTATGTGGTAAAAAGACACCTTCCTCATCTTCCCCCCATGTGGACTCACCCGGTCACTCAAATATCTTTCCTTGCAATGCAAACACTAAAAAGCAAGGAATTACAGCTGCAGTGATATGTAATACAGTATCGGTCTACAATACTCCATTGTACTGAATGCCCTTTTTAAAATGCTGAATTTTAATTCAGGAATACTACTGCAGTCAGTGTATGCACATCAAACAATTTGAAAATAACATTACAGTGCACAGCCTTGGAACACACCATTTAAAGTAATACCAATTATACTGTTAAAATACCATATTGCACTAGGTGGGGGAAGAAGGCGAAGTGGATTACATATTCAATTTATTACCTTAGTAAAATCAGACTAATAAACAAATTTATGCTTAAATGTCTATGTACATTCATAATATCATAAGTGATGCGCTGTGGTGGGATTTTTTTTTCCTTTTTCACTTTCTTGATGTGTGCGCTGAGGGTGATGGTATTGCCAGAAAGACTTAGTGTGAATTTAGTGTCATTGTGGTAGCAGGGGCTTGGAGATTGCTGGGTTAGATGGGACTGTTCCCTTAACTTATGATATTCTTGATTTTTTAGTGTTTGTGTTGTGAGGAAATAATCTCAAATAACCTTAACTCAAAGTTAACAAAGCTTTCTGTGACCATTTTTACTTTTCTTAATGTTACATGTATATGTGGGGAAAGAGGAGCTGTCTGTGGAGCTAGGAAAGTAATCAGATCTCTTCCATTTAAAACTGTGCACCAGACAGAGAAAGATTCAACCGATGTGCCAGCTTTCTTTGGTGGCGCACAAAGCTTTTTATGTGAAGTTGGGTGAACATGGAAGCCTAAAAAGCTTTGAGTGCTGGCTGGAGAAAGCTTGTTTTTAGACTTTCTATGCCAGGAATGTAATGTTTCACACTGAATAGAATTGTCTTTTCCAAATTGTAGCAAAAAAACTGTGGTATAGGCTACTTTCTAAGTTCATATATGTGGTTAATGTATTAACTCTGTGGCTCTAGTTCTCCACTACGCCAATGGCTCTCAACCTTTCCAGACTACTGTACCCCTTTCAAGAGTCTGATTTGTATTGTATACCCCAAGTTTCACCTCATTTAAAAACGTACAAAATCAAACAGAAAAATACAGAAGTGTCACAACACATTATTACTGAAAAATTGCTTACTTTCTCATTTTTACCATATAATTATAAAATAAATCAATTGGAATATAAATATTGTGCTTACATTTCAGCGTATAGTATACAGAGCAGTATAAACAAATCATTGTCTATGAAATTTTAGTTTGTACCGACCTTGCCAGTGCTTTTTATATAGCCTGTTGTAAAACTAGTTAAATATCTAGATGAGCTGATGTACTGCCTGGAAGACCTCTGTGTACCTCTGGCTAAGAACCACTACACTACTGCTGCTAGGGGTTTGGAATGGGTCCCATGTGAGGAGAGATTAAAGAGGCCAGGACTTTTCAGCGAAAGAGGAGACTAAGGGGGGATATGATAGAGGTATATAAAATCATGAGTGATATGGAGAAAGTAAATAAGGAAAAGTTATTTACTTGTTCCTATAAAACAAGAACTAGGGGCCACCAAATGAAATTAATGGGCATCAGGTTTAAAACAAATAAAAGGAAGTTCTTCTTCTTTGCACAGCGCACAGTCAACTTGTGGAACTCCTTACCTGAGGAGGTTGTGAAGGCTAGGACTATAACAGCGTTTAAAAGAGAACTAGATAAATTCATGGAGGTTAAGTCCATTAATGGCTATTAGCCGGAATGGGTAAGGAATGGTGTCCCTAGCCTCTGTTTGTCAGAAGGTGGAGATGGATGGAGGAGAGATCACTTGATCATTACCTGTTAGGTTCAGTCCCTCTGGGGCACCTGGCATTGGCCACTGTCAGTAGATACTGGGCTAGATAGACCTTTGGTCTGAACCAGTATGGCTGTTCTTATGTTATGTTCTTAACCTCATCATTGAGGATTTGCAAAAAAGAGAGCACTTGGGTGGTATAAAGATGATTTATTGCAGTGGTTCTCAAACTTTTGTACTAGTGACCCCTTTCACATAACAAACCACTGCTTGTAAACCCCCCCCTCCTTATAAATTAGAAACACTTTTTTAATATATATTTAACATTATTATAAATGCTGGAGGCAAAGCAGGGTTTGGAGTGGAGGCTGACAGCTTGCGATCCCTCCCCCTATATAATAATCTCATGACCCCCTCAGGGATCCCAACCCTCAGTTTGCAAAACCGTGGTTTATTGGCTCTGTGCTGGCCCCTGTTGGAGGCACGTCAGGGAAATGGGACATAAAGTACAGTTAACTTCCTGGCTGCTGGAATGTCCCTTGTGGCGGTGGATAGCCAGATGCATTCAGAGGGGCCATTAGACTCCTTAAGTTGCACAGGGGGAATGGCTCAGTGCCAACGTGGGCCAGGATCACGGTGGGGGAATCAAGGCTACAACATGGCCAGCTAATGCTGCTTCAAAGGTGTTGGCTTCTGTTTAACAGAGCTTTTCAATTGTATTAAGCTAACACAATTGAAAAATACACACTTTGCCTGACAAGGTAGGGCTTTTATCAGTATACTTTCAAATTGCAGGAGGCATCCATCACCCCAACCTCCAGCTAAACCTAACCTAACTTATAAAAAGTGCACAGACACTTAAATGGTTAAATGGCAATGCACTGACACTAAGTAGGATCTTGCTTAATTAGTGATACGTACTTAGAGCTGGAATGTGTTTAATTGGGGTCAAACTGAAAGATGTAGAAATATGTAGCACTTAAAATCAGTGACATGCAAAAAGTGTTGGTTTGGTATATTTCAATTGAGTTGGCTTAATGTGACTAAAAAGCTCTTTTAAGATATGTCTTCAGTGCAGTAGAAGACTTGCAGCTGGCCCTGGTCAACTGACTCAGGCTTACAGAACTCAGCCAGTGGGACTAAAAATATCAGTGTAGATATTTATGCCTGGGTCTGAACATCTTCTATACCGCTGTTTTTATCTCCGCAGATAAGACCAAGTTTCAGTGCTTTGGGGTTTTATTGCTGTGTAACAGACCCTGAATGCTCCTTAAACTCAGGCTAAAGTATTTGAAGTTGTCTTGGTCTGTACAGTTTCTGTATCAGTATTACTGTCAGTTAGGCATGTGACTCTTTAACTGATATAGTTATATTTGTACATGTAGTGTGGGCATAATTGTGCTGGTATAAAGATGCTTTATATCAGAATAGCTTATTCTCCTTCCTGCATAGACTGTATGAGTATTATTACATCATCACCAGTCGGGTGGTACCACCTTAACTACAGCCAAGTAGTACAACTTTTGTGTGTAGACAAAGCATGTGTTGTCTGAAACCATACTGTATGGTCAGCTATGTTAGCCTGCATCTTTAAAAGCATTAAGAGGCCTTTTTAGTCATACTAAGTAAACTCTGTTGCAAAACATCCCCGGTGTGCCATCAAGACAGAGCCTGAGCTCTCATAACAAGTGTGGAATTTTTGAATTCTGTGTTATACTGACCATCAGATCCACAGATGAATAAAAGTTAACACTGGTCTTTGGGCCTAGAAAGGAAAAAAGTAATAATGCCACAGGAGGAAACTACAATAGCTAGAATGGCGGAGACCCACGCAAATATCACTCTGGGTATGTTCAATTTCTCCTTCTTTCACAATGTTTACTTTTAGACAGATTTTTATGTAATCTCAGATAAAGACAAAATTTTGCATGTGTTCATCACATAATTGCAGTGGCAAAATGCAGCGTTGTTCAAATGTGGATTGTGTTTCTGCATTGCTAGCTCTACTGGCCTAGAAGGAGGTATCTTTCTCAAGTTGAAGAAGCCAAAATCTATGTCAGTAGAGGCATCAAAGGGAAGGAATACTACCTCTGTAACAAGGCTTATCCTTCCTGTAGGGCCCTCTGATAGTGTTTTGTGGGAATCTAGATCCAAGAGTGACTGTTGGCTGTGCCATATCCCTGCCCTCCACCCTCTGGCCCATAAGACAGAACAGTGCAAATATCTACAGAAACTTGTGTAGATTTCCTGTCTAAACTTTGGTGCTCACTCCTGGGGAGATAGCTGTGGTTTGGTGATTGGAGGAGCCCCTCACAGAGAAACCATGATGCTAAGATTTTGCAGGCAAATGGGCAGCAGTGTGCAAGCACTGAGCCTCTTTTTGTGCCCTTTGCCACTAGTAAATTATAAGCAATCTGTTGGTTTGAAGGACTGAACTCCCAGCTTCTTCCATGTTGGGATGTGCGTAAATCTTAGCCCTTAGTAAAAGAGCGAGGCAGGAACTGTAAATTAAAACCAGTGGGGAGCCTTCACTTCCTTGTGTAAATAAACTTCTATTATTAGGGCCCTACCAAATTCATGGTCCATTTTGGTCAATTTCATGGTCATAGGAATTTAAAAATCATAAATTTTATGATTTCAGCTATTTAAATCTGAAATTTAAAGGTGCTGTAATTGTAGGGGTCGTGACCCAAAAAGGAGGGGGGCGGGGAGAGCTGCCTTCTGAGCTGGGCAGCTGGAGAGTGGGAGCCTAGCTGTGCAGGCAGACCCCCCGCCAGCAGCAGCGCAGAAGTAAGGATGGCATGGTATAGTATTACCATACCATGCTACCCTTACTCCTGCGCTGCTGCCTGCAGAGCTGGGCCCTCGGTAAGCAGCCACCACTCTCCAGCAACACAGCTCCGAAGGTAGTAGCGCAGGAGTAAGAGTGGCATGGTATGTATGATATTGCCACCCTTACTTCTGCACTGCTGCTGGTACGGTGCTGCCTTCAGAGCTGGGTACCCAGCCAACAGCCACTGCTCTCCGGCCGCCCCTCTGAAAGCAGCGCAGAAGTGATACCTTCCCCCCCACCCCCACAAATAACCTTGCAGTCCTCCCTGCAATTTTTGGGTCAGGCTCCCCAATTTGAGAATTGCTGGATCCCCGGTAAAATCTGTATAGTATAGGATAAAAGCACGCAGGGGGGAGACCAGATTTCACAGTCCATGACACATTTTTCATGGCCGTGAATTTGGTAGGGCCCTATCTATTATGAAGCAGTTACTAAATTGGAATGTTAAACATAGATAATTAATATCAATGTGAATATTTGTCCTTTGTTATTGTAATTAAATAATGGCATGGAGTGTACAGTTGTCTTTTTATAGGAACTTCAAACAACTAGAAAATAAAAGACATGGACTGGCAGGGAGTTCTACTCACAGGCAGGCAGCAAGTAACTTTAAAAGGGGGGGAACGGGGGAAGGAAGAGCAAGAAAGCATGTAAAAATATTGCACTAGTGTCACTTGCAGGTGTAATCTGTAGCAGACAATGGTCCTAGGAGGAAATTTGCCTTCAAATCAGGAAGCTGAAAGGTGTACTATCAACTTCACTTTTTTTTGGAATTTAAAAAACAAACTAAAGAAATACTTTTTGCTCCTTATTTATAGTGGGATCTCCTCAGTCTTTCTGCCTTGTTAACGGACTATACAAAGTGCTGTCAATTGCACAAAGTAAACAAGTAGGTTTTTTTCACTAACTTCTGTTTTAATAATCTTGTTTGTAACAGTAATAGGAGCAGCACTTTCAGATAGATATAACTTCAAGTTGAGCATCCCTTTTTAAAAGCACTTAGCACATGCTGAATGAAATAGGCAATTGACAGCCCATAACCCAAACTTATTTGTGTGAGGGGGGAAAAAGGACACAACCCTACCTGCTTCTGTGACATAATTACAGGTGAAAGTAATATTACAGGAAAGTGCTCCTTTTCATCTTGGTCAGAGATAAATAATATCAAAATAACTGCAGTCTGATTTATGAGAGAGCCTGGATCTAGAAGTCAGAGGGCTGGCAAGTATTAACATAAACCCATTTCCTTTTAAAGGCAATTGGCTAGAGTATGGATTGTCATTTGTCAGCCTTTGAGTCTTTGCCTCCCCTTTATAGCCTCAGCAAAGCTCTTTGCACATACTTAGTTCAGTCATCCACCTGGGTCACCTTCCATTTAGGAGCATGTGGTGAGATTCATGACTTAATATATTGAGCTAGTCCCAGATTGCAAACATCCAGAACACTGAGTAATTCTCTGACTCATAAGTGGCATAGCCACAAAAGGTTGGTAAAGTCTTGGAAGAATGCTGTTTAGTTTTACACACAAAATAATCATTTGATGGATCACAAAAATAATTGCTGGCTTATAAATAGGCTTGGCAGGATTTGATTTAAATAGTTAGTAAATGTCAATTTTACTTGACACATTGAAATTAGCGAAAAAATAATCCATCAGTAACAGTTGGCAACCACAGCCTTCTCTGCACCTTGCATTTGCAGGAATCCAATGTCAGCAGCCCGACAGCTGCACAGGGAACACTCTGCATCCAGCTATCATAGCTCTGCTCACCTATTCTCTGGCAGGAAGTACTTTTTGCTCATGATTTGTGTTAATGTAGGAGCAGGATTTTATAATGTCCCATGAGAATTAATGTATAATCTGAGTTCATCCTGTCAGCCACCCCTTTTGAATAGCAGAAAGGAATGACAGACCAGAACAATCCTTATGACTGATTATGGTCACCCTTTTGTTTCAGGATGAGTTATAATCTCTACTATGGTTTCCTGTATGTATTACAAATTAGGCACTCTAGTTAAATATACATTTTTGTTTTATGGTTTATTAAGTAAGAGACAGGATCTTGTATTGTATCTGTGTTAAGGAGATTAGAAGAATGTTGAGGGCCTGAAGAACCAATGTGAATTGTTTTAGTTATAAGACTTAGCAAGGCTTGATTTACAATGTATTCTGCTGAATATACAATACTGCTGTCTGTATACCTTTGAAGGTTTCTGTAAGAGATTGTTTGTTTGTGTGAATGAGGAATGCATGCATCAGGAAAAGATAAGGTTTGAAAGCCATCACAAATGTCCAGATGATCAAGAAAAAGTGAGACTTGGAAGACCAGAAGACAATCAGAAAACATCCATTGTATCCGATGCTAAACATGTTAGCAGCACTGACAACCTCAGAGGTGAGGCAAACACCACCGAAGGCGAGACAGCAAATAGAAAATAACGATGGGAAGCCTGACAATAACCATCAAATGATAACACCACTTAAGGACTAATGATTACACGATGACATTGCAAAATGCATGGACTCAAATGGGAATTTACAACTATAAAGCTGGGGTGTTTCGAACTCTGGGTTAAGTCCTGTAAAGCCTCGGAGCATCAGATTGCAACCGACAAGAGCCCAGCTCCTCACTCGTG
Source organism: Gopherus flavomarginatus (assembly GCF_025201925.1). Classification (NCBI taxonomy): domain Eukaryota; kingdom Metazoa; phylum Chordata; order Testudines; family Testudinidae; genus Gopherus; species Gopherus flavomarginatus. Next base: position 101,436,535 of record NC_066621.1, read on the forward strand.
CTCAATCTAACTGGCCATTAGATTGACTCAAGCTACAACAGACTGGTAACTATAAACATCAAGTGGTGGGACTGTGTGTGTGTGTCTGAAAAGCATATGCTAACTGTTGTATTTTCAATAAATGCTGGGTATTTGCCTTCTCCTGAAAAGATCCCATGTGCTTTGTATGAGTATAACATCAAGCTGCATTAGGGTGGTAACTGGAATGTAATTAAACATACAAAATAGCATCTAAATTTTATTTTTATCAAAAACAATCCCTTAATACAGTACATGACCTGTTGTGCCATATTTATAAAGCTTGGCCACAAAAGTTAAAAGTTTTTCCCTTTTTATAGAAAAATTGCCTTTAACTCAGATTTTTTGATGATCTCATGGATTGAGCATATTTTTTTATTTAAATATTTTAAGAGATTGTAAATTTAGGCCTTAGAGCATTTTGTATTAAGTTCAGATTTCATTTTAAACCAGGTTTATTTAAAAAAGAAAATTTATAATTCAAGTAACAAAATAAAATCACTTTTGTACATCCTGCTTACCAACTTAGTACTTTGGTTGAATTAATAGTTCTAGAAACACCACCAGATAAGGCTGTGGTAGTTTCTTTACAGAGTACTCTACATGTATCCAAATCTTTACAACCTTGTCCCAAAAGAACTGCAAGTTAATAATACAAATGTTGAAGCTGAATTTTTAGTCATTTCATCAGTTTACTGTTTTGAAAATATGGACAAATGATTGAATTGTCTTTTTATCCAAAGCACAGCTTATGTCAAGAAGACTTAAATGTATTACGGGGTCTGCTAAAGAAAATTAAAAGTACTTTTTTCTTTGCATTTAAAGCAGGTGGTTTTATGGAGCTTTCAGAAGAACACTGTCACAAAGTAAAAAAATGAAAGTTGTGGCTGGGTATTTTTTGTAATGTGGACACTTTCCCCAAAACTGGACTGAGATATCAAATATATGCATTACCATTTGACAGCTTGTTGATGGCCTTAGATGTAACAGTTTCAGTCTTTACTGATGTGGTCTGGTTTCAGATAATTGCTTAGAAATAAAGTGGAATACCCCCATTACAGTACATCCAGTCCACCAGATTTACACTGTTAATTATCTGACAAGGTGCCTGGCCTTGGTTTATCAATAGTATCCTCAGCTATGAAGTTTTTTTTTCTCATCAGTACAGCATGTGAACTGATAAATTTAATTTTTCCAGTGACTTGTGTCAAAGTTAGAATCAAGACTCACAATTTGTCAGACCACTCTGTTTATTAGCGCAGCGCTTCGCCAATAACATTCAGAATATGTGAGTGTCCATGCAAGGCCAAAACAGTCTTATTTATACAGATAAAAGAGCGGGAATCAGACAAAGGAACAAAGAAAGCAAAACTGTAAAATTCACCTGGGGCACAGCATGCATATCCTACTTCCTTACTAACTCTTTATGGATCTGAGGCTAATACTTCACCAATTGCCCTTAAATGGTGCAGTTGTTCTATGTGAATGTCTGTATTCCTGACACCTGGATTGCAGCATTCCAACAGTTTTTCTTAAAGGTACAGACAGCATTTCTTTAATCCTTTCTATTTTCACAATATAATTCATTCTACTTTCACAATCCCTCCTTTTGGTCAAGCGCACGCCATGACCAACAATTACTGAGTTCCACAAATTAACTGTTCCTTATCTTTTAGTTCATCAGCGATATTTAAAATCATCATATTAGCACTCTGTTTTGGGGCAGTCATCTGGGTGACACAATTGTGAATACAACAGGAGATTAACTGAAAGCATACAAAAATCACCAAGATTCCAAACAGGATAGTTAGGGCTCCCTGAAACAACCAGTTTCCTATGCCAGAGAAATTGAACAGGTTACTTAACCACTTTCATAAAGAACTCAGCTCTTCATGGGGAAGATATGCGATTTGTTCTAAGTGGCTATAGCGATCTATTACCTCATTGGTATTGTATAAACACACAACATTGTTTTCCAGTGAGAGCACAGGTCCCTCCTTTGGCCACCAGCACTATGTCTAATGCTTGACGGTTTTGGAGGGCCACCTGTCCGATCGCCCCTGTTTCTTTGGCCAGGGCTCTTAAACTTTCTCTGGTTTTATTTGCCATTATTTAACTACTTAGGAGCCTTTTTGCCTGGTGTATTGCTCCCCCAAGTGGGGTAAAGGAACTGCCAATAGCCTCTTCCCAGGTGTCATTACTGTTCCATATTGTGTTAAACAGACAAGGTCCTCCAGTGAGGTCTGGGGAATTGAGTGGGATAGCCAGGACAGGAACACCAGTTTGAGAGTGGGCTGGGATGTTGCTGCAGACCCAGCATTTAGAAATAATAAGGGTCTGAGCTATCCACACTTGCTGCTGGATAAAAGAATTGTCATTGTGTGCACCCCAGACCTTAAGATACCAGCAGCCGAGGAACAGGCGCTACCAGAGCTGCATGTTGGAGGCAAGGCCCTTCTGGTTCTGACAACCTCAACTGAGGGAACTGCACTCACAGTTTTATGTCCACCAGGCCCTCGGCTCACTACTGCTTCTTCTTGGGCCTTGCTTTATGTAGTCATCTGCTTCTGGCAACCCTTACGAGAGCGTAGATTGTAAGGTATTGCAGGCTGTTCCTCTACGTCTTCTTCTGGAGTCAAAAAAATTGACTCTGCGTGGTCCTGAGGTGATGATTGGTTCACTGGGGTCTGTGCATTTTTACACTGCGAAGCATGTATCCACTCTGAAATGCCAGACAGTTTAACAGCCGTCCCTTGACTCTGGCTGTAACAATGGCCTTCACACCTTATCTTTTCCTGATGCATACATTCCTCATTCACACAAATAGAGTTGAGAATACAAACAGTAGTATTTTATATTGAACAAAAAAAAACGTTGCAAATTAAACCTTGCTAAGTTTTACAATTGATAACTAAGACAATTTACATTGAGACCCAGGCCTTCAATGTTTCTCTAATTTACTTAACACAGACACAATAGAGAATCCTGTCTCTTACTACCTAAATCTTAAAACAAAGAGTTAGAGAGGGCCCAATTTGTAATGCATATGGGAAAACAGAATCTTATAGTCCCAGGGGGTCATTTCTTTCTGCTATTTAAAAATAGTGACTAGCAGGATGAAATCAAATTATACTTTAATTCTTATGGGATATTATAAAATCCTGCTCCTACATATCCCCCTTTTGACACTAAGATTATTAATCGCCAGTGTCACTTCTTATTTAGTCCACGTAATAGAAAATACTGGGAGGTGATTTGGGCCTGTGGCTTTAGCTTTACATACATTTGTTTTATCCACCAGCACATTTTAAACATTTCAATTAAACACATACAATGTAAAACCAAAAACAATTAGGGTAGTAATATTAGTATGCCAGTAGTTGTGGGAGACCATCCAGAAAATGTTATACCAATGGTAAGCTGTTATGCTTTTATGCAGTGGCAATTTTTAACATGTCCCCATTTGCGTGTATAATATGAATAGTTCAGTTTTCCACATTTTTGTTTTTATTTTTTTAGGAACCATGTTACCTTTTTACCTTTTAACAGATGATTGGTAACTGTTTGCCATTCAATGCCAAGATTGATAGGGAACTCAGCTAAATCAGTGCTTACAGTAAGCTGAGACTCTCTTGTTGTTGTTGTGGCAAATAGTAAATGTGATTATTGGTAAACACAGTACTTACATTACATTTACATTTGTCTTCTGGTGGGTTGCTAGCACTTTTTAAACACTTTTCCCCAAGAATTAACACATACACATAGTCCATTATACAGTACTTTGGATTATCTGAAAGACAAAAAGAACAGTTTTCTACCCCTTTTGGGGTGGCATTGATTATTGCTTAAAGATTTCATTCTTTTACAAATACCCTTCCTGACTGCAGGCAAAACAGAGGAATTACCCCCATATTTTCCTGTGTTTTTTTTTTTTTTTGTTCTATAGGCAGGCCAGGTTTTAATGGCTTCTACTTTTTAAGGGTTATGCGGAAATTATTCCACTGTTTAGTTATTAAATTCATGAGGTGGTGTACCTCAAGTTTTGCCTCTTATATAGCAGACCAAGTTTGTAATGTTTTCCCTGCTGTGTTAAGCTTTAAGTTTATTCACAGGTAATAGCTGAGAAGCATCATTACCATATTACTTTAAAGGATTTTTCCAAAAATCATACACACTACAAGTTGTTACAGGGGTACTCACTAACATTAAAGTTATTTTAATGTTTAATATTAACAGTAACATTAGCATCAGATCTATTAAAGGTATCTTGTTATACCATGCCTTTTATGTAGGCAGTTTGTTTGCTGACCAGGTATGTTCTTTATTTGCAGCTTCGTTTGTGCTGGCAGTTCTCACCTTTCTTTATCAGTTAGGTAATCTGCATCAACACAGGCTTGGCTTTTGGATTCAAAGCCATCAGCAGAGCTCAGAGACTCTGTCTTAACACACAGGGATCTGAAAAAGAAAACACAGCCTATTGCGGCTCTTTTTGGAGCCCTAATAGGATTTTAATTCAGCAGCATGTTTCATTTGCATTTTTTTTTACATCCCTTTCTACAATATACGCTGCACATGTCCTACGGAAAATGCACATTCTTTCTATACTATAACTTTTTAAAAACATTAGCCATATTAATTTTTACATAAGGTATAACTGTTTGTTTTGTTTTTACAGAGTTTTCATGTACTTTTATTAAAGTGACAGTCTGATTACACAGAGTCATTTTAAGGCTCAGTGTTTTTAACATTGCTTCTTTTTGTTTTGTGCACCTCACTTCTGCTGTTGCTTCAGAGGGTCACTGTTAATTTCTTATTCTGTCATTACAGCTCTTATCTACTATTGTTACAAAAAAAAACCCAAACCAAACAAACAAAAAGACTCCAGAATCTCTACCTATTCTCCTGATTCTGACTGCCCTATTGCAGCCATGACTTGGTCTTTATTTAAAAACATTTTAATTTTTGTAAAGAATCAAGTTACCCCTTAAGGGTTAAATGCTAAATCCCAAAGCCAAACAACACTAATTACCTGTGTCTTGCAAAAAGGTCTGTCAGTTTTGCAACTTTGAATTAAAGAGTTAAATGAATTTTTAGTGGCATTAAAAACAAAAACAAAATCAATTTATCTTATACCTACAAAACAGTAGTTTTACAAACCAGATGTGTTGGTTTAGATTCTTAGAACTTTACATACACAGACAAATAGATACATACACATTTTCTTTTCCTTAACATTTTTTTTACACTGCTTTGTTTTTGCATAGCTGTATATATATATATATAAGGATTATTTACAGGCACTCTTCTGGAAAAGGGCCCATTTTCCCTTCAGAATGGCTGCAAAGAAACCAAGAATTCTCTCTCTTTAACATGGTCCTTTTTAACATTTTCCACAAAGTTTAACGGCTTAATTCTCTCCAGCCTCTATAGTTAACTTTTCACTCTCTTTTCTTAAATCACTTGTTTATGTTCCAAAATGACACCTTTATCACCTTAGATTTCACCCTTTTAAGTATTGTTCCAGGGGTTCATGCCTGCACTTACTACTTTTTTTACTCCTGACACTATTCCCTTAGGGCTTTCAACCTGTTTCTTTATCTGTTGCTTGCCTGCTTGTCTGGGCCCGATCCTGCTTTTTTCAATGAACCGTTTGTGAATGATATTGTGGTCATTTCACAATTTTGAAAGAAATGTTCAAGGAAAGGGACCAGGAAGGGTGGGGGCTAGTTGAGGAGCCCCCCCCCCCGCCCCCAAGCCTTGCTGAATTGGTAGTGGGACACTATAAAGAATCAGTTTCTGAGGCAGACAACAAAGGGGAACAGAACAAGGGGCTTTTTGTCCTTTTTACAATGAGATGGGAGTATGAAGCGGGTTGGATCGATCCGGGGTTTGGAGAACGGGGTAAAGGGGAGCGCTCGGTCTAGTGGTGGGAGAGGAGGCTTTTAATAAAGCTTTTAAGTTATTATTTGAATAATTGAGAGAGGCCAGTTTTGATTTTGTCCACCTATGATTTGCCTCTTCCCACCACTGCATGAAACAATTAACCTCTCCTTTAGCCAATTTAGTTTTAGGTTGGCCGAGTTTGTCCTTTAAGACGTCCACTCAGTCTTTGTTCCAAGATTTTAACAGTGGCCACTGAGTTTTGGGATCCCCCTGAGTTAGCCTAGACCATTTTCCCATAAATTTACAGGAGTCTGGACCCTTTTTACAGGAGTCTGGACCCATCCTAAATACATAAAATGAGCCGGCGTTCATTTAGGGAACTGTCCCGACTTAGACGTCTGGTTACCAGTACAGGAGGACTTTCACACACCAATCACACAAGAAGGAAATTCAGGTTCGTCAGAGCGATGCCTGCTGCAACACACAAAAGGAGCCCACAGGCTACTGCCTCAATTGCCCTTGCTTTCACACTAAGGGTTTTACCCAAGGTTTGGTGCGGCTGCAATTGTGCAGATTTCACTCACTCAGACCGCGGGGACAGGAACCCCTTGGTCGGCCGATCCCCAGACAGAGACGGCACCCAGACTCAAACACTCCACAAGAGGACAGATAGACACAGAGACAGGACAGTCCTCACTCCGGACAAAACACAGAAATAATTACCTGACCAGATTCCTGATGTCAGATCCCGGGATCCCTACCAGAACAGAGTGGGAACCAACAGGTTCGATGGCGTAGACCTCACTGTGGCTGTGCGCCTTTCCGCTCTAGTGGGGGACCGCTTGGGCCAAATGCCCAGGTGCCGGCTGCCACGGTCATCCCACAAAAACAGTCAGGAATCACACAGCCCCAGTGAAGACGGTTGCCATCTCGGTAGAACCTCCAAATTGTCAAAGTTAGAATCAAGACTCACAATTTGTCAGACCACTCTGTTTATTAGCGCAGCGCTTCGCCAATAACATTCAGAATATGTGAGTGTCCATGCAAGGCCAAAACAGTCTTATTTATGCAGATAAAAGAGCGGGAATCAGACAAAGGAACAAAGAAAGCAAAACTGTAAAATTCACCTGGGGCACAGCATGCATATCCTACTTCCTTACTAACTCTTTATGGATCTGAGGCTAATACTTCACCAATTGCCCTTAAATGGTGCAATTGTTCTATGTGAATGTCTGTATTCCTGACACCTGGATTGCAGCATTCCAACAGTTTTTCTTAAAGGTACAGACAGCATTTCTTTAATCCTTTCTATTTTCACAATATAATTCATTCTACTTTCACACTTGTATGCATGGATTAATTTAATCTCTATTGAATGAAAGGGGACTCTCTCTATTGCAATAAGTGTCAACCAGCTATTTCCTGTAATAGGACCGATATACAGTAACTCCTCGCTTAACGTTTTAGTTATGTTCCTGAAAAATGCTACTTTAAGCAAAGCATTGTTAAGCAAATCCAATTTCCCAATAAGAATTAATGTAAATGGGGGGTGGGGGGGTTAGGTTCCAGGGAATTCTTTTTGCCAGACAAAAGACTACACACACGCACAGTATATGTTTTAAACAAACAATTTAATCCTGTACACAGCAATGATGATAGTGAAGCTTGGTTGAGGTGGTGGGAGTCAGAGGGTGGGATATTTCCCAGGGAATGCTTTACTGCTAAATGATGAACTAGCATTTGACTGAGCCCTCAAGGGTTAACACGTTGTCAAGGTAGCCTCACACTCTACAAGGCCACACGAATGGAAGGAGAGAGACAGCATGTGAGAGACACACACACACTGTGTGCACGTGAGAGAGAGATGCGCATTGCCCCTTTAAGTACGCTGACCCTACTCTAAGTACACTGCCTTTTTAAGTAGATCAGCAAGTTGAAACAGCAACAGCTGCCAACAAGCTCCCTTCATCCTGAACCCTGTTGTGTCCCGTCCCCCCCGCCCCTCCCCACACACACCCTGTGGAGATGGGGTAAAGGAGCATGGGGTGGGGGATACCCTGACATTATCACATATTTCATTAGCACCCCTTTCACTCCTCCCCCTCTGCACAGCAAGCAGGAGGCTCCCAGGAGTATCTCCAAGGCGGGGGGGCGGGGCCAAGGGCCATGGCTCTCCTACTTTTTGCCACAGGCCAGCCCCTTGCCCCTCCTCTCCCCCGCCTCACCCCGCAAGATGCATGTGTACACACACACACGCCCCTAGGCAGGCTGGAAGCCACCGCTGGGCCATGGTAAGAGCTACGTGGTCAGCTATCACGAGCTGCAGACCCTCCATCTGTCCTCGGTGGGGGACACAGGCCAGCAGCTGCTCGAGGCCCCCCGGACAGGTGGTGGGCCCCAGGTTCCCTAGCCCGGCTTGGGCAGGGTCTTGGGGAGAAGATGGGAACAGGCTGGGACCACAGAGGGGGTGGTGCCTCGTGCCCCCCACCCCATTTTGAGGAAGAATCTGTTGCCCCTGAAAGAGGACATGATGTATAAAGAAGGCCCAAAATGACTTGTTGCCCACATCAGAATAAAAAACTCTGGTTTTTAACCCTAGAAATATCTGACGTGTATTGGCTGGCAGTCTTAGTTTTGCCCACCTGAAACTAAGGAGTTTGTGAGCTTTCCTAGCCCTTAACTGAAGGGGTGAGGGTTTTGAGTCTTTAACAAAGAGGCTTTCTTACAGCTGTTGTCAGATGTTGGTGTTGCCAGAAAACAAAATTGAAACTTTAACAGTGAGAATAAAAATCACTCCCCATTCAGTTAATCGGGTTTCATTTGCATATTGTCATAAACTCATTCATTTTTCAATATTTAAACCTACTAGCTTTCCAGTTATCCATAGTCTTTCATGTAAAGCAGAATAGACAGTACCTGAAATCTAATTATAAAAAAGAGGGGGAAAGCAATAAATATATTTTATTTCTTTACATATCAGATAATTTTGACTAGATCACAGACAGTTACCAATTTGGGTAAAATGACAGGGCAAAGTTTTAGCTCAAAAGCACTCACTGAAGGAGGGTATGTCTACACTACCAAATTACTACAGTTTTACAGAAGTTGATTTTTGGGAACAGATTGTATAAAGTCGAGTGCACTCATGCACATTTAATTCGGCAGTGTGTGTCCGGTGTGTGTGGCAAGCATCAACTTTCAGAGTGGTGCACTGTGGTAGCTTTCCCGCAGTCCCCGCCGCCCACTGGAATTCTGAGTTGAGCTCCCAATGCCTGATGGGACCAAAAAATTGTCACAGGTGATTATGGATAAATGTCAGCCAACCCTCCTTCCATGAAAGCAACGGCAGACAATCCTTTCGTACCCTTTTCCCTGGATTGCCCGAGCAGATGCCATAGCACGGCAAGCATTCACTGTTCAGCTCACTGCAGCAATTCTGAGTATTGTAAACATCTCGCACATTATCATGCAATTTATGCAGAACCAGAAGCTGAAAAAACAGGCAAGGAAGCAATGGCAGCGCAGCGACGAGAGTGATGAGGACATGGACACAGACTTCTCTCAAAGCACGGGCCCTGGCAGTGTGGACATCATGGTGTTAATGGGGCAGGTTCATGCCGTGGAATACTGATTATGGGCCCAGGAAACAAGCACAGACTGGTGGGATCAAATAGCGTTGCAGGTCTGGGATGATTCCCAGTGGCTGTGAAACTTTCGCATGCGTAAGGGCACTTTCATGGAACGTTGTGACTTGCTTTCTCCTGCCCTGAAGCGTAAGAATACCAAGATGAGAGCAGCCCTCACAGTTCACAAGCGAGTGGCAATAACCCTCTGGAAGCTTGCAACACCAGAGCGGTCAGTCAGGAATCAATTGGGAGTGGGCAAATCTACTGTGGGGGTTGGTGTCATGCAAGTAGCCAATGCAATCACTGAACTGCTGCTATCAAAGGTAGTGACTCTGGGAAATGTGCAGGTCATAGTAGATGGTTTTGCTGCAATAGGATTCCCTAACTGTGGTGGGGCCATAGATGGAACCCATGTCCTTATCTTGGGACCGGACCACCAAGGCAGCCAGTACATAAGCTGCAAGGGATACTTTTCAATGGTGCTGCAAGCATTGGTGGATCACAGGGGATGTTTCGCCAACATCAACGTGGGATAGCCGGGAAAGGTTCATGACGCTCGCGTCTTCAGGAACTTGGGTCTGTTTAAATGGCTGCAGGAAGGGATTTACTTCCCAGACCAGAAAATAACTGGAGAGAAGTATTTTAAAAGATACATTTTACAGAACAATGGGTATACTCTTTCACGGTGAACACTATTCACATTACATAGCACATGTGATTTCGGTACAAGGTGATTTTTTGCATCTTGTATTGAGTTGCTGCGGCTTTGGTGTTAGACATCAAACACACTGGGCAACAGAATTCGGCTTGCAGGCGGCCATGGGAAGCCATAGTCTTTTGGCTTCTGCAACCTTCGTAACAGCAGCGCCCTCCTTTCCCATACCAAGCAAAGCCCGTTGAGTTGTCCATTTAGGGCTGTGGTTTTCGTGTTAACATGCAGTAGCAGAAACCAAACTGCCCCCCTCCCTTTTCTCTGGCATGATCGCTTTAACCCTCCCCCCACCGCACCACATGGCTGATATCAGGGAAGATCCCTGCCAGCCAAACATGAACAGCTCAGTGCCGATGCCCCGCCGGACCGCTCGGCTAACTGTGGGGAGGATTTCTTTTCAGACACAGGCAAACAGCCCAGTAGGAACAGCCACCTATCAATGTCTCCTTAATTAAATTCACGTGTTTCAACCAGATTACCATGGATGATATCACTCTCCGGAGGATAACACAGAACGGATGTTGCTTGAATGCCAGCAAACACTGCGACCATACACTGCCAGGCTTTGTCATGCAATGATACCAGATTACTTGCTACTAGCATGGTGTGGTAAAGTGTCCTACCATGGAGGATGGAATAAGGCTGCTCTCCCCAGAAACCTTCTGCAAAGGCTTTTAGAATACCTCCAGGAGAGCTTCATGGAGATGTCCCTGGAGGATTTCCGCTCCATTCCCAGACACATTAACAGACTTTTCCAGTAGCTGTACTGGTCACAAATGCATCCCAAGTCCTCAGGGCAAATTAATCATTAAACACTTGCTTTTAAACCATGTTTTATATTTACAAAGGTACACTCACCAGAGGTCCCTTCTACGGGTTCATGGCCCGGGTACCGGGTTGGGAGGGTATTTCAGTCAGGCTGAGAAAAAGATCCTGGCTCTTGGGGAGAACGGTGTGCTGTGTGGCTCCTCAACCTCGTTGTCCTCGTCCTCCTCCTCCTCCTCCTCATCTTCCCCATCTGCAAAATCCTCAGGCATGGTGACTGATAATACCCATCATCAGTGTCCATGGTCAGGGGTGGGGTAGTGGTGGCCTGCAGCTCAGCATAGAACCGGCATGTCTGCGGCTTTGTCCCAGAGCGTCCGTTTGATTCTTTGGCTTTCTAGTACGCTTGTCTCAGCTCCCTTAAGTTTCACGCAACACTGTGTTGAGTCATTTTTGTGGCTTCTGTCCATCATGGCCTTGGAGATTTTTTCAAATGTTTTGGCATTCTGTCTTTTGGAACAGAGTTCTGATAGCACGGATTCGTCTCCCCATACAGCAATCAGATCCAATATCTCCTGTATGGTCCATGCTGGAGCTCTTTTTCAATTCTGGGACTGCATGGTCACCTGTACTGATCAGCTCTCCACGCTGGGCAAACAGAAAATGAAGTTCAAAAGATCCCAGGACTTTTCCTGACTACCTGGTCAGTACATCCAAGTTCAGATTGCTGTCCAGAGCGGTCACAATGGTGCACTGTGGGATAGCTCCCGGAGGCCAATACCGTCGAATTGCGTCCACACTAACCCTAATTCAAACTGGCAATGTCGATTTTCAGTGCTACTTCCCTCGTCGGGGAGAAGCACAGAAATTGATTTTAAGAGCCCTTTATGTCGACAAAAATGGCTTTGTCATGTGGATGGGTACAGGGTTAATTCGATTTAACGCTGCTAAATTCAACATAAATTCATAGTGTAGACCAGGCCAGAGAGAGGCAATGTTTGTTTGATAAATTGAACTATGTAGAACTTGGCAGTTTGTTTAGTTTAGTGGATACCATCTCGAAGATCACTTCCTTAGAGTTTTACTGAATAGACTACATATGTGAAACTCTGCCCAAGCTGCTTAATTTCTTTTATGCATCAGAACCAAAGCCATGGCTGGGATCTGACCACCTCCTGCCCCCCAAATGTGGACTTCCAGTAACCTGCAAGGTAAAGCCACTCATTCCTCTTTCCACTCTTGTACCCTCCCTACCCCAAATTGAAAAGATCTTTCTAAGAATAGATTTCCTGCTGATGCCCCCATTTGACAGCAATGGGAGTGAAACCCTGCTGCGGGCTTCCAGTACCTTATTCTGAGTTCTTAGGCCCCAGAGTGCATTGCACCAAGAGAAAATCTGAGTATAGTGTAGTGTACAGCAATGAAACCAGCTGGTGATTAACTGGCAGTTGGGGAGAGGGAAGATGTGGCAGATCCCTGAGCAACTATCCTCTAAAGACATCAAACGTTAAAGTATGGCTTCAGGCTGCTGCCCATTACCCCTTCTGTCTCTTCAAGATAGCAAAAAACTTAGGTCCCACATGAGGAAAGAGAGGTTGACACATCATGCAACGCTCAATAGGTTTGTGCACTTGAGTTTAGTTCTGCATTGTTAATAAAACTCAACAACTTTAGGTGGGTTTCAGCTTTTATTATGAAATGTTTGCATAGATGAAGTAAGATGATGCTTTCAGATTTAAGTGTGCTCTCTCCCTGACACTTGCATGTAACTTTCATCAGTTTTAATTGATGTTACTGTTTTGAACTAATAAGACTGGGCTGCTCTCTTGTCACAAAGAGAATATTTAAAAATAATCCAAGTGTCAAGATTCCACTCTCTTGTCTGTGACCCTTCTAAATGATGTACCAAAACATAAAACTAATAATTCTGTACAAGGTAACTATAGTAGCAGTGACTTGAGCATCGAACTAGCTACCTCTTGAAGGGTAATGGAACAGTAAGCATTAACTAGAAGGGATAAAAGTATGGCATTTGGTCACTTTAGATTTAAATTTTAAACATTCCAAAGATCCACCCTGAAGGTGGGGAGGGAGGGGGGCAAAGCAGGGGTTATGTGGGTTTGTTTTGAGTTTGTTAGTTTTTTGTGTTTGTTTTTTTTCTATTTAATGAATGAGTTATTCATCATAGAATTAAGACATCATTTGGTCTATTGGAACAATTGCACTGTTGATCTGCAACCCAGGTAGACGTGTTCTTAGATTAAAGGTGAACTGAATTTCTTCTTTTAAAAGCATAGTTGCAAAAAATGGCTTACTATCTTAATCCAAACCACAAATATAATCTTAAAGTTACAATAAATATACTTTAATGGAGAAGCTTGCCATGGCCTACATGTACAGTTGTGTGCCTTTCTTGTAAAAATTAATAGCAGCATAAACAGAAGAGAGCCTGCATGTCTTATGCTTGTTTTGAGGCTGTCAGATTTTATGGGAGAACAGAACTTTGAACTTGGATTTTAGTGTGTAAGTAAAAGGGGAATGGATTCTTCAAATATTTTGTTCTAAAATGTATGTATTCATAATTTGTCTATTCATCTCTCTTAATAATTAGGGTCATTAACATTTTGTATGTCTTTTATAAAAGTATTTCAGTTTATATTAACTTGTTTAGTTTTCTTCTTATCCATTTGGTACTAATAGTTCTTAAAGAATGGCTGTAGTTATGTAAATACTTCTTAGTTTTGGAATAAATGAAATGTGAGTAATCCACTTGGGTAATGTAGCACCTGAGCAGGACCTGCAAGTAGGTATGGTGAAAAGTTAGATGTTTGGAGCATCAACATACTTTTCTTTGTACAGATAAGAATTAAAGATTTTACAATAATATCAGATGAGTGTCCGGAAAATTGATTAGCTTTAATAATAGTTTGTTACGAGCACCAAAGTCCCTTAAAAACCCTGACCTAACTTTTGTTTCTAAGTTGCATTTTTTTTTAACATACAGCTTCAAAAAACATGATTCTCTGCACAGACATTGTATTCCAAAGTTCACACTGGAGCAGTTTTATAACTGTTAAAAGGTTCAGAAAGTAGATTTATGATAGCAAGAGATTACTTATAAATATATGATCATCTCAAAAGGAAGATACAGAATTATAATTAAATGAAATTCCCAATTAATGCAATTCAAAAACAATGTCTAAAGTCTGGCAACTGAGAAATGTTCCATTTATTCAAGATGTACTTATGGATTCTACTGTGATAATTTATAAACAAAATGTTAGTGGAGCTCATTCTCTATGTAACATTATTAAAAGTGACAGTTTTTATTGGATGAATGTTTTTTTATTTTTGCTTACGTTTTTTCTTTTAAATATTCATCTTCAGCAAATCTTTCAGTATGGAAAGTTGATCCATTATTACTACGAGGTGAACAGTTTTTTCTTTTTGACTTTTTCATGAAATGTGACTGCTGAACTGCATTCCCTAACCCAGAGATTTGGCATTGGTTATTACAGGGCTTACCTACATGGGAACACCCAGGAAAGTTAATGTGAAATAACTAGGGGTATGAAGTGAATAACGAAGTGAATGAAGCTAAACTGCATTAAAGCCACTTTAATTCTGAGTGAGAGTGTTCACATAGTGATTTAGTATGGTCTAACTAGTCCATTTCAGATTAACACTCTGAGTTATTTCAGATTAGCTTTCCTGGATTTCCCCAGATTATCTTCCTACTTCAGTGGCACTGTGATGTCTTTGACCAAACTGATATGCTATTGCATCAACAGCTTTCACAGAGCTTGTGCGTTGTTGTTTGTTTTTATTTTTTTTAGTGATCAGCATATAATATACTTATGATTGATTTAAGACTACTTAATTAGGTTTATGATGTAGGGCATTAATTTCTAACTGTGCCACTGGTTGCTTTCTTATATCTTTAATTTTTTCATATTACATATACATTTACATAACAGGTAATGTAAAAGGCTCTACTATTAAACAGTATATTTAAATGCAATATCTAATTATTGCTCATTTTTATTACACCATTTGTGTGAGAGTACTGTCAGGACTCAATTACATAAGGAACAAAGATGCTTATGTTCACATCTAACAGTGAAACAAGCAAGTTTTTCCACACTAAGCAGTAGTCACACCTCACCTCCTGCCCACATATTGTCAGCTGTCATGGGTTTGTAGGCCTCGCAGCAGAGGCTAGCCTTAATTTAATGCTAGTGAAAGATGCCAGACACAGATCTCAGTTTATCTCTAGAATGAATACAGTGCAAACAGCAGAAGTCCAAATATCACCAGCCTACCTTGCCACAGCATTTCAACCTTCATCTACAGCAGGGGTGGGCAAACTTCTTGGCCCGAGTGCCACATCTGGGTATAGAAATTGTATGGTGGACCATGAATGCTCACGAAATTGGGGTTGGGGTGTGGGAGGGGGTGAGGGCTCTGGCTAGGGGTGCAGGCTCTGGGGCGGGGCCAGACATGAGGAGTTCAGGTTGCAGCAGGGGCTGCAGGCTCTGGGGTGGTGCTGAGGATAAGGGGTTTGGGGTGTAGGAGGATGCTTTGGGCTGGGACAAGGGGTTTGGAGGGCAGCAGGGGGATCAGGGCCGGAGCATGGGGTTGGGGCGCGGTGGAGTTGTTCAGAAGTGAAGGCTCTAAGCAGCGCTTATCTCAAGCGGCTCTTGGAAGCAGCGGCATGCCACATCCTCCTCCGCCTCCTACATGGAGGCAAGGCCAGACATTTCTGCTGCGCGCTGATGCATCTGCAGGTGCCTCCCCTGCAGCTCCCATTGGTCGCAGTTCCTGGAGTGGCACTTGGGGCAGGGGCAGCATGCGGAGCAGAGCCCCCTGGCTGCCCCTAGGCATAGGAGCCAGAGGGGGGACATGCCGCTGCTTCCAGGAGCCACGCGGAGCGATCCCCAACCTTGCTCCCCAGCAGGAGCTCAAGGGCTGGATTAAAACGGCTGGTGAGCCTGGGCCGTAGTTTGCCACCCCCTGATCTTCAGACTGCCTTCTAAGGGTGAAGGGGGAGAGTAGCCTCCGTGAGCTTTCTCTGTTGAAGCTGCTAACAAAGATATTGATTGTTATTTGTTCATAAAACATTACAAACTAATTTCCCATCATATTTTTAATACTTGTTTTTTTAATCATTAGGACTTCAGTTTGTTTAAACAGTAAAGTTCTTATGGGCTGGTATCTAACATACTGTAAGATATTGTAACCTTATGAATGCATTCTTCTGCAGTGGATTTTCCGTGTGTAGATAAATACCACATTCTCTGGTTCATGGATTTCTTTGATGTGGTGTCCTATTCATAATAAACTTGTCGTTTTTCTGTAGTATTGTATGCAGCAAGTAAAAATTTAAACATCCCTGGTAAACACTTTCTACAGAACTGTTTGGCTATTGTACTTATTACTGACAAATATTTGCATCCCTCTACAGTTGGCATGTTCTTCTAGGCAATGTGTCGGGGGGCAGAGGGGAAGCTATAGGTTTTTAATGAAATGCATTACCCGGTGTCTATTTATAAGTTAATGTTGCATGCTAAAAACTAGTAGTGAAAAGATTTTAAAGATCAGTTAACTTGAAGCTGGCACCTACCTACCAAATGTGGGTAGGTCTTTGTTATGGGTGACTTACATTTTGACCCTACTTAACTTCCTCCTTCCCTTCCACTCACCCTTCCCCCCACCATTTTATCTTCCCTCTTGCATAGAGCTTAGATGTTCTTTCTTTCCTTCTGAATCTCGTGCATCCAGTTGCTGTCTGTGTTTTCTTTTCTAGTAGAATTGTTTAGATTTTCTTCTAGATGACAGACTTGTGAGCTAGTAGCAGAAATGATTAACTTGAAATGAAGTTTGAAATCAAGTTAACACTTTTTTTCATAAAATGTTAGCCATGCAGTTTTGTTAATTACTTATTGTTGCAAGGTGTTTATCCAAAGTTTGTTGGTTTGTATGGCAGCACCAGTCTCCCAAGTGCCTTAGATAAGGTTCCTCCCACTAAATGCTTACAAATAAAGTAGACAAAGGGTGGAACTTCATATGTTCTCCATGACTGCCACCAGTGATAAGACCTCATTTTAATGTCTGCTAAATGATGGCACCCCTAAATTTTGTAAATTACCCAGAATGTTTTGTGGATTTGTGTAGTTATTTTTAATTGTCCTAACAATCTCCAAGATCTATAGGTAAAAACTGAATTTTTAAAATTCATTGACATTTAAAAATTCAATTCCCTAATTTGTAAATTGTCTTGAAAACTAGGGATTTAGGAGATTATGGCATCTGAAGCCCACAATGTTAGAAAATGGAACCTGTTGCATACCAAGGGTTGTCACATTGATCTGGGAAGAAGGATCTCTCATTCCACTAATAAGAACATGAAGGAGGTAAGTTTATTTACTTTACTATTTCCTTGGGTAAACTTATTTACCTAAAACTATACATTTGATGGTAGTTAATTTAGCTGTAACTTTAAATTGATGCAGAGATTTTTTTTGTCCCAAGATTATAATACGTAGTCATAACAAAAAAAGCAGCAAATACAAAGCAGCTAGCCAACAGGACACCATTACAAAATCAAAATCTCCCTATGCTGAGAAAGTCAAAAGAAACCAAGCCCCAATCACCTCAGCCCTCTCCAGATGTCAGCATAAAAAGATGGGTTTTGCAACGTTAAATTAAGGTCAACAAATTTGTGCTCTTCCCACCAAGATGGGGGAGTGAGTCCAAACCTGAGGGGTCTCGTAGAGATTCCTACCACTGGAGGCTCTTATAAAACCAAGAAAGCTCCAGTTTAAACACATCCACTGATCAAGGTAGTATTGTGTGGAAAGAGAACCAGTCTCTTAGATAGGGCTTTTTAGGTCCAAAACACCTTAAGTAAAACCTAGAAGCCAAAAGGTACCAGTGCAAACCATGGAGCTTAACAAGTTTGCCACCACATTGTACAGTAGCTTGAGCTTCTGAATAGCTCTAAGGTGCAGCACTATCTGCAGTAGTTCGATCTAGAGATAAGAGAGGCATTGACAGCAGAGTCAGCATCTGGACCTGTCTGGAAGAAAGCAGTCATCTGATTACTGCTGCAATTTAATAATCTAAAAGCAGCTGGGAATCTGAACAGACCCCATGTCAAAAACTTCTATAACAAATTACAGACATAAGCCTTCAACTAGGAGAGTGGGCATCACCTTAGACATCAACCGGCAGTTTTTTCACAAACCACCATAATCCTTTGTAGTCTCATCTGGATTGAGCCTCAGCCAGTTTCCTGACATCATCTCACCCAAACACTGAGATATGTTCCACCATGCTCTTCAGGCTGGACACAAAAGGGGAATATCAACTATACTGAAATGAAGAGACTATGAAGATGACTACATAGAAGTTGCAGGATGTACATTATTCTGGAGAGGGTACCTAAAGGTGCTTCATTCGTATGAAGTGCCACCTGATAGATGCAATGGAAGAGAATATCTAAGGGTTGGAGATGCAGCTAGAAACTATGGTTGAGTTTTTAAGGGGATTAGAGCAGATGATGAAGGGAAGGAGAGAAGAGGCTAAAGGGAAAACACAACACTTGCAGATGCATGCTAGACCGTAGAACTGTGAGGGTAGACTGCTTGATGAGGAAAGTGGCCAATGGAAGTATGTGACTATGAGAACAAGGCGGAGGATCGCCCCAGCCTGGCCTCGCCAGCACTGGTTCGGCACTCACATGAACCTGGCAGCAGCCCCTACCCAAGCGACCGGACCTGCTGTCACAGGACCACAGTCGGCTCTTGCACCCCAACCTCGTGTCCCTCCACCTCTTGAATCTTAACTTGGTCCTCTCCAGGCTCACAGGCCCACCCTTTGAGCCGCTGGGATCCTGTGCCCTTTCCCACCTGTCATGGAACGTCACTTTCCTGGTGGCAGTGACAGCAGCAAGATGAGTCTCTGAGATTAAAGCTTTGACCTCACAACCGCCATACACAGTCTTCTACAAAGACAAGGTCCAGTTGAGGCCCCACCTGGCCTTTCTGTGGAAGATGGTAGCTACCTTCCATATGAACCAGGACATCTTCCTTGCGGTGTTTTGTCCTAAGCCACACAAGACCAGTGAGGAGAGGTGGCTGCATGCCCTGAATGTCTGAAGGGCCCTGGCTTTTTACTTAGAGCGTACCAAGCCTTTACATAAATTGACTCAGCTCTTCATTGCCACAGTGGATAGGATGAAGGGCCTTCCGGTGTCCTCACAGAGGATTTCCAACTGGATCGCCTCTTGCATACAGACCTGTTACTATCTGGTGGGGGTCCCGCCACTGCTGATTATCAGAACCCACTCGACTAGAGCTCAGCCGCCTTCCTGGCACACATCCCTATCCAGAACATTTGTAGAGCCGCGACATGGTCCTCTGTCCACATGTTCATGGCACATTATGCCATCACTCAGCAGGCCAGAGACAACGACGGGTTCAGCAGAGCTGTTTTGCAATCTACACGTCCATAAAGTCCTACATGCCTCCAGGGCTACTGCTTGGGAGTCACCTAATATAGAATGGACATAAGCAAGCACTTGAAGAAGAAAAGACAGTTACCTTTTCTGTAACTGATGTTCTTCGAGATGTGTTGCTTATGGCTGTTCCACACCCTCTCATCCTTGAACCTCCTTCCTTGCTATCGGAGTTTCTGTCAAGAAGGAACTGAGGATGGAGGGAGCCAGCAGCACCCCTTATACTGTGCCATGAGGGTGCCACTGCAGAGAGCGCCAGAGCCAATCACCTACAGATACTGCTATTGGAAAAACTTGCAGCACCAGTGCATGTGGCGAGCACACACACCTAATATGGAATGGACATGAGCAACACATCTTGAAGAACACCAGTTATGGAAAGGGTAACTTTTTTTTTTTTTTTAAACAAGTGTCATCAGCATGGAAGTATGTCCTCTGGAAGCATGAAGGGGCATATGAATGTTTAGCATATCTGGCACATAAATACCGGCTACAAAACTGCAGTGTGAATACCTGTTCTCACTTTCAGATGACATTGTAAATAAGAAGCGGGCAGCAGTATCTCCCGTAAATGTAAACAAACTTGTTTGTCTTAGCAATTGGCTGAATAAGAAGTAGGACTGAGTGGAGTTGTAGGCTCTGAAGTTTTACATTGTTTTGTGTTTGAGTGCAGTTATGTAACAAAAAAACTTCATTTGTAAGTTACACTTTTGCGATAAAGATATTGCACTATAGTACTTGTATGAGGTGAATTGAAAAATACTGTTATCATTTTGCAGTGCAAATATTTGTAATAAAAAATATAAAGTGAGTACTGTACACTTTGTATTCTGTGTTGTAATTTAAATCAATATATTTGAAAATATTGAAAAACATCCAAAAATATTTAATACATTTCCATTGGTATTCTGCTGTTTAACAGTGCCATTAAAACTGTGATTAATTTTTTTTAATTGCAACTAATTTTTTTGGAGTTATTCGCACGAGTTAACTGCAGTTAATCAACAGCCCTAGTTCAGAGCACACTCTTGAACTGTTAATGCATGTCACCAGGATCCACAGGGACTGTTAGTCCATAGGAGGCTAGTGTATGGTATATTGACACCCCAGCTTGCTGCAAACTAATCGTTCATGTAGACAAACCCTAAGTGGATGTTAACATAAATTTTAAATTTAAATTGAATATATCCATAACATTCCTGAAGACTTAACATGAGCAATAGGTTTAAATAGAATATTAAAGCAATTGGACAATCTTTATATAGTTTTGCAAGTCTTATGAACCCAATACCTGTTCATATGAAAATATTAATCTTTATCACTCTGCAGCCTTTAGCCAGTAGAGATTTTCAAAGAGGATTGAGATTCCAAATACTAAAATAAAGTGGGAGGTCACAAGTTTAATTTTTAAATGAGAAAATTATTGTCAAGAATGTGATTTTCATTTTAAAGGTTTTTGTAATTAAGATTAAATATGTGAATGTTTGAAGATAACTAATTTTAAAAGGTTTGTCTAATCTATACAGCAAAATCTTGATTTAGTGTTGAACTATATTTGCAGTTCCTTTGATTATCTATACTTATTTAATGTATGAATGTTGGTACGTGAAGCTGGAATAATCAAGATTATATTGTATACAGCTAGCTATAAACTGGTATGTTTTGTCTTTATGCCTCCATCCTTACCCAATCCTGGCAACCAATATATTGAAAAGGTTTGTGGCTTGTAAATTAATTTGATATAGGTGACTCACTAGCAAATTTAGATAATTTATATTGATCACAGTACACCACCACACTTGTAAAAAGGGAAATTATCTCTGATGTCACAATCCTACCACTCACCAAAGACATCACAATCCAATCTCTGAATAAGATGCTCATATGATAACTGTGGAGAGGCAGCTACACCTTTTCAAATCTATGCATCTTTCACAGGTACAAGCCAGTGGAAAAAAGTTAACAGAGGCCACTGCTGTACTCAGTTGAGGGGTGAAAAACATTAGTAAAGCAATAAAAGTGGGGGTATTCTGTTAAACCGTGGAATTGTTTTTTAAGCCTTCTTATAATACTGTTTTTCCATAGGGTAAGAAATCTCCAAAACAGTTGGCTTCTTACACAAACAGGTAGGAGAGCTACTGTTTAGAATCTGGGAGATAGTTTTGCCCCCTTTTCTCCTCAGATTCTATCACTTTTTAGAACTGTCTCTTGGATCTGTGTGTTTTAATGTTTTGATGTTTTAAAAATACTGATTAAAAACAAGAAATTATTTAGTATCAGAGGGTAGCCGTGTTAGTCTGGATCTGTAAAAGCAGCAAAGAATCCTGTGGCACCTTATAGACTAACAGACGCTTTGGAGCATGAGCTTTCGTGGGTGAATACCCACTTCCTCAGATGCAAGAAATTATTTGGGATCCTTGTACATCTATATAAGGTCCTTCAAAAGCTTATAGGAATAGTAGTGGTCAACAACTCCATTGTGGAGTTGATTTTAAGTTCTTTCTTGGGAGCTTTCTGCCACACCAAAGGGGAAGCCATCAGATTAGTTCCAAAATAGGAATCAACCCTTCAGTTTTGTTGCCTGAATTATTCTCATTCCTGGAATAGAGATGAGCCTTCAGATAAATACAGGGAGGGATATTAACAGAAGTTGTCACTATGCTGATGACCTAATTAAAGTCTTAAAGCTTCAGAAAGAGAGCAAATTACTGTTTTTGGAAAATAAAATCATTTAATTAAAATAATCTCTAGGTTTAAGGCTTAAATCCATTAAAATATTTTAGTGTTTAATGACTGAATTATACATAATATTTTACTTGATTTCTTACGAATATTCTCTCATTGCAGAACAACAGTTGGACAAACTGTGACGAGCTCCCCTTTTTTTTTCAAAGTAGTATATTGTAGAAAAAAAGTTCACTGTTATACTTCAAAACCTTGTTACAGAAAAAAACAGTTCCCTAAAGTCAGGGGCCGTGACATGGCAAATAAGGAAAATGAACTGGCTTGTGCAGATAATCTGCCGGCAAAACTACACGACAGTCATACGCTTTTATTAAATACCAGTGATTCTGGCTCCTCTCAAACACAAGGTCCCTCATCAAAATACAGTGGATTTTTTTCAGAGGTAAGTCAAGTTTTGCAAAAGTTTTTCTTCGAATATATTTGATGCCAATCACCTCAGTCCATTATTTTCATTTTGGTTTTAAATTAGCTGCAGATGTTTTTAAAGAGACTGTAATTATTCTTATCTCTTGGACCAATAAAAGAAGTGAATGTTAAAGACAGTGTTTTGGAAGTAAGTTTCTGCCAGGGAATGAGTGGGTGGGAAGCAGATGAAAACAGTATCCTTCACAGGAGTATTTGACCAAGCCCTGTGAAGGCATTCAGTGTTACTTCTTGTAATTGGCTCAGAAGGCCAGATAACGTATGCCATAATAAATTTTCATGAGTGATCTGAAAGAAAACCATAATTAAAATCACTTGAATGCTGCCCTTTTATATTTGTGTAGATTTCTCTGCACTACTTCCTAGGTGGTCATGTATTGAGAGATGTGGGTGATGTAATGCAGTAAATATCTTTTAAAGTGTTTCTCTCTTGTTACAGTCAAAGATGTATTGTAACTAGGTTCATAAAATAATGTATTGGTTTAAATTACAGAACAGGGACAAGATTTTCTGTAATGAGTTCTTAAGTAGGTTCCTAAATCCTTGTTTAGACACCTAAATAAGTACAATGACTTTATTCAAAATTGCTGGACATCAAGCAGCTCCCGTGGAAGTCTGGGAGATTTGCAGGTGCTTGCCACCTCTGAATGTCAGGTCACTTACTTAGATACCTAACTTTAGGCACCCATTTTTGAAAATTATGGACCAGAGTAATAAATCTATTTGTGTTGCATATTTTTTATTAAATGGACGCTTTTGAGCTGTTGTTGGTTTAAAAAAAAATGCTTAGTGTTTTAGACCACTGCTTCTGAAGATTATTTAATTTACCTGTATTACAAAAATTTTAAATTCTTTTTAAGATTTGTCACCATTTGTTTAGAAAAACTATGTCAGTGTAATAGCTTTTATTGTATTGCAGGAATTCATTGTGCAATAACTAACCAATATTTAAGTTTGAAAACCTTTTTGTTTCTTAAATACAGGTTTCTCAGGACCACGATACTATGGCACAAGTTCTTTTTAGTAGAAACCTGCGACTGAATGTAGCTTTTACCTTCTGGAGAAGAAGAAGTATAAGTGAACTCATAGCCTATTTAGTGAGGTAAACTGAGTGTTCTGTTTTTTAAGTTTATTTTTTAAATTCCTCTCCAATGCAGTAGCCATCCCAAGGCTGCTGCAGCACTGTAAACTTTCTTAACTTGAATCAACTTGTAATTTAGCTACAATTCCTGATGTTTTAAAAAATTAATCCTAGTGGAATTACACAGGGTAACATAATCAACTAGTAATCTAACCTATTTTTCCTTAATATCTCTAGGATACAGGACCTTGGAGTAGTAGTAGATTGCCTTCCTGTACTTACTAGCAGGTAAAAAAAAAAAAAAAAAAAACTTTCAGGAGGAGGGAGTTTGAACAGGGTTCAAATGAATTGGTCCAAGTTCATTTTCTTTAACACTACTTTATTTTAGTTTACAGGAAGAAAAAACATATATTTCAGTTGGCTGCTGTGTAGATCTGTTTCCTTTAGTAAAATCACTGCTTAAAAGCAAATATGAAGAGTAAGTATCAAAATGAATCACCAACTTAATTCTTTATATTAGAACCCTCAGAATGGTTCAAAAGAATCATTCCCGACCAGGCTCTTGGTCATGAACTCCTACTCCAATCCAAAGTGAGTAAAGTAGTCTTCATGGGCACTGATACACTTTTCTTCCCATCAACTCCACCACAGAAGTATCCCTGCATAGTAGTGGACCCTCCTGCTGTTCACTTCTCCACTGCTTCCATGCAGGAAGCTCTCTGTAGGGATTACTCTTCTGATGTAAATCCCTATCCTCATTTCCTCCAGGCCCAGTCAAGTGGTGCAAAAAATGCAGTTTTTTATGTTTTTGTTTTAGCCAAGGGTTCTCCACAGTTGTAGAGGAGGAAGCTGTCTTTGTCCCTGTTTCAAAATTTATTCACAAACACTAAGATCTTGTAGACCCAGCACCAAAGTCTTGATTCCAAGGTATGAGACTCACTGACAGAACAATCTGATGCAGAACATCTTAACATCCTTTTATTATGTGAGCTTGCCTCATCATTTCAAAATAGAAAATACATCAGTGAATTAAACTGTGAAATTATTTTCCTTCATGATTTCCCAGTTGTGTTGTGCCACCTTCTGAGCTTTATCCTATATAATCTTTTAGTTAACTTTCAAGTAAAAGGGAATCTGTTTACCTCTCCTTTCAGTTGGTGGATATGGCATCCATCTGCACCAAAGGGGAGGTAGGTACATAATATCTAAATATGTTGTTACAGATATGTGATAGTTGGTCTAAACTGGCTCCTAGCTGTCATTAAGAGATGGTGGTCAGAACTGTCTGCACACATGGAAAAAGTAAAAGATGGGTGAGTATGATATTGTGTATTGTCATTCATTACTGTAGTTGTGTAGTTATTCATAAGCTGCATTAAATTTATTTAGACTGTTTTGTCCCATGATCACAAGGGCTCAGATACATGTTTTCCCAAAATGGAAACGCTTCAGGCAACATACGATAACCTGAAAGTAAAAACTTCACTTCTTCAAGTGATGATCCCTATGTGTATTCTGTACGTGGGTATGCGTGCACACCATGCACCTGTGTCCGGAAGCTTTCTCCAAGCAGTGTCCATTGACCCGCACATATCCTCGTGCTCCTGACCGAGGGTATAAGGGGCAGTGCAAGTCAACATCACTCCGGTTCGCTCTTACTGCTGCATGACCTGAGTCGAAACCTGTATTCCTTCTTTGCTCTTATCCAGATAAGAGAGTTGCCTTTCACTGTTTTAAATAGTTTTTATACTTAGGATAGTTAATATAGTTATTTATGGTTGTAATATAGTGAATAGTTTAATATAACCCCTCCCCAGTTGGGGGACTCAACCTCTTCTCACCCAGAGACTATGCTTAGGATCCCAGGCTTCAAGAACTACGTCTCCTGTGCTTGTTCTTTCTCCATCAGTGACGAGCATCAACAGTGCCTATACTGTCTGGAGAAGCACACATCTGTAAGTCCTTCCTGCCCAGAACTTAAGAGACCTTTGATCTCCATCTCGGCAAGTTCCTGCTGGAAGAGGCAATGAGGCCACAGATGCACTCCGATCCTGGCCAAGGAGATCCTCTAGACCAGCAGCCTCCACAGCCCAGCAGTGCCCCACTGAGCACAAGCCATGGTACAGAACTACCAGCACTGATGAGTAAGGACAAGGCCCACCACAAGGACAAGAAACACTCTTATGGGCACAACAGCAGATCCCCACAGCAAACAGCTCATAAGAGATGCATTCCCTCTTTGAGCTGTTACAGGTCAGGTGAGATGTCACAAGCAGACCCTGCAGAACTGAAGTCAAAGACCGCACCCCACCCGGCTGGAGGGTAAGACTAAGAAGCAGCAGGATCTCTCAGTACCACCAGTGGTCTCAATACCAGGACATTTAGCATGCCTGTCTATTATTGCACCTCTGGGTATTCCATCAGTGCCACTTTGCCACCACATGCACAGAACAGGCCTGACTATGGAACCAGGTTCCCTCTGGAGTCTCCGTGGGCACTCCACAAACTCAGAGATGTTTTTATCTCCAGAGGCAGTGTTCCTGCCACAGCTGCAGTTCCTACTCCTCTCAGGCCCATCCGTTCTCCAGGACATCCCCACACCAGAGGACAATGGCTGCTCCTGATGCAGGAAAGGTCCCTTCCATGTTCATCAGACTAGGACCTTCCAGTACTAACGATCCTACCATTTCCAATGGAACTGTCATCCAACTCTGAGGAATTCCAGGACATAGACCAGCTAGTTTCACCTTTGACTCACAGGAGCTTGAACAGGCATCTGAGGCACTCCTACCTACCCGGCTAGGAGCCCCGAGGGAAGCCTGGTATTACTTCCCCGTGGGCCCATCCAGACCAATGGACCGCTTGTTCTGGCCCTACGGGATCCCCTGGGACCTGTACTACATATTCCCAGCACATTTCAAGGTTCTTATCATTCCTGTCACACACATCAGCTGACTCTGTCAGTTTGAGGAGGAAGACGTGGAACCGGTATCGCTGGTTCCAACCAGAGCCGCCTCATTACTAGTTGAGGCAGTCGTCCCTCTGTCACACTCTCTACCAGATAATCAGCAGTATTATGAACACCTGCAATGGATGGCTACCAACTTGCAGATTCTGCTGGAGGAAGTCCAGAACCCTCAACATCATCTCCTGGACATCCTCCAGCCACAGGAACTCTCCGGAGTGGTCCTCTCTATAAATGAGGCCATTCTGGAACTGGCCCAGACACTGTGACACACTCCAGCATTATGTGTCTCCACCTTGAAAAGAACTGGGCGATGCTACTTTGTGCCAGCTAAAGCAGCTGACTTCCTCTTCACACACCCAGCCTCTAACTCACTAGTTCATACGGTTGCAGAATGAGCCCATCAGCACGCTCCACTGGACAAAGAGTCAAAAAAAATTTACTCCTCCTGGGCAGGAAGGCCTTTTCATCGGCAGGTCTGCAATTCCACATAATGAACTACCAGGCTGTGCTAGCTAAGTACAACTTCAACACATATGGCAGGCTGGCAGAGTTTAGGGAGAAGTTCCCTGTGTGAGACCAGGCCCAGTTCCAGGCCCTAGTGGATATGGGGAGACAGGTGGCAAAGGTGACCCTCCAGACAGCAGTGGATGCCAGCCAACACTGCTTCCCGTTTCTTGGCCACTGGACTAGTGCTGCGCAGAGATTTGTGGCTTCAGTCTCTGATGCTAACTACCTCATTGCCAGTCATCTTCAGGAGCCATCTTCCCTTTTTGCCTTTTTTTTTTCTCTTTTTTTTTTTTTTTTCTCATCCATCACAGCTACTCCATAGAGTCTTTCGATCCCACCCATCCCTTCAAGGGATCCCTCCCACTAATTGATTCTTCAATGGGAAACAGGGTGTGATAGAGAGTTGTCCCACTTAATGCCAAGAAAGGTGATTCTATGCACCATATTTCTTCATCCTGAAAAAAAAAGCAGAGGGCAGAGATCAATCCTGGACCTTCATCAGCTAAATACATTAATCAGAAAGTTGAAATTCCGCATGATTACATTTTCATCGATAATCTTCTCCCTTCAGGAGGGAGCTTGGTTCACAGCTCTCTGTGTGAGATGCACACTTTCATATAGACATCTATCTGTCTGACATGAAATTCCTTCGTTTCATATGGGACATCAACACTGTCAGTTTTGCATCCTTCCCTTAGGAATAGTGACAGCACCATGGTCTTTACGAAGGTATTTGCGGTCATAGCGGCTCCGATGAGATGTTAGTGTCACGTGCTGTTCCCTTCCTTGGATGATTAGCTCCTAGTGGGACATGTGTGACAACAATTTTTCTCCATGATCCAATTTCTTCAAAAACTCTTGGCTTCCCTAGGGATCTGTGTGAATGAAGATAAGTCCGTTTTGTCACCCATGCAGACAATAAATTTTATTGGAGACTGGACTTAGTTGCTGCATGGGCCTTTGTCCTGGCAAATTGCTTTACAAGGATGAGCACCCTGACTGGCTACATTTGCAGCGAACCACACACAATAGTCCGCTAATGCCTCTCTTGGGGCACATGGCAGCCTGCACCTACATGACGCCCCTCACAAGACTCCGCCTGTGGTGTATACAGACCTGGCTCCACCTGACCTACAAGTGACCAGGGACCACATCGATTCCAGAGTCCCTGTTCCGTTGGATGTTCTGACCTCTCTTGTTTGATGGTCCAATCCCATCAAGGTCATGATCGGGATCCCCTTCAATCCTCCACTCCGAAGGCCACCATCATGACGGATGCCTCCCTTCCAGGATGGGGTGCCCAACTGGACCACGGCATGGTGCAGGTCACATGGACACTGAGGGAAGCCAGACTACTACAGGCAGTCCATCTCTCCTGCAAAGCCTTCCTTTCCCTCATATGCGATCTCCACATACAAATCCTTTCAGACAACATTGCCACGGTGGTCTGAATCAACAAGCAGGGGGCAGGAGGAGGCCAAGTCTCATTCCCTCTGCTCAGAGTCAGTCAGACTGTGGAATTGATGCATCAGAAACCAGGTGACCATAGAGGCTGTGTATCTTCTAGGCACCCAGAATTCCCTGGCAGAAGCACTGAGCAGGACTCTCCACAATGGGAACTACACTGACCACCCTCTCCACCTAGGACCTCTTTGTGTCATATGTGAATCTGAAGCTCCCTAAGTATTGCTTTAGGGGCACCATGGGAAGAGACTCTACGGGAGCAAGAGAGCATCACTTTGAGACGGGTGGCCTCCCATATGCCTTCCCTCCTTTTCCCCTCTTACCTCAAGTTCTCAGGAAGTTGTGTCGGGACAAAGCCACCGTCATCCCCATAACACTCTACTGTCCCTGACAGTTCTGGTTCACAAACTTCCTGAAGATCTACCCAACCATCATTCATGCTCCGATTGTTTCCGGATCTTCTCACGCAAGACCAGGGCAGGCTCAAAGGTCACCTCACAGTCTGGTGTTTGGATGAGCATCTGACATAGATAGTGCATATTCTGCCCAGATCCTGCAGAACCAGAGCAGAAAATTATCCACCAGAACACATCAGGTGAAGTGGCGTCACTTTCTGGAGTGAGCCCACTGACACCACCAGTAATGGTGACCTTCCTGATCATTCTAGATTACCTCCTTGCCCTGGAAACATTGGGCTTAGCTCTCAGCTTGATCCATGTGCACCTGGAGGTACCTAGCACCTTCCTCTCCCTTTCCCCCAGTGGACAGATACTCCATCTTTACACACCCTATGATGGTTTGATTCATGAAAGGCCTGCTCAAAATTTAATTGTTCCCACTGAGGTGTGGATTTGGCAACCTAAACCTCATCCTCTGAGTTTTCACAAGACCACCTTTGAAACTTGGGCAACCTGTACCATGACCCACCTTTCCATTAAAGTGGCATTCCTGGTTGGTTGCCATCACTTGAGCCAGAAGGATCAATGAACTAGCAGCCATGATGGCAGATCCTCCCTAAATGGTCTTCCACAAAGACAAACTTTCATTCAGACTACATCCCAAACTTCCCCCCAAGGTTGTGTCAGAATTCCATCTCAACCAGTTTATCCACTTACCTGTATTCTGCCCAAAACCACATGGCTCCCCACAAACAAGAGATTACACTCCCTCAATGTCAGGCAGGCCCTGATGTTCTACCTACGAAGTACTAAACCCTTTCGAAAGTCACCCTCCGGAGATGTTACAGCTCATACTGTATGGGCACAGGCCACTTCCTTGGCTTCGTTAGCTGTCGTTCTGTGGCAAAGCCACAACGTGGTGGTCTGTATACACGTCTACAACACATTATGCCCTAGATCACATGGTAGCTGCAGACATAGCCATGGGATGAGCTATATTGCAAGTGGCTCTACTATCAGCCTCCTCACATCCAACACCATCCTGATCATTGCTCGCAAGTCACCCACATGTGGAATACACATAGGGACCATCACTCAAAGAGGAGGAGGTTACTTCTTGTAAGTGGAAGTTCTTTGTGATGTGTGGTCCCTACTTGTATTCTACTACCTGCCCTCCTCCTTCCCTTCTGCTTCGGACTTGACTGCACTGCGGTGAAAGGAGGAACTGAAGTGGCGTCCGCCCGCGGTGCCCCTTATGCCCTTGGTCAGGAACAGAAGGAGACATACTGTTGATGTGCGGGTCAACGGACACTGCTTGGAGAGAACTTTTGGACTCAGGCGTATGGCGCACATGCACATCCACATGTAGAATGCAGATAGGGGCCATACATCTTGAACATCCCGTTACAGTAAGTAACCTCCTCTTATGTGTGTTGTGAATCTTACTCCTGCACAATATTGCATGTTTTAATTACTTTGTCTGACTTTTAAAAATAAGTTGATATATTTTTGTGAAGCAAGCAGTGTTCTTCAAAACTTTCTTTTGTAAAGGTTCTCAGTGATTTTTTTATTGGAGTCTTAATAAATGCAAAACTCATACAAAAAATGAAAGTAATACAAAAACTGGTGAACTTCACTTTAAACAATAAGTTCAGAAGTCTACATTCTGCCTTGATATTGCCACTAATGTGATATAGAATAACATTCTCTAATACCGAGTCTTCTAAGGGCATATCTACCGTAAAACACTTGTTACCAGAGTGATATTTAGATAAATACAAAGTGCACTTGTGGCTGAGTGTCTACATTTCTCTTCCAGAAATATTCAGATTTTAAAACAACAACTAAGTGGATTGTGGGAACAAGAAAATCATCTGACTCTGGTTCCAGGATATACTGGTAATATAGCTAAGGTAATTTGTTTCCAGAGATATTCAGTAATCCATGTAACACTGAATATCCATCTAACTTGACATCAAATTTGTATGCATCCCACAAGTGTTACAGGATGTAGAATCTGGAAATATTTTTCATTTAATTTTCATATAAATCAGAAAAGTTTGTTTGGAGAAATTTCAAATGTCTGCTTTACAGTTTCATCTATTAGCAGTGACATGGGGATCTAGTTTGGCTTTCCCATAAACATTTTATTTACAAAGGAAAAAAAATGCCTCGCAATTGGGGAGAGAGAGATATGTTGGGTTTTTTTATCTGATACTAGTAAGGCACTTGGATATTATGAGTGCAGTAGAAAAATGCAGATTAGTACGTAGAACAGGAAAGGAGAGAGATGTTTCTGAATATTGACATACCAATATATGTGTACTGCAGGGTAGAGAATCTTAAATACCTGCTGCATCTTTGAGTTTGGACAAAGAGAGAGGGTAACAAGCTTGGTAGTTAAAATGTTTCAGGGCTGGGGAAAGCAGCCCACAGCTTTCTAAAGCACGCTAAATATCTGCCTTCCCCTACTGCTTGTTAATTGCAACTCTTCAGCCTAGGGCAGTGACAGGCCCACTGAGGAGAAAAGTGCCTGCGCAGCCAATTCTGCGGGTGTTGCTCTTGGCAGTCAGAGCTGTAGAACCGTGTACTCCTCACACAAACCAATTTGGGACCCACAGGGCTGCACTTAGCCAAAGCCCTCTTCCCAGGAGAGCTCTGACATGGATCCAGTATGGGAAAGGAGGGAGGGTAGGCATTGGCTCAGCTGCATGATTTGAGCAATGAAGTGAAGGAGAGGTTCCTGAGCCCAAGAAAGAGGGTAAGAGGACAAATCTGCGAGGGGAGGACGTTTCCACTGACTAATATTTAGAAATGCATAGCTGTGAGCTTTTCATATAGTACTTACCCCACCCACCAAACAACTTTTCACTAGCTGCCTGTTCATTGGAGTGGAAAAAATGGAGATGCAGTGACTTTTTACAAAAGAATATGCATTTTTATTGTGAGGTAGCAGTGTTGGTGTTTGCTTGTAGTCAGGACCCTTTGTAGAATTCATCTCTGTCATAAAACTATATTCCAGAAGCTCATCTTTTTTTTAAACTTACTCAATGTTTTCAAAATTATCTTGGCAACCATAAAGGACCAGAGCATAAATCAGTTCAGTGTTGTCTTCATGAGTCTGCAGATACCCCTAAAGCTATTATGTTAGGCTATGACCTACCTCATTTATCTCAGTCGGAGCCTTGTGAACTCTACAGTTTCATGATTGGGGAATTTGCCGTTTTGATGCATGCAGGCTCCTGATATGTTATGTCTTCCTGCCCTGCTGGGACCTGCCTGTAGCTGCACTCCAGCTTTCCCCACAAGGAATGCATGAGCCCTGCAGTATTCCATGTAGCCAGGCAGTAGGGGGTCAAGGAGGCAGAACTGGAGTCCAGATTGCAGCCCTGGAGTGGTGGGAGGCGCAAAAAAAAAAAAAAGTTTAAGCTGGTCAGCTGAGCTACCTGAAGAGCAGCTCAGTAACCGAAGTTCAGAGATGAGCCGTTGAAGCTGGCTACAGACACGCCCCCTTTCTGTGCCACGTGTGGGGAGAAAGAAGTTCTTAGCCCACCTGTACAACACTGGGGAGCAGACATCTAGGGATTGGAGCCAGGATGCCTGGAGAACATAGCAGAAGAAAAATATTGTTGAAAATAGTCTAGTAATTTTACGTAATGAGTATTTTCAGCTATGTGCCATAGATGTGAGCATGCATGGGGGAGAAGGGAAACAGACCACACTGATGTTGCTGTGGAATTTGGTCCAATGTGCTTTTCAGCAGACAGGGTCCTGCCTGTACTTTACTTTGAAATACACCTCTACCCCGATATAACACGAATTGGATATAACGCAATAAAGCAGCACTCCGGCAGATCAAAGCAAGTTTGATATAACGCGGTTTCACCTATAACACAGTAAGATTTTTGGGCTCCCGAGGACAGCGTTCTGTCGAGGTAGAGGTGTAGTCATAAACTGGGGCCTTACTTTTACTTGTTCTATGTTTGTACAGCATCTTACAGAAAGGGCTCCTGGTCTATGATTAGAGCTCTTAGGCACTACTGCAGTGCAAATTACAATGTCTTTGTAGCATACTTTGAAATGATTACAGTATGCATCCTACCTTATGCATTCTTTATTCCAGTACTGAATTAATGTGACAAAACTTTTTTCTTCTTTCTCCTTTTCAGGATGTAGGTGCTTATTTATTACAGCTACACTGAGATGCTTGGAGAACTGAGGAGTGCATATTTGGCTAAATAATCCTTTTAAATATCTGTGGATTTATACACTATTTCCAAAATATCTCTCTTCTAAGACCTATTGACAGAAGAGGAATGGACTTTCAAAAACTGTTTAATGAAACCACTAACAAAATCCTAACAATCTACTTCACATTGAAGTGGAAAATGCCTAATAGGAGCAGCTTTTACTTCAGTGAGGTGAAAGTGTACTATGAAAACTATATGCCTTTTGCTGTATTTGGGATTTGTTCAGTTATTTGGTAAAGTCATTTTAATTGGTGCTGTGTTTCACTACGATATTGCATAAAGGAATATAAATTCTACCATCATGAAGACAAAACTACAGAACCAGTTATGAGGAACCAACAAGACCAGTCGCCGGCATAAGAGGGTTTTAAACTGTTTCACAAGAAAAGTTAAAATGTGCAGCTATTTTCCAGTTATGTTGAAAAAACTTTGAAATGTTTTAGTATCTTGTTTTAATCAAAATATTAAAGATGGTTTTTGTTTGCACTATTGAGAAACTGTATACAGCAAGATGCCTTACTTACTAACGTTTGAAAAAGCCAATTTATTAAGATACAAAATATATCTATTAGAATAACAAATGAAGACATGATGAAAAACTGCTATAAAAATCAGGGGTTCACATTGTGTAAAACTCATTTGTGAAGCATTTGCACATTTTTTTTTAAAAATCAAGTCAATATTTCCACTATATCTGTTCTTTGGAGACTCGTCAGATGTATATGACATAACTAGCATATAAAAATACCTGAATTTGTTTGGATAAATGCACATTGCAAATGTCAACAGACTGGTGAATTTATACAGCTAACACTTTTTTATTGTATGTGGATTTGTAATATATTAATCTTCAGTTCTATATCATTTAAACTACACAGATGAGTAAATGTACTAAATGTTTCTACAGTTTTTCCTTTTGAAGCTCAGATCATTTTACCTGTTTTTTTCCCCTAGAACAACTTCTTCCACACTACTTTTTATTATGGATATTTATATCTACTGCTCTAGCAGTGTTTACAGCCAGAATAGACCTGTATTTTTTTCAGATCTAACAACTTGTAGGCTACCTCCTCTAACAAAAGTTAACACATGGCTTTTACAAAATTAGTTGTTAAAAGTCTGTTTTTTCCTGATAAATTCAGGCTACCTTAAATCTAAATGGATCCACAATGGAACAAATTCAGTAGCACAGTTTACAGCTATATTTTCTCTTACTGATTATGATGTTTTAGTTTAACTGCTCTGACTTAACAGCTATGGAAAATCTTGGGTTTTTTAGACTGGCAACTTTCTCTTGTATTTTGTGACTAGTGACAATGAAATTCTATGAAGTGTCAACTGTGCACTTAAAAGAGAAGCTGAAATGTAGATCTGTAGCATGTACCCAGCCAATGACTACATTTGTTTTTTAATTAAAAATATTATGGAAATTGTCTTTGTGCTTAAATCAGTAATTATAATTACTGTAGCTTCATAGGTGTGTTTTTGCAACTTATTTTTTTTTCTTCCCCTATATGCGTAGAGGCTCCTCTGCTTTGCAAATGAAACAACTAGAGTATAAATTTTCATTGTGGGAAGCGTAAGGCTCTAGAGTATTACTTCGTTTTGAGTTTAATGTGCATGATCATGGTCACTAACTTTTGAGAGGAGAAAAGTGTCTTATCAATCTGATGTTTATCTTTTGTATAGGTAAATACCCTTTAACCCTCCAAAGGCTCTGAACATCTCAACAACACTATCATCCTAAGGAACAAGAGACTTAGATCAGCTCCCAAACTTGACATTGCTCTAGGACAACTTCAGATATAATTGTGGAAAGTTAAATTTACCTGTTGACATCATCCAATGATCTTGTTCTTGAGATGTTATTTCTGAAGTAGACCTTAATTGGATTTTCTTCACTAATGAGCTTTTGTAATTTATTCAGATTACTGTAACTAATAGAATTTAAAAAGTTAATTTGAACCAAAGTTCTCCTTTTACTGGAAGAATTGAGTGCCATCTATTGTTAGAGGTTTATCAAGAACTGTAATTCATGCTCATGTAATTTTGAAACCGAATTTCCTGCTAAAACTAGTCACTTTCCAGTGTATGTTAACCGGGATTATAGAATGAATACTTAGCGAAACTGTAAAGTAAAGATGTTCTCGTGCACTTTACTGCTGCTCTGTTATGCATAAAGATCTTTAAATTCCTTTCTTCTGATTCGTTTTGATGTGCAATTGCTAGAGTTTTGAATCACTCTGCAAGGGTAGTGAGCTCTAAAAGAGATGAAAACTGTCAGGTTTTCTCCTAGATTTGGTGGCAAGAAAGAA
Source organism: Gopherus flavomarginatus (assembly GCF_025201925.1). Lineage (NCBI taxonomy): Eukaryota > Metazoa > Chordata > Testudines > Testudinidae > Gopherus > Gopherus flavomarginatus. Next base: position 101,472,208 of record NC_066621.1, read on the forward strand.
AATCATCCATAACCTCCATGGATAGAAGCCTTTCAGAGGCTGACTGGGATAATTACTATAAGTAAAATGCACATCTTTTAGTTAGTATCCAGCTTGACTATAGTAACAAAGGTGTTGGTTTCAAATGAATGTTGCAGGTGGTCATCGATCTCTAACCAGATTAATTAAGAGCACAGTGATTGTCTCTTGTATCCCTTGTGCCAGCAGTAAAGATAAGACTTGCCTAGAGAACCAACTTGGGCAATTGACTTGTAAACAATGTATGTCTTTCCACCAAAAGTTCTGCTTCCGCAGCATTTATAAGGGAGTACAGTATTAAAAATGCAGTGTCTTTCACATCCGTGCCTTATCTGAATGAGTGCATCTCTTAATTTGTGACTGTTAGGGAGCTACTAGACTGTGAAATGAGCAAAATTCTTGGTCACTGGTATCAACAGAATTCTAACCAAAGCTTCATTTATCAACCCAGCAATAAATATTTTGACTGCTTCAGAACTAGTTAAATGTTCAAAAAAAAAAAGGGGGGGGTGAAGGGGGGTGCAGCTTAGTTGCAAGTTATCAGGATTAGTCTGCTGCCTGCAATTTGCTTTTCACAACTGGCTGGGAATGAGTTGTGCTATAATGGAATGTATTGTGTGTAATGTCAAATCAAAAAAGTGATACAATGGGTAAAAATGTCAGCATTTGTATAAACTTATAAAATCCTTGTGTAGCAACTGTCTTAATTTATCTATTCAAGAGTCCTCACTGGACCAATGAATAATTCAGTGAGAAAATAAACTTCCCTCCACCCTGTTGCCCTCAGTTGATATTTATTGGTCAACTGCAAGCCTATCATTATTGTGCCATTTCTTTTCCCCCGCCATCTTTTTACTCATAGACTTAAGGTCAGAAGGGACCATTTATGATCATCTAGTCTGACCTCCTCGTAGTAGTTACTCAAGGTGTGCTGCAGCTAGTAAAAAGAAATAGCTTTTTCCCTTTCACTTCTTTAATGTTTTAGGCCTTCATACACTTGCTTTACATACCAGATTCACTGAGGAGAAAACTTGCAAGTGCTGGATTAATGTTTTAGAGCATGTGACAAAAGCATGTACCTACTTGAGGACTGAGGCTCTCACACAGATGTGTTCTTTATATTACATCCCTTGATATGAAATTAATGAGGTCTGAAAAACAAGACCTCACATTGGAGAATGTTCTTTCACTCCAATGTTGACAGAAAGGGCTTGAGGCTATCCTAGTAAGAGTTTTGACATGAATTGCAAAACAGCTTGCTCATTCCCTAAACTGACGATGGAGAAGCCCTCGGGCAAACTCAGAACTATGCAAAAGCAACCTCTCAAAGAACCGCTTTAAACTTTGTGTATGAATTCATGTCTAAGTTCTACTAATACTTTGCTGGGGACTGAACATTTTGTCTTTTCCCAAGCTAACGAAGTGGGCACAAAATAGCTTTACTGTATAACTCATTTTGAAGGAGTTAAGGGAACATGCCTTTTCCTAAATAGCAATTAAAATAATAAACATCTAGAAGTGGAAAACCCTTACCTCAAAGGGTAGATTCTGTAGCTTACATCTTCCTAAAATCACAGATAAATATTTTTTCTGTGGTTTTGATATCCCAAAACATAAGACTGATTTTTCCAAGAGTGTGTTTACGAAGTTGAGTGTTTTAACTAGACTGTTGCCCCCTTCTGACAGCTCTTTTCCATTCTATAAGCTGCATTCCTATTGATTTGGTATTGCACTATTCAGAAAGAACAAAGGAGTAATGACCAGAAAAGATTCACTTGCTCTGTTGTGTTAGTCATTTACAGCCCAGGATTGCAGCTTTGTTTCACACCACATGTATCTAAAAGAGGCCTACATTTTATTCTGACAACGTGAGAGGGTGTCCAAACTCTCAACGCTAATATCAAAGGTAGAAAGTTGGGAGTGTAGTAGCTATGTATATTTGTTTCTGTATTTTTTATATCCAGTTATTAATAAATACACAGACTAAATATTCTTGTCAAAAATTGACAAGAGAATACAGAAACATGCAAATTAGACCACCATTGTAAAACTGCTCCAACTTCTGTATAAGATTTCTTCAAATCTAGCTTAGGTTCTTTACCATGGTAGGGGGGAAGCTTTAACAGATGTGAGATGTCTTGGTCAGCTTCCTAGTGAACAGCTATCCATATCATAAAAACTACACAAATTGCACCTTTTTTGGCAGCCTTGGCAAAGAACAAGGATTGAATGAACATGGAAACTAAATTATCTCTCAAACTTAGAAGTTGTTCTAGAATAACAGCTGAGGGTACATTAGCAGAAAACCATAGGAATACTTGGATTGCCAATGTTCATATGGTCCCTGCTTTTTGGATTAGAAAGATCCTTGTTCTATTCTGTTCTCTATATTACCATAATGCCTAGGAGACCTAGTCATGGCCTACAACTCTATTGTGCTAGGCACTATACAAACACAGAAAAAAAGATGGTCCCTGCTCCACCAGAATTTCTCATTTTAAATTAACATAGATCTTTTAAATATACATTTGAGAAAAGTATTTGCCATAGTACTTACCACTATTAAATCCCTCCCCAAAAAATCTACATCTGATATTCTACAAGATGTTTATTTTAAACAATTAATTATACAAGAATAACTGCTGTTAATTTGAGTGTCTCATCTCCTCCATCAGAAGCCTTAACCATAGGATGCAAGTTCTGTGACACCACACGATCCATACATGCAACATTTAGCACCCATTTAAAGAAGTTAGTTTGTGCAGTCTGTAAGGATATTGCATTTGTGTGATTTGAGTGGCTAAAAAGTGAGGAAATGAAAATCTTACGGAGGAAAAAAAATACTAGAAACAGTAGTTAGAGACCAACTACATTCGTAATTTAGAAATTAATTCCTATAAACCCACAAATATACTTGTAAAATATTCAAATGTTAATTAACCTTGCAATGGTCATTCAGGTCTGCTTCTGCGCACAGGACTTGAACGTTTGAAACAGGGAGGTGTGTTCCTGTGTTTTGGGAATACCTCTGCACACAAGAAATTTGGGAGTTCTAAACCAGTTTCTGACACTTGACTTGCTTTGCAGCTTTGGGCAAGGTCACTTTTACCCTCTGCCTCATTTTCCTCCCGTGTAAAACAGAGTATAGCATGGGGTGTTTGCAAAGATTTAAGTAGGTAATATTTGCAAAGCATTCTGAAGATGAAAATTTCTAATTATTCAGATGAAAAGGGGATTAGCATTTTATTCACAGTAATTCTAGTTTTAAATTGTATTTTTTAATGTGACAATTTTTTTGTTCCACTAGCAGCAGTGTTTTTGTAGCTTTTGTGGTTTTAGTAACACCTCTTTATGCAAATACAATGCAGATCACAGAACTGTTCTAATCGGTGCAATTTTGGGTTGTGTCTACTTGGAAGAAATATTTTAAAGATTTCTTACACTTCACTGGCTCAGCTCAACTGCTAAACTTTAGGCAGCTGTTGGGTAGATGGACCACTAGCTGTTGTTACCATTTTAAAACACTTTTTTTTTCCTGCATAGTAAGCATGGCTTTCATGTACTTTTTTCTTTCCAGCAATTCTGTCTTAACTGGGGGTTGGTTTTTTTTTGGTTAGTTGTTTTTTGGCAAATAGGCCTGCTTTACATTTTCCTTGTACTTTGTTTCTTTAACACAGTCTTTTAATTGTCTATTTTGGGAAGTGAGAGGGCGAGTTGTTGATTTCTACATGTAAGTGTGATGCATTAACAAAGAGAGAATAATTTCAGTACAATCCAAACACCCTGTTCTTTAAAGCTGAGTAGTATAATTTAAGCAATGAGATATAAGGTGCATGGGTATTGTGCAATAATTAAAGTGAGTGCAAAACTCAAGCTAATGCTATGTTTTAAGTCTTCCACTGTAGGTGTGTGACTATTAGACTAAGTGCACACCCTACTATCTTTTTTTTTAATTGCTTACAAGTCATTTTAAACTATCATGTAACTTAAAAATCTTGAAATTTACTCTTTTTAAAAAGTTTAAATTGGTTGCTAGTACTAGATCTGCTCCTGAATACCCTAGCCAATTTTTGTGGGCTTTAAAATGTGTTATTCTTTTGTATTGCTATCTGAAAGACCTATGTAATCAACTGAGGAATCCAACAAAAGTTGTCACATGTGCAAAGTAATCCACTTTCAAAAAAAAATCGAACAGAGAATTGTAGGAATTGTAATAGGCTTTAACAACTGGCAGATGTGATTAAGTTGACAATACCCCTTTAAATGTGTATGTATAAAGTTTATTACAAAAACATAACCAGCAAAAGTGAAACAAATAGTTTAGAAAGGGTTGCTGTAATTGCTTAAAGGGTCAGCAGCCTTTCCGAAGTCAATGGGATTTGTATGCATGCTGTAGCAGGGCTGGATTTCCATTTAGGCACAGTAGGCACGTGCCTAGGGGCACCGGTGTTCTAGGGGTTCCTAAAAGTTAAAAGTGAGTTAAAAGTGAATACAATAGAACCTCAGTTACGGACACCTTGGGAATGGAGGTTGTCCATAACTGAAATGTTTCATAAGTCTGCAGAAGAGGTTACAGACTTCAGCCACATGGGAGGTTGGGGGTGCAGCTATGGGGTGAGGGGAGAGGTTAAGGCTTCTGACTCCCTGAGTGCTAGGACTCCAGGTGGAGTGCTTAGGTCTTCTGCCCTATGGGAGCCCTAGGGCTCAGCACTTTATACCAGGGGGAGCACTAGGGGTCAGGGCTTTAGCTCCGCAGCGCTGCTCTCTGCTTGGAGTTTTAACTACAGAGCAAGCACTGGGGCTGAAACTGGCATTCCCCTCATAGCTAAAGCCCCAAACCCTGGTCCCCCACATGGGGCTGAAGGGAACAGAGCCATGGGGCTGAAGTGCCAAGCCCCAGCACTCCCCCACTGTCTAAAGCCCTGAGCCCCAGTGCTCCTGAGAGTCTGAAGGCCAGAGCCCTGACTCCCACCTCCATTCGGCATCTGCAGCCCCAGCCACCAATGGCAGAAGCCCAGTGCAGTAGTTGCCTTTTTTTTTTATAATGTTTGGTCTGTGCTACTACCTGATTGAGGACTTCCGGTTCCACAGGGGGCCAACTGACCAGTAAGTCCATAACTCTGGTGTTTGCATCTTTGAGGTTCTACTGTATTTAAATTATCGTTTATATTTCTTTTAGTTTCATTGTTTATAGAAAACACAAAGGTCAGCTGTAGGCAGAGGGGGCACTAAAGATGCTGTGCGTAGGGGGTGCAAAAGGTGTCAATCTGACTGCTGGACGTGATATGCTTGAATGCAAGTGGACTACTAGAGCAATAATGATTGCCTAGTACTACCTATCAACTTACTAAATGAGCAACACTGATGCCTGCTTCAGCAGATGTCACTGCCTCTGCTCGTAAGAGAATGTTCGCTACAGTCATAACTTCCTAGAAGGTAGATGGTATGGGTTAAAAAGAGGAATGATAAGGGACTCCATCATGAATGAGGTGGGGGAGGGGTAATGAAAGCCTGTGAGCTTGGCTGAGTCGGAGTAGACCCAACTGCAGTGGCCTGTTGGACTGCTCTAATCAATGGGGAAAAAATGAGTGTTACTTTGTCAGATATTCACTGCACTCTGAATATCTACATGTGAAGAGGGTATGGAGACCAAGAAAAACCTTAATCAGTTCTTTGCATGTCTGCTGGTAATAAAAGTCATGCCAAGGCATTAACAAGCTTAGTTACTGTTAACTCAGGTCTGAGCTACTCTTACACACATTTGTTAAAATATAAAGCTCTGACTTACCCTAAACAGAGAAGAAATTCAGGTTTCACATTTATAGCTTGAGCCATTGTGAGTTAATAAGTACTGTACATATGTTAGATTCACCCAGAAATGGAGAGGAGACTTCATATCAACGCTGTTAGGAATGGCAAGCATCCATTATGGCTGTTAAAACACTCACTGAATTCTGCAGAATAAACAAAATGTAACTCCGGGAGTTACCAGGTGGGCTGCACTTTAGACCCTTTTTAGTCTCTCTTGAATGCATTCTTTGGGTAATCGGCCTGGCTTCCTCCACTTCTCCGTAGTGGCACCCTGTAGTTCAAGCTCTCTGGGATTGGATCTGTGGGCTGCAGCCCCCATATTTCTCCACCATCATGTAAACATAAGAGGCCCAACACTATTTGACACCTGCAAGAAAACTTCTCTTTGGGAACCTATACCCAGCAGCCAGATTAAAGAGACTCAAAACAGTTTTATCAAAACAAATGTATTGTTTGTTTACCCAATGGTACATAGCAAGCTGGGACAGGGTTTTTTTAAAAGGCCTATACATCTGTTTCTTACCTACACTTTATCCTTTCATTGCACACGTTAGGTAAATTGTGCTCACCCCAAACATTCCTACTTTTAGGCTGGGAGTGAGACAACCCCCATGGCAGCCTCTGTGAATGGTCAGAGACTCATCTCCAGCTACTGCTACCTACTCAGTTCCCCACTTTCTCCCTAGGCTAGAGAGTATCTCCTTTGAGCCTAGATTTGGGCCAGGTAGGTGCACTTTCTCCACTTAATACCCTATTGTTTCATGAAGGAATCTTGGTATTCTCTCTGGTACCATATCTTTGCCATTGTTTTATTTCCTATTTTATCTCCCCCAGTCACATCCTTTGATTTAACTCCTTGCAGTCAAACAAGATAGTATCAAGCAGCTAAAATTAGGTGCACATCATGTGCACAAAAAGTAATACAGAGCACGCCTTTATTCTCCACAGTGACTTTTCAGGATTCCATACAATTAACCAGGCCAGTATTTAGAATACTATACTTTTGACAATGGTGTTTTGTTCTTACAGTATCTTAACCTCAACCACAGCTATGAGAGTAAGTCATATGTTTGAGCTGATTTTTTTTTTAAAGAAGTGCTAAGCGCCCACAGCTTTCATTCACTTAAGTGTAGGGTTACCAGATGGCAACTGTGAAAAAACAGGACAGGGGGTGGATGGTAATAGGCGCCTATGTAAGAAAAAGTCCCCAAAAACAGGACTGTCCCATTAAAAATGGGACATCCGGTCACCTTACTTAAATAAGAATTGGGGATGTTCAGCCCTTTTGACAATCAGGCCTATACTTCTTCCATCACTTACATGTTTGTCTATTTCATATACACTATATATTGTCTATCAGACACACACACTACCTTCAGTAAGATAAAGTTAAGGTTGTAAATTGATACCTATTATCTTCCAAAAATATTATTAGAATGTTGTAGTTACTTTAAAACACACACACACACATGCAAATCAGGAAATATGGAGGTTAACTAAAAAACTATATCAGTTATGATTCCATCACCAACTTTCATTCACCCTTACCCTTTGCGGCTGTCACCACCTCGTCTCACTTTAGGATCTTTAGCTATGTGCCTCAGGTTCTCCATTATCACAGCAAAAATTCTACATACTGCCTTACAATCCTTATATACTAACTCATGCAAGTAATCCAGTTACCCTCACGAGACAGGATTCGGATCTGATGTAAATGAGAAGGGTGGATGTAGTTCATGTGATATTTGGTAAGAATTGTGCAACATAAGATGCCAGTCTTCCTTTCCTCCAGGCTTACAAGGCAGCCCAAATTCCTCCCACTCCACATTCTTCCGCCACTCTGAGCTGGAGCACACCCGCTCAGCTCAGTTCCAAACTTCCAACCAAACCTTGTCATTCACCCAAATGAGAAAAAAAAATGCTTTCAGAAGTGGCATTCCTGGTGTCCAGAATGACACCTTAATATCTCAGAATTCTCACCATATGGCTACAAATCAAAACTCTATCATGTTGATATCTTGTTCTAAAAATATAAATAACGCAAGGCAGTGGTGTGTTCATTAGTCATTTTATGTTCTCCTGACATGTATTCCTCATGCATCAACACTAGTCTAGAGGCATGAATACAGCATACTAACAGGATGAATGTTATTCCTGGATGTTTACTTAGGTTGTTTTGGTTTTTTATAAATTGGCTTATCTAAAGAAAAAGGGGGGGGGGTGATACTCTTCAACAATATAGTTCTTGCACAATATTTTTACTTATTAACTAAAAATAATGCCCAGAATTTTGAATACTACTTTCAACTATCTATTTTTCCCCTAGTTACTTAGCTCGCTGTGCTGATAATGTCACATTTTGGGGTTCATTGGGTATTTTTTGACTTACCCACTAATATAATATGGAGGACATTTTCAGCCCAGACTTCTCTCACCTCATTTCTATCTTTTTACTCCTTGTGTCTCCAATCATTCCCTTCACGTGTTCTTGTCTTCTCTCAACCTTCTGGTCAAGCAACCTAGTGCCAGTGTCCATCAGGAGACCATGCCTGAGACTCTAGCATTAATGACTTTCCACTGATGCAGTCACCATAGCTAGGCCTGGTACTTTGGTAACATATGGCTCTGTAACTATAGCAGTGAAGATAACAGGTTGTCTGAGTACTTCAGATTGTTCTTTCCCATATGCATTACTAAGCATTTGTCTGCGATGAATGTCAGCTGTTGTATTGCCTGTCTACCTTTGTTAGATGCATCTGCAGATTATCAAAAGATTATCTTGATTTGACTAAATAAAGTAATTTTGTATCGTTCACAAAATTTGCCAGTTCATTCACAAACACACACCACCACGATCTTCCAGGTAATAACACCAGTCCAATAAAGAGCCTTGAGACAATCCACTAATAACCACCTTCTATTATGAAAACTGACCATTTATTTCCAGTCTTTGCTTTCCACTCTCTGTTTCTAAGCCAAGATAGAACTTTCCCTTTCACTCTGTGAATTCTCAATATCCTTGTAATTTCTTTTGAGGGTCTTTATAATAGACTTTTTTTTGAAAGTCCATGTAAACTGTTTTTACCAGTTCTTTTTTATCTACAGTTTTGCTGATACCTTCAAACAACTATAATAGGTTGCACACATGATCTTCCTTCACAGAAGCTGTGCTAATTTGTCCTTGTCATATTATATTCACCTAGATGAATTACAAATCTGTCTTCAATTTTTTTTCAACTGCTTTATCTGATACTGAAGCAAAGTCTGGTCTGTATTTCCCAGTACAACCTATTGAAATCTTTCTTTAAAAAAGAGGTACAGTATTGGTTACTCTCCAGCCCTCCAGTATAGTAGCTGGTTTTAATGATAGATTATATATTTTAATTAGCAGTACAGCCACTTTATTTTTTTTTCAGAACTCTTGCATGAACACCATCCAGTCCTGATTACTGTAACTGAAATTATCAGTTTGTTCCAACATCTCTTCTTTTGATATCACAGTCTCTGACAGTGCCTCATCTTTATTACTTGCAAAGAATATCTCTGAAGTAGTTATCTCCTCATCCTTCTGTGGTGAAGACTGATAGAAAGTTATCTTTTAGCTTCTCTGCAATGTTCTTATCCTGTTTGAATAATAACTCTTAGCACTTAGATTTTTTTAAACTACTGTACAAACTAAAAATTAATTCTCACAACACCCTTGAACAATAGATACATATTATTAGACTAATTAATTTAACAGCTGGGGAAACCGAAACAAAGAGAATTCAAATGAAGGTCTCTCAGAAAGTCTGTGGCAGAACCAGAATTAAAACTCATGAATTACTGGTTTGTGACACTGGAAATACATTAACAAAAATTAAATTCCAAAAAAGGCACTGAAGCTGAGTGCAAATACAAAGTTAGTAGTAACTACCCAGAGTTAAAATTGAAAACTGCTCATTTTGTACAGTCAGCACAAAATGAGCCCTCAGGGGAAACCTACATTGGTATGTCTGTATAAAGGCAGATACCACTTAATAAAGTTTGAAATAGTGAACAGGAAGGCTCTTGGGCTGAAGTCTCCAAATGCAGATGATCAAACAGATGTTACAGCTCTCAGGATTACCAACCATTTGGAAAATTATGATGAAATTGCAAAAGTTAAATGTGAAATACAGGAGTGAAAGCCTGTCCCCATTGAAGTCAATGGTAAAACTTTCACTGACTTTAATGAAACCAGGATTTTACCAGAGGACCAGAAAGAATTTCTTATGGTGAACCAGCTTCCAAGTACATTTATATATAGTGGAAACAAGAAGCTGAAAAAAGAGGAGTTTGAACATGACTCAAGCACTACTCATTTCTAAAACAAAATTTTACAAGCTCCTATTAAAAATATAGAGTGACCCAACTTTACAACAGCTTGAAAGAATAATTCTAGATGGATAGCCAATTGAAAAAGTCCAGGTATCTCCAAGCATAAAATGTTATTGGGGCTCTGGAAATGAAACTGGTGCATATGATGGGATCCTGGAACACTGTATCTTAATACCACCCAACATAAAATCAGAAATGCTAAGATTAATCCACAGTGCCCATCTGGATATTGAGAAATATAACATATCACAAGATGAACAATTCTGGCCAGGTATGTACACGTCAACCACAGATAAAGTATTCAAGTGCAAAATCTGCAATAAATTAGAAGGAACAGAATGCAGAAGGAACCCTTGGTCCAAGTTTGTCACAGAATGTCTATCTGAATTAAACAAGACAGATTACTTCTTATTAGAATCATAGATCATAGACTTTAAGCTCAGAAGGGACCATATGATCATCTAGTCTGACCTCCTTCACAACGCAGGCCACAGAATCTCACCCACCCACTCCTGTATCAAACCCGTGTCTGAGCCACTGAAGTCCTCAAATCATGGTTTAAAGACTTCAAGGTACAGAGACTCTTCCAGCAAGTGACCCATGCCTCATGTTGCAGAGGAAGACAAAAAAAACCCAGGGCTTCTGCCAATCTCCCCTGGAGGAAAATTCCTTCCCGACCCCAAATATGGCAATCAGCTAAACCCTGAGCAGACTCACCAGCCAGACACCCAGGAAAGAATTCTCTGTAGTAACTCAGATCCCACCCCATCTAACATCCCATCACAAGCCATTGGGCATATTTACTGCTTGTAGTCAAAGACTAATTAATTGCTAAAATTAGGCTATCCCATTATACCATCCCCTCCATAAACTTATCAAGCTTAGTCTTGAAAAAAGATATGTCTTTTGCCCCCACAACTCCCCTTGGAAGGCTGTTCCAGAACTTCACTCCTCTGATGGATAGAAACCTTCATCTAATGTCAAGTCTAAACTTCCTGATAGCCAGTTTATATCCATTCGTTCTTGTGTCCACATTGGTACTGAGCTTAAATAATTCCTCTCCCTTCCTGGTATTTATTCCTCTGATACATTTACAGAGAGCAATCATATCTCCCCTCAGCCTTCTTTTGGTTAGGCTAAACAAGCCAAGCTCTTCGAGTCTCCTTTCATATGACAGGTTTTCCATTCCTCGGATCATCCTACCAGCCCGTCTCTGAACCTGTTCCAGTTTGAATTCATCCTTCTTAAACATGGGAGACCAGAACTGCACACAATATTCCAGATGAGGTCTCACTAGTACCTTGTATAACGGTACTAACACCTCCTTATCTCTACTGGAAATATCTCGCCTGACGCATCCTAAGACCACATTAGCTGTCTTCCTGGCCATATCACATTGGCGGCTCATAGTCATCCTGTGATCAACCAATACTCTGAAGTCCTTCTCCTTCTCTGTTACTTCCAGCTGATGCCTTCCCATCTTATAACAATAGTTCTTGTTATTAATCCCTAAATGCATGACCTGGCACTTTTCACTATTAAATTGCATCCTATTACTATTACTCCAGTTTACAAGGTCATCCAGATCTTCCTGTATGATATCCCGGTCCTTCTCTGTATTGGCAATACCTCCCAGCTTTGTGTCATCTGCAAACTTTATTAGCACACTCCCACTTTTTGTGCCAAGGTCAGTAATAAAAAGATTGGTCCCAAAACCAATCCCTGAGGAACTCCACTAGTAACCTCCCTCTAGCCTGACAGTTCCCCTTTTAGTACGACCCGTTGTAGTCTCCCTTTTAACAGATCCTTACCCACCTTTCAATTTCCATATTGATCCCCATCTTTTCCAATTTAGCTCATAATTCCCCATGTGGAACCGTATCAAATGCCTAACTGAAATCGAGGTAAATTAGATCCACTGTATTTCCTTTGTTTAAAAAATCTGTTGCCTTCTGAAAGAAGGAGATCAGGTTGATTTGGCATGATCTACCTTTTGTAAAACCATGTTGTATTTTGTTCCAATTACCATTGCCCTCAATGTCCTTGATTACTTTTTCCTTCAAAATTTTTTCCAAGACCTTGCATACCACAGATGTCAAACTGACAGGCCTGGATCACTTTTTTCCCCTCTCTTAAAGAAGGAACTATGTTAGCAATTCTCAAGTCATATGGTACAACCCCTGAGTTTACAGCTTCATTAAAAATTCTTGCTAATGGGCTTGCAATTTCATGTGCCAGTTAATAGATTACTAGTCACATTTTAAATTAAGCTGTTGCCCAACACAATACATCGAGTAGCAATGTAATAATAACACACAGTAAATTAGTTAATTTGCCATTGGATTCCAGATGTATTAATAATAGATAATGGCCCATAATACACAACAGTAGCTCATTTCAGCAATTATCTTCAACCTACCAGTTCAGTCACACCAAATCAAGCCCTTACTATTCACAGACAAATTGGTTAGCAGAAAAATCCACACAATAAATTGATTTTTACAAAACCCTGGTGATCCATGCTTAGCATTGTTAGACTGTCACAACACACTTCATAATGCCACATTGAGATCAACAGTTCAAAGACTTTATGGACCAGAACGATTAACAAAACCTTAGGGCCAAAATCTAACAAGCTTCTTTAGCCAAAGATAATTCACTTCACAGTAGTTGCAAAAGAACTATACTTCAGGAAACTGGGACACAGAATATAACACGGAGACTGTCAAACAATTAGTCCTATTGCAAGAGTTAGATTCCAAGCAGAAAGTGGCTGATAAATTCTCACCACTAGAAGCAAGGTTGTATATCCACATGTCTAAGAACCTGTCCTACAGGAGGAACAGAAGACATCTAAACAAAGCCAAGGAGTAGGAGGACATCCAGAATGTTACTGACAATGCTTGTGCAGGGACAGAAGTAACTCATGCCCACCCAGTCATTGATACTGAAAAGCTCTAGGAGCAGCTAACACAGGCTCTAGGTGGTAGATTATTCAGTGGACAAACAGAATACTGAAAAAAGTACTGTTTTGCAAACTAGAAAGGGCCACGTGATCAGAGAGCTATTGAAGTGGCTTCATTTGTTCTGTTTTTGCCAGAGATTAAGTTTTCATCTGACAGCATGTGATAAAAGTGACACACTGGCATCCTGGTAAGAGCCTGAACTTTATTTCTTCTCCCCAGTCATATGATATGAGCCAGAATTACATAAGGTGACACGTCTTTCACATGGCAGAAATTAGTTTCTGACTCTGATGGTTACTGTAATAATGTAATTTAGTCCAATAAATAGCCCTTGCTGCTTCTCAGGAAAGTGACTGATCCATAATTCTATTATTTTATTTCTGACTAAACCAAAGTACTGACCGAGTAAAGAATTAAACGGTAGGAGTCATAGTCTAACTTGTAAATGCACAATTCCACTGACTCCCATTGATTTTAATAGCTTTTGGATTGAGCCTTAATTTACCTTAGAAAACAGGATGAGATTTTGTGCTGCTAGAAGAGAAGTGCGGCACAAAATTTGCAATCCAGGGAGAGGTGGAGTTAATGTGGCTTTAAGCCACTTGTGTACTTCCCAGTTCTAAACTGCTCCTAGGACAGAAGCAGCCCTTGGCATAATTTAGCCTAGGGGTTCTCAACCTTTTTCTTTCTGAGTCCATCCCTGTGTCTCTGCCCCTCTCCCATGCTATAAAAACTCCATGGCCTGCCAGTGCAACAACTGTTTTTCTGCATATAAAAGCCAGGACCAGCATTAGGGTGTAGCAAGCAGGGCAATTGCACATGACCCCATACTACAGGGGTCCCTACAAAGCCAAGTTGCTCAGGCTTCAGCTCCAAGTAGCAGTGCTGGGAGCCCTGGGCTTTAGCCCCACATTGTGGGCTTCAGCTTTCTGCCCTGGGTCCCAGCAAGTCTAACACTGGGCATGCTTGGTGGCCCCCCTGGAACCTGCTCACAGCCCCCTAGGGGGGCCCAGGCCCCTGGTTGAGAACTGCTGATTTAGACAACCCTAAGGGGGCTCTCCAAATTACAGCAGCCTGTGACTGGGTGCCTACTTGATGCTGACCTGACTCTGTGCAATGTATAATACTACAGTCCCATATTCAAGATACGCTTGCCAGCCACAGCCCGGACATACCTTCTATTCCAGGGCTTGTAAAAGGATTTTCAGAAGAGTGACTGGGTCTGTTTTCCTCAGTTCCTTTGCGGGGAAATTCTCCCCTGGCCAAAACTGAGGCTTTTAGAGCCTCTGTAAGCTAGTCCGTCCTATTATGTAGCATACAAGATCTATAAGTGGTTTGAGACTCTCACCCAGGGTTTATAATTGAAACACAGACAAATCTTTTACTACGAGGTAGCACATGCAACACACCATAATAAAGCAGAAAGGATTGCACTTTAATCATCCTGTTAGGATGTAATATATAGTACTATGGTAAGGCCACCTTGTGGCTAAAGACACAAAAGATGTGTGTTATGTACTTGGAACTTGAATGGAACATAAAATTAACATATCATTTAACATACATATGATCAGATGAAAGTGTCAGATTTTTTATATTTTAGGAAATCCAAATTGTAATAGTGAATATATCATTCTAGCATTATGTGAATCATCATATGCTGTGTCTGTATAAGCAACAACAGAGCAATGTGTTTACATGTGCAGTGCACATGCACTTCCACACACTAAGATTTTTTGCTTCATAACTGATGCTTGATGCATAATGTATTTATTAAATTGCTGCATGTACAATCACTGTCTCTAACAGAGATAATTCTACAGTAGGTACAGGCACATGGGCTTCTCACTAAAGTAAAAAAAATGTTTAAATCATTTTTTCAAACGTAGCAAGACACACAGTACTTAGTGAGGATTATTTCAATGCCATGTTTCAAAATCTATCCATTTTGGCTGTAGTGTGGTTAGTATGTGATATGGGGTTGGGTTTTTTTAAACAGAAGGAATCTATTTTTCTTTCCCTCACCCATAACTCAAAAACTGCTAAAGGTATATTGAAGTTGAATATTTCAGAAAATTTTGACCACTTCAGAACAGTCTTATAATAGAAAGCATTTTGCAATCTTAACTATAGCAATTGCTATTTGTTATGAAGAAAATATTAAAATATTCTCTTTTCTGGTTAAATATAGTTGTTTGTTTCCCAAGTGTGTCCAGTCAGAAGAGCGGAAACACTTCCCTTCCTCAAAAACAGAGATGAAGTGAGAGAAAAAAATGGGAGCTGCTGAGGGAAGGGTAAATGTACAAGACAAGAATGAAGAATGATCCCACTTCAGAAAGTGGCATCAGACAAGGGAGGGATAAATAGTCCTTTCAGAGAGAAATTACTCCACTCTCTGAAATTTTTTTATGTGGTGCCTGTGTACTATGGTGATTGACGCATTAGAAATGCAAAGATTTGTTTGACTGATACAGAATTTACAAAGAGTTTAGGACTCTAATGTACCTTTTAGGCATAGCAAAGCTCTGGAAGTAGGTGTATTTTCACATCCCCAGTGAAGAGCTCCAAGGCTTTGTACAGTATCTGAAACTGGTACATCTACAGGAGCAAACAGGAGCACAGCCACTATGCAGCCTGTGCAAAGATAAAGCATGCACTTACTCTGCACCTGCATAGGTGCTGGAATTACGGATTCTGGAGGTGCTGCCACACGAAGTGCTTTCCATTATATACAGGGTCTGCGGTTTGGTTCAATGGCTCTCTCAGCACCCCTGTGCACCCTAGCAGAAATAAAACTAGCTGGAGGAATCTGGTGTTGTAATAACCTTAGTCCCAGATTTGGACCTTAGCGTCCAAAATATGGGGGTTAGCATGAAAACCTCCAAGCTTAGTTACCAGCTTGGACCTGGTACCTGCTGCCACCACCCAAAAAATTAGAGTGTTTTGGGGCACTCTGGTCCCTCTGAAAAACCTTCCCTGGGGACCCCAAGACCCAAATCCCTTGAGTCTCACAACAAAGGGAAATAATCCTTCCCTTCCCCCCTCCAGGTGCTCCTGGAGAGATACACAGACACAAGCTCTGTGAAACTCCACAGAGGGACTCCCCCTCTCCCTTCCCAATCCTGGAAACAAAAAGTACTTTCCTATTCCCCCAGAGGGAATGCAAAGTCAGGCTAGCAATCCAACACACAAATCTCCCCGATTCCTTCCTCCCACCAATTCCCTGGTGAGTACAGATTCAATTTCCCTGAAGTAAAGAAAACTCCAACAGGTCTTAAAAGAAAGCTTTATATAAAAAGAAAGAAAAATAAGTACAAATGTTCTCTCTGTATTAAGATGATACAACACAGGGTCAATTGCTTAAAAGAATATTGAATAAACAGCCTTATTCCAAAAGAATACAAATCAAAGCACTCCAGCACTTATATTCATGCAAATACCAAAGAAAAGAAACCATATAACTTACTATCTGATCTCTTTGTCCTTACACTTGGAAACAGAAGACTAGAAAATAGAACTACTTCTCCAAAGCTCAGAGAAAGCAGGCAGCCAGAAAACAAAGACAAAGACATTCAATTCCCTCCACCCAAAGTTGAAAAAATCCGGTTTCCTGATTGGTCCTCTGGTCAGGTGCTTCAGGTGAAAGAGACATTAACCCTTAGCTATCTGTTTATGACACGCCCCCCAAATTGCAGACAGTGGGGAAGCTCACTGGCGGCGATTTCCTTCTAGAACTTGAAAATAAACAGATTAATACAACACATACACCTTTACATATACTTCTAAGTATATAACTAACAGACTTTTACATTTTAAGAACACTTTTTAACTACTGAATTTTGGGAAACTCTCACGGGAGAGTGCATCAGCAACTTTATTAGAAGCTCCTGTGATGTGATGAATTTCAAAATCAAAATCTTGGAGAGCTAAACTCCAACGAAGAAGTTTCTTGTTGTTCCCCTTGGCAGTATGAAGCCACTTTAGTGCAGCATGGTCAGTTTGTAGTTGGAACCGCCGTCCCCAAACATATGGGCGTAGCTTTTTCAGGGCGTACACAATGGCATAGCATTCCTTTTCACTGACTGACCAGTGACTTTCCCTCTCAGACAGTTTTTTGCTGAGAAACACGACAGGATGGAAGTTGTGATCTGTTGCTTCCTGCATGAGCACTGCTCCTATACCACGCTCAGATGCATCTGTGGTTACTAGGAATGGCTTGTCAAAGTCCGGGGCCCTGAGCACAGGGTCAGACATGAGCATCGCCTTAAGCTGGGTAAAGGCCTTTTGACACTCATCAGTCCACTTAACGGCATTTGGCTGGGTCTTTTTGGTCAGGTCAGTCAATGGGGCAGCGATTTGGCTGTAGTGTGGTACAAATCGCCTGTAGTATCCGGCCAAGCCTAAGAAGGATTGGACCTGCTTTTTTGACTTTGGGACAGGCCACTTTTGGATAGCATCCACCTTGGCCTGTAGGGGGTTTATGGTTCCTCGACCCACCTGGTGCCCCAGGTAAGTCACTTTGTTTTGGCCTATTTGACACTTTTTGGCCTTAACAGTTAGTCCGGCCTGCCTGATGCGCTCAAAGACCTTTTCCAGGTGTAGTAGGTGTTCGGGCCAGGAGTCTGAAAAAATGGCCACATCATCAAGGTAGGCAACTGCAAATTCTCCCAGTTCAGCTAGTAGACCATCTACCAGCCTCTGGAAGGTGGCGGGTGCATTTCGAAGGCCGAAAGGAAGGACATTGAATTCATACACCCCCGCATGGGTGACGAATGCTGACCTCTCCTTGGCAGGTTCATCTAGCGGTACTTGCCAGTACCCCTTGGTTAAGTTTATTGTAGAGATGAACTGGGCACGTCCCAACTTTTCCAATAGCTCATTGGTACGTGGCATTGGATAGTTGTCCGGACGAGTTACAGCATTTAGCTTACGGTAGTCCACGCAAAAGCGTATTTCCCCATCTGGTTTGGGTACCAGAACCACTGGAGATGCCCATGCACTGGTAGATGGGCGGATTATACCCATTTGTAGCATGTTCTGGATCTCCCGTTTTATAGCAGCTTGGGCATGAGGAGACACTCGGTAGGGTGGGGTTCTGATTGGGTGAGCATTACCTGTATCAATGGAGTGGTATGCCCGTTCAGTCCGTCCTGGGGTGGCTGAGAACAATGGGGCGAAGCTAGTGCACAGCTCCTTGATTTGTTGCCGCTGCAGACGTTCCAGGGTGGTTGAGAGGTTCACCTCTTCCACGCCACCGTCTTTTTTCCCGTCGTAGTAGACACCGTCAGGCCACTCAGCATCATCTCCCTGGACTGTAAACTGACAAACCTGTAAGTCTCTGGAATAGAAAGGCTTGAGAGAATTAACATGGTACACTTTAGGCTTTAGTGAGGAATTGGGAAATGCTATGAGGTAGTTTACAGCTCCCAGGCGCTCTTGGACCGTGAAGGGCCCTTCCCATGATGCTTCCATCTTATGGGCCTGTTGCGCCTTCAAGACCATAACCTGGTCTCCTACCTTGAAGGAACGTTCTCTGGCATGTTTGTCATACCAGGCCTTTTGCTCTTCTTGAGCATCCTTTAGGTTCTCTCTAGAAAGGGCTAAAGAGTGTCGGAGGGTGCTTTGTAGGTTGCTTACAAAGTCCAGCATGTTAGTTCCTGGAGAAGGCGTAAACCCCTCCCATTGCTGCTTCACCAACTGTAATGGCCCCTTAACCTCGTGACCATACACAAGTTCAAATGGTGAAAACCCTAAACTGGGATGTGGTACAGCCCTGTAGGCAAACAGCAACTGCTGCAACACTAGGTCCCAATTATTGGAGAATTCGTTGATGAATTTTCGTATCATGGCCCCCAAAGTTCCATTGAACCTTTCCACCAGGCCATTGGTTTGATGGTGGTATGGGGTGGCAACCAAGTGATTCACCCCATGAGTTTCCCACAGTTTTTCCATGGTCCCTGCCAGGAAATTAGACCCTGAATCTGTAAGGATGTCGCAGGGCCAACCTACCCTGGCAAAGATGTCTGTTAGGGCCAGGCACACAGTGTTAGCCCTGGTGTTGCCTAGAGCGACTGCTTCTGGCCATCGGGTAGCAAAGTCCACTAAAGTCAGTACGTACTGCTTTCCTCTGGGCGTCTTTTTTGGGAAAGGGCCCAGAATATCCACAGCTACTCGCTGAAATGGGACCTCAATTATGGGGAGTGGCTGGAGAGGGGCCTTGACCTGGTCTTGAGGCTTTCCCACTCTTTGGCATACCTCACAAGACCGGACATACTTGGCAACGTCCTTGCCCATCCCCTCCCAGTGGAAGGACTTCCCCAACCGGTCCTTGGTTCGGTTCACCCCAGCATGGCCACTGGGATGATCATGGGCTAAGCTTAAGAGCTTCCCCCGGTACTTAGTTGGAACCACCAACTGTTTTTGCGGCTGCCATTCTTCCCGGTGTCCACCAGAACGAATTTCCTTGTATAAAAGTCCTTGGTCTATAACAAACCGGGATCGATTAGAAGAGCTGAGAGGCGGTGGGGTGTTCCGTGCCGCCGCCCAAGCTTTCTGAAGGCTGTCATCCGCTTCCTGCTCAGTCTGGAACTGTTCCCTTGAGGCTGGGGTCACCAGTTCTTCCTCAGACTGTGGACTTGGGCTTGGTCCCTCTGGAAGCGATGTAGGTGATGGGGTTGTTTCCGTTGCTGGTGAACCGCTCTCCGCTGGTGCACCTGAGGGTATTTCAGGCTCTGGCTGAGCCTTTTGGGTATGGCTGTCTGTTGCTTCTGCCAGTTTTGGCTCGCTGGCGCCCTCTGGCGTTGAGTTTGAAGATGTAGTTGCACTTGCTGGTGCTGGTTGCTGTTCCAGTTCCGGGCCTGGGACTGGAGATGCTGTGGCTGTTTCAGTGGTAGGCATGGAATCCGGGTCCACTACCTCTGTCTGGGTCTCTGGTAACACAGACGGGGCCTCTGTGGACGGTTCAGGAACAGGAATGGGTCTGGAAGCTTGCCTGGTTTGGCTACGTGTAACCATTCCCACTCTCTTGGCCCGCCTCACCTGGTTGGCCAAGTCTTCCCCCAGTAGCATGGGGATAGGATAATTGTCATAGACTGCAAAAGTCCACATTCCTGACCAGCCTTTGTACTGGACAGGCAGTTGAGCTGTAGGCAAGTCTACAGCTTGTGACATGAAGGGGTAAATTGTAACTTTGGCCTTTGGGTTGATGAATTTGGGGTCAACGAAGGATTGGTGGATAGCTGACACTTGTGCCCCCGTGTCTCTCCACGCAGTAACCTTCTTTCCGCCCACTCTCAAATTTTCCCTTCGCTCCAAGGGTATTTGAGAGGCATCCGGGCCTGGGGATCTTTGGTGTGATGGTGGTGTAATGAATTGCACTCGCATGGTGTTCTTGGGACACTTGGCCTTGATATGTCCCAGTTCATTACACTTAAAGCATCTTCCATCTGATGGGTCACTGGGCCGAGGTGAGTTACTGGAGACTGGTGAGGTTGAAGGGTAGGGTATCTGTGGCTTTACTTGGGTGGTATGTGGGTTCTTTGGCTGTCCTCGGTTGTAGGGTTTATGGTCTGTGTGCCCCCTGGGGTAATCGTTCCCCTTGACAGTAGCTTTCTTGCTTTTTGCCAGTTCCATCCATTTGGCTCCAATCTCCCCCGCCTCAGCGATATTCTTGGGGTTTCCATCTTGTATGTACCGTGTGATGTCTTCAGGAACACCATCCAAGAACTGCTCCATTTGTATGAGGAGGTTCAGTTCTTCCAAGGTTTGAATGTTGTTTCCTGTTAGCCAGGCCTCATAGTTTTTTGCAATGTAGTAGGCGTGTTTGGGAAATGACACCTCTGGTTTCCACTTTTGGGTTCTGAAGCGCCGACGGGCATGATCTGGGGTTATCCCCATCCTGTATCTGGCCTTGGTTTGAAAAAGTTTATAGTCATTCATTTGCAGCTTAGGCATTTCAGCTGCCACCTCTGCTAAAGGTCCACTGAGGTGTGGCCTTAATTCTACCATGTACTGGTCTTCGGGGATGCTGTACCCAAGACAGGCTCTTTCAAAGTTTTCCAAGAAGGCCTCGGTGTCATCACCTGCCTTGTAGGTGGGAAATTTCCTGTGCTGTGGAGCAATATTTGGCGCCGGGTTGTTAGGGTTGGCTGGCACAGGCAGCCCAGCTTTTACCAACTCCAGTTCATGTTTTCTCTGTTTTTCCTTCTCTTCATTCTCTTTTTGTTGTTTTTTCCATTTCTTTTTGTTGTTTTTCCATTTCTCGGTGGTGGGCCGCCTCCTCTTCTTCTTGCTTCCTTCTGTGGGCCAACTCGTCTTCTGCTTGTTTCCTTCGGTAGGCCACCTCTTCTTCTTCTAGTTTTCTTTTGTGTGCTGCCTCCTTGGCTGCCTCTTTGGCTGCCTGTTCTCTTTGGTAGGCTGCCTCTTTGATCTGTTCTTCTCTTTCTTTCATCTCCATCTCTTTTTGTTTTATTTCCAGTTGTCGCCTGTGTTCAGCTTCTTTGATTTGTTCTTCGGCGTCAATTTTTGCCTTAGAAGTCATGGTTCCTGTTTTCTTGTGTTGGGGTGCCCTCCGGTGTTTATCTTCTGAACTGCAGGTTCTCTGTTGCCTCCTGAAGTCTGCCTAGCAACAGTGCCTTTAGCTAATTTTCCTTTTCTCTCTCTAGCTAATGTTCAATGAAGGGAAACCAGAAAAACCACTTTATTTGCATGCCTATAAGTGCTGGTACTTGCCTCCTAATGGGAGGGCTATTGCATGACAAAAGACCCTTAACATGCAAGCCACAAACTGCGAGAGAGAGCAGAAAAAAAAATTCTCTCTGGTTCCCTTTTAAAACCAAACTGTTTCTCTCTGCTAAAAAGCCCTTAGCAGAGAAAAGAAAAATATAATATTCCTACTGGCTTCTGGATTCTGTCTATCATCCCACCGCTGCCACCATGTAATAACCTTAGTCCCAGATTTGGACCTTAGCGTCCAAAATATGGGGGTTAGCATGAAAACCTCCAAGCTTAGTTACCAGCTTGGACCTGGTACCTGCTGCCACCACCCAAAAAATTAGAGTGTTTTGGGGCACTCTGGTCCCTCTGAAAAACCTTCCCTGGGGACCCCAAGACCCAAATCCCTTGAGTCTCACAACAAAGGGAAATAATCCTTCCCTTCCCCCCTCCAGGTGCTCCTGGAGAGATACACAGACACAAGCTCTGTGAAACTCCACAGAGGGACTCCCCCTCTCCCTTCCCAATCCTGGAAACAAAAAGTACTTTCCTATTCCCCCAGAGGGAATGCAAAGTCAGGCTAGCAATCCAACACACAAATCTCCCCGATTCCTTCCTCCCACCAATTCCCTGGTGAGTACAGACTCAATTTCCCTGAAGTAAAGAAAACTCCAACAGGTCTTAAAAGAAAGCTTTATATAAAAAGAAAGAAAAATAAGTACAAATGTTCTCTCTGTATTAAGATGATACAACACAGGGTCAATTGCTTAAAAGAATATTGAATAAACAGCCTTATTCCAAAAGAATACAAATCAAAGCACTCCAGCACTTATATTCATGCAAATACCAAAGAAAAGAAACCATATAACTTACTATCTGATCTCTTTGTCCTTACACTTGGAAACAGAAGACTAGAAAATAGAACTACTTCTCCAAAGCTCAGAGAAAGCAGGCAGCCAGAAAACAAAGACAAAGACATTCAATTCCCTCCACCCAAAGTTGAAAAAATCCGGTTTCCTGATTGGTCCTCTGGTCAGGTGCTTCAGGTGAAAGAGACATTAACCCTTAGCTATCTGTTTATGACAGGTGTTCAGAAGAGCAAAAAGACTATAACTGTGTCTAGACTCTGATATTAACTTGCTGTTCTGCTCCTGTTCTTAATTTAAAAGAATGTTAGTGTTAAATGAACACACATATAGCTGCCAGTAGATGACACAATGATTTCTCTTAATAATAAGTTTAGAGAAATACTGTTAGTAGGCAACTTTTATTATTTCTTTTCTACTATACCACTACCTCAATATAACGCAACCCGCTATAACACAAATTCGGATATAACGCAGTAAAGCAGTGCTCCGGGGGGAGTGGGGGGGCCTGCGCAGATCAAAGCAAATTTGATGTAGCGCCGTTTCACCTATAACACAGTAAGATTTTTTGGTTCCTGAGGACAGCATTATATCGGGATAGAGGTGTATCTGTGTAAACACTAGATCTACTTCTAGTAAAGTTATTTGGTTGTGAGAACTGATGTAAATGAACACCATACCTTTTGTAATTCAGTGTCTAATTCTGGACTCATACCTCTGTTCTCCATTTCAGACTTTACATGTTCTTTTAAAATTGCCTGCTTGGAGTGGAGGAAAGAGAGTTGGTGATTTGATGTCTTCACACATCTGATTAGTTCCACAAAAGAAATTATGTATTTTCTGTAGTAAAAAATTGCCTGGTCCAAAACAGTGTACAGTATAATGTACAGTGTACATTGCTCTTATTACAATATTTGGGCTGTTATTGTAATATACTGTAATATATTTTTAATAAAAGACTTCTCTCCTTCTCCTACTCAAAAATTTCCCGATTCCCTTCTTATCAAAGTAACTAACCATTGCTGAAAGTTTCCTTTTTGAAATAATCACTAATTGATGTTTACTGTGAGCTGTTTCCTTCACAATCTAGTCCTCTACCTTGGGAAATAGCTGTACATGAGCTGCTCAAGAAATTAGATTTTCTACATGAGAGATTTGCCTGCATGCAAAAGTTTTTAATCTCCTATATATAAAAAAATCTGTGACTCTTTCAGGGAAATCCAGCAGTAGAATAGGAGATAAGAACAACACTTCCCCAAGGTTAGTGGGGATGACTGCAACTTTAACAGTCAGTAGCTGTCTCACTGAGGATGGTAATTCAAAAGAAAAAATTGTGTCAGGAAACCGTAAGAGGTAGATACTATAAAACTCCTCTCACTGGTTGTATATACTGATTGTAAACAATTTTGCTGAGGAATCAGAATCATAGACGATTAGGATTGGAAGAGACCTCAGGAGGTCATCTAGTCCAATCCCCTGCTCAAAGCAGGACCAACCCCAACTAAATCATCCCAGCCAGGGCTGTGTCAAGATGGGCCTTAAAAACCTCTAAGGATGGAGATTTCACCACCTCCCTAGGTAATCCATTCCAGTGCTTCACCACCCTCCTAGTGAAAAAGTTTTTCCTAATATCCAACCTAGACCTCCCCCACTGCAACTTAAGACCATTGCTCCTTGTCCTGTCATCTGTCACCACTGAGAACAGCAGAGTTCCATTGTCTTTGGAACTCCCCTTCAGGTAGCTGAAGTCTGCTACCAAATTACCCCTCACTCTTCTCTTCTGCAGACTAAATAAACCCAGTTCCTTCAGCCTCTCCTCGTAAGTCATGCCCCAGCCTCCTAATCATTTTCATTGTCCTCCACTGGACTTTCTCCAATTTGGCCACATTCTTTCTGTAGTGGGGGGCCCAAAACTCGACACAATACTCCAGATGTGGCCTCCCCAGTGTTGAATAGAGGGGAATAATCACTTCCCTCAATCTGCTGGCAATGCTTATACTAATGCAGCCCAATATGCTGTTAGGCTTTGTTATATCTATAAAGGGAAGGGAACAGCCCTCCTGTGTACAATACTATAAAATCCCTCCTGGCCAGAGAAACCAAAATCCTTTTACCTGTAAAGGGTTAAGAAGCTCAGGTAACCTGGCTGACACCTGACCCCAAAGGACCAATATGGAGACAAGATACTTTCAAATCTTGGTGTGGAGAAGGCTTTTGTTTGTGTGCTCTTTGTTTTGGGGTTGTTCGCTCTTGAGACTAAGAGGGACCAGACATCAATCCATGCTCTCCAAATTTTTCTGAACCAGTCTCTCATATTTCAAACTTGTAAGTAACAGCCAGACAAGGCGTGTTAGTTCTATCTTTGTTTTCTCAACTTGTAAATGTTCCTTTTTGCTAAGAGGATTCACCTCCGTTTGCTGTAACTTTGAACTTAAGGCTAGAGGGGGTTCCATGAATCTGATTACCCCATAAAGTTATTTTCTATCTTGATTTTACAGAGATGATTTTTACCTTTCTTTCTTTAATTAAAAGCCTTCTTTTTAAGAACCTGATTGATTTTTCCTTGTTTTAAGATCCAAGGGGGTTGGATCTGCACTCACCAGGAACTGGTGGGGGGAAAGAAGAGTGAATGGTTAATTTCTCCTTGTTTTAAGATCCAAGGGTTTGGATCTGTGTTCACCAGGAACTTGGTGGAGAAGTCTCTTAAGACTACTGGGAGGGAGATAGTCTTGGGGGAAGGTAGACAGAGTTTCCCAAATAACTCTTAAAGGATTTAGGTGGTGGCAGTAAAACCAGATCTAAGCTGGTAATTTAGCTTAGAGGTTCTCATGCAGATCCCTACATCTGTACCCTAGAGTTCAGAGTGGGGAAGGAACCTTGACAGGCTTCTTGGCAACAAGGGCACACTGCTGACTCATATCCAGCTTCTCCTCCACTGTAATTTGCAGGTCCTTTTCTGCAGAACTGCCGCTTAGTCAGTTGGTCTCCAGTCTGTAACAGTGCATGAAATTCTTCTGTCCTAAGTGCAGGACTTTGCACTTGTCCTTGTTGAACCTCATCAGATTTCTTTTAGCCCAATCCTCCAATTTGTATAGGTCACTCTGGACCCAATCCCTACCCTCCAGCATATCTACCTCTCTCATCAGCTTAGTGTCATCTGCAAACTTGCTGAGGGTGTAATTCATCCCATCATTCAGATCATTAATGAAGATGTTGAACAAAACCGGCCCCAGGACAGACCCCTGGGACACTCCACTTGATATCAGCTGCCAACTAGACATTAAGTCATTGATTATTACCCACTGTGCCTGACGATCTAGCCAGCTTTCTATCCACTTTATAGTCCATTCATCGAATCCATACTTTTTTAACTTGCTGGCAAGAGTACTGCTAAAAGAAAACCTGCTAAAAGAATACCTGCAAGACAGAATTCTTTGGCCAAATTGCCCTCTACAATCTCTAGCTTCTTCAACAAATAACAAATGAGGAAGTAGATTTTCAAAGGAGAAACATCATCTGATGGTATCTTTCTCCATGGGCAAAAGTTTATGTTATCTCTTTACATAACAACAATCAATGCTTGTAAAATGATGGAAACAAATTGTAGAGACCCAACAATATCCGTCTAACCTGGAATCTTTCTTGTTTCCAGTCAAGAGGCCTGGGGAGAGGGGATAGGATAGGTACATATATTTTTGTTTTCAGGTGAAGTGTTTTATTACCACAAGAAGTATGAGATGACATGGACTCAGAACTGTATTTTAATTATAAAAAAACCACAGTAACTACCCTTTTCCTGTGGTAGGATTTGAGCATTGAATGGACTGCCACTTTTACTTTTAATTAAGAGCCGATAATTAACGTTTTCATTTTTCTTCATATTTCTAGAGTGACTATACACAAATTTCTATGCAAAAGTATGTCTGATCTGTTTTATCAGTCCTGGATCTTAATTTCTCATGAATATTCATGACCCAAAAGTGCTTACTTGGATTTCTGTGTCAAACAACTTAGATGCTGTTTCTCAGTATAAACAAACTTTTTGGGAGTCAACTCAAGGAGGGTTAGGCTGTTGGCTGCTTACCCTTTCATAGAGAGGTATTTGGCATTATAGTACTTAAAAGTCTGGAAGTGAATTTAAAAAATAGCTGCTTTATTAAAGATGAATTGCAAGCGACAAATGAAAATTAAGTCCATATTTATGTGGCAAATGTTACTAATAACCAGGTTGCAAAGAACATTCAGAACAGAAATAAATTTTAACTAAGGTTTTTTCTATACTATTTTTCCCCCTGTGAAGGACTCTTCGGACTTCTTGGTTCATCAACAGTATCCCAAAATATATCCTTCTATTATAAATAATATGGATTTCATGAACTATAAAGACTATTTTGATGTTGCATTCTGGGATGTCCAAGTGATTAGGGGTATGGAACAGCTTTCCTACAAGGAGAGTTTAAAAAGTCTGGGACTAATAATTTTAGAAAAGAGACAATTGAGGGGGATATGATAGAGGTCTAGAAAATCATGAGTGGTGTAGAGAAAATAAACAAGAAAGTGTTATTTACCCCTTCATATAATACAAGAACCAGGGGTCACCCAATGAAATTAATAGGCAGGTTTAAAACAAACTTAAGGAACTATTTCTTTCCACAACACACAATCAACCTGTGGAACTCATTGCCAGGGGATGTTGTGAAGGCCAAAGGTATAATTAAAAAGGAATCAGATAAGTTCATGGAAGAAAGGTCCACCAGTGACTATTAACCAAGATGGTCAGAGATGCAACCCCATTCTCCAGGTGTCCCTAAACCTGTACCAGCCAGAAGCTGGGACTGGGTGATGGGGTGGATCAATCGATAAAGGACCCTGTTCTGTTCATTCCTTCATAAGCATCTGGCACCGGCCACTGTCAGAAAACAGGATACTGGGCTGGATGGACCATTGGTCTAACTCAGTATAGCCATTCTTACGCTTGTATATTTTATTAGTCCCCTCTGCTGTTCAATCTGTGCATTAGACTGCTAGAGGCAAAAATATGGAGATTCAGGTTGCAGTATTGTCAGAATGCTAACATTACATTATTCTATGCCTCCTGATTATAAACTGTCAGATGATTATCAGACTGTCTAGCTGACAGTTTACTGAATGAGCAACATCTGGTTGAAAAGACTCAGTCAGACAAGACTGAGGATATACTGGTGAGTTGGAGAAGCCCTTTGTGCAGCTTGTTGGCAGTTTGCGTGTCTGTTATCCAGAGAGTGCATCCCTCACTGATAAGACCAGGGTAGAATTTGGAGGTCACTCTTGACTGCTCTCAACATAAAGGCCCAGAAAACAGTGATCAAGAGGAGTTACAAACATTTCCAGTTTAAATCAGGAAAATTTGATAATTTTTCTCATATGGAAACTCCAACATGGTCATTAATGTCTTTGCAGTGGCCTAGGATGTAACAATGCACTCTTAAGTGGGTTTCTCTTTAAATTGATTCAGGGGCTATGACTAATGAAAAATGCAGCTGCACACTTTCTCCTTTGGAGAGAAGGATTGATGTAAATTTGTGCCAGTTCTCATCAAACTACACTGCCTCTCAATACACTAAAGGATACAAATTAAAGTTATCAGTAGTACTTTATAGGGCCCTTCTTTATCTTGGCCTTTATTCCCTCAGCCCAGTGCTTGTTTGACAGTTATAACTGACTAAAATGATCTGCCCTTATTTCCCAGGTTTGGTCAGCACTGAAGTGCTGGAGTGCTATCTTTTAAGAATTTATCTGATGGAACAAAGTTGTCAGTCACTGGGATTACTAGTTCTTCCCACTTTTGTCTAAATGTGCTAAGTTTATAGAACTCACATCTCATAAACACTGCCTGTAGGACAATTCTGGGAGTCCCAAAATCAGTTGCATGGACCGCACTGTCATCAGATTTCAAAATGATGCTTTAATGAAACATGGTGTTTTCATGTAATGTCAGATTTTGTCATTGACAGGTTAATCCTCTTTGAACAACATAATACTTGTATGCAGTGTTGTTGTAGCTGTGCTGGTTACAAGATATTAGAGAGACAAGGTGAGTGAGGTAATATATTTTATTGGACCAACTTCGATTCATGACAGAGACAAGCTATTTAGCTTACACAGAGCTCTTCTTCAGGTTTGAAGGAAAAAATTATATCTCAAGAGATAATGCATGTCTACCCAGAGGCACATGGTGTAATAAATGCTCAAAATACGGACATTTTACAGTTGTTTACCTCATCAAAGTAGTCAGGTAGTTGATTCATATTACAGGCAATCAGAAGCCATTCTTTCTGGGATCTACCATTTGTGATGACAGAGCTTGCCTGGGGAGACTGAATATTCATAGCAAGACTATTTACTTTAAAACTTGAGTCAGGAGCTGATATCACAGTCATCTCAGATGGGACTTACAACCATCTTCAACCCCTCCCAGAGCTGAAGTCACCTGATGCAGCTCTGACTAGCCCTGGAGTTATTCTGATGTGCACTGGCCAGTTCACCACAGAAACAATGTAAAGACAAAAGCTATGCATTCAGAGTACATGTGATGAAAGGACCACAGACCAACATCTTTCTCTGATGCAGCATGACAGCCATGACAGGCCTAGTAAGAAAAGTAAAAGAACTCGATTGACTATTTGGTGATATTGAACTTTTGAAAGGAGATCCAGTAAAAATAACCTTAAGAGAAAATGCTAAACCATATAGTGTACATACACTTTGCAGGATTCCTATCCCATTACTTCATAAAGTGGAACCTTAGGGCTTGTCTACATCAGAAAGTTGCAGCGCTGGTGAGGGAGTTACAGCGCTGCAACTTAGGAGGTGTACACATCTGCAGGGCACCACCAGCGCTGCAACTCCCTGTTTGCAGCGCTGGCCGTACTCCTGTTTTGTCTCGGGTGTAGAGGATCCAGCGCTGGTGATCCAGCGCTGGTAATCAAGTATAGACACTTACCAGCGCTTTTCTTGACCTCCGTGGAATAAGCAGGTATCCCAGCATACCTGAGGAAGCCTCTGGTAATCAAGCTGGTCTCCTTCCCCGGCTTGCTCTCGCGTTCCCCGAACCCCGAGCAAGCAGGTCTCCTTCCCTGCGGTTTGCAGGGTGGTTCCGGGAACGCGAGAGCAAACCGGGGAAGGAGACCAGCTTCGCCGCGGTTTGCTCTCGCGTTCCGCGAACCACCCTGCAAACCGCAGGGAAGGAGACCTGCTTGCTCGGGGTTCGCGGAACGCGAGAGCAAACCGCGGCGAAGCTGGTCTCCTTTCCCGGTTTGCTCTCGCGTTCCCCGAACCCGAGCAAGCAGGTCTCCTTCCCTGCGGTTTGCAGGGTGGTTCGCGGAACGCAAGAGCAAACCGCGGCGAAGCTGGTCTCCTTTCCCGGTTTGCTCTCGCGTTCCCCGAACCCGAGCAAGCAGGTCTCCTTCCCTGCGGTTTTGCAGGGTGGTTCGCGGAACGCAAGAGCAAACCGCGGCGAAGCTGGTCTCCTTTCCCGGTTTGCTCTCGCGTTCCCCGAAACCCCTTGAAGCCGCCCAACAGCGCTGCAGTGTGGCCACATCTAACACCACTTGCAGCGCTGGTTGCTGTAAGTGTGGCCACTCTGCAGCGCTGGCCCTATACAGCTGTACTAATACAGCTGTAACAACCAGCGCTGCAAAATTTTAGATGTAGACATGGCCTTAGTTAAGGAGCCTGGAGTGGATTCGCATAATCAAGAAAATCTCTGAACCAACAACATGGTATGCCCCAGTGGTACCACTTATAAAGAACAATGGAAAAATATGAATCTGTGTGGATCTTAAAAGACATAATGAAGCAGTTGTGAGAGAGAAATATATCCTCCCAACACCTGAAAACTTCCTCCCCAAAATGAAAGAAGCTACAGTATGCTCCAGACTGGCTGCCTCAAGCAGATTCTGGCAAATTCCATTAGCCAAAGAAAATGTTTAAGTGACTACGTTATGAACACTCTTACAAGAGACGTCACTCAGTTAGATAGCTGCCGGGTCTAGAAACGGGTCACTGTGTTCATGTCAAACCAGGGCCGCCCGGGGGGGCGGGGGCAAGAGAGTCAATTTGCCCCAGGCCCCGGGCTCCGCAGGGGCCCCCTCGAGAGTTTTTCGGGGCCCCTGGAGCGGGGTCCTCCACTCGCTCGGGGGCCCCAGAAAACTCTTGCGGGGCCGGGCCCCGGAGCTTCTTCTGCTCCCGGTCTTCACTGGCGGGGGAGTCCTTCCCCTCCGGGGCGGAAGGACCCCCCGCCATCGCATTACCGCCGAGGAGGGACCCGCCGCCGAAGTGCAACCCGGTCTTCGGCGGTAATTCGGCGGCCGGGGGCCCTTCCGTTCAGGGACCCGCCGCCGAAGTGCCCCGAATTCCCGCGGCGGGGGCCCCCTGCCACCGAATTACCGCCGAAGAGCGGGCTGCACTTCGGTGGCGGGTCCCGCTTCGGCGGTAATTCGCTGGCGGGGGGCCCCCGCCGCGGGTCTTCGGGGCACTTCGGCGGCGGGTCCCTGAACGGGAGGGCCCGGGCCCGGGCCCCGCCGCCGAACAGAGCCGGTGTAACGACAGAAACAGTGACCGCTCCAGCTTCCCCACTTTGGCTGCACTGAGCATGCGCAGATGAATTGAGCATGCCCAATAACCTTTGCTGTCGCCGCTGCCCTCTGCCCTCACTTCTGCTCATGGACCAGGCGGCAGCAATTCCTGAGCAGGAGCACAGCTGGTTTCTTTATGTGGCAGAAACTGAAGCTAGTTGGAAAACGGGAGGGTTGCTCAAAGTGACATTACACCGGCTCTAGACATTTCGCTGCACGGGGGGCCGCTTGCCGGTCCCACGGCTCCGGTGGACCTCCCGCAGGCATGGCTGCGGAGGGTCCGCTGGTCCCGCGGCGCCGGTGGACCTGCCGCAGGCGTGCCTGCGGATGCTCCGGGACCAGCGGACCCTGGGCAGGCACGCCTGCGGGAGGTTCACCGGAGCCGCCTGCCGCCGATGGCCCCAGGCCCCCAGAATCCTCTGGGCGGCCCTGTGTCAAACTGAACAAAGACGAAGGATGGGCCACTTCTCCAGCTGTCAGAAAGAAAAGGAATTCAGTGCCCAGCTCAGCCATCATGGAGAGTTCACCAGAAGCCATCGACATCTGCGGTGCAGCCAGAAGGAGGGCAGATGCTGAAGGAGAGAAGTCACGAGTTCCAGCCTGACCCCAGCCAGGTGACCAAGCGTTATGCATTATGGCTGTGCAACCGCACAAGCAGTGCGATGCGGAGACCCTTAACTGAGCGCGTGTACAGCTTCAGCGACAGCCTGACAGTGCAAACACTGTCAGCGGTTGGGACACAAACCTGGCGGGGGCGAGGTACTAGATGGATGTGAAAAGCGGGCGACTATTACGAGCTTCAGCCGTTAGGTGGCGCTGTCCCTGAAGGACCCTACTTGAGTCACCCTCAGCATGCCCAGCCGCGCTTTAAAAGGGCCTGATGACGACACACGCAGGGTCACATCCATGCTCTCAGACCATCCCTGCCTGGTACAGACACCCCACCCACCACAAACCCACCTCGCGTCAGTAAAGCAACGTCAACACGTCCTCCAGCGTAACCGCCACGGCCAATCGTTTCACCCCTCCAGAGACTGTCCTCCGCCACGTGACTCGCAGGCCGGCTTAGTTCGCAAAGGCGTTCCTCTGGCGCATGCGCCATAAGTTTCAGTCTCTGGCTGCCGGGTAATCGGCTGTCCTTTTGTCTGCGCATGCTCTGCGCGGCCGCCCTCTTCCCCCTCGGCACTCTTTTGCCCATGCGTTGACCTCCGTCGCTCTGTTTGGTGCATGCGCTGAGGGAGGCGGCCGTTGCGCTCCCACTTGTTTTAGCTCCGCCCTCGTTACTACCGGGAGCGGCGGCTGTGATGGCGGCCGGGCCGGGCCAGCTCCACTCGGTGTTGCTGTTGCTGGTGGCGTCGGTGCTGCCCGGCGGCTCGTGGGGCTCAGAGGCGGCCGGGGCGGGGGAGTCTCCTGGCGGGCCGGGCCCCGGGGAGCGGTTTAAAATCGAGGGCCGGGCGGTGGTGCCCGGGGTGAAGCCGCAGGACTGGATCGCGGCGGCCCGGGTGCTGGTGGACGGGGAGGAGCACGTCGGCTTCCTCAAGTGAGCGGCTGGAGGGGCGCAGGGAGCGACCAGGCCGGGGTCAGCAGGGCCGTTGGTACCCGCCGATGGATCGCCCCTCCTGCGGTCTCTGCTACCCTCTCCCTGGGCTGGCAGGGGGTGACTGACGGGAGCCCCCCGCACACAGCTGCGTCGCAGCCCTTCGCGGGGCAGGGGCGATCTAGGGAGCAGGGGCTGGACTGACGCTTGCCCGGCTCGTGCCGCAAACATCCCTCCCAGACACGGGTCCTCTTACGTCTCCACACGCCTTACACTTGGCCGGCCTCTGCAGGCTGAGCGCGCCCTGCTGGGCCGCCCTCCCGTCACTCCCGGCTGGTCCTGTTGATGCTTAGGCGGCCTGGCCCGTGGCTGCGCCCCCTCACTCAAGTCATACTTCCCTCCCCACACACCTTCCCCCGGTTGATGGTGTAGGGTTCGTCATGAGCGTTGGCAGGCTGGTATTAATCCTTCCTCCCCTCCCCGGGGCAGGAAAAACACACACAATTATGGGCAGAACCAGACCACCTTTCTCGCTTGTCCAGCCTTCCCAGTGCCCCACGAGGTCAGATAAGCTGTGCAGGCAAGGGACAAAGGGAGCTGCCTTCTGTTGTTCCACAGATGTTGTAAAGTAGCTGTCAAAAACGGTAGTACAAGTAGTCGGTCACAGTTGCAAAGCTTCCACCAATTTATTTCTGGCAACCTGATTGTGATGTCATCGGTGATTCCATCATTATTATTTTTTTTGTAAACTCTATAGTATCTATTGAAATTTATAGTCTGCTCCTTAATGTCCCTGAATGACAATGATCAGGTGACATCACTTTTTAAAAATCAGTCAGTTGTAATACTCTCTTGTATATTGAAACATGATGAATATTTTCTTTCCTCAGGACAGATGGAAGTTTTGTGGTTCATGATGTACCTTCTGGATCTTATGTAGTGGAAGTTATATCCCCAGCTTATAGGTTTGAACCGGTTCGAGTGGACATAACTTCAAAAGGCAAAATGAGGTGAGACCTTCAGATTATTTCTGCATCGATCCATTTAAACAAATTTAATCTGGCTGATCATGCATTATTAGTGTTGCATGAACTCACTGTAGTTAGGACACAGTTGGTGCTTCCATTTTAGATCTTAAGTTTCAGTTGTTATATCTTTTTTCAAAAAGTTATTTATTGATGGAAATTTAGCTTCAAAGGCTTAGCTTTATTTTATTTTTGTTTTTGTTTTCTCCCTATTCTTACAACTTTAACATGAGTGACCGGAAAAGATTTGGAAGAGTTTTATTTCCTTTCACCATTTCAATAATTTATTGGGTTGATAGCAGGAAACGTGAAATAAAATCTACCCCTAAAACCTCTACCTCCTTTCTTTCTTGAGAGGCTTCCAGAGGTCTTCTGAGATTCTTTTCTTTCCATTTTTAGTCTGTATCCCCTTTCTGTCTTACTTGGTTACTTTCTGTCTGAGTCAGGAAGATGGTCTCCCTCTCTCTGTCCCTGGAATGTCTCTGTGCTGTTTTGTTCATTCTCCTTCAGTCAGCCTAAAGTAGTTGTTTAAGAATGCACATCCTTACTCCAGGAGTGGAGCAGGTTGCCGTGTTAGTACGGAGAATGAAGGGCCACACTTGTTCCTAAATTCTGAAGTGCTCTTACTAGACCACAGCACAGATCCCTGTACTGTTTGTCTGTGCTTGCCTCATCCACAGCAACTTTAGCTATGTCCTTTGTTTGTGTGCATTACAGAAGGGCGGGGGTGGCCAGCATGAGAAGGAGCCAGGATTTACCAGTGTACATTGCCAAAGAGCCACAGTAATACATCAGCAGCCCCTCATCAACTTCCCCGCTCCCAGTGCCTCCCACCCACCAGCAGCCCCGCCAATCAGCCCTCCCTTCCATACCTCCCGATCAGCTCTTTCAAGGCAAGCAGGAGGCTGGTGGGGGAGAGAGGGAAGAGTGAGGGCATGGCAGGCTCAGGGGATGGGGTGGGAAGGGGTGAAGGGTAGGCCCATAGCAGAACCAGGGATTGAGCAGTGAGCACCCCTCAGCACATTGGAAAGTCGGCGCCTGTAGCTGCAGCTCCGGAGTTGGTGCCTATACAAGGAGCCACATATTAACTTCTGAAGAGCTGCTTGTGGTTTCGGAGCCACAGGTTGACCACCCCTGCAATAGGGCATCTTAGTACACACTGGCAAGTGAAAGACAAAACTTTTGTCATTCAAAGGTGTTGAAAAAACAACCCCCCAAAAGACACATGTTTGGTGATGATAAGCTCTGATATGAACAGCTTGCTCCTGCTGACAGACAGCGGCTACACTGCGCACCTTTTAGTGGCATGGCTGTAGCATCACAGCTGTGTCGCTAAACGCTGTGTAGTGTAGACATAGCCTAATACACTGCTGTACATTATTGTACACTATTCAGCAAATAGTACAAAGAAATAGCTGTCCTGTCCAATAAGAGGGATTTATTTGAACTAGTAAAATGAAATAAACATGTTTAAATTGCACTTTTTCTTTAATTTGTATGCATATGTAGCATCTTTAACTTCACGTATTAAGTGATCATACAATGGAAAACCCTGTTATAAGTGATAAGCGCAAGAGGCGGAACAAAAGTGCCTATGGGAACTGTAATGCTTATTTTCTGGTTCTGAAAGATTAACGTTTCAAATTGAATATTGCATTAACTGAGTTTTTGCATTCAATTACTTATATCATAATGTTGTCTGTCTTACTGGAATAACTCACCATAATAGTTCAAGATTTTGTTACCAAACTTTGAAAACTTAAACCTACAGTCTCATTAGATGTCTCATCCTATTAACAACCATGACATATTTTACTTCTAAAAATTTAAAGTATTTTTAAAAAGGAATCCCGAGTTGAGGTGGGGCTGTTTGTTTGTTAGAAGTAAGTAGAATCTGTGGTACTCAGACAGAGGCTCGGGTGCAAGTGGCTCTTTTAATGTGTCTCCTGTAGCTCTTTGCATTACATGATATTAAAACACTGTGTGATTTAATTATTAACCAATCAGGATGCTTTTATGATGTTGTTAATCAACTGTAGTTGGTAAAATAATACTTGGTCAATCATTTTGCTGTGAGAATAAAATACATAAGATATAAAAATTTCCCGTCATACTGTTTCATT
The DNA here is from genome assembly GCF_025201925.1 of Gopherus flavomarginatus. Taxonomy (NCBI): domain Eukaryota; kingdom Metazoa; phylum Chordata; order Testudines; family Testudinidae; genus Gopherus; species Gopherus flavomarginatus. Next base: position 101,508,240 of record NC_066621.1, read on the forward strand.
TTCTATAGTACTATACATTTATATTTAAACAATGAATTCACACTACAGTGATTCTTTTGGGTAATGTTGATTGCTAGTTTGGCTCCTGAACCGCTGAGGTCTGAGTATCACTGAATTAGATTGTTCCAATATTTGTTCCTGTCGAATGCCAGACTTGAAAATGAGTTTTGGTGAATGTAATGTACTTGTTTCCCGGCAAGGGGGGCTTAAGCAAACACTTCAGAAATTGTTAACATTGTAATCCATATTTGATCTGATTATGATAATGAGTACCCAGAAGAATGTGTTCTTCCAGTTATATTTAACAAGCCAAGTTTACCAGTTAGCTGGTTACTGAGATCTCCATAACTGTATTGAAGAAGACCTTAGAGTCGCAGCTGATTTTTTTTTTCTGAAGCTTTAATCAAATTGTTTCATGGTAAAGTTAGCTGACTAATCTTTTCTGACCAGCACTAATAAGTTAACACAAATAGTTCTTCATCAACCACTTCCCAACAAATGGTTCTACTGTTTCTGATCTTTTTTTTTTTTTCCCTTCCTTCCTCTTACCTGTCCACTTTAAATTTTACATTCTACCATAATTGATTAGAAGGGATATTATTAGTGGATGGGATGATGAGTATTGCTCAGAGAGTAACATCTGGACAAATGTCTTCTATGGTTCACACTTTCACGTAGCAGTTTAAGTTTGTAGTCTTGTTACAAGCTTTGACTAGAGGGAATATTAAATAAGGATTTGTGAAGTTAGAGGGGAGGGTTTTAAAAATGCTTTAAAAATACTCATTTTTTCACTAGAGCAAGATATGTGAATTACATCAAAACGTCAGAAGTAGTCAGGCTGCCATACCCACTTCAGATGAAATCTTCTGGACCCCCTTCTTACTTCATAAAGAGAGAGTCTTGGGGATGGACAGACTTTCTAATGAACCCTATGGTATGTATAAATGCAGCACACAAATCTATTTGCTCCTGATTTTACCTTAAAGCTTTTTAAGAGTGGATTTAGGGTAGCATCCATCCATGGCAGTTGGAACGCCAAGCAAAGAAAAAAATTAATTCTTGGTACTTGTGGAAATGGAGAAAATACATAATCAGTTTGCAAATCTCAGTAAAACAATCTTGGTTTTTAGATATATTGTCGATAGGAAAAGAGGCATCTCTAGAGATGAATGGTTACACCAGCCAGACAGCAATTGCAGGCTTATGGTTGTTGAAAAATGCTTATTACTGATGATAATTAGATGAAGCCTGTGGGGTGGTGATGCAATATTGACTTCAAATGTCACCACCTCAGCCAGCAGCAAGATTCTTTTGCTGCTTTTTTCATTAATAAGAGCAGGTATTGCAGCATTAAGCATAACTGTAATTGCAAATAACCAATATAGATGATGAATTTTCACAGTAAAATATTAATCTCCTGTTGGATCAAGCGGTCTGCTGTTTTCCCAGTTCAAATCATTAAAACATTATTTCTTTTCTCTACACTTTTTAAATTAGAATATAAGAGAACATATTAAAATCTAACATGCAGGGAACAAAATCACAATCTAGGGGGAGATTATAGACAAATATATGAAAATATGATGCATCCTAAACACTGAAGCATTCATTTTTGTATTAAAATAGGTTAAAGGAATGCTATGGCTCTCTAGGTACTAATATTTTCTTGTCTTGGACAATGTTATAGTTGTAAATGTGATTATTTTAATTTGATAGCCTTGTTTTTTAAAGAGTCTTCAAATCAGAAGAACCAGAATGCACACTATTTCTCTTAATGTCAGTCCCAAATATAAACAAAGCTCTGTATGTGCACTATCAGACGGGTAGCCATGTTAATCTGGATCTGTAAAAGCAGCAAAGAGTTCTGTGGCACCTTATAGACTGTCAGACGTATTGGAGCAGGAGCTTTCGTGGGTGAAGACCCATTTCGTCGGATTTCTATGTGCACTATGCTCAGGATGCTTAAGTTCTACGTTAATAGAGTTTTAAAAGAATTAAGACTTGGAACAGTCTAAGATGGGAAAACCTATAGCTTAAGTATCTGCATCCATTGCAAAGCACGTGTAACTGCAATTTTACATTTTGTACAACTAATTTGGTGACTAAATAGTGTCTTCAAGTTTCAAAACACACATACTATACATATATAGTGTCTTATGTATAAATAGATAAATCTTTAGGGTATTGTGTTATATCCTGGGTTAATCATTATTAGTCTAGCAGGAAAAATGATAAATCCCAACCAAAATCCTTTTAGCTATTTTTAATATCCCAGAGAGTTTCCATGCTTCAGTAGAATAGGAGGGTACTAAGGGAAATACAAGACACGCCCATCATCACACACATGTTGCTGCTTTTGCTCCTCAAAGGATGTTGACTGTAGATTTAAATTTAAGCTAATTAGTACTGTCTGGATTACTTTTAGGCCTGCAGATCTTTTCATAGGCAAAGTTCTTTCTGAATTATAATAAACAGAACTGGGCAAAAGATATGCTTCCAGTGTTTCAGGAATCCACTTCTATTTTAAATTCAGTCTCTAAAGAATCTGAGAGCTCAACCACTTTGATATACTTGGCATGCACTCTAACCTTGCTTTCTAAAGTTTATTTAAATTCTTTGCAGTCCTGCTGAAAATCCTTAGTTATGTACCTCCCTAGTGACCTATAATGTGGCAGTGTACATGTCAGTACATCCGATTCTGTGACTATCCTAAAACACTGAAATAACTTTTCAGGAAAATGAAGTCTTTTATTTGCTATAGAACTGCTGATGGGAATGAGCTGTGATTCCCTGAAACTCCATTTTGTTGGGTTTCTCTACCATGGAACAGGTCACAGATCGTAATGACACCTTTTCTAGGAGGTGATGAGTTCTAAAAATTGGCATGTTTCTCTCTTTCTTGTTCATTTCTTACCTTTTTACAGTCTCCCAACTACAGTCCGTTTATTAGCCAACTTTTCACTTGTGTTAAAAACTTCACGCCAAATGTGCACACACCACATAAAAGGTGTAGGTAGGATCCGAGTTGACATACATCCATCTCTTGGGCTTCCTGCTCAAGTGTACCCGAAAGATTAATCTGATATAGTTTTTTTCCCCAAAATTCTAATTTCATTTCAGTTTTTGTCTTTTCAATAAATGACAGGTTTTTTTGTAGCCTCCTTTTCCCCACACACCCATCCCTTCAGGTTTGTTTACCTGCCGCGTCCGCAGGTTCGGCCTATCACAGCTCTCATTGGGGGCTGTGGGAAGCCGTGTGGTACAAGGAGTGGGAGCCGCGACCGGCCAAACCTGTGGACGCAGCAGATAAACCATCCTGGCCTGCCAGGGTGCTTACCTTGGCGAGCTGCATGCCAAAGTTTGCCAATCCCTGGGCTATATCCACTGGAACTTCCCCATGGTCAGTTGTCTTTAAAATTCATGATGTTTTTTGTTGCCCTCCACGCTCCTAGAGTGCACTGCTTTGTTGTAGCAATCAGGGGTTGAAGGCTTTAACAATATTCCATTTGAAACATTCCGTTCTCTGCCAATGAATCATGAAGTCCAGAATTTAAACTGAACTCTCCTACTTGGCCCCTTATAGAACTACTAGATTACTGAGCCAAGTCTTCAGTAGTTTTGGAATATGGATTTCCAACTAAGACTGAATCTTCATTCTCAGGTGTTCAGTGTCAGATGTCTTCCAGCTTACTGAGGTCTGTCTTAAAATATTTTGAGCAATGACTCAAACTAAGGAAATGTTCTTTGAATTTCTCACTCATTTTTAGGTTATGATGATGGTTCTTCCATTACTGATATTTGTATTGCTGCCTAAAGTTGTCAACACCAGTGATCCTGACATGAGACGGGTAAGTATGCTCAGTATGAGTGGATATCAAAAACATTGGTGGATTCCAGATTTGTAGCAAACAACGGTGATGAGATATTAAGTTACAAAAAAGAAACACAGTACAAACTGGAAGTTGCCTTATGGGGTGCACTAATAGACAGCTGTCTTCATTCAGTGAAAACTGAAGCCATGTGTACACTTACCAGAGATCAATGCTGCTGCGATGGACATTAGGAAGTTCATCTAATTTCAAGTCTAAAGGTTTCTAACCATTAGAGGAGTGAAGTTCTGGAACAGCCTTCCAAGGGGAGTAGTGATGGCAAAAGACATATCTGGCTTCAAGACTAACCTTGATAAGTTTATGGAGGGGATGGTATGATGGGATAGCCTAATTTTGGCAATAAATTGATCTTTGATTATTAGCAGGTAGATATGCCCAATGGTCTGTGATGGGATGTTAGATGGGGTGGGATATGAGTTACTACAGAGAATTATTTCCTTGGTGCTGGCTGGTGAGTCTTGCCCACATGCTCAGGGTTTAACTGATCGCCATATTTGGGGTCGGGAAGGGATTTTCCTCCAGGGCAGATTGGCAGAGGCCCTGGAGGCTTTTTGCCTTCCTCTGCAGTGCGGGGCATGGGTCACATGCTGGAGGCTTCTTTGCACCTTGAGGTCTTTAAACCGTGATTTGAGGACTTCAGTAACTCAGACATAGGTTAGGGGCTTGTTACAGGAGTGGGTGGGTGAGGTTCTGTGGCCTGCATTTTGCAGGAGGTCAGACTAGATGATCATAATGGTCCGTTCTGACCTTAAAGTCTGAGTCTATGAGGTCTAGTGAAGACCCGCAAAATCGACCGCAGGGCACTCTCCGGTCGAATAAGGTAAGCTGATGGGAGAGCATTTCCTATTGACGCAGCATGATGTAAACACTGCAGTAAGTCAACCTAAGCTACATTATTCATATAGTTGGAGTAGCGTAACGTAGGTCGACTTACCCCAGTAGTGTAGATGAAGCCTGAGTTGCAAATACCATTATTGGGTTCTAGTATCAGTTCTATAAGTCTGCACTTGGGTCAAAACACAGAGTTTAATTTAATTATGTACAGTTGTGAATTGTATTATGGTCTGATATTTTACAGACCTTCTGCAAAAAGCAATTAATGCCCCAGTCTCTCCCCACCTAGTTCTCTTGAAAATCTCCTGATTTTTACTCTTCACTGTTAGAATGAAGTATTGAAGACCCAACAGGGCTTGCTTTTGTATACTATTTATAGAATCCTGTAGGTGTGTTGTGAGGCATAAGACTTAGTGTTCTCTTACCCTCCTGTGCCACCACCAAAAATGTGTGGTTTACTGGGCTATTAACTACTCCTGGTGTCACAGTGGTGTTATGGTATGGAGCCACTTAATATAGCCACTTATTTTTAAATGATCCTAATTTATTGTCCTTTTACCATGCAAAATGCCAAATAGCGGAAAGCTAGGACAAAATGGAGATTCCAGGTGTTTACTAAATCTTTTCTACTATCTAGAAATGTTCATTGTCTGTCTTTGGGTGGCTGCTTCTTTTGGGATTCGGTTGGTTCCAACTCCTCTTTCTCAGAAACCACTGTCTTTAGTAGCACTTTGCAGGTGTCCAGACCTCTTTAAAGTGATACCTATTAAAAGCAAAAATCAGAAGGTGTTTAATGCCTCTGGTTTAACTTTGATAGAAGCTAAAACTTGAAAGTAGACCAACTACCTATGAAATGCTGTTGAAGTAGGTTAAATCCTAGAAGCTGTTGTAGAAAAAAACAAGAACTGTTGTTCTTTATGAAGTGCATGCACTCATCCACTGCTGTGGGCAGATAAGCTACTCTCATCTTTTAGTTTTTATTAACGTGGTAATTTGGCTTGTTAATAAAAAATTCAAAGTTGAAAGAAGCTTGATTGGCATTGAGATGATCTTGGAGGAATGGGAAAGAGTTAAAATCTAAGAGGTAGAATAAAATGAAAAATGACATTTGCCTTAGGTGGCTACGTATTAAGCCCTGCAGTATAAACATAAAACTCATTCACTTATGAAAAAGGAGCTTTTACTACACTCTTTGACAGCTTCTTTTGTTTTCTTTGCGTGATACTTAATATGTAACGCTGAGGTAATAAGTTGTGCTCTTGTATAAGTATTAAAAATAGGTATAATATCAACAGGCTACCCAGCTAACTTTTAGCTAGCTCTTACTTGGAATTATAAGACAATTCTGAATGTTTGCATTGCCTTCCTGTCCCTCATGTTAAGGGTATAATAAAAATATAAAAAGTTATAGAACTTTGGAAAAGTAATTTAACTTTATTAATAAAATATTTAATTTCCTTTTGTAAAAGAAGATAACTTGTTTCTTTCAAAATGAAAGGATATTTATGCTAAACTATCTAAAGCTATGGTAAGCATAGATGGATAGATGTCCTCACATTAAGATCCTTTTCTGCACATAGAAAAGGAAGACATTAAGGCAGTGGATCAGAGCTGTAAACTAGCTGTTCAGCAGTTGGTAGCTATGTAAGCAATTCTAAAAATTTCCGCTGGATGTGCAGTAAATACTAGTTTTCAAAACCTTTGGGCCAAATCTGCAAAACTTAAAAATATGTAAAGTCCAGAAGAGGACACTGATCGTAAAATATAAAGAGCTTAAATCTTAAGATGAATCAAAATAGTATTGTGCAGAGGATCAGTGTATCTTAGCTACAGTAAGCTTTGAAAAATTGATAGTTGTTATATAATAGTATCTGCCCTGTAAGGCTACTTGAGGCATGGTTTCCTTGGCTATACTGAGTGCTTTTAGTTTTTTTGTTTTTCAAGTTTCTTTGTGTAGTTTGGGGTTTGGCTGTGGTTGCACAAATAAATTATCTTTATAGTGATGCTATGCACTAGTTCTCTAGTGAGCACAACACAATCAAGGAAATTGCAAAGCTACTTGATGTGCCTGCTCAACTGATGTTACAGAAACAACCTTAAATAGTCAATAGTTTACACTTAGATTGTCTGTCTGATTTTTGTGTGCAGGAAATGGAGCAGTCAATGAATATGCTAAATTCCAACCATGAACTGCCCGATGTCTCTGAATTCATGACAAGACTTTTCTCTTCAAAGTCTTCCAGCAAGTCTGGCAGTGGGAGCAGTAAAACAGGGAAAAGTGGTGCTGGAAAAAGGAGGTAGTTGTTTCTTCCTCCTGCGCCTGAGTTTGCACAACTGTTTTTGTGTGGTATCATCTGTATGGGTCTTGGAAGTTCAAAACACCACTACTGTAAACTTGATCCAACATGACAATTGCTCTGCTACAGCTGTTGTGTGTGATGTAGCTTTTTAGCCTATTTAAGCTGTTTTGTACTTGGCAGTAAGCAGAGGAGGACATGGCTTCAATCTTGTATGTGTATAAAGTCAATATTGATGATACTGAATTAACTATATTGCTCTGTAGAAAATGACATTAAAGTAATTAAATTATATGATGTGCTACGCATTAATTTAATATGTTTTAAACCCTAGACAAAATCTCACTATATGTAACAACAACTTTTGGTTTCAAAGAAAGAGTTCTGTTTTTAAAAATGAGCTTAACATTTTTCTATCTAGTTCTCAAGTGCATAAAGTTTCTCCCTTAATGAAATTGTCATTTGAGCTTACCGAGGAAAGAACAGGCTCTGCCAGCTAGAAGTATTTGAATATACTATGTATTTTAGTTACTTTATTTTGTATGTACATTTAATAAGGTTTGTTTGAGTGGAATAGTAGTTCATGGGTTTTTCCATTTCATTTTACTTATTCAGCAGCTGCAACAGAACTTCAACACAAGAGCAGGCAAGCATCCTTTTCCAAAACTGCTCATGACCTCTGTCAAGTTATTTATGGATCTCCAATAGCCATACAGTAAGAAGAATGCAGCTCAGGTCCTTCCGCTTACACTGGCCACACTGAATGCCTTATCTCTGAAACTTACTTGATTCTTACCAGTTCTCTTACTGTATTTGCTACTAGTTTGTCTAGGAAGCAGACTTGAAGCCAAACACAGGGCAAATAATTTTACAAGTACTGTAGGTAGGTTGACTCCCACTTATATCAACTTTTAAAACAGTTTATATCAAACTCCACAATAGAAAATGATTGTATTACAAGGTAAATGGAATTGCATGTGGTCGTTTATTGACAACACTCTCCTCTTCTTCATCCTGACTTGCTAAGCTATTCTAGAATCACTCATTCATTTTGTATGAATGAAATAAGAGAATCTTCTCAAGCTGCTCAGTGTTAAGCAAATTTTAAAGGTGATTTAAATTCAGATGGAGTAAACAATTGACTATTCTCCACTCTACCAACATTTTGTAGAATTAAAATTATTGGAACACCTGCTTACTTGCATTAGTGGCTTTATCTGTAAATCATTTTTAAGCTTTATAAAGAATAATTGTTTCAAGGTGAAGCAAATATTTGCAGGGACTTATGTCATGTCCCAAACATTTTAATTTAGTGAAAGAGCTCAACAATTTAGCTATTCTTAAAATATCAGTTTCAGTTGCTTTTATAATTCATTTGTTTCTCATTGCCTGCTAATGTCGTAAGCAGTAGGACCCATATACAGTGGTTATGATTGTTTGGTATCTAAAACAGTTATTTAAAATTTGACTACTGTACAACTGAAGTAAAATTAATCCTGATATTCATATCTCTTCTGAGCTTTAATCAGCATTTTCCAAACTGCTGGGCCAATGCTTGACAGGTGCTTTAACATAGCCAAACTGAGGCTTAAAGTACTGTGTAACTGCAAATCACTCTTTTCAACTGTACTTGGAATAAGAGGGGTGGTTAAACATTAAGCTCACTCTTTCCATCTGTCCACACATACATTAAAGTTAGATTTTAATAAACTTGAAACTTAAGCAGCTGCCAGGCAGCATAAAGCGAAAACATCAATTATCTTATTGTGGTAGACCTTTATAGCCTAGGAAACATAAAAGCTAGAAACTAATAAAATATTTGTTCAATCTGTATATTTCGACCTACATCAGGGATTGGCAACCTTTGGCACACGGCACGTCAGGGAAGTCTGCTGGCGGGCCGGAGCAATTTGTCATCCGCAGGTTTGGCCGATCGCAGCTCCCACTGGTTGCAGTTTGCTGTTCCAGGCCAATGGGGGCTGTGGGAAGTGGCAGCACATCCCTTGGCCCATGCCACTTCCACCTTCTCAGAGACAGAGGCACCAGACTCCTGTTAGTTGCACTGTTTCAGGCTCAATATAAAAATTGCCATTTGGCATGGTTTTCTCCTCCCCATAAGTGAGGGCATCTGTCCCCAGTTCTGATGGTGGTATGCAGAGCCCATCTTTGGGTTGCTGCTGAGCTAGCCCCAGACACAGAAGTAGCAAATAATGCCTTTTTTTTTTCCTGTCTCCAGTTGATCTGGAGATGGCATTGGTTACTGTTTACCTCATGTTTTACTTGGAGCTGTCCATAAAAGTGATCTGACAAGCTCATTTCATAGTCACAGACCCTTCATCAAGAATGCCTTTCTCCTGCACAATTACTGCTAGTATATTGTGTGATCTGTAGTTATTGTCTATTATCTGTCCAGTTTGCGGTCGTATACAAATCCTTGAATAGGCTGTGACCCTGCCATCTCAGGGACTATTTCTTACTCCATACCCCCAGAATAATAGCTGCCTTCAGTGAGGCTATTTGAACTAACAGAAAACAGGGTCACCACCTGGCAACAGCAGGACTGTTGGGGTGGAGAGTCAGTGGATATGGTACATGTTTCAACTGGAGATTATTCTGACATTCTTCAGAACAGTTCCACCATCTCATTTATGGATATTCTCAATGACCCTTTTGAAAAGTTGGATGGAAGGAGAGAAGGAAGAACTGTTAGGGCTCATACTATCTACTGGACATGCATGTAAGAAGCTCTGGGTATTACTGTGATGGGTGATTTAGGCACTTACAAAATAATTTTGCCAAAGATGTCACTGGTGATCTTTCTGTTATCTAGATGTGGGGGAGAAATTTTATTTTCAAAACTGAGTGTTACATTTGTGTGTTAAACAATTTGTAATTGTCTCCTACCTAATTTGTAAAATGTGGATGATAATGCATACCTACCTCCCAAGGATGTTCTGAAGATTAATTACTAATTTTAGTAGAGGAAGGGCAGGCTGAGATTAAGTAAGATAGTGGTGAGAAGAGGATTGATATTCAGGAGATAAGGGTTCTTGACATTGCTACAGACTTCCTGTGTCTTCAGGCCAGCCTCTTAATATTTCTGTGTTTCAGATCCACACCTGTAAAATATAGATAATTTTTTTCCTTATCAGAAGTATTGTGAGGATAAATTCATTAATTAATACGAAGTTCTCAACGAAAAAAATATATAAAATCAGACATTTATACTAAACATTTATGTTGCACTTTACACATACCAAGTACTGTACAAACATTAACTAAATCAGCCCTTTACATAGTCACAGGTCGAGATTTCTAAAGCAGTCTAGCCAATTTAAACACACAGCCTCCATTAACTGAAGGAACAAAGAGTTCTGTGGCACCTTAGTCTATAAGGTGCCACAGAACTCTTTGCCGCTTTTACAGATCCAGACTAACGGCCACCCCTCTGATATTTAACTGAAGGAAGATGCTTTGAAAATCTCAATCTCAGTGGCTACTGGGCCTATGATTGCATAAGGATTACATGTAGCAGACTGCTCTTAAAAGCTACAGTGAACTCAATATCCAATTATTTCATGTTGGTAGGATCTTTTAAGAAGGAAAATGGGGAGTTTTTTAATTTGTGTAAAAATTTAATGCGTAAATTGTTGCTGGAGTATGCTTAATTTAGAAGTGGTTTTCCAAGAGTGAAGAGAGAGATTAGTAAGCAGTGAATATGCAGAAGCCAAAATATGTTTTTAATAGGACTTCCAATTAATTGCAGTTAACTCACGTGATTAAAATAAATTAATCACAATTAAAAAAATCATGATTAATCACAGTTTTAATCACAGTTAAACAATAGAATACCAATTGAAATTTATTAAATATTTTGGATGTTTTTCTGCATTTTCATATATTGTATTCTGTGTCATAATTGAAGTTAGAAGTCCTGCTTCTTATTCAGCCAATCTCTAAGACAAATTTGTTTACATCTACAGGATATAATGCTGCCCTCTTCTTTACAATGTCACCAGAAAGTGAGAATAGGTGTTTGCATGGCATTTTGCAAGTTATTTACATGCCAGATATGCTAAACATTCTTATGTCCCTTCATGCTTCAGCCACCATTCCAGAGGACATGCTTCCATGCTGATGGCGCTTGTTTTTGTTTTTTTTTAAATGTTAATTAAATTTGTGACTGAACTCCTTGGAGGAAAATTGTATGTCCCCTGCTCTGTTTTATCTGCATTTTGCCATGTATTTTATGTTGTTAGCAATCTCGGATGATGACCCAGCAAATGTTCATTTTAAGAACACTTTCACTGCAGATTTGACAAAATGCACAGAAGATACCACTGTGAAATTTTGAAAGATAGCTACAGCACTCAACCTAAGGTTTAAGAATCTGAAGTGCCTTCCAAAATCTGAGAGGGACGAGGTGTGGAGCATGCTTTCAGAAGTCTTAGAAGAGCAACACTCAGATGCGGAAACTACAGAACCCAAACCACCAAAAAAGAAAATCAACCTGCTGGTGGCATCTGACTTAGATAATGAAAATGAACATGCGTCAGTCCACATAGCTTTGGATTGTTCTTGAGCAGAACTCGTCATCAGCTTGGACACACATCCCCTGGAATCGTGGTTGAAGCATGAAGGGACATATGAATCTTGAGTGCATCTGACGTATAAATATCTTGCGATGCCGGCAAGGACGGTGCCATGAGAATGCCTGTTCTCACTTTCAGGTGACGTTATAAACAAGAGGCAGGCAGCAATATCTCCTGCAAATAACAAACTTGTTTGAGCCAGGGGTACTCAAACTGGGGGTTGGGACCCCATTTTAATGGGGTCACCAGGGCCAGTATTAGACTCACTGGGACTTGGGGCTGAAGCTAAAGCCCGAGTGCTTTAGCCTGGGGCAACAGGGTTTGAGCTGGACCCCCTCCCCTACTATCCCCGCCTAGGGTCACATAGTAATTTTTGTTGTCAGAAGGGGGTCATGGCTCAAGGAAGTTTGAGAACCCCTGGTCTGAGCGATTGGCTGAACAAGAAGTAGGACTGAGTGGACTTGTAGGCTTTAAAATTTTACATTTTAATTTTTGAATGCAGGTTTTTTTGTACATAATTCTACATTTGTAAGTTCAACTTTCATGATAAAGAGAGAGCACTACAGTATTTGTATTAGGTGAATTGAAAAATACTATTTCATTTTTTTTTTTATAGTGCAAATACTTGGGATCAAAAATAAAGTGTGACCTGTACATTTTGTATTCTGTGTTGTAATTGAAATCAATATATTTGAAAATGTAGAAAACGACCACAAATATTTAAATAAATGGTATTCTATTATTATTTAACAGTGCGATTAATCGCGATCAATTTTTTTAATTGCTTGACAACTCTAGTTTTTAAAGATTGAATCATTCGCAGCTGCCGCTTTCTGTTGTGTTTTTATGTGTGCTTACATATTGGGACAGTATCAACTTAAAAAAAAACAAGTTACGATTTTGTCTGAAAATTATTTAACAATTATCAGAAGTAACACCTTCAGTTACTATAACTGAAATATTGAGAAAATTCTGTTTATGCATGTGACAGTGAAACCCAACTATAAAAAGTCCTGATTCCCTTGTACAGTGAGTTTCCTCTTCTCTTTTTGTGGGATTTTTTAAACAGCAAGGGATCAGAGAAAAGTGTATAAAAAAACAGCAAATGTGATTGTAAAGCCACAAAAATAGACTGAGGATATCTGACCCATACATAATACCCAAGACTGCTTTAATTCGTTTTGTCTTAGTGGACTGGATTTCAAGTCGATTATGTCCTTTTAATTATCTCCTACAAATTATGTATAATGTATGAATCATTTATAAAATATGTATCCACCACTTTTAAGAATGTGTATATATCTTCGTGTATTTTATAAGTCTCTGAGGTCTGATTTTTTTTTTAGAAGGTTAGTAAATAATGTCACTCTATGCATACATACACAGTATATATGTTTTTGGGTTAATTAATAGTCTTGGATGGGCTTCTGTATGCAAGCCAGGAAAGTGTTTTTTGGAGTGTGTGTGTGTTATTGAATCTGGTGTGCAGTCAGGTAGGAGCCTTGAATTAAAATGAACTAAATTGCATACAGGCTGCAGTAGTGCTGGAGTTGCTTGTGACTTGATGGAAAAGAACTGGAACTCAGTGTTTTCACTAGAAATTAAAGGCAGTATCAGCATTTTTAAGGTACTAAAAAGGAGATTTCAGCGAGCAAATGAATGTCTTGCCTGACCTTGATCTTATTGCCGTGGACACTTTGAAGCCTAATGTGCAAAGGATTTTCAAATGATAAATGAGATTCCTTAACATGTGATGTGATATTTATCATCCTCAGAAATGTCGCAAGTATTTTGTGATTCTAACAGGTAAAAAAAACCTTGCCTGAAAGATAGATAGCAATAAAACATAAATGATATTGCCTCTCTCCTTCCATTCTCACGTATCAAGGTGGTCCCAAAAGGACTTGTACTGTGACTAGCACGGTTAAATATACTTGTCAATGAAGTGAAGGAGAGCATGGATTTGGAAATGATTAAATCCATAACTGACAGGTGTAGGGAGCATAGTAAATACAGAAAGAACAAAGTGTTTTTGAGCTTCAGGCAAACTAATGTGAGGAGATTTAATTTTTTTTAAGTTATTCAAAAATTATATACTTAGGGGAAAATTTGATTCTTGAGGCTGCTCTTTAATAGGATATTGAAAGGCAAGAAAATTCACGCTGAGGACACCAAAATGATATAAGGATTTAAGGAAGACAAAGAATATAAAGGGTCACTGATAAGTCAGATTTGGCTCAAATTTGGGGATTTAAAAAACCTTAGAACAATAAAAGTATTCTCATGATTGAAGAAATATTAATTCCTGCAGGAACTAGTTTTGTTCTAACAATATTCACTGACAGTTGGTTACACTGTGTCTGGCCATTGTGCAAGTATTTGTGGGCAAGTCCCATGCATGACCTTGTCACAGTCATAGTTCCTGCACCTGGGAAAGTGCAGTGTTACCTCTCTGTGTGCCTGGTGGTGCAAAACATCCAGATGGGACAAGGGGGAGGCAGTGGCCATGCCTCCCCTTTTTGTATGAGGTGAGGGTCAGTGGACTGTGAGTAGGACACTGGGGTAGGACTCAGGAGATCTGGATTCAATTTCCAGCTTGGCTACTGAGTGATCTTGGGCAAATTGCTTCCCTCCTGTTGCCTCAGTTTCCCCATCTGTAAAAGGAGGATAACAGTACTCACCACCTTTTGTAAAGCATTTTAAGATCTGCTGGTGCAATGCACTGTATACGAGCTAGGTATTGTTATACCATCCTAAAAGGTTGAGACACTCTCTGCACCTGTCACTCAGAAAAAGATTGTGCCTTAATGCAAGGCTCTGCCTACATGGCACAGTTTAGCCCAGTGTTTGCAACCATCCCTGCATGATCATGCTAGTGCATGCTAATCTGAATGTGACTGTTTAGAAATGCACTTAACCAGTGAAAAACTCGCAAGCCTTTTTGCATTGTCAAAGCCAAGAGAAATGCAGAATGTAAGTAAACGGCATAAATGGTGAAAAGTTAATTAGATTTTTAAACATTTTGTTTTAATAATCTAAGATGTTTATAAGGATCTGGGTAAGGATATTTAAATTTAATAAATATCTTTGTAACCTGTCATATTTTAAATCTATTGAGCTTTAAAAAATGACACTTAAAGTGCAGTTCTACTCAAAAAAGTAATTGTAGAAATGGCATTGTAGTGTTCTATGTTTATTCTGTCCTTGTGACTCCATCACAGGTATGCTGAGTTTCCAGGTAAAAAGAGGGAGGAGGCGGTTACCTTCCAATGCTGCAAAAGTAATCTGGGATCCAAAGTCATATTTCATCATCAGTGTTACTGATTCTGCAGGCCAAATTCTGCCCACCTTTAAACTCTTGTAACACCTTTCTCTTCAAATTATGCCCCGAGTGATACTTGCACAATCCTTTGTTTTCAATACCGTTGTGAAGCTGCAATGACAGAATTTTTCCATGCAGTTGGAACATACTTAATTCTGTTATAGATGCACAAAATAGAATCCAACCCAGCTCATCCCTCTTAAATGTGTTGCCTATGCACAGCTAACAGTAAAAATCAATAAAAACTTACTCTGCCACACAGGTAGGCCCAGATAACACTGAAGGATACACAAAAGGAATAGATTTCAAGTGTCATTTTTTCTTATCATAGCTGCACTTTGAACTGAAACTTTAAAGATGAATGTAGAGAAGATAGGTGACTACAGGTATCAGAAGAGCAACAATACTAAAGGTAGGTGAAGTTGTTTATACTGAATGCTAATATGAAAACAAGTAATGGGAGAACATTTAAAGGCACACACTTCACCTAGATACAGACGCTCCCAGCCTTATGCGCCAGAAAAAACCAACCCTATTTCTAGCTTATGGAACTTTTTCCGTAATTGCAGATTTGCATAAGTCGGGTTTGCATAACCTGGGGGATGTTTGTATTAGAATACATTTACCCCCTGCAGCCTGAGGGGGTGTCTGAGATAGAAGGGGAAAGAGGGCTCTGTAGCTTTCAAGGTCTTCCTCCCCCCACAAACACACCTTCTGGGAGCTCTGATTCCTTGTGGGTGTGGGATGAGGGACAGTAGTTAGTGGCTGGGCATTCTAGTTGACTGGCTGGTTTGAGGGGTGCAGTGCAAGCTCATTGGCTCTGCACACACAAAGAGAGCTCAAATAAGTCCTTTCCCCCAGTTCAGGCACTGTTACATGCCCAGATCAGGTTCCACCCATAGGATTAGAGTAGGACTGGATTTGAGGTCTGCTGTGGCTATTGTGACAGTCACCTTTTAGGTACTAGGAAGGAATTTTCCCCTCACTGCTAGATTGGCTGGCATGAGGTAGGGTTTTTGGTTTTTTGGCTTCATAACAGCCCAGGAAGCTGGTGCAGTAGATTAAGAAGAAAAGTTCAAGCAGTTGCAACCTGTGAGGTGTCCAGTGCAGGTACTCAATCAGTGCTGAGGCCAGTTCCCAGGTAAACCATAACTGGAGGTGGAATAAGGTGGCAGATAGCCCTTACAGAAGCTGGGGAACAGGATTGGGACTCCTAATGCCTGGTACAGTGAGTAGACAAGCCCTTTTCCACAGCCCCTTAAGACTACAAGAGAGTGGAGGGTTGACAGCTGTGCTCCATCAGGTGGAACATTACAGAAAGAGTAATACTGCCTAGTGAGCTGCATTGGTTATCGTATTTACCAAAGGTGCTCAGAGAAAGGTTGTCCACACACAGAGAGGAGTCCAGGCTCCTTACTAGATGTAGTATATTGGGCTGAATGAGCCAAAAGATCCTTTCCTAAATGTAACATCCATGATTGAGATTTTTAAAGGGGCCCAGTGGAGTTAGGCACCCAAATCCCATTGAAAGTCAGTGGGAATTAGATGTGTAATTCCCGTAGGCCCCTTTGGAAACTTCATAGGGTAGTTCTATATTAGCACTGAGATTCTACTGCAGAAGCTACTACTCAATTGATATTTTTAATTTTTCCTACTGATTGCATACTCATAATGTGTACATAGCTTTCTTTTCCACTTTGATTTGCCCTACACTTTACACAGATTACAAGGGCCTCATTTGACTTACTCTGACAAACATATTATTGAGATAGTGCTGGCAAAAAGTAAGTATGTATTACTAGCACTTTCAACTCTTTCAGTGCGTCAGCCAATTATTTTTATCACCAGGCACCTCCCTACCGATAAGAGGTCATCTGGCCTGAATGGAACTGTCCAGATTTCTGTGCTTTCTTATTAGCCTTTGAAGTTTATGTTGTGATAGATGTTACTTTCTCCAAAGCCCTATTGATCTAGGTACAATAAGAAAAATACAGCAGCATTTTACAGAATCAGCCAAATTTCACTGAAAATAGTATAAAAAAATTCAGTGTTTACATTTTCTGCTTTTAAAAAATGGAATAAAATGTCTGTAGAGCTTTTAAAGCTCTTTATGCAAAATTTTATCGTATGTACCAGTACATGATACCGAAGGTCATATTCTGTTCTCACCCCACCTCCAGCCCTGAATACATGAAACACCCTCTTTAGTAGCACACACGACGAAAGAGGAAAAACAACGAGGAACTCTGTCTCTTTCTCCTTTTGTCGTAAACAGATAGCTAAGGGTTAATGTCTCTTTCACCTGAAGCACCTGACCAGAGGACCAATCAGGAAACCGGATTTTTTCAACTTTGGGTGGAGGGAATTATGTCTTTTGTCTTTGTTTTCCGCCTGCCTGCTTTCTCTGAGCTTTGGAGAAGTACTTTCTACCTTCTAGTCTTCTGTTTCTAAGTGTAAGGACAAAGAGATCAGATAGTAAGTTCTATGGTTTTCTTTTCTTTGGTATTTGCATGAATATAAGTGCTGGAGTGCTTTGATTTGTATTCTTTTTGAATAAGGCTGTTTATTCAATATTCTTTTAAGCAATTGACTCTGTGTTGTATCATCCTAATACAGAGAGAACATTTGTACTTATTTTTCTTTCTTTTTATATAAAGCTTTCTTTTAAGACCTGTTGGAGTTTTTCTTTACTTCAGGGAAATTGAGTCTGTACTCACCAGGGAATTGGTGGGAGGAAGAAATCAGGGGAGATCTGTGTGTTGGATTGCTAGCTTGATTTCGCATTCCCTCTGGGGGAAGAGGAAAGTACTTTTTGTTTCCAGGACTGGGAACAGAGAGGGGGGGGTCACTCTGTGTAGTTTCACAGAGCTTGTGTCTGTGTATCTCTTCAGGAGCACCTGGAGGGGGGAAGGGAAAAAGGATTATTTCCCTTTGTTGTGAGACTCAAGGAATTTGGGTCTTGGGGTCCCAGGGAAGGTTTTTCAGGGGGACCGGAGTGCCCCAAAACACTCTAATTTTTTGGGTGGTGGCAGCAGGTACCAGGTCCAAGCTGGTAACTAAGCTTGGAGGTTTTCATGCTAACCCCCATATTTTGGACGCTAAAGTCCAAATCTGGGACTAAGGTTATGTCATGGTGTGCAGCTGGTGGGATATAGACAGAATCCAGAAGCCAGTAGGAATATTATATTTTTCTCTTCTCTGCTAAGGGCTTTTTAGCAGAGAGAAACAGTTGGTTTTAAAAGGGAACCAGAGAGATTTTTTTTTTCTGCTCTCTCTGGCAGTTTGTGGCTTGCATGTTAAGCGAGAAGCCATTAAGAAACTGTTGAGGGTCTTTTGTCATGCAATAGCCCTCCCATTAGGAGGCAAGTAACAGCACTTATATGCATGCAAATAAAGTGGTTTTTCTGGTTTCCTTTCATTGAACATTAGCTAGAGAGAGAAAAGGAAAAAAGCACTGTTGCTAGGCAGACTTCAGGAGGCAACAGAACCTGCAGTTCAGAAGATAAACACCGGAGGGCACCCCAACACAAGAAAACAGGAACCATGACTTCTAAGGCAAAAATTGAGGCCGAAGTACAAATCAAAGAAGCTGAACACAGGCGACAGATGGAGATGAAAGAAAAGGAAGAAAGCATGAAACTGGCAGCCTTCCAAAGAGAACAGGCAGCCCAAGAGGCAGCACACAAAAGAAAACTAGAAGAAGAAGAGTTGGCCCACAGAAGGAAGCAAGAAGAAGAGGAGGCGGCCCACCACCGAGAAATGGAAAAACACCAAAAAGAAATGGAAAAACACCAAAAAGAAATGGAAAAACAACAAAAAGAGAATGAAGAGAAGGAAAAACAGAGAAAACATGAACTGGAGTTGGCAAAAGCTGGGCTGCCTGTGCCAGCCAACCCTAACAACCCGGCGCCAAATATTGCTCCACAGCACAGGAAATTTCCCACCTACAAGGCAGGTGATGACACCGAGGCCTTCTTGGAAAATTTTGAAAGAGCCTGTCTTGGGTACAACATCCCCGAAGACCAGTACATGGTAGAATTGAGGTCACAGCTCAGTGGACCTTTAGCAGAGGTGGCAGCTGAAATGCCTAAGCTGCAAATGAATGACTATAAACTTTTTCAAACCAAGGCCAGATACCGAATGGGGATAACCCCAGATCATGCCCGTCGGCGCTTCAGAACCCAAAAGTGGAAACCCGAGGTGTCATTTCCCAAACACGCCTACTGCATTGCAAAAAACTATGAGGCCTGGATAACAGGAAACAACATTCAAACCTTGGAAGAACTGAACCTCCTCATACAAATGGAGCAGTTCTTGGATGGTGTTCCTGAAGACATCACACGGTACATACAAGATGGAAATCCCAAAGATATCGCTGAGGCGGGGGAGATTGGAGCCAAATGGATGGAACTGGCAGAAAGCAAGAAAGCTACTGTCAAGGGGAACGATTACCCCAGGGGGCACACAGACCATAAACCCTACAACCGAGGACAGCCAAAGACCCCACATACCACCCAAGTAAAGCCACAGATACCCTACCCTTCAACCTCACCAGTCTCCAGTAACTCACCTCGGCCCAGTGACCCATCAGATGGAAGATGCTTTAAGTGTAATGAACTGGGACATATCAAGGCCAAGTGTCCCAAGAACACCATGCGAGTGCAATTCATTACACCACCATCACACCAAAGATCCCCAGGCCCGGATGCCTCTCAAATACCCTTGGAGCGAAGGGAAAATTTGAGAGTGGGCGGAAAGAAGGTTACTGCGTGGAGAGACACGGGGGCACAAGTGTCAGCTATCCACCAATCCTTCGTTGACCCCAAATTCATCAACCCAAAGGCCAAAGTTACAATTTACCCCTTCATGTCACAAGCTGTAGACTTGCCTACAGCTCAACTGCCTGTCCAGTACAAAGGCTGGTCAGGAATGTGGACTTTTGCAGTCTATGACAATTATCCTATCCCCATGCTACTGGGGGAAGACTTGGCCAACCAGGTGAGGCGGGCCAAGAGAGTGGGAATGGTTACACGTAGCCAAACCAGGCAAGCTTCCAGACCCATTCCTGTTCCTGAGCCGTCCACAGAGGCCCCGTCTGTGTTACCAGAGACCCAGGCAGAGGTAGTGGACCCGGATTCCATGCCTACCACTGAAACAGACCCAGCATCTCCAGTCCCAGGCCCGGAACTGGAACAGCAACCAGCACCAGCAAGTGCAACCCCATCTTCAAACTCAACGCCAGAGGGCGCCAGCGAGCCAAAACTGGCAGAAGCAACAGACAGCCATACCCAAAAGGCTCAGCCAGAGCCTGAAATACCCTCAGGTGCACCAGCGGAGAGCGGTTCACCAGCAACGGAAACAACCCCATCACCTACATCGCTTCCAGAGGGACCAAGCCCAAGTCCACAGTCTGAGGAAGAACTGGTGACCCCAGCCTCAAGGGAACAGTTCCAGACTGAGCAGGAAGCAGATAACAGCCTTCAGAAAGCATGGGCGGCGGCACGGAGCACCCCACCGCCTCTCAGCTCTTCTAATCGATCCCGGTTTGTTATAGACCAAGGACTTTTATACAAGGAAATTCTTTCTGGTGGACACCGGGAAGAATGGCAGCCGCAAAAAACAGTTGGTGGTTCCAACTAAGTACCGGGGGAAGCTCTTAAGCTTAGCCCATGATCATCCCAGTGGCCATGCTGGGGTGAACAGAACCAAGGACCGGTTGGGGAAGTCCTTCCACTGGGAGGGGATGGGCAAGGACGTTGCCAAGTATGTCCGGTCTTGTGAGGTATGCCAAAGAGTGGGAAAGCCTCAAGACCAGGTCAAGGCCCCTCTCCAGCCACTCCCCATAATTGAGGTCCCATTTCAGCGAGTAGCTGTGGATATTCTGGGCCCTTTCCCAAAAAAGACGCCCAGAGGAAAGCAGTACGTACTGACTTTAGTGGACTTTGCTACCCGATGGCCAGAAGCAGTAGCTCTAGGCAACACCAGGGCTAACACTGTGTGCCTGGCCCTAACAGACATCTTTGCCAGGGTAGGTTGGCCCTCTGACATCCTTACAGATTCAGGGTCTAATTTCCTGGCAGGGACCATGGAAAAACTGTGGGAAACTCATGGGGTGAATCACTTGGTTGCCACCCCGTACCACCATCAAACCAATGGCCTGGTGGAAAGGTTCAATGGAACTTTGGGGGCCATGATACGAAAATTCATCAACGAATTCTCCAATAATTGGGACCTAGTGTTGCAGCAGTTGCTGTTTGCCTACAGGGCTGTACCACATCCCAGTTTAGGGTTTTCACCATTTGAACTTGTGTATGGTCACGAGGTTAAGGGGCCATTACAGTTGGTGAAGCAGCAATGGGAGGGGTTTACGCCTTCTCCAGGAACTAACATTCTGGACTTTGTAAGCAACCTACAAAGCACCCTCCGACACTCTTTAGCCCTTGCTAGAGAGAACCTAAAGGATGCTCAAGAAGAGCAAAAGGCCTGGTATGACAGACATGCCAGAGAACGTTCCTTCAAGGTAGGAGACCAGGTTATGGTCTTGAAGGCGCAACAGACCCATAAGATGGAAGCATCATGGGAAGGGCCATTCACGGTCCAAGAGCGCCTGGGAGCTGTAAACTACCTCATAGCATTTCCCAATTCCTCACTAAAGCCTAAAGTGTACCATGTTAATTCTCTCAAGCCTTTCTATTCCAGAGACTTACAGGTTTGTCAGTTTACAGTCCAGGGAGATGATGCTGAGTGGCCTGACGGTGTCTACTACGACGGGAAAAAAGACGGTGGCGTGGAAGAGGTGAACCTCTCAACCACCCTGGAACGTCTGCAGCGGCAACAAATCAAGGAGCTGTGCACTAGCTTCGCCCCATTGTTCTCAGCCACCCCAGGACGGACTGAACGGGCATACCACTCCATTGATACAGGTAATGCTCACCCAATCAGAACCCCACCCTACCGAGTGTCTCCTCATGCCCAAGCTGCTATAGAACGGGAGATCCAGAACATGCTACAGATGGGTATAATCCGCCCATCTACCAGTGCATGGGCATCTCCAGTGGTTCTGGTACCCAAACCAGATGGGGAAATACGCTTTTGCGTGGACTACCGTAAGCTAAATGCTGTAACTCGTCCGGACAACTATCCAATGCCACGTACCGATGAGCTATTGGAAAAGTTGGGACGTGCCCAGTTCATCTCTACAATAGACTTAACCAAGGGGTACTGGCAAGTACCGCTAAATGAACCTGCCAAGGAGAGGTCAGCATTCGTCACCCATGCGGGGGTGTATGAATTCAATGTCCTTCCTTTCGGCCTTCGAAATGCACCCGCCACCTTCCAGAGGCTGGTAGATGGTCTACTAGCTGGACTGGGAGAATTTGCAGTTGCCTACCTCGATGATGTGGCCATTTTTTCAGACTCCTGGCCCGAACACCTACTACACCTGGAAAAGGTCTTTGAGCGCATCAGGCAGGCCGGACTAACTGTTAAGGCCAAAAAGTGTCAAATAGGCCAAAACAGAGTGACTTACCTGGGGCACCAGGTGGGTCGAGGAACCATAAACCCCCTACAGGCCAAGGTAGATGCTATCCAAAAGTGGCCTGTCCCACGGTCCAAGAAGCAGGTCCAATCCTTCTTAGGCTTGGCCGGATACTACAGGCGATTTGTACCACACTACAGCCAAATCGCTGCCCCAATGACCGACCTGACCAAAAAGACCCAGCCAAATGCAGTTAAGTGGACTGATGAGTGTCAAAAGGCCTTTACCCAACTTAAGGCAACGCTCATGTCGGACCCTGTGCTCAGGGCCCCGGATTTTGACAAGCCATTCCTAGTAACAACAGATGCATCTGAGCGTGGTATAGGAGCAGTGCTCATGCAGGAAGCAACAGATCACAACTTCCATCCTGTCGTGTTTCTCAGCAAGAAACTGTCTGAGAGGGAAAGTCACTGGTCAGTCAGTGAAAAGGAATGCTATGCCATTGTGTACGCCCTGGAAAAGCTACGCCCATATGTTTGGGGACGGCGGTTCCAACTACAAACTGACCATGCTGCACTAAAGTGGCTTCATACTGCCAAGGGGAACAACAAGAAACTTCTTCGTTGGAGTTTAGCTCTCCAAGATTTTGATTTTGAAATTCAACACATCACAGGAGCTTCTAACAAAGTAGCTGATGCACTCTCCCGTGAGAGTTTCCCAGAATTCAGTAGTTAAAAAGTGTTCTTAAAATGTAGAAGTCTGTTAGTTATATACTTAGGAGTATATGTAAAGGTCTATGTGTTGTATTAATCTGTTTATTTTCAAGTTCTAGAAGGAAATCGCCGCCAGTGAGCTTCCCCACTGTCTGCAATTTGGGGGGCGTGTCATAAACAGATAGCTAAGGGTTAATGTCTCTTTCACCTGAAGCACCTGACCAGAGGACCAATCAGGAAACCGGATTTTTTCAACTTTGGGTGGAGGGAATTGTGTCTTTTGTCTTTGTTTTCCGCCTGCCTGCTTTCTCTGAGCTTTGGAGAAGTACTTTCTACCTTCTAGTCTTCTGTTTCTAAGTGTAAGGACAAAGAGATCAGATAGTAAGTTCTATGGTTTTCTTTTCTTTGGTATTTGCATGAATATAAGTGCTGGAGTGCTTTGATTTGTATTCTTTTTGAATAAGGCTGTTTATTCAATATTCTTTTAAGCAATTGACCCTGTGTTGTATCATCCTAATACAGAGAGAACATTTGTACTTATTTTTCTTTCTTTTTATATAAAGCTTTCTTTTAAGACCTGTTGGAGTTTTTCTTTACTTCAGGGAAATTGAGTCTGTACTCACCAGGGAATTGGTGGGAGGAAGAAATCAGGGGAGATCTGTGTGTTGGATTGCTAGCTTGATTTCGCATTCCCTCTGGGGGAAGAGGAAAGTACTTTTTGTTTCCAGGACTGGGAACAGAGAGGGGGGGGGGGTCACTCTGTGTAGTTTCACAGAGCTTGTGTCTGTGTATCTCTTCAGGAGCACCTGGAGGGGGGAAGGGAAAAAGGATTATTTCCCTTTGTTGTGAGACTCAAGGAATTTGGGTCTTGGGGTCCCAGGGAAGGTTTTTCAGGGGGACCGGAGTGCCCCAAAACACTCTAATTTTTTGGGTGGTGGCAGCAGGTACCAGGTCCAAGCTGGTAACTAAGCTTGGAGGTTTTCATGCTAACCCCCATATTTTGGACGCTAAAGTCCAAATCTGGGACTAAGGTTATGTCACCTTTGAATTCAATATTATTAGTAAAAAGTCTAATTGTGTAGAAAATCTACACTATCTTTCCTACTTAGTTTGTTATGAGTATTTTATGACAGGCCAAATATACCCATTGGAACTCATTTGCTCTATTACTATTGTCATGCAATAAATTGTTAATAGATGCATCGTTCGTTTTTCCCGGCTGAACTTTGTCTTTTCTCAGTTGCACTCTTGTTAGGAAACAATTATAGTTTCAAAGACTAATTGCTAGCATGATTTAAGCACTGTTTTTTTCTTTAAATAGAGTTCATATTACCTGCTTCTTCATGTATATTTAATACCTTGCCTATAGTTTGTGTCTGCATCCTTATACTGCCTAATATTCTTTCATGTTCCAAGTCAGGAGTTCAAATAAGCTATGTAAAGTCAAGTATATTGCTACACTAATAGGGTGTTTTACTGAGAGTATTAAAACAGTTTATCATCAGAAGTTTGAATATGAAATAATCTCTGTTTCTGCTATAACCTGTGTTCCTGCAAGCTGTGAAAGTAACTACCTGTTTTCTTTATTCTTATGAGTACTTGTTTTTAACTGGAAACTTAAATTAATGCTACATTTTTTGTAAGTGTGTGTGTGTGCGCGCGCGCGCACACATTTCATTTAACTTCTTTACAGTAATACACTGTGACCCCAAATGCCAGTGCAACAACAGTACAGCTGTGTTGAATTGTATCAAAAAATTCTTTGCCCTGATTTGGTAGAGAAAAAACAATATTAATATATTACTAGAAGTGTGTTAATATTTCATATTTTTATAGTATCTTCTATCTGAGGATATCAGTGTGATGTTGCACAATGCTGCTTCCCAAGCAGATATTTTTCTTCTGGCTTCAATGGTAATCATCATCTCAGCCACTGAACACAGGGTATGTCATAGAATCATAGAAAATTAGGTTTGGAAGAGACCCCAGGAGATCATGTAGTCCAACTCCGCTCTCAAAGCAGGACCAACACCAGCTAAATCATCCCAGCCAGAGATTTGTCAAGCCGGGCCTTATAGGTTTTTAAGGATGGAGATTCCACCACCTCCTAGGTAACCCATTCCAGTGCTTCACCACCCTCCTAGTGAAAAAATGTTTCCTAATATCCAGTTTCCTAATGTCCAGTCCAAATGAAGCTTGCAGAAATTGGATTGTGAAAAATTCATACCCTTTCATTACAGAAAAGCACTATTCTCTCCATATCCTTAGGTCCTGTCTTTCAGGTAGCTGCATTTGCAGCACTTTTTCTGCATTAAGAATGGTCGACTGGCAGTCTCCTCCAAGCGATCATCACCCAAGACCCCACGTATGGCAGGAACTCCAGTAGTCAGGTAGAGTTACTACTGCCCAACCATTAGGCTGACCCAGCTGAAGTGATTCTGATAAATGAGAGCTTGAGCCACAACAGTCAGATCCAGATGTGAACTCTCCTAAAGTTCCAAGTTTGCGTACGCAGTTTTGGCTGATTCTGTTATAGAGACTGGCAACAAAGAGCATTTATTGATTTATGCATAAATGCATTTTTTCTGAGGGGCTCATCTCCCTAGGATCTGAGCACCTCACAAACATTAATGCACCAGATTCTAAAACCTCCATCATGTTCATGGGTACCTTACTCTTCCGACCTCCTTCGAAGACCTTCCTGTGACAGTGTGTCCCCCACGAGGAAGACTACACCGAGTTTCTTCCAGATGCTCTCCACACTGCTATTAGACAGACTGTGCAAGAGAGCTCCCAGCCACTGCTGCTATGGGATGAAAGACTCAAACTTATATCCCTGTGTGGCTGGCCTGGAGTAGAACTTTTTAAATTGACCATCAGAGCTGGTTAAATAGGGCTCAATTAATGGACTGCTTTTCTATTAATAATGTATTTAATACATACTGTTTTAAGGTATTCAGCCAGAACTACGTACATCCTTACCTACCAAATAAAATAATCAATTAATAATGCAATGATTTATCAAATAAGTGTTTTAGCTGAATAAGGATGGACTTAAGCACATGCTTCAAGTTAAATGCATGCTTAAATGCTTTTTGCTGAATTGAGGTCTTTACAACTATATGAGAGTTCCCACTGCATTAGAACTACTCCCAGGCTGAACTGCTGAAGAACCAAAGAAAATAATTCTAATATTTTAGGTTGGGAAACATGTTTTTAGTTCCCATTGCAAGTTTTGGAACATTTCAGAATTTAAGATAGAAAAAAGTTGATTTCTTAACATTTGAAATTTCAAATGTTTCCAAGAGAGAAGGGTTTGAGTTTTCTAATTTAGTGTAAAATATGGAACTAGGGTTCATCTGACAAATCATTAATGCATGTGAAAGACTTCTTTTTTCAATGAAACTAGATATATGTATAACATGCTCCAGCAGTTTAATAACAACTTCCTTATAGTGTCAACCAAAGCAAGTTCTTCACACACCTCTGTCATCTCAGAAATTCAAGGCTGAGTAATCATTGCTGTGAGTGGGACATTTTTTTTGTTCTTCTGTCTCATGCAAGCCGTCACAATGCCCCATGCAAGTCCTAAAATACAGAAGGAATGAAAAGAAGGCAGCACATGCATTTTCTCTGAAACTCAAAAGATTAGTATAAGTTTGTGAGAGAAATACAACGTATTTTAAATGGTAGAAATAAATGTAATTTATTGATTCCATTTACAACATCAATATCTAAAAATATATTTAGTAAGCTATAAAAAAATTCGGAGTCAACTCAGTGAGTCAGACCCCTATGCAGGCCTGGTTTTCATGGCCCACTTTTCAAAGCAGTGCTTCTATGGGACTCCTCACATGAGCAAGGGTTTATTCGTTCAGACCCTTAGTTTGCTAAGTGTTATAGCTGGTCTGCACTGTTAAAACCATGCTTAAATCTATTTCTGCTACCATTTCTGCCACTGTGGAAGGGTCGTTGCATACAGAGGATTAGTCAGTTTCTGACTTTGGAAATCCTTGTTACAAAGAAAAATTGACTAGGGTAGCACTTTCTGGTCAGATTCTCCTTGAAGCTAGTTTAAGAGCTTAATGAAGAAAGAAACTGACCCATCCTAATCAGATTCCATGCAGTGCAAGAGCAGACATCAGGGTATTGAACTGAAGATAGAATTTGGTCCTAAGTTTTCCATATGGTTTGGGCTGCAGAGAGAAGCAAACTGGAAACGTTAGTCATTTTTCTTCGCAGTCTGATTAAAACCAAACAAGCATCCCAGGAATAAATAAAACCTCCACCTACCATGATCCTGTTCAGAGGAGAAATCTGCTGTTGTTGAGCTGTGAGGTTATTGAAAGTTGTCAGTAGGTCACTATAACAATGGTTTACTTAAAACATAAATAAAATCTATACACCATCAGTTAAGCCACGGTAGTAAATGGAGTAATCCTAAAGCAAACTGTATACATCATTTTCAAGAATGGATACTTATTTTTAAAACTTGTCCAGGCCAGAGTTGATGGAGGTGGGAATATGGTCCTGCTTATTTTCAGTTTAAACAGTAGAAGAAAATAAGTGATTATTTTAGTAGTTTTCAAAAGCTTTTGTTACACAAGAATGGTTGCTTCTCTGGGAATCAGATGACTCCAAATGCTTTGTCTATTATAGTTAATATAACAAAGCTTCGCACTTAACTTCTGCTTTTCCAGCTTGAAGGAATGGAACAATGACAAAGACTTGCAAAAAGAGAATCACAAAAAGTGGAGAAGGAGAGAAATGTGGAGATGGAAGGAGACAGAAATAATGATAGAAGAGGTGGGGGAGGAGGAGACACAAAGAAAGATGTGTTATCTTTATTGGCTGCCACAGGGATTACCAGTAAATCATCACTCCAGCCTGTGCATTGAATTCTAAGATGCCTCTGAAGTGACCAGGGGAGAAAGGTACCAAGTCCAGTCCTCTCCTATAGCATCATTACAGCTAGATCTGGCCCTGTTATTAAGACTTTATTTATTACTAGACAATAGCTCTTACCGAGAGAGAGGGAGCTTATAAAATTTAAAACTAATAAGTTAACTAGGTGTTTATTAAAGCTTTGGTCACACTTGAAATTACATTAAAACCAATGAAAGTGTCTTTAAATGTAACTGCAAAAATAAGCAAACCTTTCCTGAACCAATCTTTTATATATTTTTGCTTAATATATGTATGAAACAGAACGACTCACATGATACCCGAGTTGTTTGTATTGTAGAAGGACTGCTGCAATCTAACAATCTAACTCAAATAGACCACAACAAGAACTCAAAATAGGGTTTAAATAGGACTTACATGTTGCATAGATCTTGTGCAGACTGGCCCTCTGCACAAGGATGGATTTTGTCAGTTACAATACAGACAGTATCAAGGAGCGCACAGAATTGTGTGTGGTTTCAACAATGCTTTATTAAAGATAATCTGGAAGAGATGCAGGGAGGGTCAGAACTATTTCCAGGTATAGAGAATACAAAAGTTATCTATTTCATACCTTATGGCACAGATTTTTACCCTTAATTAATATATTTCTTGATACTTCAAATAAAATAGAATATAAGCTACTAGTCAAACCCCTTATTCTTTTTTCTTTTTAATTTTTATGTCCTGTTTAAGGCTATGCCTGATACATAGTGTTCTGTGTTTTCAGTTTTTACCAATTTTTCACTGAAAAAATACCATTTTTTTAAAAGGAGTTCAGTTTTTACTGATTTACACCCATTTATTAATCCACTCAAAAAAAGTGGTACTTATTTTTGTTAAATACTAATGCTTGTGGCCTACCGCTCTGAGATTAAAGCAGTTCCGCAACATAAAACATAGAACACACACACCGTAGAGGTTGGAAAATCAAACAGTATTAATATTGCGCTATGATTGACTCACAAGGAGATGCTGTCCACCTATTTCTTTGCATCCATTTTGTGCAGTGCTGAATTTAATCAGTCCTCCACAGATAAAGATAATGTAAAAAGGTAAACATGGGGTGAAAATGCAAATCTATGCCTGAATACCAACAAGAAAATCGGTGCTTAGAAATTTTCAAAAAAAGTGAAGATGAGAGTGAAGAGGATGCATTGCACTGCTAGTACTGCAGCATTGAGGTCAGTGCTTGCACTAACAGAAAAAAGGAGCATGTTGAAAGCAAGTGACACAAGAAACTTAAAGAAGAAAGTGAGCTTCAGGATGAACAGTCAATATCAGGAGCTTTCACCAGGGCTTTAATGAAAGAGGGGACACAGCATGATTATGTCAATGAATTTGTGCGTGCTCTTTGTTTTGCCAGATAACCACGGTTCATTGCAGAGTGGCCAGTTGGTGACTTTGTGCATCAGTACTGTCCAGCATCAAAAACCCTTCCTAATGCAGACAACCTGACTCGTAAGTATCTGAAAGAAAATGATAATGCTTTAGTATCTAAATTGATAGTAATTGTTGTCAGGTGTTGGCTGTGTGTGTGTTCTTTCTGCATGCTGCACTGGCTCTGGCCAGATAGCCCATACAGCAGGATCCAGTAGAACTTCCCAATAAGACCACAAGACTTGGTTTAGTAGCGAAGGCACCCAGACAGGTTTATTGATGATAAAGCACGGTACTATCATCTGGCAGACTCTACAGGGATACTAAGACATGTATGGATTCAGCTCAGTGAATGGTAGGACTTTCCAGTCCCCCCTTGGTTGGCCAAAGACACTCCCTCTGAGACCCCTCTTTATGCACCAATATAAACAAGTTATGTATTATCCCTCTGACGTAGTTAGTTACCAACCCTTTGCATTGTACATTTTGGTTCAATCAATACATGTCTGTCCATCACACTGTCATCTTGACCCTATCTTTAGGAGGGGTCAACATGTTCCTGTTATCTTTGGGGAGTGTGTTTTACCATATTTGGTATCAGGATGTTCAGGTACCACCCTTTTGGAATGTGTTTGAGTGAGTGTCCTGTGCCTAGTATTTCTCAAGAATGTGTGTGTTTTTGCAATACCAGCCCTGTTCTTGCCAGGTTCTGTGAGCTTGCACGCAGGCAGAGCCTGACTTCTGCTCACAGCCTGACTTTTGCTAACTTTGCTTTATATTAGCAGGGTCTGACCAGGGCCAGCTCCAGGGTTTTTGCCGCCCCAAGTGGCAGGAAAAAAAAAAGTCGCGATCGCGATCAGCAGCAGATCCACCACGCCGCTTTCTTCTTCGGCGGCAATTCGGCAGCAGGTCCTTCCCTCCGAGAGGGACCAAGGGACCAGCCACCGAAGAGCCCGATGTGCCACCCCTTCCCCTTGGCCGCCCCAAGCGCTGCTTGCTGAGCTGGTGCCTGGAGCCGGCCCTGGATCTGACCCTACTTTAGTTCAGGCCTCATACAGGGCCTCTTATACCGGCCTTATGTCTCAGGCTCTCCCTTTCTACCACAGAAATGTGGTGTCTAGTCTGATTTTTGAGAAGTTTCCTGATGCTTTGGACCATTCAATTATTGGCTTTTTGTTTTCATGTTTTTATTACAATGCAAATAAACCTGCATTGTTTTGTGCTGACGTGACATTCATCCCCTCAGCTGACACATGTTTTGTCGATGCAGCAATAACTGACATGTTTGAGATGTACCTACTAACTTGAGAATATGTGGCCACAACTAACTTTGATTCTGCTTCCTACATGACTAAGTTTGCACGAGAGGTTAAATTCAAATCAGAAACCAGAGCTGCTATATATTACCTGTCCTTCTCATCTGATTAACATTGTGCTGTCAGTAATACTGCTACCGAAGAAATTAAAGACGTGAAATCTTGCATCGCTGGATTCGGAGCCATTTTTAAGCATTTGCATTTTTAAGTCAAAATGAGTGCAGAGCTGACTGCCAGTTACCAAAATCTGCAGGGGAAATATATGGCGAGAAAACCCAGCTGTTTCCAGAATCCTTCTGACCCCGGAACATGAGAAAACCCTCAAAAATATTCAAAACCTTCAGCACAATGCTCAGCAAGAAATGAGAGACAACCATGGCCAGTAATATGAACCCTGAAGTGTTTGGTGCCAAAGATTCTTTTTGGAATGTCATCCGAGTGTTGCACCCCTTCCTCCAGGTGAATTTTGCAGTAGATTACTCGTGTTATGCCAGTGTTTCAACTCTTCGCCACTAAAGATGAAATTTCAAATCTGAAAGGGGAATTTACTGTTTACATGAACATGCCTAATCCTGACAATGTGAAACTGGATGAGCTGGTTTTTTGGAATAGTCAGCAAGACACATTTCCCAACTTCAGCAAAGTGGCACAGTGAGCTTTGACTGTACCTCCTGGATCTATTTCAAAGTTAGACTACCTCCAGGACAGCAAGAGGGTCAACATGAGTGAAGATACTGTGAAGAAAATTATGTGGGTGTATGCAAACCAGGGTTTCTGGAAAAACTAACAGCTCTGCGAGAGACAAAATATATCTTTGTACATAAAAAAAAGTGTCAGTTATACTGTAGTAAAATGTTTATTATTAATTTTTTCTCCTGATTTTCCCATTTTTTTAACCTGATTTCATCCCGATTTTAATGTTTGGAAAATAACCACTGAAAAATTCCCAGAATTTATTTATTTTTACAAATAAAGTCTGAAAATGTGGAACATTACTGATACAGCAAAGTGTATGCTTAACTTTCAGTATACACTTTACTCATCATGGAAGTCAGTGAGACTTAAGCATCTGTTCAAAATGAAGCAGGCGCTTAAGTGCTATGCTGAATAGGAATGAACTTAAGCGCTTTGTTGCATAGGCTCCTAAATGTTCACTGTTCTCCAGCACTGTGTACACTCCCTAATCACAGAGGTTTCAGTTTTAATGGTGGCATTTTAAGCTTCATGGAACTTTGTAGGTTTTTAGTTCAGATGTGCTTGCTTGCAAATGCAATGTGTCAGAGTAAAGTCCACTAGTCCAAGAACACACAATGAAATCATGAAGATGCACTTTTGCTGGCTTTCTGATTTTTGAGATAGGGCCAAGCTGTTCATCTGGACTTCAGCAGCAGGCAAAGTACAGTTCCAAAGAATTAGCTCACTGATTGGTGCTCAGCTATTTCTTTCTCAGGCTTCATTTGAAACGAGAGGTAAGCTGTCTGCCTGCTGCTCTTTTCTTTAGTTGTTTTCTGAATAGTTTATAATGCAGAGTTTTCTTTTAGATTTAACTAGGGCCAGTAACTGTTACTAATCTAGGAGTCAGATAACCCAGGGAGGAGGGGAAAATGTGACTATGAAAAAGTCTTTATTTAACCTATTGAATTCTGACTGGAAGAAACGCCTTGTGGTTTTATTTAGGGAAAGCCTGGTTGAAGGGGAGCCCTTTTTGCTTCATTTATTCAAACCCCAAATCCACAGGTTGTTTTTCTTTACCTGACCTCAGCCTACCTGACATGTCCCTTGAAGCCACAGGTGGAATTTTATACAAATTATAGTCCAAATGTGCTTAGGTGAGCGCTGGTGCCTGAAAATATTCTCATCTGTTAGTACACCATGCTATCTAATACTGCTTCATGCATAGACAGCAAGTGGAGCTGGTGTTTTGCATGTGCTAGCTCTTCCTTCTGTCCCCTAGTACCAGTACAGATCAGGTTCAAGGAATACCGAGCATCAGATCTGATAAATGTGAGAGGTGCTTTTTAAATTTAAACTTTATCATTATATTATTCTCTATCTATTTTTATCACATGCAAAATTGTGTTATGTCGCATTGACTGATATAGTGTAAAAGAACAAGATGAGCTGTACTCTAAGTGATGGGATACAGTACTACACATCATAAAAATGATCTGCCAGAAATTCAATGGGACACATTGAGAAAGCAGGGAGTGTGAGAGGTGAAAAGCCTGTTTTGGCACAGACTGGCTGTGTTGAAAGCAGGGTTTCTGTTTCGCCTTCAAGAGTTTATTTTTCTGCAGGTAAAAACTCATTTAATTTTAAATGTCAGCCTGTGTTTTGTTTTTAGTGTATATCTCTGCAGAGGGATTGACTCAGAAGAAAGATGAATTTGAAAAGTTCAGTGGGATTTATTCTGCTGTTACTCTTTAAATGTGCAGTGTGGACAAGTGCTGAAGAAGCTATGGTACTTGCTAATGCCCACCTTCTCCCTCCAGGAGGCTACCAGAGATTGAGTAACAACAATGAGAAAGGTACTCAGCAAGAGAGGGAGTGGCAGGGATGTATGCACTATTTTACTTTATAGCCTTTACTATCTTTTTTTTCTATGACACTCACTACCATAGTCTTTGAGTACTTCACAAACATTAATAGGCATCTGAAGGTCAAAGACTGTACTTAGTAATAAATGTTCATAATACTAGTTAGAACTTCTATAATGCCTCTTATTCACAGATCTCGAAATATATTAAAAGTCTAAAACCACTTTACTTACAAAAGGTTTTAATCCCTATCTTTTCCCAGAATGTGTTTTCTTCCAGACGCCTTCTTGGTGTTCAGTTCTTTAGTGTCCCTCTGGTCTGTTGATGGTCTCAACCCTGACAGGCTTCAGTATATTAATTGATCTTTCCCTGAGGAAAGGAAAGACCATAGATGTATGGTCAGTGCAAGGATTGTTAGGGACTTTTATGTGGACAGAAACAAGGGGCCCAGATGCTGTGAATTATGTCATCCTGTCAGAACACTATGCAACAGCAGGTGGAGGACTCTGATAATCTGGAGCTAGAGTTTACTGGAAGCCAGATTCTCCTTGTGGGAAAAAGGAAATGCTTTCTGGGAAAAGACATCTTTGTGAAGTACTCATATTTTGGGTGCACAAAGCCATCCTTTTGTTTTGTTCTAGAGAGTTGGGCAAAAGGGGGTCTTTTCTGAACTCTCACTTTGAATATTTAGCTGTGGGCAGATTTCTCCTGTTTGGTGTTTGATAAGTCTTTGGAAGACATGGCTTGCCGGAACTATCTCAGCATCTCAGGAATACAGTTGCCCTTTTCATAATAACCAATTAAGTTCTATATACCACACCCTATTTCCTATCAATTAGTATGTCTTATGTTAGTCAATTAGTCTGTATTATACAGGAGAGATTTTCAGAGACACAAAGGGTAGCTAAGTACCATACAGTCATTGAAAGACAATGGGAGTTGAGCAAGTAATTTCTTTTTTGCCTTTGAAAATCTCCCTCACCATCTTATGGGCACATTCTGCCCTGAACATCTGCTGTGCAACTTCCATTGATTTTAGTGGGTGTCCCATGTATGGACTGAAGTCAGTATGTGACCATATTATGTCCTTGTCAAATACTGATAGGATAATAATTCATTCATTCTGAAGTTAAAAGAACAGAATTGAGAGGTTTACAAGTTGAGCAGAGTAAAATGTTAAACATGCTTTTCTTTTTCCCCCCATAGAATATGCCAGGGATTGTTATGAGATTTTTCAGCACTCTGAAGGAAGCGCCAAGGATGGTCTTTATGTCATTCAGCCAATGAAAGAGCCTATTGTTGCTTACTGTAATATGCAAGATGGTGGGTGGACGGTAATTCAACATATTACAGCCAATAGCACTGTGGATTTTGATAGGATATGGCTTGACTACAAGTATGGATTTGGCTCAGTTCATGACAACTACTGGTTAGGGAATGAATATGTGTATCAGTTAACTAACACCTCAAGGCCATATACACTTAGGGTCAAACTTGTAGACCTAAATGCCAAAATCAAATGGGGAGAGTATGAACCGTTCAAAATTGAAGATGAAGAGTCTCAATACAAGATCAGGCTTGGCCTATACAAAGGCAATGCTGCTGATGCCCTGACCCAGGACACAGAAGCTTATCTCCATGATAATCAGAAGTTCACTACAAAAGACAGAGATAATGATAACTATTTTCAGAATTGTGCCAAACTAGAGTACAATGGCATTCCAGGTGGAGGATGGTGGTATGATTCTTGTGCCAGAGCAAATCTAAACCGCAGGAATGTTATTTACTGGCAAAAAGACTGCAATAAGGAACATTTATGCAAGTTTGCCTGGATGATGGTCAAGCCCACTGACCATGGCCAGCGTCTTAACAAGGCTTGTCATTGTGAAAAAGATGAATTGTAGATAATATTACTACATTATGAGGTGAGAGAATAAAATCAGCTTCTAAAAATCTCTCCAAGTGTTTTCTTGATCTCCTGAGTGGATTCCATCAGTTCAATTTTTTTCTAGTCTATAGCATAATTACTTTCTGTGATTATTTCTTCTAATTTCAAAGTAAAGATGAGCTCACACTACAAAATTCAAGGACAGACTTTGAACATTCCAAAGTTTTTTCCATGGTTTTAGTTCCACTTATAGCAGTGTTAAAGTCAGGTGAAAATTTCAGATCTGGATTCAAATTCTGGATCTCTCTCAATGTTCAGGGACATTTAGAGCTGGGAGGTTTGGTACATTCCTCTCTAATTTAGACATCAGCTGATTAGATGTACTCATTTTGGGCTCTTCTGGTACCAACTAATAAACGCACTAATAAGTATGAGCAACTATTTCAATTATCACCATTCAGGGCATAGAGAGGGAAGAATAAATGATAGATCTGTGTGA
This sequence comes from Gopherus flavomarginatus, assembly GCF_025201925.1. Classification (NCBI taxonomy): domain Eukaryota; kingdom Metazoa; phylum Chordata; order Testudines; family Testudinidae; genus Gopherus; species Gopherus flavomarginatus. The sequence continues at coordinate 101,543,929 of NC_066621.1, forward strand.
TATCCTGCCTGAAGACAAAGACTCAGGTTTATTTAGTGTCTTGTTCATTTTGTTAATGATCTAGAGGAGAAAAGTGAACAAGCAGATTCATTAATTCAAAGATAGCCTATGTGAATCCTAGATCCATTATGACTAGGGCTGTCAATTAATCGTAGTTAACCCAAGCAATTAACTCAAAAAAATTAATCACGGTTAAAATTAATTGTGATTAATCACACTTATAACAATAGAATGCCAACTGAAATTTATTAAATATTTTTGGATGTTTTTCTACATTTTCAATATTGATTTCAATTACGACACAGAATACCAAGTGCACAGTGCTCACTTTATATTATTATTTTTATTACAAATATATGCACTGTAAAAATGATAAACAAAAGAAATAGTATCTTTCAGTTCACCTCATAGAAGTACTGAAGTGCAGTCTCTTTATTGTGAAAGCACAGCCTACAAGTCCACTCAGTCCTACTTCTTATTCTGCAGTCACTCAGACAAACAAGGTTGGTTACAACTTGCAGGAGATAACGCTGCCTGCTTCTTAGTTACAATGTCACCTGAAAGTGAGAACAGGCATTTGCATGGCACTTTTGTAGCCGGTGTTGCAAGGTATTTATGTGCAAGATACGCTAAACATTTGTATGTCCCTTCATGCTTTGGCCACCATTCCAGAGGACATGCTTCCATGCTGATGATGGGTTCTATTTGATAAAAATTTGATTTGACAAAATGCAAAGATGATTCCAATGTGAGATTTCTAAAGATAGCTACAGCACTCAACCCACGGTTTAAGAATCCGAAGTGCCTTCCAAAATCTGAGAGGGACGAGGTGTGGAGCATGCTGTCAGAAGTCTTAAAAGAGCAACACGTTGATGCAGAAACTACAGAACCCAAGCCACCAAAAAGGAAAATCAACCTTCTGCTGGTGGCATCTGACTCAGATGGTGAAAATGAACATGTGCCAGTCCACACTGCTTTGGATTGTTCTCAAGCAGAACCCATCACCAGCATGGAAGTATGTCCTCTGGAATGGTGGTTGAAGCATGAAGGGACATATGAATCTTTAGCGCATTTGACATGTAAATATCTTGCAATGCCAGCTACAACAGTGCTGTGTGAATGCCTGTTCTCACTTTCACGTGACATTGTAAACAAGAGGCAGGCAGCATTATCTCCTGCAAATTGTAACCAACCTTATTTGTTTGAATGATTGGCTGACCAAGAAATAGGACTGAGTGAACTTGTAGACTCTAAAGTTTTATGTGGTTTGTTTCTGAATGCAGTTTTTTTGTACATAAATTGAACTTTCCTGCTGAAGAGACTGCGCTACAGTACTTATATTAGGTGAATTGAAAAAAACATTTTTTATAGTGCATTATTTGTAATCAAAAATAAAGTGAGCACTGTACACTTTGTATTCTGTACTGTAATTGAAATTAATATATTTTAAAATGTAGTAAACATCTAAAAATATTTAAAATAAATGGTATTCTGTTGTTGTTTAACAGCACAATTAATCACATGATTAATCATGATTAATTTTTTAAATCACTTGACAGCCCTAATTATGACATGAATCTGCTATAGATCTTCCTAAATATTCAGAATTCAGTCCTGCCACTGCAGAAGTTTCGTGCTCAAAAGCTTGCAAGATTGGGACTATAGTCATGACTCTCATCTACCGACCACATATAGTACATCCAGTAATGGGACTAGAACCAGGCAGAAACACAGGCCTCTACCAAGTTATTTAAAGAAACAGCTCAACTGCCCTGGCCATAAGAGAGGACTGATATGGAAATGTGCAGATCTGACATACTGTATCCAGTAGAGGGCAGAAGTGTACATATATGTGAGTCAGAATATTTTCTTCTTATGTGAGTATTCATATTTGCATTTGACATATACATGATTGCTCATTTTCATGTGTCTTACAAAGTCACCGTGTGTGTTAGGGCGACCAGACAGTAAGTGTGAAAAATCGGGATGGGGTGAGGGGTAGTAGGAGCATATATGAGAAAAAGTCCCAAAAATCGGGACATCTGGTCACCCTAGGGGTGTGTGTGTGTGTGTGTGTTTGCATATCAGTGATCACTGCATACCAGAGGGCAGCATCAAGCCTTTGCTTTTCATCTGTAGAAAGAGATATTTCAATACTTAAAATTGTGTCTTCCTAAATCTTACCTCACATGGCTTCTCTCCCCTGTTAGTTTCCTCCCCATTCCCTTTTTTATGAGCCCAAATAGGACTAAATATCCAACAAAGGATATTCTTTAATTTTTATTAAACTAGCCTGAGTTAATGATCTTATCAGCCTTTCCATTAGAAAGTCCTATGTTCTGGGTTTGCAACACCTATAAAATTCTCTCCGGGATGAAACTTGGTGATCAGTTTTAAAAAATTGAAAACAAAATGGTAATTTTTGAGTTGTTGCAATACAATGCAAAAAAAAAATCTTTACACTGTTACCTATATTTCTCTGTTTATTACTGTGTTGTAGTCTTGCTTCATTTTTTAAATGAAATTTTGCAGGATATTATTCCATTATAGAGACAATGTTAAGGGTGTTGCTTCTCCCCTAATTCATGATATATTTCTAGCCTTTTCTTTTCTTCACATTACAGTAACACCTCACTTAAATTTGTCCTGGTTAACGTTGTTTTGTTGTAATGTTGCTGATCAATTAGAAAACATGCTTGTTTAAAGTTCTGCAATGCTGCCTTATAACGTTGTTTGGCAGCTGCCTGCTTTGTCCACTGCTTGCAGGAAGAGCAGCCTGTTGGAGCTAGCTGGTGGGGGCTTGGAACCAGGGTGGACTGGCAGCCCCCTATCAGCTCCCCTAAATTCCCTGTGCAGCAGTCACCAAGCAGGCTATCAATTACCAGGCAATTCAGTTGTCCATACCGCCACTGCCATGTGCTGCTCCTGCCCTCTGCCTTGGAGCTGCTCCTGGGAACCTCCTATTTGTTGTGCAGAGGTGGAGGAAAGAGGGGTGATAATGACAAGATGTCCCCCTTCCCCCCTGCTCCTGCCCCCCACCCCACCCCTTTACCTCAGCTCCACAGAGCAGAGGGAGGACATGACAGGGCTCAGGACAGAGGGAGCTTGCTGGCAGCAGATGCTGTCTCAACTTGCTGATCTACTTAAAAAGGCAATGTACTTAGAGTGGAGTCAGTGTACTTAACGGGGCAATGCGCATTTCTCACACACACGGTGTGTGTCTCTGTCTCTCTCTGCCATGCTGTCTCCCCTCCCTCCATTCGTGCTGCCTTGTAGAGTGTGAGGCTACATTAACAACGTGTGAACCCTTGAGGCCTTAGCCAAGTGCTAGTTCATCATTTAGCAGTAAGGCATTATTCCCTGGGAAATATCCCACTCTCTTCCATCCTCTGACTTAATCACCTAAGCCAACCTTCACAATCATCATTGCTGTGTACGGTATTAAATTGTTTATTTTAAAAGTGTGTGTATATATATATATATAGTCTTTGGTGAAAAAAATTTCCCTGGAACCTAATCCCCCTATTTACATTAATTCTTATGGGGAAATTGGATTCGCTTAACATCATTTCGCTTAAAGTATAATTTTTCAGGAACATAATTACAACATTAAGAGAAGAGATACTGTATTGTAATATGCGGATATCTAGAGACCATTTTTGTGGATCACAGATGGATATGGATGTAAATTTTATATCTAAAGTCCTGAAAATCTGCGGATGTCTGCAGATCTTTTTGCAGATTGCAGATCAGATGTGGATACAAATTTTTTATCTACGCAGAGCTCTAAGTATTAGCCTTATTTCACATTTGCTAGCTTTGGATGTTGTTACTCAACTTTGACTTTATTTAAAGATAGGCATTTCTCTTGTTATGAATATGAAACATAATGTTACTGAATGAATATGAAATACGATGTTCTTATCTATAGACATTTGTTCTTTAACAGTTATTAAACTATTTTTAAATTAATCACTTAAAAAAGTATAAAGAAAAGGATTTATCTTACACCTAAGGACTAATAAGAGACACTAGACTTCAATTAAAATCTGAGAGTGACAATAATGTGAGATCTCATACCATAGCATTATAAAGAGGAATATGAGCAACCAGAATCCTGCCAAAGCAGCAGTGTTTATATGTAAGTAGGCCTTATGTAGACCTTAAGGCCAGAAGGGACCATCATGATCATATCGTCTGATCTCCTGCACACTGCAGGCCACAGAACCTCACCCACCCACTCCAGTAATAGACCTGTTGCCTCTGGCTGAGTTACTGAATTCCTCAAATCATGATATAAAGACTTCAAGTTACAAAGAATCCATCATTTATACTTGTTTAAACTTGCAAGTGACCTGTTCCCTATGCTGCAAAGGAAGGCAACCCCAACTCCCATAAAGTCTTTGCCAATCTGACCCGGGGTGGGGAGGAAATTCCCTCCCAATCCCAAATATTTATATGCTAGTAAGTATATAGTTGGTAAAACCAGTTATCTGAATCCCATTGTATTGATGTGGTTCCTTCATATTACATTTATTGTATAAAGAATAAAAGACACAACACTTGGTAATGAGGATGGGATTCTAATCCAGGAATACAGTGAAGCAGAGAGTGATTGCAGAAACTCAGTAAAAGTACAAAGGAAACTGGAGCCTACAGCCTTTGGGATTCAGATTTAACTGCATATTTGCATTATATTTTAAAGGTTAAAAATGTCTGGTTGTTTGAGGAAAATAGACTTCTTTAGTAGCTTAGTAGAGAACCAGCCTACTAGTATTAAGAGACTGGAACAGTATAGAATTACTAATAGTATAACTGATGAAAAAGGATGGTGGTTTTACTGAGTGTGATGAGTATTAAAATGTATAACCCGCTATGTAGCCTAACACCACCGATTAAATCCTCAGACAAAATATTTGCTGAGATTGTTAAAATTCTACAAAATCATTTCTCCACAAAGCTACTGGTGATTGAAGAGTGTTTCTGCTTTTATAAGTGGAATCAAAAAGAAAATGTAAAAATTTCTGAATATATAGCTAAAGTCTGGAAATTAAAAGAGCATTGCCAGTTTGGAGGGAGTTTAAATGATGAATTAAGGGATCGGTAGAGTGCGGTATGCAGAATGAAGCAATCCAAAACCAGTAATTTACTGAGACTGATTTAACTCTAAAATGTACGCTAGAAATTGCAGTGTCAATGGACACACAAACTGGCACAAATTGAACCATTGCCAGTGACAAATGCCACGGTAAAACACAAAACTGAAAAGTAATCCAGTAATGGCTGAAATTTATAATATTTAATGAATGGATGGCTTATGCACACAAACAACTTCCAGCTTTCTTTGCTTGAAAAGAACAGTTAAATACATATATATTAAGGTTGCCTAATGTGTAGTACTAGAGTGGAATTGGGAATTTTAAAAATGAAAGTCCTTACCAGGAATTTTGAGTGGTGTCCACAGATTGATACACATGTGAAGGAAATGGCAAAACAATGTCAAGTTTGTCATCGAATGTATCACATGCTTAAACATGCTCCTTTGAATTCTTGGGAGTCACCGTGGTAATGAATCCACGGAGATTATACTGGACCACTTATGGGACATACACTTTTTTTAATTGCAGTAGATGCTCAGTCTAAATGGCCTGAAGTATTCTGTATGAATTCAACTAACTCACTGCACACAATGGAAGTGTTAAGATAATTGTTTTCATGGACAGAAGTTTCTGAATAGATTATCAGTATGAACAGAACTCAATTCACCTCAGAAGAATTTCAGCTGTTTAACAAAGAAATTGTATCAAACAGGTTACATCAACTCCATACTCTCCCGAAACAAATGGATTGGAAGATATTTTGGATTTAGGGTTTTGGCTGACCCATAATATAGATAGGAGCCTTTTGCAAAGTTCAAATCAGAATCTGGGTTCAAACATCAAACTCTGCTGAAGTTTGAGGGCTTGAAGGTATGGGTTTTTGGTTCAGTTCTACTTTCCCACAATAAAAGCACCCAATTTTGTAGTGACTTTTTTCTAGGACAATAACACCATTTTCCAGAATTACATGAGATTTTTTTATTGTTATCATGGGTTCTCATTTATCAGATTTAAACCATTTACCATGTCTCACTGATGTTTTTACTTTTCGCTTGTATTAGGTAGAAAGCTTCTTCAAGTGTGACTATCTTTAGGAACATTCGTTCTTAGACATATTAAATAAGTTTGACCTGTACAATTAATTTTAAATTGTTATGTACCAAATGTGGCTAGAAAATAATGTCACAATTTTCTGGAAAGTGACCAGAATAAGTAATAATGAGATTAGATGTAATTAAAAGTAGCGATGAGGCCTTTTCATGATGCTGAGTTCTATTATAGGATCAGAATCTGAATTTTCCCACAAGTTGAGGATTGAGATGGTAGTGTTTGGAGTAGGAATCTTTTTTTAAGTATATATTCACATCTGGATCCAGAACCATGTGCCCCTTAAATTCACAGCATTCTGATCCAGGTATCAGTTTGGACCTACCTCTGAATAAAAGAAATGAGAAACAAAAATGACCCTGTGGAATAATCTTAAAAAATGTAAGAGAGATTGATCTTCCTTCTACAAAATGTTTAAACCAATCTGTGGATTCCTATAGCACGGGTATGATTCTCTATTGAATCCTATAGGTTGATTTAAAAATTCTAACAAAAAGAGAATTCTCTATCAAATTCTATAGGTTAGTTAGAATAATTTCTGTAGATCTCTTTTGGTTTCGTCCTTCTTAAATTCAACAGGACTTTTCCACAAAAGAAAGATTTTTGAGCCCAATGTAAGCCCTGCTGTATCCTGAGTTCCTCCCACAAAAAGGTGAATATATGTCCATTTTAATTAGATAGTCTATGCTAGAATTCTGAACATCTTTCAAGTCTGCGTCTTCAAACAGAATGAAATCTACAGAAGAGTCATGACTACTTTATTTGATACTTTTTAGGGGAAAGGGATTGAGAGTATATGGAAAGAAAGAGGAAATTATGACATTTATTTTGAGCAAGGATTAGATCCCCAAAACATTCATGTGCGATTGGACTGGGGAACTCTTACTTAGAGATATAGAAGTTTAACCAAAAAAGACCTCTTCACAAGGTCCCTAGTTCATAATCAATTATTAAAATTAATGGTTGTGTAAAGCAGTGGTTCTCAAACTTTTGTACTGATGACCCCTTTCGCACAGCAAACCTCTGAATGCGACCCCAACTTATAAATTAAAAACACTTTTGTTATAGTTAGCACTATTATAAATGCTGGAGGTGAAGCGGGGTTTGGGGTGGAGGCTTACATCTCACGATGCTCCGAGTAATAACCTCGTGACCCCTTGAGGGGTCACGACCCCCCAGTTTGAGAACCCTTGGTGTAAAAAATCATTAAAAGAACAGGAAACCAGATAATGTAACTTAGTCCACGTTAAGCTTAAAATGGAGCTTTACAGAACTTGAAAACAAGGTATACTTAACTACTAAATTATGTTTTGTTGAGGTTCATGTTACCATACTACATAACAGGAAAACATAAACATCCTATATTTCTTTTATATAATTCCAGGTATTTACAACGTACCTCTCGGTTTGGTAGTGTAATGCCTCAGATGCTAGCAGCATAGTTTGAGCACATATTTCACAATTACATTGAACTGACATAGTTGCATCCATTGCTGTACAATCTACCTTATACATCTATTCAGCACAGAGTCCATAAACATTTACAAAACACTCTTGTTTAACAGAAGCCAAAAAGGGACAACAAAAATATCCCATTTAATTTCAGAAGTAGAAGCCAATGCTTTACTTTAGCAACAACATTGCAGCTAGCAAGAATTCGTACAGCCTTATACATTTTGCCTTTACTATAGCTTTTGTCACAAATGTGCGCATTAATATTGTGTTGAATCAAACACACTACTTATGTGTTTGATCCAATGCAAAATAAGATGAACCCACCATAATAGCCACTCACTATACAGAGAAAAAGCTCTGGATGGTGACAGAGGTAAATCAACAAAAGGGTCTATATAAAAACCCATACTTCCCTTTAATAATCATATGCTAAAGTACCAGAAATAACTGGGACAATACAATGTACTTCAAAATCAATCATGTTGAATTCAAAATACATTTTTCACATATTGCTAGCCTTTCATTGACATATATTTTCCCTCTGAAAATTAGGAATATTTAAAAAATTACTTACACAGTGGTCATTTACATGAATTAATTGGATAGTTATGGAAAAAAAAACATGTCTTTCATGATAATTACCATTAACTAAATTATATGCCAACTCCACTAAAAACAAACTTTACTGAAAACAATGATAAATTCAGGATAACTAGCACGAAATCTGCTGCATTATCTCTGCACTGTGCAAGTATTTCATGTCACACTATATTATCATGTTAAGTATATTGTGAGATGAAATATGGAGATGGGCCCAAATCAAAACTCTAGATCCAAATACCCCTGAAGTTTGATAAAGGCTAGATAGATCTAGATCGGAACCCTGTGACTTGGGCTCATCTCTAGTGCAGTATTTGTAATTCCTTACAGGACCTTTATTTTGTCATCTTCTTATAAACACTTGTTTATTCTCAGTCTTTTCTTATACCCTCTAATTTCTGTTGCCATTTCCTTTGTTTCTTCCTGAGTTTTTTGATACTTGATTTTATTACACTGTAGTGAGCCAGATCATTACCCCACTTCAGCAGCTTTGTGCTGCAAGTGGCCTTAATGACAGTGAATCCATCTACATGAGGACTTCTGCCAAACAGAATCCTCCATGCAGCCCAGAACCACAATACCATATTGAACACCACACCCCTCCTTTCAGGAGAGGTATTACTGGGGGATCCTTAGGCTCCAGCAAACCTCAGTTTCTGGAACAGCCCCTTGGGGCCTGCACTAACTTGCACCTGGGCTCAGGGCCTGCACATGCTGGCCCCAGAATCCAGGAGCCACAAATATGGTTAACAGCCACCTTTCCCCCAGCCCAGCAGTTCGACTGGCCCAGAAGTTCTGGCTGAAGAAAACGTATAAACAAATTAGTTAGGCAATATTTGTAAAGTTCTTTGAAGATCAAAAGTGCTGCATAAGTACTAAATAATATTAAGATTAATATAGAAACAATCAGAGTCCAGTCACAAAAAATCCTGTTTTCATCCCCCAGCAATACCAATTTTCTCAGTATTTTTAATAACTTTATGATATATTGATGACTGCATGATATCAGTTTATATTTTTCCTGTGTTCTGTATATCATTAAACAAAAGGTAGATTTTCTGGTGGGGAGTAGTGGAGTTAAAGAAGAGATTCTGCTTTGCACCATCACTTTATACTGGTATAGTGACTTTAAAAAAACAACCTTCTGGTATATGAAGAAATACAAATTCAGAAATTTCTGCTAACTACTTGTTTCCAGGTGATACTAACTTGTATGACAGCCTTAGTATGGGCATTGGGTTCTTAATATACGACATTGTGTATTACACCAACTATGAGCCCTCCCTTCACTCAGAAAAGTTATCCTACAATAGAACATTTTCTTAGCATTACACTTGCCCTCAACAGATTTGCCCATTTGGGATCCAAAGGATCCCCTAATGCTTTATTTTGGGCACCGCTGTTTTCACCTTTAAAGGTCCTTGTGCCATTTCATCAGGCTATGGAATAGTGTCACAAGGGAAGTAGTGTAAGGCCCATTGCTAGGGATATATAAAACTAGTATAGACAAAACACTAGAAAATACACAGCAAAACAGTCTTGCAACTGCAGGGAGATGGACTGGATGACCTAACAGGTCTATCCATCTCTAATTTCCAGGGGTCTCTGATTCACTCTACTTATTCTCTGGTTGAAAGGGAATACCACAGGCCCCTAAGATGTTGACAGTAATGCAGTTCCATTGAGTGACTGCAAACACTCATAGACAATCATAGCAGCTGCTGCTTTCCTCTTGAACCCACGCACAAGACTGTCATTATGCAAAATGTGGCTTTTCTGTGCAGAAATTTTTGTCCCCAGACATGTAAAGCAACAACTTTGAAAAGAAAGAATTGCAGCCAATTTATGATGCGTGGACAATGTCACTACGTACTTTTTATGTTTTCCTCTCATCGTCTATTACAATTATAGCAGTTTGGTATTACCCTGCCAGTACAACTTCTCTTCCACCTTTTTGTTTTTCCATTGACAGAAGAGTAGCATCTTAAAAGTTTTTCTGAAAGTTTTGTTACAGAGAGCATAACAGATAGGGTTAACAGTGCTATTCACATAGCACAGCCAATATCCAAGGTGCCACAGTGTTAGGGGAATGCAGTCTGCGCAAAATGTGGAGACCAAAACCATTATATTGTAGGGAGTCCAAGTGATGATAAAAGCTAGAAGAATGGCACTTAAAGTCTGGGCTGCTTTGCGCTCCTTTATAAGTACCATTCTTTTCCTTTTAGTGATTTGGTTACTTAAATTTGGATCCATGCCTTTGATGGAAGGGTCCTTTGATAAAGCAGCAGAACAAGTAGTTATTTTTACTTTTCGGCAACCATTGTTAGTTTCCTGGGTGCCATCAGCCTTAACCACCAAGTGGAATTTGTAGGCCACACATTTTGGACTTTTTTGCGCTTGGCTTTTGGCTGGAGATAGAAAGTATTTCTGGGTCTCAAAATCATTTTCCATAGGATGGTCTTTGATAAAAACTTCCTTATTCTCCTCCTCATTAAACTCTTCTTTCTTATCTTTGGCTGGACTCTTGTAAGTTACTTCAAAAACTGAATCATTGGCAGATTTGTCTTCTTCTTCTGAGGATGCGTAGCTGCTGCAGGTGGTTAGCTGGTCTGCTTTAGACCAATCATTACAAGTATTTGGTGTTTGGGGTACTTTTGCAGTGGCTGACGTGCTTCGACTGGATGAAGACCATGAAGCCTGACACCTCTCCCTTTTGGCTAAATTTTGTTGCTTGCAACTAAAACAGGACTTCAGAAGAGCTTTCTGGGGTTTTATCATCTCAAGCTCTGTCACAGACTCAGAACCTTGAAGTTCAGCAAGGTCCTTGGTACGTTTCTCAGTCTCTTTATAAATACGGCAATATAAAATAGTCATCACTGACACTGGGATGTAGAAAGCAGCAATTGCAGTACCGAAGGTGATAATGGGTTCATATAAAAATTGTATCTGGCATTCTTTAGATGGGACAGTTCGTTCCCCCACAAAATACTGCCAGCATAAGATTGGTGGTGCCCACAGAATAAAGGAAATTAACCAAGCTAGACCAATCATAATGCCTGCCCTTTTGGGTGTGCGCTTAGCCCTGTAGGTTAGAGGTCTTGTGATGGAAAAGTATCGATCAAAACTGATAACTAGCAAGTTCATTACTGAGGCATTGCTAGCTACATAGTCCAATGCTAGCCACAGATCACATGCCAGACTTCCAAGAGACCAATGGCCTATTAGTATATAAGATGTGTAGAGATTCATAGAAAATATTCCAATGATGAGGTCTGCACAAGCAAGGCTGAGCAAGTAATAATTGTTAACAGTTTTGAGTTGACTGTTGACTTTGAAGGATATCATTACAAGAATGTTTCCCACTATGGTTATTAGGCTTACAATCGCTGTGACAGTGGCAATTGCGATTACTTCCAAAAGGCTATGCCCTTCTAACTGTTTATGGTTAACAGAACTACTGTTTACAGTGGTTGAATTTACTTCCATTCTTGTTCGTAGTGTATTATCACCAGGATATTAAGGTCATTGCAGAATATTTTCTGTACTTGATAATATTTTTTGAAGACACCTGTAAAGAATAAAGGGGAAAGAGAGAGTGCAGCTCATTAAACAGCACTGGACTTTCAACAGACTTATTTAGCACAAAATATTGACATTTTAAGCCATTGTATATTTATATAGAATGTTAGAAACAGTAAAAATGTTATTTTAATGTTTTAAATAACACAAATTGGTTCAAATGACTGTTTTTGCTGCAAATGGAACATTATAATCAGATTATTTTCATGCTTTCTTTGCATTTTGATTGCTATTTCCATCATTCTACTCATACATTAAACACACATTTTAGGGAACTTTGCTTTGGTAGCATTCTGAAACAATGCTAAGTGCAGCCAAAATAACTACTGTTTCATAAAGTATTCAGTTTTGTCACCCCTTATCTGCTGAATATTTTGGTAGAGTACAGAACATGTTCTTCAATGCGCAGACATTTAAAGATTCACAAAATAATGAGAATAGGGATTCACAGTGTTCCTTTTTGAATGTAGTGCACTATGCATCATAAATTGCGAACAGTTTAAAAACAAATTAGGAAGATTCTGTGAAGAAGCCAGTGTTTGGGGAACCATCAGGAGAACTGAAGGTAGGAGTGGGGTTACTGAGTTGAGGGTGTCTGGAGGAGGCAGGAGGGGAAGATGTAGTTAGAGGAGCTTGGGGAGACACACGGGGAGTACTGGTGAAAAGAGGTTTCGGGGTGCTAGGGCTTAGATTAAAGAGCTAGATAGAAGAGAGGTTGTGTGGTTGAGGGATTTGGTGAGAGAGAGGAGAGCAGTCACTAGATTTTGGTAGAAATGGGAAGAAGGTTAGACTGCACATAGAAAGGAGATGGCTAGGTTGGAGGGGAGTCAGGAGGACAACTAGTTCTGGTTTAGGCAAGGGAAGACTAAAAGAGGAGTTGCTCTGTAGTAGCAACTTCTCTGCTCTAAGTAACCAATTAGTGGTTCAAGATACTTCACTCTCTGCCTCCTCCTTCCCTCTATTTAAAAGACTAGTAACTCAAGCCAAATATGGGAGAAATAGTACAGAATACTATGGGCTGGCTGGAATATTGACTGCAGGGAAGGGCTACACAGCTGCCTTGCACCATGGCACTGGCTTGTGGGTCCCCAGCCACTCTGCACTCCATCTGCATGTAGTTCAAATACTCAGGCTTTATACTGGTGGATTTAATCATAACAAATAAATAACTTGTACTAGTAGGTTTGGGGCACGCTGCAAAAATACACAGCAAACTATTACACATCGCCATGTGTTTTATATTCAGTAGCAGCAAAGAGTTCTGTGGCACCTTATAGACTTTCAGGTGTATTGGAGCACGAGTTTTTGTGGGTGAATACCACATGCATCTAATGAAGTGGGTATTCACCCACGAAAGCTCATGCTCCAATACATCTGTTAGTCTATAAGGTGCAACAGGCCTCTTTGCTGCTTTTGCAGATCCAGACTAACATGGCTACCCCTCCCATACTTGATATTCAACAGCATAATTCTCAGGTGAAATACACATTTTCAAAGCGGGGCACAGGTGTTGCATACATAGATTCCATGAAATAACAGTCTGTTATAATGTTGAAATGCCCTTAATATTTGCATTACTTTGAGCAATTTAGCACCAATACTGCCCATCTATATCCTGGGGTTGTGTATTTTGAGGAGGGGATAAATAAAAATGTTGTGACCACTATCTTTTTAAAATCTATTTTATACTTTTGAAATAAAACTCCGTGGGTAATATTAATTCATGAAATAATGCTCATTGTAGTTAATGGTGTTATTCCAGGGATGAATTTGGTTGCTTGTATTTAGGACACTAGTAAAATTGTTCTGGTTTTGAACTACAAGGAACCTTCTCACCTCGCACAGGCTACACAATGGCCATTCATAATTGTAGTGTCTGTGCTCAGCAAGCACTGGGGCGGCTCCTTTTGTGCATCCCTAAGGGCACATAATGCTGCAAGGTGTGGTGGTGGAGCGAGAAAAGGTGCGTCCGTAGCTCCAACCTCACTCCAGAGGTATTGGAGCATGAGCTTTCCTGGGTGAATGCATGCATCCCACGAAGTGGGTATTCACCCACGAAAGCTCATGCTCCAATAGTCTGTGATTATGTTGTGTAGGGGTCACTGTGGTTGCGAGGGGCTTGGCATGGATGTGTTGTGCAGGAATCACTGTGGTTGTGAGGGGTTTGGGGTGGTTGTGTTGGCCGGTGCTGGGCTCAGGGTGGTTATTTTTGGGGGGTGTCACTGGTTGCGAGGGGTGGTTGTGTGGTGGTAGGCTTGGCGTGATTGTGTCGTGCGAGGGTCACCGTGGTTGTGAGGGCCGCTTGTGCTATGCGGCGTTGCGCACGTGTTGCTGTTGTTGGGAAGGATTTGAGGGGCCGGACGGTTGCCCCGTCCCGGTGGGAGCGGACCAGGCGCCCTCTCTTTCGGGCCTGCCCGGTGGCTGTTTCCGGAGGCGGGGACCGGCGCGGCGCGGCACGGGCCAGGCCGGCTCTCGGCTGCACACGCGGCGGGAGGAGAGGACCTGCCGGGCCATGCAGGCGGAGCGCGGTGGAGGCGGCGGCCGGCCTCGGCGGGGAGGCTACAGGCAGGGCAGGAGGAGACCCGGCGGCGGGGACAGAGCAGCGGAAGGCGGCGGGGACGGACCCAGCCGAGGAGGCGGGGGCCGCGGAAGAGGCGGCGCTCATGGGCACGGAGGAGGCGGGGGCCGAGGCAGACGAGACCCTCGGGGCAGGGGGGCAGCGTCTCCCCTCCCTGCTCGCTACCACAGGCGGGTAAGAGGGAGCAGATACCGCGGCCTAGTCCGCCCCGGGAACGGGCTGCTGCACCTACCACAGCAGGCAAAGGCCGCGCTCGGCCCCTGCCTGCTGCTCCCTTCCCAGGACGCGCCCTCCTCGCTGTCTAGACGCTCCTGCGCCCCCAGCTGCAGGCTGGGCTGCAGGGGGCCCCTTGCAGAAGGGGAGGCGTAGCACCCCCCTCTTCCCAGCAGTGCTGGGTTTGAAAATTACCCCGGCGGTGGTCGCGAGCCGAGCCCGGGGCTGGACTCCCCCGAGCGTGTTTTGTGACTGTGAGACTGCGGGGAGGGGACACACTGTGCACCGCTTGAAATGCAGATTTAGGTTTCGTGGCGTGAATCCATCTGTAGTGTGACGCTGGAAAGTGCCGCTTTCAAGAACACGTTTGTTTGGCAGAGTGGGAGGAGGGAGGCACCAATTATACTGGCACCAGTGATTAGCTGCAGAAGCTGCGAGGATATTGTGCCCTCCCCGGCATATTCCACGTCACCCACCCCTTTTACGTAAATTCTGCTTATGACGTTGTGCTGTAATTTTGGGATCAATGGTTCAGTATTTCTGGTTCTTATACTGTGTTTCTTCATCATGCTGTCTGGTTAATCTCCTAGTTAAATTGTGAGTGAGCCCCTGACTACACTAGTATTCTGGTACCCTGGGGAGCCAGCTGTAGATAGAGCATCTGCTTCTATCACGTTTCTGATTACACTCTGAGCCCTTCGAAGATGTGATGATTTAAAATGTTGGCGTCAGCTGGTGTATCACCTGTTTTAGGGTCCCACCATTGCTTATGCTGGTATATGGCCTTAACCCCAGTCCTGCAGTGTAACACAGAAATTGATCTTTGTGCAGAATCAGGGCCTTAAAGTATAAAATGAAATTCTTGGTTGGTGCCATTACTTAAAATGTATTCACTAATAATTTCATTTGTATACAATATAAACTTCCATGGTGATACATACATACAAATGACTGGACTTTCTATTTTGAATATTAAGTTTTGTTTTCAACCCTGGAGCATACAAATGCAAGTGGAATAAAAGCACTGTGCAGTATTTGCAATAATTGAGAGAATCAATAGCTTTGGCTTATTTTGTGCTGGATCCTGCAGGAGTACAGACAACATGAAATAGGAGGTAAAGTCCTAAAGCGTTTTGACATCTACTGCAGAGAATATAACAAAGGTAACTGCCCCATGATAGGGCTTGTCTACAGGGGAAAGCACTTGCAAAATTTATTTAATTCAGTTAGTTGAAGCTATTTGTGTGTGGGAGGTGTGTGAGCGCATGCATGTGTGTGGCCTTTAAATAACAATTTCAACCTTTGTATTATTTTTGTATCTGGGTATTTTATATTTTTATATATATATATATATATAATATAATTTCTAATATTGTTGATTATTTACAGACAGTTTTTCTAACTTTAAAAGGGAACAGTCAACCTAAAATCACATTTCTGTGTGAAAATTTTAACCTGATATTTTTGGAAGTAGCCCCTGAAGGTTTACTATAACTAAGAGAACAGAGAGAGTTTCTTAGTTCTCTATTTTCTCAGTTTGTTTACTTAGTGCATTTGACAATATTTTCACTATTTTATTGATAGTTATACTTTGTATCAAGTGCACTAGCATGATGACATCACCCTTATCCATGGCTGAGAATATAGTGAACAGTGTCTTTTAAGAGCCCTGTAATCCTCAGTGTCTTCCCCAGGCTCTTTAAGAGAGTGTTTAACAATAAGGCATGGTTTGCACTTAAAAATTAGATTGACCTTGCTGTGTCACTCAGGGCTGTGAAAAATTTCACGCTTTGAGTGCCATAGTTAAGTTGACTGAACCCCAGGTGCAGACACAGCTTCCGTCAACCTAGCTACCACCTTTTGGAGAGGTGAACTAACTACGTGGATGGAAAAACCCCTTCTGTCAATGGAGGAAGCATCTGCACTACAGCGCTGTAGCTGTGCCACTGTAGCGCAGCTGTGGCCTAAGGCTTTGTCTTCAGTAGAGAAATTCGATGTTAACCATGGTGCGCTCTCCTAATACACCTTATATTTGCTCACAGAAGTACTCCCAATGGTGTATGTGTGTGCCAGCTGTAGTTTGGATTAGACTTACTTCCAGCAAGACTAACCACTGTAAGTATCCTCTATGTTATTCTGTTACGTCAGTTCCAGTGGGACTGAGATGGATCGTGTGATAGCACCAACAGTGCTCCTAGGGCTATCCTGTAATTTCCCTGCCTATGTGCTTGGACTGGCAGTTCCCTTTTGGGTACTTTGAAGACCTCGAACCAGGCCTGATCCTTCAACCAGCTCCTGTAGCTCCCTGGGACTTGTGGGGAGAGGAGATCTTGTCCTGTTGGGTCTTAGTTTGCTAGAATCCACAGAAGTACTAGGAATATCTGCCTCCTCCAATCCCTTCTGCTCCTACCAGGTCACTCTAGATGCTCCTTGGGGCCCATAGAGGAGCCCTGGGGAGAAAAGACTATACTCTCCATTCCAACCATCCTGGTCCTGGTCAGGCGTTTTGGGAGAGCTTTCCTGTTAGGATTAGAACCATTTTAACATGGTAGATCTTGAACCTGAACTACCTGATGTTCCTTAAAAATAATTTCAGACTTGTATTCTTACACAGAGTTTAAAAATACATCACAAAGTCAGAACATAAATCCCTTGCTTAGAAAACTATTGAGGGTAAGCTATTTGATATTTGAGTCCCTGAAGTCTCTGTTGTATTATGCCTGCAATTATGGTAAACCTAGATGAGATCTATTAAGATTATGTCAAATAAAATTAAAGTCAGATATTTGGTCTGGTCAGCCTACTTCCATGCAGATGATAGATGAAATGCAAATAAAATAACAGGCAAACAGAGACCAGCAATTCAGTAAACCTATAATAAAGCAAACAATTTCGTTCATAAAAGTGTTATATGCTGAGAAACATGTAAAATCTGCTTTTCTAGCCATTAGCATGCAGCATTTAATCACTTGCTATATTATTAGTAATGTCATTGGTCAGCTGGATTGACTTAAACTGTTATTTAGTCACAAATGTTATATGCTTTTAACATCTTAATTATTAGAAGATGGAGAACATTAAGCCGCTAGAGTCCTTGCCCTCACTTAATGCTTATATAACCAGCTGTGCTACTTTTGAATTCTGTAAAAGCCCACTAATTCTGTCAAGGTCCAAAATTCAGTTTCCCATTCTGTGGTGGATATTAGCATTGAAGGGGAGAACAAACATTCACAGAGTATTAATTGTTATGAATATTGGAGCCATTCATACAGTCTGATCTGCGTGGCTAGAAAGCTGTACCTGTGGAGGCCTAATGACAACAAACATGAAATAGGAGGCAAAGTCCTAAAGCTTTTTGACATCTACTGCAGAGAATATAACAAAGATAACTGCCCCACGGTAGGGTTTGTATATAGGGGAAAGCGCTTGCAGAATAAGGAAGGATGTGAATTTCAATGCAACAGCTATTCTGTACTAATCCCCCATGTGGACAGTCTTGTTCTATTTATTTGTGAGGGGACACTCAGGAAACTTAAGGTGAATCAAGTAAAGGAGTGGCATCAATAAAGTTAAAGTGCAACTATTTAAAGCACTTCACTTCTGAATGAGAGCAGCCACATGGAGGTTTAAGATGCTTTAACTTATGAGCACTGATGTCACACTATTAGTAGATTCATCTTAAGTTTCCTGAGTGTCCCTGTGTAGACATGGCTTGAAGGTTCTCTTTGTTCAGAAGGAGTGTCTACAAGGGGAACTTTTGTGGAATAGCTGATTCTGGGCTATTTCCCCATGTAAGCAGGTCCTTAAACTGTAATGTAAATCTCTAACACTGTTTTGTAATAATGTTTTCCTGTCTGAAATGCAAACAAAAACCATGTTAAAACACTGATGCCCCACACTGTGTCAGTCATTGATTAGGCATGGTTAGTCTCTGGGCTTGTCTACATGGGACATTCAGGAAATTTAAGACCAATTAACATATGGCGTGAAGTTGATGCACATAAAGCACATTAAACCTCTCTGTGGATGCTCTAATTCAGAAGTAAGATGGCCTAAGGGCTTGTCTACACTTGAAAGTTAGGGCTTGTCTATATTACATTTTATAGCGCTCTTAACTTGCTGGCTCAGAGTTGTGAAAAATCACCCCTCTGAGCACAGCAAGTCTGAATGCTTTAAAGCACTAGTGTAGACAGGCTCTGAGCACTGGGAGCCACACTCCCAGCTCTCAGAGCTAATCTCTTCATGGAGGTGGATTACCAGGAGCTCTGAGAGAGCTCTCTCTCAGTGCTCGCATGTGACCACACTTGCATTTCAAAGCGCTGCTATGGGAGCGTTCCTGTGGCAGTGCTTTGAAGTTTCCAGTGTAGACATACCCTTAGGCCTTGTCTACATTGCCACTTTACAGCACTGCAACTTTCTCGTTCTGGGGTGTGAAAAAAAAACCCTTGAGCGCTGCAAGTTTCAGCGCTGTAAAGTGTCAGTGTAGACAGTGCACCAGTGCTGGTAGCCGTGCTCCCAGCGAGTGTAGCTTCTCCTGTCGGGGGTGGTTTTTTGCAGCATGTTCTCTCCCGGCGCTGGTGCCACAACTACACAGCAACATTAAAGTGCTGTTGCGGTGTGAAAAAACCCCTATCAGTGATGCAAGTTTCAGTGCTGTAAAGTGGCAGTGTAGATAATGCTACAGTGCTGGGAGCTGTTCCCCTTGCAGAGGTGGTTTTATTACCGCGCTGGGAGACCTTGGTTTTATTACAGCGCTGGAGCTGTAACTACACAGCCACGTTAAAGCCCTTCCACATACCCTTATTCTGGCATAAGTATCTGCACATGGAATTATTCAGGATTGGGGTTTTTTTTTTTTTCCAAAAACAAATCCTTAGTTTGCTGTGGTTTAATCCTCTGAATGAGAGCATCCACGCAGGATTTTAATGCACTTTAATTTATGTGTAATAAGATGAATTAACAAGTTGTAAAGTTAACTTTCCTGAATGGACCTGTGTAGAGAAGCCCTCAGGATATGCCTGTGTCACAGAGCCTATACCAGCATAGCCAAATTGATATAGCCCCCTATTGTAGACACAACCTACATCAACAGAAGGAGTTTTTCTTTTGGTGTGGGAACACCACCTCCACACATGATGATACCTATATTAACAGAAGTGGTCCTCTGGCAGCATAGCAGTGTATATACTGGGTTTTTTGTTGGCATAGCTGTGTCAGTGAATGGGGTGTTTTTTCCACACCCCTGACAAACACAGCTATGCCAACGTAACTTTTAAATGTAGATCAAGTTTCAGTGTAGGTTGACCCGCAACAGATGTTTTGTGTTAGTTTCTAGTAAATCTCTGTACCAAAAGCAACTGAGGGTATGGCTACATCTGGAATTTCAAAGCGCTGCCCCGGCAGCGCTTTGAAGTGTGAGTGTAGTCAGAGCAGCAGCGCTGGGAGAGAGCTCTCCCAGCGCTGCATGTAAACCACATCCCTTACGGGTGTAGCGTGCAGCGCTGGGAGCCGCGCTCCCAGCGCTGCTGTCCTGATTACACTGACGCTTTACAGCGCTGTATCTTGCAGCGCCCAGGGGGGTGTTTTTTCACACCCCAGTTGCAGCGCTGTAAAGTGTGAGTGTAGCCAAGGCCTGAAGCTTCATCTAGACCAGAGGTTGGCAACCTTTCAGAAGTGGTGTGCTGAGTTTTCATTTATTCACTCTAATTTAAGGTTTTGTGTGCCAGTAATACATTTAAACATTTTTTAGAAGGTCTCTTTCTATAAGTTTATAATATATAACTAAACAATTGTATGTAAAGTAAATAAGGTTTTTAAAATGTTTAAGAATCTTCATTTAAAATTAAATTAAAATACAGAGCCCCTCGAAGTGGTGACCGGGACCCAGGCAGTGTGAGTGCCACTGAAAATCAGCTCACGTGCTGTCTTCGGCACGCTTGCCATAGGTTTCCTACCCCTGGTCTAGACGTAAAGTTTAAATTGATATAGCTACATTGCTCAGGGGTGTGAAAAATCCACAAGCCTGACCGATATAGCTGTGCCAACTTAACCCCAAGTGTAGATGCAGTTAAGATGGTTGAAGTATGCTTCGATCACTCTAGCTACTGTTGTTGGGGGAGGTGGTGTTCCTACGCTGATGGAAAACTCCCTTCCGTTTGTGTAGGCTTCAGCCATACTAGAGGGTTATGCCAGCACAGTTAGTGTGACATAGTCATGCTGGTATAGTCTCCTGTGGGTAGGCATGGTATTAGAATGGAAACATTTTAACTTTTGAGATCTGGAGTTCAGGATTCTGCTTTTCCCTTGGAAGCTTTGATGGTATCAGAGGCATCAGAGAAGCATGTTTTTTTGTCCAGGCTTGCAAGAGAAACTTACAACTTGAACTCTAGGATAGTAAAGGAGAAAATAACTTTAAAATATTTAGTTTTAAAATACAAATGTGTTTTGTTAATTTTATGTCTATAATATATATAGTTGTGTAACTGATTTACATCTCAAACATTTTTGTGTTTTTTTAATGTTTTTTTTAAAGTATTTTGATCAGTTTTTCTTTTCTTTTTTTAAAAATCTGATTTATGTATTATCAAGGCACCTCTCTGAAGTATCTGCACACTTTATTAAGGAATTGACACAATTGCTGTGTTATTCTTTTAGAAAATAAGCCTAGAGTCACTCAAGTTAGAACACCATGAGAAACAGTGTGACTAATGTCTGACATTCTTCCTTGGGGAGGGGGAAAAAAAGGGGACTAACAACTAAATGGTTGAGACAGGCTCTGGGGCAGTTTGTTTGCCAAATGTTATATTTCATTGCAGGTGTGGGTCATATTGGATAATTCTATGTTTCTCGCTCTATTAAACCATCCAATTTATGTTAAAAATAAATGGAACACATTTGCAGTTACTTTTTCCTTTCTGTTTGTAAATTAGAAATTATAGTGCATCAAGTACTAATTTTTCTATGAACCTAGCATACTGTTTGTCTCCATTTTTATCCTGTATAAGTCTTTTATCTTAATATTCTAGACAGTTTTGTATTTTATTCCATGTTCTACCATGAAGTTTTTCTGTTTTTATCTTTGTCATAGTCTGCCTATACAGAAAAAAGCAAATCCTTTCTGAAACTCTGAATAAATGATAATATAGTTTTCTTTTGATAATTATCTTGACTGGATGCTCCTCAGGCAGCATCAAAAAGCTTTAGGGCTTGCCTTCTAGTTCTATATTTTTTGTCATTACATTTGTAACGTAATGTAGTGTGCTTTCTGACTTCCATATCTTTTTCTTACTGCTGAGTGACACATCAGACATGTTTTGTGAAGCCTGCTGCTTCAGTGTAGCTGGAAGTACCTGGTCTGTTGTGACTTTCCTTTTCTGGCAGCTAGGGAGAGGTCAGAATGCATTTTTTCTGTTCTGAATGGTGGAAGCTGAATGGATAGATCTGTTGCTTGCTTTCTTACTCCCTTTCCTGCGGTTAGCCTCTTGATGGCATCAAATCACTTCACTCTCAGAGGTCTGGTCCACACTACAGCGTTAAATCAATTTTAAACCGCGTTAAATCGATTTAACGCTGTACCCGTCCACACTACAAGGCACTTTAAATCGATTTTAAGGGCTCTTAAAATCGATTTCTGTACTCCCCAACGAGAGGAGTACCCTAAAATCGATATTACTATATCGATTTAGGGTTAGTGTGGACGGAAATCGAAGTTATTGGTCTCATTCTTTTACTGAGCTACCCAGTAGCTACCCAGAGTGCACCGCTCCGGAAATCGATGGTAGCCTAGGACCATGGACGCACACCACCGAATTAATGTGCCCTAGTGTGGATGCGTAAAATCGATTTTATAAAACCAGTTTTATAAAAACGGTTTTAATAATTTCGATTTTATGCTGTAGTGTAGACGTGGCCAGACTGGAACTTCATTATCTCTGTGTATTTTATTTAAAGATACAACGTTGGTCTAAATTAATATCTAATGTTATCAGCCTAAGGTAAATTTTGTCTAGTCAATAAAACTTGACTTGAACCTTTTGTAGCTTGATCAGTACTTTTGCTTCACTAACCTTGCAGTCATTGTGAACAGGAGGTGGAGGGTGGCATATGGTATATTTTGCTCTTAGAGCCTTTGTAATAGCCAGAAGGACTGCTCACACAAATAGGACTGCAGAATTGGGCCCATATTAAGTGATGCTTCTATTCAGCAAAAACTCTCAACAGGAATATAAAATATACATACATGAAGTCAGTGGAAATTGTGCCTGAGTAAGAAATATTGAATAGTTCCCTTCAATATTAATTAAAGAATTTACAAATCATAAAATTGATTTTTATATTAATTTCTCTCTGCTGCATTGCAACTAATCAGATGACTACTCTGTCACAGTTACAGGGCTAACTGCACCTTTGTCCCCTTGCTAGGGATATGTCTACACTACAGGATTATTCTGATTTTACATAAACCGGTTTTGTAAAACAGATTGTATAAAGTCGAGTGCACGCCACGCTAAGCACATTAATTTGGCGGTGTGCGTCCATGTACTGAGGCTAGCGTCAATTTCTGGAGCGTTGCACTGTGGGTAGCTATCCCATAGTTCCCGCAGTCTCCCCTGCCCATTGGAATTCTGAGTTGAGATCCCAATGCAAAAACAGTGTCGCGGGTGATTTCTGGGTAAATGTCGTCACTCAATCCTTCCTCCGTGAAAGCAACAGCAAACAATCATTTTGCGCCCTTTTTCCCTGGATTGCCCTGGCAGATGCCATAGCATGGCAACCATGGAGCTCGTTTTGCCTTGTCACTGTCACCGTATGTGTACTGGATGCTGCTGACAGACGTGGTTCTGCAGTGCTACGCAGCAGCATTCATTTGCCTTTGCAAGGTAGCAGAGACGGTTACCATCCCTATTGCACCGTCTGCCATTTTAAATTGGCAATGAAATGATGGTTATCAGTCATTTTGTATCGTCTGCTGCTGTCATGGGTGCTCCTGGCTGGCCTTGCTGAGGTCGGCCAGGGGCGCATGGACAAAAATGGGAATGACTCCCCGGGTCATTCCCTTCTTTATGCTTTGTCTGAAAATAGAGTCAGTCCTGCCTAGAATATGGGGCAAGTGTACTGGAGAACCAGAGAGCACAGCCGCTCCGTGTCAGAGCCCCAGAGATCCCGTAGAAATGATGAGCTGCATGCCATTCTAGGGGGTGCCCCTGCAACAACCCCACCCGTTGCTTCCCTCCTCCCCCAACCCTCCTGGGCTACCGGGACCTGGGCAGTGTCCCCCCATTTGTGTGATGAAGTAATAAAGAATGCAGGAATAAGAAACACTGACTTTTTAGTGAGATAAAATGAGGGGGAGGAAAGCCCCAGCCGCTATGATAGTCCAGGCAGGACATTAAAGGGTCGGGGGGGGGGGGGGAGAGGAGCGCAGCCTCCCGCTGCTATGATAGTCTAGGCAGTACAGAATCTTTTCTTTAGACATGAAAGGGGGGGGGCGGTATGATAGAGCTCAGCCTCCAGTTGCTATGATGAGGATGGTTACCAGCCATTCTGTACCATCTGCTGGGAATGACCGGGAGTCATTCTCATTTTTACCCATGCGCCCCTGGCTGACCTCACCAAGGCCAGCCAGGAGCACTCACGGGCTGATAATGATGATGGATAGCAGTCATATTGTACCGTCTGCCACCGGGAAGGGGATGCTGGTGTTCAGTGCTGCAGCACCCCGTCTACCAGCAGCATGCAGTAGACATAGGGTGACATTGAAAAAAGGCGAGAAACGTTTTTTCCCTCTTCTTTCGGGGATGGGGGAGAAGGGTGTAAATTGATGACATATACCCTGAAACACCTGGGAAAATGTTTTTGACCTTTCAGGCATTGGGAGCTCCGCCAAGAATGCAAATGCTTTTCGGAGACTGCGGGGACTGTGGGATAGCTGGTGTCCTCAGTACCCTCTCCCTCCCTCCATGAGCGTCCATTTGATTCTTTGGCTTTCTGTTACGCTTGTCACACAGCACTGTGCTGTGGACTCTGTATCTTACCTTGGAGATTTTTTTCAAATGCTTTGGCATTTCGTCTTCTGTAACGGAGCTCTGGTAGAACAGATTTGTCTCCTCATACAGCGATCAGATCCAGTATCTCCCGTACGGTTCATGCTGGAGCTCTTTTTGGATTTGGGACTGCATCGCCACCTGTGCTGATCAGAGCTGCACGCTGGGCAAACAGGAAATGAAATTCAAAAGTTTGCTGGGCTTTTCCTGTCTACCTGACCAGTGCATCTGAGTTCAGATCGCTTTTCAGAGCGGTCACAATGGTGCACTGTGGGATACCGCCCGGAGGCCAATACTGTCGATTTGCGGCCACGCTAGCCCTAATCTGGCATGGCAATACCGATTTTAGCACTACTCTCCTCGTTGGGGAGGAGTACAGAAGTCGGTTTAAAGAGCCTTTTATATCGATATAAAGGGCTTCGTTCTGTGGATGGGTGCAGGGTTAAATCGGTTTAACGCTGCTAAATTTGGTTTAAACGCGTAGTGTAGACCAGGCCTAGGAGTCTGAGTGGACTCCATCAGGTGTCAGGCCTTGTGCCTTTACATTGGGCCATTGGCTACAGATGTTCTTAGTAAACGAGTCTACTAGCTTTGGCACCTATGGCTCTTTCCTTTGGGAGCTTATGACCAGTCATATTATGACCAAACAGCCTTCTTAAAAGCAAAGTTTTGTTTAATGTTAACAGTTGGACAAAGCATTTAGAGATAAAGGATTTTTAAACACCAGTCTACACACGTCTATCTTACGTATAGACTTATCTTCAGGGAACGCTAATCTAGGCAGCTGTTAAGTTCTTACCTCTGTCAGTCTGAATTGCTCCCCCAAAACAGCCTCCCTCCAGAAGGAGAATCTCTCTTTGTCCAGCCAAAGATGTCTTGTCCTTGTCTGTTCCTGTTTTTTTTCCCCTGCTTGTCCACACCAATTTGAAAGGCTGCATAGGAAGTTGAACCAGTCTCCTCAGAGTGAATGGCTCTGCCATTGTACTGTAACAGCCCTCAAGCATTTGCCATAGGTGGCTTATTTTAAGTCATTGTTTTCCCATTCTGCTTATTTTCTGAACAACCTTTAACCCAATATAGTCATACAGTGAAGATCCCAATAACATGTCAACATACAATATTAATAAATTATTACAGAACTGCTATCAGTCCATCACATAGTCTTTTTTTTCTAATCCAAGTAAGAAAAGTTATTCTCCCTCCCCCTCCCTTTAACATCTTTGGTTCTGTCTTTGCACTTCTACTATCTTGCTTCTGCTGTTCTGAACAGTTTTGCCTCTGTATTTCTCCCAGGGTATCTCTGGTAGTTTCTTTAATTTATAAGCAGATATGCTTAGAGGGCATCCTGAAATTCTGGGAACTTTTAAAGGTGTCCTCATTTAAGTTGCCTATATTTTTAACTCTAAAAGAGGGAAAATTATTTTGAAGGATTTTATATAAACCATTAACACTCTTCAATTTATATTATAAAGGGGGCCATTATTTGGAAGAAACTGTATATTGATACTTGTTTTAAGTATTTAAGAGAACTTCATTCCAAGACTTCTTACAAGAACTTAACAGCACATTTCATTAGAAAAAATAAGTGTAAGTTGAGAGAATAGAATTAAAGGTCAGAGAATTTTCCATTATACCATTTTTCTGTACTACTCAGCTTAAAAAACAGCATTCTGACTGCCAAGGAAACAGCATTAGTCATGAACAGCAGGTGGGGTAGGTAGTCTAACCTTTCTGTTTTATGCTGATCATATCCTGTATTTGTGTGCATGACTGCCGTAGTTATTCAGAAATAGGTGATAGTTGACCGTTTAAAATAAATAGTGTACAGGTAAGTGTTTTTATGTTTTGAAGCAATGTGGGAATATATTTCTCATCTCACTTTGTAGTATTTTCCATAGTGTGCAACAGACCAAAATTTGAATGTTCATCTTCAGCTGGATTCTTAGGGACTGTAGCTGCAATCCTTACCACAGAAAAAACTCAGTAGGAATATTACCTGTACAAGGACCAGGGAAAACTTGCTTGCCTTATTCACCTGTAGTCACCCCTAGTGAAGTCCATGGAACTATTCAAGTAAGCCAAATGAGATTTTGTCAGTAGTCATGCTAAGGGAACAGAAAACTAACTTTGTAAAATGGTTAGCAAAAGTTGTACGTTCTGGTGGTTCAGAAATCTTTATCCCAGAATATTCTAATTTGGCTAAAAATCAGTCTTATTTTTCATCCTGGGAATTTTAAGTGGGTTCATAGTTCTGTGTAAATGGATTGCTAATGTGAGATTGCTTCCATTTCCTCACAAAAGTAAATGAGTGATGGAAACAGTATTATTGCTTTTCAGCTCTACATAATCTAATCATGTTGTTCTTTAGTAGTCCTTAGTAGGACCCCATGAGAAATACTGGAATGAATATTTCTGACTGTTTTAAAAACAGCAAAGTAATTCATGCCTGTATAAATCTGTCCTATGGAATGAGGAGCTCCCAGTTTTTCCCCTCCACTTTTACGTATAGTATTCCTTTGCATTTGTATGTTCGTCTGTCTTCTTATTTATTGCTTTAAAAATGCCACCTAGTATAAGAATGAGGCTTCAGTGTTTCTGTTGGTAGACGTCAGTAACAGAACCTTGCCAGTGAAATTGGTACATTCAGTGAGTGTGTGAGAACCTTGCCTCAAGGTTACTGCAGTTCTGCTTCTATTCCTGCCTTTCCCCAGAGGATAGCTATAGAAAGATTCTCTTTAACCCTGGGGTGGCCAGACTTTTTTGATTTGTAGGATTGCACAGGGATGAGAGATTGAGATTCTGGGTCACAACTGTCCCTGGGCTACTTCTCTTATGTTGCCAACATGTTGCTTTGCTTTCAGCTTATTCTTACTACCTGAACGTTGTACCTTTACCCATATTATCTTTTGAGGATGTGTCACTCAGTTACTGCTGCTTTGAGTTCTTCAACTTTATTCCTGTCCCTATTAATTCATAGCAACAATGGGAACTCATGGAAGTAACTGAAACTGAAGTGATGATATACTCCCTTTTTCTTTCTCCTTAACAGCAATCTTTAGCAAGAGTGCAAAAAATAACTGGCCCCTAAGAGGTGGAGTAAAAATGAATACGTAGAAGTACAATTGTTAGAACTGTGGTCCATAAAGAAAATTACAGCTTGGGGCTCTGATCCTCAAATGGATCTATGTGGGCAGCATCTTACATGTGAGCGATGCCCTGTTGACTTCTTCGAATGATTACAAAGGCTGTTCGTACAGAGTCGGTTGCAGGATCAGGGCCTAATTGTGCAATAACTTTGGCAGTATAGGATTGTGAGACTTTCTGTGGACAGATGGCAATGCAAAATGGTGTTTTGTCAAGGCATTTCTAGTACATCCATCACTAATGTATCACAGCACCAATAAGCTTACATAAAGAATGTATTCTCTACCTTTTCCCCCATTTTACCCCAAGTTCAGTGTGTGTGGATTGTAAAAAGTATTTTAATTATATTTTTAGTTTTTTGACGTCAGGGATATGGTGCTGAGTCACTCTTTAGGGTTCTTTTGGTGGAAAAAGCTTTGTGATGAAGTCAGTCTCGCAAAGAATACAGTTTTGAACACTATGCTGAAATGAATGGGGAGCCAGATGAAACTGTGGTCTTAAAAAGCATGTGTGAAGTAGCCACTCCTCAAAGAGAAATGTATGTATGTATGTTTTTTTTTTTTTAAATTTTAACTAACTCATGTTACCAAACTTCTTTTAAAAAGTAGAGATACATTTTGTTTGAGCACATAGAAAGGCATTTGAATACATCCTCTGTACTTTTTGTCCTTGAATAACTGAAAAACCACTGAACTGAAATGCTGGTTTGCTGATACCTGATATACCATATCTAGTTTAAGAACAATGGTATAGCTGTTTTATAAACACTGGAGATATTATGATGTATAGTGGAATTGTTCACACCACCCCATAACAATAGTATTGCAAATATTCCTCTAGAATACATTGAGCCAGAGATAGTGATGTGTGTTTTTACAAATGCCCAAGATAGATAGGAACATCCAGATCATCCTCTAGAGATTTAAACCAGTGGTTCTCAAACTATTGTGCTGGTGACCCCTTTCATGTAGCAAGTGAAATTCATGCGATTCCCCCCTTATAAATTAAAAACACTTGTTTATATATTTAACCCTATTATAAATGCTGGAGGCAAAGCAGGGTTTAAGGTGGAGGCCAACAGTTCGTGACTCCCAATGTAATAACCTTGCAAACCCCTGAGGGGTCCTGATCCCCAGTTTGAGAACCCCTGATTTAAACAGATTTGGGAACTGGCCTAGCTTGTCAGTAACTTATTTTTCAGTCATTTCAAGTCATATTTTCTGTAACTGCAGTAATTCGTCTTGGTGGGAAAGTATAATAGAACCTCAGAGTTAGGAACACCTTGGGAATGGAGGTCGTTCATGACTCTGAAATGTTCATAACTCTGAACAAAAAGTTATGGTTGTTCTTTCAGAAATTTACAGCTGAACATTGATTTAATAGAGGCTTGAAACTTTACTACACTGAAGAAAAAAATGCTGCTTTTTCAGTTAATTTAAATGAAACAAGCACAGAAATAGTTTCCTTAGTTTATCAAATCTTTTTTTAAACTTCCCCCTTTTTAGTACTTTACATTTAACATAGTAGTGTATTGTGTTTGCCTTCTTTTTTTTTTTTTTTTAATTAATGTCTCTGCTGCTGGCTGTTTGCATTCTTCTGGTTCCAAATAAGGTGTGTGGTTGATCAGTCAGTTTGTAATTCTGGTGGTCATAATTCTGAGCTTCCATTGCTCTAAAACCTATTCATTATAGTGGACCCCATCCTTCAGTTAGTATTCACATTACTAGTGCCATTTAAGTTCACCTGCTACAGGCATTTTTAAAATAGGGGAGGGGGAAAATAATCTCTCCCCCTTGAAGTCAGTGGGATGTCTCAAATGAGTAAAAAGTCTAGGGTCAGGCTGAGTATGTGTGTGTGAATGTTGAAGAGCACTAATGTTTTGATAGAGCAAAAGATTTCAGGAAGATGAACTTTTTGTTTTCTTCCAACAATCAAGTTGGGACTTGTTTCAAAGTATCTCTTTCTCTATCTTTATATAGAGCATCACTTAGAACATACTTATTTAGAGAAGATACCTTTTCTCCACTTTAGCACATTCTGGCACTTGTGAGCCTAAAATGATCACTCCTGATGTCCAAAATTCATGAGGCAGTCTCTTGGACTTCATAGAGCTTTCAGAAATTCCCATACTGTATAACAAAGATTAAAAGCTTTCTGCCTGGTATCTGTCCTTTCAGCTGCCCTTTCTTCTAATTAAACTTCTTTTTTTGCTTTGGTAAATCTCTCTAAAGGTCACAGATGGAGCAAGCAAGTGGAGAGGATTACTCTTTGTTGCAGGGAGATATCTATATCTATATACCTTCATGAAAGAACCTCTCTCAAGGCATTTTTTACTTTCTGTAAAACTCATTTGCTTTTTCTTATTTCCCTCATCTTGATAAAAGTCTGTAATGAGAGGAGAGATTGTGCTAGAAGAGAGAGATGTGGTGTTATGTGGGCTAGGTGGCCCATAAAAAGGGAAGTAAATTATTCCTGTTAATGAGAGGCAGTACTTAAAGGTCACTGAGGGAGTCTCACCCATGGATGTCTGAAACTGTACAAATGCCAATAAGAAATTAATGTCAAATAACTGTGAACACCCTCACCACCAATAATGCATTACTGCTCTTCCAAAAATATTTTCTTATCCACTTCTCAGTTTTATAATTGTGGCATTAAATCTCTGTAGATTTAGTTCTCAGCAGTACTGTTTGTTGTTGTTTTATCTGCATCCTAGTGCTACTATGCAAATACAAATGAAAGGCAGTGCAAGGCACAGAGAAACAGCTTAAAGATAGAGAAAAGTCAGGATGTTTTGTCTACAGACCTAATAGACTTAGTCAGGCAAAGACTGAGAAGAACAAAGCACAAATGCAAGAGGAGGTGCAAATGCCCATGTTAACTTGTCTGAGGTGTCTGATAAAAATTGCAGTTGAATGACTTTTACAAATGGTTAGTTTCTAATGAATAATTAGTGATTATTTGGAAGGGAAATGAGCTTATCTACACAATGTGAAACCTGGAAAGGAGGACATATAATGGAGGGTGGTTTAATGTCAGTGAGACAGCAAACTAGATTGATTGATTTTTCTCGCCCTATTGTATCCTTTGTCGCTGAATGCAGACAACATAATTTATGATGCTGAACAATTTTATCAAACAAGATGCACTATTTCTGGTTTCTGTATCTCAGAATATATAGTAGGACTATTGTTATGTCTGCCAACCTATATTAGAAACAACATGTGGCTTACAGAGTTGCTGCCACTTTGATATTGCTTGTAAAAAGAAAAGCATTGGTGGTGGGTGAGAACAGGGAGGCTATTCCAGGCATAGGAACAACATGATCCCACTCAGCTGCATGTTGTTGTAATAGGAGATGGAGAGCAGTAAGGCAAAAGGACTTGATAGCGCAGGGAAGGTGGGTTGAGTAGGGAAAAATGAGAGCAGAGAGCTAAGTTGTGTAAGATTGTGTTGGAATTAAGGGTACAAAACACTTGATTTTGAGTGGTAGTGGAGTGCTCAGAGCAGGAAGGTTATGTTTGCAGTACACTTTGGGTAGGTTGAAGATAGGAGATAAAGTTGCAGAATGAGAGTTTAGAGAGCTAAGAGAGACTGAGTACCGAACTCTGAGAGACACAGTATATAAGGGGAGTAGGCAACCTAACTACAGATGTTGCTGCCAAGCACTTTCTCTTGTGGCTGCATATCAGAATCCTTGAATATGCCACTACAGCAGCAAGAGCACACCATACTATACCGGGAACCTATGGGAGAAGAGTGAGCTCAGCTACTTTTGCGGCAACTATGGAGTGGGTTGGGAGACAGCAGTGTTTGAGCTTCCCCTCACCAACCAACTCTTAGACTGAGCATGTCACCCCAACAGCCAGTCCCTTTCTCCTCTGGGGCCACTGTATGATGTAGGAGCCTCTGACCTCTCTGAACTGGGATGAGAACCCCCAGAGCAAGGACAAGTATAAATAATAATGTGGCCCTTTGGTCCAAGCAGTTAGCCAATATTCTGGGCCTTGCCAGGTTGTTTCCAGTAGGAGAAATTGAAGATATGATTTGGATATTACTTCAGAGCAAGCCTGTTTATTTACCAAGAATGTATGTAAACTCCTCTTTTCCTGAGCCCAGTAGAAACAGACAATATGAGGCATTTGCCTTGTTCAGAAATCAAAGTTTGTCATTTCAGCAAGTGCTGTGACCAAAGGAAGCTCTCTCTGTCTTTTAGCTTCCTCAGAGGACCACATGACACTGCTGCTTTCTCTGTCTGCTGGCTTTCTTCTTACTTTCTGGTTCTCTGTTTCACTCATACCCCTCTCCAGCTGAAACCAATAATTGCTCTAGCCCTAGTGTTTGCATCAGTCTCCATGAACCCCTTTGTGCCACATGGCTTAGCTTCTGCTCATACCTTTCAATGTTGACCTGTGCTTCTATTGTTCCAGCTATCACTAAATAAAAGGGTATTTAATTGCTCTCTCATTTAATCTGAATGAAGAGTGACTAGTACTCCCTTCAACTTTTACTAGGTCTGTGGTTGATGGCTGCCGTTAACATCTTCCAGCACAGCAATAATAACTCAACTGCTAGAACAGGGCCTCATCCTCCCTGATTGAACTGACCTCGTTATCTCTAGCTTGCTTGCTAGCATATATATACCTGCCCCTGGAAATTTCCATTACATGCATCTGAGGAAGTGGGTATTCACTCACGAAAGCTCATGCTCCAAAACGTCTGTTAGGCTATAAGGTGCCACAGGATTCTTTGCTGCTTTTACAGATCCAGACTAACACGGCTACCCCTCTGATACTTGACACCATGCAAGGCACTGCATTTAGCCGTATGGAGTGGAAATCCATCAACCTCATGAAGAAACTTGCACAAATACAGACAGATATCATCTTCCTTTCCAAATGCAAACGGATGGACATCATACCAAATGGACTAAAGGTAAAAAATCCACTGCTATCTACATACTACACAGACCACAGTGAGAGATTATGCCATACTCTATCAAAAAAACTGAGGAACCACCTGATCAGCATCCTATACAGCAAACAGGGACACATCAAAAAAGAGCTCTCCAACCTGGAGACTCTCATTAATAACCAAACTTCTATACAAACGGACTTCACTAGAATAAGACAGGAGATCTACATTACTCACTTCACCTCTCTACAAAGGAAAAAGGACTGTAAGATGTCTAAACTCCTACCTGCCGCATGGGGCCACAACCGTCGTACCCCTAACCCACCCAGCAATATCGTCAATCTATCCAACTACACACTCAGCCCAGAAGAAAAGTCTGTCCTATCTTGGGGACTCTCTTTCTGCCCTGCCACCCCCACCAACATGATACAGTTCTGTGGCGATCTGGAAGCCTACTTTCGCCGTCTCCGACTCAAAGAATACTTCCAGGACAACACTGAACAGTGCACTGATATACAGGTGCCCTCCCACCAACAGCACAAGAAGAAGAACTCCACATGGACTCCTCCTGAGGGTCGAAATGACAGCCTGGACCTATACATTGAATGCTTCCGCCGGCGTGCACAGGCAGAAATTGTGGAACAACAACATCGCTTGCCTCACAACTTAAGTCGTGCAGAACGCAATGCCATCCACAGCCTCAGAAACCACCCTGACATTATCATCAAAGAGGCTGATAAAGGAAGTGCCATTGTCATCATGAACAGGTCTGACTACCAAAAGGAGGCAGCCAGACAACTCTCCAATACCAAATTCTACAGGCCACTTCCCTCAGATCCCACTGAGGAATACACTAAGAAACTACAGCATCTACTCAGGACACTCCCTACACTAACACCAGAAGAAATCAACATACCCCTAGAGCCCCAACCAGGGTTATTCTATCTACTACCCAAGATCCACAAACCCGGAAATCCTGGACGCCCCATCATCTCGGGCATTGGCACTCTCATTGAAGGACTGTCTGGATATATGGACTCTCTGCTCAGACCCTATGCCACCAGCACTCCCAGCTATCTTCGTGACACCACTGATTTCCTGAGGAAACTACAATGCATTGGTGACCTCCCAGAAAACACCATCCTAGCCACCATGGATGTAGAGGCTCTCTACACAAACATCCCACACACAGATGGAATACAAGCTGTCAGGAACATTATCCCTGATGATGCCACAGCACAACTGGCTGCTGAGCTCTGTGCCTTTATACTTACACACAACTATTTCAAATTTGATGACAATATATATCTGCAGATCAGTGGCACTGCTATGGGCACCCGCATGGCCCCACAATATGCCAATATCTTTATGGCCGACCTGGAACAACGCTTCCTCAGCTCTCGTCCACTCACGCCCCTTCTCTACCTACGCTACATTGATGACATCTTCATCATCTTTACCCATGGGAAGGAGACTCTGGAAAAATTCCACCATGATTTCAACAGCTTCCACCCCACCATCAACCTCAGCCTGGACCAATCTACACGGGAGGTCCACTTTCTTGACACCACGGTGCAAATAAGTGATGGTCACATTAACACCACCCTATATCGAAAACCTACCGACCGCTATGCCTACCTTCATGCCTCCAGCTTCCATCCCGGACACATCACACGATCCATTGTCTACAGCCAAGCACTGAGGTACAACCGCATCTGCTCTAACCCCTCAGACAGAGACCAACACCTACAAAATCTCCACCAAGCATTCTCAAAACTACAATACCCGCACGAGGAAATAAGGAAACAGATCAACGGAGCCAGACGTGTACCCAGAAGCCTCCTACTGCAAGACAAACCCAAGAAAGAAACCAACAGGACTCCACTGGCCATCACATACAGCCCCCAGCTAAAACCCCTCCAACGCATCATCAAGGATCTACAACCCATCCTGGAAAATGATCCCACACTTTCACAGGCCTTGGGTGGCAGGCCAGTCCTTGCCCACGACAACCTGCCAACCTGAAACATATTCTCACCAGTAACTGCACACCGCACCATAATAACTCTAGCTCAGGAACCAATCCATGCAACAAACCTCGATGCCAACTGTGCCCACATATCTACACCAGCAACACCATCACAGGACCTAACCAGATCAGCCACACCATCACTGGTTCATTCACCTGCACATCCACCAATGTAATATACGCCATCATATGCCAGCAATGCCCCTCTGCTGTGTACATCGGCCAAACTGGACAGTCTCTACGGAAAAGGATAAATGGACACAAATCAGACATTAGGAATGGCAATATACAAAAACCTGTAGGAGAGCACTTCAGCCTTCCTGGCCACACTATAGCAGACCTTAAGGTGGCCATCCTGCTGCAAAAAAACTTCAGGACCAGACTTCAAAGAGAAACTGCTGAGCTTCAGTTCATCTGCAAATTTGACACCATCAGTTCAGGATTGAACAAAGACTGTGAATGGCTTGCCAATTACAGAACCAGTTTCTCCTCTCTTGGTTTTCACACCTCAACTGCTAGAACAGGGCCTCATCCTCCCTGATTGAACTGACCTCGTTATCTCTAGCTTGCTTGCTAGCATATATATACCTGCCCCTGGAAATTTCCATTACATGCATCTGAGGAAGTGGGTATTCACCCACGAAAGCTCATGCTCCAAAACGTCTGTTAGGCTATAAGGTGCCACAGGATTCTTTGCAGCAATAATAACTGAGAACCAGAAGAGTGAGAGTTCTAGAGTCCCTTTTTCTACTAGCTGGTTTTAGTCTTTGCCATTAACAGCTCTTATTAAGCTGTGTCTCATCCTGAAGACATGGCATACAAGCTGGGAATAAATCACAGCTCTCTAAAATGGCATATCCCAATCCATCCATCTCAGAAAGAATCAATTAGATCTGTGTCCTTGGTGACACTGTCTGTAAAATGGGGTTACTCATGGCTGGGTAGCCCATTGTTTCAGTGTGTTATACATCCTCTTCTCCTGGCTTGTTTAAAAAGGATAAGGGTGCCTCTACACTTCTGTGTTTTGCTGATGCAAGTTATTTCAGCATATAGCCACCACAATTAGTACATTGCTTATGCATGTGCATACTTGGCTTCTTGTGTTGGTGCTGTGCGTACTTACCAGGAGTGCTTATGTCGATGCAGAGTGCATGATTTTGGCAATGCATGGTGTGACAGAAATTAGTTACGCAGAGGTGACTGAGAGCAAGGGGTCAACTTCTCATAAAGCAGTGTTCTCCATCCCATGATATTATATCTGTCTCATAATTTTTGCACCTGTATTCAATTTTCCACAAGCCTCTGCTGGACTTGTTACTGTCTGCTATCTATGACAGATGAATGGAGCCTGCACAGCTTTGTACTATTGTCATGAGTGTTGCAAGCACAGGACGCACAATCCTCTGGTATTTGCAGACCCTTCAGAAGACCCTGGAGGAATGTGATTTTTTTGGAGGATAGATTCTGTTGGACATATAGTGTGAATGAATTCACTGTTGTTGGTGGCATTCATGGAGCAGCTGCAGATGGTGAAGCGCCACTTCTGGGCTAAAGAAACAAACACCAACTGGTGTGAGTGCATCATAATGAAGGCTTGGGATGATGAGCAGTGGCTGCAGAACTTTCAGATGCACAAGACCACATTCCTGGCTATGTGTGATGAGCTCGCCCCAGTCATCCAACACAGGGACACCAAACTGGGAACTCCACTGGCAGTGGAGAAGTGAATGGCAAATTGCACTGTGGAAACTTGCACCACTGGATTGCTACCAGTGAGTGGGAAATCATTTTGGAGAGGGAAAATCCACTTTGGGGAGGGGCTGTTGTCATGCAAGCGTGCAGAGCCATTAATTGTTGCCTGCTATTCAGGACTGTGATTCTTGGCAATGTGCTGGACATAGTGGATGGCTTTTACAGCTATGGGTTTTCCAAACTCTGGTGTTGCAACAGATGGCACATACATCCCTATTTTGGCCCCATTACCTTGGCACAAAGTATATCAACAGAAAGGGCTATTTTCCCATGATTATGGAAGTGCTGATGGATCATCGGGGACACTTCACTGACATCGGTGTTGGCTAGTCAGGGAAGGTGCATGAGGCTCTTATCTTTAAGAACACAGGACTGTTCAGAAAGCTGTAAGCAGGGACCTGCTTTCCTCACTGATGGATTACCACTGGTGGTGGTGATGAAATGCCAATAATGATCCTTGGGGATCCAGCCTGTCTTTTATTTCCTGGCTCATGAAGCTTTCAGGCCACCTCAAAGGCAGCAAGGAAAGATGAAACTACAGACTCAGCAGGTGCAGAATGACAGTTCAATGTGCTTTTGGTAGACTGACAGGGTACTGGTGTTGTTTACTCGCTAGATTGGCTCTCAATGCGAAAAATGTCCCAATGGTTATAGCTTCCTGTTGTGTCCTGCATGATATTTGTGAAGCAAAGGGGGAAAACTTGCTGCAGGGGTAGAGGATGGAGGTGGAGCAGCTGTCTAGCTATATGGCTCAGGGAGGTTTTGAAAGAGAACTTTAATAGTGAGCCACAATAATGCATTGTGGTGTACAGTGCTGCACCTAGCCCTGCTGTTTTGGGGGCCTGTTAGGAATTGTGTGGTGCATGGTACACATTGTCAATGCACTATTAATTTTTGTGGTGCTTGCAGTACGTTTATGATTGTTACACTGTGTTTGTCACTGACCCTACATGTTGTGAGTTTACAAGACCTTTACTTTTTACTGCCCACAGGCATTGCGCACAATGTGTAGTAAACTAATGAAAAGAGTTTTATTCAGTAACGAAAATAGCATTTAACAAAATATCTCAAGAACATAATAGCAAATACTTCTTAACTTAAAAAAAATTGGGAACCCTTAATAAATAAACAAGGGAAAAGAATGTTGATGTCCATTGTAGCTGCACATACATCAGTTGTGGCTCTAGAGGTCAGTGTAATCAGAGTGGATAAAAATCAATGATTTTTTTTAAATAATAAAAATTGGATTTTTTTATTTAAATATTTTTTTGATAAAATGATTTTTGAGGGGAAAAAACCTATCTAAAGATAGTTTTGATACATTATAGCTCGAAGATGGAATAGCTCATCATGGAATAGGGATTATAAATTCTAATTCTGTAGTATGTGACAATATATTCATGGAACTCATTTACAATTTTTTCTTAAACATTATAATAGTTCATGGATTAGGGACCCAATCTTATGGGGTTCCAGGGGTTTCTGTGTAGATTATTTAGGTTAATCTTTCTATCCACCCAATGGGACTCAGTGCTCAGTCTAGAAGATGCCATTAGAGATGCTTAGTTTTGCAGTTCTCAAACTGTGGATTTATGTCTCTAGAGAGAACATGCTTGTTAACAGCAAAAATGTTCTTAAATAAATAAATATCTAGAGGTGAGAAATAACAGACCTCAACATACAGGATTCTGAAGACTATCCTCCTTCAAGATCACCATCATTTTCACACGGCTATAACAAACTGTGATAAAATATTCAAATGACTAGTACGCAGCTTGGTCACAGACAATGCTACAAATGTATCCAAGATGAGAAGAAATTTAGAAGAGAGTCCTAAGCTAATAACATACAGTTGCAGTGCTCATTTGATGCACCTCCTAGCCAAAACCTTCAGTATTCCAGAAATAAAGGCTAATGTTGTTGAAATTGCAAATACTTCCGTAACAACCACTTTGCAGCAGCTGTTCTGAAAAAAGTGAGAGAAACCAAGCTAACTCTCCCACAGGACATGCGATGGAACGCAGTAGTGGACTGTTTTGAGCACTATATCAAGAACTGGCCTAATCTGATGACAGTTTGTGAACAAAATCGTAAAAAATAGATGGCACTGTCACAGCTAAAGTTCTCAACATTGGGCTTAAGAGAAATGTTGCACACATGCTGAGTACCCTGAAGCCTATTTCTGTAGCTTTGAACAAAATGCATGGAAGTAGCTGTTTTATTGCTGACGTTGTTGAAATTTGGAAGGAATTGAGTGAGATCTTAAAAATAGAAATATGCAATGACAGAGTTAAATTACAAGCCTTAAAAAAAAACAAATGGGACAACCACTATCCGCAGCTCATTTACTTGCAAGTATTCTCAGTACTTAGTACCAGGGTCAAACCTTAACTACCAAAGAAGAGGAGTTGGCTGTGACATGGATATCCAGCAATCATCCCTCCATAAAACCAACTATAATAAACTTCAGAGCTAAGGGTGAACCATTCAAGAAATATGTGTTTGCTGATGATGTTTTAAAGAAAGTCACACCAGTGAACTGGGGGACATCACTTAAGTACTTGGATTCAGAGACTGTTGAAGTGATAATCTCACTTTTAACAGCAATAGCTTCTTCTGCTGGTGTAGAAAGAATATTTTCTTCCTTTGGACTAATTCATTCCAAACTGAGAAATCGTTTGGGATCTGAAAAAGCAGGAAGGCTTGTTTTTTCTTTTCCAGATTATGAACAAATAGGAAAATGAAGCTGAAGAAGACTGAGTTAGCTGCAGAAGCCAATATTTTAAGTTTCTTATGTTGACCTGGCTGACATAGTCAATTTAGTTATTTTGTTTTTAAATTCCAGTTAACTTTAGTTAAAAACAACTTAAACAAAAACAAACCTGATTTTAAAAAATGTGAATGTTTAACTAAACTCAAAAATTCATATACTTGTTTTGTTAAAATATTATATGTTTGCTTTTGAAGAAAAACATCCAGAATACATAACGTTGTTGTTTTAGATAAAACAATTTTAATATCTGTCTGGTGATGTTCTCCTCCTAATATAGCATGGCAAGAAAATCCTCCAAATATTCATGATTAACCTGTTGAATTGGAGATAGTTCACCTCCCAATGACTTCATAAATATCTGCTTCAGTTACCTTTGGTAAATGAAATAAACAATCATTCATTCATTTTCTGATATAGCTGTAAAACTAATCTGAAAAGTTTTCAAAATAAATCACTTTAAAAATGTATAGTTTGTGCCTTCTAAAAATGAAACCTATATCTATCTCTGAATTGTGAAGAATGTGTATTAAGGTTATAACAACCAATAAGAATGCACTTTTATGTAGAAATCCATGATTAAATTGCGTCTTCCTGACTCGTGATTTAAATTGTGATTTAAATCAATTTGATTTAAATCAAATCCACCCTGGTGTATATTAAGCTGTGGTTGTCCATGCTTTTCCCCGGAGCGCAGTGGTAAGGGTACACGTGCTGGCATAGTTCTCCATCAACTGCAGTGGCAATCCAGCCATGGATTGTTGAGCCTGGAAGTCCACAAGAGTCTGCAGGATCTGAGTTTGTTGATGGAGAAGGTCCATTATGTCCTGGTGCATCTTCCTCTTCTTTTCCTCGGCCTTTCTCCTCTACACTCTTTCCTTCCGCATACAGTCCACAGTGTTCATCCTCCAGGCTGTCTGTTCAAGATCTGATGCAGCACTAGCATGGCCTCTCTTTTCTTCATATCTGTGTCAGTCATTCTGCTGGTGTGGAGGGGATACCCCTCAAGGCTGCAGCGGCTGCAGCTAGAGATAAAACACACAGAGGTACCATTTCAGAGTGGTAGCTGTGTTTAGTCTGTATCAGCAAAAACAATGAGGAGTACTTGTGGCCCCTTAGAGACTAACACATTTATTTGGGCATAAGCTTTCATGGGCTAAAACCCACTTCGTCAGATGCATGGAGTGGAAAATACAGTAGGCAGGTATAAATACACAAATGGGAGTTGCCTTACCAAGTGGAGGGTCAGTGCTAACGAGACAATTCAATTAAAGTAGAATTGGGCTATTCTCAACAGTAGAATACCAAGGGAGAAAAAATCACTTTTGTAGTGGTAATGAGGCCAGTATAATCAGGGTGGCCCATTTCAAACAGTTGACAAGAAGGTGTGAGTAACACTAGGGGAAAAATAGTATGAGGAAATTTAGTTTTTGTATCCACTCCCATTCTTTATTCAGGCCTAATTTCATGGTGTCCAGTTTGCAAATTACTGCCTGTTCTGCAGTTTCTCATTGGAGTCTGTTTTTGAAGTTTTTTTTTGTTGAAGAATTGCCACTTTTATAACTGTTATTGAGTGTCCAGGGAGACTGAAGTGTTCTCCTACTGATTTTAGAGGGTAGGTTGTAGATCCTTCATGATGTGCTGGAGAGATCTTAATTGGGGGCTGAAGGTGACGGCTAGTGGCATTCTGTTACTACAGGAGAGGCCCAACAAAGAAAGTAGGTAACTTCTGGGTACCCTTCTGGCTCTGTCAGTCTGTTTCTTCACTTCACAAGGTGGGTATTGTAGTTTTAAGAACGCTTGATAGAGATCCTGTAGGTGTTTGTCTCTGAGGGATTGGAGCAAATGCAGTTGTATCTAAAAGCTTGACTGTAGACAGTGGATCGTGTGATGTGGTCTGGATGAAAGGTGGAGGCATATAGGTAAGTATAGCGATCAGTTGGTTTCTGGTTATATGACCTTTGCTTATTAGCACTGTAGTGTCCAGGAAGTGGATCTCTTGTGTGGACTGGTCCAGGCTGAGGTTGATGGTGGGGTGGAAATTGTTGAAATCCTGGTGGAATTCTTCAGGGGCCTCTTTCCCATGGTCCAGATGATGAAGATGTCATCAATGGTAGCGCAAGTAAAGTAGGGGCAATAGGGAACCAGAGCTGAGGAAGTGTTGTTCTAACCCAGGCATAAAAATGTTGGCATACAGTGAGGCCATGAGGGTACCCATAGCAGTGCCACTGACTTGAAGGTATAAATTGTCTCCAAATCTGAAATAGTTGTGGGGAAGGACAAAGTCACAAAGTTCAGCCACCAGGTTTGCCTTGACATTATTGGGGATAGTGTTCCTGACCATTGTCAGTATAGTATGTACACAAAGTGAAACTTAAGATTCAGAAATCCTCCCTTCCCTTGTTCCCCAAAAGTGTTTAAACAAGACATGCTTGTTGCTATTTCTGTTTCGGATTGCTTGTTTATGGCACCGCTAACAGCACCAGCTGTGATGAGTATGACTCACCGGGGTGAGGGAAACGAGGAGGGAATTGCTCAGTTGCGTGAAACTAAGAGTAGAGGGCAATGCCACTGAATACTGGCACCATTTTCCACAGGGAATTATATTTATTCCATGGGAATTTTATTTATATGCTTACCTGAGGTTCCTACTACTGCTTCACTCTTGCCTGTGTTCAACTTCAGGGACTCTGGACTGTGGTGGAGTCAAAAACAGGTCCTGGCTCATGGCACAGTTGTACCTTCCAGTTGCGTGTCCCCCATATTCTTCCTCTTCCTCATGATAGTTGTCCTCACTGTTCATGGCAGGGGCCTCTGACTCCGGCTCCATGGAGGTATCCACAGTGAGTGTGCAGAATTGTGATGAAGTCTCTGCCAAGTGTGGAATGCAGCTTGGCATCTGATCAGTTTTTGGCGTTTCTGGCCTTCTGGTATGCCTGCCGCAGTTCCCTGGCTTTCAAACAGTGCTGCTGCTAGTCCTTGATGTAGCCCTTCTCCTGCATCCGCCAAGCAATCTGCTTGTTGATGTTGACATTTCTGTGGCTGCTTCAGAGCTGTGCTTGCACAGCCTCTTTTCCCCACAGGCCCAAGAGATCCAATATTTCCTGTCTACCACAGGCAGGAATGTGTCTAGAGCATGTAGCCAGCATGCTCTGCTGGGCAGTTGCACACAACAGTGGAGCGCTGCTAGGTGTGCTTGCTCCGCTGGGCAATCAGGAAAAGGCATTTAAAAAATCTGCAGGAGTTTTAAAGGTGTGTGTGTTTTGGAGGGAAGTTGGGAGGGGGGTTTCCAGTCTGTGTGACCCCCAGGCAGTGGAGTTAACAGTGTTAACTAGAGTGGTCATTGTCAGGTATTGCGAGAAATCCGCTGGAGGACTGTTAGGGTTGACATAGGTAATGCAATGTCTACACTTGTGCTGCATTGATCTACGTACGTTGACTGTAGCACAATGTAGCTTTGGAAGGTGGTGTTACTATGTCTATATAAAGGGGCATCTGCATCAGTAGGAGACAAATTTAAGTGTAGACGTGCACAACTAGGTCAGCTCAAGGTAGCTTACATTGACCTAACTTGTAGCATAGATCAGCCCTGAGTCTTTTTGTGCTGCCAGATAATGTAGATAGTCCTGTAGCTCAAGTGGTAGAAGGCTGTGTTGCATTGTTGAAGGTTTTGGTGCTGTTGCATGATAGGAAGGGATGGTGTTTGTTACAGTTGAACATCATGGAATTTGTGTTTATTATTTTTCTTTAACAAAAAACAAAGAAAACAAATAAAAAAAAATCCCCACTACCTCCTCAGGAAATTACATACAAAATATTGCATGGATAGAAATGTATTTAGGTTGCAAAGTTAAGCTCTTGAAAGTGAGAAAATGCCAGAAATAAGATAGCATGTTCAATGACAATTCAGCCACTTTGTGTGTATGCATTAAAATGTAGTCTTTAGTTTCATGATGACCTTAAATCAGGCTACCAGGTTGGGTATAGTTAAGGTTT
This sequence comes from Gopherus flavomarginatus, assembly GCF_025201925.1. Classification (NCBI taxonomy): domain Eukaryota; kingdom Metazoa; phylum Chordata; order Testudines; family Testudinidae; genus Gopherus; species Gopherus flavomarginatus. The sequence continues at coordinate 101,587,208 of NC_066621.1, forward strand.
AGAGCTTGACTCTAAGTGCTCTAGAATCTGCATGATTATACATATTGTCAGAGCCCAGCTGTTGACGCAGCCTACACAATTCTGTATTGAAATGATATAGACTGGAACTTCAGGGTGCACATGCACCTCTTTCCTTTGATCACACACAGGTGACTCAGATGCAAATCTCATATCACAAACACTCCTCTATCAAACTGCCTCACATGCTGCCTCCACTACACAGTACAGCTGCACCACCTGACACGCTGAATGCAACTGGACTGCATGCAGATAAATCCCCATAGCTCCTGCCAGCTCCAGAGGTGCAGAATTAAGATTTCATGAGTGTTTACATCAACTCTGTATTTCCTGGTTTTCAGAAGTTGGAGGTCTACTGAACTAGACATTCTGGAAGGACACGAGCTGTCACTGGGCAACCTTAACTCTAGATGTCTGACCTTGCACCTAGCTGTATCAAAGTGCAGTTTGTTTAAATGAGTCCAGTTTATCAAGCAATCCGGTTCACTCTGACTCACTCTGTCCTCATTATCAATCCACCAAGTCTTTGTGTCATCTGCAGATTTCATGAGCCATTGTTTTATTCTCATTTCTAGATCACTGATAGAAATATTGCATGGTGTCTGGCCTAGAACTGATCTCTGTGTAACCTCACTAGAAACCTCTCCTTTGATATTTGTAACTGAAGAACTATTATCTGTTAATTATGGCATGAAAAACCAAAATACAGGAAAACATCCATGCAACCATACATAACTCTGTCCTGTTTGAGCAATGCTGCAAAACACCCATAACACACATACTTGCATTTTTTTCATGTATTTATAAAAATAAAAATTTGTTTAAAAGATATACATGTTCTCTAAATTCAGAAGAAAACTCAGCAGTAGTTTCAAAAAGTAATGTTAAATACCATTTAAAAATAATTCATAGGAAGCTGCCATATTGATAGATGGAATGTACGTCTCAGAATTATGATCCCATTTTAAATCCATAACAAAACTGGAGATTTCTAGAGGTTTTTTTTAGGCAATGTGGCTGTTGGGCCAAGTAATCTTGCCATCTGTGAAGTCTTCCTTGTACAACCAATGAAATTGTTGTAAGGGCGTTGATTAGTTGTTACCTCTGATATCACAATGGTCTAGGACTCTTGGAATGGCATAGATACATGCCTTCCTGTAAATATACATCGTATGGGTGTAATATGTAAAGTCAAATGTCTGAGCACTTAAACATTGGATGGTAACAGACAGAGAATCCCAGTGATGACTGATGTGACTGGTGATAGATACCTTGAACACAAAAAACTCTTAATCATGCTTGTAGCTGTTTCAATTGCTTCACTCTGACTCAACAGATATTTTAGGCTTCAGAGTGACACACAGTGTGACAATTCAGAAATATTCATCTATATAAGAAGACTGAAGAAGTATTTTTCATATACATTAAAGCCTCAGATCCTCTTCCAGATCTTTGACTTAATTGGTTTTTGTGAAGGGTTAGTTCAGTTTTGTGGCTAGGTAAACTTAGTGGGGTAGAGAGCTTTTGGTGGTTTTAAATCTAGACACACACATGCCTTTTGGCTGGAATAAAAAGAGACCAATCTGAAGTTTAGATCTACAACACACAAGCATACAAAGCTTCACTCACTTACTTGTGTAGGTAAGAACTTGCAAGCTGTCAGACATAAATGTATCTTGGATTCTATGTACTGAGGCACTTTTGATTGACAAGATTTCTAAATTTTATTATTTCCATTCCATCAATAAGATAGTTGCAAAAGGTATGGTGCTGTTTAATACATGATTTGGTTTATAAAACAAAAATGTCATTATTGCTTTTTACAGTATAATCACAATTGCAGGTTGCATCAAAGATTAACCTCATATTCTTGCACATATTTTCCTCTAAATATGAGTGTAAAGGAGAGATTTTTGGGGGGACAATAACTTGCAGAGATGGGCAGAATCAAAAATAATAATAAAGGAGGGAATCTCCTTAAAAAATGGTAAGTCTAGGTTATTTTACCTTTGATCTTAACTATACACCCTAACAAAATTTATTTTGCTTCCTTGACATTTTGGCAGTCTCTATAAATATAAACTTTTTAGATTATTGTTGAAACTGTCAGTGTAGTTTTTAAAAAAATATTAAAATAAAGGAACAAAATAAAATATAGATAATTAGACTATGAAACAAGATGACACAAAATCCTGCCTAATAGTGTATTTTACAACATACCTCAGAAGATATTTTTATTCCCATTTAAGAATTGCAGCTTTGATAACAGCAGACATTTGACAGGAGCTGGACATCTCTCCAGCATACTTTTGATAATTTATTTTTGAACATATAATACAACATTTGGTTATAACAAGTATTTTAAAATTGATCTTGCACGAATATGTTCAGTACATAGAAACAATCACTAATCTGACTGAAATTATAAAACCCTTGTTTCAGTGCACTCATTTTTGCAAGGATTTATTCAAACCTGTTGTTTCTAACAAGATTAGTGCTCTTTTTTATATTTACATTTGTTTCTGAATATTTGCAATAAAAGCATACTCTGCTTTCAGAAATTACATTGTCAGTTTGGAAGTAACATAACAGCCAAGTCAGTTCGGTTCCATGTGACAATTTATACACTTTATTTAATGAGTGAGTTTACACATTTGCAAATGATTTTAACATAACCATAAACTTTGACTTAATATAAAATCATGTTTGATTTAGTGTTGGTGAAAGCTATTGGACTGACAAGGCTGGAAAATTAAGTCCTCTTTATCTGCAGGACAACATCCAGGCAAGCGTCCCACACTCAATACCCTGCAGTGTGCTCAACTGTGACTGTGGAGAGAGATGATTTTCTTTAGGGGGATCAGGGATAGTTCATTCTCCACAGCCTATATAGTTCTTGACTTCTCTGCTGAGTTTTCCAATTAGTGCAAAGTGTGGTGGTGAATTTCTGATAGTTGACCTGGAACTAAGATCCAGCAAACTCCCCTCCTAATGGCGGGGCTACCAAACTTCCATAAATTGGGAACAGTTTTTAATCCCTGCTGAGCTGTGCTGGATTCAAACAGGTGAAAAACTCTCTATCCAGCGAGCAATGCCATGAAGCATCTAGTGCCCCAATAAGTGCTTATTTAAGAAGGGTGTGTGTGTGTCACACAACAAAACAAATCTGTTAAAAGAACATTAAAGTTGCAAAGTTAAGTGCTCCAGTTAGAAAATACTAGATGTAAGATAATATATGAAATCTTAATTCTGCCCTTTTGCATTTATGCATTGTAATAATCTTTCACTGCATGATCACATATTATTAATTCTTCACCTGGGTCATCAGCCAGTGCCCTTCAGAGCCACAGCACAGGCTTCTTATTATTTGAACTTCAGGAGTAATTAACTGGTAGCAGAAGTTGGCTGTTATCTTCTATGTGGACCAATCCCTTGATTCACCTTTTGCCAGTGCGTTCCTGAACTGTGTGTGAGACAACAATGGAATGTTGAGTGCCAGAATTTGTGGATTCTCTTCCAGTCAGCATAGCCAAACATACAGATTTGGTTCATTTCTTCTGAAAGGCGGTGAAGTTAATGGAAATGGTCTGGATCTGTTACATTAGAGATTTAGGTTCTGTTCCCAGGTAGGAATATAGACCTTGCTCAGCAATATGGGTTGGGAACTGCAAACATTTTAATGGTGGTTTGTGGAAAAAGTGAAACTAGGATTCATGACCTATAGGCTTCTAAACCTGTACAACTTCCCCAAGGTCAGTAAGTACTTTGTGGGGTAGGATCTCCTCACTTACACTCATTAAAAAAAGAATTGAAATTTTACTTGAGAAGCGAGACACTGCCATCAGTTGTGTGAGTACCATGCAGGACATGTGGTAAACTGGTAAACTTGAAAGCAAAAAGTTCAATTTTAGATTTTATGTAACAATGTGAAAATTACTTCAGGCCTGCTGAGTATCTGTCAGTGAGATTACTTGTGTATAAGTGTTTCCAATATTAGACTCTATATTAAGACAAGATTTATCTAGTGGATTTAATGAATAGAAGATGAGGTTGACAGTTATAGGAATGTGGCTACATAAACTAGCTGTGTGTACAGTTTTGCCCTAATCCTGCAGGCGCAGGGGTCGGCCTACATGATGATCATTGTAGAATCTAGGCCTTGACTCAGTGTTCTGTTTTTTGCTTAATTATGCGTATATGAAAACAACCCTAAAATAGATATCCGTAATCCCTGCTGCCCACCTGCTTAGCCATTATCAGTTGGCTATTTCCTATACGAATCATGGTAGAGGTGATTAGAAATAGGTCAAAATACTTGTCCATTTGTCACTGAATTATTAAACTATTTTCAACCACACATTGTAAATTGGACCTATTTCTAGGTTTTCAGTTGTATGTCCCATTTTAGTCCAAAGTATATTTTAATTTGTGACTTATATAAAATCAATCTCTATATTTGTGTGACAATGTTGTAAAAATGGGGTTCTAAACATAAGTGCCAACTTTCCCCGGTGCTGGTGGGTGCTCACGCCCCCTGCCATGGCCCCGCCTCAACTTCACCCTTTCCCCACCCCTACCCTGCCCTGCTCCGCCTCATTCCAACCCCTTCCCCAAAGTCCCTGCTCCAACTCTGCCCCTTCCCTGCCCCTGTTGGACCCTTTCCCCAAATCCCGGCCCCGGCCCTGCCTCTTCCCCGAGCGCACTGCATTCCCCCTCTTTTCCCGCTCCCTCTCTCCCTCCCTCCCTCCCTCCCTCCCAGCGCTTGCCGTGTGAATCAGCTGTTTTCACGGTGCAAGCGCTGGGAGCCAGGGAGAAAAAGTGGGCATGCGGTATGCCCAGGGGAGGAGGCGGAAGCGGAGGTGATCTGGGGCGGGGTTGGGGTGGGAAGCTGTCGGTGGGTGCTAAGCACCCACCAATTTTTCCCCTGGGTGCGCCAGCCCCAGAGCACCCACAGAGTCAGCACCTATGGTTCTAAATAGGTAAGCTACCAGCCTGTTGTATCTTCACAGAGGGGTTTTGCGGGGTACCATTATAAAACTTTTTTTCATCTGTGAAAAAATGTCTAAAATATGACAACCATATTATGAAATATTTTAGTCATTTACATTTATTTTTTGAAAATCTGTACAAGTGTGAAATGCAGATAACAACCACTTAATCACTGTGGTTTTAGGGCTATATTCTATCCTTGCATATGCCCCTTATTTGCCTTGTATTTATGTGGAGTCAAAATTAGGGATGTAAATAGCGGTTAAAAAAAGTAACCATGTAACAGATTAAAATGTTATCGGTTAAACACTTAAATGGGGAACTTAGGGTGCGGGGGATGCTGCAGCACCCCCATGTTTTATGTGGGGCTCCACTGTCCAGGGGCTGGGTATCCTGGCTGGGGACTCCGCTGCCCGCCACCGGCCCCTACTGTGACCAGCGTCCTGGCTGCTGGCCCCGTGCCTATGATCCCTCCTGGCTGCTGCACCCTGGTGGGAGCAGAGGCCTGGGCTGTGGCCAGCAGCAGAGTTTAATCGGCCGGCATGCCCCTGCAGCCTGTTGACCACAGTTCCCCATTCCTGGTCAATTGGTGCTGCTTGCAGGCAGGAGCAGCACATGGAGATCCCAGCCCCCTTTTCCCCTCAGGGGCCACAGAGGTGTGCTGGCCACTTCCAGGAGCGGCACCTGAGGGGTCAGGGCAGGTAAGGAGTCTGCCTTAGCCCTGCTGCACCACAGGACTTTTAGTGGCCAGAGATTGTGATCGATTGGTAGAGGCTTGTGGATCGACCAGTCAACCGCTTCTACTGGTTGGTGACCACTGATCTATACAGTGTAAAATTAATACATGTCTGCTTGAACTACCATCATTCTGAGTGTGCATTCTGTTTTGGCTTCACATATTGTACAGTGCAGAATTTGTCCATATTATACAAGTGCCCTTTGCCCTTGTTAGCTTAAAAGTTCATGAATTCTTAATCTGCTTGTAAGACAAAAGGGCAGAATGTATGTCCAGGAGATATAAGTAGGATAGTGCAAAAGACTAGGATAAGACTTTTGTCTGATTTGTTATATACAGTGTTATCGTCAAAGGTTACAAATCTACCTGATTTAATTTGTGATTGAGAAAATTAAGTTATTTGAGGAATCTCTTGTACATTTATGATTTAAGGGGAAAATACCTATTAATGAACACCCTCATGAAAATGGATTTTTTTTGAGGCTATGTTGTTACTCATTTTGGGGCAACTCATCCTGATGCAACCCTATTAATCTCAGTATCACTATGCCAGGAATGAATTTGGCACGCTAAATTAAAAGCTTATATGGCTTCCCAAGAGGAATTTAAGTTGCTGTGCTATTAATGTACCTCTTGTGTTTCTATTCATGCTTAGAACAGTTGCTCAATTAATACAAACCAACCTCCCTACTTACCTTCATTCATAAAAGCTTCTGAATGCCCACTTTATTTCATGAAACATTACAAGTATTAAGATCATAAGCCACTTTCTGTGTTGTTAGTGTTTTAATATTGTTAGTATTATCATAGTGCCTAGGAGCCCTAGTCATGGACCCAGGACCCCATTGTGCTAGGCACTGTAGAAATACAGGAAAAAAATTGAGCCCCTGCCCAAAAGATATTATGATTGAAGTATAAGATAAGAGACATCAGATGGATACAGGTAGATGGGGAAGTACAAGGAAACAGTGAGACAACAATGTATTGTATTTGTATTGAATTTATTGAGACAGATGTTTTTATATTGTTTAGTTCTATGGGGCAGCGTGTTCTTCATGTAGCAAATTTCACCTATTTTGAATCAGTCTATAAATAAATGTAAAGTTTATAAGCATAGTGCTATATACATAATACTCAATAGGAATCCAGTTTGTAAACCTTTTGCCTGGGTAACTATATGGCTGACTACATCATGCAATCTATGTGTGTTTGTGGATTGATAGAATTGTTACCACTGGAAAATCCAGACATACTAACAATGCCTTGTAACTGGATGAAATAAAGGGAAAAGGATTATGGAAACCTGAAACTTTCTGATAGGCATAATATTTAAAGTAGAGTACAGAGCAATTGCAGTGTCAAGGAGAAAAATAGCACATGATGAATCTGGTTGCAAGGAGTTTTAAAGAGGTGGTAATTGCACAAAATAGGGAAAGATGATGATACAGGAGATGAGTATATATGGATAGTGCTGAGAGCAGATAGAGTGAAGTCGGAAGAGGAAAAGCATAAAATCAATTACAATACTCATATATTGCAAAAGTTGGAAAAGAAAATGAGGAAAAAGTACTATAGGGTATAAAAGAAGCAAGAGAAGGACAAAGTAAAGTATATCAGCAATATAATAGGGAGGAAGAACAGAAATGCCCAGAAAAAGAGAAACTGGAAATATACTCAAGCTATAGTGGAAGGGCGGGGAACATATAAGTACCTAGAAAGACAGATAAAATGCTTGTCTTCTCTCAGTAGTATAATATAAAGAGGATTCTAAGAGGGGCAGTGACAACTTCTATAGGTTATCGAATACAACTATTTAAAATAATGTATTCCCATTTGGAAGATTTCTCTTTAATTTTCAAAGTTGTATTAAAAAGTCTTGTTCAGTATTTGTTGAGTGTGAGTGTATGTGTGCACACAAAGTGTGCTATAACTATGTGCCTGCCCCTTGGTGAGTGGTTGAGTACAGACAGGATGTTATGGATTGCTGTTACATTTTGTCCATTCCTTTTTGCTTATCGATTGAGCCAAAACTCAATACTTAGGCTCCAGTCGAGGAGAGTGCTGGTTCCAGGGAATCGTCTAGTTGGAAACCATATTCCATTTAGTTTAGGGCCCTCATTCTTAAAGGATAGGTATCAGCGTGAGCTTGTCTGTAAGAAAGTGGCTGAACCAAATGTCTGTCACTGTTTTTGCTTTCTTCTCAACCGCCATACCTTTCCCAACTCGCTGTGCAAAATCTGTATGTGAAGAGGTGTCTGTTCTGTGGGGAATATGGGAAGAGTTATCCTGCTTTGCTACAAATTGTCCACAGCTGTCTGCCACTTTCACAGGGATTTGCAAAGGAGTAGGTTGGGATCAAAGGTGGGGAATCAGTGACACTAATCTCTTCCAAAAGGGAGCAGGATGATGGAGTTTGAGGGGAAGTGAAAGATGCTCTTGGGCAAGTGGGCTATGAAATAGCACAAGCTCTTGTACAGTTGATGAGCCTGAGGCAAGCCTGGCTCATTTTCATCCCCCATGTATGGACCTTTGGAGAGCTTTGTTGACATGGCTTAGTCCTTAAAGGGGCAGGATGTAGTTTTTTTTTTGTTTTGTTCAGCTGCCATAACCACTGCCTGTTGAGCATAGCCTAATTTTCTGCTTTATTTCCTGGGACTGCGTGACTAGTGTTTTTTAATACCATTCCTCACCCAATCCCAGCTGCAAAAGTCGCAGAGGCTTCCTCAGGCTATGTCTATACTACACAGCTTTTAGCAGCATGGTTGTGTCGCTACAGCCATGCCGCTAAACGTGTGCAGTGAAGCCGCTGTTTGTTGGCTCTCCTGCCAACAAAAAACTTCCACCCCCAACAAGTGGCATTTGTTGACAACGTGCTGTTCACACTGGTGCTTGTTGCGGCAAAACATTCCTGTTTCAGGGAGAGAGGGAGGTTAACACTTCTGAAAGACAAAATTTTGTCATTCAATTGCCAGTATAGACATAGCCCTAGAAAGACTCCTGCTTTGAAACAGGAGTGGATTAAAGCGCATTTAGTGTCCTGCAGGCTAGTGTCAGGTAGATTTACATCCCAGCTTGCTACAAAGTGTTTGCATACACAGCCCCTGTATCTATCTTGGGGATAAATAGTAACAATCTGGGTTGAACTCCAACATCATTGATAAGCTACATATTCATGATAATATTTTTTAACAAGTTAAAGGCACACCGTAAACTAAAAAATCACTCTTCTGTCTGAATTTTTCTTCCTATTTTGTTAAATTAACATGTAAACTTGTTTCTATTGAGATTAGAGAAATTTTTTTTTCCGTTTTTGTTACATTGTACATTTGATAACTTTGTGTACATTCATTTAGTTTTCCTATTGTCTGTGTGTGTCTTTAACACAGTAAATGAGAGAAAATAAATAAAAAAAGGAAATATAACTAAAAAACAGCCCATGAAATTGACTGGGGACTTGGGGGCAAATGTGGTATTGAAACTACTTTAAATTCATTTTTCAAACTGACTAGATGTCAAGCTGATGGTGAGCCTTTAAAGTTGCAGCTATTTGGAGATATTGCTTTTAAAAAAGTGTAAAGGTAAATTTTTTTGTTTGCTTACTTAAGGTCACATTATTTAAAAGTTGACCTTTTAAGGTAGTTCTTAGATTTTGTTTTAACTTGTATGATTATTGGATATTCTGGTATATTTAAGGGACACATTTAATACTGATGTCTTCTTGCTACCAAGGTTAAAAATAATCTCTCATTTCAATGTTATGATGCCAAAGGTGGTAACAAAGTAACTCTGAATAGGTAGATGAGAACAAAGTGTGAAGTAGAAAGAAAGAGGTTTATATTTATGGATGTATATCTTAGGTAATTACTGTACTAATGGAGAAAGGTAGCCACCACATAGAAATAATAAGTAAATCTACTCTCTAAAGCGTCACTGAGCAGAAAAAAGAATATTTAAAAATATATGTATTTGATAAAATCAGCAGTAGTTTTGAAGATAAAAATACACGTTAAAGTAATGTGAATGTTGAATTTGTAAATGTAATTAGTGGCAGAATCTTTTTTAGACCATGCTAATGTATTATTTGTGTATATTGTATGTATTATTACTTCTGTGAAGCACTATATTGGAATTGTAAATAGTCTAAATTTATATTTTTTGAAGTTTATCCATTCAAAGGTAAATTTCAGCCTTGAACCTTGAGAATTAGGCTGCACCACTCCCATTAACACTATGAGAATTTTGTGGTTCATTTCTTAAAGCTCAAAATGAAATGTTAACTTCAGTGCGCTGCTTACTTGAGCACTTACTTAGGTATTTAAAGTAGCTGATGGAAAAAGACCCTGAAAAATAGAATCTCATTTGGAGTTATCTCCCTTTTTCAGCTGAAATTAAATCCATTCTAGTTATCTGGAAACTGGCATGGCTGGAGTAAGAAGTATAGGGTTGTCTTTTGAGTATGGCTTGACAGGAACAAATGGTACAGACAGCTCTGTGTATGGTAGCTAATTATGGTGCTAGAGTTGCCTGAGGTGGGTCTGCTTTGTCTGAATTTTAGAAGATTCTTTAATGAAGTGATAAGCAACAATAGTAAAGGCAATTTGTATTGGGTGTATTTGGCCAAGGGCCGTCAGCCAACCAAAAAATGCAATAATACCTTACTAAAGCATGCCCAGGCATGGTTTACTATTGAAATGTGTCTCCTCATCTTTAAATAGTGGGTATTAGATTGGACTATATATTGGCTATTTCAGCCCAAAACGTTTACTTGGGCATAGCAAATCATTCAATTTAGAGGAGTTGATCAGGTAGCTTCTTCTCAGTTCATAGATTATTAGTGTTGGAAGGGATCTCAGGAGATCATCTAGTCCAACCCCCTGCTCAAAGCAGGGCCAATCCCCAAATGGCCCCCTCAGGGATTGAACTCAGAACCCTGGGTTTAGCAGGCCAATGCTCAGTTAGTGTGGCAGGTGGACATTGGATCTTTATTTTATTGAAATCATAGCTGTGCACTAGGTCCTAGCAATGCAGCTCTGGCACCACATCACCAAAAAAAAAGAGGTAGTTCCCTAAACTTGTTTTAGAGTTTTTATTTGATGCTTTGGGATTAAGAGGAGAGAAAAGATAATTTACCAAATGCTCATACAAAATAGTGGAACATGTGTTTATAAACATTTCCTGTTTTTGGCAACGTGGTATATCGCAGTGGCTCTTGACCGCTTCCATGTCATGATTCTATGACCCAAAATCAGAGCTGCCACTTCCTATTTGTGTATATAGGCTTTAATATTTTGGGTGGAGGATCCAGAAGATGTTTGTATAAAAGCTAAATGCTGGATGAATCTTACTTATTTATCTCATCATTTAAATGTCACAGGCAGATGATGATGATGATGATCCTGAATCACAAGAAGAAAAAAAGGATGAACTGAGAAGCTATTCAAAAAGAAAGATAGTCTCCAACTGGAACCGTTACGAAGGTGAAGGTGCTGAGCAAGAGACACAAAATGAAAGTGGAGAATCTCAGAGGGGAACGGACTTCAGTGTTCTGCTTAGCTCAGCAGGTAAGGAAGAGAAAATCACATAGAGTATTGGTTATGTATGAGTTGCATTTTTCATCATAACTCTAGCTTTAGCTCTTAGCCTTGGTTCTGGAGCAGTGCTTGGAATGCTACTTGTATGCACTTGATTAAATCCAGTATTGGGTTTAGGACCACTTAAAATTATTCCAGAAAGTGTTTTCCATGCCTGTTTCATATGGGGTAGTCAGCATTATGAATTTATTGATGAGCAACTGTGTTAGTGTAGAAGGGTCTGTAAAAGCACTATCTGGACGGTTTGAAAAAGCTGTGAAAACTAACATGCAGATTCATTATGCCTAGAATTGCCAGCTATAGGCAGCAGGGACAACTTAGGAATGTTCTACAATAAATACATAAGGAACTAAACCTTGTGGTCCTTACTTGCGCTGAAGTCCCATAGAAATCAGTAGTTTTGCCTAACAGAGGATTGCAGGATCAGGCCTTGAATTACAAGTTTTATTCATTTTTTTAACCAGTTACTTTAGTTTGATCACTGAATATTGCAACAAACACTGTCTAGTTAAAATGAGGTCTGTACATCTTATTTCAGAGCTTAATTTGTCTAATCTTCAGTCTTCCTTTTGACAAGACCTTGTGGCTACTGTCCTGTTAGCAGGTATCTTAGAATAATAAATCTTATACTCTAGAATACCTGGGCATGATGGAGAGGCAGCTAACCTCTGAGACTCTGTTCATAGTAGGCTGAAACCATGCTAATGGTCAATTTTGCTAGCCTGGCTTTCTTCACTGATTTACCTAAAACGTATTTCAATGTTGTTGGAACAGGTAGTACTGTTATATAACACCGTTATGACACAGCTTTCAGGAAAAAAAAATCTTTCTTTATACTGAGCAGGGAACCATGTTAGTAACAATTGTTGGTAGCATGATTTAGTCTGTGGTGTAGAATGCCTATGAATTTAGAGTTTAAGTAAAAATTGTAATGTTATTTCATCATTTTTCTTATGTGACAGTATTAAAACTCCAGTTAGAAATCTCTCTTTTGTGCTGTGTACTTTTAGAGCTAAACTACAAAGAACTAAGTTTCTAACAACTTGTATTGTTTAAAATTATATTGTTAACATTTTTTTGGTTTGTGAATTCTCTAAATGGCTGAAATTTAAAATCTGTGTAGTATTCTTTTTAATACTTACCAATTGCTTGTCCTTCATTTTGCATAAACACCAGTTTATTGTATAGGGCCCGTCACAACTGCTGTTCTGCTGGCGTTGTTGTTGTTGTCTTTTTTTTTGTAAAAAGAAACACCAGTGAAGCAAATGAAATATTTGCTTTGGGAAGAGAAAAAAACCTTACTAAAGAATGATATGGAGTTCTCAAAGAGATGCAAGGGAAAAAGTAGATCATATTTTGGGCTAATAAACTTTGATCTTTAACTGTACACTGAATTAATTATGAAAAATACTCAAGGATTGCTTAAACTGGTTTTTAAATTAAGGTAACGCATTGACATAATGAATATGATCACATTCTTATAATGCCATTTTGATTATTAAATTAATTGTATGTTATTGAAAATTTATAATTTCAGTATTCCTTGTATGCATTATAAAACGTTCGGTTTTACAGCATGGTAGGGATTCACAGGTTGCCTGTTATATTTGTATTCATAAAGATTGAGAAACCAATGACTAGAAACTGAAGTTGCTTGTTCTATACCTGTTTTAAAACAAAATAGTCTAGTTTCTGACTGGTTTCAGAGTAGCAGCCGTGTTAGTCTGTATCTGCAAAAAGAACCTGAGTACTTTTGGCACCTTAGAGACTAACAAATTTTATGCTCAAATACATTTGTTAGTCTCCAAGGTGCCACAAGTACTCCTCTTCTGGTTTCTGACTGTTTGTTGACCATTCACGTACCACCGGGGGAACACCTTCCTTTTTTTTTTTTTTTAAATCTAATTTAGAGTTTATCATGTTTTATATCCTGTAACCTGTTTTCATTCTGAATTTCTTTATATTTGCTGTGGTATCAGCAAACATTTTTATATACAATTTATATGTAATATTTTTAGTATGTCAGAAGCATTTTTAGTCCTTATTTTTTCTGTTATGCTAATTTAGAAAAAACAAACTGTTCCTTTGTAGTCTGGGATGATTACTCCTCTGACCCTCTTGTCAGCACTAGAAAAGTCAGGAAAAAGCTTATCAAGTCCTGTCATTATTTCTATTATTTAAAACAATTTGTTTTTTCTATACAGTAGAATTATTATTTGATCCCTAAGTATTCTGCTCCTTGTGAACTTTTGTTGCTTCTGAGTTATGTGATGAATTAAAAAGTAAATCTGCACCTATCTGCAGTACTGTTGCTATATTTTAATTTAGCAGAGCTAGAATGTTTGTAAAAGCAATAGAATTGTACACAGTTGCATAAAGTCTTTGAAAGTATTTTGTTGGTCTAACCAAGTTTTGAGGTGCTTACTAAATGCTGAAGTTGTAAGATTTACTTATTTCTATTTTAATAATGTTAGTGGAAACCCAGATTATTGTAATTGAGAAGTCCCTTCAACTTCCAGGTTGCAATGAGATCTTGTTTGTTCTGGGCAATAGAATTTTTCCCACCTTATCATTTCTGCATTTCAATTGTTTCTCTGAGGTAGTACCTACATATATGGGCAGAATGTGGAAAAATTACCCAAGTGGATGATAGTTTTGTTGCAGCATACAGGCAGCTAAATTTACCTATCAGACATTGCTGTGTCTCTCTAATATGCTTAACTGTCTCTACTATACAGAGAGATGTTTCTCCCTATTATTTACAGGTAGGTACTAATTTACATTCTCTCCCCATTCTCCCCTTATTTATTCTGACTGGCTTAGGCTCTTGAGCAATTTCTTTGCTCCACTGTGCTCCCTTTTCACCACCTGTCAGTACAATCTGAGTGGAGACTGATTAGAAACGCTCCGCTGGAGGATTCCATAACATGGTGGAGTCCCTGGTGAGCGTAAAGCTAGTAGAGTTGGCTCCTATATTACCTTACCCCAGCCCTGAGTCTGTGAACTTTCATGGGTACAGAATAGCAATGCACAAAGCCAGGTGCTGCATATTAAAGCAGTCCTGAGTGTGCTTTATCCTGAGAGGGGCTGAGGTGAGGTGAGGCAGAGAATCAGGATACACTCACTGGGAGTTAGACACACCAGAGAATCGAGACTCCCATCTTTGTACTGAGAAAGTAGAAGAGAAGGCAAAGAAGATTACTTTACTTTTCATGGGAAAAGTGCCTTTTCCATTCTGCATGATGATTTACCTTTTTCACTGCCTCCTCTTATTAACAAATCCTGTATTTTTTTTTGAAAACTTCGGGGGTAATCAAAGTAATTGTTCTTCAGATATGTGTCCACATGGATCGCACTCTAGATGTGCATTCACCCCAGTGATGGCAGCAAGACAGAATTTAGTAGTGCCCACCTGCTTGCTTCTGTCAGAGTTAGCTAGTTTAGTACTTAACATTTTTTTTAATTTAGCCTGCTGGCAAAAAATAAAAATAAAATAAAATAGAAAACCCCTAGGATCATTGATTCCATGGCATTGATCTCATGGCTGAGGCAAAGTCACCATGCTTCAAGTCCCACCCTTCCGGTGAGCTGGCTATGTCCTCAAGTGATGGGCCTTCTAAATGCTTTTTCTGCTATTTTTGCTCTGGACTACACAACATGACCTTTAAGCTATAGAGACATCTATTCCTGTTGTTCTGGATTATCTATTATCCTTGAAACATTTAGGACTTTAATTTATCTTGGGTAAGGTTTGTGTAGCCAGTATATCTGGCTGTTGCCCTCCATTTCAACATTTGTATATTCCCACATCCTATTGTATTAAGTTCTTGAAAGGTCTGGTCCATGTATTTTCCCCCCACTGAGGGATTTTTCCCCTCCTGGGAACCTAAATATTATACTCCTGGTCCTAATAGGTTTCCTCCTTTTGAGCCTTTACCATCATGCTCCTTTTACCACCTCTTTATCAAGGAAGCATTTTTGTTACCTCTGCTCAAAGGGTGTGTGTGATTCAGGTGTTAAGGGCAGGACCTCCCTATACTAGTTTCACAAAAACAAGGTGTGTCTCTGAGACCTCACCATCCTAAATTCTTACCCAAAGTGGTGTCATTTGAATCAATATATATGTTTTCCAGTGTTTTTCTCCAAACCCATTTGATCTCTATAGAAACAAAACTTCACATGCTCAGTGTCTTGATGGCAATCCTCTATTCTACTATTTGTTCCATAGAACAAAGCTTTTCTATAAGTCACCTAGGCTATTAGTAGCATTTGGTGACAGGTCTAGAGGACAGGCTGATCCAACTCAGAGACTCCTGAAATGAGTTTCAGATTGCATTAAGATCTCCTCTGAACTAAATAAATTAGCTTTACAGTCTCGTATTAAAGCACAATCTACTAGGGCCCAACCACCCTCTTTGTCGTGCTTGAGGAACATTCCTATATCAGAAATTTGCAGGGCAGCCACTCGGATCTTAGTGAGTACTCTTATTCAGCTCTATATTTGAGGGTTGCAGTCACTAGATCTGGTGCCCCGTTTGGTAGGGAAGTTCTGCAATTTGTATTTAAATAGGACTCCTGGCACCCACCTCCTAGAGAGAGACCTGTTGGCCAGTAAGTTAAAGAGGGGTCCATGTGGACATATATACAAAGAATGGTAACTTACTTTACATTAGCTGTGGTATTTTAAGATGGATCCCATGACCTGCCCTATTTCCTTGCTACTGCAGAGTTTTTTAGCTTTGGGATACTGCATCAGTTCTCAAACTGTGGGTCGGGACTGTGCTCTACACTTAATGCCCTTGGGTGCAGAGGAGTAGGGGTGAGAGGATATGCAGATGTGGCCTCAGTGGATGCTGCTGGCCAGAGGCTTTGATCTGGAATGCATGGGGCACATGTGCACCTAGAGTGGGATCCCTGTGGACAAAACATCTTGAATGCCCACGTTTACTGTAAGTTAAATAACTATTCTATTTCTCTCACTGCCGTCAGCTTTACAGAGAGCCTTTGGCAAGTGAGAGTTAGTGTACATGTTAGCGTAGGTTTGAGATTCTCTGTAGTATGAAAATCTCAGAGTATAGTAAACTGTGTCAAATTTTGTGGCATGCTTCATAAGTTGAATCACCCAGTAATTTTTGTGTGTGATTTGTTTGATTAAATTAGAACTGTATTTCCAAAAGTGAAAAACATCTTTGAGACTTGGTGAAGAAATACTTTAAAGTTAGGAATGTTATGTTTAACCATGCAGTCTTTGAGAAAAAAATTATCCTTTTGGACATATAGAAGTGCATTCACAGGTAGATTTTAATTTTGTGTTTTCATCATCAACATACATTGTTATTCCTTCACAAAGCACTTTACCCTCTTGAGCTTTAAATGGAGCAATAAGTATGTGAGGGAAAAGCAGCAGAAATTGAGTTATAAAGGAAAAATGTGTTTGTGAATATTCCTTATACACACTTATAAATGGAACAAACAATAATTGAAAGAGTGACTCTTTCTACTTTTTTATATCTTATTGAGAGAGATTAATTTTTTAACTATTGTAGCACCTTATCTGAATGATTTTGGTCTGGTCTGAGGTTGGGGTATGGTCTTGGAGGTGAAAGTCTGTTGGTCTTCTGCATCATTATGCTAGCATGCAGCTAATATCTGGAAAAGGAGCAGATCATTAAATATGCTCAGTACAGTGACTGGAAAATTCATTTTAAAATATTGAACCTTTACTTAGAATTAGCAGTGAAATTCTATTTGCGTTTGCTGTTAATATGAGCTCTTGACTTTGCAGTGAAGATAACATTGTATAGGTATTGGTGGATGAGTAAAATTATCCATTGCTGGAATAGAAGAAAAATGTGTACTGTTTTATGAAATGAACACTCCTGAAGTAGAACAGGAACTCATATAAATAGGCAGGGTTTTTTATGATTAACTCTACTGTCATTCTTAGCACGTCCCTGGATGGCTACATCTGTTTTCTATAATCAGTGTATTAATATATTACATTTATGTTTATATAGCACCTTTCATACCAAATGATCCTAAGGTGCTTTATAAGCTATACACCAGGATAAGTACAGCAATTTCAGGGTGGATGGCAGCAGCTGTTTTAATAGCAATTGAGCAACACTAAATAACAGTTAAGGACAAGATGGGAAGAATAACGTAGCCAAATGAAACTGCAGGGGACTAGGATGTAGGGGCTAACACCCTGCATAAAGTACTACGGATTATTTAATGAGCACAAATGGTGAGCAGGGTGTTGAGTTATGTCTCCTGCAAAAGAATGCATCTCCAGCACACACTGTTGTTGCTATGCTGCGGATGTTGGTTTAGAGCTGACTCTGAGGAAAAGATATTGCAGACAGGGGTGCTGGAACAATTTTTATAGTGGGGGTGCCGATGATGGAAACCATGTATTAGGTGTTTGTTATTACTACTTCAAACGAGGGATGTGGCAGCATCCCCATATCCCTAGTTCCAGTGCTACTGCTTCCAGACAAAATATATGTATTTTAAATGCCTTGAGGTGCTACAGGGCAACCGAGGAACAAGGGAGATTTGCTTGTCAGTAACTAAACAATAGAAGTGTTAGAGGAAATGGCAACTTCTTTTCTCTTTTTTATTTCATGGGAAGTAAGAAAATGAAGTTAGGTAGAAGGAGGCATTATTCAGTTTAAGGATGGAGAACGTGGCTAGTCTAGCTTTCTGTGTTAAACTTAGAGATGTAATAATTTAATTTAAAAGAATTTAATATGTAGAAAATGCAACAAAAAAGGTTAAAGGAATATCTATAAAAGTATACTTTGAGCTGCACATACCCACAGCATCAGAATTCTGAAATCAGTAACGTTGTTAATTCAGCTATTTTCTTATTAATTCTGTAACATCAAACTTGTCTTTTCTAAGGCTAGGTCTACACTGGGGAGGGAGTCGACCTAAGATATGCATCTTCAGCTATGCAAATAGCATAACTGAAGTCGGCGTATTTTAGGTTGATTTACCTGACTGTGAGGACAGCGGCGAGTCGACTGCTGCTGCTGCTCCCCCATTGACTCTGCTTCCGCCTCTCGCTGCGGTGGAGTTCCGGAGTCGATGGCAGAGCGATCGGGGATCAATTTTATCACGTCTACACTACATGCAATTAAATCGATCCCCAACGGATCAGTCACTACCCACCGATCCGGCGGGTAGTGTAGACATACCCTAAAATGACCGAAGTGCTAGAATTTTTTAGCATAGTCATGACTATAGCATAAACTTCAGCATGGAAGCTTTGCACATACATTTTCTATTTTTATTTTGCTGCATCTGTAGCCAGCCAATACTTACTCTATGGCAGGAAATGGTCCAGTAGTGGGTGATGTTCTCAGGGGACTTTCCAGTTTAGTGCTCTTCATATATACTAAATATTGCTATGTAAAAACATGTTATTTTGGTGTATCTTGGTTCTAATTTTAACAAGTCAATCTATTGTGATTGACTTCCTATTATTTTTAGATACCAATAAGACTGTTATCAGAGGATGGGTTATTAGAGCATTCTGGCTAAATCAAAACACCTGGTCCCACATTGTGGAATAACTTGACAAATTGGTGAAAAAGATTGTTGATGAGATATATTTCAAACCTGAGTATATTGCTGTCATAAAAAATAGGATGGTGTCATAACTTAAATTGGAGCAGTTTGTTGTTCTAGACCTGATATAACTTAATGAAAAAGTTAAATGTCAACATTTATTAGTTAACTAAATGAGGATTTATGATGAACATTCCCTGTAGATTTGCAAAGGTGTTAATGTTTGTTAAATTCTCTGGTTAAATGATTACTTTTTATGACACATTGCAATTCTGTCCAGGAAATTGAAACAGGAGCCTTTCTCTTATTTATTTGTTTAGAACTCAGTGAAATGATTTTTATAAGGTATGCTATTCTCTGTGATGGACAGTATGTATATTAAGAAAGGCATTTATATCTTTATAAAATATACTGTATTAATTTAATTATTATTGGGCTGCCCTGAAAAGCATGTTTTTTCATACAGGTGAAGGGGAACTCTTGGATTTAAATTTTGTAATATTCTTCCAGCCTTGAGTTAAAGCAGTACTTTTGTAATATATTCCTTGGATAGTTAGAAATGGTTTTAGTTTCTATGGTGTTGCTGCTAATATCCTTTTAGGCTCCAACAATCTCTTGTCTTGTGCTAATTAAATCCAAACTGAGTGTAAAACTATATCGCTGTAAGGCAAGTTGGCATTACAGCATATAAAAGCCTTCTAATACAGTCAAGCTGTACATTCACTTTCATTGATAATTTGAGTGTTCCTTGTTACATTTTGTGTGTTGTGTTCCTGTGCACATTTTCTTTAATGATTTATTGTGTGAATGCTTTTAATATCTGAAGACTCAAAATAAGGTGATGTTATTTTTAGTGGTCTATGGAAAAGACTGATCTTTATTCCTATTGTTGATAATTTTGAATTGACTTATCTCATTAAAATATTGCTGTTCAGCATTCCAGTATAGCATAATGGATTCAATTCAAAATGCCATAAAATGTTATAGCAGAACTGGAAGGGGCTGGGGAGATGAGAAGCAGAACTTTTTAACGTAGTTAATGCTAGAAGGATCTTGAAACTTGTTTTACAATAAATAACATCATTTATTCCTTTGGACAGCACATGTCAACATATATTGGTGTAATTCTTGTATCACTCTTCTGTTAGCAGTTTCTACAAATCCTTGGAGCTATTTAATAATATTGGCATTGCTAGGACTAAATGAGCCTACATTTATAAGTCAAGGCAGTACATCAGTTCATTGATTTTTTTTTTCTTTATCTCTGGATCAATAATCAGAGTTGTAAAACATTCAGATTTTTTTCCTTTTTAGCATTTTCTGATTACCATGTAAGATTCCATTTAGCTATTTTTATTTTCTACAGGTTATTTAAGACTAACTTTAAAGTAGTAAGACAACAGTTTTTTCTACCTAGTACTGGCTCCTACCTGAAATAAACTACAAATCCGTGGAGCCTTCAGGGAATATATCTTGAACCAATCTAGTAAAAATTCTGTTCAAGCAGAAGGAACAAAAGAAGTGGAAATGATAGAATAATCTTACTTTGCTAGAAGAATCTTGCCACGTTTCCAGTAACTGCCTTCATTCTAATCTGTTTTAAGTGACCAAATATAGATTTTGATCCTTCATTAGGTTTTTGATGGTGAATAAATGTTTTAGCTAGAGTTAAGTGATCAAGTTGCTTATCACTGAGCCAATTAAAATGTTACTATTTGTCTCTTGGGATCTGAGCCCTTTTCTTTCAAGACAATAGCCACTGCTACCACCACAACAACTGAAAAATGCTGTACCGATTTGCCATGCTTTAGTAAGATTATGTCTCCACTGCTGAATGGTAGGTGCTGAGATAGAAAATAGAATTGTAACAATGCAGTGTTTGTGTGTGTTCTGTTTTTTAACTTCACATTTTTAGGGGTGGCTGGCAGCTTCGGGTGAATTTTCTTAAAGGCAGGGCAAGAGAGTTGGCTGTGCATAATCCAGCCAAAAGAACTTTAAGAATAAGAAACTGTCAGGTTAGATCATAAATCTTGTTTTTGCTAGAATACTTTACACGGTATTTAGTAGCAAACATTATTTCCATAGATAGTTGGTACTCGGATACCATGTTGCCTAAGAGCCTAGGTCGAACAGAGAAATTGTTTGGTTTTATCATTTAATGGTGTCTAAAATTACTGTTGGCTGCCTTCTCACCATCTGCTTTTGGGTCTCTCTCTACAATCTTGGCCATCAAGTTGTAGTTTTAGCCTTAAATTTGTTTTATTTAACATGTATTTCTGCTCTCACAATGAGAATTAGTGGTATACAAAATTACTAAACGTGAAGAGCTGTTGTTTACCTCTGGAGGTTTGAAGGGAAAACACAGACCTTGATTTAAAGTAAGATCACATCACTTTTCTATCCTGTGGATATGGTAAGAGAGATGTAGGAAATAGGGTTGCCAGGTGTCCGGTTTTTGACTGGACAGTGTTTGGTCATCTGCAGTAACCTGTCTCTGCCACCAGGAGGCAGGAAGAGCAGCAGCTGCTGCTGGAGCCTAGAGGACCACTCAGGAATGGCTCCAGCAGAGAGAGATCCAGTGACTGCACTGTCCTGCTCTGGGCGCGGCTCTCCTTTCCCCGTCCTGCTCGTCATCCCTTCACTCCTAGAACCCTGCTCAGCTAGCAGGGGGGAGGGAGGTGGAGAGAGCAATGAGTGAGGGTGGAGCAGTGGGGGGCAGAACCTTGAGGGAAAGAAGTGGAGCAGGGAATGGGGCCTCAGGGGAAGAGGTGCAGTAGGGGGCGGAGTGAGATTCCTTTGCTCATTGTCCGGTTTTCACAAATTAGAAGGTTGGCCACCCTAATAGGAAAACTTATAACATGAACAGAGAATTGATTTTCTTTATATTTTTCATAAAAAAAAAATTGCTCAAGCAAAAAAGAATAGAAATGGTAAAGAAAGAACCTGTGTTCTCATGTTGCTCTGGAGTGTAGTTCAAAACCTGTTTATCCTTATGTACACATTATTTCTGCAGTGCTGCCTTGTTCATTGTTGGCTTGGGTTTTTGGCAATGTACTGTATACTAAGTGCCACAGATATTTATTTTTTTTTATATGCCTGCTCTTAAAAATTGTTTATGCCCTGAAGAATCAATATGATTTGCTATTTTCATGCAAGATTTTCCCATTTCCTAATTTTATGCCTTAGTTTTTACTCATGCAGTTCTTCCTAGAGATCAGAGAAGTCCCAGAGCAACAGAAGTATTAAACTGGAGAATTCTGATTTCTTACACAAATTAGACAAGCAGGTCTTGGTTAACAATTTTCTGGTAACTTGCCTGAGCATTAAGGCATAGGCAAGGGAACAGGTGCCATCAGCAAGAGGCTATTTGCTTTGACTTCCTTTTAGTGATACATTTAATATGCTAGGACAACTTATCTTTAAGATGAGTCACAAGAAAACTAAAATTGTTCCATATCAGTAAAGCAGACTGCGTTAGCTGTAAGACACTGCAACAAAGAGAATCTCACAGAGCACTCGGATATGTGAAAAAGAGCTTTTTAGCAAAAAGACAGTATTGCCCTGACTCGGAATGCGAATATGCTTCTCTCCCAGTGATCTAAACGGATTCTTTTCTTTACTTTTTTAAAATGCTGGCATAACTTAAATCTATATTGAATTGCATATATTTTGATCATCTTATCTCTCTTCTCTTGAAGTGCCAGTATGGTTAGGAAATACTCTAGACCACTAAAGAACTATTGTTCATCAGCTCCAAGGTCCATATTTCCAACCACAAATGTTAAAAAGTAATGAATCCAAACCTACAACAATAATGAGATTTAAAAAAAAAATCACATTTTTTTTTTGGCCGTATTTTGATATTTTTCACCTTTGGGGAAGCCACTTGAGATTGTCTCGAGTTCGAAATTCAACCTTCAGTATATGTACAAAACTGAAGACCACCATGTTTGCCAGTTGATCTGAACTCCACTTTCTTCCTCCATTTCCTGGGGCATGGGAGTCTGACATTCTATCCTTCTATATCCTCTTCCCTAGCTAGACAGGATAGGCAACTGCTTCATTCAAATGCTACCCAGCAATCTCTTGTCCCACACATTTACTCCTCACCATATTTCCTTTCTTTTCCCTCAGTCTCATCTTCCTCCTCACGTTTTCTTTCTCTGTCACTGCTCCCCTTTCCCAAATAGTCTACTGACTCCTCATTGTTTCCTGTCCTGTTCTCTAACACAGTCCCCACTTCCTGCTGTTCTCTCTGTTCAATTCCCAGCACCTCTAAATGTTGCTGTCCTTTCCCTGGCCATACATGGTGACTAAGGAGCCACCATCCTCTCTCAGGCCACGTCCAGACTAGGAATTAAAATCGATTTTAGATACGCAACTTCAGCTACGTGAATAACGTAGCTGAAGTCGAATTTCTAAAATCGAGGTACTCACCAGTCTGGACGGCGCGGCATCGATGTCCGCGGCTCTCCGCGTCGATTCCGGAACTCCGTTCGGATTGATGGAGTTCCGGAATCGATGTAAGCGCGCTCGGGGATCGATACACCGCGTCCAGACTAGACGCGATATATCGATCCCCGAGCAATCGATTTTAACCCGCCGATGCCGCGGGTTAGTCTGGACGAGGGCTCAGGGTAGCCTGGCTTCTGGGAGATGTTTTCCATCTTTGCTGAGGGCACCCTCTCCTGCAAAGGTTAAATAGTCATGGTGGCTATCTTGCTAAGGGCAGCCTATGGCTTCAGTTACACTGGCAGTCATGGGAGGTGGTGCCCATTTTATATAAAGACAGGACTTCACAAAATGAAAGCAGAAATCTGAAATTCATGAGAACATTTTTTTTAAAACAAACCTTGAAAAAATTTCAAGACTTGTCATTGCTGTAAGCTGGTTTTCTGCCTCCTCAGTATTGTCTCTCTAACTTCCTGATACCACATAAAAGTATCCTTTTTGTCCTATCAAATAAACTGTCCTTTTTATCATAGTCTAACAGTAGGAAATGCCAGATTTTTAAACTACTAGTTGGATTTTCCTTAGAAATGTATTCTTTTTTCTTACAGAAAAGAACACTGTGTATCTATGCACTCACTCTTATTAGAGGAAAAACACCATCACACTATAAGATGACTGTATTGGAATACAATTATAAGAATTGACATGTACCATAGACATACCATACTTCCTTTTTTTTGCTTTAGGATTCCTAGATCCATTACCACTACAACAACCAGAGTAGGTGAGATCACCCACAGGTCAGTACATTGTGCTGTTCATTTCACAGCAACATTGGTGTCTGAATTTTAAGGAACATAAATAATTAGTAAAAATTGTATATTTATTTATTAACTGCTGCAAAAGTGCTCAGGGAGCTCAACAACAGTCATAAAAACAATTTCTCATTCATTAATAAAATAACTCTACACCTCAACAAAATTATAGACATTGTGGGTAAACAAAAGCAAAAAGTACAAAACAATAAAACAGTGGTAGTAAACATCTCTGGAAAAAATAAGCTTTTAGGTGGGGAGAGGTGAAATGGGCCATATTTCAGAAGTGACTGAGTTCCATACGATTAGGGCAGACGTGGGCAAACTACAGCCTGCGGGACCATCCTGCCTGGCCCCTGAGCTCCCGGCCAAGGAGCCTAGTCCCCGGCCCCTCCCCTGCTGTCTCCCCTGCCCCGCAGCCACGCCGCCATGGGGGAGGTGCTCTGGCCCACTGCTCCCTCTGGGCAACGTGGAGAGCACAGCTCGCTCTGGACGGGTGTCCTGGCTGCGAGCTCCTGTTGCTGGTAAGGGGATGGGGAGCAGGGGGGTTGTGTAAGGGAGCAGGAGGTTCTGGGGGGCAGTCAGGGAGGAGGGGGAGGTTGGATGGGGGAATGATCAGGGGATGGGGAACAGGGCAGGTTGGGAGTGGGGGCCTTTCGGGGGGGTGGGGATGTGGATAGGGGTCTGGAGGGCAGTCAGAGGATGGAGCAGGAGAGGTTGGATAAGGGGGTGGGATCCCGGGGGGCAGTTAGGGGTGGGGGGGTCCCGGGAGGGGGTGGCCGGGATGAGGAGTAGAGGGTGGTTGGCTATGGGGTGGGAGTCCTGAGGGAGGTGTCGGAGGCGGGTGTGTGGATAGGGATCGAGGCAGTCAGGGGACAGGGAGCAGGGGGGGTTGGATGAGTTGGGGGTTCTGAGGGGGGCAGTTGGGGTGGGAAGTATGAGGCGGGGGGTGGGGGCCAGGCTGTTTGGGGAGGCACAGCCTTCCCTACCCAGTCCTTCATACAGTTGTGCAACCCTGATGTGGACCTCGGGCCAAAAAGTTTGCCCACCCCTGCATTGGAGTATAGCAGCAAAAGTTTGATTGCCTACCAATTTCAGATGTTATGGCGGAACCCCTCAGCACAAGCTGGCGCAAAACCCCGTCAGGGCCCACTGCGTAATATGTTTAGCTTTGTATGTTTGTCAGAGCAGGGTCAGGGATGTGAATGAAGAGTATTTTATGGGCAAAAGACAAATTAATGTTGCTACAGAATTTACTAAATTCACTAAATAACTAAATACATTTGGGACTGTTTTTTGTAGAAGGCAGTCATTTACATAATAGGCTCTCTTTTGTTCAATCATTTTACATAATCTTTTGTTAGTCACTATTAATTTATGCCTGTTTTCATGTCCTTAATTAGAGATAAGTGTGGAAATTGAGAGTAAGAAGCCAGACAGTAAAGTAGCTTTTAAAATTAAATTCTGAATGCCAGTTTCCCTCTCCCTCAGCAGTTGTTGTGAAAGTACTTACCCAATGTTTGTACAATATCTAGCACAATTGGTCCCAGATCTGATTGGTCCTTAGATGCTACCATAACATAAATGATTAATAATAATAAAAGGAAACAATTGAAAGGTTTGGGCAATGCACAGTTATTTTCTGTATACACTAACGATCAGAATTGAGTAATGTGAGATTCATAGAGTAAAAGGATGAAATCCTGGCCCCACTGAAGTAAATTGTGGTAAGCTTTTTCCACTTTTAATCTCCATACCTTTATTATACTGGCTTTTATTCTAAAGCACTCAGTGGCAGATTACCCGTTGGGTCAATGGGGCGTGTGTCCAGGCCCCCCTTGGAAAAATGGGCACCCCTGTGCCCCATCCACTTGGCATTCCTGCAGGCAGGGCAGGCAGGACAAGCCCTCACACCCTGACCCAGCTCCCTGTCAGGAGCACTGGGGTGGAGGGTGGGGGAAGAAAAGGTGGAATGGATGTGGAGCGGCCCCCGCTTACTCTGGCCCTGGGCCCCAAACACCCCATATCTGTCTCTGAAAGCACTTATGCGTCACACTTTCTGAATTTTTTTTCCCTTTTGAAGATTCTGTCACGAATATGTTTTTCATTGAATATTGTGGCATTGTTTCAGGGTCTCAGTGGGCCTGATTCTGATCTCACACTGAGGTAAATCGGGAGTAACTCCACTGAATTCAGCAGAATTACATTGGTGTAAACTGGTGTGGAATCACAATTCAAAGATATTAAAAGTAGAGCTATTTATCTTTCCTCCTAAAATCTCTCCTCCTCAGTTCCTTTTTACTCTTGACCGCTCCTGTTCCTTCATTCACCCTGACTTGAAACCCTGATACAACCTTTGACTTCTTTGTTCTCCACTTCTCTCATTAGGTTCTGTCTCTTCTTCCTTTTACAATATCTCAAAATCCAATCCTTTTCTCAGAGATTAAAATTGTGGTCCACGCCTTGGTCATCTCACATCTTGACTAGTGTTGCCTGCCCCTCCTGTCCTTTCTGCCTCTGACTGTTTACCCCACCCAACCCATCTTCATCTTCTGTTGCTCTGACTCTGTTTCATCTGTCAGCTTGTCTTTTATCCTTTTTCTGAAACAGGTTCAAAATTCTAGTATTCATTTTCAAAGCTCTTCCCATGTCTGTCCCACCGACATCTTCGGTGTCATTTTCTCCTATATTCCCATTTCCTCCTTATTTTCTTCTTAGCTCCTGTCCTTGAATTCCCTCTTCTTTCTCTTTTATATTCTGAACTTTGTATTTTTTCATGTTGACCTTGGATCACACACCCTCTGTGTTTCAATTGATTTTCCTCTCTTTCAAATCTCTCCTTAAAACCCACTGCTTCTATTTAGTTAGCTTTCTGATACTGAGCCATTTTTCCACTTTCATCTTTTTTTGTAATTATCTGAATTGGAATGCAAGCTTTTCAAAGCAGGGACCTTGTCTTTTATATGTCTAATGTGCTGATGCAATTAGGGTACTTTATCTGTAATAACATAAATACACATTATCTCTGGTTTTGCCTCTCTGTTTTTAATGTTTTTCTTTGTAACGTCTATCTTATAATACATGCTTTTCCTGTATCACATTGATTTTTTTCGTCAGGTTAGAAACTGAGCCCACTGTGGTCCCATCTTTAACGGTATATCTACACTGCAATTAGGCATCCGCAGCTGATCCATTCCAGCTGACTTGGGCTTAGGCTAAGGGGCTGTTTAAGTGCAGTGTAGACATTTGGGCTCAGGCTGCAGCCCGAGCCCTGGGATACTTCCACCATGCGGGGTCCAAACACCCAGGCTTCAGCCTAAGCCCGAATGTTTACACTGCACATAAACATCCCCTTAGCCTGAGTCAGCTGGCACGGGCCACTTGCATGTTTTTAATTGCAATGTAGATATACCCTTACAGGCCCCAATAAAAAACAACCTCCACCTTACCATTTTACTCCTAATATTTATGAATGATGGCCGAGTATTAGCAGTAGGAGGTTTGGTTGAAACCTGACTTCTTCCGTGCGTTTAAAGGAGTAAACTGTAAATAAATGGCTTTTCCCAGATGCCCTTTTCCCGTGAGCCCCCTTCCCCTCCCGGGTTCACCTCCCTCATAACGCGAACTGGCTGCATGCCCTGCAGCTGGTTCGCTTCCAAACCACGCCAAGGGAACAACTTTACATGCTCATGCTCCACGTTTCACTTCCTCATACACATGTCGCTTCGTGATACCAAGTGGTGGGTCTAGCTATTATCTGTAGAGAGTGAGGAACCCCAGTGTGCCAGCCTCTATTCCACTCTGGTCCCACGGGCAACCGGGGCTATCAGTTGGCAGGTCCTTCATGGAACCGTGAGCACGGGCGTGTACCTGGCGTGGTTCACCCCCATCCCCTGTGCCTGCCCCTTTAGCAGCATGAGGAAGAACCTGGCGCACACCTATCTAGAATGCACCAGTATGCAGCCCCTATTACGGCTCCTCCAGAATCTCCTGTTGAGGTTCTGTCTGCATTTTTCCCCACACTTACGTATATTTGCACACCCTGAGACATCAGCCTCCTCCTGGCCCTGGCCAAAATGGCTATCTACAATACCAGGAGGAGGATGCTGGAGAAGGGGGTGCTCTGTGACTATGGAGCCTATGTCCGTTGCTCTCTGATCTCATGCATCCGGGCAGAGTTCCTCTGGGCAGCGTCTGCTGGCTCCCTAGACAGCTTTGAGGAGCAGTGGGCGCTGTCTGGTGTTCTCTGCTTGGTGTCCTCTTCTGGATCCCTTGTTCTGAACCTGTGACCCCCACTCACATCCCTGTCATTCCTTAGTTGTCCCCTGAATTCAGTTGGGTCCTGGGTCCAGTGGCTTCTCCCGCAAGGCTGGGGGCGGGGCTTTTAGATGCAGATGGGCTCAAGTAGATGGGCCTGCCCGCCTCCTGGAAATTCAGTAAAGCCTCAGTACAGGAGATAATTGCATTACTTGCAATTAAATTGTGAGAGTTGACAACACTAGACTAAAGAAACTTTTTTTAAAAGTAAGAGATTCTGTATAGAAGTGCTTGTTTGATAACAAAAGGAAGTGGGAAGGAAATATGATTTGTTTGACTCTGGCTCATTTTCATCTGTTACTGGCATGTGAATCAGATGACCTTGCTTTGGCAGTGTACACTCACCATCTCAGCACATGAAAGTGTGATGTTTCTGAATTCACTGTTGCTAATGTGGATTGTGAAAACAATAATGTTGTCCTCCACCTCTCACTGCTTCTTTTGAAGGCCTTGGTTGAAAGCTTACCATGACATGCTGTCTTTTATTGCTGAATATCTGTAGACTGCTACCTTGATATAACGCGACCCGATATAACTTGGGTTCGCATACAAGGCGGCAAAGCTCTGACACGCCGCTCTGAGCAGCGTGTTAAGGGTGCCGGGCCAGGCTGGGGCCGAGGGGTTCGATAAGGGGCAGAGGGTCTCAAGGGTGGTCAGGGGCTCTCCCCCCCTCCCAGGGTCTGGGGGGGCAGGAGCTGTGGGAGGGCACTTTTGGGGGCCCCACAGTCCCAGAGTGGCCCGGGGGATTAGTGGAAGATGCTTTAGCCAAACATAGGTGGACCGCGTTATATTGGAGTAGAGGTGTACTTGTACTTAGCTGTGCTGCAGATTTGCATTAGGGTTACCCTAAGGTAAAGCAGTTATAAAGGCCTGGTCTACACTACGACTTTAGGTCGAATTTAGCAGCATTACCCCGATTTAAGCCTGGACCTGTCCATATGATGAAGCCCTTTTTTTTTTGACTTAAAGGGCTCTTTAAATCAATTTCTTTACTCCACCTCCAACGAGGGGATTAGCACTGAAATTGGCCTTGCTGGGTCGAATTTGGGATAGTGTCGATGCAATTAGACGGTATTGGCCTCCGGGAACTATCCCAGAGTGCTCCATTGTGACTGCTCAGGACAACGCTCTCAACTCATATTCACTGGCCAGGTAGACAGGAAGAGGTCCGCGAACTTTTGAATTTCATTTCCTGGTTGGCCAGCGTGTTTGCAGAGCTCATCAGCATGATGGGCACATTGCCAGGGCACATTGCCCGGCCCGTACTTTGTGAGAAGTCTATGACTATGTCCCTCTTATCACCACACTGCCGTTGCCTTCCAACCTGGTTTTGTGCAAAACAATTGTCTGCCATTGCTCTGATGGAGGGAGGGGCGACTGACGACTTGGCTTATAGGGAATTAAAATCAACAAAAGAGGTGGCTTTGAATCAAGGAGAAACACAAACAACTGTCATATAGAATGGTTCCCTCAAGGATTGAACTCAAAACCCTGGGTTTAGCAAGCCGTTGATTTCACAAAACAAATTGGGTCAATTTCTTGTTTTGATCCATCTATCTTTTACATCTTAGGCTGGCAGCAGATGGTGCAGTACGACTGCAAGCCATTGTCATCTCCTGGGTGCTCGGCAGAAGATGCTGCATTACAATTGCTAGCCATCATCATCTCCTGGCTGCTCACCAGAAGATGGTGTAGTACGAGTGCTAGCCATCGTCATCTCCTGGGTGCTCGGTAGAAGAGGGGAATGACCTGGCTGAGTCACTCCCATGTCTGCCCAAGCACCCCAACCGACCTCACAGAGGTCAGCTAAAAGAGCACCCAGGAATATGACGATGATGGCTACCAATCATAATGCACCATCTGCTGCCAAAAAGCAATGAGCTGCTGCTGTGTAGCAATGCAGTCCCACGTCTGCCAGCACCCAGTAGACGTACGGTGACGATGAGTTGAGCAGGCTCCATGCCTGCCGTGGTATGGCATCTGCTCAGGTAACACAGGAAAAAAGGTGTGAAAAATTGTCTGCCCTTGCTTTCACAGAGGGAGGGAGGGAGAGGGGCCTGACGATATGTACCCAGAACCACCCGTGACACTGTTTTAGCCCCATCAGGCATTGGGATCTCAACTGAGAATCCCAATGGGCAGTGGAGACTGCGGGAACTGTGGGATATCTTCTCACAGCTACCCACAGTGCAACGCTCTGGAAGTCGACGCTAGCCTTGATACTGTGGATGCAGTCCGCCGAATTAATGCACTTAGAGCATTTTGTGTGGGGACACACACAATCGACTGTATAAAAACGATTTCTAAAAAACCGACTTCTCTATATATTTGACATAATTTTGTAGTGTAGACATACCCAAAGTGTAGGCAATTAAGGGAGAAGAAATCCAAATCAAGATGGAGTTGTTTGACATAAAGATGACATTGTAACAACTGAGATTTTTATGTTGTGAAACCAGAGGTCATTATTGATGGTGCCAATAGTAAGGACATTTGGACCTGAGACACGTGGTTAGCTTTCCACTGAGGAAATGCTGGTAAAATTGAGCTGCCAAAAAGTTAAGTATTATTGGAAGCTAATAGCCCAGTGGTAATAGAAGAGAAATTGGTTTGATTTTTATTAGTAAATTTAATGCTAGGGAAATGTGCCAGACTGAGTCCTGAAAACAGAAGTCTTTAGTTTATCTCAAGGAAAGGTTTAGCATAGGCATTGTGTGAAGCGTTCCAGACATAGTCTCACAAGTTCCTGATTTCCCACCTGAGAAAAGTGGCAAAGGTTCAAGGAAGTGTACTGAAATGGATGGACTCTTTTTAGGAGAGGTCCCCAAGAGAGGTGGTGATGAGAAACAGCAGTTCTGCCACCACACTCCTCTCTCCTGGAGTTCTATTAGACTCTGTCCTGTCGTGCGCTCCCAGCCCTCTCCCCCGTCGTGGCCACATTTTATATGCATCCACTAGAAGATACAGAGAGATTTGATGGATTCTAATGTCAGCAATATGCAGAGGCTACACATGTATCTGAACTCCACAATATTGAATAACACCACTGACACACGAACTAAACCAGTTGGCTGGCTGAAATCATCACAGATTGAAGGTAGTTATGGCTGAAGCTCAATCTTAGCTAGATGGAAGTTATGCTTGGTAGTCAGAGGAAAAGAGTTCTAAGAGCTTGCAACCATATTGCGCCTCCTTTGTTCAAAGACTGCTATCTGCAACTTCACAAGTCGATCTGAAATGTAGAGTTCTTTTGGATTTCTTACATGGCAGTATGTATGAGCAATGCATTTACCCTTTCCAAGTGGCTGGGGCTCTCTGTCCCATCCTTGAAGATTATAGCGTGGCCTCACTAATGTGTGCCTTCATGTCTGGTCTATAGCAATGCAGTCTGTGTGGGCTTGAATTCAGTGCAGATAATGTGGATTGTGAAACCAATAATGTTGTCCCTGAAATGAATACAATAATGTAGTGCTGAGAACTACAGCAGGTACAGAATGCAGCCACTTGCTTGCGCAGAAGCATGGGTTAGCATAAGCACATTCCCTGCACTGTCTTCCTGTAGAATATTGTGTTTAAATTTTGAGTAGGTCCTTATTTTCAAGTTCCTATGTGACCTGTGTTCAGGATAACTAAAAGAGAGCCTCTGGGTCCTCAACCCCTATCAATGATTCTAGTTTTCCTATGAGACAATCTGCTACAACAGTAAATTTCATCTGTGCAAGAGACAGAATCTTTTTGGGAGCTGGCTCAAGGCTGTGAAACTGACTTTCATGGGAATTTACTCTGAGAAATACCTCAACGTCTTTGCTTTTCCATTCAAATGCTACGCATGCTTCTCTGAACTGATCTTCTGGTATAGTATAGCAGCACATAGCATATCTCTTTTGGGAGAAAATTCCTCTTGTCCCCAAATGTTCCATGCACATAGTAGTCCCCTTGGGTCAAAAGTTGGAGAGGAGCCACGTGTGCAAGGTGCTAGTCGTTTTGTTTAATCTATGTTTGGAAGGTATTCAGGTACCATTGTGATGAGTATGGTATAAAAATAAG
Source organism: Gopherus flavomarginatus (assembly GCF_025201925.1). Taxonomy (NCBI): domain Eukaryota; kingdom Metazoa; phylum Chordata; order Testudines; family Testudinidae; genus Gopherus; species Gopherus flavomarginatus. The sequence goes on from NC_066621.1 coordinate 101,619,748, forward strand.
AACAGAATGTGCCTCAGTCCTTTCCTAGAGGAACAAACTGGATGTGGGAGGTGAGAGAGAACAGTTCAGTTTCCATGCCAATAAATTCCCCTATCTCTAGTCTGAAAAAAGGTGTCACGTAGTGCCGTTTTTGCTGGCTTTAGGGTGTGGACACTTAGCCCTGTGAACTGGACCTAGACAATCAGACTGTACCAGATGATGACTGTAGTCATTACTGAGCTGGACTTGATTTGAAGCACTAATCTAGAGGTGAAAAGCTCTTTATCCTATTATCATCGAGTCAGCCTCCACTAATTATGATTCTGGTGAAGCTGATGGTGGTTTGCTTTAGGACTTTTGTACAAGGCTTTAAGAACATAAGAATGGCCATGCTGGTTCAGACCAAAGGTACATCTAGTCCAGTATCCTGTATTCTGACAGTGACCAGTGCCAAGTACTTCAGAGGGAGTTAACAGAACAGGTAATCATCAAGTCATCCATCCCTGTTACCCATTCCCAGCTTCTGGCAAACAGAAACCAGCAACATCATCCCTGCCCATCCTGGCTAATAGTCATCAATGGATCTATCCCCCATGAATTTACATAATTCTTTTTTGAATCCTATTATGTTGGCCTTCACAACATCCTCTGGCAAGAGTTCCACAGGTTGACTGTGCGTTGTGTGAAGAAATAATTCCTTTTGTTTGTTCTAAACCTGCTGCCTATTAATTTCATTCAGTGACCCCTCGATCTTGTGTTGTGAGAAGGAATACATAACACTTCCTTATTTACTTTCTCAACAGCAGTCATGATTTTATAGACCTCTACCATATCCCTCATTTGTTGTCTCTTTCCCAAGCTGAAAAGTCCCAGTTTTATTAATCTCTTTTCATATGGAAGCTGTTTCATACTCCTAATCATTTTTGTTGCCCTTTTCTGAACCTTTTCCAATTTCAATATATCTTTTTTGAGATGGGGTGACTACATTGGCAGGTAATATTCAAGATGGGGGCACACCATGGATTTATATAGAGGCAACATGATATTTTCTTTGTTATTATCTATCCCTTTTTTAATGATTCCCAACATTCTGTTAACTTTTTTGACTGCCACTGACATTGAGTGGATGTTTTCAGAGAACTATCCACAATGACTCTAAAATCTTTTTCTGTTTCTTTAAAATAACCTCACAGATTTGACTGTGTGATTTCACACCCTTGCAGGTCTTTTGATTCTTTGTTCAGTTCAGAGAACATTTTTTACTAGATGTTTGTTTTTCTCTTTTTCTCTGGAAGTCTTTAATATGCAGAAGTAGCAGATGTTTTTGAGTTATTGTTTTTGAAAATAATTAATTTAAATTTGCATAACCCTTCTGCTCTGGATTATAAACTCTCTTGATCCTTTCCCTTTTGAAAATATAGGTTTTAAGAACTCTTCAGTGATACTACATTTTTAAAGTAACATAAAGTACGTTCATTCTTTATAGATATTTTGTTGCCCTTGCCATGCACTTTTATCGAATTTACACATCTTATTAAAAGCAAACAGCATAGTAAAGTAACAAAGATCCTTTGATTTTCCTTAAATTTTAAAAATAGTTTGAAATAAAGCAGACATGCAAAGGCATTGATGGATGTTAAAAGTAAGATTTTCAAGTATATATGTCTGATTATGTTGTTTTGGTTTTCATTCTCCACAAGTTAGTGTCAGCAAATCAGATTGTAGTTTTAGATGATCAGTGTCCAAAGGCATATTATAAAATACATAATAAAAATAATCTTACAACCCTCTTTTATGCAAGTAACCCTTATTTACATCAGTAATCCCATTGAAGTCATTGGAACTATTCATATCACTGAGGTTTGCAGAGTCTGACCCGTTGTTTGAGCTATTAACATATGTTTTAATTATTTATGAAACATTTAGAAGACCTCACCAGTTATAGTCACAGGATTTGGAATAGCATTGTTTCCTGATAAGAACAATACGCCAAGTTAAATGCAAAGGATGTTTGATAGAATGAACCTTTGTAGTCACTTGTGTTGCATCTGTGCTTTAAGACAACTTTGGCCTCCCAGCATTTTCCATCAATTGCTAAGAAATATCAGATAATATATTGTATTTCTCTGTCTGATGAGTAGTAAAATCATTTCTGAATTTTAAGCCCTTTAAAGTAAACTTCTCTAGTGCAATGAAAGTTACACCCAGAAGAGAAAATCCAGGCAAGTTTGATGATAAAACCCTGTAGTTTGTCTGATGTGTCCTTCGTATATGGCATTTTCTGCATTTTGTGATCATGCAGTGGAACATCCTTGGTGAAATCTTTCGTGCCTACTGAGGTCTACTCCTGTTAACTTCAATGAGTCAGGATTTCACCTGTGGGTTTATTGTAATGTATGCAGAAGAGTTAAAGGAAGCCCTTAAGCTTAAAATCGAATTTCCTGATGTTTGAGAGTGTAAGTCACAGTCATGGTATTATATCAAAGCAGTATTTGCGTGGAATATATCAAGTTAAAAATAATTTGTATGCTGATTTTTTTTAAGCATATTAACTGTAGTAGAAATGGCCAGTACTGTTGAGGCAGGGTCAACAAGTGAAATCCAGTAAGAAACAAACTTATCTCACTACTGAACTATTCCTTAGGTCTTCAAGATAGTTTGTAAGCTTCTTGGACAGGGACCATATTTTCTGTGTGCTTGTACAGTATCTCTCACAATGGTACTCTGATCAGTGTTCTCTTTTGTCTTAGCCCCTATGTATGGAACTAATGACTGTCAAAGCCCAGTTTAATAGCTATAGCCTTTTTTATGCTAGGAAAATGACCTGTTGCTCACTGCGGGTGTCAGAAAACATTGCTGAATACAGTTTGACTTCCTGTACATACTGGGAAAAAACATGTTCAGCACTATTTCAGAAATGTTGGTAAAACCTATTTCTGAAATGGTGCTGAACACTATTTGTCCTAATCTCTATTTGCAGCTAAACTATGTGAGGCTGAACTGGTTGCTGACAACAGGTATTAGCAACAACAAATTTTCCTACTGTAAACAAGATTTATGAATGCAGCCTCTCCAGCTTCCACTACTTTCCTCTCTTCTGTTAACACCCTTAACTCCCTCTATCCCTTCATTCACACTGTCTTTCTCTTATCATTCATTCCATAGTCCCACATTAATTTTCACCTTCTCTCCTTCACTCATTTGCTTTCCCACCTCCTATTTTCTCCATCCGATACACACCATCCTACTTTTGCTGAATCTGTGTAGGCATGAGAGAATGTGAACAAGAAGGCAAGGGAGAGAAAGAGGAAGTAGCAAATATCTACTGTTGGAGGAGGAAGAACAAGCTAGTCACTTAGAGGAAGATTATCCACAAATATGAGTTAGCTAAATTAGCTTGTGAAAATATAACCTGAAAGCATTAGAATAAAACTTGACTAAAGGCAAAATATTTAACGATATCAAAAGGGCTTGATTGGATTGTGTTTTCTCTTTGTAAGAAAATGTGGCTGTTTATGTGTAGTGTGTGCAGTATTCAATAACTTGCTTGTATTTGTTAATTTTATTTTTGATAGTTTTCTTTTTTGTTGTTCATGTTGTTAATAATAGAGAGTTCCTTAACAAATGTTGGGTTTGCCTTTTCCCAAACCTTTCTACTTGTAAGTATTTTAATGTACTACTTCTTCCTTCTGCTGCAATGATTGTAAAGACTGTATACAAGAGTGTATACGAGCTATAAATCTCCTAGCAATGTTGAAAAATTTGTTCAGTAATGAGAAGCATGAGAATTTATATTCTGTAATTTATCATAAACTAAAAATACGCAAATATCCATGAGGGGCATTTTTAGTCTAAAAAATAGCCAGTGAATAACAGCTATGTAGACGCACAATGACTTTCACCTCATAATTGTTGAATGCCTCAATATGATGAAGGAGGCTCCAGGAAAATAATTTGTTTCTAAATACTTAAAATCATTCCAAATTCTGTTTTCGTGAAGCCAGTTAATTCCACGCTACTGTCAATTTCCAAGATTATAATTCTAAATTGAAAACTAATGCATCCAGCAATAATTAATGAGATTAGTATTTGCTCTACCACAAATGCAACTGGTTGAACAAACTATAATAGAAAGATGCTCTAATATGTTTTTTGGAAACTGCATTACTGTGGCATTGAACAGTTACTGCTGCAAATGTTGTTTCTACGGTGAAAAGGCTTCATTTAATTATGAAAGAAAATCATAATAAGTTAAACAGGGTGAATTTAACATGGACGAGATGTTTTGGTGGCAATGGTAGAATACTTCCACACTGTCAATCAAGGAAAGGTGATGTCCACAGAATGACAGCAAGGATGATTTATATAATTTACATGACCACGGGTAAAGCAGTTGTTGAACTCCTTACTAAGGGGATTGAGTATAGGCATTTTAGAAACTGATTTTCCCCCTAGAGTCTTACCATTTTTTATTTTAATCCTGATAACATGGCATGACTAAATCCATAAGCGTTGTTGTACTCTTGCAACAGATTTTTTTTTTAAAATTTCATTCATTTATGTTGTTTGTTAGATCTGGTGAAGTATTCATAGCAACCAGGTTTTTTGGATGCAATGGCTGCACTGTAAGTTGGCAAAACTTCTGTGAAATAGTGTCAATTTTGTTAAAAGTATAGTATTTCCATCAGGAGGAGTAGGGCAAATTTGAGCAGGTACCAGTGTCACAAGCGTGAGAGCCCAGAACAACCTAGCTTCTATTCCTATCTCAAATCCTGACAGGTTTTAATAATACTTTGGACATATTATAGTATTCCACAAACAGTTGGCCAGATTCTCCTCTCAGTTACATGGTGTACACCAAGAATAACTTTAATGAAGTCAATAAAATTAAAATGGTCCATAGATTATAAAGACAAAGGGAACCATTGTGACTGCCTAGTTTGACTTCCTGACAACACAGGGCATAGGACTTCCCTGAAATAATTACTGTTTGAACTAGAGCATATCTTTTAGAAAAACATCTACCACAAGCCGTAGCAAGTTGTTCTAATGGTTAATTACTCTCACTGTTAAAAATCTGTATCTTATTTCTAGTCTAAATGTGTCTAGCTTAAACTCCCAGACACTGGATGTTGCCATACCTTTGTCTGCTAGATTGAAGAGCCCTCTATTATCAAATTTCTGTTCCCTGTAAGTGTTTTATACACTGAAATCAAGTCACATCTTAACCTTCTCTATCATAATCAAGATAGATTGAGCGCCTTGACTTTTTCACTGTAAGGCATGATTTCCAACCCTTCAATCCTCTTCTCTAAACCTCCTCCAGTTTTTTAACATCCTTCTTGAATTGTGGACACCAGAACTGGATTCACTACTCCAGTAGTGGTCATACTAGTGCCCAAAAGAGAGGTAAAATAATCTCTCTGCTCCTATCAATATTCACTTGTTTATACATATGCAAACTTGATCAGTAATGTCTTATCTTTTCTTGCAGGTCATTGATAAAACTATTATATCGCATACGGTTATGAATGGATCCCTGTGGGACTCCTCTAGAAACACAATGATGATTCTCCAGTTACAATTATATTTTGAGATCTATCCATTATCCAGGTTTTAATCCATTTTATATGTGCTGTGTGGATTTTGTAATCATTCTATTTTTTTAATCAAAATGTCATCTGGTACCCTGTCAGATGCCTTACAGAAGTCTGTTTATGACTTGCACTATTACCTTTATCAACCAAATTTATAATCTTATGAAAAAAAATCAAGTTAGTTTGACAAAATCTATTTTCCATAAACCCATGGTTGAAGGGCATTCATTATATTACCCTCATTTAATTCTTTATTAATTGAGTTTAATGTTAGCCATTCCACTCTTTTCCCTGCAATTGATGTCAGGCTGGAAGACCTGTAACTAGCTGGGTGATCTCATTTACCCTTTTTAAATACTGAAACAATACTAGCTCCTTCCTGTCCTCTGGAAGTTCCCCAGTGTTCCAAGATTTATTGAAAATAAACATTAAGGGTCCGGATTGCTCCTGAGCCAGTTCTTTTAAACATCTTGGGTGCAAGTTATTTCATCTGGACCTGCTGATTTAAAAATGTCTAACTTTAGTAACTGCTATTTAACATCATTCAGAGTTACTGTTGGAATGGAAAGATCCTCCTGACATTCTGTTCCAGTTAGCGTTATATTGATGTCAAACTCTGGTGGAAGGAGAATAATTATGACCAACGACCTCCCTGTGAAATAGGCAAGTAACATTGTTCCATATTTGACAGACAGGGAATTTGAGGCTCAGAGTGGGTAAGTGCCTTGCTCAAAGTGACAGTTTTGAAATCAGGATTATACAGGGCCGGTGCAAGGATGTTTCGTGCCCTAGGCGAAACTTCCACCTTGCACCCTCCCCTCCCCCGCGCCCCTGCCCTGAGGCTCCCCCCCCACGGCAGCTCCCCCCCTCCGCCCTGAGGCGCCTCCTTGCTGCAGCTCCCCACCCCCCCTCCCCCCCGCCCTGAGGCACCCACCCCCGCCCCAGCTCACTCCTGCTCCGGGCACGAGCACCCCGAGCAAGCTGTGGCTGCTTTACTTCTCCCACTTCCCAGGCTTGCGGCGCCAGTCAGCTTAGGCACCACAAGCCTGGGAGGCAGGAGAAGTGAGGCAGCCATTGTGTGCTTGGGGAGGAGGCGGGGCAGGGGTGAGCTGGGGCGGGGAGTTCCCCTGCATGCTGCCCTCCCCCCTTACTTGCTGCAGGCGGCCCCCCCCCTGCACTCCCCTGCCCCAGCTCCCTCCGCCTAAGTGCCGGCAGCAACTGGGGTGGCTGAAGATCCGGCTGCCACGGTCGCTGCCGAAGAAAATGGAGCCCCCCAAATCCTAGTGCCCTAGGCGACCGCCTCGGTCACCTAAATGGTTGCACCGGCCCTGGGATTATAACCCAGGTTTTCTGATTTCCAGTTCATGCCTAATCCACGAGACTACAATGTGCCCTAGAGCAATGATTTAACATTTGTGACTCCTTTGTAAAATGGTGGTAATGATATTTGCCAGAGGCAAAAGGAAAATAAAAATGTTTTAAAAGTACACTGACAAGTATGTGTAGCACCCTGCCAAATTCACAGCCGTGAAAAACGCGTCATGGACCGTGAAATCTAGTCTTGTGTGTACTTTTATACATATTTCACAGGGGAAACCAGCATTTCTCAAACTGAGGGTCCCGACTCAAAAAGGGGTTGCAGGGGGGGGGGTCCAAGGTTATTGTACGGGGATTGTGTTATTGCCACCCTTATTTCTGCACTGTCTTCAGTGGTCAGAGAGTGGTGGCTGCTGACCGAGGGCCCAGCTCTGAAGGCAGCAGCACAGAAGTAAGGGTAACAATAGCATACCATGCCATCCTTACTTCTGTGCTGCTGCTGCCAGTCGTGCTGCCTTCCGAGCTGGGCTCCCGGCCAGCAGCTGCTGCTCTCTGGCCACTCAGCTCTGAAGATAGGGCCACCGCCAGCAGCAGCGCAGAAGTAAATGTGGCAATACCATGACCCCCCCCCTACAAAAACCTTATGACCCCTGCCACTACCCCCTTTTGGGTCACAAACCCAACAGTTACACCACCATCACATTTCAGATTTAAATATATGAAATCATGACATTTTATGATTTTTAAAATCCTCTGACTGTGAAATTGACAAAAATGCACTGTCAATTTGGTAGGGCCCTAAGTATGTGGATAGATATGTATTATTATCCTGTTTTGCATATGGGGAAATTGAAAGAGAGATTAAGTGATTTTCAGGGTGTCATTGTGACCTTCTTAATAACTGGGGTTCTAATCCTTATTATGTCTGTGATTTCCTGTTTGACCCTCTGATAGGGAAACCGAGGATATCTCTTAGATTGGCAAAATATTTCCCTACCTCATAGTAATAGGTGTGAGGCCTGGTAAAAATAATGTTTACAGAGTGCAAAGTAAGTGCAGTTTCAGTCAATAAAAGAAGTAGCAGAGGTAAGAATAGAATTCAGGATTTTAGGCTTCCATGTTTTTGTTCATTCATCTGTGCCATAAGGTCTCTAGGAAGATGACCCTGACTTCTCTTACGTCTTGCAACTTTATATGCAAGGGCTTTTTCCCCTCCATTTTTGCATGATTCCCTACAAAAAATGTTCACGTTTTGGGGGGCGAGGGAGGAGAGGGGACCTTTTTTACGGATTTCAACCAACTCTATTAGTGCTTTTTCTGACAATGTACATCTAGAGTGCAAATTGTTATCATAGTGCCTGAGCACTAGTTACCTCATTACAATAACTCTCTCTGTAGAAATAAATGTATTTAAGTGGCCAGGGGGGAAATGGATATGTTATGGAAAATCTCTCTGTATTGGACTATATAATTCAAGGTTAAATGCACATATATGGCTAGTAATTAGAGCACAGGATTGGATGGCAATGCTGCTGAGTTCTGTTCCTGCCTCTGCCACAGGCTTACTAAGTGACCTTGGGCCAACCACTTAGCTGCTCTCAGTCTAAAATTGATATAATACTTAACTACTGCACAAAGGAAATTTTGAGATCTACTGGTCTGTAAAGTGTTTTGTGATTCTTGGATAAAGGGCATTCTAGAAGTGCAAAATATTATTATATTGTTAACGCATTGCTTTCAGTTTAGATACTCTATCATAGTAACTCAGAAAACAAATCACAGTTGTTTTTTCAAGAGAAGGTTGTGTTTGCTTCTCATGGCCTTACTCTTTTTATACTGAAACTTGATAGTGGATCGTTAACAATTCAAATGCATTAGTTGAATGACATGCAAGTTTATTTCTGGTGTCTCTGGAGATGAGAGAGAGGCTTCAGCAATTCAGTATCATAATTAAAATTTTAAAGAGGAATAATCCAATGAAATGAAAAATTACTGCTGTTTGGTGATTTAAAATGAAAATTATTTTAGGTTGTGTGAATAAATAATTTCTGAAATGTCTGTCTGTTCTTTAAATAAATTTATACAGGTACATTACATCTGACTTTATAGTCTGCTTTTACACTTTCCATATTTTCTAAGTCAAAGAACATGAGAAGCTTAGATATGTAAGACTGCATTCAAAGGTCTCTAAAGGGGGAATTTTTGCATAGAATTTTGGAAGCTACATAGAAATCTAAAATTGGCTATTTTTAAGTTTTCAGAAGTAGGCTTCCTTTTCTACAAGGAGGGTTTGGTTGCTCATAAACTATTTTTTTTTCTTTTTAAACATGAGTACTATATGCAGGGCTTAAAAATAATTACATGCCCACTTGCTCATGTTTAGTAGTAAACTTTCTGGGGCAAGAACCGTCAGCTTCTGCAGAATGAGAACTTTAATTTAAACAACAAGAACAATAACATCCAAAATACAAAATGTTTCTAGCCCTTTGACTGTAAAGAAAGCCTTTCAAATGTTAACAGTGCATCACTGTCTTCCAGAATCTGTGGACAAATAGCTACATTGCATCTGCTGTTTCTCAGAGTTTTACCAAGCTGCAGCAGTCTTTGTCAGTGTTACTGCTGTCTCAGGATTCTGAATATGTGCTATGAAAACCAGCAATTAGGTCAATTTCACTTCTTCTATTGCTCAAAGCTTTTCTAAGCAGCAGAAGTAGCATCTGGAGCTATTCATTAGGGAAGAGGGCAGAAATTGGGAGAGAGGTAAAGTAGTGCCAATACCCCCAGCAGCAGCAAGAAGGCTGAGGGAAGAGTACAGTAGCAGTATGGTTCTGTTGAAACCCTCCATACCTGCCAAGGCAGCCAGGACACCAGAAGAGGGATAGAGTAATACAAATCTCCACCTGCTGTAAGCAGCCAGGATACTCTGGGATGCTGGGGGTAAAAGAACAAATAGAGTGGGAGGAGCTTCAAATTTATAAGACACCCGCTAGCTAGAGGGTGACATGAAAGATGAATCCCCCAAGCAGGCTTCAGGCTCAGCTCCCTGGTAGGAATTCCAACGGGGTTGGCTTCTCACTTGACAGTTGTCTCTGTATAGTGGGAACCCACATATTTTTGGCACTTCATTGTATCAGTCTTTGGCTAGTAGGTTTAGTCTTCTGGCAATTAGGTGTTTGGCAGAATTTCCAAGTCCTTTTATGTATGTGAGTTGAAGTTTCTATGATTGGGTGGATGGATGGTTGTTTTATGTTTGATGGGTAGAGGAACAGGCAAGAGAAGGGGAGAAATTATTTGAATAAGATAGAAAAGAGCAGGAAGAAGAAAGGAGAGCCCACATACTGAGGGGGCCGTGGAGGAAAGGATGAGAGAAATACAAACAGGGAGAGAAGGAATAGAAGAAACATATATTAAAAGCAATGCAAGAAAACAGACATTCTCTCTTCTAGGAAAGAAAAGTATGTTGAAACCAGTGAGGAACAGAGGGTAGAATAACAATAAGATATCTGTAGTTAGGTACATTTTAAAAGACATATTAAATAGAAAAATGACTAACAATGTTCCAGTAAAATATAGTGTGTATATATATAGCACACAACTGTTTTATTGTTTTTAAATTCCGGGGATGTGACTTTGTTCATGTGGCAGCATTGGTATCCTTCATTATGGCTAGTAAGCTTAGTGTTTGGACTAGTAGATGTTGGGTATATTTTATTTTTCAAACCCTGTCAGATGATAGAATCTCTCAGTGTGAAGTGATTCACAGGATATTTTTAAGTTGGACCAATGACAATTTCAATTGTGTGCTATGGCTACCCACACCCTTTGGCTTATACAGTTGTGATCTGAGTTAAAGCAATTTAGGTACAAGATGTTTGTTTTTTTGTTTTTTTTTTTCCCCTGTAGCTCTGAGCCCCTTGTGTTCAACCATTGTATTGTAAATATATACATTATACCTTTTTGCTATTAACACCGTGCTATTACCTCATTGTACTATAGTTTGCCTTTTATGAAAGGCTGGAACTGACACTACCAGATTTAGTTGAGATACTATTTTTGTAAATGGGGATTTATTTTCCTGTAATAAAATATCTTTTAAAATTTGATGCCACCATTGTGTAAAATGCTCTTTGCTTTAGTAGATTGACTTAGATAATGAAGTACAGAAAATCTGTTTTGCAAATAGTAACAGAAGCATGGCTTATGAATGTGTTCTTTGCATATATTTTCCTAACTATTAAATAAAAAGCAATGTGAAGGATTTAAATCTTAGTAAACAATTCCAGGACAAACACAGAGAAGGACATTAATAAGATTATTTGGAAAAAATAATTATGCAAAAGAGATCAGGTATTTGTACAGTGCAGGAAATTTAACGGGGCAAAATATTTACCTGAGAAGGTTTGAACGTATCAGTGTAAAGGTTATACTTAACTGAAAATACTGATTTATTGTCTGTAAAATCATGGTAATATTATTGTAAAGCAAAGGTGTAAAGTAGTATATGAAATAAAAACTTACCTGGAGATATTTGATTGAATCTCATTGATTGAAGCTTATTTTTCTGTGGTCTGTCTGAATATATGGAAAGACACTCACTAGGTAGGAAGCTTTTCTATTTAAGTGCATTCTTCTCCCGTGTCTTGTGATTTCTTTCTCCACAGCATCTTTATTCGTTGCTGCTGCTTTGTTTTGTGATAGTGGTTGTTTCTAATTTATTCTCAGACATCCTGAATACTTGATTGGATTCTATATGCAGCATTTTAGGTTATTCTGTTCTTTCAAGTTGCCAGAAAGGGAGCTCTGAACTTCACATCTCTTCAAACAATAGAGGCAGAGGAACGTACCCCAGATAACTCAGGTATTCAGTACTTATTAAAAATTGATTAAAAGCTTTAGCATCCAGTAAATCCCATCTGTTTTCTGTAGATGATTCCAACAGTGAAAAGTTCTTGTTTTCCTATAAATTCAGTAGCTTCCACATTGTATGTTGCTTTGAAAAACAATAATACAAGATCAGTGGACTTCAGGTTTTGTCTTAACTTTTCACCCATGCTTCAGCCTCACATTTATAAGGGATGATGAAGGGTCTGCTCCTCTGTGCTTCTAATGCTTCTGTCAGACACAGATGTGAAATGCTGTTTTTGAACAGGAGAAAAAAAATCCCGAAGGGTGTAGTGTTTTGTCATATCTCGGGACAGTGAGCATGCATGGCATCAATGAGTAGCTGATATGAGCTATGCAAACCTGGCACTGAACTGACAAGATGACGCTTTCATACATAAGAAACCTATTAATTATTTCTTCTGATGGATAGCAGTGTATACTAGAAGAAAAAAAGCAGCAGATTATAATATTAGGTTTGATAGGTGCTCTCTGTTTGAACAGCTTGTCATCAAGACATGAATCCAGGAAAAGACTGCTGCTTTTGGGTGTGATCAGGTAGAATGGACTGTGGTTGTTCTGACACAGTAAGTGACGTATGTGGGGTAGAGTGACCAGACAGCAAGTGTGAAAAATCGGGAAGGGTGTGGGGGGTAATAGGCTCCAAGTATCAGGACTGTCCTATCAAATTGGGACATCTGGTCACCCTAATGTGGGGGTAAAAGCTCCCTTCAGATTAAGGCCTCTTTATTGCTATCTGGAATCAAAGATTAATAATCCAAAAAGAGACATTTATAGAAAATTCTGGTTTTGTTTCAGTCTGCTTAATATTTGTGGATCTGGCCATAGTCTTGCAGTTTGTTTCATTTACAACTTCGTTGTGCAGATTCAGCCTACACACTTGCTCTGTGTTTTCTCCATTGAACAAATAATTTTAAAACATTGTTTTTCTTATCTTAATTTTTGTTTTCATTCATTACTGAAGAAGGCACTTGCATGTGAAAAAGATACTGTTTCAGACTTGTTACTCATTTTTGTTGGTTGAGACAATGGCTTTCTGACTCTCACAAATCCTTTTTTTAATTAGGTGTTAATTTCAAACATTGTTCTCCTTTTAATGTCAGTTGAATAATTGCTCTCTTCAGATTAATATGCCTCTTCATACAAATTAAATAATGTATTTTTAAAAATATATTTAACATAGCATAAACCCTCCCATCAAAAAATCTGTCCTTAAAGATTACAGGGTAAAGTCTTCATTCCTTGCACCCACGTATTTCCGTTAATGCTAATAGAAAACCTGTACGTGTATTGTGGGGAAAATCTTAATTTAAAGCTTGAAGGGAAGAGGAGTGAGGAAGAGAGACTATAAAAATAAGCCTGTGTGTATTGGCAGTCCATCATATGTACGGGGAACAACTTTCAGAACTTGCTCCAATCCTGCTTCAGCTGTATGAGCAAGCTCATCTTCATTCTGCTTGTTGCATTTGTTAAGCTAATAATTTATGAGAGCATCTGGCTGGGTCCCTTGGTTCATCCAGTCAGTTAATGATGAATGCAGTTAGTACAAACCCTGTGTCCCATTATAAGGCCCTGTCAAGTTCACGTCCGTGAAAAACATGTCATGGACCATGAAATGTGATCTTGTGTGTACTTTTACCCTATACAATACAGATTTCACAGGAAAACCAGTGTCTCTCAAACTGGGGGTCCTGACTGAAAGAGGGGTTGCAAGGTTATTGTAGGGGGGTCGTGTTATTGCCACCCTTACTTCTGCACTGCCTTCAGTGGTCAGAGAGTGGTGGCTGCTGGCCGAGGGCCCAGCTCTGAAGGCAGCAGCACAGAAGTAAGGGTAGCTATGCCATCCTTACTTCTGTGCTGCTGCTGATGGTGGAGCTGCCTTCCGAGCTACAAAAATCTTGCAATCCCTGCCACTATCCCCTTTTGGGTCACAACCTCTACAGTTACACCGCCATCGCATTTCAGATTTAAATATCTGAAATAATGAAATTTATGATTTTTAAAATCCTCTGACTGTGAAATTGACCAAAATGCACCGTGAATTTGGTAGGGACCTACTCAAACATATTTCCAAATGGCCCTGCGACACCATGGGCCCTAAGCCCAGAGTTATGCTTCCTAGCTGCTGTCCAAATCCAGCCCAGCGAATAATAGCTGTAGTTGCAAATCTAGTCAGTTCTGTTGCCCTGTAACTGAAGGAGTCTGAGCTGTCCATGGTACAGTGCATATGTGATGTAAAATTCAGTACTGGAATTTGACGTCCAGGCAGGTTTTCAGGAGTAGTATGGAGACTGCCTATTTCATAGTTCCTTTATCATCCTATCTGGAAGTTTTACCTGGAATTTATATCCTACTCTGAAATGAAGAGGCTCTAAATTGGTTAGGATGTGACCTTTCGAAGATCAAATTCCTGCAAAATATTGGAACCTGATGAGAGGCCATCCATTTGTGTACAGAAATAAATATGCCTCTGTATCTTACGTGTATGGCTGGGTAATTTTGCAAAGGACAAAGAAAGCATGCTAGTGACTGTCCTGTGATTATTTTATTTGTGTGTGTACATGCACAATGGCACTTTTTGTCTTTAAAGATCTAAACCATCTATATCTGTAGACTATATATGTACACCATCAGTGAAATGCAGCCATCTCAGAAATGGTGGTTAACATGAAACTTTTGCACAATGGTGTAATAATGGTAAAGGTAAAACTACCACTATGCACAAAGTGCCATAGGAGTCTAAGGTAAGCAATTCATGGAGGCAAGAAAGTTCAAACTCTTAAGCACAAATTTTGTCTGAAATCACTGTAGTAACTGTAGTGACTGAATGCCTGTTATCTCACTATGAACCATCCAGTATACAGAGGGTGATGAATTCTTGGTCAGACCTGGCTGTCATGTCAACTTTGAGCAGAAAGAAAACCTGGTGAAGTGCTCTGTAATGGTAGGTGATGTCAATCTCCATGTAGCTGTTGTTACACTTAAACCATTAATCTGGTCCTTCGCTTTTGGCCATTCGCTGAGTGTTGAGCATTAGCACCCTTAAAGAAAAAAAGAAAAACTTATTAAAACCCACACAACGTTTTCTCCTCATGTTCCACCCTACCTAAAACCGTCATAGACTAAAGTAACAGGGAATTTTCATTGAGTATATTAGGGGCTAGACTCTCCTCGTGTAATAATATCTTGAGGCTGTCTACATGAAAATTAAGCAATGTATGAGCTATACAGTTATTCAGGTTAAGGGGGATGACAAACTTTAAAATAAATGTTGCATGAGAAGTAGGAAATCACTGAAGTTGAAATCACCCTTACGTAAAATTCATAGCTATTGATGGTAAATAATGTGTGCATAAGGCCTCTCATCTTTGGTCCTGTTCAGTTTAAAAATCCAGTTGTTACTCCCTCCCATGTGTTGCTGGAGGCCATGACTAGCTTGTGTGTGAGGGCCACATGTTTAATGCTCTGGAAAACAGGTTTTCCAAGAGTAACTTGTCAGTAAAACAATTTTAATATTAAATGTTACTGATAATTAGAGCTATAAGAGGTTGGGTGAACATTAGTTAATGTCAACAGGAAGGGTGAGAATCTCAAAGAAGAAAAAAACATTTAGATGTGCTCTGTAGGTCTATCCCTTCTTCCTTCTTTCTTTTTCTTTTTTTCCTTTCCCAAATCCTTAAACCTTTATTCACTTCCTCATCCCACTAAAAACAAACAAACAAACAAAAAGTCCCATTCTTAACCTATGACTAAATTTTGTCATTCTGTTTCTGCAGTTCTGTCTGATTTCTTGTTTGGTGCAGCTTAATACTTCAGTGGTGACTTTTTGGGGGGAAGGGATATATTCACCACAATTTAAATCTCTAAAGAACTCCCTGTCTTTTTGCAGCAAATGTTGTAATTGTTTCAGTTCCTTTGTCTTCCAAGAGTAGTATCTGCTTGTGTGAACAAAATTATTTCTCTCATTCAATTCTCTAGCCCTTCCTTTTGTAGTTTCTGGTTTTGTTGCTGCTATGCAGTAATTAATTATTCACTATTGCAATTGAAATACTTCTGTGCTGTGAATGGAATATGTGTTTGTTTAAATTGAATCCAGCTGTAAAATTTTCAGTGATTGATTTAGAATTTTGTACATTATATTGTTTGTCTATAAGAATCATCAATAAATGTCTTAAAAAATGAAGGAAGTCTTCAAAAATTAAAAGCTTTGTAATCAACCAGACATTAGATTAACATTAGATCATTTTAGTTTAATTGTTTTGTGTGGGATTAAAGAGCATGAACTCTTTATTCTTAGAGGACTTCCTAATGAAAATTTGAAAGGAAAAAGCTACATATGGCTAGTCTATACTACTGCACATTGGTGCACCTGCATTGGTGTAGCTGTGCTGCTGTAGTGCATCTGGCGAAGCATTCTCCCATCAGCATAATTACTCCACCTGAATGAGAGGCAGAAGCTGTGACACTGCTATAAGTCCATGTGATTTACGTCACTCAAAGGGTGGCTTTTACACATACCTTAATGACGTAAGTTACATCAACTTAAGCGGTAGCGTAGACAAGCCCTTACTCTCAGTGAGAGTGGAAACATCATTCTCCCATATAATAGAATAAGAAAGCACCCTATAAAATGAGTCTTCCCTGTTCTCTGAGAAACATGGATTAGAATAGCCAATAGCCTCTGACTAGAAGCAGATGTACAATTATTTTTAGGTGGAAGGAAGCCATTGTTTGCAGTGGAAAAGTGTTGGTGTGCCAAGGGGGAGACTCTCTTACTTTGTCAAAATCCCGAGGACTGTCACCTTCTTGAGTTTCTTCTCGGGCTTTGCATATGGCAGTCCAGTTTAAAAATACAAGGAGCTTTCATTTCAAATCCTTTGAGAACTGAGACAAAATAGTTTGTGATTTTTTTCAAGTATATACCTGGTTAAAATTTTACTAATTTGGGAAAATGGTTTAAAGTTATTTAATGTTAATTATGGCTTTATGTTATTTGAAGGATTCTGACCTTTGATGCTACAAATATTTGCTGAGAGTCTACCCAATGAGATGGCAAGTGGGGATTTGTGCAATTAGGATTAAAAAATTCTTTAGAGGAAGTTGGAGAATTTTTATTGAATTAAACTACAAATTGATTGAAATGTGATATAATGATGTTTTAGTAATCCAATTTTGAATATTTTTATATTCGGTTTAATTGTACATTAACTATGCATTTTCATTTATATGTTAAAACTGTGACCATCCCTTTTCAGTGACTGATGTTAAAGGTAAGTGGTGAGCTTTTTGAATATATAGGGGGAAAATAATGAATGTTTCACCAATATTTGAATTTCAGGTACATTTGGCTATTTTTGAGTAATTTAGTATTTGTGAGCCTTTGAAACTGGTCTGCATGATTTGGTTAAATACATAGTAGAATATGCATATTCTACTGAGCAATGTAATCCATTCAAGCTTGAATATCAATGCAAGATACATTAAAATAATGCATAACTGTCATTTGTTCAGTTGTGATATCTGTTGAATATTTTTGGATACTGGATAGAGGCAGTTACACTAATGTTTTATGAAACCCAAACACAAGCCAAAATTTATAGAATTTTGTATTAACAGATATTGTTTAACCAACTCTGTTTTATATACTCTTTTAGCTGAGAAGATAACCTTGCGCTTATTATTGTCTTGTATTTTAGACAGGGAAAAACATCCAGTAAGTCTGACTTGTTTCTTTTTTATTAGGAAAATACTAGACTTCAGTAGTTCATTATAGGGATATGATAGTGGTGAGATTGCTGCTACAAATTTTTGTAAGATTTCTGGTGTGTGTGTGTGTGTGTGTGTGTGTGTGTGTGTGTGTGTGTGTGTGTGATCTTCCATTCTAAGCCTGACAATTCTAGTTGCCATAACAACTTGATTATAGCAGAGCATTTGCTGCTGTAGTTAAGGTTGTGTCAGCACTTCCATTATAAGCTGCTGTTTTCAGGAATTTTAATTCATTCACACTCCTCAGAAAATGGCAGGTAGCATCATGCCTGTATAACAAATTTTATTTTATGCAAAGCCTTTTCGTTACTTCTTAAAAACATTGAGTAACTGTATTAAGTACAAGATAGGCTTATTGTTTTGAATGTTTTTTTCTATTTGTTGTTTTTCTACAGCAACAAACTTTGGTTAAAATATTGGCCATTTCCAGTGTCCCTGGGGCCTGAGAGTGAGCAAGTTCGGTTGCTCTTCCACAATCTATATACATACATAGATACATGAGTTTAAGGCCATAAGGGACCATTAGATCAGGGGTTTTCATGACATTTTTTGGTGGCTTCAGATTATGGCCACCAACTCTTGCTAGTGGCCGCTCTGACAAATTTTCCTGAAATACTTAATTAACTTTAGGAAAAAATATGCACATATACCTGTCCAAAGCATTGCAATTTTTTTGAAGACTCAATAATAAAAATAATGTACCATTATATTTTGGTGCCCCTCGTCCCCCACTGCCTCCTGGGTTCCCCATTGCCCCCTCCCTCCCACTTCCAGGCCTTGTTGTTTACCCCCCTTACCCTGAGCTCCTTTCCATGGCCTCGCAGTTCAGGCTCATCCTGCTTCTTGCCTCTTGACCATGGCGCCTGATAAGGCTCACCCTACTGAAGCCCAGAGCCAGAGCCCCAAGGCTGGAGCCGGTGGTGGGGGAAAGGGCTGAAGCCTGGAGCCCATCACCGGAGCCTCACTACCCGAGGTGACTGAAGCTTAGAGTCCTGCAGCTGAAGCTGGGTGGAGGGAGACGGGGTTTGAAGCCTGCCCCCAGAGTCCCGTGGCTGAAGCCAGGAGGAAGAGAGGCTGAAGTCTGCCCCTGGACTCCTGCAGTTGAAGCCCGTCCTTGGAGCCCCAGGCACTGCACGGAGGGGCTGCTGCTTTGCACCCTCCTCCATCTCTAACCAGGAGGCTGTCATAGATGCAGGAAAAAATCCTGGTGGCCTCATTTGAGAAACACTGCATTAGATCATATAGTCTGATCTTGTGTGCAGCACAGGTGAGAGAATTTCACCTGTTACCCTTTTAATGAGCCAAATCACTTATGTTTGGCTAAAGCATCTTCCATTTGACATGTCTGAATTTGGAGACATCAAAAATAGAGACTCCACCACTCCCCTTGGGACATTATTCATTCCACTGGTTAATCACTCTCACTGATAAATTTGTGCCTCATTTCTATTTGAATTTGTTTGGTTTTAACTTCCAGCCATTGATTCTTGTTCTGACTTTCTCCTCTACATTAGAAAGCCCTCTAGCACTCGTCTGGTCTCCATGTGAAGGTACCTATACGCTGTAACCAAATCACCCCTTGATATTTTTTGATTAACTCACTGTCAGGCATTTTCTCCAGCCCTCGAATAATTTATGTCTCTCTCTTCTGCACCTTCTCACATTATTCAAAACCCTTTTTAAAATGTGGACACCAGAATTGGACATAGTATTCCAGTACTGGTCTAAAGTGGACTGAGAGAGGTCATCAAGTCCATTCCCGTGCACCAAGGCAGGACTAAGTATTCTCTAGACCATCCCTCACAGGTATTTGTCCAACTTCTTATTTAAAACCTCCAGGATAATGATTCCACAGCCTCCCTGGGCAACCTGTTTCAGTGCTTAATAATAACAATACCTGTATTTTTTTATATCATGCATTTCATCAGTAGATCTCAAAGCTTTTAATATGTTTGTCCTCCCGCACCCCTGGAAGTCAGGGCAGTGCTATTATCCTTATTTTACAGATGGGGAACTGAGGCACAGAGAGGCCAAGTGACTTGTCAAAAGTCGCACAAAGAGTCTATGGCAGAGCAGGGAATTGAACCCAGGATCTCCCAAGCTCAGACCAGAACCTTGAACACTGCACCATCCTCCTCCTTCTATTTATCTACCTGTATAGTTATAAAGGGTTTCCTAATAGCTAACTTCAATCTTTCTTGCTGCTGATTAAGCCCATTACTTCTCATCCTGCTGTCAGTGGACACGGAGAACAACTGATCATTGTTTTTTTTATAACAGCCCTTCACAAAATTGAAGCCTGTTTTCAGGTCTCACCTCAGTCTTCTTTTCTCAAGACAAAACATGCCCAGATTTTTAACCTTTCCTCATAGCTCAGTTCTTCTAAACCTTTTATTGTTTTAATTGCTCTCCTCTGGAGTCTTTCCCATTTGTCCATATCTTTCCTGAAGTATGGTACCCAGAACTGGTCACAGTGCTCCAGCTGAGTCGTCACCAGTGCTGAGTAGAAGGGAGAATTAACTCCTTTTTCTTACATTTGACACTCCTATTAATACATCCCAGAATTATATTACACTTTTTTCACAGCCAAATCATGTTGGCACATATTACATTTGTGATCCACTGTACTCTCCAGATCTTTCTGCTGCACTCCCACATAGCGAGGTATTCCTCATTTTGTAGCTGAGCTGTATGCATGGATATAAGATCCTGTATGTACAGATAAAATCACCTCCTTGCTCCTGCTCACTACTCCCATTTATACATGCAGTGATGGCATTAGCTCTTTTTGCCTCGGCATTATGCTGGGAGCCCATGTTCAATTGATAGTCTACTATGACCCCTAAATTCTTTTCAGTCACTGCTTTCCAGGTTACAGTCCCCCAGTTGGTAAGCCATGGGCTGCATTCCTTGGTCCTAGATGTGTAACTTTGCATTTGTCTATGTTAAGTGATATCATTTTATTATGGGGTTTACAGTAATATTGTGTTTCCTAATGTAAGAAACTGTAAACCAGTTTCCAGCCTGGCATAATAATAGAAAAAAACTGTTTCAGTAATTAAAAATTGTTTGTATGTTAGAATCTCTTTGATAAACCATTATTAAAGCAGCTTAAAATTGTTTTATAGGTTCTTGCATTAGAGAGCCACAAGTCTCGTCCCACAAATGCCATTACTTTTTATTTAGGTGAGTGTCACCAGCTCTAGACTCAGAAATGATCGTTAATTTAAAACTTTTTATATATGCTTGTGTCATGGTACAATTCCCCACTCTGAACCTTAGCGTCCAAAAGATGGGGTGGGTACCAGCATGAATTCCTCTAAGCTCAGTTACCAGCTTAGAACCTGTAGCGCTGCCACCAACCAGGAATTCCAGTGCCTGGTACACTCTGGTCCCCCCAAAACCTTGCCCGGGGACCCCCAAGACCCAGACCCTCTGGATCTTAACACAAGGAAAGTAAACCCTTTCCCTCACCATTGCCTCTCCCAAGCTTCCCCTCCCTGGGTTACCCTGGAAGATCACTGTGTGATTCAAACTCCTTGAATCACAAAACAGAGAGGATAATTCACCTTCCTCTCTCCTTCTCTTTCCCCCTCCCAGACTCTTCCTGAGAGAAAGTAATCCTGGCACAGAGAGAAATCAGCCTCTCTCTCCCTCTTCCCTCCTTTCTCCCCACCAGTTCCCTGGTGAATCCAGACCCCGTCCCCTGGGGTCTCACCAGAATAAAAAAACAATCAGGTTCTTAAACAAGAAAAACTTTTAATTAAAGAAAGAAAAACAGTAAAAATTATCTTTGTAAATGTAAAAAAAAATGGAATAGGTACAGGGTCTTTCCGCTATAGACACTGGGAACACCCTCCCAGCCTAAGCATACAAGTACAA
Source organism: Gopherus flavomarginatus (assembly GCF_025201925.1). Taxonomy (NCBI): domain Eukaryota; kingdom Metazoa; phylum Chordata; order Testudines; family Testudinidae; genus Gopherus; species Gopherus flavomarginatus. The sequence goes on from NC_066621.1 coordinate 101,641,191, forward strand.
ATTAAAATCTTTTCAGCAAAATATCAATTTGAACTCCTTTCAGCCAAATACACATTTGAACTTCTTCCAACCAAATACACATTTGCAAATAAAGAAAACAAACATAAGCCTAACTCGCTTTATCTACCTAGTACTCACTATTTTGAACTTATAAGAACCTGTATCAGGGAGATTGGAGAGAAACCTGGTTGCATGTCTGGTCCCTCTGAGCCCCCAGAGTGAACAACAACCAAAATCTAACAGCACACACAAAAACTTCCCTCCCTCAAGATTTGAAAGTATCCTGTCTCCTGATTGGTCCTCTGGTCAGGTGACAGCCAGGCTTACTGAACTTGTTAACCCTTTATAGTCAAAGAGATATAAAGTACTTCTGTGCTATTAACTTTTCTTATCAGTTTATGACAGCTTGGCTAAGGAAAATGTGTGTTTTTTCTTTAAGATTGTACTGTTCAAAACTAAAAAATCCTATTAGCTAGTAGCAACTAATTGACATTCCCAGTCCCTTACTTCTCTTTGCTGGCTTCTTTTTGTGGAATTCTCCTTGTAGAAATCTGTTTTTTTAATATGTATTAACCTAATATTACATTTTTGTGCTCATCACATTTTACTAAATCCCAATAGTTACAAGTTTTCTATCTGAATCTTTGAAATTCAGTACAATACAAAAACATCCTGTACTCCTTCAAAAACATACTCTTTGAAAAAGCCACATTCAGAAAACATTTGCAAGCTGCATCTGTCTGTCCAGGCTTTTCACAAAGAGCCTGGTTTAGTTTTACCTATCATCTAATATTTTGTCAGTGTCTACTTTATCTCTGTCGTATAAACTTGTGGTGCTAAATTAGCTTTAGCTCCACAATATATGGATTTATGTGGTGTCTCAATCTGTGTGGTTTCCACTACACCCAGAGTTCTATACAAAATTTTATAATAAATGCTTGCAAGATTACATTTGTGGGGTTTTTTAAACTTGGAAATATATATGACTATGTTAAGAATTCTAGTTAGATGGATCTTTGCGTTCTTGCTGTCTACAGTTATCAGAAACTATAGGATTGGATCTGTGGAAGTATCTTGAGTAGATTATAGAATAGTTTTGTGATTTGAAATTTCAGTGTCACTTGGTTAAGTGCATACGTTTATAGATTAGTTTAATTTGGATTTAGGAAGGGACAGTTTTAAATTGCAGGGTATTGGGAGAACTATACTTAGAAATTTACACTTGCTCTGAACCTTTTGTAATATAATTGATGTTAGTTAAATGAGATTGTTGTAAATTTACTAGACTAAAAAGAGCTGTCTCCTCTGTCAAATGAGAAGTGGGGTGCAGGACAAAATTTAATGTCACTCTCTTGTTGGAACAAGAATATAGAACTAAGAAGAAGAACTGGATTGTTAGGCTTTGTCTGTATTGAAAAGTCCAAATGTACAGGTGTGTTTAAGAAATTACCACATTGTAGGAAGTTGGAATAAATCCTGAAATTATTGCAACACAGAAATATTTCAAGGTGAAGTTAAGGTTGGAGGTGCATACATCAGTTATGTGAGTGCATATTATTTGTCGAAAACATTTGAGGCAGATAACATTTAAAAAAAGTTTTAGAAAGTTGGGATATACAGTTAATACTGCATTTCCACAACGACCCAGTCACACTGAAATAACCACAACTCTTAATGTGCCCCAGAAGAAAAATAATTTATTTGTAGGCATGAATATCAGTATCCTATTTCACAAAATGGCCATCAACATGTATAAAAAGAGTGGTTGTAATGCTACAGTACAAGTTGAGATTCATAAACTTATTTTCTTATGCATTTAATTATACATTCAGTGTCCAATTACAAATCTAAAAGACTAGATTTCCTATTCTAACTTTGTGTATATAAACGCAGTCATTTTAAAGAAGAGATGTACTCTATTGTTCTTAGAAGAGTTAAAAGTTAAATGGAATAATCTTGTATTTGTAATTAACATAATTGATACCCTGAAATGGGAGATTTTATTTAAACTACACAAAATATCTTTTATTTTTACATCTCTTTGTGAAAGCTGGCTGACCCCCCTTAATAGATTACAAGCGGCCAGTAGGTGGGGGGGGGGGAAGTAAGTACTGCTCATAAACACAGTAGCTTGCATTTTTTCACTATCTCTTTTCCTCTGCCTCAAGGCAAAAAAATCCTGCTCCTAACTAGTTAGTTCTACTTAAATAAAAAAAAACATGCAACTTTACACTCACCAATCAAGTATTAACACGCAAGGATCTTTATCTAAATGTGTATAAAAAGTGTGTAAAATTTGTGTAAAACAAAATCTTTTGTACCAAGGTACAGGCTCTCCTTTTTCTGCAAAATAAAACATTTTTCCTTATCCCTATCAGGCTGTTAATTAGCTCTCAGCTAAGCAGACCTAATATTTCGGTAACAGTTTCTGGCGGCCCAGATGGGACTCTCCTAGCTGGACATTGAACTCCAGACAGCTGCGGTAAACTAGGAGCGGCGCCACTGGGGTGCTTAACCCCTTTTCTTCACTTCTCCGCAGCCCCTGGGGTTCGTGATCCGATAAGGTGAGCCCTAATAAAATAAAAAAATACTATCTGGTTCTGGTTAGAGGCGGGCCTCTTATCTGGTTCTGGTGCACGTTCTGGTTCTGTTCTATTTAACCGGTTACTGTTGTTTTTCTGCTCTGTATACATTTAAACGTTAAAAATGTGGGCGGAACTAAACCTCTCGTTCGTAATTCCTCGAAGTGGAAGCCATGCGTGCGAGGAAGCTCTGAGGTTGTATTGAGATCCTTCTGTCCCGTCCCCTGTAGCGGTCAGTGTAATAAAAGTAAAAAACCCTAAATTAGACTGTAATTTCCTCTGCGCTCTGTGTAATTTTTTTTTCTGTTTAAGTGTCAGCAAACAAATGGATGGGTCTCTAGGTAAAATCCTCTAAAGGGGTTTGGATTGTATGTTAAGTAAATGGCCTTTGCCCAATGGGCCATGTGTTTTTGTCCGGGTGGCAAGCCTCATGAAGGAGGACTTAAGTAGTCTTGTAAGTAAAAATGTTTAAGGAAAAAAACCAGGAGGGGTGGGGGCTAGTTAAAAAGCCCACCCTCCTAGCTTAACTGGTAGTAAAACAAGTTGGTGCCCATAAAAAAAACGGTTCAGCAAAAAAAGCAGGACCGGGCCCAGGCGGGCAGGCAACAAACAAAAAAATTAAAAAACAAGTTAAAAATTCTAAAAATATAATAAAAAAATAAGTAAATATAAGCATAAAAATTTCAAATACCCAAAACAATATCTTAAAATAATAATTTAAATTAATAAAAATGGCTGTTAAAAACAAACAAGTAATTTAAAAAAAAATAAAAAATTAACTCTATAGTTGCTAAAAAAAACAGCAGTTAAACTTTGTAAAAATGCTAAAGAAAAAAGGGTTTTTAGTGTCTGTAAAATGTTTGTAAATAAATTCAGGCAAAAAAATTATTAAATTACAATCATTTAGTTTGGCAATAAACAATTTAATTAAATTAGCTAAAAAATATATATAATGTTATATAATTAAAAACCTAAGCTGCTTATAAAATAAATACAAAAAAAAAAATAATTCCTCTGTTTTGCCTAAAATCAACAAAAGTATTTGTATATTTTAAGTAATAATTAACTGCCCAAAAGGGGCAAACCTCTGTTTTTTTTGTCTTTCAAATAATCAAAAAAAACTAATGCCAGCTAAACAGCATTCAACATATCTTGCATTTACTGGCACAATAAAAATTATGTTTTAAGTTCTATGTTCTGTCTTGTGGTGTTTGTCTCCTGGCCAAAATTATTGTGTTTAGTGTTTTCATAAAATAGTCTGGTTTAAAATCAAGCAAAGGGGTTAAATTAAAATGCAAATATTTGTTTTATTCAATTTAAAATACAAAGTGTTTAAATAAATCAGGCAAATGTGATATACTAAAGTCTAACACATTTGCTTAAATAAAAAAAACAAAAAACAACAAAAACTTCATTGGCCAAATCTTTTAATTAAAAATTTGTTATTAAAATTTGCATACCAACAATTTTTAAAAGCAAAAACATAAAAGGTTAACCCACTCCCCATATTGTACATAAAATCCTTCTGGCTACCTCAAATTTCTAGCCAAAGGGCTAAAAATAATAAAAAGCTATTAAACTAAAGGTTATATTAAATAAACTCCTCAAAGTGGGTGTGCTTGTCCTAGCTTGTTGCTCCAAACCTCTGTAATAAATTTATTTTAATAAAAAAATATATGTAGCATACATTAAATAATAAAACTAATGTACTATATAATAGCAATGTTTATGTGTTCGTTATTAAAAAAATGTATAAATAAAAAATAAAAGTTTCCTTTGTAGGTTAAAAAAAAGCCAAAAATAAATAAATAAATAAATAAACTAAAAAAAAAATAGCTAGCAAACTGTAAGTAAAACACTGGCTCCATTCAAAAACACTGCTCACAGCTAAGACTTGGCTAATAACCAAAAAAAGGGGGAAAAGCTTAAATGTGCCCAAACAGCTATAAAATCTGCAAAACACTACCAAGCACTAATAAAATATGTTAAATTTCTTTTCTCACAAATAAAAAAGCACTACCCAAAAACACTAGCAGCCCTGCCACTCCTTAAAATCAAAAAACTAAATCAATATAAAAGTCCACCAACAAGAGACTGCTCTGGCTCCACGCTAAAAAATCCTGCTAACTACCAACGGCTATAAAATGCCAAAAACTAACTGCTTAAACCCATAATTCTCACTGCAAAAAAACCCCTCCACATCAAAAAAATTCTCCTACTAATAATTAGCCTATTTCTCCTTCTAGCTCCATTGTGCCTTCTGGACAGCAAAAAAAAAAAGTACAAAATAAAGTGCTAGTAACCTCTCCCTTGTCCATTAACAAATCTACTGTGCCTTTAAATTTTTCTAAAAAAATCAAAATCATTGCAAAGTAATGTGCTGGTAACCTCTTCCCTGTAAAACGCTAAACCACAACTATTTCAAAAAACAAAAAAAACCACTCACTCCACTAAAATTGCCAAAGTCCAAAAATTCCTAACTAAAAAAAACATTAAAAACTAACCCTAATAAAAAAACAAAAAATCATACACTGACAAAAAAAATTTGTAAAACCCATGCTTAAAATTATAATATTAATTAAATTTTGGGGTTTGTTCTACAGACTGCGCCCTGTGTTCTAAATAAATCCTTCAGTATGTATTGCTCTCCCTAATTAAATTTAAAATAACAGGTACCACAGGCACCTTGTTGCCCCTGCCATCTCCCCTGTTACTCTGTAATACACCCCCTCCCAAGCTATTAATATCAATGCCTCTTAAAAGTACCTAAAATTAATTAAAAATATACAACCAACAAATATAAGATAGTATTACACCAGAGAGATGGTATTAAATATCCCTAAGGCTGGAAAGGCATTGCAGTAAAATCTAATATATTTAAAAATTCAAAATTTCCTAAATAACCAGCTAATGGCCATTCAAAGTAATCTTAAACACCAAACTTGGCCCACTTCCCTTACAAACACATCAAAAGTACCATCTAATCTGTAGTCATAAACACATATTTAAACACTTTCTAAGTAAAAGTGTAAACATTCACAGTGCTTCTTCCAAGCATTTAAACCAGTTGGGGGGGGGGGGGCGCTTCCACATACCAAATCCTAATGGGTCCATTGAGAGGATGCATATAAAACTAAATTATTCACCAAAACGTCTAAAAAATTAAACCACCTAATATAGCTAACTAATTTATAGTCAGTGCCCCAATCCCTTAGTTATCAAACAAACAAAATTCCATTTTTTGTCCGTGCGTTCATTCCTGGGTTAAAATTAGCTAAACTAAAAAAAGCAGTTATAAATATTTTTGCAAAGCTTAAAAAAAGCGGCTAATGCATTAATAAACGCTTTTCAAAAATTACAAAACAAAAAATTTATAAAATAGCAAAACTGGCTTTGCAAAATAAACATGCTAAATGCTATAAATGCTAAAATAAAAAAACTTGTGCTTGCATTAAAAAAAATGCTGTTTTTATGTTAATCATTTTAGCTTAATTAAACAAAATTTATAAACTATTAAAAACGCTGTTGTTATTTTTTATGCTGTATTTTTTAAATCACACCTTTAATTTTAAAAACCTTCTCCCAGTCCCTGGGTCATAATTTACTGGCCATTTCCTTACAATTATTAAATAAATTATTTTCTGCCTGTTCTTCCCATATATTGTTTCAATAATAATACAATGTGCAAAATATCTGTATAATGCTGTAACCAAAGGTTCTGCTATCCGTAAAACAACTCAGTACCTGTCTCTTCAGCTTAATCGTAAATTACGTAACGGGCCTGGCAATCTGGGTTTGCCAGGCCCGAAGGGGGGATTGTAAAAGCTGGCTGACCCCCCTTAATAAATTACAAGTGGCCAGTAGGTGGGGGAGGGGGAAGTAAGTACTGCTCATAAACACAGTAGCTTGCATTTTTTCACTATCTCTTTTCCTCTGCCTCAAGGCAAAAAAATCCTGCTCCTAACCAGTTAGTTCTACTTAAATAAAAAAAACATGCAACTTTACACTTACCAATCAAGTATTAACACGCAAAAATCTTTATCTAAATGTGTATAAAAAGTGTGTAAAATTTGTGTAAAACAAAATCTTTTGTACCAAGGTACAGGCTCTCCTTTTTCTGCAAAATAAAGCATTTTTCCCTTATCCCTATCAGGCTGTTAATTAGCTCTCAGCTAAGCAGACCTAATATTTCAATAACATCTTTACATACTATTAGCACTCATAAATGCACAGCTACATCCTACATCCATAAGGCAATAAGTTCTGATGCCATTTCTCCTTTCATTCTTTTTTTTTGCTAAAATTATGCAAAACGTTACCTCATTATGAGAATACTATATGGTTACAACGGTACTGCTACAGAGTTGACTTTGTGATTGTCATTTGAGTATGACTGTTGCTTTTTTTTGTGGAAATGCAGACTTAACACTGTATTTCCTAGATTTCCGTTTTGTAACTCAAATATTCTTGTATAATAATAGACACTCAAATCATTGAGATGTCCTTGAAAACTTAACTTCCTTGAAAGTTTTTAATGTAGGGATTTCCTGTGTGTGTGTGTGTGTGTGTGTGTGTGTGTGTGTGTGTGTGTGTTATGGTTTTAAAGTCTTCTGGACAGGAGTCCTGCTCCTTCAAACTTGTTTAGGGCCGATCCAACAGATTCTACCAGGTCCAGTGACAGTGCCCCCTTGTTTATCTGGCTACTTAGTCTCATGCTTGTTACAGTGCCCATCTGTCTTGTGGAAGAGGAGTTGTGATGTTGAAAATCAGGCAATCTTATTCTGCGAATCTCTGAATTTAGGTTCTGAATTTGTGTGTTTTGCAGAGATATTGGGAGGTGCTGCCAATTCCTAAAGAATGGACTGGGAATCTCCTCCTAGGGCCTACAGGCCTATGCTTCCTGATGTTCTTTAGCCCTCATCTCAAATGCTGCAGGGAGAGTTGAATTCCCTTCCCACTTTTCCTGCTTCTTTCTAGCCCCTGTGTAGGGGCTTCAAGGAGTGAAGATTTCTATCCCTGCTCCATCTGTTGTTCCCCAACGAACCTCAGTTGACTTTTCTGTTTTCTAAGATTCTCCAGTCTTCCCCTTCTGCAAATCTTAGGCTTACCAGGATACCCTGCATTGTGAGTCTTAAGAGATTCATGGTAGTCCTCCCCCAGGCGAAGCACTGACCTTAGCAGGCTCCTTGGGGCTTTCCCCACATCCTTTGTAGGTACCTGAGCCCCAAATAAGACAAAACAAGCCTACAAGGCTTATCGGAATTCATGGAGGGTCTCAAATGGAACTTCTAAGTCTGACAGGGGCACAGTGAGCCTAAAGATTGAGTTAGAATCCCCCAGTCAGCCTCCTGATGCTTATGCAGAGATGGAAATGAGTATCCTAAAGTCTGAAGGGTTTCACCGCTCACAGACCTCGGTGGTCCATAGAAGAGGGAGAATTGGCTCCTCTGATCTCCTTTCCCTTAAGCCTGATACTTTCCTCAGATTTTTCCTCTCTCCTTCCCCTCCACTCCAGCCTCACTTAAAGATTTACTATGATTTGCCAGAGGGCTTCCTTCCTGTGGATGGCAGTAGAAGTCTGGAGGCTTTGGGACAGGGGAAGAGATTTAGGAGGTATTTCCTCCTCTTCCTGTGAACCTTGTCAGCTGAATGGGAGAACCCTCAGAAAGCCTTAATAGGCTCATTGAAGATCCACCCTTCTTGAGCCTTAGGAGGCCTGACAGCTGTAGTAGGTTAGTCATCCCCCAAATGAGCCAAAATCATCAGGGTCATTGACCTCAAATGAACCAAAATAAACTGAGGTGAGGAGCAGTACGGGTGATTCATGATGCATCTTTGAAATCTAAGAGGGGGTAGTTGATTTCCCAATGAGCTTAAGACTCGATGTGGTAGAGGGTGGAGAACCTTCTAACACTCATTGCAGTTTCCTTCTCTGCTGATGATCACAGGACACCTGCAGGTAATGTGGAAGTCTGGGTGAAAACATGGGTGTTGGGCATGAGATAATAGGAACCTTTCCCTGCCTCTCCTTTTTCTGGGTCTTCTAAGGTCTGCAGGAGGGGTAAGTCCCAAACAAACCTTGGCCAAGACCTTTCATCAGATATTGTTGCTTGAAATTCTCTGTTCTATTGACAAGTCTTTCTAGTGACAGGTTATATTTAACTCTTAGATTTTCCATTGAAAAGGGCTGGAGATGTACCTTATTTAGAAAAAAAAAAAAAAAAAAAAAAAGGGAGCGGGGCAGCTTAGGTCTCTAGCAGTCTTCTTGTCTTCTATCCTAAGCTTGCCAGAACTGATGTTCGCTAATGAACAGTAGCTTTGGTAATTTGACTCTGATAACTAAAATTTGGACCAGGACATAGACACTCTAAAATGCACATACACACAGTAAAGTAGGTTTAATCTGCTGTGTTTCTGGGGATCTTTTTGCTACAAACTGAGGGTGGAGGGGGAAGTAAAAGTAGAAGACTTTTGGAACTCTATTTAGCAGATGATATGTTGTTGTTGTTGTCATAATTAAGGAAGCCCCATGCTCTAATTTGCTTCAAATTTCAAAGAAAAATTCCACCTCAGCCGCAGATCTAACTTATTGATTTGAAGGCTATTGTGCATTTTAGGGGGCGAGGGAAAAAATAGGGAGTAATTTGCACCCGTGGCTGTGGAGTGACTGTCTTCACTTCAAAATGTGAAGAAGCAAAATGATTAGATTATATGGATGTAAGCCAGTGACCTAAATAAATGATATTGACTTACAGTTTTACAAGTCACAAGGTTAAATTATGTCGACCCTTTTATGATATGTTGCACTGTTCATTCGTATGTCAGTAAAGATTTCTAGGGCAACTGTGAGCCTCCTGTTGAGTACTGAATAATGGGCGAACTAGAATATCTTAATAGAATACCAGTCTGAGTTACACTACATAGTATATTTGAACCTCCACTAAGAAAGTGGTGTCTCTCTGCCTAACCCGAACCTATTTCTTGTTTAAAACACTCATTCTCTGCTTTTCTTTTTGTGGAAGGAAAATTCCAATGAAAGAGGAATCTTGAACCTATAATTCTTGATTAGCAGTTGATGCACCTCCCCAGGGATATATTGTGGATGGATGACCTGACAAATTACTAGATAATTCATTTAAATAAGTGTTAGCTAAGTGTAACTTTTGCTTCCTCTTTCCAGTGGAATAATTATGAAAATATTTACATTTGTTTCTTAAATATTGTTTGATTTTTATAATTCAAGGAATGTGTTTGTCATTAGAATTTGTAAATTCATGTTTTCTCTCAGCCTGGCTGAGTATCTTTGAAAGACCTCTTCACATTTTCTTTCTATTGAGAGAGCCTCTCCTGCAGCATCTTTCTTTAAAATAAAACCAAATTAGCATATTGCATACATATAAAGCAATCCCCCACCCAATAATATGCCTCACCCTGTCTCTGAGGAGGGTGGTCCACTCTTCTGAGGGAATGGGGAATGCTTATGCTCAGACATGCTGCAGTCTAGCCCCTACTCATGCCTCAAACGTCTGTGGGGAGGGTGTATCAGAGATGATGAGGATTGGGGGTTTTGGCTTTTCTCTTTTATTGAGACCTTTCTCTTATTTTAAAGCCCTCTCTAGGATCTAGGGCCTATCTTGCCTGTATTGCTGCCCTGCATCCCCTCCCTATAGTTGAGATACTGTTGAGCTGCATTTCCAGGATTCTGTGAGTCTGACAGATTACACTTTTGGGATCAGGATGGAATATTTCCCATTGGGGCAACTTAACTGTGTGTCCAGAAAGCTTTTCATCTTCCTTGCAGCATCAAGAGGCACAGTATAGTTTGAAAGGAGTAAGAATAGGAAATGTAATATTAGGATATAATATTGGAATGTGTATTAAACCGTGATTTGAGGACTTCAGTAGCTCAGACAGAGGTTAGGGGTTTGATACAGGAGTGGGTGGGTCAGATTCTGTGGCCTGCGTTATGCAGGAGGTCAGACGACAATCATAATGGTCCCTTCTGACCTGAAAAATCTATGATTCTATGATTTTGATGCAACTTGTGGCTAATGTCCAGTGCTGATTAAGGCTAAAAGGGCCAGCTCTCAGAGTAAATGAGACCAGGAATATGGCTGATGTACCTTCTTGCCTTTAAAGAAACAAAGAGAGCAAGACTTCACAGATTGAGGAATCCTTGGTACCCTCATCCTCTTTCAGGGGAAGGGCAAGAGGGTTCAAATATAGACCAAGTCCTCAGAGTTAAGCTGAAGAGGGTCAAACCTGAATATTGGTTAAATGTTGTGAAGCCGTTTAACCCTTCACTGAACCCAGTTAAGTAGGGAAGTTGTCATCCCTCTCCATTATTACGTTAATGAAGTTGAGGCCTGTCACTTAAAACCAATCCCTCTATTTGTGTTTTTTTTCACCTGCATGTCCTGATTAAAATTACTTGTTATGTACTTTTACTTGGAACTTTTAGTTTTGCATTGTAAAAAAGCAAATTAGATCTAAATGATTATAGTTAGATACTATGAATATTTAGTGACTTAAGCACACTAATCAAGATATTTGACTGCTATTTTATAGAACTGTGTGTCAGTCTGCACCCCTATGTTCACCCCTTTTCCAAGATTATGATAAATTTTGTACAAAGTATGCCTTGTGAGGTATCATATGAAAACTCATGATTTGCTGATCTTTCTTGTCCTGATAAAATATGTATGGCAACATTGTGTGTAAAGTTAGAAGATTCTACTGTTTGACGTTACTAAGATATATTCCAAATCTGGGGAAGGAGCAACAAACCAGTTCCTCAGAGACAACAGGCAAACTGATTCGTAAGCCAGTAAATGAATTAATCAAATGGACCATCACCTGGTTAAGTGGGCATTCTTTGGCAGGAGAAAGGGTATGAGAGAGAAATGTACATCTTGGCAAAGAAACACTTGGAGATTCCTGTCACCACAGACTTCCTGTCTCCTGAACCCCAGCTGGAGATGATTTTCAAAGAAAAGGAAAAAGTATAAGAATGGTGAAGAGACACCCCAAGATATTCCTCCCTTTCTCTCTACCCACAGCAGCCACAACACCTGAGGAACACAGAAATAGCTTTGGATTGGAGAGGGATCCTGGCAGAAAGGAATTCAGATAGTAAGACTGCTAAAACATGGTGAGGGAGACCTTTGCTTTGAATTCACTCTAGCTTGTTAGGTTAGGTATTAGTTGCATTTACTTTCATGTCCTTATAACCAGTTCTTTCTTTTATGCCTCATTACTGGTAGTCACTTAAAATCTATTTTTCTGTAGTTAATAAACCTGTTTTATTGTTTTCTCTAGACCAGCGTGTTTGGATTGAAGTGTTTGGGGAAACTCCATTTCAGATAACATGATTTGTGCATATCATTTTCTGTTAATAAAATGATGGACTTTATATGAGCTTGTGTTGTCCAGGAGACGGCTGTGCAATACAAGATGCACATTTATAGGGGAAAGTCTGGGACTGGGAATTTTCTGGTGTTGCTCTGCAGTGTGATTCAAAAGTGGCTGGCCATAGCACTTACACTGTATGGCTGGGAGTATTTACATGCTGGAGGCTGTGTGAGTGCAGACCAGGAGTGGTTGCTTTCACAACAAAGCAATATAAAAGGCACCCTAGGCTGGAGAATTGAGGGGACACAGCTGTTCAACAGTCCAAATTGTACCATGGGGAATGTCACAGAGTGTAATATGCCCTGTGATATGACAATCATTTCCACTCCTTAGCTCTGTCTCCCCAGTCTCCCACATCAAAAAAAATTGTATTGTGAATGACTGTTTCTTTTCTGTCCAGGAGAATAGGAGAGCTGTTTGTTAAACTAATTAAAGATCATGTTTGTCTCCTACACCCTACAAGCTCCTGTTATCTGTAATAACACCTGAGGGGTTTAAAGACAGCCCTGGGAGGGGGCTGTGGTAGGGGGAAAAGCTGCTAGGCTGATTGGGGAAGTAGCTGCAGCTGGGCCACGCCCCAATCAGGCCTCAGCTGGCCCTGTATAAAAGGCTGGGAGCCAGGAGCTCAGAAGTCTCTCTCTGTATGTAAAGGGAGATGGGCCTGGCCTCAGGGAGCTAGAGACAGGGTACCTGAATGAAGCAGGGCTGGGAAAAAGCAGAGGAGCCAGGGAGCTCCAGCCCGGAAAGCCCCAGGCTGCTGTCTAGCAGAAGGCAACTAGGTACTGGAGAGGGCAGCCCAGGGGTAATGGCAAAGGCAGCAGGTCCAAACCCAGCCTTGCCATGATGAGTAGGCTGATACTGCAGTCTGCCGCAGGGCACGGGGGCTAGACAATGACAGGCAGTGGCCTTAAACTGAGGCGAGGTGGGGATAGTGGGTGGGGGTTCCCTGGGAGTGGGAGACTCTGAGGCTGCGAGAGGGGCAGCACCCCAGGTAAAAGGGGCACCGGCTCCTGGGAGGGACATGGGCCAGTGGTAAGGCAGATCACTGGCCTGCAGAGGGCGCTCCTGGCTGGAAAAAGAGCTAATTCCCAAGGACAACCAGCGGGAGGCGCCGCAGGGGTGCGTCTGCACCCTTACAATATCCTATTGTAAACCACAGTAACCTCTGATCTGGAGATCTGCTACTGAAAGTATAAAGATACACGAATACTTTCAGTTCTGCTATATTATTGGATTGAAAATAATTAAAAGCATCTGTTATACATGATTTAGCCACTTGGATTTCAAATGTGTGCTCCAAATCACTGTAATCCTTTATATAGATTAAACCGATTAGCTGTTCAGTATTTATCCATATTACTACTTGTAATTTTAAGACAGTCCTTGGAATGTATACTCCAAACTTGTATTAAGTAACCTTGAGTTCTTCTTTGAGTAGCTATAGCTGTGTAGTCTATGTGGGTGTGCACACTAGAGCAGGAGAACTTTGCCTGGCAGTATCCACAGAGGCAGTGCTCAAACCCTTTTGCCCTAGCCCCTCCCCAAACCATATCAGGGCAGCACCTCCCTGATCCTTCTCAGGTCCTTCTCACTGCGCGTGGCTAGAGTCAAAGCCTTCAGTGTTTCTTCAACTCACGCTTTTGTTTCAGGTTCTGAGAACTTTTTTTTGTACGTAATAGTAACTTAGGTTTAGTTTAGTGTTAGCTAGGGTAGTTGGTTGCCCTGTGTGATGTCCACACCAGGGTTCAAGCATTGTCTGTTGTGTAGGGGGCCATCCCCAAGAGTGACCCCCCACAGACAGTAGTTGTTGTGTCTCAGCAAGGGACACATTTAAAGAGAGATGCTCCATCTTCAAGTCATTCACAAAGCAGACCCCGATGACAAGGGACTTGTGGTTGAAGCAGCTACTTCTCATCTGATTGAGGGTCACCTTCACACCTGGCAAGTGATGCCACTCAATGTTCAGGCTTTGGCATTTCCCCCAAGAAGAAAAGGGGCTGTTTGCCCTCCTCTGGTGCGGTGAGGGTAAGGTCCCATAAAACAAATCAGGACCATTTCAAGGCTTAGCGCGACTCTTTCTTCTCTTCTAAGAGGAGTGGTTACCAGCACTGTATTCCCTCTTTCTCATGGGATGGAGCAGGTCTGTCCAACTGCTCTCCAGTATCATACCAAGAGCAGCGAGGGGCTGCACCATCAGCAGTATCCAGTGAATCTGGTACTGATGCCAGCTTGCCTCTCAATCCTGGACTCTCCACAAGTTCAGGAATTCTTTGGTGCTTTGGCTTCTATTGACTCATCCTGTAAGGATCCCAACAAGGGCAGTCAGGGCCAAGGGTCAAAGCAGGGGAAATCCTGAGGCTAGGAGTACCAGAGGAGTTCGTAGTCAGTTCCAGGTCAGAGTCCAAGTCAGGTTTCAGGGTCTGGGTCTGGAGGCAAAGTCCAAAACAAGCCCAGGTCAATCCAGGAGTTCAAGAGCATAGAACAGGAATGGTCGGGACAGCTAAGGAAGATCCATGCTTTTGCCTGGACACTTCCTGGAATGCCCCTTGGGTTTATATAAGACAGGGAGCCAATCAGGAGCCATGGACAATGCTGCCTCTCAAATCCATCAGGTGTAACTTCCCATGACCCACTGTGGGCACAGACCATGGGAAGAGGAGCGCCTCTGGGTAGCAGCCTGGTGATGCTAACTGCCTGGTAGTTCTCCAGGTTTGAATTCTAGACCAGTGAGGCCTTACATATCATCCATTGTGCCTTGGCACTTTCTGACCAGGTCACAAAGCCACCAGGTCTTTCAGGACAGTAACTCACATCTCCTGGGCTGCAGACTGTGGAGTTGAGGCCAGACCAGGTACTGAAGCCCCACTTAACTCAGGAGCATCCTTTGGCACCATCATTATCTTGGTGGCAGATCCTATCGTCACATTCAGTACCGGCCTTGGTGCTGACTCCTCTCCTGGGACCAGGGTGGATGTGTGTCTCATTCAGTTCCGCTGGTGCCAATTCCCCACTCATCTTCGGCACTGATGCCACTACCTTATTGGGATTCAGATGAGTCAGACTTGTTGTTTTCCCATTGGGGATGGCTCTCCAATTATCACTACAAAACCTCTGGGTTTCTTCAAGATTCAGGTCGGGGTTGTCCTCCCTCTCTTTTTTGGATTTGTGCCAGAGATTGCCCTCAGATCACTGTCGGTGCTCAGATCGGCATTTGTCATGCAGATGGGACAGAGGTTCATGGCCTGGTGCCTACTGGCCACGAATCATAGGACTGGAAGGGACATTGAGAGGTCATCTAGTCCAGTCCCTTGCACTCATGGCAGAACTAACTATTATCTAGACCATTCCTGACAGTGTTTGTTAAGAGCAGGTTAGACAATCTCCAATGATGGAGATTCCACGACCTCCCTAAGCAATTTATTCCAATGCTTAACTGCCTTGACAGTTGGGAAGTTTTTAGTTTATGCCTTATCCGTAAGCCCATTGCTCCTCCATCCTTGAGGTTCTACTCTTCAACCTACTCCAGAGCAAGATTGCTGTCCTGACAGTGGCTCCCATGACCACTGTGTCTGTTTCCTTTGGTCCTATGGAGCTCTTCTGATTGGATTCTGTTGCACAAGAACAGGATCTGCTATTGACCACCTCCTTGTCTGTCCCAGATGATTCTACTGTGACGTTATTGACATGAATTGTGGCCATATAGATCATTTGTTCCAACCAGGTTCCTGTGGTCTTGTACAGAGACAGTCAAGTGGGATGTGTATGGAAAGGTGGTAGTTTGCTGGTTATTATGCTGTCTATATGTGTGTATCATTTTTGTATTTGAAGTTATGAATATTGGCTATGTACTTGTATTTCAATGTGTTTAATTCTAAGTAGCCTCAGTGAAGCATTTGGTCAGCTTCTTGAGAAAGGACTAGTCTTAATAAGTGTCCAATCAAGAAACACTTAACTGACAATGAACTAGGAGACGCCAATCCACATCTGAGCTTTCCTGGGAACGTTCAAACTAACATGTAAACAATGGCGTCAGCCTGCAAAAAGATGAATCATTGATGGATATGTGACTTGCCTGGTGGCTACAGATTCCATCTTGTTGCTGTGACTTTGCATAGAAGAACAAAGGGGTTTCCACCCACAAGAGAGAGAATATAAAAGGCCCTGGAAGTCTCCCCATTTTGTCTTCAACTGGTGCAAGAGATGGCCTCTCCACTCCCAAGAGATGCCTGAGGGAAACTGGAGCAAAGGACAGTAACTATAGGGATGTGAGTGATTGCTGGACCCAGACTAGGAAGAGTCTAGTCTGTGAAAGAAGCTTATTGGAACATCTCTGAAGGTGAGATTTACCTGCATTCAGTTTCCTACTGTATTAGGCTTAGACTTGCGTGTCTTTGTTTTCTTTTGGTTGGTAACTTACTGTGTTCTGTCTGTTATTACTTGGAACCACTTAAATCCTACTTCTTATATTTAATAAAATCACTTTTGCTTATTATTGAACACAGAGTTAGTGACTAATACTTATGGGAGCAAACAGCTGTGCATATTTGTCTATCAGTGTTATAGAAGGCAGACAGTTTGAGTTTACCCTGTATAAGCTTTTATACAGAGTAAAATGGATTTATTTGGGGTTTGGATCCCATTGGGAGCTGGGTGTATGGGTGCTAGAGACAGGAGCACTTGTTAACGTGTTTTCCATTAATTCTGCAGCTTTTGGGGGACATGGTTCAGACCTGGGTCTGTTTGCAGCAGGCTAGCGTGTCTGGCTCAACAAGACAGGGTACTGAAGTCCCAAGCTGGCAGGGAAAACGGGCTCAGAGGTAGTCTCTTCACATCAAGTGGCAGTCCCAAGGGGGTTTCTGTGACCCAATCCGTCACATCTACTATGCTGGAATCTTCCTCTCCCTTGGCACCTAAGGACTTAAAGGCATATCTGGACCTTTTGAGGCATATGTGTGCTACTCTATCTGTAATGTATAAGGTAAAAGCACACAAAGACCAGATTTCATGGTCCATGATGTGTTTTTCATGGCCGTGAATTTGGTAGGGCCCTACTTATGGTAGTGAAGAGTTCATGAAAACGTGTGCCAAGGCATTTCCATTGTTGGTCTTTACCAACCAGAACTGTTGTCACCGATGCCTCCTTATAGGTTGGGGAGTGTATCTGGAATCACTGAAGGTCCAAGACCTCTGGTCAAAATGGGAAGCTCCTCTTCAGAGCAATGTCTTGGGGCTTCATGCCATTTACAGTGCTTGTCAGACCTTTCAAGATCACGTATGGACTCAGCAGTTCTCATATTCACTGACAATACCACCGCAATGTATTATGTTTTACAGGCAGAGGGAAGTACATTCTAATGTGCTTTGTCAGGAGGCAATCAGGTTCTGGCAGTTTTGCATCGGGGAAGACATTACCCCCATGGCCTGTAATTTGCCAGATATTCACAATCAGTTGGTGGATCACCTCAGCAGGAATTTCTTCTTGAGTCACAAGTCATCTCAGAAGCCCAGCATCCTGCAGTCCATATTTGCAGTTTGGGGCATCCTGGCAATCAACCTGTTTGCCATGAGAGAAAGCAATAAAATCCAGCTGTTTTGCCTATGAGGGGTTCCTTGGCCAATGCTTTTCACCTGAGCTGGAAATTTGTACTATTGTATGTCTTTCCTCCAATTTTGATCATCCCACAGGTCATTGTCAAGCTGAAGCTGAACCCTGACAGACTCATTTTCATTGTTCCAATGTGGCAGAGAGTGTTGATTCTCCAACCCCATGTTATTGATCTGGCCTCCCAAATCCCTTCCTCTTCACCCCATCCTCCTGACTCAGCATGACAGTCAGCTCTTGCATCCAGCACTCAGCTCCCTGTATCTCACAGCAGGGATGCTGCTTGGTTAAACGAGGAAGAGAAAAGTTGTTTGGAGGTATTCCAGCAGGTCTTGCTTAACGGAATGAAGCCCTCCGCTAGGGTGGCATACAGGTCTGTCTCATCTTACGCTGGGGTTACGTTCCGCAGTCAGCGCGTAAAGCGAAAACCCCATATAGTCAAAATTACATTGAGTTGAATGGCGGGCGGAATCGCCTGCTCTACAGGAACAGTATTTAAATTGTTATTTCTCTCTCTCTTTTTTTTTTTTTTTTGCCAACCACACACAGCTGAATTCGCGCATGTTAAATGCGCGTAAGATGCGACAGACCTGAATTCAGCCAAGTGGAAGCGGTTCTTGTTGTTGTTGATAGCTCTGTCACACCTTCAGTCTTCTACTTAGTTCATTGAGACTCCTCATGGCAATGATTTTGGCGTTTCATCTGCCTATTCATGGGAAGTTGGTGTTTTCAAGTCCCGTGACAGTGAGGTTCCTGAAAGGCGTCACTTGTCTCCACCCACTGATTAAAGAGAGTTCCTTTGTGAGACCTTAATGCTGTTTTAGCAGTTCTTAGGTTCGAGCCTTTGGCAAGTTCTTTTCTCCCTTCTGCATCAGAAAACTGCCTGCTTTGTGGCAATAACATCTGCAATGAGTTACAGGCTTTGATGGCAGAACCTCCTTACATGCAGTTTTTCCACAGACAAAGTGACTCTGTGGCTGCACCCTAAGTTTTTAACTAAGATGGTTTCCCAGTTTCATTTGGGCCAAGTTATATGTCTACTGCCATTCTTCCCTAAGCTGCATTCAAACCCCACAGCAGCATCTCCACACTTTGGATGTCCAGGGTTTTTGCTGGACAAAATTAAACCTTTCTCTTCCTTACTATGTCTGTTTGTTTGTTTCATATGCGAACTAAATGAATGGTCAAGCAGTTTCTTCACAGGCAGTCTCCAGGTGGATAACTTCCTGTATCATGACAGCGTATGAAGTCTCCCAGGCTACACCACCTCAAGGGAGTACAAGCTCATTCTGTGGGAGCTCAGGTGATGTTAATGGCATTTGTAAATTACATGCCTATATTGGACATTTGCAGGGTGGCCACTTAGTCCTTGATATATACTTTTGCAAACTGTGGCATTATGGCTGCATCCAGATCAGATGCAAACTTCGGGAAGGTAATCCTGCAGTCCTCCTTTAAATAGACTCTGAGCCCCACCTTCTGCAACTGCTGCTTGTGAGTCATCCATCTAGAGTACTCACAGCTGCATCTGTTCAAAGAAGAAAAAAGTTACATACCTGTAATTGTTGTTGTTCGAGATGTGATACAGATATGTATTCCACGACCCACCCTTTGTATCCTCTGCATAGGAGTCTGCACTTTTGACATTCCTGGAGAAGGAACTGAGGGGGTCAGAATGACATCACCCTTATAGAGCCAAGGGAGGGGCTGCGGATGCAGGGTGTGAACACTGCCCCAATGGGTACTGCTAGGCAAAGTTCTCTGGCTCTGGTGTGTGGGGTGAGTACACCCCCATTGAATACACATCTGCATCACATCTTGAAGAACAACAGTTACAGGTAGGTAACCATTTTTAGTATTGTAAAAATCCATCAGTTTGAAGTTGATCTTTCCAAATTCTTCATGAAGTAAGAATGGTATCTTGAGGGAGAAAGATGTTCAAGAAAAAGGGACCTTTTAGCATCTCACACACAGGGATTTGGCTCTTAGCTTTAGCTTTAGTTTTGCACTGATAAGTAACTTTTAAATGACAATGTGTTTTCCAGCTTCTTAACTGAAAAATGGATTTCTTATAAAATACACATTCATGATGACATGTTCTTGGAAAACTTCTTGCCCTGTAACTTTGTATAAAGAAGGAAGGGCTTTCTTTATAATCAGCATGAGCTATATATGCCTCAGTACTAAAGCCAAATGTTAGTATTGTTTCAAAGTAACCTAAAGATTGTTCTGTTTCTGAAAGATTTTTTTTTTTTTTACTCTAACCAACTACATTTGGAGTTCTGTAAGTCTTTTGAAGATCTAGTTTAATTTCATGGGAGTCTTGAGGAATGCATGGTTTTAGTTGCTCTGGCACTGCTAATTGCTTGTAGGCAAGGTATTGGTGTTTTTACCACCATGTCATCCAACTATGTAAGATTAAAATACCGGTGACCAGAATACATTAATCCTAAAGTCATTAGTAGTACCTTTGTAGAAAAAGAGGTAATTTTTTTAAGTGTAAGTGCACTTTATGTGAGGTGTGTGTATGAGAGAAAGCAAACAGGAAGGTGTAGGAGTCAGCATTCCCTCTATATGCTTCATTGGCCAAATTCATCCCTGGTCCAAGTGTGCACAACTCCTGTTTACTTTATTTCAATGGCTGTAAGACCTACCACAAACACCAATTTGGTCCCATCCAGAATACCAGATTGGGTATAAGTTGCACTCATGTTGAACACATAGTGAATGCCAAATCAGTGTTAAACTGTTGTGCCACACTTAAATACATTTTGAAGGTGCACATTTAATGTGTAGTTTACACCATTTATATGATTGGTGAATTTTGCATTAAGATTTCTAGTTAGACTTCCACAGTGTGGTCTCTGTTGACTAAGTCTCAGACCAGTAATAACTGAGATAATAAATTTAGTGCTGGAAACTTTGGCAATTCTAAAACAAGATTATTCTGTAATGGGTTATTGAGTACTAAAGCCATTGTTTCAGAAGGATTAAGAGAATGAGAAGGATTAAATTAGAATTAGGTCTAGGATGAAAATGAGATGACATAAAGGCTTGTGTGTTAATTCTCTTTACACATCTTTCCAGTTGTGCATTATTGATATAATTCTTAAGGTACCTTTCTCTTCTGTCACATCTCCTGGAAGTTTTTGTAACAAAAGTTGTAAAAGAAATTCATAGTGATATTATGGATTGAGTTGTTCAGCTGTACACGTTGCTTACACACAACGCTTTCTTCCTTTTTTGATTCAGCAGTACTACATCCCAGTTGCATACATATAAAAGAGATGGCAGTAGTGTAACTTCTGTTCATATGGGTGTGACATATAAAAGTCATTTATCTTCCTATTATTCTCTCAACCCCTTCTGCTCAAAAATGAGCAGCTCTGTTCTAAACATCTGAAGACACCATAGTTATGGTTCCTTCCACAACATTTTGCCTCTTTTCCCCTTTTCGTGATATCCTGTAGGAGATGAGGAAGACTAGCGAGTCCATTATAAGACACTGATTGTAGTATTTAGTTTATTTTTTAAAAAAGCAAACAAAATAATCAAAATGCCTATCATTTTAGCTTTTTCTTCTGATTATAGCTAATCAGTGAATCCAGCAGTCTTTCCCAAATACTTAGAGGTCAAAGATGCAAAACCGTAGATACACAGACAATGTACTCCTTCCCTTACCCTACTCTGCAATTAATTGTCAGAAAATTATCTGAGGACGTCATAATGTTTTTCAGGAAGGATGTGAAGCAATGTCCCCTCAACCGTAAAACATTTTATATTTCTTATAGATGATAGGCAAAGCAGTTGCTCCTACAGAACATATCAACACTTGTAGTCTCTTTGATCATATCCAGATTTTCCACAATATCCGTCTTCACCTTAATTGCTCATTTCCTTCCGCCAGGATGCTTTTCTTTTACTAGTGTCTTAGTGGTTATTTTGAATTACAGCTGAAGGGATGTAAGTGACAGGAAAGTAGTATCCTTGCAGACCAGCTCAGGGGGATGCTCTATACATAGAGCTGAGCTAGGATCAAAGTGCAGAAACATGGGGCAAATGGTTTATTGTGGGGATGAGAGGGCAAGGTTGGCATTATTTGTGGAGTGGAATGAAGAGATCCACAAGAAGCTTAAACCTGATGAACAAGGGACATCCATTAGGTTGACATAATCAGGATAATTGGCAAGAAGGAATGTGTATGTTGGGGAGGCCACAGAAATTATAGTAATCAAGATAGAAAATAATGAGGCTGTGAAGAAGTTGGCACACACATACAGGTTTGGCTTGATTGAAACTAATTCAACAAGATTCTGGAAACTATGCATGTTTGCTTGTACCTGTTTAATAAACAGAAAAAAATTTTTTTGGAAACAGTTTCTTTAATGGTTACTTAATTGCTATTAAAGTATAATGGAGCTCCCAGTGCTACTGGAGCTGAGAGTGCTTTGTGTCATTCCACAATACCTCCTGGTAGCCAAGAAAAGTTAACGAGATGTATTAACTTTATCCTCAGGGAGTCCTGTCCTCCTTGGCCAGAAGGTTAGTGGTTGTGATATGATCCCTTGGAGATGAGACTAGAAAGCAGCAAATGACAAAAATCCCGAGACCATCTACTAGGGATGTAGAGGCGCTCTTATAGCACAGTGCTGTGGGGGTGGAAAACAGGATGGTAATTTATAGTTTCTTATGTAGGATTTATAATTCCGTAAGAACGGCTGTGCTGAGTCTGACCATCTAGCCCAGTATTCTGACTTCCGACAGTGGCCAATGCCGGGTGCTTTAGAGGGAATGAATAGAACAGGCAATCATCTAGTGCAGTGGTGCACTGCAAACTTTTTCAGTCACATCCCCCCCTTACCATTCATGAATTTTGTTGCACAGCCTCCCTGTTACTTGTTATTTCTGTGCTGCTGCTGGTGGCAGTGCTGCCTGCAGAGCTGGCAGTGGAAAGCGGCAGCTGCTGGCCAGGGCGTTCGTGTTGTTTGCAGCCCGAGATGACTATATTTTTAATCTCGCTCCTGTATTGCCCTGCAATAGCTGTTCTATTTTTATCCCACAATACCCACTCCATTTTTATCCTGCACCCGCTATTGTGGCAGAGGATCCTATGGGACCCATAGACTTCTTCGCACTCCCCAGAGAACCTCTTGTCTCCCCCTCCACCCCCCAGGAGGGAGTGCCGCCTGGTTGGCACACCACTGATGCAGTTATCCATCCCCTGTTATCCACTTCCAGCTTCTGGCAGCCATAGGCTAGGGATACGAAGAGCATGGGGTTGCATCCCTGACCGTTTTGACTAATAGCCATTGATGGACCTAGCCTCCATGAACTTATCTAATTATTTTTTGAACTCACTTATAGTTTTGGCCTTCACAGCATCCCCTGGCAATGAGTTCCACAGGTTGACTGTACATTTTGTGAATAAGTACTTCCTTTTGTTTGTTTTAAACCTGCTGCCAGTTGATTTCAGTGGGTCCTTGATTCCTGTGTTATGGGTAGGGCCCCTACCAAATTCTCCACCATGAAAAATGAGTCACGGACCGTGAAATCAGGTGTTTTTGTGTTTTTACCCTATACTATACAGATTTTACAGGGGAGACTAGCTTTTCTTAAATTAGGGGTCCTGGACCCAAAAGGGAGTTGCAGGAGGGTTGCAGTATTGCCACCCTTCTGCACTGCCTTCAGAGCTGGGTGGCCAGAGAGCAGCGGCTGTTGACCTGGGCATCCATCTCTGAAGGCAGCTCCCAGCCAGCAGCAGCACAGATGTAGGGTGGAAATACCATATCATGCCATCTTTGCTATTGCGCTACTACTGGCAGTGGCTCTGCCTTCGGAGCTGGGCTCCTGGACAGCAGCCACTGCTCTCCAGCTGCCCAGCTCTGAACACAGTGCTGCTGCTAGTGGCAGCGCATAAGTAAGGGTAGCAGTACTGAAACCCCCACTACAATAACTTTGCGACCCCCTCCCCTCAATTCTTTTTTGAGTAAGGCCCTCTACAATTACAACGCTGTGAAATTTCAGATTTAAATAGCTAAAATCATGAGATTTATGATTTTTAAAATCCTTGACTGTGAAATTAACCAAAATGGACTGTGAATTTGGTAGGGCCCTAGTTGTGTGAAGGAGTAAGTGATACTTCTCATTCACTTTCTCCACACCATTCATGATTTTATAGACCTCTATCATCTTCCCCCCTTAGTCATCTCTTTTCCAAGCTGAAAAGTCCTAGTCTCTCTCTTTTTTTTTTTTTTTTTAATCTTTTCTCAAATGGAATCTGTTCCATACCCTTAATTGTTTTGGTTGCCCTTCTCTGTACTTTTCCCCATTCCAATATATCTCTTTTGAGACGAGGCAACCAGAACTGTACACTTTTTTTTTTTTTATTAGCTGGCTGCCATTACTTGTGTTATAAGCTTATAAATGAAAACTGTAATTAGTAGATCTGAGGGAATATTGCAAAAAGAATATAACTATTTAAATGATTTACTTTGATCAGTTTGCATTCATTTTTTTGAACATTTCTGAGATCATGTTTTATTGGCACAAATCACTGATTACAACTGAGGAACACAATTCTGAATTCTAATTTCTAGTTGGGAATACTTGTAACAAACTGTTTAGTAAAGAACATTCAAAATCATAACTGATTGCTAACAAACATATTTATCCGTTTAGAACTTGAGTCCACTGTGACAGTTGCATTTAAAAATAGGAACATTTATTTCCATTGTTGTATAAGCATAGTCTTTGCCCCCACACTAACACATTCATTAATTTCTAGCTAAATTTGTTGGACTACATAGTCTGCCAATCCATCAGTTCTACGCATTCTCTAATGTGTTCCTTTTACTAACCCAAGTTCATGTAACTACAACTTATTTCTGAAAAATCTACATCTGTTTGCATGATTAATATAGGATTGATATAGTAAATTATTGGATGTAGTTCTGTGTGTGATTTTTTTGTTTATAGAAGATGGTGTTATATTGGGCATCATGGATGAGATGTGTGTTTTTGTTGTAAAGATTAGGAAAATTTATATGCATGAGTAAACTGCGTTGGAGATTGTTCTAAAATTAGTGTTTTTATGTAACAAATAAAGCCTTGATAGTTGCATTGGTTTATTATATTTATGGTCAGAGATCAGGCTGCAAATTGATCGTTCATGATGAGGGTGAAGGTATGTGGGCATTGAGCTGTAGATGAGGCTGAAAAGTGGAACTGATGAAATGAGTGTATTTAAGATGCTGAGTTAACAATTTATTTTCTTGCTTTTTGCATTTTGCATTGGTGAATTGTGTGCAGTCTAGCCACTTTAACTTTTAAGGGCCTGATTATTTTAGAGATGCTGAGCATCCATAACTGGAGCTGAAGTCAGTGCAATCTGTTGATGCTCATTCCTTTTGAAAAACTAGTTTGAGGTTTAGAAAATTATTTTCCAGTGTCATAAACAGATAAGTAAGAATTAATAGAACAAAAGTGCTTCATATCTCTTTTGCTTGGAAAGGGTTAAAAAAATCAGTGAGCCTGGCTGTCACCTGACCAGAGGACAGGATACTTTCAAATCTTGAGGGAGGGAAGTTTTGTGTGTGCTGTTAGTGTTTGGTGGTGGTTCACTCTGGGGGCTCAGAGGGACCAGACGTGCAACCAGGTTTCTCTCCAATCTCTCCGATACAGGCTCTTATAAGTTCAGAATAATGAGTACTAGGTAGATAAAGTGAGTTAGGCTTATGTTTGTTTTCTTTATTTGCAAATGTGTATGTGGTTGGAAGGAGTTCAAATTTATATTTTGCTGAAAGGATTTTAATTTGTACTTGAATACTTAGGCGGGGAGGGTATTCCCAGTGTCTATAGCTGAAAGACCCTGTACATATTGCATCTTAAATTTACAAAGATAATTTTTATTCTTTTTTCTTTCTTTTAATTAAAAGCTTTTCTTGTTTAAGAACCTAATTGTTTTTTTTTATTCTGGTGAGACCCCAGGGGACTGGGTCCGGATTCACCAGGGAATTGGTGGGGAGAAAGGAGGGAAGGGAGAGAGAGAGGCTAATTTCTCTCTGTGTTAGGATTACTGTCTCTCTCTGGGAGGGGAAGAGAGAAGGAGGGGGGAAGGTGCACTTTCCTCTCTGTTTTAAGATTCAAGGAGTTTGAATCACAGTGATCTTCCAGGGTAACCCAGGGAGGGGAAGCCTGAGAGAGGCAATGGTGAGGGAAAGGGTTTACTTTCCTTGTGTTAAGATCCAGAGGGTCTGGGTCTTGGGGGTTCCCGGGCAAGATTTTTGGGGGGACCAGAGTGTACCAGGCACTGGAATTCCTGGTTGGTGGCAGCGCTACAGGTTCTAAGCTGGTAATTGAGCTTAGAGGAATTCATGCTGGTACCCCATCTTTTGGACGCTAAGGTTCAGAGTGGGGAATTATACCATGACATCCAGGTTTTGAATTCTATATATCAAAGTTGATAGTCAAATAAATAGTTATCAGTGTTAACTACTGTACGTCTGTAGTGGAAGTCCATTGTCTCCCATACCCTAAATAACTTTGTGTCGACTCCTAACTCTGGCAGAGCTGCACTTCTGCCTGAAGTCCCTCATACAGTGCCTCGTTTCAACTCCAACATGCACAAACTGGTTTATGCCATACTCCATATACTTCACCCTGTATCTCCATTCCCTGTGCTTGCTTATCATATTCAGTTTTTGTATGCTGATATGTCTCAATTGTGATATGTTATCAACTGGAGATGATTTTTAAAAAGTCATTTTTTCTTTTCTCCAAAACTTGGTTGAAAAAGGTTTTTTTGAGTCTGAAACTCAAATGTCTAGCAGCGTCTAGTTAATGTTAAAAGGATAAATGTAGAAGATCAGTATAAGGGGGCATGATGGGCTGCTAGGATGTATTTGGGGTGTGTATCTTCAGAAATTGGGTGGAGGGAAGTGGGTGGGTGGGTGTGTGTGTGTGTAGAATATGGAACTGTAGGATGCCTGACGGATTTGAACTATTCCCCTGGCTAATCTTGGTGAATATGACAATCTTTAGCAGGGGGCCTTTTAAAATGTTTCCACTCCAAATTTTAGTAACTACTATTTGTTATATCCATTGTGACGGACTTAGGCCAGAAGGATATAAGAGGGTAGTGGCAGGCAGGTAGATCAGCCTCAGATTGAGCAGAGCCCTGTTCCCTGGATAGCCAAATAAGCAAGACACCTGAGGCCAATTTAACCAGTTAAGGTTGTTAGGGTAATGCTGGCATCTGACCTCAATTATCTGACAATGGGTCAGTTAAGGCTGTTAGGCTAATGGAGACAGCTGGAACCAATTAAGGTCCAACTTATACTGCTTTAAAAGCTCTCCTTGCCAGTTCTCTGGAGAGGAGCCCAGGTGAAAGGAGCTGGAGGAGAGGAAGTATTACTGAGCCCTGAGGTAAGGGTGAAGCTTGGAAAAGGGGAGCACGGGGAAATGGCCCAGGGAATCAAAGCAGCATCAGTGGAGGAGGGAAGCCACTAATAGCTGCTATCATTAGGGACCCTGGGCTGGAACCCGGAGTAGAGGATGGGCCCGAGTTTCCTCCCCCCACCCCCGATCGCATGATCTACAGAGATACCTTTGAGAGGGAAAACAGACTTTGGTCCAGGCAGGAGTCCAAACAGTGCCTATGGAGCTCTGAGGAGCAACAGAGACTGAGAGTATTCCACCTCCCATACCGGCCTGTGATGAAAATAGCTCAATAAGCTGTAACCTTTGCCACCATACTGGGTAAGGGAGGTCATACTGAGGGCCTTAGTGAGCTTCTGAGGCCACTGAATCCGCCAGGAAGCGCGGGACCTACAAATACCTTGGAGCTTTGTCACACCATACATAGATAGATATAATATATTGTTCATTGAATGGTGCAAAATTTGTATATGAAATTTAATCATTCAAAGCAAATCTGAACACAATTTGTGCTGTCACTACTGATATCTTCATAATTTTTGTGCTTCCAGAAAAATTTATGTTTTGGGTTTTTTATTTTTCTTAAATATAAATAATTTTATCACTTAATTTTGAACTTATAAAGTAGAAAATGCATGGAGATTTTGAGAAAACAGTATTTATTTTACTACTCTGTGTAGAATTCCTTACAGAGTAAAGATGGGACTCTTCACAGCACATTTGTTCTGCCTGACTGAACTACAGTGCTGCTTAATCAGTTTCTTTCCATTTTCCCCCCAATTTCCCTATCCCACCCATGTAAGGAAATGTTGCGCGGTGTTAATAGGTTTTTTAACCAATATATGTTTCTCTTAGGTTTTTTATTGCATTTAATTTTTGTGTAGAAACTACACTATTATAATAATATATTATTTGTATAATATAGTGCCTGGGACCTAGGCAATGTATAAATACACTTAAGTAAATATGAAAAAATAAGACATTGTTTGTTTAATTTTTATAACAAATTAAAAAAAAATGGTGGATGCATAATTTCACTTGTCATGTCTATTGGGCCTGATTAGCAGTTTTTTTATTTATTCACAGTTAGAATGTTGCTTGGCGTGTGTCATTAGTTGATATTCTCCCCTTATGTACTTTATATTGTACCTAACATTATACTATGTTACTGGTAGCTTGAACGAAGAAATGGCTGATGTCATGGCAATCATACTGTTTACCATTCATATTTTTTATTAATGCTGTTTCTCTTCATTATTTGTCTTTTCAAGGTTTATATGAAGATTAGATTGTTCTGCTGCATTGTCGTCTTGTTATTAAATCTTTTTTCTGTTAATAAGCTATAATGTAGTGAGCATGATTTAAATTGTGCACATAATTATAATAAAGAGTATAAGTATGATAGTGATCAAATTAAATTAAACTATTTACTATCCTTCTAGATGATGGTATTATTACTGAATATTTTTTATTTCGATTATAAAGTGGTAAAGGATCTTTATTAGGAACAAACTGAGCATTTTTTTAATGATAGGCTTCAGAGTATTTGTAAAGTACACTAATATGTCATGAAAACAACTATTATGTATGGTACACATCACTGCTCTTGCCATGTTTGTAAGCACACAGATACCTTGGGATGAACATTTTAAAAAATCTATCTAAAGTAATTGCATCAATGGTACTTTAAAAAAAGTAGGAAAAGAGTCCAACAACTAATATTTAAATTAGAAAAACATACATTTTTTTTAGTTTAATATGATGAATCCGATCTATTGATTCACTTGTATTATTTGTATTGCACCATAAAATATACATGGTTTCCTGAACAAACAAAGGATGAGGTTCCTCTCCCAAAGGACTTACAATATAGGCATCTGAGTAACTTTGCTTATGTGAGTAGTTCTGTTGAATTTATGTTTAAACATTTTGATCTGTGTCATCACTTTTGCTTTTATGATATAGAAAACACATGGAAAATTGAATAATTCACACCAGGTGCACATACAGTATCTTATTACAAGCGCAAGCCAGACAAGTACATTTTGGGAATGTTAAGTGCAGGAGTC
This sequence comes from Gopherus flavomarginatus, assembly GCF_025201925.1. Classification (NCBI taxonomy): domain Eukaryota; kingdom Metazoa; phylum Chordata; order Testudines; family Testudinidae; genus Gopherus; species Gopherus flavomarginatus. Next base: position 101,670,290 of record NC_066621.1, read on the forward strand.
CTTCTTCATCTATGCTGCTTCTAATTTAGAACTTTATGCTTTTCAGGTAGCTGTCAGGATAAAATTCTGAATCACTGCAGATCTGCTGTGAGGAGAGTGATAGTCTGTTTTTCCTTTGAGCAGGGAAAAACAAGTGGCAAAAGATATAGTCCATATGAACTCTTTTTGAACTCTTGACCCCTTCTCTGCACCTTCCAACCAATATGTACAATTTGTGTATAAGATTGTTAAAACTGTAAATATACTTCTCTTTTCTTTGTCAGGCATGTTTCCTATTGGTTGCCTAGCAACCATTATTTTGCATACATTCATGTAAGACATTAATTCCTTTTACTACCCTTATGTTTTGTGCTTTTATAGTAATAAATATTAACATATTCAAAAATCAGATGTTTTATATATCTACACTCATCTAACAAGTGTCAAATAGCTTATACAGTGTCTTCAGGGATAGTTGTGAAGTTGTAATTATGTGTATTTTTTATGGCCAAAAAAGGATTCTCTGCTAACACATAATCCAATGTCTGGATTAGATTATAACAGATGTATAAAAAATATAGAGAATTTTTTTCCATGTTAATGCTTTGACTTCTACCACTTCATTATTTTGCAAGTAAACTTCTTATTGGAATGATAGAATTAAAGTCAGAAGACACTAAGAATAAAAATGTTTTTCCATCTGTGGGACAATTCTCCACTGAAAGTTAATAACTCTGGTCCTGTCTGATTTTCAACTCAGACAGAATTATATCGGCATGTGGTTCCTGATAACTTTTTAGGGAAATTCCTGTGGCAAATGCATTTCTTTAATGAGATTCTACTGACTCTCTGGCAACAAATAAGTCCTGTTTTGCTATTCATTAATGAAGCAGCCACTCTTCTCATCCTTTCACTGGCAATAATAGTACATCTGTGTGATAAGTGCTAACTAAAATGCTTTATTCATTTGGCAAAAATAATAAGTCTAAAATGCATTTCCCTTTTAAGAAATACATGGTTATGTATGTAGATTTGCATTTGTAAAAACAGTGAGGAGTCCTTGTGGCACCTTAAGAGACTAACAAATTTATTTGGGCATAAGCTTTCGTGAGATAAAACCCTCTTCGTCAGATGCGTGGAGTGGAAAATACAGTAGGCAGATATAAATACACAGCACATGAAAAGATGAGAGTTGCCTTACCAAGTGGGGGGTCAGTGCTAATGAGCTAATTTAAGGTGGAAGTGGCCTATTCTCAACAGTTGACAAGAAGGGGTGAATACCAAGGGAGGAAAAATCACATGAAGCCAATGCAATCAAAGTGGCCCATTGTGCAAAGTGGCCCATGCAATCAAAGTGGCCCATTTCAAACAGTTGACAAGAAGGTGTGAGTATCAGCAGAGAGAAGTTACTTTTTGTAGTGGTCAGATACACACACTGCTGTAGAACAGACAAGTAAGATACCTGTGTCTTTATTGTTTTGTTCTTTGTGTCTCCGTCTTCTTAGATTGGGTCAGTAGCTACAGAAAAATAGGGTCATGCTATAAAATATAAACACTATATCTGTAACTACTACCGCTGGACTTACTAGGCTAGTGCATTCCTAGTCAAATCACATTCATATCAGGCATTGAAGGTGAAAATCATGTATGCAGGAATGTTGCACTACTTTCCTCTGTAGCTACTTCTATCAGTTTCTGGTAGATGCTGGCTGAAAGGTGACCATCTGTATTGGACCTATCGTCTTATTGCTAGAGGTAGTCTTTAAGAGCCACATGTTGAGAATCTCTGGTTCAGGGCTCTCTGAGGTGCATGAAGGGTTAAGTACACTGCTTGTAATTATTGCTATCCATTCTTCATTTTACAAAAATGTAAAATGCACTCAGAGATTTTTTGGGAGTTATAATGAAAGAATTGATTGATTCTAAAGAGTCGTCCTTCCCTTTCCCATCTTCAAAGGGCTTTGAATTATGTGAAAAATGCTACATAAATGAAAAGTGTATAGTTGTTAAATGTAATGGAATTAGTGTTTGTTATAAAATTACAATTTATCTTAGGGATCTGTATGTTGCCCATTGCCATGGCACCTAAGTGCTTTCAAATAAACTATATTTGCCTTATAGAGTGAGTGTCATAAACAGATAGTTAACAGAGAGCCTGGGAAAGGCAACGGTGGGGGGAAAGGGTTTACTTTCCTTGTGTAAGATCCAGGGGGTCTGGGTCTTGGGGTCCTCTAAGAAGGTTTTGGGGGGACCAGAGTGTACCAGGCACTGCAAGTCCTGGTTGGTGGCAGCACTACAAGATCTAAGCTGGTAATTAAGCTTAGGGGGATTCATGCTGGTACCCCATCTTTAGGACGCTAAGGTTCAGAGTAGGGGGTTATACCATGACAGTGAGGGATTAAAAATGCTATTAAAAATATGAACCATCAATACATTTTATGAGTATTTTTTGTACAAGGCCATATGTTTCATGGCAGTCTTTGAGTTAGGAAAATGTATGATAGTTCATAGATGGAATGGAATGGATAAGTAAATACAATTTTAAAAGAAGACCTCAAACTGTAGACACTCAGAATAAAGCTGGTTACATTTAGCATTGCAGGGCCTTTTGTGTTTGAAGAACTGTCCAAACATGATTTAATTCTTAATATTTACATAACACGGGCAAGTAGTATTATCCTCATTTTACATATGAGAAAGCTGAGACACAGGGAAATTAAATGAATTGTTTAACAGTCACATTGTTGGATCATAATTACAACTCAGGAGTTCCTGACTTTCACACTCTTCAGAACAGCAGATCATGTCTTCCTCTTTTGTTAGTTTAAGATTTTCTATTTATACTGGTATATGTGTTGAACTGTAACTTCTTGGAAGTTGTTAACTGAATAGTCTGTCAGTGTTGCCATTTTATAGCAGTTTTATCTAGTGACTATGGTTTGTGGATGGATACCTTTTATTTGTCAGATAATGAAGGAGTGATGCTATACTGCACTTTTTCCTAAAGTCATGTTCATTTATGATTATATATTCAATCACCTTTTTTACCTGTTTAGAATTAATTTTTAAAAGGCAACACTGGGTGTAAAAGCAGTGGATCTTAACATTTTGACCTACCTTATCGTTGCTTAAGAATTCAAATATTTGTGTTTGTGTGTGTGGGCCCATAAGTGTGTCTACAAATTGGAAAAAAACAAACACACTACTGTGGTTTGATTACTATACATAGTATGCATATATACTTATGTGTATGCATAGTTATGAAGCCACTCTACTCCTGTCAAGAATTTTTAGATTTGTGAATTAACAGGATTTTTAAATGATAGACTGTAACTACTTCATGATTTAATATTTATTACTTTATTTTTAATTTTCTTTAAGGCAAAAGTGGTTATTGTGACATGGGTCGGATGTTTTCAAAATAAGGATTTTCTAGTATAGACTATATTGAGATTTTTTTTGACTTTCCTTGTAATAGATATGCTTATTCTTCTGTTCTAGTTGTATTTTTGTAATTTTCTTTTTGTTAAGAAGCATACCAAATTGATGGGAATAGAAAAGAGCATGAGCAAAACCAATTCTGTTTCCAGATACAGTAAATTGTTCAACTTAACTAAGCATATTTTAGGACAGTACCTTATCTAAATGCTATAGAATTGTAGAAGATAGTTGATAATGCTTTCTTTATTTGTAGTTATGTTGTTGGGCCTTCTTCAAGCAGAAGACTTCTGGTTTAGTTATAGTGTCCTAAGAGCTGTGGAATCTGCACAGTACTGTTTGCTAGTTACTTGTGTTGCTTTCCATCAGTTGAGACATCTAAAACTAGATCTGGTACGACATTCTAAGACAGGGGTCGGCAGCCTTTCAGAAGTGGTCTGCTGAGTCTTCGTTTATTCACTCTAATTTAAGGTTTTGCATGCCAGTAATACATCTCAACATTTTTAGGTTTTTTTATGTCTATAATATATAACTAAAGTATTGTTGTAAGTAAAGTAAATAAGATTTTTAAAATGTTTAAGAAGCTTCATTTAAAATTAAATTAAAATGCAGAGCCCCCTGGACTGGTGGCCAGGACTGGGCCAGTGCGAGTGCCACTGAAAATCAGCTCGCATGCTGCCTTCAGCATGTGTGCCATAGGTTGCCTACCCCGTTCTAAGATCTACTGCAGGGAGACATTTTTCACTGGCAAGGTGCTTATATAGATGACCTCAAAGGTCTTTTAGCTCTTGTAATGAAAAAAAGAATTTAACAAGCCTCCAGTTCCTTCAGGCAGATATTCTCTATTCTCTTTTCTTTGCTTCCTTCCCATGCTTCTTCAGGAACCAAGGGACTGTGTAATTTTGCTAGTGTAGACTATGTACTGCCACTTCCCTCTATTTCACCTGATCAGGTAGATCAGTCTAGGTCAGGGTTCGGCAACCTTTCAGAAGTGGTATGCCAAGTCTTCATTTATTCATTCTAATTTAAGGTTTCACATGCCAGTAATACATTTTAACGTTTTTAGAAAGTCTCTTTCTATAATATATAACTAAACTATTGTTGTTTGTAAAGTAAATAACATTTTTAAAATGTTTAAGAAGCTTCATTTAAAATTTAAATTAAAATGCAGAGCCTTCCTGGACCGGTGGCCAGGACCCAGGCAGTGTGAATGCCTCTGAAAATCAGCTCATGCGCTACCTTTGGCATGCGTGCCATAGGTTGCCTACCCCTGGTCTAGGTCAATAAAACCAGGCAACCTTAATTAGGGATTGTATGGTTATGGGAGATTTGTCCTAAACAGAAAGGAGTGTCTCCACAGTGAGCAAACTGATTTTCTTGTCATCTTTGTTCTGATTCTTCAGTACATCATGGCAAATGTGTTTTACAGCCAGTAACATTAGAAGTTGGAAAAGGGGGAGTGTTTTTAAGCTGAATTTGGCAAGACAAACTTGATTACTACAAAGCTGTCTGAAGCTTTGATGTTTCCCTACGATAGACTAGGATAGCTTTTAAATTGCCTTAAAAGAAGAGGAAAAAAATCATGTCCAGGACCCTTATAGGCTCTGTCCTGGTTAAAACTATTGCCTCAGTAATACTAGACAACACTGGAAAAAGGGAAGCATGTCTTCTGCAGAGTGAGAGTCCTTTAATGTAAGAAGCTATGCAGTATGGCTGAACGAATATTGCCTACTTTCAATTTTCTACTGGAACTGATATTGTAATGGCTTCTGTCATAAACAGATAGTTAAGGGTTAAGAAGTTCACCTAGCCTAGCTGACACCTGACCAGAGGAACCAATGGGGGAACAAGATGTTTCAAAAGGAAGGAGGGTTTTTTCCTTTGTTAGTTTTTAGTTTCAGCCGGAGTGAAAAAGATCAAGGAACCAGCCTCTTATCAAAGTATTAAGTTTTAGAAAGGAATAAGTAGGTTTATGTTTATTTCTTTGTAACTTGTCTTGTGCAATTAGAGGTAGAATCAAATTGGGTATTTGGGTATTTTCATTGGTGTACTAAGTTTTTGTCCAGGGGAACATCCTCTGTGTTTGGAATCTGTTATCTGTGAGAGTAGCTGGTATGCTCTCTCTCCCAGAGGGTTTTCTTTTACCTTTCTTTTTTTTAATTAAAAGCCTTTTTCTTAAAACATGATTGATTTTTTCCTTGTTTTTAGATCCAAGTGGGTTGGATGTGGATCCACCAGCAGTTGGTGGGAGAAAGGATGGGGGATAGTTAATTTCTCCTTGTTTTAAGATCCAAGGAGTTTGGATCTGTGTTCACCAGGAAATTGGTGAAGTTTCTCAAGGCTTTCCAAGAAAGGGAGTGCTTGTGAATGGTGGCAGCCAGGCCAGATCTAAGCTGGTAATTGAGCTTAGAGTTTCTCATGCAGGTCCCCCACATCTGTACCCTAAAGTTCAGAGTGGGGAAGGAACCTTAACAGCTTCATTTGATCATATCAGTCTGAAAAGTCGCAGTTAAATGAGAGAGATAAGGTATACTGGTATACAAATAAAAAGTAATACATTGTTTTGTGGGATCCATCCCTGCAGAAAATAATGTTTCCCTGTTTTCCTGCAAATCTACTAAGTAGACTCCAATGTAGCATACAATATATATGAAAATTACTATAGAAAGCGAAGGTGGTGTGTTAGAGTTGCATTTCACAATTAAACTACTTGGCTATTTCTTTTTATTTAAGTACCAAATGATCCTATTTCATATTAGAACTTTATCGTTTATAAACACTTTGAGTTACTTTGTTGTTGTTGAAAGAATCCCCAAAGCATCTCAAATACTCCAGCAAAAATATAACTTTGTTCTACCTTCTTTAAAATGCTAAATGTCTCTAAAATCAAACCAAATATATATCAGGTATGAAAAAACATATTCTGAATTCCAGCTGAAAGCACTTTAAACAAGGGCATTGATTGATTGATTAATGATCCTTTGATTTGAGGATGATCTCTACCACAGATTTACATGTGGGTCCTGAGATGACTCAGGAGTCCGATCCTGGAACCGCAAATCCATCCGCAGTAGGTGCAGCCACGGACTGCTCGGAGAAAGTTATTTCTTTTTCTGTCCCTCCTCTCTTTCTTTTCAGCTTCAGGGGCAAGGCACCTCAAAACCAGGGTATAAGCCCCTATTCAGATTTTAAACAAAAATGCTATGACAGCTGTACATGAAATAACGCTGCAAGGTACCATGTTATTTCCTCAGTATGTTTTTTCTGTTTTGAGATTGGATATTTTCAGAAAAAGAGAAGAGAGAGTGATAATCACAAGAAGGGTACCCTTAATCACTAGACCAAATTCAGAGGTGATTCTGTGGGTCTCTACAAGGAGTCTAGTTGGTGTAACTTAACTTTTTTTTTTTTCTGTGTTCCTTTCAAAGCATACCTTCTTAAAATTGGGGAGGAATTTCTTTAGCCTTCTCTTTACTAGGGAAATGTTGTTAGGAAAAAAATAAAATTTCACCATGGTAATTCTAAAGCATCTTGACTTGATATTAGTGATACTGAGAGCTGTGTGGACAAGGCTACCTAGTTAAATTCACCTAAAATATATGTCTGTATATCTCTAACTTTTTTCTCTTCCAAGATAACCTCTTCTTCCCTCTTGAAGTCTGTGTATGGTAGGTGAACTGTACCACCAGTTTAGTGCTCCAGATAATTTTAAAGTTAAGCTTAAAACTTCACTTGTCAAGTATGTATAAAGTATTTACAACTACTTGTGTTAAGAACAAAGGGATTAAGCATCCTTAGAGTAAACTATAGCGACATAAATAGAAAAATCTTCCTTTTTTTAAATCAGAAACTAGATTTTCTTTTCTCAGTAAGTCCAATTTAAATCTCTTAAAAATAAAATTGTATACCTCCAGGAATAATAAAATCTCCGTAATGTAACTTTTTTACCTTTCATATTAGGTAAACTAGTTCTTTGTCTGTTTTCTAATCCAAAACTGCTTCTGCATAGGTTCACTGCATAGGTCTGCCAGTGTACCCGAATCCTGAGCTTCAACATCCTTGCCTTTCGACTATTAAGCCTCTCTTGATTAGCGTCTGCCAGCTGCGACAGATAGTGTGGATTATTTTATGATGTGCACAGATGAGGGGCATAGTAAAAACTGAAGAAACCGTGTTGTATGATATGAAAACAAGGGGTTGTTTAAGCCCAGTGGATGAAAATGTGGTTTTTTTAAAATTTAAATTAAATACAAGTGTATTTAAAAAAAAAACCCGCTATTTTCTTCTTTGAGTACTTGCTCATGTCCATTCCATGCTAGGTGTGTGGGCACATTAACTGTTGCCGAAGACTTTTCCGGTATAAGCGGAGCTGCCAGCCCCACACCTTCTTGTGCATCCTGTGACGGTTGTTGGAAGGACCGTTTCTTCCTCTGGACAGTGGTTCTGGACTCTTTCTTCATTCATAGTGTTAATAGCTCAGTGTATATAGTTTTTGTGAGTTATGGTAGTGTATATAGTTCCTATTTGTCGAAGGACTTTTCGCTCCAGTGGCCAGGCATGTGCTGGTCCCCAGGCTTCAAGCCTTGTGCCATCTCTGGCAAACCTGTGCCTGCGAGTGACCTGCACTCAAGTTGCTTAGAATGCTTGGAGGAAACTCCACATAAAGGAAAATTGCAAAATCTATTGGGACTTCAGACTCTGCACTAGAAAGAAATGGGATGTCAGGCTAAAGGCTATCCTCATGGAAGCTGCCCTCAGACCTGAGCCGCTCCGATTCGGTACCAAGTACTTTGACATCGGTGTGAGGCATTTCCCTGGCACTGAGCTGTTCCTGGCACCATTCTCCAGCTCCAGTGTGGAGGAAAAAGGACAGAAACCAATGCACTGAGAGAGGGAACTCACTGATGCAGAAGAGAGACAAGCAGGGAGAGCAAGTGAAACCCATGCTGGGCCACTCCTGGACCCGCGTTGGAACCGTTGACTGCCAACGGTGTTGAGTCCGGTATGGGACCCTCCACTGACATCAGGGATCCACCGCAATACCAGTGGATTGCTAGTGCCATTGACCTTGAAGACTTTGCAGGTGGTTAGTGACCTTCTCTCTCTTCTGGTCCCTCCAACCATAACGGGGAAGCTATCAGCTCTGGTGTCTGGAAGCAGGAGGGGACAGGGTGCGTTGGGTGCCTTCTTGGCACTGGATTCCCCTGGCACCATCTGAGGCAAGCCTCACCTGAGCGCAGCGTCCCAGTCTCCAGCATGCCACTGGTCCCCGGAATCCTGGTGCACCGTATGGAAGCAGAGGTGGGTACCACTCCACCGTGGTTGCTGAGAGAGGAGTCAGAAGGGCATCCCTATGTACCACCAAAAGCCCACCATTGGTACCCAGCCTATGCCCCACCGAACTTCACTGCCAGTCCCATGATGGGCACCTGGCCGGTTGGTCATTGGCTGAATCAGTGGCTCTACTGGAACCCTTGGGGGTTCCTCTGGTACTGGGGCCTTCCTTCTACCGCTCCTACTCAGTGGTCTCAAAGAGACAGGCTACCACTCCATCCTGCTCAGCTAGATCTAGACACTGGTACTGACCCTGGTACCAAAGTCCAGGAGATGCCTCCAGTGGACATAGTGGATGAAGGAGCCTATTCTCTGGTGCAGGCCGCCTCCTCCCCCCTGTTGCGGGTCCCAGCAGCCTACTACCCCAGGACAATTTCAGGGCCCAGCAGGACCTTCTGAAGTAGGTCGCTTGAAACCTGGGCTTGGAGATTGAGCAGCTCAAAGAGACATCACACAGCCTTATTGATATCCTGGCTGCAGTATTTCCATCCAAAGTGGCCCTGCCCATCAGTCAGGTGGTGATCGGACCAATCAAGGCCCTATGGAAAACTCCATCTTCTCTAACTCAAAGAGGGCAGAAAAAAGTATTATGTGCCAGCAAGCAGGTTTGATCACCTGTACTTGTAACCACACCCCCGCCCCGGGTTCCCAGGTGGTGTCTGCAGCTAACAAAAGGGACTGGCAGGACCAGTTGAGTGCAACCCTGAAATAGAGACACTAAGAAACTGGACCTTTTCGGAAGAAAGGTTTATTCCATGGGTAGCCTCCAACTTCATGTCGTCAATCAGCAAGCTTTGCTGGGGAGATATGATTTCAGTCTGTGGGACTCACTGAATTAATTCAAAGACTCTTTGTCTCAAAAGAGTCGAGACAGAAGTTCACGGCCCTCTTAGAAGAGGGGAAGAACGTGACCAGGAACACACTCAAGGCAGCTCTGTGTGCCGTTGGCTTGGCAGCCCAGGCAATGGCCTTCATGGTCATCCTGGCTCCAGTCCTCGGGTCTACCCATGAGGGTCAACAGTCAATCCAAGACCTCTCATTGAGGGCACCTCCCTTTCCTCAGAGCAGACAGACATGAGTCTTTATGGACTGAAGGACTCCAAGGGCCATCCTACGATCCTGTATGATCTGTCTGCCTCCAGAAAACAGAGAGCACTGTACCAGTCACCTTTTAGATTCACTCCCCCTTTCATTTTTGGACCTTCTGTTGCTCTGCAGCCTGACTTGGGCATCTGTAACATCGGACCAATGGATCCTGAGTACAGTGACAATCAGATATACCCATTAGTTTTTATTCACCCCATCCCTCCCATCCCTGTCCCTCTTCAGGGACCCCTCTCACGAGCAACTCCTTGTCCAGGAGGTGCAATCCCTCTTATGTAGGATGGCTGTGGAGGAAGTTTCTCATGATTTTGAGAGGGAAAGGTTTTTACTCCTGATATTTCCTAATCCCAAAGGTCAAAGCGGGGCTCTGGCCCATCTTGGACCTGTGTTGCCTCAAAGTAATCTCAAGAAACTGAGTTTCCACATGGTCTCCCAACTTTCGTCATTCTCTCCCTGGACCCAGGTGACTGGTATGCTGCCCTCGACTGAAAGGATGCATACTTCCACATTTCTATCTTCTGTGGCCACAGAAGATTTCCCAGGTTTATTGTGGGTCATCACAACTACCAATTCACTGCCTCTCCCTTTGGCCTGTAGGCAGCCCCACAGGTTTTTATGAAGAGTATGGCAGTTGTAGCAGCCTTCTTCAGTCTGTGAGGCATTCAGGTCTACCCATAACTGGACAACTCACTGATCAAAGGTCAGTCGCAGGCTCAAGTGCAAGACAGCATCAACATGGTCCGAACCACCTTCAGGGCGCTGTGCCTGCTGATAAATGAGCAGAAGTAACTTCTTGTCACAGTTCAGAGAATAGAATTTATTGGGGCAGTGCTCAACTTGACCCAATCCAGGGTCGCATCCAGATCATGACAAACCTGATAGCTAAGGTCATAGCCCACCCAACAATGACAGCTCCAGTGTGCCTCAAGATAGTGGATCACATGGTAGCTTGCACTTCCGTGGTTCCAGACACAAGGCTGCACTCCAGACCCCTCCCGATATGGCTAGAATCAGTATTCAGTAACTCCTCACTTAAAGTTGTCCCGGTTAACATTGTTTCGTTGTTACGTTGCTGATCAATTAGGGAACATGCTCGTTTAAAGTTGTGCAATGCTCCCTTATAACATTGGTTGGCAGCCGCCTGCTTTGTTCACTGCTTGCAGGAAGAGCAGCCCATTGCAGCTAGCTGGTGGGAGCTTGGAACCAGGGTGGACAGGCAGCCCCTCATCAGCTCCCTGCTCCCTTGAGTTCCCTGTGTGGCAGCCGCCCAGCCGGCTGTCAATTGCCGGCAGTTCAGTTGACCCTCCCCTCGCTGTGTGCTCTTCCTGCCCTCTGCCTTGGAGCTGCTCCCGGGAGACTCCTGCTTGTTGTGTGGGGGAGGGGGGTAGGTGGGGCTAATGTCAGGGTGTCTCCCTCCCCCTTACTCCTGCTCCCCACTTACCCGTTCTCCATATAGAGCAGGGTGGGGACAGGACAGGGCTCAGGATGGAGAGAGCTTGCTGCTGTCTCAACTTTCTGATTTTTTTAAAGGCAATATACTTAAAGTGGGGTCAGCATATTTAAAGAAGCAATGCACAGCTCGCTCACACACACACACACACACACACACACACACACACACACACACACACACACACACACACACACACACACACTCTATGTGTCTCTGTCTGCCATGCAGTCGCCCCATGCTGTCAGCAGATCCTTCTCTCACCACAAGTGCTCTCTTCACCCAGAGGTATCAGTGTCATCTTCCAAAGGTGAGGGCCTCCCCAGGTGGAGTGGCTCGCCACCAGGCAGAACAGAAAATATCATCAGTTCCGTTCGCTGCATGGGCACAGTACAGGCTCTCTCTTAGACACCTTCCTGGTCTCGTGGGCAAAACCGCATACTTTATGCCTTTAGCCCAATCCCCTTGGTTAACAAGATTCTTCTAAAAATCAAATGAGACAAGGCAAGAATTATCCTGATACCACTGATATGGCCACACCAGCATTGGTTCAGCACACTTCTAGATCTCTCAGTGGCAGCTCCACTCTCACTCCTACTCTGCCCTAACTTGATTTCACAAGACCGCAGCTGGTTGCTTCACCCAAACCTTGCCTCCTTGCACCTAACTGACTGGAAGATGCATGGCTGCACCCTGAAGAACATGCCTGCTTGGAACAGGTTCGACAAGTCTTGCTAAGTAGTAGGTAGCCTTCCACCAGGGCTAGCTACTTGGCCAAGTGGAAACTTTCAGTTGTTGGGCCTCTGAACAGGATTGCTCTCCATCTCTATCTTCTCTTCAGTCTATCTTGGACTGTTTGCTTTACACAAAGCAGCAGGATCTCGCACTGTCTATTAAAGTTCATTTGGTGACCATCTCAACATAATAAAAATGTTGTAATTAAGATTCAGAATAAATGTAAGTTAAAAATAATATAATTGCTTAAATAAATGTTTATAGATGTGGGATATCCTCCTAGTTAGTAAAAAGAAGCAACATATTTAGTGCAAATCAACATTTTAATGGTTGCCAACCAATGAGAATTAACCCTTTCTTTAGAAAAATAACTTAAAAGTACAAATGCAAAACAAGATTAAATCAGTGATTTAAATCATGGTCTCCTGCCTGTCCATAGTGTAGATATACTTTTAGTAAAGAAAACTGTAAAGACTCAAAATGAATTGACTTAAACTTAATTTTGCAAGAACAATAAGAAGGTTTAGAAACTTCAACACTTCAGTACGGCTGAAATTAATTAAAGCTTTGTTCAAAGGTGCTTACTGAGATCTCAAAGTGCTGCCTCTAGTGGTTTTCACCAGTGACTGACAGGAAGTGCTGCTTCTGGAAATGCAGGTTCAGCATAGTGAAGAACAGGCAGCCTGAAGACAGGTAGGGCTTAGGTGAACATGAGAATGTTTTGTGTTTGTGTTTGTTCCCAGTTTTTAAGTCTAATTTCAGTCTTGGCACCTGATAACATCAATGGTTCAGTCAACTTTTTAATGAAGTTTTAGAAGCAGGCAGCTTTCATTTTAGTAGTAGTGTGAATTTCAGTGTAAGAATTACCTTAATTTTTGAAATGTGATTTCACTGTCGGATAAAGGCCATTTCATCTGTATAGAAACAATAGCTGGTTAGGCTTATCATAGGTGACTACGCCTTAATGATAGCCCATTATCTTTGAAAGATATAATTCTGAATATGAGTTGGTATTATCTACAGTCAGCATCTGAGACGTCTCTAACTGTCAGATCAATAAAGTTCCTCTGGAATAGATCTAGTTTTCCATTTGCAGGTTTACAGAGCTACCAAAGGCATATTTTAAATATTGAGGTAGAGTGGGTTTAAAATTTAAAGCTGTTTGTTTTTTTCCTGTAATCATTTCATTTTAATAAACCTAATAGGGGAAATAATCAGCACAGCTTCCTACTGTCCCCTTCACAAGCTTAAGAAAAATATAGTTCACTAATTTGTTTATATAATACATTTTGTGAAATAATCTGCCAGGCACACCAGTATGAATAGCCTTTTAAATAGTATTAAACATTAGGAGCCGGATTCTGCCCCCTTATTCATGTTGAGCGGTTCCTTACTTTGTGAGTAGTTGCATTGCTTTTAATGGAACTAGTATCGGAGTAGGGTACTACCACTGTTAACAAAGATGTCCCTAAATTACAGATTGAAATAGAAAACTGCCAAATCCCACACTTTCTGAATTCAGCCTGCAGCTTTATGCACACTTGTGTAAGTTATCTGAATATTAAGCTTGCTCTCCTTCGAGTGATTGTGCACATATATATTTCACTGTAGGTGTATGTGTTCCCAATGTAATCGAGTCAGAGAGTTTTACCAGCCATACCAGCAGGCAGCAGAAGCACCCCTGCTACACTTATGTGCTGAGCAAAGGCTACAAAGGAGCATGGCCAGCATTGCCCTCTGAGGTCCTTCTTACCACCTGTGGGGGAGCAAGAGTTGGCGTTCTCCATCACTGTTGAGCTTTCATTAGCCAGCTTTTGAAACAAAGAAATTGTTGTATATAGTTTTAATTAAGTTTAGTAAATTAGTTAATTTAACCTGGAATTTACTATGCAGAAATTGCACGGTTTTAAACAATATGCCATGTACAGGACTGTGATCCTTGTTAGAAACAGGCACAAAAGTTGCCTGACTTGCTTAGGTGAGGGACATTTGAGGTACAGATGTCCTATTTAAATTTCCTTTCTGACAAGAATGAAGAACAGATGTATTTCCATATTAAAGTATATCTTCATGGGAAGGTGATGCATTCCTGTTCAAAGCCTGATCTTGACCATGGGAGGATGGAGAGTTTGTCCATGAGGAGTGTCCCCCTTGGTTGCCTCTAAGCTGAAATCTGGTGAAAGGTATCACTCATCTTCCTCTCCTGCAGCTTTCCTGAAGTGCTCAAATTATTTTTGTTGTCAATATCAATAGACCTTCTAGGTCTCATCCTTCACCACACTGAAAAGACTCTGAAAAAGTTGAGGTCTGGTCACAAGCACTGACACCCATCTGCACCGTCTAAGGTGGCACTGTCAATTCAAACTCCAGTGAGACTGTCAAGATGTGTGCCTTTACCTGTCCTGGGGAGATCTTTGACCCTGGAACCGTTGGATCCAGCACCTCTGTTGTTAGCGGTCAAGCACTTCACTTTCACTGTTGGTGAATACTGCACTGTCTTCCTTGGCCTTTTTTGGCCTCTTGGACTATTCCAACAACATCTAGGCCCCTACTGGTCTCTCAATTCAGGAGAAGGTTGCCTTTTCCAGTATCTGTAGTAACTAGAGAAGATCCTCCTCCTAATCCACAGCCTCTTTCCTTTTTTGAAGCCCACAGAGGAGGAAGCGACTAGAGGAGCCCTTGGATATTCCCGCTCCTCCCCATCCATATTTCTTTCTCTTTCCTGGATGAGCACATAACTCCAGAGTTCTTGTCACCTCCTCCTAAAGGCTTTAAAATTTGTCAGTATCTTATTAGGAGAGCAGCCGCATCTCTGAGAATACAGGCAGAACTTGTGCAAGACTATTTGCACAAACTGTTGGATATCTTACAAACTCCTGCTCTGGGATGGGTTGCCCTTGCCATTAATGAAGGCTTTCTGGATCCCATGAAAACCATTTGGCAGGCACTGGCCTCTATCCGACACACTGCCAAATAAGTGGTCAGACAGTATCAGGTTCCCAAGCAAGAATCTAAATATTTCTTTATCCATCCCATTCCAGACTCTTTAGTGGCCCCGGTGGCAAATATATGTTTGAGGCAGTTCCACCCAAAGACTATCCTGAGAGATATGGAATATAAGAAGTCAGGTCTATATGGCAAACTGTCCGAAGAGTACAGGGATCAGTTTTCAGATATAGTTCTGAAACCTTTCAGGGCTTCTCCCAGACTTTCTCCTTTGCTGAAAGGATTAAGGGAGAACTGATTTCTTTTCAGAGGCTGTCAAAATGGGTTTCTTAGCATCTTAGCTTGTAGTGAACCTCCTGGAGTGCATCCCCCCACCTGGAATGGTTGCCCAATCCACCAAGGCTCAGTCTACATTTCTACCCCTTCTTAAGGACATACCCACCATGGATATTTGTAGGGATGCCACCAGACAGTCTCTTCACATGTTCTCCAAGTATTACGTTATCATACCTGCTTCCAGGGCAGATATGGCCTCTGGCGTTGCTGTTCTATGAGCTGTACTGAATCTGCCTCCTTAGCACCCACGTTAAAGTACTGCTTGGGAGTCTCCTAAGGTGGAGCTCACATTGGGACTATGACCAATGAAAATGAGAAGGATACTTACCTGTACAGTAACTGGAGTTCTTTGAGATGTTTTTTCCCTGTTGGTGCTTTACCACCTAACCTCCTTCTACTCTGCTGCAGTGTCAGACTTTTGAGCTTTGTGGCTGAGAAGGAACTGGAATGGCAGTGAGTCCGCCCCTCCCTATAATACATCACACAGGAGCACAAGGGTGTGTATGGCACAGGTGCAGACCCAAGAACACTGCTAATTAAAAATCTCTGATTAAGAGTGCATGGGATGCACATATCCTGAGGTGGAGCATCCATAGGGACAAAACAGCTAGAAGAACTCCAGTTACTGTTCAGGTAAGTAAGTGTTTTGTTCTAGTACAGTTGCACCCTAAACACCCCAACCAAGATTGTGGCCCCATATTCTGAGGCATTGCACTTACACATAGTGCAAACATTGCTGATCTGAAGAGGTTTCAGTTAACAACTCTGTCTTTCTCCTCAAAGAATTGTTATATCATTAATATGTAATGTAAACAAGACATTATATGTCATATTTTACTCTTACGGTCATATTCTGTTCTTGATTATCTGCAGAGTTAGCAGCGACATCAAGAAATTTTCAGAAAAATATCTGTTCTTAGTTCTGTAAGGTATAAAAAATCTGACAGCTTCTTGCATCTTTTTTGACTACTCATGGTTCTAGAGATAATGAACTAAAAAGGATGCTGTATGGGGGAGAGGCAGGCAGAAAAAAGGGCAAGGAATCCCCTGCTCCAAGGAGTCTATATTCTAAATGGGTCTCCTATGTGGGTCTGAAGTGCTACCTTCAATGATTTAATGGATTTTTTTCATAATGTGCAGGAGGATTTTATGTTCTTTTGTGTATGGAAGAGAATGAGAATACAGCTATGTGATAAGTCTTAATTATTTTCTCAACTGGTGCCAATATTAAGAGAACCATATAAACTTACCAGGTATTAAATAAATTGTCTGATAAGTGTTGGGTTTGTGGGAGAGTATAAGCTTGACATGTTGTATGAAAGGTGAAGTAAAATGGAAAACATTATTGTAGGAGGTTACATTCTAAATTATATTTGAAAGGAATAAATACAATGTACAGGCTATAATCCTATATTACTGTAAAATCTTAGGGAAATCAGTAGTAAGGTTCATAATAATGGAATAATCAGCCTCAGATATCTAGAAACTTGGTTTGGAGTACTGCAGCGGTTAAGGAATGGGAAGGCATGCATTTCACAATTCAAAAGGCTCTGCTAGCAGTCGGTGTGCATTTCAGTTCTTGAGGTTACCAGAATTCTGTTAACCATAAACTGGGAATACAAAAGTGTAGACTTTAAGAGGGAAAATGAATACTAAAGGTTTACTTCTGTAAAGAAAATTACAGCACCACAGGGGGAAAGGATAGGAAAACGTTCCTGTGGGAAGCACAGACTATAGTATCACTCTTCCAGAAGGCATTGTAATTAGAGGAGGAGAGAGAGCTAAGGAAATCACAGAACAAACTCTTATTATTCCAGTTCAAGGAGCAGTGAGAGAGAGGTGTAGCATAAGATTTTGATAGAGGAGTAAACCTAAAAGACACAGAAGAACCATGATTATGCAGCAGTAAACATCAGTTCTTATAAACTGTTAAGTGTACTTCCTGACCATTGGAGGAAATGAGCAATATATAATCTTCAGATATTTGGCAGACTATTATAATTATCCAATAATAAATAACCCCCTATTTTGAACTGTTGTGTTGCATTGACTAGAAGTTATAATGGACATATTGAGTATCATATGGCTGATTCTCTTCTTTTTACGGGAGTATAAAAGATACAGCATGTAGAGATTACGCAATTTCTTATTTTGTATTCACATGGATTTATATTCAGAGAACAGCAGAATGTTTGAGAAGACCTGACTATCAAAAGTCTGAAGCATTTAGACCATCAGGCAGGATGCAAATTGAAGAAGGAAGTTATCCCCCACAGCTATCTTTATTAGGACTGTAGTTGTTTGTGTGCTGGCACCTCACATTATTCAGCAATGGAATTATGGAGTAATGATGCAAATTCTATTTATAGGGGAGATGAGAGCACACACTATCAGAAGCTGGAGATGGCAGCTTATTCTCAAGCCACATAGGTGACTGAGGAGTACTCCCAAAATAGGTGGACGTGTCAAGGTATGATTCCCCCACTCTGAACCTTAGCGTCCAAAAGATGGGGTACCTGCATGAACCCCTCTAAGCTTAATTACCAGCTTAAAAATGATAGAGCTGCCACCACCCAAAAATGTACTGTTTTGAGACACTTTCTGGCCCCCAAACCCTTCCCTGGGGACCCCAAGACCCAAACCCCTTGGATCTCAAAACAAAGGGAAATAAACCATTCCCCTCCTTTCTTCCTCCCAGATTCTCCCCTCCCTGGGTTACACTGGGAGATCACTGTGATTCAAACTCCTTGAATCTTAAAACAGAGGAAATTCACCTTTCCCTCTCCCAGACTCTCCCTGAGAGACAGACAGTGATCCTAACACAGAGAGAAATCAGGCTTTTCCTCCCTCCCTTCTCTCCTTTCTTCCACCAATTCCCTGGTGAGGACAGACCCTGTCCCCTGGGGTCTCACACAAGAATAAAAAAACAATCAGGTTCTTACAAAGGAAAAGCTTTTAATTAAAGAAAGGGGAAAAAAAGTAAAAATTATCTCTGTAAAATCACGATGGAAAATGTTACAGGGTCTTTCAGCTTATAGACACTAGAGAGAAGCCTCTCCCCAGCACAAATACAAGTTGCAGCAAACAGAGATACAATCCTTCCAGCAAAATACATATTTGCAGAGAAAGAAAACAAACACAAATCTAATCCACTTTCTACCTGTTACTTACTATTTGAATAGAAGACTTTTTCAGAAGATTGGAGAGTCTGTATGCATGTCTTGTCCCTCCCAGACCCCAGAGAGAATGGAAAAAAAACAAAACCCAAAAAGCACAAAGGCTTCCCTCCACCGAGATTTGAAAGTATTTTGTCTCCTAATTGGTCCTCTGGTCAGGTGTTCCAGGTTTACTGGGCTAGTTAACCCTTTTCAGGTAAAAGAGACATTAACCCTTAACCATCTGTTTATGACAGGACCATCTTTCATTGTAGAAGGGTACTGTATAGGGCAAGTGGTACTTTTTAAGGTATTGGAAAGCCTTGACATGGGGGAGGTTAAAAACATTAGGGTCAGTCAGCTGATTGGCATCACAGTCATTATGGCCTTGTGAGCTAGAAATAAATAATTGTTTGCTCTTGTGTTATGTAGTTGTTGTATGAGATAGCAATTAGTGTACCAGTTAAAGAACATTTTCATTGTTACAAAGTTGTGGACTCTGTTCTTTTTTTCAGGTGTGGAATTTTTGTATTTAAAGAGAGTGGAAGTCTTCAGATAATCTGTTTTAGAATGTCTTCTTTTTAGAAAGAGTATCTCTGCCAGCCTACGCACAGCTACGTAGAGCCATTTAGCCATAATTGCTTTCCTGAGTGATCCATGTACATTTTGAAATGGGAAGTTAGCACTGCTAACCCCCATTAAAACACAGATTAATTTCCCACTAAAATGAGATTTTTTTCATCATTCAGTATCATGCTATTTATAAAACTGTTCAGTTATAAAAAAGGATGCTGTAATTTAATAGACTAGAAAGACTCATCACACTTCATTAAATTTCATAACATGCTCTGTTTTTCTTTGACACACAAATTATAGCACTAGTCACCTTATGTTGTTCTGTTCAACGTATGTAGGCTTTTGCCTTGTTGCTAGATGCAGATCTGTATCTTAAATTTGATCCATAAAGGTCACATAGAGAATAAAAGTGCTTCACTTTTGTATCTTTAAAATTACCCCCAGTACTCTGAAAACTGTGTTAAGCATTCCTTTTAACCTTTCAGAAAAAACCAATATTGTGGTTTTTTTTGTGTAGAATAAACACGCGTCTCTTAATCTCTAGGCACCCGGTACAAGTTACATTAAAAAAATAATCATTTTAAGACACTGCTCATGGTAGGGGCGTGTGAAGGCATACCCACTGATGGCATTGTGTCTGAGGGTATGTTTCATGGCAGTTAACTCAGGTGATTGGCACCTGGTTATGGGCACTCAGGTTAGCCTAACCTGGATGTAAGCAGTTTGCATGGCAAAACTACATTTGAGTTACTTGTGTCCTCATTAGTGCTGCTCTCATGTGTGTATGCCACTAGGACTTCTGTAGTCATATCCCATCATTATTTATCTTGCAGTAAGCTAAGCTGCTCTGATTCTTTCCCAGTGAATTGTGGGAGAACTTGTCTGTCCTAGGCTTGCAGAGGAAATTGTGGGAGGTACTGGAGTAAGCTGTACTCAAGTAGTGTAGTCTGCTTCCTCACAGAAAAGTGGGCAGATTACTAACCAGAGTGAAAGCAGTAGCCAGGCATTAGTCTATAGTCCCAGATAACCCAGAGTGAAAGCACCACTAAACTCAAGTCAGAGGTTTTTGTAGGGGGATGAGAGAGAGGATTGGATGCA
This sequence comes from Gopherus flavomarginatus, assembly GCF_025201925.1. Taxonomy (NCBI): domain Eukaryota; kingdom Metazoa; phylum Chordata; order Testudines; family Testudinidae; genus Gopherus; species Gopherus flavomarginatus. The sequence continues at coordinate 101,690,441 of NC_066621.1, forward strand.
ACATGTGAGTAAGAGCCTGGGTTAACTCTGCAGTGCAAACATACCCTTACAGCTTTTCTTCACTGTAGAGTTAATTTGAGTTATAACTCGAGTTGTGCCCACACAGAACCTCTTAACTTGAGTGTGGTGGTGCATTTAACTCCAGATGGCTGGGGCTCAACTCATGAGCTGTTTATAGAATCATTTTATGTAGTTTTGAGTGTTTTCTCAGTGTGGCTGCTCTCACTTAAGCTAGGCTACTTGAGAGGACTTAAGCATACATAATTTGAATTAACTCTGCAGTGGAGACATAGGCCGGGTCTACACTACGCGTTTAAACTGATTTTAGCAGCGTTAAACCGATTTAATGGTGCACCTGTCCACACTACGAGGCCCTTTATATCGATTTAAAGGGCTCTTTAAATTGGTTTCTGTACCCCTCCCCAACGAGAGGAGTAGCACTAAAATCGGTATTACCATATCGGATTAGGGTTAGTGTGGCTGCAAATTGACAGTATTGGCCTCCAGGCAGTATCCCACAGTGCACCATTGTGACCGCTCTTGACAGCAATCTGAACTCGGATGCAATGGCCAGGTAAACAGGAAAAGCCCGGTGAACTTTTGAATTACATTTCCTGTTTGCCCAGCGTGGAGCTCTGATCAGCACGGGTGGCGATGCAGTCCCAAATCCGAAAAGAGCTCCAGCATGGACCGTACGGGAGATACTGGATCTGATCGCTGTATGGGGAGACAAATCTGTTCTATCAGAGCTCCGTTACAGAATACGAAATGCCAAAGCGTTTGAAAAAAATCTCCAGGCTACACAGTGCTGTGTGACAAGCATAACGGAAAGCCAAAGAATCAAATGGACGCTCATGGAGGGAGGGAGGGGGTACTGAGGACCCCAGCTATCCCACAGTCCACAGCAGTCTCCGAAAAGTATTTGCATTCTTGGCTGAGCTCCCAGTGCCTGTAGGTTCAAACACATTGTCCGGCGTGGTTCAGGGTATAGCTCGTCAATTTACTCCCTCCCCCCACCACGTGAAAGAAAAGGGAAAGAAATCATTTCTTGACTTTTTTCAATGTCACCCTATGTCTACTGAATGCTGGTGGTAGATGCGATGCTGCAGGAGTGAAGAGCAGTATCCACTCTTCTTCCCTCCCCGGTGGCAGCTGGTACAATATGACTGCTATCCGTCGTCACCATCAGCCCGTGAGTGCTCCTGGCTGGCCTCAGGTGAGGCTGGCCGGGGGTGCCTGGGTAAAAATAAGAGTGATTCCTGGTCATTCCGAGTAGATGGTACAAAACGGCTGGTAACCGTCCTCCTCATAGCAACTGGGGGCTGAGCTCCATCAGTCCCCTCCCTTTCATGTGTAAAGAAAAGATTCTGTACTTCCTGGACTGTCATAGCAGCGGGAGGCTGCCTCCCCCTCATTTTATCTCACTAACAAGTCACTGTTTCTTATTCCTGCATTCTTTATAATTTCATGACATAAATGAGGGGAACACTGTCACGGTAGCCCAGGAAGGTTGGGAAGCAGGGAAGCAACGGGTGGGGCTGTTGCAGGGGCAACCCTGATGAATGGCATGCAGCTTGTCATTTCTGCGGGATCTGACATGGAGCAGCTGTGCTCTCTGCTATACTGGTTCTCTAGTACACTTGCCCCATATCCTAGGCAGGACTGACTCTATTTTTAGAAACCATAAAGGAGGGATTGACTCGGGGAGTCATTCCCTGTTTTGCCTTTGCGCCCCCGGCCGCCTCAGCCAGGGGCACCCATGATAGCAGCAGACAGTACAGAACGACAGATAACCGTCATCTTATTGCCAATTTACAATGGCAGCAGATGGTACAGAACGACTGATAACCGTCTCTGCTGTCATGAAAAAGCAAATGAATGCTGCTGTGTAGCACTGCAGTAACGCCTCTGTCAGCGGCATCCAGTACACATACGGTGACAGTAAAAAAAAAAAAAAAAAAAAAAAAAAAAAAAAAGCTAAACGGGCTCCATGGTTGCCGTGCTATGGCATCTGCCAGGGCAATCCAGGGAAAAAGGGCGTGAAGTGATTGTCTGCCGTTGTTTTCCCGGAGGAAGGAATGAGTGACGACATTTACCCAGAACCACCCGTGACAATGATTTTTGCCCCATCAGCCACTGGGATCTCATCCCAGAATTTCAAGGGGCGGGGGAGACTGCGGGAACTATGGGATAGCTACGGAATAGCTACCCACAGTGCAACGCTCCAGAAATCGATGCTAGCCTCGGACCATGGACACACACCGCCGAATTAATGTGCTTAGTGTGGCCGCGTGCACTCGACTTTATACAATCTGTTTTACAAAACCAGTTTATGTAAAATCGGAATAATCCCATAGTGTAGACATACCCATAGTGTTAACTTTGCTTCCGGGATTGTTGGACTGGACACAGCAGAGGCCACTGCTGATCCTTTCACAGATTGAAATATGCGCAACTACTGACTCAGCTTTCTAGTCTAACTTACTGGTGTTCCTAAAGCACCTCTCACCAGAGTATTAGGTGCTTCTCTTCAACTTTAAATACTGTAAGCTATGAAAATTGGTTGAATAAAACCGTAATTTGTAAGATGATCTTGATATTTTTTTTCCTATTCCATAATATTTTATCTTGATTCTGTAGGTGATTTTGTGCTAGGGATGTGACAAAGCTTAAATCTTAATGTGAATGCCATCATTCTCCTGGTATATCTGTAATAATTAAATGTAAAAATTATTTGCTTTATTTCCCATTCTAAGTAAAAGCAATATCTTATTGTAGTAAACAGCTTTCTTTGACGGTACAATCATTACAGTATTCTCATGCTTGGCTTTCAAGCTTTCAGTGCAAGAGTGGCAGAAACTCTTAAAGCGAAAGAGTCATATCCTCCCCTCATGAGAAGATGGAAAATGTTGACCATGTAGTTTGAGTGGTGCATTCTGTTTTGCACTCAACTGTCAGTTCCCTTTCTGCTGGTGGTGATTGAGGATCTCCCTCTGGCTGCCTCTGAGATTCAGCTGTTTAATAATTAATCCTGAGGTTAATTATTTCAATACTTTTGTTTTTCTTTGATCAGAGTATTTAAATGGACTGACTTTTGAGTCGATGTTTGGTCGCGCAGCTACTATTGTCAGTTTTGTACATTTTCTGTTTTATTTTTCAGACAGGTTTGTTTCATGAGGTTGCATTGTGTCTATTACAAATATCTGGCGAGAGATCCCTGTGCTATCTTCTGGATGACATACTCTGAGGTTTAAAGAGTGTTTTCTACCAGACGGTCTTGGACATATCCTCTATTTTAATTAGTGGGTTTTGGTGATTTTAGCCTTCACAAATCTAAGGTTTATACATACCATTGGATTTCAGAGGTTCTACGATAAAGGTGTTTCTGGCTGTGATTATTTGGTCGCTAATTATTTTGGCCCATCCAGAATTAGGTGGAAGATGGATCAGTTTTGCAATTTCCTTGGTCATTTAGGTCATACAGGTTATTTTTTTGATTTAATATCCCATGTTAGTAAGTGCCCTGCACTCTGGGCTTTTAAGGCAAATTTGATGAGATACTTGAAAACTCTTATCTAGCCCAGTTCTAATGTGTTTAACTTTGTGCATGGGAAAGTCTTTTGGGTCATCCACAAACTACTGGCTCATAGATAGATACACCTTGTTCTGTAGACTTCGATGATTGCTTCCCTGTGTTTTTGTGTCTCACAGTGAAGAACTTTTATCCAAGCTCGATATTAGGTATTGTGACAAAGTTCCTCCTCTATCTTGGTGGATCCTGTGCTTATTGGCGAATTTGTTCACCTCAGAGGTTTACCATGTGGGTCAGGGAACAGCCCAGAGACCGTCCCCTCTGGTAGAACCCACAGTCCAGGTCAATTCCTCCTGTGTCTGATCAGGAGTTGGGAGGTTGAGGGGGAACCCGGGCCCACCCTCTACTCTGGGTTCCAGCCCAGGGCCTGTGGACTGCAGCTGTCTAGAGTGCCTCTTGGAACAGCTATGCAACAGCTACAACTCCCTGGGGTACTTCCCCATGGCCTCCTCCCAACACCTTCTTTATCCTCACCACAGGACCTTTCTCCTGGTGTCTGATAATGCTTGTACTCCTCAGTACTCCAGCAATATGCCTTCCCGCTCTCGGCTCCTAGTGCCTCTTGCTCCCAGCTCCTCGCCTGCACGCTACAAACTGAAGTGAGGTCCTTTTTAAACTCAGGTGCCCTGATTAGCTAGCCTATCCTAATTGACTCTAGCAGTTTCTTCTTAATTGGCTCCAGGTGTCTTAATTAGCCTGCCTGCCTTAATTGGTTCCAGCAACTTCCTGCTTGTTCAGGAACTGCCCCTGTTACCTCACCCAGGGAAAAGGGATCTTCTTAATCTGGGTCTAATATATCTGCCTTCTAATGCTCTCCTGTTTCCATCTGGCCTGACCCTGTCACAGTATCCACCCAACTGTTTATTCCTTTGATGCTAGACATGGCAGTGTTGTTATCAAATAAATTATGTTTAAGGACTGTTTGGTTTAATTTCTTATTAATATAAACTAGATAACCTATTCTTAGGGCGCACTACTCAAGAAAGAGAAGCTTGCGTTGCACATCACAGTGATACTTCAGTTGTAGTCTGATGCATGTAGCTATGTGTGCATATTCACAAAGCAGTGTTGCTGGCATTTGTACTGGGGAGGG